>NC_143436.1:0-1287083 GCF_987193195.1 Phasianus colchicus
CTAACCCTAATTGATGGTACCCTAACCCTAACCCTAACCCTAACCCTAACCCTAACCCTAACCCTAACCCTAACCCTAACCCTAACCCTAACCCTAACCCTAACCCTAACCCTAACCCTAACCCTAACCCTAACCCTAACCCTAACCCTAACCCTAACCCTAACCCTAACCCTAACCCTAACCCTAACCCTAACCCTAACCCTAACCCTAACCCTAACCCTAACCCTAACCCTAACCCTAACCCTAACCCTAACCCTAACCCTAACCCTAACCCTAACCCTAACCCTAACCCTAACCCTAACCCTAACCCTAACCCTAACCCTAACCCTAACCCTAACCCTAACCCTAACCCTAACCCTAACCCTAACCCTAACCCTAACCCTAACCCTAACCCTAACCCTAACCCTAACCCTAACCCTAACCCTAACCCTAACCCTAACCCTAACCCTAACCCTAACCCTAACCCTAACCCTAACCCTAACCCTAACCCTAACCCTAACCCTAACCCTAACCCTAACCCTAACCCTAACCCTAACCCTAACCCTAACCCTAACCCTAACCCTAACCCTAACCCTAACCCTAACCCTAACCCTAACCCTAACCCTAACCCTAACCCTAACCCTAACCCTAACCCTAACCCTAACCCTAACCCTAACCCTAACCCTAACCCTAACCCTAACCCTAACCCTAACCCTAACCCTAACCCTAACCCTAACCCTAACCCTAACCCTAACCCTAACCCTAACCCTAACCCTAACCCTAACCCTAACCCTAACCCTAACCCTAACCCTAACCCTAACCCTAACCCTAACCCTAACCCTAACCCTAACCCTAACCCTAACCCTAACCCTAACCCTAACCCTAACCCTAACCCTAACCCTAACCCTAACCCTAACCCTAACCCTAACCCTAACCCTAACCCTAACCCTAACCCTAACCCTAACCCTAACCCTAACCCTAACCCTAACCCTAACCCTAACCCTAACCCTAACCCTAACCCTAACCCTAACCCTAACCCTAACCCTAACCCTAACCCTAACCCTAACCCTAACCCTAACCCTAACCCTAACCCTAACCCTAACCCTAACCCTAACCCTAACCCTAACCCTAACCCTAACCCTAACCCTAACCCTAACCCTAACCCTAACCCTAACCCTAACCCTAACCCTAACCCTAACCCTAACCCTAACCCTAACCCTAACCCTAACCCTAACCCTAACCCTAACCCTAACCCTAACCCTAACCCTAACCCTAACCCTAACCCTAACCCTAACCCTAACCCTAACCCTAACCCTAACCCTAACCCTAACCCTAACCCTAACCCTAACCCTAACCCTAACCCTAACCCTAACCCTAACCCTAACCCTAACCCTAACCCTAACCCTAACCCTAACCCTAACCCTAACCCTAACCCTAACCCTAACCCTAACCCTAACCCTAACCCTAACCCTAACCCTAACCCTAACCCTAACCCTAACCCTAACCCTAACCCTAACCCTAACCCTAACCCTAACCCTAACCCTAACCCTAACCCTAACCCTAACCCTAACCCTAACCCTAACCCTAACCCTAACCCTAACCCTAACCCTAACCCTAACCCTAACCCTAACCCTAACCCTAACCCTAACCCTAACCCTAACCCTAACCCTAACCCTAACCCTAACCCTAACCCTAACCCTAACCCTAACCCTAACCCTAACCCTAACCCTAACCCTAACCCTAACCCTAACCCTAACCCTAACCCTAACCCTAACCCTAACCCTAACCCTAACCCTAACCCTAACCCTAACCCTAACCCTAACCCTAACCCTAACCCTAACCCTAACCCTAACCCTAACCCTAACCCTAACCCTAACCCTAACCCTAACCCTAACCCTAACCCTAACCCTAACCCTAACCCTAACCCTAACCCTAACCCTAACCCTAACCCTAACCCTAACCCTAACCCTAACCCTAACCCTAACCCTAACCCTAACCCTAACCCTAACCCTAACCCTAACCCTAACCCTAACCCTAACCCTAACCCTAACCCTAACCCTAACCCTAACCCTAACCCTAACCCTAACCCTAACCCTAACCCTAACCCTAACCCTAACCCTAACCCTAACCCTAACCCTAACCCTAACCCTAACCCTAACCCTAACCCTAACCCTAACCCTAACCCTAACCCTAACCCTAACCCTAACCCTAACCCTAACCCTAACCCTAACCCTAACCCTAACCCTAACCCTAACCCTAACCCTAACCCTAACCCTAACCCTAACCCTAACCCTAACCCTAACCCTAACCCTAACCCTAACCCTAACCCTAACCCTAACCCTAACCCTAACCCTAACCCTAACCCTAACCCTAACCCTAACCCTAACCCTAACCCTAACCCTAACCCTAACCCTAACCCTAACCCTAACCCTAACCCTAACCCTAACCCTAACCCTAACCCTAACCCTAACCCTAACCCTAACCCTAACCCTAACCCTAACCCTAACCCTAACCCTAACCCTAACCCTAACCCTAACCCTAACCCTAACCCTAACCCTAACCCTAACCCTAACCCTAACCCTAACCCTAACCCTAACCCTAACCCTAACCCTAACCCTAACCCTAACCCTAACCCTAACCCTAACCCTAACCCTAACCCTAACCCTAACCCTAACCCTAACCCTAACCCTAACCCTAACCCTAACCCTAACCCTAACCCTAACCCTAACCCTAACCCTAACCCTAACCCTAACCCTAACCCTAACCCTAACCCTAACCCTAACCCTAACCCTAACCCTAACCCTAACCCTAACCCTAACCCTAACCCTAACCCTAACCCTAACCCTAACCCTAACCCTAACCCTAACCCTAACCCTAACCCTAACCCTAACCCTAACCCTAACCCTAACCCTAACCCTAACCCTAACCCTAACCCTAACCCTAACCCTAACCCTAACCCTAACCCTAACCCTAACCCTAACCCTAACCCTAACCCTAACCCTAACCCTAACCCTAACCCTAACCCTAACCCTAACCCTAACCCTAACCCTAACCCTAACCCTAACCCTAACCCTAACCCTAACCCTAACCCTAACCCTAACCCTAACCCTAACCCTAACCCTAACCCTAACCCTAACCCTAACCCTAACCCTAACCCTAACCCTAACCCTAACCCTAACCCTAACCCTAACCCTAACCCTAACCCTAACCCTAACCCTAACCCTAACCCTAACCCTAACCCTAACCCTAACCCTAACCCTAACCCTAACCCTAACCCTAACCCTAACCCTAACCCTAACCCTAACCCTAACCCTAACCCTAACCCTAACCCTAACCCTAACCCTAACCCTAACCCTAACCCTAACCCTAACCCTAACCCTAACCCTAACCCTAACCCTAACCCTAACCCTAACCCTAACCCTAACCCTAACCCTAACCCTAACCCTAACCCTAACCCTAACCCTAACCCTAACCCTAACCCTAACCCTAACCCTAACCCTAACCCTAACCCTAACCCTAACCCTAACCCTAACCCTAACCCTAACCCTAACCCTAACCCTAACCCTAACCCTAACCCTAACCCTAACCCTAACCCTAACCCTAACCCTAACCCTAACCCTAACCCTAACCCTAACCCTAACCCTAACCCTAACCCTAACCCTAACCCTAACCCTAACCCTAACCCTAACCCTAACCCTAACCCTAACCCTAACCCTAACCCTAACCCTAACCCTAACCCTAACCCTAACCCTAACCCTAACCCTAACCCTAACCCTAACCCTAACCCTAACCCTAACCCTAACCCTAACCCTAACCCTAACCCTAACCCTAACCCTAACCCTAACCCTAACCCTAACCCTAACCCTAACCCTAACCCTAACCCTAACCCTAACCCTAACCCTAACCCTAACCCTAACCCTAACCCTAACCCTAACCCTAACCCTAACCCTAACCCTAACCCTAACCCTAACCCTAACCCTAACCCTAACCCTAACCCTAACCCTAACCCTAACCCTAACCCTAACCCTAACCCTAACCCTAACCCTAACCCTAACCCTAACCCTAACCCTAACCCTAACCCTAACCCTAACCCTAACCCTAACCCTAACCCTAACCCTAACCCTAACCCTAACCCTAACCCTAACCCTAACCCTAACCCTAACCCTAACCCTAACCCTAACCCTAACCCTAACCCTAACCCTAACCCTAACCCTAACCCTAACCCTAACCCTAACCCTAACCCTAACCCTAACCCTAACCCTAACCCTAACCCTAACCCTAACCCTAACCCTAACCCTAACCCTAACCCTAACCCTAACCCTAACCCTAACCCTAACCCTAACCCTAACCCTAACCCTAACCCTAACCCTAACCCTAACCCTAACCCTAACCCTAACCCTAACCCTAACCCTAACCCTAACCCTAACCCTAACCCTAACCCTAACCCTAACCCTAACCCTAACCCTAACCCTAACCCTAACCCTAACCCTAACCCTAACCCTAACCCTAACCCTAACCCTAACCCTAACCCTAACCCTAACCCTAACCCTAACCCTAACCCTAACCCTAACCCTAACCCTAACCCTAACCCTAACCCTAACCCTAACCCTAACCCTAACCCTAACCCTAACCCTAACCCTAACCCTAACCCTAACCCTAACCCTAACCCTAACCCTAACCCTAACCCTAACCCTAACCCTAACCCTAACCCTAACCCTAACCCTAACCCTAACCCTAACCCTAACCCTAACCCTAACCCTAACCCTAACCCTAACCCTAACCCTAACCCTAACCCTAACCCTAACCCTAACCCTAACCCTAACCCTAACCCTAACCCTAACCCTAACCCTAACCCTAACCCTAACCCTAACCCTAACCCTAACCCTAACCCTAACCCTAACCCTAACCCTAACCCTAACCCTAACCCTAACCCTAACCCTAACCCTAACCCTAACCCTAACCCTAACCCTAACCCTAACCCTAACCCTAACCCTAACCCTAACCCTAACCCTAACCCTAACCCTAACCCTAACCCTAACCCTAACCCTAACCCTAACCCTAACCCTAACCCTAACCCTAACCCTAACCCTAACCCTAACCCTAACCCTAACCCTAACCCTAACCCTAACCCTAACCCTAACCCTAACCCTAACCCTAACCCTAACCCTAACCCTAACCCTAACCCTAACCCTAACCCTAACCCTAACCCTAACCCTAACCCTAACCCTAACCCTAACCCTAACCCTAACCCTAACCCTAACCCTAACCCTAACCCTAACCCTAACCCTAACCCTAACCCTAACCCTAACCCTAACCCTAACCCTAACCCTAACCCTAACCCTAACCCTAACCCTAACCCTAACCCTAACCCTAACCCTAACCCTAACCCTAACCCTAACCCTAACCCTAACCCTAACCCTAACCCTAACCCTAACCCTAACCCTAACCCTAACCCTAACCCTAACCCTAACCCTAACCCTAACCCTAACCCTAACCCTAACCCTAACCCTAACCCTAACCCTAACCCTAACCCTAACCCTAACCCTAACCCTAACCCTAACCCTAACCCTAACCCTAACCCTAACCCTAACCCTAACCCTAACCCTAACCCTAACCCTAACCCTAACCCTAACCCTAACCCTAACCCTAACCCTAACCCTAACCCTAACCCTAACCCTAACCCTAACCCTAACCCTAACCCTAACCCTAACCCTAACCCTAACCCTAACCCTAACCCTAACCCTAACCCTAACCCTAACCCTAACCCTAACCCTAACCCTAACCCTAACCCTAACCCTAACCCTAACCCTAACCCTAACCCTAACCCTAACCCTAACCCTAACCCTAACCCTAACCCTAACCCTAACCCTAACCCTAACCCTAACCCTAACCCTAACCCTAACCCTAACCCTAACCCTAACCCTAACCCTAACCCTAACCCTAACCCTAACCCTAACCCTAACCCTAACCCTAACCCTAACCCTAACCCTAACCCTAACCCTAACCCTAACCCTAACCCTAACCCTAACCCTAACCCTAACCCTAACCCTAACCCTAACCCTAACCCTAACCCTAACCCTAACCCTAACCCTAACCCTAACCCTAACCCTAACCCTAACCCTAACCCTAACCCTAACCCTAACCCTAACCCTAACCCTAACCCTAACCCTAACCCTAACCCTAACCCTAACCCTAACCCTAACCCTAACCCTAACCCTAACCCTAACCCTAACCCTAACCCTAACCCTAACCCTAACCCTAACCCTAACCCTAACCCTAACCCTAACCCTAACCCTAACCCTAACCCTAACCCTAACCCTAACCCTAACCCTAACCCTAACCCTAACCCTAACCCTAACCCTAACCCTAACCCTAACCCTAACCCTAACCCTAACCCTAACCCTAACCCTAACCCTAACCCTAACCCTAACCCTAACCCTAACCCTAACCCTAACCCTAACCCTAACCCTAACCCTAACCCTAACCCTAACCCTAACCCTAACCCTAACCCTAACCCTAACCCTAACCCTAACCCTAACCCTAACCCTAACCCTAACCCTAACCCTAACCCTAACCCTAACCCTAACCCTAACCCTAACCCTAACCCTAACCCTAACCCTAACCCTAACCCTAACCCTAACCCTAACCCTAACCCTAACCCTAACCCTAACCCTAACCCTAACCCTAACCCTAACCCTAACCCTAACCCTAACCCTAACCCTAACCCTAACCCTAACCCTAACCCTAACCCTAACCCTAACCCTAACCCTAACCCTAACCCTAACCCTAACCCTAACCCTAACCCTAACCCTAACCCTAACCCTAACCCTAACCCTAACCCTAACCCTAACCCTAACCCTAACCCTAACCCTAACCCTAACCCTAACCCTAACCCTAACCCTAACCCTAACCCTAACCCTAACCCTAACCCTAACCCTAACCCTAACCCTAACCCTAACCCTAACCCTAACCCTAACCCTAACCCTAACCCTAACCCTAACCCTAACCCTAACCCTAACCCTAACCCTAACCCTAACCCTAACCCTAACCCTAACCCTAACCCTAACCCTAACCCTAACCCTAACCCTAACCCTAACCCTAACCCTAACCCTAACCCTAACCCTAACCCTAACCCTAA
The DNA here is from genome assembly GCF_987193195.1 of Phasianus colchicus. NCBI lineage: Eukaryota > Metazoa > Chordata > Aves > Galliformes > Phasianidae > Phasianus > Phasianus colchicus. Next base: position 7,118 of record NC_143436.1, read on the forward strand.
CCCTAACCCTAACCCTAACCCTAACCCTAACCCTAACCCTAACCCTAACCCTAACCCTAACCCTAACCCTAACCCTAACCCTAACCCTAACCCTAACCCTAACCCTAACCCTAACCCTAACCCTAACCCTAACCCTAACCCTAACCCTAACCCTAACCCTAACCCTAACCCTAACCCTAACCCTAACCCTAACCCTAACCCTAACCCTAACCCTAACCCTAACCCTAACCCTAACCCTAACCCTAACCCTAACCCTAACCCTAACCCTAACCCTAACCCTAACCCTAACCCTAACCCTAACCCTAACCCTAACCCTAACCCTAACCCTAACCCTAACCCTAACCCTAACCCTAACCCTAACCCTAACCCTAACCCTACCCTAACCCTAACCCTAACCCTAACCCTAACCCTAACCCTAACCCTAACCCTAACCCTAACCCTAACCCTACCCTAACCCTAACCCTAACCCTAACCCTAACCCTAACCCTAACCCTAACCCTAACCCTAACCCTAACCCTAACCCTAACCCTAACCCTAACCCTAACCCTAACCCTAACCCTAACCCTAACCCTAACCCTAACCCTAACCCTAACCCTAACCCTAACCCTAACCCTAACCCTAACCCTAACCCTAACCCTAACCCTAACCCTAACCCTAACCCTAACCCTAACCCTAACCCTAACCCTAACCCTAACCCTAACCCTAACCCTAACCCTAACCCTAACCCTAACCCTAACCCTAACCCTAACCCTAACCCTAACCCTAACCCTAACCCTAACCCTAACCCTAACCCTAACCCTAACCCGTACCCTAACCCTAACCCGTACCCTAACCCGTACCCTAACCCTAACCCGTACCCTAACCCTAACCCGTACCCTAACCCGTACCCTAACCCGTACCCTAACCCGTACCCTAACCCGTACCCTAACCCGTACCCTAACCCTAACCCGTACCCTAACCCGTACCCTAACCCGTACCCTAACCCGTACCCTAACCCGTACCCTAACCCGTACCCGTACCCTAACCCGTACCCTAACCCGTACCCTAACCCGTACCCTAACCCGTACCCTAACCCGTACCCTAACCCGTACCCTAACCCGTACCCTAACCCGTACCCTAACCCGTACCCTAACCCGTACCCTAACCCGTACCCTAACCCGTACCCTAACCCGTACCCTAACCCGTACCCTAACCCGTACCCTAACCCTAACCCGTACCCTAACCCGTACCCTAACCCGTACCCTAACCCGTACCCTAACCCGTACCCTAACCCGTACCCTAACCCGTACCCTAACCCGTACCCTAACCCGTACCCTAACCCGTACCCTAACCCGTACCCTAACCCTAACCCGTACCCTAACCCGTACCCTAACCCGTACCCTAACCCGTACCCTAACCCTAACCCGTACCCTAACCCTAACCCGTACCCTAACCCGTACCCTAACCCGTACCCTAACCCTAACCCGTACCCTAACCCGTACCCTAACCCTAACCCGTACCCGTACCCTAACCCGTACCCGTACCCTAACCCGTACCCTAACCCGTACCCTAACCCGTACCCTAACCCGTACCCTAACCCGTACCCGTACCCTAACCCTAACCCGTACCCTAACCCGTACCCTAACCCGTACCCTAACCCGTACCCGTACCCGTACCCGTACCCGTACCCGTACCCGTACCCGTACCCGTACCCGTACCCGTACCCTAACCCGTACCCTAACCCGTACCCTAACCCGTACCCTAACCCTAACCCGTACCCTAACCCGTACCCTAACCCGTACCCTAACCCGTACCCTAACCCGTACCCTAACCCTAACCCGTACCCTAACCCTAACCCGTACCCTAACCCGTACCCTAACCCGTACCCTAACCCTAACCCGTACCCTAACCCGTACCCTAACCCGTACCCTAACCCTAACCCTAACCCTAACCCTAACCCGTACCCTAACCCTAACCCGTACCCTAACCCTAACCCGTACCCTAACCCGTACCCGTACCCTAACCCGTACCCGTACCCTAACCCGTACCCTAACCCGTACCCTAACCCGTACCCTAACCCGTACCCGTACCCGTACCCGTACCCGTACCCGTACCCGTACCCGTACCCGTACCCGTACCCGTACCCGTACCCGTACCCGTACCCTAACCCGTACCCTAACCCGTACCCTAACCCTAACCCGTACCCTAACCCGTACCCTAACCCGTACCCTAACCCGTACCCTAACCCGTACCCTAACCCGTACCCTAACCCATACCCTAACCCATACCCGTACCCTAACCCGTACCCTAACCCTAACCCGTACCCTAACCCGTACCCTAACCCGTACCCTAACCCGTACCCTAACCCGTACCCGTACCCTAACCCGTACCCTAACCCTAACCCGTACCCTAACCCTAACCCGTACCCTAACCCCGTACCCTAACCCCGTACCCTAACCCCGTACCCTAAACCCTAAACCCTACCCCGTACCCTAACCCCGTACCCTAAACCCTAAACCCTACCCCGTACCCTAACCCCGTACCCTAACCCTAACCCCGTACCCTAACCCTACCCCGTACCCTAACCCCGTACCCTAACCCCGTACCCTAACCCCGTACCCTAACCCTAACCCCGTACCCTAACCCCGTACCCTAAACCCTAAACCCTACCCCGTACCCTAACCCCGTACCCTAAACCCTAAACCCTACCCCGTACCCTAACCCCGTACCCTAACCCTAACCCCGTACCCTAACCCTACCCCGTACCCTAACCCCGTACCCTAACCCCGTACCCTAACCCTAACCCCGTACCCTAACCCTACCCCGTACCCTAACCCCGTACCCTAACCCCGTACCCTAACCCTAACCCCGTACCCTAACCCCGTACCCTCACTGTAATTCCTCACTCTAATTTCCTTGACCTTAATTGATGACCCAATTCCTATCCCCCTCCATACCTTCTTTTCACACCTACCTTCAAGTGTGGTCAAATTCCTGATGGTGATAAAGCAAGGGACACTACACAGTTAAGCAAATATTCATTTCCACAAGCCATGTCTCATACAAGCATATACATACTTACACACACCACACCAGCAACTTCAAATTGAGAAGCAGAACATGAATACCCATCTTCAACACAATTCCCAGGCTTAGTTTACAGGCGCAGTATCCATATATTCCATACGTGGCTCAGTGCAATTTACAGGCACAGCACACACACATTCAGCACAGTTTAACACATGGTTTACACATATGTTAGACTAACCAGAGAAAGGCCACAAAGCCTCCATATCCCATTAATGACATTACATTTATACAAACATTGTATACTGCTACCCACCTCAAAAGCAGTGCAGATCTCAGTCCATACAAAAGGAAATGCAGTTCTCAGGCTGGCCAGGAAGAAAAACAAATTGCCTCTGACAACCCTTGGGCATTGGTTACGGGGTTGGGTTAGCCCTGCAGTAGAAACAAACAAAGCAAAGCTAACCCAACCCCGTAAGCAAGGCAAAGCTGAAGCCAATTTGGTTGATGAAAAAATGACTGCAGAGCTACAGCCAATTTGGTTGAGATCGATTGTGCATGCTGAAATCAGCGCAACTCTCAACACGGCCACACGGGGGCGCGAGTCTCAAAGTGGCCGGGAAGGAACACCGCCTCCAGCGGCCCTTGGGCATTGGTTATGGGGTTGGGTTAGCCCTGCGGTAGAAACAAACAAAGCAAAGCTAACCCAACCCCGTAAGCAAGGCAAAGCTGAAGCCAATTTGGTTGATGAAAAAATGACTGCAGAGCTACAGCCAATTTGGTTGAGATCGATTGTGCATGCTGAAATCAGCGCAACTCTCAACACGGCCACACGGGGGCGCGAGTCTCAAAGTGGCCGGGAAGGAACACCGCCTCCAGCGGCCCTTGGGCATTGGTTATGGGGTTGGGTTAGCCCTGCAGTAGAAACAAACAAAGCAAAGCTAACCCAACCCCGTAAGCAAGGCAAAGCTGAAGCCAATTTGGTTGATGAAAAAATGACTGCAGAGCTACAGCCAATTTGGTTGAGATCGATTGTGCATGCTGAAATCAGCGCAACTCTCAACACGGCCACACGGGGGCGCGAGTCTCAAAGTGGCCGGGAAGGAACACCGCCTCCAGCGGCCCTTGGGCATTGGTTATGGGGTTGGGTTAGCCCTGCGGTAGAAACAAACAAAGCAAAGCTAACCCAACCCCATAAGCAAGGCAAAGCTACAGCCAATTTGGTTGATGAAAAAATGACTGCAGAGCTACAGCCAATTTGGTTGAGATCGATTGTGCATGCTGAAATCAGCGCAACTCTCAACACGGCCACACGGGGGCGCGAGTCTCAAAGTGGCCGGGAAGGAACACCGCCTCCAGCGGCCCTTGGGCATTGGTTATGGGGTTGGGTTAGCCCTGCGGTAGAAACAAACAAAGCAAAGCTAACCCAACCCCATAAGCAAGGCAAAGCTACAGCCAATTTGGTTGATGAAAAAATGACTGCAGAGCTACAGCCAATTTGGTTGAGATCGATTGTGCATGCTGAAATCAGCGCAACTCTCAACACGGCCACACGGGGGCGCGAGTCTCAAAGTGGCCGGGAAGGAACACCGCCTCCAGCGGCCCTTGGGCATTGGTTATGGGGTTGGGTTAGCCCTGCGGTAGAAACAAACAAAGCAAAGCTAACCCAACCCCATAAGCAAGGCAAAGCTACAGCCAATTTGGTTGAGATAAATTGAATGCAAAGTCAAAGTCAATTTGGTACATGCAGAATGACTGCAAAGCTGAAGCCAATTTGGTCAAGATAATTTGATTGCACACGCTGAAATCAGTGCAACTTTTAGAATGGCCGCAAAGGGGCGCAAGACTCAGAGTGGCTGGGAAGGAACACAAATGGCACTCCAACAGCCCTTGGCCATTGGTTATGGGGTTGGGTTAGCCCTGAGGTAGAAACAAAGCAAAGCTAACCCAACCCCATAAGCAAGGCAAAGATACAGCCGATTTAATTGAGATAAATTGACTGCACAGCTAAAGCCAATTTGGTTGAGATAAACTGACTGTAAAGCTGGGAGTAGAAAGGCACTAAGGAAGGATGTGGGCATGCTGGATTGCCAGACTGAGGCTGATAGGATGAACTACAGTGAGACGGAGTAACATGTCCCACACGTTGCTCACGACAACCTCGGATAGTGGTAGGGGCTTTTGGCAGAATGATGAGAACATTAAGAAAAGGGAACGGACTGGGGGATATGGATAACAGGCTCAACTAAGCTGGCGGTGAGTGTGGGAGGCCTGGAAAGCTGATGGCATTCCATGGGGGAGTGACTTGATCCAGGAAGAGTTGAAGACTTCTTCACCTGTAATACAGAGAGACACACTTTAGAAAGAAATAATGGTAACTCTAGGAATGCCAAGACACAAACAGCACTCACCATAAGCCCATCTCCACAAAAAGTGCAAGCAAAAGACCACCCCAACAAATGGCTTAAGAGTAAGATTAGGAGCATTTAACCGGGAAGATGCAGGATTATTTTTAGTATTACACTGAAAGTTAGACATGGATTTAGTGCACCACTAGAGGGTATGTTCAGGGTTCATTTGGACAGTTAGTACAGTTATCTATACAGTCATGGTTAGAATTAGCACTAAATTTGGGGTTCAGAGCTCATTAGGGTTGGGGTAAATGTATTAGACTTGGGTTTATTAGGATTATGCTCAGAGTGACTATCAGGGAAGTCCAAGGCAAAGGCAAGAGCAAAAGGCAAGGAGAACACCCAAAAGAACACTAAAATGGAGGGCAAAGGCATAGATGACACCCAAGGGAAGGCAACATCAAAGGCACAGGGAAGGCAAGACATCGAGAACACCAAAGAGAAGGCCTTGTCAGAGGCCAAGCTTGAAGAGAATGCTGCAGTAAATGTCAGAATGGAGGGCAAAGCATAAGAGAATGCTGCAGAAAAGGCCAAAATGGAGGGAAACGTCCATGAGAGTGCTGCAGTGAAGGCCAATGCAGAAGGCTGAGGGCAATGGCTGAAGAGAACACAGCACAGAAGGCCAAAACAAAAAGGCCAAAGAGAACACTGGAAGGAATGCCAGAACAGGAGGCCGAAGAGGACGGTGCAGGGAACGCCAGAACAGGGGGCCGACAGGAACGCGGCAAAGAAAGCCAATGGCAATGGCCAAAGAGAACACTGTAGGGAATGCTAAGACAAGAGGTCAAAGAGAACACAGCAAAGAAGGCCGAGGGCAACGGCCAAAGAGAACACAGACAGGAACGCCAAAAGCAAAGGCCAGAGAGAATGTTGCAGGGAATGCCAGATCAGGTGGCCACAGGGAACCATGGCAAAGAAGGCTGAGGGCAATAGCCAAAGAGAACATGGAAGGGAACGCCAAAACCAGAGGCCAAAGACAACGTGGCAAAGAAGGCCAAAGGCAAAGGCCAAGAGTATGTGGCATGGACAGCCAAAACTAAAGGCTGAAGAAAACACTGCATGGAATGCCAAAACTGAAGGCAAAAGAACACTGTAGGAAATGCCAGAACAGGAGGCCAAAGAGAATGCGGCAAAGAAGGCCAAGGGCAGTGGTCAAGAGAACGCCACACGGAACGCCAGAAAAGGAGGGCAAGAGAATACAGCAGGGAAAGCCAAGGGCAAAAGGAAGGAGAACACCACAGTGAAAAGCTGGAGGCAAGGAGAATGCGGGAAGAATAGGACGGGCAGCCTTTGGGCACCATTAAGTGCAGAAATGAGCTCTGGAAACACTACCTTGCATCCCACTAAGAAATAGGTAAACATTGGTAGGTGTGTATTGCCCTTACCTGTTGGGCAGAAATTACCAGTCAGAAAAGCAGGGTTCCGGGACATTCCAGAAAAATGCAGATGTCGGATCCTTGCTGTTCCCATGAAGAGCCACACATCTCTCTGTGCAGTTGTTACAATAGCAGAACTGCTGCAGCTCTCCATTGCCACCTCTTGAACACAATACAGTAATGAAACCACTGTCCTGCATACGCAGGGTCTGCACCCTGTGCACATTGCTCTAACAATGGTGCAAAGGAGCATTAGGGATATAATTAATAAGTTTGAAGTTATTGTTAGTTCAACAGTTGTTTTCTGTGCTACAATTAGGATTAAGGTTACTTTGACAGAAAACACAGGGCATTATTTTTATTGCAGCATTTAGAATAAGGGACATTTTTAATATCAGGTTAATGGTTAGGTTTACAGACACACTATGGGTTAGTGTAATTATCACTAGAACTCCCATTAAGCCACAGGTTCAGGTCAAGATTAACATTAATGCTTCCCACAGCCAATCCCAGAGAGCCAAAGGCAAAGGCAAGCAGAACAGCTACAGCAAAGGCAAAGCAAAGCAAGCATCCAAGGCAAGGGAAGGGCAAAAGCAAGGAGAACTGCAAAGGGAATGCCCAAGGAAAGCAAGGGCAAGGAGAGTGCAGCCAAGAAGGCCACAGACAACAGCCAAAGTGAACGCAGCAGAGAAGGCTGAGGATAAAAAGCAAGAGAACGCTGCCTGGATCGCAAAAACAGTAGGGCAAGAGAACACAGCAGGGAAAGCCGAGGGCAAAGGGAAGGAGAACACTGCAGTAGAAGGCCAGAGGCGAGGAGAATGTGGGAAGAATAGGACAGGCAGCCTTCAGAGCACCATTAAGTGCAGAAATGAGCTCTGGGAACATTACCTTGCATCTCACTAAGTAATGGATGTATATTGCCCTTACCTGTTGGGCAGAAATTACCAGTCAGCAAAGTGGGGTTCCAGGACATTCCATAAAATGCAGATTTCCATTTCTTGTTGTTCCCATGAAGATCCACACATCTTTCCGTGCAGTTGTTACGGCGCTCAGGACCTCCGCAGGTCTCCATTGCCACCTGTTGAACACAATACAGTAATGAAGGCACTGCCCTACATACTCAGGGTCTTCAGCCTGTGCACACTGCTCCAACAATGGCACAAAGGGGCATTAGGGATATAATTAATGCTATTTTTAAGTTTGAAGTTATAGTTAGTTTAACAATTGTTTTTTGCGCTACAAGTAGGATTAAGGTTACTTTCATAGAAAACATGGGACGTTATTTTTGTTGCTGTATTTAGGGTAAGAGGCATTTTAAATATTGGATTAAGGGTTAGGTTTATAGATACACTGTGGGTTAATGTAATTATCATTGAAACTCCCATTAAGCTTCAGGTTCAGGTCAAGATTAACGTTAATGCTGTCTCCCAGCAAATCCCAGAGAGCCAAAGGCAAGCAGAACACCCAGGGCAAGCAAAGGGAAACAGAACTCCCACAGATAGCCAAGGTAGAGGCAAAGCCAACAGCCAAGGCTAAGGTGAGGGCAAAAGCAAAGAGAACCAATGGAAAGCCAAGGTGAGGGCAAGTGCAAGGAGAGCGAGGTAGGGAAGGCCAAAACATATGGATAAAGAGACCACAGCAGGAAAGGCCAAGGGCAAAGGCCAAGAGAACATGGCAAGTAATGCCAAAACAAAAGGCCAAGTGAATATGACATGGAATGCCCAGGCAAGGGCTAAGAGAACATCGCCGAAAGCGCCAAAACAGGAGGCTGAAGGGAAGGCGGGGAAGAAGGCTGATGCAGAAGGCAAGAGAAGGTGGCTGGGAACACCAAAACAGGAGGCTAAGGAAAACACTGCAAAGAATGCCCAGACAAGGGCCAAGAGAACATGGCGGGAAACACCAAAACAGGAATGCAAGAAAATGCTGCAGGGAATGCCAAAACTGAATGATGACCTGAATGAACATGGCAAGAAAAAAAGCCAAGGGTGATGACCAAGAGAACGTGGCATGTAACAAGAACAGGAGGACAAGGGAATGCCTAGGCAAGGGCCAAGAAAAATGTGGAAAGAATGGCCAAGAGAACATAGCATGGAATGACAAAACTGAATGCTGAAGTGAACACAACAAAGAAAGACAAGGGCAATGGCCAAGAGAACATGGCATGAAACACAAAAACAGGAGGACAAGAGAACACAGTAGGAAACACTGAGGGCAAAGGGAAGGAGAACACCGCAGTGAAAGGCCAGAGACGAAAAGAACACAGGAAGAAAAGGATAGGCAGCCTCCTGGGCACCATGAAGTGCAATAAAGAACTCTGGAAGTGCTATGTGGTGCCATGCTATGAAAACACTGGTGGGTGTGCATTGCACTTACCTGTTGGGCAGACAATTACCGGTCAGCAAAGTGGGATTCCAGGAAATGCAGCTTTCCATTCCTTGCTGTTCAGATGAAGAGCCACACACCTCTCTGTGCAGTTGTTACAGTACTCGGAAGCACTGCAGCTCTCTGCTGCCACCTGTTGGACACAACACAATAATGAAGGCACTACCCCACATATATAGGGCTGCACCCAGTGCACATTGCTCTTACCATCAGTGCTGTAGCTGGGAACAACAAACAAGGAGAAGGCTCAGGTAGCCTACAACATTTTTGCTTCCATCTTCCCTGATAACTGCTCATTATACACAGCCCTCACTTTTGGATTGGTAGGTGGGGATTAAGGAAGCAATGCCAATCCCACCACCCCCCCCTCCCTGTCCCACACTATGATGGAAGATCAAGTTCTTGACCACCTGAGGACTCAAACATCCAGGAGTCTTTGGGTCCCAATGAGGTGCACCCCAGCGTTCTGAGGGAATTCACTGATGCGGTCACCAGTCCCTGGTGAGTAGAAGAAATGCAACGGCACACCTGTTATTATGGATAGAAAGGATGACCCAAGGAACTACCAACACTTCAGTCTCACCTCTGTGCTGGGAATGATCATGAAGCAGATCCTCCTGGAAGTGACTCTAAAGCACATGTTCCAGTGCATCACCACCCTCTGAGTGAAAAAGCTTCCTCAGAATATCTAATCTAAACTTTCCCTGACTCAGTTTAAAACTATTCTCCCTTGTCCTATCACCATCCACCCTCATAAAAAAACCATTCCTCCTCCTGTTTATATACTCCCTTCAAATGTTATATTATCTCCCCAGAGCCTTCTCTTCTCCAAGCTAAACAAGCCCAGTTCCCTCAACCTTTCCTCATAGGCTCATAGGAGAGGTGCTTCAGCCTCCTGATCATCTTAGTGGCCTCCTTTGGACCAAAATCCTTCCTGCACTGGAGGCCCCAGACCTGAATGCAGTACTCCAGATGGGACCTCACAAGAGTTGAGTAGAGAGGGACAGTCACCTCCCTCTCCCTGCTGGCCACCCTTTTTTTAGTGCAGTCCAGAACACACTGCTGGCTCATGTCCAGCTTCTCATTCACCAGGACCCCCATGTCCTTCTCCTCAGGGCTGATCTCAAGGGGTTCTTCATCCAGTTTGTATAAATATCTGGGATTGCCCCTTCATCAGTGACATCAACAGTGGAGTCAAGTGCACCCTAATGACACAGAGCTGTGGGGTACAGTGACACACAGAGGGACAGGACACCATCCAGATGGACCTCAACAGCCTGAGTAGTGGACACAGGTGAACCTCATGAGGTTCTAGAAATCCAAGTGAAAGGTCAGCAGCTGGGAAGAAGGAACCCCCACCACCAAAACATGCTGGGGGATGAAAGCACTGAGCATAATCCCACCCTGTAAGACCTGTCAGTACTGACCGGTGGGAGCTGGACATGAGCCAGCAGTGTGCCCTCCCAACCCAGAACGCCAACTGTATGCTGGGCTGCATCCAAAGATTTGTTGTCAGCAGATGAAGGGAGGTGACCCCGGGCCCTCTGCTCTGTGCTGGTGTGGTCTCACCTGGAGCGCTGTGTCTGTGGCATCCTCAGCACAGGAGAGACAAGGAGCTGTGGGAGTACATCCAGAGATACAAACCAAGGGATGGAGCACCTCTCCTACAAGGAGGGAGAGCTGGAGCTGTTCAGCCTGAAGAAGTGAAGGTTCTGAGGTGACCTGGTATATAATCCATGAATAGTAAGATGTTTATTTCATAATTATAACAAGACAGTTAGGCAAAGCAGGTTATAATAACAAAAAGAGAATAGGACGCTTACCCATACCCTGGGCTCGCTCAGAGAACTCCAGCAGAGATCCTTCCCCACTGGTAGTCAGCTCTTAAATGGGTCTAGGAGAGGTGGAGCCAGGCTCCACCCCTTCCAGCAGCACAGGTGAATTGCCTTCATCTGTGCTCCCGTGGCTGACTCATTGCTCACCTCAGGTGATCAATCAGAGGTTCAGGCCATGACTCAGCAGTTCCCATACACCTGGTAACAGCCTTTCAATATCTAAAGGGGAGCTAAAGGAAAGAACAAGGGAAAGTTGTTGTTAGATATAAGGCAAATATCTTTTACAAAGAGTGGTAAAGCAATAGAACAGGTTGCCCAGAGATATGGTCGATGCACTGTCCCTTTCAAGATGAGGTTGGATCAGGCTCTGGGCAGCCTGATCTAGCTGTGGATGTCCCTGTTCATTGTGGGGGAGTTGGACTATATCATCACAAGTGGTATCAAGCAGTCCAGTTGGAATGATCCAAATTGCTCACAGAGCCTCTCTGTGCCAGTCCCAGTATTCAGCAGACCAGGTGCCTCACATCACCACATGTTTGGGTCTCACAGCTGCAGAGCTATTGAATGTGATGGGGGTGGGAGTTTGGTTATCATACAGATTAGGAAAGGAATGCATCCCCTGACAATTGGGATGGAGACATCAGGGGTGCTTCTTACTACAACGGTCTGGAAGACAGTCCTTTTTTATTAACACAAAGACAGATCTGCTATTCAAACAAAGAACTGCAGGATGCTGGGGTGGTCAGCTTCTATATGCTCTGAGAACAATGCTCTGGAATCCATTATTACTGACAAATTTGTAAGGGAGATACAGGAGAGAACCAGGCAAAACAGGAACAGAATACCTGTGGTTCAGTATGCTCAAGCAGTGCAGACCGTATTATGCTGAGTGAGGATGAAGCAAATGGCCACTGCAGTCTGGGAGTGTTCTTCAGGTCCTGGTCAATGCACCTCACTCCTTCACCAGGCAAGTAGCTTACTGGGCTGGGAGCACAGACCCCATGGAATGAGGTGAGCCCCTTGCAACCCCATTCAATACCTAAGCGAGCTTCCCACAGTCATAACAAACCTGCCTGCATACAAGCAATGCACGTACAAGGAGCTCATGATGTTTCATTACCTGCTCCACAGATTTCACAGTGCTTATACCACTGATTGGAGAAGCCCTAGTAATCCTTAAATTCCATCAAGCTGTAAAATGAGATCAGAAGAGACACAGAACATATATAGATACATAATGATGCACAGAGCACCCTTAAGCAACTCTGCAAGGGTGGAATTAATATATAGCACTGTTAATTACAGTTATTAAATAGGCTGGGATGAGGTTGAAGCAGACAAACCATGCTTGGAGCCCCAGGTTGCAGACTATGAGGTAAGAATCATGAAAGAGGGAACAGAGGCTCAACCAGAACAGCCTAAAAAGATTTGCAGACAGGATCTGGAGAATTCAGAACATGTTTATAGAAAAGGGCATTAGCTCTGAGCATTCCCAGAGCTGTAGCATTCAGTCAACCAACCAGCATTATCTTGGGGCTGATTGAAGCATTCTAGAGATGAGGGAGCAATGAAAGAACGAAATGTATATCAGTCTTCCCACCACCAGCTCAGAAGAAGGGAAATAATGCCTTTATCTCCCTTAGGGAGAAACTGAAGGGCATTTTAAGGACACACATAACAGATACAGCTGCTCTAATCCAATTCAGGATACGCAAAAAACAGCAGAGCTCACAACCCTGAAATAAAGAAGAAATCACTCACCCCTTCCTGAGGACCAGTACTCACCCACACTCCCTGGAAGGCACTCTGCAGGTAGAGATGGCTACCAGCCATCGTGGTTAAACGTGGTCAGGTTCCCTCCCCCCCAAAAAAGACAGCTCACAGCCCTGAAATAAAGAAGGGACTACTCACCCCATTTCAAAGACACTCATCTCACACAATAAAGAAAGCAATCAGCACGTACAGATGCTACCCTTATGGCTGCTGGACCTTAAATGTGGTCACAACCCCCCCCCAAAAAAAAAGGGGATCTCACAGCTGTGAAATAAAGAAGGAATCAATTATCCCCTTTCCAAGGACCAGAGCTCACCCCACACTCCACAGGAGTCAGGCTCCAAGGACAAATACTGCCCTTATGGCTGCCAGCCCTTAAATATGGTCAGGAACCTCCCCAACAAGGAGAGCTCACAGCCACAGAACAAAGGATCACTCACCCCATTGCAAGGACTAGAGCTCATCCCATGCTCCCAAGGAAGAGGTCTCCAAATAGAGATGTTACCCTTACAGCTGCCAGCCCTTCAATGTGGACAGGATACCCCCCCAAAAAAGAGGGCATTGCAGACCTGAGATAAAAAAAAGTAATCACTCACCCCATTCCAAGACCAATACTCACCCATGCTCTAAAGGAAGCAGTCCCCAGGTAGAGATGCTGTCCTTTAATGTGGTCAGGATCTCCCCCTCCTCAAAAAAAACAAAACAAAACAACAAACAAACAAACAACCCACAAACAGGGGGAGCTCACAGCCCTGATATAAAGAAGAGATCACTCATCCCCAGACTCCAAAAGGAGGCAGTCTCCAAGAAGAGATGCTGCCACAATCCCTTCCAGCCCTTAAATGTGGTCAGGGAGGGGTGGAGTCAGTCTCAGCCCCATCCCACAGGTGAACTGCTCCCACCAGTGCTTGCAGGGCTACACCCCTCACCAAGTGTTCAATCACTGTTTTAGGTTGTGACCTCACAGTTCGCATACAGCCATGAAACAACAAAAAAAGAACACATCATGCCATGGTCACTGTGCATCACCCCATGTCACGTTGTGGGTACTTTCAATGTCCCCCCACCCACCCCAATGTCCCAATGTTCCATCTCCACTCCCACCCCCATGTCCCCATGCCCACCTCTGTCACCTCTGTGCCCCCAGTGTCCCCATGACTTCCCCCCCATCCCCAGTGCCCCCACAGTTGCCTCCCCAATGTCCCCAAACCCACCCCATGACCTCATGCCCTCCTCCCAGAGCCTGCACCTCCCCAATGTTCATCCACCCAGTCCCCACATCCCCATGGTCCTTTCTGTGACTTCAGTGTCCCCACACCCACCTCCCCATCCCCAGTGCTCTCATGCCAATCTCCCGATTACCACGCTCACCCCCATGTCCCCACACCCACCTCTGTGCCCCTAATGTCCCCATGCCTTCCTCCCCATCCCCAGTGCCCCCCTGCCCACTCTATCTCCACACCCACTCCCAATGTCCCCATGGTCCCTTTGTGTCCCCAGTGTCCCCACACCCACAGCTACGCCTCCGAAGTGCCCAGGACCCCCTTCCTGTTCCCATTGCCCCCTGCCAACCCCCACCTGCAGGGCAGGGAGCACATCTTCAGGGCAGAGAATGATTCCCATCCTGGCACATGCTGCATCCTCATCATCGTCACTGACTGCAATGCTACCGACAGCAGCACTGTATGCACAGTTGAGGAGTGCGGCATCATGTGCTGCATCATTGGAGTACAGCCCACACTGCACCATGGGGCCATGCGGGGACCACTGTGTCCCTGACCCCCATCTCCACCCCACAGGTGGGGAACAACTTTCACAATACACACAGACAGAGCCTCTGTCACCTTTGTCACCATCCTTGACAGTTTCTGGCACCTGTGTGGGACATTATTTAGGGCCCTTTGGGGCAATTTGGCGTCCTTTGGGATCATTTGAAGCCATTATATGGGGCTGTTTGAGGCCATTTGGGGCCTTTGTTTGGGCAGATTTAGGGCATTTGGGGCCATTATTTGGGGACTTTTGAGGCATTTGGGGACATTTAGGACCATTATTTGGGGTATTTGGGGCCATTATTTGGGGCATCTGGAGCCATTTGGGGCCATTTGGGGCCCTGTGTGGGGCAGGAGCGGGATATAGGGATGTGTGTGGCAGGAGGGGATGTGGGAATGTGGGATTTGGGAGGGTATTGGGATTGGAGATGGGAATTGGACATGAAATTGGGATTGGGATTGGGGATGGGATGAAAGTGGATTGGGTGGGATTAGGGATGGATTGGGATGGGATTGGGGATTGGAACTGGAATTGTGATAGGACTGGGGGTGGGATGGGATAGGAATGGGATTGGGATTAGGGAAGGGGTTGGAGATGGAATGGGAATGTGGATGGGATGGGATTGGGATGGTATTGGGATTAGGATCGGGGAGGGGATTGGGATTGAGGATGGGACGGGATTAGGGTTGAGATTGGGGATGAAACTGGGCTGGGGGCCAGAGCCAGCAGGTGTGGACATGGGGGGATGGGGGAGTGTACAGCAGGGGATAGGGGGCAGGGAGGGATGGAGAGATGGGCGGACATTGTGGAATGACAGCAGGAGTGATGCTGGGTGATGACAGTGGAGGATGCTACTGGGGGGTGACAATGGGGTGACACCGTTGGGGTGATGCTGGGGGGTGATGCTGGGGGGTGATGTTGGGGGTACTAAGTCACAACTTGAAGCTCAGGTGCACATGATGCTGCCAAATGATGAAGAGGTGGAGCCAGGATCCACCCCTTCCCAGTCTTCATTTAAGGGCTGGCAGACTAGGTGTGGAGCTTTTGCTGTGGGTGTCTGCCTACCTAAGGCCTTCAAATGTGGAGCTGATTGGTTTCTTTTTTTGTCTGTGCCCATGAATGCTGTACTGGAGCTGACTTTCATTTGTTGCGATCCAGGGTTTGACTACTCTGATACATTTTTTGACTAGGAATCTATGTGGATTTTTATGAAGAACAAGGTCATTATGCAGCTTGTGAATGAATTTGTTCATGCCTGGTAATTGGTGTTCTTCTCTACATGGAGCTGCAATTGAAATGGACACTTGTGGTCTGATGTGTGGCCCTGTTGAGTGTGCTCAGATCAGCCAAGTTGGTAAGGCCTAGCTCTTGGTTGGTGAGTTGTGCCCAAGGTCAGACAGTTGACTCTTCTCAGCTTTGAGACATGTCTTCCAGTTGCACATTGTGTTGACGTCGTGAGCTCTACCCCTAACTGGGGATCCAAGTATTAACACAAGGAATGGTGTGGATATATGTTAGCCTTGAAGAATGGCTATGCAGTGCTAAGGGCTACACACACTTGTGACTGTTCTGACTGTGAGAAAATGGCATCTGCTGGGTGAGTGCTTTGCTGGGTGAGCATTACCCTGCTAAAAAGCTGTTGTCTTTCCAGACAGTCGTGTCCATGGGGATTGGAGGCTTTTTTAGCCTTCTGGCTCATTGCTGCTGCTGTGAGAGTGGAGGTGGTTTTTGTCCTGAGAGAACTACCAGCAGAAGGGATACTGAGTGCAGTCTTTGAGCCCTTTCATACAAACCAGCTATGTTATTTTGTGGTCTGTGACAGTGGTTTGGAGATAACCTAGAAGGCATTGCCCAAAGCAGAATGACTTGTGGGCACAGTGTCCAGCAGTGGAAGTGGCCAAAAGCTGAAGACAGCAGCGGTCTTGGGGGAAATCCCAAACTGTGAACAAAGGCCAGGAAGAAAAGAGCTTGTCACTGCGTTCACACGGTAAGGTTCTCCTTCCTGAATAGTTAACTCTCAGGTGGAGTGCGAGTCTTCTGTGGTGTGCCTACAGCTGTGTGATATGCTCTACAGGAAGCGCTGATGTTGTGTATTTAACCTTGTCTTTCATGTCTCATGTGCAGTCATATGGGAACTGCTGAATCGTGGCCTGAACCTCTGATTGACCACCTGAGGCGAGCAATGAGTCAGCCATGGGAGCACAGGTGAAGGTAATTCACCTGTGCTACCAGAAGGGGTGGAGCCTGTCTCCACTTCTCTTAGACCCCGTTTAAGAGCTGACTACCAGTGAGGAAGGATCTCTTTTGGAGATTGCTCCTCTTGGAGTCTTCTCAGAGAGCCCAGGACTCGGTGGTAAGCTTTCCATCCATTCTTCTTTAGTGTGATAACCTGTTCAGCCTAAATTTCCTGTATATTTCTTAATTATAGCATCTGTATATCCATTGATTATACAGCAGTATCTCATGTTGTTTTAAAGCAGCATCTTGGAGGCAACCTTGATTTCTCCAGCCCTGAGCTTTGTGGCACGGGAGCTCTCCCCCACGCTTCTCATCTATGCTTCTCCCTTTGACCATATCAAAGGCCTTGCAGAAGCCTGGGTAGGTGATGTCAGTTACTCTTCCTTTCCCCACCGATGCTGGAAATAGCGTGGAACGGGATGGGGGGACATCCCAGCCATAGGTTCCTACCTCAGCAGGACTAAACGACTGTTCTGATTCACGTATTTTAACTTGAGGGAATCTGACACTAATTAGAGAAATGAGGGGCTTGTTAAAAAAAAAAAAAAAAAGACTGTGGTGCATTTTGTGGTGCAAGATGTTCTCCGAACTGCTGTTAATAATGCCCAGGATGCTTCCTTTTTGATGGGGAGAGGTTTAGCAAAGGATTTTTTAAATGACAATAGTTTTTTTGTGTATTTCCTTTTCATCAACCTTTCATTCTACTTCTTGAAAAGTTATCTTTGGATTATAAAGTAATATTCATTACTGAGGAGAATACATACACACCCTGCACTTTTATCTGCACAAAGAATCTTCTAAACATCTCTGCACGTGTTTCTTTTTGGCACTGAGATGAAGCTATGTGGAACATAGACTTGGATGAATTTTCAGTCAGGTGCAGGGACGTGTAATGCTCGTCTGAGATATGCTGACAAGAACAGCAGTGGTAAATTAAGGGCTGCATCTTTTTTTTTTTTTTTTTTTTTTCCAGTCATAACCATCAAACCATAGAAGCATTACCCAGAAAAAATGAGTGTTTGTCATCTGGACTTCCTACAAATGACACAGGCAGTGGAATCGGCATCCGAAACATGCATAAGACCCCTGCAAAAGAATGGTGAGAGTTACCCTGGCACCATCCTTTATCAACCTCAGGTGTCTGTAAGCTCTTAAGCTGTGTCATAACTCTTCCTGTGGTGCTGACTCAGCTCTCCCTGTCTTTTGTGTAGGAGAGCTGGAGTTAACTCCTTCCTGTTTCCTGCCTATGTGCTCCCTGCTTTGCCCATGGCCCAATGAGCCTTTTATTCCTCGCATCCCGATTGGCTCGTGTGGATAAGGGCATCCGTTTATGTATGCTTGTTTTCTGCTGAGTGACAGCTCACAGCTGAGCTTGCCCTTAGCGAGACACACAATAGCTGGAGATGCACTTCTGTGTGTCACTAAAACATGAGCTTCGTGGCTGCCATGAGCAAAGAAACAGAGTTTGTGTGTTTTATTTCTGTGTTTGGCTGAGTGGTTAGCGCAGGGCAAGGAGGCTGACTGGGATGTGCTGCTTTCCAAATACTGTGCTGTTTGCGTGGCAGTGCTTCTGTGTTCAAAACTCTGTAACTTTGAGATGTAAACCCTTTGTTTAGATGACTTATGGCAGCAGGTTTCTTTCTCCCGCTGAACCCTTCCTGTGCGCTTCTGTACACAGCCATGGCCTTTGCCTCTTTCTTTCCTTCTTTCTTTGTTGTGTTTGACCCTATGCAAGCTGTGAATTGCCAGGGAACAGCTCAATGTGCTCTGGAGTTCTGGGGGGCAAACTCCCAAGAAACACTGTGCCGCTTCAAAGCCCCAAAGCTTGGAGAGATGGAAGATGCACAGCGCTCTGCTTGGTGCAGGGCGTGATGTGCTTTGCAAGGCGCTTTCCACTAAGACCTCAGATCTGTGCTCTAACTGCATCCAAAGCAACCCACTGCCCTGTGCTTGCTGTACCTGCCGCTGTCAGTGCTAGGAGTTGCTGTGTTTGCAAGGACGTTGTGTCAGCAGTGATACGTCAATGGGGTTGTTTTATGGAAAGGAAACAGCTGAATTGTGTAGCTCAAGACTAAGGTAGAGAAAAAGATAGTAGTTATGAATGTGTATATAGACATAGACATGTAGGACTCTAGTGTGGATTCTACATAGGCCCTGCACTGCAAGGTATGCTGTTGGGAAGACGTGTCCATCTGTCTGAGGGTAGGAAGGCCCTCCAGAGGAATGGCCTGAGGCCAGTTGTACAGGGCTCAACAAGAGCAAGCGTTGGGTGCTGCAACTTTGGTCATGACAACCCCATGCCAGCTTCTCCGGGATTTGGCTGAGATGGAATTATAACCGCCCACTGATTCTAGAATGTTGGGGTGGGGTGTTGGAATCTTCTGGTCTTGTGACGTGGTCTTGCTTCCCCACCTTGTCTGTCATGGTGCAGCAGCTTGGTGGCCCTTAGTGATGTCATAAGTGGCTAGAATGAGGGGAGGAGCAGTGCGTGCTGCGTCCCTTCATTGGAGCGCTTGAGCTCTGACTGAGTACGTTGCTTGTTGCACTTGTGCACCGACTGAGTACCTTCATTTTCACACCGTCTTGTGCAGCATCTTGTAGGTAAGCTGAGACAGTGTGAGATAGATGGGTGGGCAGTGAGATGTTGAGAACTGCTGGCTGGCAGAGCTCATCTTGTCCATCAGACATAATTTTCACCCAGTACATAGATTCCCAAGCGATCTATAAAGGTGGCATTTGTCCCATGGTTTTTCCTTTGTCATCTTTGCTAATTGTGCAAGTTCACTGACCTGTTCCTTCTCTCTCCTCTGCCTGCTCCCTTGGTGCAGCTTTCACTTGCGGAAGAACAGAGCAAAGTGACAAGAAAAGGCTGCGGGTTCAAGGAACTTGTCTACCTTGTTCTGATCTCTTGCCAGGTATGTGCCATGTTTTGTCCTCCACATGGTTCAGCAGCCTGTGTTGCACCGTGTTTAGTAACACAGCCTCATCCAGCCTTGATGGGACACTGGTCCTGTGTGGGTTTTTTCCACTTCCCCTCCAGCTCAGCCCTCAGAAGGATGCTGTCTGTGTGCTGTGACCAGCTAATCTTAAGGAAACCAATCCCTTAGGCAAAGAGTCCTAGCCCCAGTTTGTGCAGAGCTGCACAACATGACTCAGGGACACAAGCATGCGTGCTTTGGCTGTGTGAGTGTGCCCGACAGCTGTGGAGAGCACTGCAGAGATGCAAGCAGATGAAATCCATGTGCAAGGCTGCGGTAGGTGCCAGTGGTGAGGTTGCTGGGAGATGAGGGCTGGGGAGCAGATCCACCTCCAGCAATGATTCCTCTCTCTGCCCTGCTACTGTGCTGTCAGAGTGCCCTGGGCAAATGCATCTGCTGCTTTGCGCCAGAGTCCCCATCTGCTAGCAAAGGGATAGCCACTTGGTAAAATGCTGCGTAATAGGCTTTCACATTTGAATTGACTGAACAAAGTGGTTGCTCCTAGAACACCTGCTTATGCCAGAGGGTAGCCAAGTTCTCCAGCAGTCTCTCAGTACTGTGGTGTGTGAACAGAGGAAATACAAGTGTGTTTCTTTTCAGTTCCAGCTTGTTGTGCCTGCTGTGATGGGCAACACATGCAGCGAGATCAGCTGTGGGCGTGACGTGGCATGGAAGAAGGTAGAGTATGAAACTCTGATTGGCCTTTGTTCCCTGACTTGAGCCAGCAGAGTGAGCTGCAAATGTGCTCTCCTGCTTTTCAAGAGAGAGCGAATCCTTGCCGCTCTATTGGTGTCACTGAAAAGCTGCCTTAAAAGCTTTCTTTCCTTGCTACAGGCATCTAGATGGCTATGAAATCATAGTACCGACAGAATCAGATCCGGCGTAAAAAAGATGCAGGAGCATTTTCCCCATCCTGCCTGGATTTTGTCACCCAAAGACAAAGTGTTGTTCTCATCTTCACCAAGTTAAAGGAAGGTGGCACTTGTAGCGTGCCAAGGATTGGGTCAGTGGACCAGCTCCTGTGTCTAGTCCACAGCTGAGGTCCCCAGGCAATAGGTTACAAGAAGTGAGCAGACTCTTACGCTCCCCTTTGGCAAGACAATAGTGCAAGTGTGGCAAGTTTATAAAACTATCGGAGCCGTCTCGGTTGTGGTGTCCTCTTCCTATTTTTCCCTTGAAATAGCTGCAGAAACAACAAACATTGTATGCTCCTGTTTGGCCTCACTGTTGCTGTTGAACTGATCAAGAGAGCTTGCTTTCTGCTTGCAATCGCACCGTTTGCACTTTGTGAACGAGCTTTGGTTTCCCTCTTAACGGTCTCCTAGTATCTTAAACAATTGACCTTCCTGGACAAAGAGTGCAGGAAAGGATGGGGCGAAACGGGCAAGGCCACCTGTCCAGATCAGTGCCATTGCTGATTAGTCTGGGTAGAGAGAGATGCATCTTGGCATTGCCTGGCGAGTGCCTGCTGCACATCAGGAAGAGAAACAACTGTTATTAGACTTGCCGTTCCTTCTTATGTGCCCCTTATGATAAGGATCGAGTGCATTTCCTGCAGCTTTCTCTGCAGATGTGCTCCTCAGCCTGAAATCCTCCTCGTTTGTCCTCAGCTCCTCACTGTGGCCTGTGCTCTCTGTTTCAGACTGAGAACAAGGGGAAGCCCCTGCTGCTCCATGAGGAGTCATCTCTTAATATTCCAGCTATTGCTGCTGCTCATGTTATTAAGAGATATGTTGCCCAGGCACCGGATGAACTCTCCTTTGAGGTAAGCAAAGGTATTCCTTGTTGTCATGTGCAGAAGAGCATAAGGTGTGAATACATCAGGAATATTCTCAGACATCTTCAGAATGTTTTGTGAAGTGAAGCCCAGAAGATGCAGTTCCAGATTAGACTTGCACTGGGTTGGATGCAGGAAGGAGTTCAGCCATCTCTAAAATGCGGCTTTAGTTGGCATTTGAATCTTCTGATCAAACAGATGCTGCTCATATTGTAGCCTGGTCTCTGAGCAACAGCAGACCAGTGTATGGAGTGTGTAGATCTGTTCAGTATCTGTCCTGCTAACTTATGTCTGCAGATAACTGGAGCTCTTCCATCCCCTTTGTCAGAGAGCCTGCTGCTGTGTAACATAGTGACTCTTCTACCTCCAAGTTCAGTTGTACAAAGGCAAATGCCTTAAGAGCTGCACTGGTGCAATTTCTCTCAAGCTTAATGATATTTGGCAGTGCAGAAGAATGCAGTCATTTGAGCTGTGCTTTCCTCCCAGCCGTGCTGAAGCTGGGATTGACGTTGCAATCTCTTGCAGGTGGGAGACATTGTGTGCATTATTGCTATGCCACCAAAGGAGCTGACCCCCTGGTGGAGAGGCAAGCATGGCTTTCAGGTAGGCACAAGCATCAGACTTGAGAGCGCAACTTCAGTAAAGGCAGGAATCTCAGCTCAGAGCTGCTCTGCCTGCAGAGAATGGCTTATGCATGTAAACGGTTTCCCTGTATTGGTGTCAGAGGACTTTCCCTTTTGCTGTAGGCTTGGGCCAGTGCTGAAAGAGGAGGAAACTGCCTCCTCAATTAACTTAGAAGCAAGAGCCTTCACAACATGCATCAGGTCATGGCCACTGAACTGCACCTTCGGAAATACAGCAGCTAAGACACTGGTTTCAGTGTCTCAGAGCATCTGTGTTTGCACACAGGCAGAACATGAAGTTAGTGTCTGTTAGGAAGTTACTGGCTGTCAGCCGAGGTAGGGTAACAGACCTTTGGCATTCTTGTTGCTGCTGCTGGCTGCAGAATGCTGGGTAGCTCAGAGCTGGGGATTGCAGCTGCATCTCAGTCAGCAGAAATTTCATAGGCTGTGCTAACTCAGATAAAGCTGCATTATCATAATATGTAACTTCTATATGAAGTCTTTCTGTCCAGGTACGCTGGGATTTAGGAGTGCGTAGCATACTTGTCCTCTCCCTGCTCCGTATGCAGTTTTCTGGATCTTTTAGCTGCAAATGTTGAATAATTATTACTTTTAAGCAGGCCATTTTCTGTTGAATAGCTTTACGGAGCGTCCGGCAAGCACGTTCCGAGGTTTACCAGTTCAGGACTGAGAAATGCTGCATTCAGTATTGTACCTCTCTTTTTGTTCTCATTACAGGTTGGATTTTTCCCTAGCGAGTGTGTGGAGCTCATTGATGGAAAAATTCCAGAGTCTCTCATCAATTCAGTGCCAAAGCCAGGTATGGATGTTACATTTGATGGTGCAGGGAAGCAAAGTGGAGTCTTTTTTGGGGTGTCTTCCGTGTTTAATACCTCCTTTATCCATCCCATGTTATCCTCTGTGTTGATGATCCTTCATGCGTACCACGGGACATATGGCTGCTGTTTTGTAGGCAGTGAGATTGAGGGAGGGCAAAGGCAGTTCTCCAGCAAGTCAGTACGAGGCTGAGAACAGCCAGTGTGCCTGGTGGACAGATAGAGGTCTGGTTGTGCTAGTGATACACTTGATCAGAATGTGGCTTTTCAAGAGGATCCTTAATCCCCAAGTTGAGCAAGCTAAGCAAGAGGAGTGCATTAAGCTCCATTGGAATGTGCAGAGATTTATGACTGGACTTGGGGAAATGCTAGAATCCTCATAGAATGGCTTGGGATGGAAAGGAGCTCAAGGATCATCAAGCTCCAACCCCCTGCCTCAGGGTGGGCTGCCAGCATCCACATTTAATGCGGGACTAGACCAGGATGCCCCGGGCCCCATCCAATCTGGCCTTGGACTCCTCCAGAGCTGGGGAAAATCCTTTTTTGTATGTACTTGTTGGTAATGTTCTTCCCATTTTGACGTGCTCTGTAGAATTGTGTTGTGCTCAGCCTTGTCCAACTGAGCCAAAACTGAAATGAACTGGTTTCTTCATTTTGTTGTGCAGTGCCAAAGAAACGCGGCAAGCTGATCACCTTCCTTCGTTCCTTTGTGAAGACCCACCCAAAGAAGCCAAAAGAGCGGAAGGTGGAGAAGGAAAGGGTGTTTGGCTGTGACCTGGGAGAGCATCTTCTCCACTCAGGTCGTGATGGTAAGGGACTGTTCCTGAGATCTTCCTCTGCAGGGAATCTAAAGATGAAAGGGAGATGATATCTAGCAAGGGGCAGGCTGATGCCAGTGGAGAAATGGGTAATGGGAGTTGATGGCTGAAAGATAAAGTGAGGCTAATGCTCCTAAGAGACAAGCACATTTGTATTTGCTTAAACCATGCCTGGCTGGGCTTAGTGGATGGGACATGACAAGAGCACAGCCTGAACCAGGGCTTGAATAAGAAGCTCAACTAACCACTGGCACGTGTTCTTTAGTCCCCCAGGTCCTCCAGAGCTGTGCCGAATTCATTGAGCAGCACGGTGTGGTGCAGGGGATATACCGGCTGTCCGGCGTTGCGTCCAACATCCAGAGACTCCGGTAAGAGTGCTGCGACTGACACAGCTGTCAGTAGGGGCGTGTGCCTTGTTGTGGGCATTCAGAGGCCTGCGGGAAATGCCTTAGCAAAAAGAAAAGTTCTCCTTTTGGAAACATCCCATCCAGCATGGCTCATATGGCACTGGTGACCGAGTGTTTTCTCCTGTAAATCAGGAAGCCCTTCCCATTCTTGATTGCATTTGGTGTGGCTTTTTACTTGCTTTCCTCTTTCTCAACCATTTTTGTGTCCTTCTCTCCAGCCATGAATTTGAGTCTGAGCACATTCCTGAGCTAACCGTCCGCGACATTCACAGCGCGGGCTCCCTCTGCAAGATGTACTTCAGGGAGCTCCCAAACCCTCTGCTCACTGACCAGCTGTATGACAAGTTCTCGGTAAGCACAAGGCAACATCTTTCCCCTACATCTTCCCTGGGCCTCTTGGGAGATGGCTGCAGCAGTGCCCCAGCTCTGAGGCCCTTTTTCTGTTAGTCCCATGAGGTTTACTTTTGCATGTCTTTGCCATGTGTCATACTGATGCCACTTTTGGTGGTGCCAGAAGGTGGTTGTTTCCGTATTCATAATGCTTGCGAGAATGCCTGCGTGGTTTTTTTTTTTTTCTATTCCCCAACCATTTACAGAACAGGAATGGGATCAGTAGCAAAGTGTACTTGGAGATGAATGGCCACTGTGAGGAGCTGAGCTGCTCAACCAGGCTGTAAACCAGCCCAGTGCTTGGACTCCTTGGCCTTGGTGGCACCAGCTGCATGCTGCTATGTTCCCCAGATACCTCTTGGAAGGCATCAAATGTGCCTCAGTGCTGTCCAACAGTGCACTGTCCCCATAGTTCCTGACCCTGTGGCAGGTATCTAGGCTGATTTGTGACTCAATCCCTTTCTGCACTATTCCAGGATGCTATTGATGCCACTACAGATGAGGAGCGGCTGGTCAGAATGCAGGACGTCATCCAGCAGCTGCCCGCTCCTCACTACAGGTTAGTGCTGCCCTCAGTCTGCTGAGCTCAGCCCTGCTGCATTTCAGAGGGCGATTCCAGGCTTTGTCTCATGCTAGCAACATGATGCCTGTGCATGCTGAAGTGGTTTAAGCTACATGGGGTTAATTTATGGGGTCAGTTCCTGGGCACGGGGGCTGCACACTTGGTGCGGCTGATGGCTGCAGCTGTGCTGAGCTGGGGCTTGGTGCTGCAGTGTGGCACTTAGTCAAGTTGGATCTACTTCATCTTCAGTGACAGTAGCAATAACAACTAGCGTGTATAGAGGTTTGCTTTGTGAATTGCAGCACGGCATGCTTGTTGGTGCTGAACATTTGCCTCTCTTGTTTTCCAGGACACTGGAGTACTTGATGAGACACTTGGCTTGTCTGGCTGGGAACTGCTCTATCACAAACATGCACGCTAAGAACTTAGCCATTGTGTGGGCTCCAAACCTCTTAAGGTAAACTTCTTTTTCCGTTTCAACAGAACGCTTAGATCTGTTCTCCAGTAAAATAAAGCAATCCTCCCTTTTTCTCCATCAAATGTGCTCTTCTCCTGTAAAATCTGTAGTAAGTGGTTGACAGCAGAGGAGGAGCCTGGACTGTTCTCCAAACCCATAGGCACAATTTCTAGATGACCATTTCTGCTCTCTTGTTTAGATGGGACTGGTGTGTCCTTGATCAGCCAGGAGAACTTCTTCAGTGGCATCACCGATTGCCCACTGCGGAAGTCTCCAGTGCCCACTTTGACAGCTTTGGGCTACAGCAATTCAGACTTGGGGAAATGATCTTGGAGAAATGACTTCTAAAACTTGCCTTTTCTACAGATCACAGCAGAAAGAGTCTGCCTGTGCCAGCGGAACAGCTGCCTGCATGGAGCTGCAGATGCAGTCGGCTGTGGTGGAATTCATCATCAACCACGCAGACGTCCTCTTCTGCTCCAAATCCAGATCTGACATTGCAGATGGAGCAGGTGAGTGTCTTTCTCCATTAGCTTTATCTTGATCAGACACCTTGATCAAATGCAGGCCTTCTCCAAGATCTTTGAAATATGCTTTTACTATCGAGGGGACAGCAAGCTTCTGGGCTTCCATTAGAATATGGCATCCTGTTGCTGGATGCTGAGAATGTGCAAACCCAAACTTGACAAGAAGAAAACCGTCACAGTCATTATGGTGTTTTGCATGCAGGTGAAGCTTGATGAAAGTGTGGCAGCAAAGCTTTCTCAGTTCCCTGCCCCCATTTTCTAGGGATTTTGTTTGCCGGTTTCAATACAGTGAGCTGCTCATTAATTATGACTGTGTCCTTTGCCATAAACACGCCTCTGGCCACATGGTTATTTTGAGCTCCTCTTCTTCCAGTGTCTCAGATAAGCAAATCTGAGAAAAATACAACACCTCCCCCAGAACTGTGATAGCTGTGCTGCCGCTTTCTGATCCTCGCTCTTACTTGTGGCTTTCCCTTACAGGGCACAGTTCTCTCTCGGGGCCCAAGTCTGTATGGGTGTCTTCTCCTGCCACAGAGCTGCTCACTCTGGAGGAGGCACAGGCTCAGAGGCGAGGCCACAGCAGCTCTCCCGTCGTGACAGAGAGCAGGGACATAGAAGTGGAAGAAGGCCCTGCATCTTTACTGGGGAAATTTCACACAGTCATAGACTTTCCATCTGAAAGGTAAAGAGGACTTCCTTTTCCAGCACCTATCATCATTGTTTGGGTGGGTTTTTGTGGTTTTTTGTTGTTTTTTTTCCCCATTATTTCTAGTGCCAAACCTGCTGAAACTCAATTAAACTAATGGTTGCAGTGAATCTCCACTCCCTTTGGACTGTGAGATTGAACTAACATCCAGTTGCCCGAAGGGCTCAGTTTAGCCACACAAGGCTGGCATTCCTTCCTTGCTGGGCAGGCAGTCCTTAGATGTAGAAAGCCACGCTGACATCTATCCTGGCCGTGCCGGCTGTACCTGGAAACGTTGGAGTTTTCTGGATTTCAAGTGCCTGAAACCAATCCCGGTTCTCCTCAAAGCAGAGCTGTTGGTCAGACTTGCTGGCACTAGAAACTAAACATGGCAGTGAGATGGGCCGATGAGCTGTCAATGTCAGAGTCAGAGATGCTTTTGAACTTCCTTTATGGCTGCACAGTTGCAACTGCCAGCTCAATAAAAGCCATCCCTTAGATGCTGTCCTGTACAGCTGTGGAGCCTTTGCTCACATGCTCTGCATCTTGCTTGACATAGTTTAGGGGAATTTAGACAGCAAGACTTCAGGGCTGAGCTATGGGAATGGAACCATCCTCAACTGTTTGAAACGAGCAAGTTTCTAAGTTGTGTTTCAGCAAAAACGAGGCAGTGCTAGGAACAAGCAACTGTTGGCAAGAGCTCAGTGCAGCTCTTGCATCACCCTACACAATGCACGACGCAAACCATTCCCTGCTTTCTCTCTCCAGACAAAATCCACCCAGCAAGATGAAGGAATCACCAGCTGGATGCTGGTGTTCCTGCTTCAGCCTGGGGCAACCATCCTGTGTGGCCAAACATCAACTACAGTGCAGTCTCAGGGAGCCCTCAGAAACAGAAGTCATAGTCCTGGCAGGTAAGGGTGCAAATCCAGCATTCAAAACCCTGCTTTTCAGCAACATAGAATCCATGCTGTCAGTAGGCTTGTATCTCCTTCTAGTGTTCCAGCCCATACTTAAAACCTTCAGTTCACTCCTGATCAAGAACCACTTTCATAATTCAGCTTGTGAAAGTTTGACACTAACCCCTGCGTATCCTTCCTAGGTGAATCAAGCCCTTGTCAACCCAGAAAAGCCAGAGCAAGTAGCAATGATGGGCTGTGTGCTTCCATCAATGGAGAGCTCTTAGGAAGCACAAATCGCTGCAGTTCAGATGACAGCCTTCTGCATAACAACAGTGACGGACACAAGGAGCTCATCCAAGTTCAAGCCCTCATTTCTCCTGGCTCTGATGAAGATGCTGACCTGAGCCTGCCAGACACCACAGTCACCAGCCTGGACTGTGACCCAGTGCCTCTGCAGTGCAGCCCAGCCCAAGCACAGTCTGAGTGCCCCGACAGCAGCACCTCCACGCAGGAGCAGGTCAGCATCAGCGAGGATAAGCAGAGCCTCTTGGAGGGGGACTTAGAATCAGGCGTCCAGCCCCAGGCACCGGACAGTAGCACTGAGAGCTCTGAGCCACTCTCTCCGTGATCTTTCCATCCAAGAGAGGATGATTCCCATCTTTACCTGGACCTCTCATGCCCTCCTGTCTTTCACATAATAATAAAAGCACACTCGTGCTCACTCAACACCTTGACTGCCTGTGGAGTCTTCATTCACAGGGATTGGGATGAATGCAACAAACAGCAAGGCATCTCAGCTTGCAATGTGCGGCTGTGGGGTGCATGAAGCAGAGCTCCAGGCTTGTTCCCATTTTGTCTGGCTTTGGGATGCCTGCAGCTACCATTTGGTACGGTAGCAAATACTCTCTAGCATCCTGGATGCTGCTCATGATAATCCCAAGCTTCCTGGCTGTGGCTTTGTGATGCTTTTCAGGGCTTTTTGATGCCTTGGCTGCTACCTAACACCTCTCTCTTGCTGTGTCCTTTCCTGGCTCCCACCTATGAGCTGGCTGTGCAAATCATCTGCACACCTGTCATCATCACCCTGCGGCAGGAGGAGCTCACACTGACCAATGTCAGACAGTTCTGCTTGGTCTGCAGCTCAGTGACTCTTGCAGAAGAATCAAGCAGCAAAACCTTTTGCTCATCCTGCAGCACACAAATGCTACAAAATCAGAAACAACCTGGGAAGCTCTGGGTCTGCAAGACTTCAGGGACATGCACCGACTGGGTTTGATGGTTCCCTCCCATCTTTGATTCCCCTCTACCCAGCTGCCCTGTGTTTCAGAGCATCGTGAGAGCCACGCTGGGATCTCTTCCCTTTCCTCTCCTGTAGCTAGGCACGCAACCGCACCTACTTCTCTGACAGACCTGCTGATCCCACACATGCCATCGGGATGCTCTGGCACAGGACGTGCCTCTAACCCAAAGCTCCTTCCCCCTCTGAAGAAAAAGCAAACCAACTGCACTGCCACCAGCACAACCCCGCAGCAGACAGCAGGGAATGCAAACACCTTCACTCCCATTCTGTGTGCACATGGATAGGCGAAAGGATGGGGTTTCAGGTCGACCTCTGTTGAGGTGAGTGAGGGCTCACCGTGTTGCTCCGTGGTAGATTTGTTCATGTTCAGTGCTAACAGGAAACTCACACAACACTGAAGGCCTTGCAAACATCTGCCAGGTGATGTCAGTTGCTCTTCCTTTTCCCACTGATGCTGTCGCTCCATTGTAGAAGGCCACCAAACTGACCAGGCTCTTGTCTCCATTTCTGCATTTCCTTCTTGTTGCCATATTTTCCCCAAAGCAAAAGAATTTGGAGGTAACCACCTACAGTTATGTGAGTGATTTCAGTGTCTATTTCTGATCATGGCAATAACTTCAGAGGTCACACTTAATGTACAGTGCCTGTTTTAATTCTGATCAAAGTTGTAGTTGCAGCTGATTTCCCAAGGCTGCAGTATATGGTGGTGACACAGCCTTGGGCTTCTGCATTTGTGCTAATCCCACGTTTCCTTTCTCTGTCCTGCAGGTCAGCTCATGCTGGAAGCAGATGGTATCCCAGTATGAATGAAGGTCAGTGCAGGAGCAGCTGCTGATGGGAGGAAGGAAGTCCATGCTAATGAGCTCTGAAGCATCTGCAGGTATGGTACCAGAGGAGGCAGCAGTGATGTCAGAGGGCTCCCCAGCAGGAAGCTGTCTCATCCAAATGCTTGCTGAGTGTTTGGAAGCCCAAACCCTTCCAGCCTCCATGCTGAAGGCAGCCCAGAGGCAACATCTCCTTGGTCTGATTGTGTGGTGCCTGAGCAAGAGGGTGATCTGAGCTGGATGCAAAAGAGTCATCTTAATTTCTCTGTTATTTTACTTCAGATCACCCCACTGGGTGACCATTCTGTTGCTTTCTTAAAATCTGGATCTAGGAGGTGACCCCTCCCTTTTGCTTATGATGAAAGCACAGAAGTGCTACGGGCACACTAACCAAGGTTGCAATCATTGCTGGAGTAGGAGCGTTTGTCCCACAGCTGGTGAGCAGAGCTGGTGCTCTGGTGAGTGTGCTGCACATGGAGACAAAGCTTTGGGCCTCCTTGGAACAGATCACCCTGTGAGAACCCATCAGAAGCACCGCTGCGGCGTGTGCGTGAGCTGGGCACAGCTCAGGCTGACCAGAACATACAGGTGAGCTGGGTTTGGTGCTGGGAAGAGCATTCAATGCCTTAGGTGTATCTTAGTGAGAAAGGTTGGCATTAGCTGCCAAAAATCTTTTCTCCTCAACTGCAAAAGGACAGCGTGGCTCAGACTCCTTAACCTGCTGGAGCAGGGTGGTAGCAAAGAGTGGGCACTGCCCTCCTGCAAGCTTTGCTTGGTTATGGTTGCCAGGTCTCTAATACCCTGGATTTCTTCTGAGAAGTTTGTTCTAGCTGCTTGGAGTAGTGAAGTGTGGGGAAGAAGTGGTGATCAAGAACAAAGACTGCATGACAATTTTGGATGAATTTAACTGTGGTATCCGAAGACAGTTTCCGTCAGAATTATCCCAGCACTGTGCAGGTGTCTCAGCTGAACCCCCTGAGCTGATGTCTGAGAGCACCTGCCTCCTCCAGCTGAGCCATAGGAAAACTAACTGTGCCCAGTAATTATAATTTTTGCAAACATTGTGAATATGCTCCCAAATGTTTCCTTTAGTGATTAGTAATGTCTCAGCACTCTGATATCCTATCTCTGGCACAACCTGGAACCTCTCTGCAAACCTTGGCTGCCTGTTCCCACCAACGTTTCTTCCTTTCTCTCTTTAGAACAGTGTGGTGCAGTTCCCTGTGTTTGTGAGCAACAACCAGCAGGCTGCCAGAGATCCAACAGCGCCTTTCAGTGCACAGGGGGACACAATGGGGATGGACGTCCTTTCCTTACTGCCATGCAGAAGGGAGTTTCTGCAGTCCTCAGTCACGAAGTATGAAAGAATCAATTTTGAATGTTACTTCTGAGCGGGCGCAGTGCTGTAGAGATGACAGGTAAGCATTCCTTTTGGGGTGCAGGAAGGAGCAGTGAGAAGTGACTTATTGGTTTGTGTTTTGGCTGTCAAAGAGAAGTTATATTTTTGGGAGCAGAAATAAGCTAAGATGGAAAACAGGAGAGAGAAGGCTAATACCTGGATAGTGGGCAGAGCTTTGGTGACTGCAACCATTTGCAGTAGAAGTTTTGCTGTTTTGCACAGTGGGGTTCAGAATGGCAGCTGATGATGAATGGGAACTGCTCGAAGGACAGACTTCCATGGTTAGCTGGGGGCATTGAGCTGCTTTAGAATGCAGTCTCTGCTCTTACTGAGCCAACAGAGACTCTCAGTGGGAATTCTGAGAACAATAGGCCAAGCAATCATCTCAAGCCATCATCTTCTTCCATTAGGAGGAAGTTTTTCACACAGAGGGTGGTGACACACTGGAACAGGTTGCCCAAGGAAGTTGTGGATGCCCCATCCCTGGAGGCATTCAAGGCCAGGCTGGATGTGGCTCTGGGCAGCCTGGTCTGGTGGTTGGTGTAAACAGTTACGGACCTCAAAGTTAAGAGGAAAGAAGGTGCTGTGGAACCTGCCCTGGTGAGCTGCTTCCCTTATCCATCACATTGAGTTTGCTTAGGGTTTGCTTAGTGTTTTCTTTCTCTGTAGAGGGGAAAAGAGTTGAAGGCTACGAAGTCCAAAGCAAGAATGTGTAACCCCTTGTTTTTCCATTAACTACTTACTGGTCTTCTGTATGCCCCACTGGAAATATTCCCTGAGAGGCTTCCTAGCCAAATTTCCTTTGTTTTTTTTTCTGCTATCTGCTTCTGTGGTACCCGTGTTTCTGCAATTTTGCTATTGACAAAATGAATTTATCTTTTTTTCTTGCTATAAAGCAAGAAAAAAAGACAAAAAGATAAGAGAGTGGAAATGAAGAAGGCTTCTCTGAGAGCTGCTGCTGCATGTGCAGAGGTGAGTCCTTGGCAGTTATGGGGCAGCACTGTGAGTGCCACCCAACTCATTGCTCCATGTTTCATTGCAGTCAATAAACAATCACAATTATGGACTCACAAAGAGTGCACGGCCTGATTTGTCCAGCAGCACTCAGAAGCTGCACCATCACCTCATTATTCATCTCGTGGTGCTGGGTCAGAACTCCCACAGCTCAATCTGTGAATGCTGCAGTCTATCAAAGCAATAGGTGCACCAATCCTCTGCATTGCCCACAAATGCACTGTCTGCAAAGCATGTGCAAGGAATTACGAGTAACACAGCCTGGCCACAGACATGCTAAGTTAGAGAACAGCTCCATAGAGATTTCTGAGTCGTCCCCAGGGCAGCACTCAGCATAACTGAGTGTGTGCACCTCTCTCCTAGCTGGCGTCTCTGCTGGGGAAAGAGTGGCTCTGCCTGCTGACTGATCCCAGAAGGATTAGTTCTTCTGACTCCCTTCCAATGGTCACTTCCCTCATCTTCCCCCTCTCTTCAGCTGTTTTTATACTAATTTTTACCCTACTGGCAGAGCTTGAGTGCCTCTTATCATCGCATACCTTTGTTCTGAGTTGTGTAAAATTGTCTTGCTTTGTTTTTAAAACCCTAGGCTAAAAACTCCAGAGTGCATATGCTCACTGAAGGGTTGTAGCACCATGGAAGCGGATAACTTTTGGCCTGGAGGTGTTTTTTAGTTTTATGATGAGTGTTTTTAGTTTTATAATGAGCAAATACTGTTACAAAACGAAGGAGAAAGCTCTAAAGCAGACAGTTAGGATGATGGCATGATGATGTTACTAATGTGATTAGTGCTATTATGCTATTATTAGTATGTTAATAGTTTGCTAATAAAAAAAAGGGGGGGGGGAGGGGAAATGTGGGAATACAAGAAAGAATATTCCAAGCAGAAGCTGTGGAGCAAGATAAACAGCATGAGAAAGCAAAGCTGAGAACCAAGGAAGGCTCCAGAAGAGAAAAACAAAAATCATGTAAGCTGCTTGATGGCTGCATGATAATGAACCTGACTGGAGGAGGAACTGCCTGGATAAGTACCTGCACGTATGGTTAAGGAGTGTCTGTATGGAATGTTTTGTTGACGTGTAAAGGAAGGTGGGAAAGTTACAAGACTATAAGGGATGTTAGAACCTGCAATAAATGATTTGGATTGTTTGCATCTGAGTCTGTGCCTCAGACACCACAATGGGAGGACTCAGAGTATGTTAGAGTGTACCAGAAGATACGGGGATGTCTTTGGAGGGATGTCTTTGGAGTCCAGTAGGGCATATTTGGAAACAGGTGAAGAGCCCTTGAGCACACTGAGGAGCTGTGAGAAGGCACTAGGGTGCTCTGGGATGTCTTTGGGGCCTCCTACAGCATACGTAATTGCTCTGGGGTATGTTGGATGTCTGTAGAGCAAACTGTTGGGCCCTGAGAAACCTCTGTGGCACATTAGGGGGCAGTGGGAGCCAGAGGTCAACGAGGGGCCCTTGGTAAGACTCAGCAAGCCCTGCAGTGTAGGAGCAGCTCGCACTGGTTGCACTTGCTTGGCTGGGAGCTCATTGGCTGGGAGGTGATTCCCTTGGTTTGATTAATTTAATTACTGGATGATCATTAAATAACACTATCCAGCATTCATTAAAGATTTTTTTTTTTCCCCAAAGTTCTGTCACGCAGTTGTTGCAGCTTTGCTAAAATATGTTGAGTTTATTCAAAATTCCACTGATGCTCCTAAAGCACTCAAAGTGCATTTGGGGGGGAGTGATAAAATGGCTCTGACAGATTCATCATTAACATGCGTTAGGCGGCAATCCAGGCCTCCTTGAGCTGCATAAACTCAGTTTCGGCACCGCAGTGGAGCCGGAGACACACCCAACATGGCGTCGCTGTGGCACCGCCCCCCATCCCGTTTCTACCTTCCTCCCATCATGCAGTGCGCGACAACAGCAGTTCCGGTTTCGGCGCGGCGGTGATTGGTCCATCCTCTCCCCCGGCCGGAAGTGAGCGTTCCGACAGCGAAGTTCAAACGCGAGCTGCGGTCCCGGCAGCCGTCGGAGCGCAGTTCCGGTACGCGGCGGAGGCCGGGTAGCTCTGGAAAGGGAGCTGGGAGTGGCGCTCCCTGTGTCTGCGCCGAGGCGGCGAGGCTCATCGGGCGGAGCGGCCCTTCCTCGGGCGGTCTGCGGAGGGGCCGTGCTGCGCTGTGCCGGAGTGGCGTGCGGGGTGAGACAGCCCTGCTAACGGACAGAGCGCTGCTGGTCCGCTAAGCCCTATGGGGAAAGGCTCCCTCTGCTTCCTAAGGAGGTTCAACAAGGCCAAGTGCTGGGTCCTGCACTTCGGCCACAACAACCCCATGCAGCTCTATAGGCTTGGGGATGAGTGGCTGGATGACTGTGAAGAGGAAAGGGACCTGGGGGTGTTGGTTGATGCTCGGCTGAACATGAGCCAGCAGTGTGCCCAGGTGGCCAAAAGGGCCAACGGCATCCTGGCCTGCATTAGAAATAGTGTGGCCAGCAGGAGCAGGGAGGTAATCGTTCCCCTGTACTGAGCTCTGATGAGACTGCACCTTGAGTATTGTGTTCAGTTTTGGGCCTCTCACTACAAGAAAGACATTGAGGCCCTGGCGTGTGTCCAGAGAAGGGCAATGAAACTGGTGAGGGGTCTGGAGCACAAGTCCTATGAGAAGTGGCTGAGGGAGCTGGGATTGTTTAGTCTGGAGAAGAGGAGGCTCAGGGGAGACCTCATCGCACTCTACAACTACCTGAAGGGAGGTTGTGATGAAGAGGGTTTTGGCCTCTTCTCCCAGGCAACGAACAGGACCCAGGGAAATGGCTGCAAGTTGTACCAGAGGAGGTTTAGGTTAGACATGAGGAAGAACTTTTTCTCTCAGTGCATGGTCAGGGGCTGGAATGGCTGCCCAGGGAGGTGGTGGAGTTGCCATCCCTGGCAGTGTTCAGGAGGTGTCTGGATGAGGAGCTGCAAGATCTGGTTTAGTGCTTGTGGTAGCAATGGCAGTGGGAGGACAGTTGGAATAGATGATCTTGCAGGTCATTTCCAACGCTGTGATTCTATGATTCTAAAAGCTGTAGTCCAACCCTGCTGCAGCACAAAGCCCTGAGGGGTGTTCTGTACTGTTAGCATAAGGGAAGTCAGCACCATGCAATGCCATTTGTTACTGCTAGGTGAGAGGGGATGCGCCTTGATGAGGAGATGGGCAGTGCTGGAGCTGCCAGAAGTGTCCCTTCTGCTTCTAAGAGTGTGTCCTAAGCAGGATGTGAACACTGATGGCTCTTCCTCACTGCAGGTGCTTGGAGGTTCTCAAGGTCTTGCAGAATCCAGGATGTCTGTCAGTGACTACCAGGAAATTCTCAAGTACTATGAATTACATGAAACAATTGGAACAGGTAAGTGTAATCTTTGTACAAAAACAGCATGCCTAACAGTCTGACTCACCACTCTCTTTATCTGAGAATAGATTAATTGCTCTTATAAGATCCCTAAGTCAGGTTTCATGTGTATAAACTTGAATTTTTAAACCAGTTGGAAATTGATTATGCTGATCACCTCTTCCTTTAATTAAAACATTACACACAATGTATGCTAGGTACTCTGCTTTCGCTGTAACATTATATTAGAGAAGAATTCACACTCAACTTTAAGCGTCTGTGTTTTGAATTTTAGGTGGTTTTGCAAAGGTAAAACTCGGACGGCATCTTCTTACTGGTGAAAAAGTTGCAATAAAGATCATGGACAAATTTGCTTTAGGGGTAAGCCAAAGGATATTTAAATATGATAACATCATCTGTTGGATTTGTGGAGTTCTCAAGAACACATGGGGGTGGTATATAGAAATGCAGCCTACTAGTCCCGTTGCCTTTTGAAGGATGCTGTAAGATGGGAAAAAGTTCAACAGACACCACAAATCTTGTTCCTCGTTGTTCAGAGGGCAATACTCTCTGGCTGTAATAATGTTGAACTTCCTCCGTTTTACAGCAACTTCAACAAAATGCTAATGAAAATATTAGACATTTTACATTTCAGTTTTTGCAGATGTGTTCCAGAATTCCTATGGCAGTAATCTCAGACATAGCTGAGTTGATGTTAAATTGTGTACTGTCACATATATGCTTTGACTTCTTATGTTTCACAATAGTCAGATGTGGTACTTGGTATGTCAGATTACTTAGTGATTTCATAGCTTGCTTTTATGGTCTCTTAAGGATGACTTGCCTCGTGTTAAAACAGAAATTGATGCCATGAAGAACTTAAGTCATCAACATGTTTGCCGATTGTATCATGTAATAGAGACATCAAAGAAAATATTCATGGTCTTAGAGGTAAGAAATAGTTTTTCTACCACGCCTGAGGTTACTATTTTTATCTTTAGCAGTAGACAATAATACAAAAATAAAGCTGAAATGAAATGATTCTTAAATATCTCAACGGTGAATGGGTTCAAGATTCATTGGTTTGAAAATTAAGTAGAAAATGTTACATATTCTGTCTTTTTGTAGAAGCCACTGATCAGCATTCACAGTAAGTAAACTGGTTTTAATTCCTAACTTACATTTCAGTTTTTTAAAGTAGCATCTGCAAAGTCTGCAGGACACCAGAGCCCCTAAGTTGTTGTCATCTCCTGAGTGATTTGTGCCACCCATGACATTGAGTGCAATGCTTCAGTTACAAAATTGGAGGCAAGGGTCAGATTTGTTTGTTTGGTCTGCCACAGTGATGGCCCATGGCATAACTGGAGCGCTCATGTACTGCTCTGATTGAGCACAGGGAATGGAAGAGCATCCTCTACATGCTGTACTGTGCTTTCTGTGCTCTCATTGCTACTTATCTTTCTCTGATTCATTCTAAATACGTTTTCAGATAACTTTACCTTTCTCATTACAGTATTGTCCTGGAGGGGAGCTGTTTGATTACATTGTTTCTAAGGACCGCCTTTCAGAAGAGGAAGCTCGAGTCTTTTTTCGACAGATTGTTTCAGCAATTGCTTATGTTCACAGTCAGGGTTATGCCCACAGAGACCTCAAACCAGTAAGCCTGAACTGTATTCAGTCTTTCATAAATAATAATGAATGTGTTTTTATTTTTCCATTGGGAAAGTGAGTGATTTATCCCTTTGTTGTGGTTTAACCTGGCAGGTGGTTAAGTATCACACAGTACTTCACTCACTCCACTCCCTTCCAGTGGATTGCAGGAGAGAATTGAAGGGGGAAAAAAACAACGCAAAGTAGAACTCATGGGTTGAGATAAAATTATTTACTGAGATAAAGAAAAGGAAAAGGATAATAGTTATGATGAATGCAAAAGCAATTGCTCACCACCTACTAATCAATGTCCCGTTAGCCTCCTAATGGTGGAAGAGATTTACCTGAACTTCCACCCCCTTCAAAACTCCTTCCACAATATGTCATATGGTATGGAATATCCCTTTAGCCAATTTAAGTCAGCTATCCTAATTCTGTTCCCTCTCAGTTTCTTGGGCTCTCAGCTGAGAATGACTTTGGCTCTGTACAATGCTGCCTAGCAGTAACTACAAGCATCAGTGTGCTATCTAGAACAAAACAATAGTATCATATATAATAGGTGAATGGTGAACAGTTGGACTGGGTGATCTTTTAGATCTTTTCCAAACTTGGTGATTCTATGATTCTATATCAGACACTGAAGAAAACAATTCCATCCCAGCTGAAACTCAGACACCCTTCATTATCTTGTGCTTAGAATTCTTTCACTACAGAAAATGTTAGATAATTATTACTATTTTATATTATGTTCTGCAGCTGAGCTGGATTTTGTTATCCTTGAAGAAGAATCTTCCTCTGGAAGGAGAGTAAAACATCATGCTCCTAATGGGAGTAGAGCAGAGACACAGATCTGATATGAGTGTTGGTTTCACATTTTCCTTATGCTCTTTGTTGTAATTTGTATCTAGAGAGAGCCCTTGTGGTGTCAGTCTGTTGTGTAAACTGGTCTAGTTTTGTGCCTCAAGGAAGAGTGGTCCTTTAAACAAATGGTGGCTATACAGAGGGTATGGGGTGAGGTGCATGCCTCTGGCTCCATGCAATGGATTTTCTGTCACTGAAGGCTTTAAGCACAGGTTAGGTACTGGAAGGTTTGAGTATTTCTACATAAATAGATTAGAACTTTGCATTTTTTAAGTTGCTGATATCTTTGAGAAAAGCAAATTATTACAGTACAAGCATTTTTCTTAGGCATCTTATGATATCCCTATATCTAAAAAACCTTTCCCCTCTGAAAAATAAAGCATTGCCTATTCTTTTTGGAAGGAACTGGCTTCCAGCTGAAAAGCTGATGGATTCATAGGCTCAGACAGTAACTTGGAATGGAGGTGACTTCTAGAGATTTGTGCCTGAACCTGCTGCTTCGAGAATCTTGAGACCAAGTTTCTCAGAGCTTTTTCTACTTTCATCCTCAACCTCTCCCAGGGATGAGGCTGCATGCTCTCTCTGGGCAATCTGTTCAGTGCTTGAAAAGCTTTTTTTCCTTATATCCAGTCTACTGTTTCAGTGAATGACTGTTTTCTGTCACTATCCCACCGTGACCTACTGTACAGATCCTCAATCTGTCTTCATGCCTCCCTTGTGGGCGTTTAGAAGCTGCCATAAGATTCCTCTGTACTTTAAACAAACATCTTTCTCCCCAGTTTCTCTTTACTGAGTGGGAGTTTCAGCCCCCTGCAGAGACTGGAGGCCAATCACAGAATTTGCTTCAGGTTGTTATCCTTCCTGGCCAAAAACTAGATACAGTATTGTAGATGTGATCCAATGAGTGTGAAGCAGGGGTGACTTGTCCTGGTCTGGTTGTGCTGCCTTTTAATGCAGCCAATTATACTGTTGCACTTTTTTTTTCTGTCAGAACACACTGCTGGCTTGCATTCATCTTGTGGTCTTTCACCACTTGTCCTCCTAGTCCCCAGGCCCTTTCTTACAGATACAAACTAGTATTTCCCACCTGGGATATTGGAAGATGGGTATTTGTTAGCAGTCAGTGAAAATCTCTGAGAGAGAGAGGGCTTTTAGTAGACTGCTAATCAGTGACCACAACAAGAAATAACAGAAAAGAAAATATGTTTCTTTGGACACTCAGGTGAAAATCATTCCTGACTGCTTTTTCATTCATCAGGAAAATCTGCTGATTGATGAGAAACATAATTTGAAGCTTATAGACTTTGGACTCTGTGCAAAGCCAAAGGTAAGAGTATCTTAAATCAAATATAACGTGCCTCCAAGTAATATATGTTTGACCACAGTGTGCAACAGGGACTTGCCCAAACATCTTAAATTCAAGCAGTTTCTGAGGTTGACATGCAATTGCATCTTGCTTGGAAGGGCCTTAGCTTTGTGAGAGTGGTTAACAGATTGCTCAGAAGCACATTTAGATTCTTTTCTCTACCTAGACTTCCTGTTTTCATAGTCTGAGCTGTAGATAATATTGTAGGTGTATCACCTCTCTTATGCAAGGGTCTGTAATAGGAGCATTGGGTTGGCATGCCATTATCTCTTCTAAGGAACTGTATGTAGATTGAGATTGTGGATAGAACCAAACAAGTTTTGTAGGTGACATACAGATCCTGTGGTTGCATATGCTTGAACTGAATTGTTTCTTGATCTTAAAACTAGTTTCTAGGAGCCTTTACTTAACATGCAAGATGGGTGCTGGTAAGAAAGAATTTAATGGGAAGACTGCCTTACTGATTCAAAGAGAATTACTTATCCTCAAATAATTTTTCCTGGCCAAAGTTAGAGCCTCTCGCAGGTAATCAAAACCAACAGGCTGTTGTCTCAGTGGTATAATGTCATCTTGCTCTGACCTGTTTAGAACAAAACCCAAGTAAAGTAATAGGATGCTCTGAATAAGGAAGTATTATATTAGTTGTTCTTCGTAAAGTTTGTAAAGTTATTGCATTAAATTTTTCTAAATAACCAGCAAGCCTCAAACACAATAGCTTATGCATGACTTCTTTCTCAGTTTTTTGTTTGCACAAACAGTTCATCTTAGTAGATGATCAGCTAAGGAAAATAATGCATCATGCCAAGGATACATAAGAGAAGTAAGCAGCTTGGAATCTGTGCATTTATACAATACTCATATATTGTCTTAGACAATATTTGCTTAGTGAGGTCACCTATTGAATGAAAGCAAAATATACAATGAATGAAAATATGCACAGGAGAAGGAGCCTCTGTGGCTTCTGAAGTGTCACTACTAGAAAACATAAACTCTGTTAAAGCAAATTTTTCTGTTTTCTGTGTTATTCCAGGGAGGCCTTGATTACCACCTGAACACATGCTGTGGAAGCCCAGCATATGCAGCACCAGAGCTAATCCAGGGCAAAGCGTATATTGGCTCAGAGGTATGAAGACCGGTGTTTGTTTTACCCCTCTCCCCTTTTTCCCTCCCCTCCCCACAGAGCATTTAAAGGCAGTGGAGCTCAGATACACTCGCTTGGTTTCCCTCCTGAATTGCTCAGTAGATCTCAGAAGCTGTCAATGGCCGCAGACTGAAAAGTGCAATTGGCCTTAGTTCAGCTGGTTTGTCTCTGGATAATCCTTAACTGTCTCCACCAATTGAGCTCTAAAGCAGGGAACTACAAAACAGCAACTTCAGAGATCTCCTCCTATTACTAAGCCATTGAAAGAGCAATTTGGTCTGTTAATTATCCATCATTTGTCAAACTTTTGTGCAGTCTCAGGATCTTACATGTTTTGTCAGACTTGTCTTTAGCTTCCAAGTTGTATGTGAAGACTTGCTTCCATTGTAATGCACAATGTACTAAAAATTGGGAGATAAAAATATGAAGAGTTTTTTCAGCTTTGATTTCACGTCTAGAACTTTGGAACTCACTTCTTGCAGTTGTTAATCTGTCCAAACTGGTCTAGTTTGGAATGCCCTCATACTTCTTGGATTGCTCTGCTGTTAAATATGGAGCAATTCTTTCAGGTACCATTGCACCACTGCTGTTGGCTTCTAATTCTTGCTTTGTTTGTTTTCCACAGACTGCTTTTCAAGTCTCCTTTTTCTTTACAGTCAAAGCAAGAATTGCATTGTGAATTGTATATGAACCTTGTTGTGCCTATACATAAACAGAACAGCAGCAGAGCCTCGCAGGTGATTGTGCTGACAACTCTCATTGTAGCCACTAACTATGCCAAATCCCTTGTGATGAGTTTGATTTCATTTTTGCCAGTGAAATCCTTGTGGATATAAGGTACTGCAGCAGGGTGATGAGTTAAGATGAAGATATTGGTTTTAGTAGTGCTTTAAGTTGAGTGGAAGAGCAATTGAATTAGGGTTATATGCTTTCTCTAGGACCATAATTTTTTTTCCCGAGGGAAAGAGCCAGCTTTTTGTGGGCTATATATGGCCTTTGGCAAGGGCAGATAATACAATCAGTCAGTAAGCCATTTTAGGTGCTTCAGGTTTGTAAACTTGTCTTTTTATTTTTTAGGCAGATATTTGGAGCATGGGTGTACTGCTGTATGCTCTGTTGTGTGGGTTTCTTCCTTTTGATGATGACAATGTGATGGCACTCTACAGGAGGATAACAGTAGGTATCAATGGTGCTAGAATACACTGAGAAGGGAAATAGCTGAGCATGACAAGAGGCCTTGCTTTTCTGATGGCAGAACATGCTGAGCTGTGCGGTGGGTGGAAAGGCTATCTGCTGAATATTGTCCTTTTTTTTTTTTTCTGCTTTTTCCACCAGTATTTTGTGAATTTGGTTCTACACTTGGTTGGCTAGTGCACTGTAGCCTGATTCTATAATATGATAGCATACAGAGTTTAAGGAGAAGTAT
Organism: Phasianus colchicus; assembly: GCF_987193195.1. Taxonomy (NCBI): domain Eukaryota; kingdom Metazoa; phylum Chordata; class Aves; order Galliformes; family Phasianidae; genus Phasianus; species Phasianus colchicus. The sequence continues at coordinate 49,208 of NC_143436.1, forward strand.
TTTCTTGCCAATGGGCTAGATTTTTGTATCTGGTTCTTCAACTGGCTGCTCCCTATACTACCTGTAGTAAAAATATAAATCCATTGTTTGATTTACCTTAAATGAATTTTATTTATTATATTTATTTATGTTATTAAATGCCAGCTCTTCTCATGTCTTGGAAGAGCAAAGTTCTACATCTGCTATCAGAATTTCCTCTTTCAGAATCAGGAGGAAATGTAGGACCCCACTGATTGCCTTCAAAATTTAGCAGTTGGTTCTGTTTCCTTTCAGAGTGCATAACAACCTGAGCATGTTAATCAAATGACATGGCTTTTTAGTCTGGTGTGAACTACGTAGTGCATTGAGACTTTTTCCATTTGTAAGCAGGACTTTGTCCATTTCTGCAGGACTGCAGAAAACCCTTTGTGCTAATCATTACTCCAAGATGCAGAATGTGGCAAATGGCAAATGATCCAACTGCTTCTGGTATTCATTTCCTTAAAATTGTGAATAGTTTTGGACTGAGAGTTTGTAAGCAGAATGGAGCTCTTAAAGCTGTCAAAGATTGTTTCTGCACTGTTTAGTTCTATCTGTCTGACACAAACAAGAGCTGAGAGCTCCATTGCTTGAATTGGTGGAACTTGTTAATGAACTGGGATGAGCAAATTTCAGAATTTAGTCAGAATGCAGTAAAAAATGGATAATCTCACAGGTATTAAGATACAGGCTTGCTATTTCTGTACTGAATTTGTTTTAATTTTATGTGATTGTGATCTGAAAATTGCTTGAAATGCAGACACCTAGACGTTGTGAATTGAATTTCACACATTATAGATCCTGAAATATCCTGGAATCTAAAACTCAGAATTGGTTCAAGTCTACTGCTTGAATATAATCAGGATCACAGCATCTGTGTGCACTGTTCTTTTCCCTGTAATGCTCCACATCACTTCATTTTGGGTATACTTAAGGAAATGGACTACGTGTCATAACTGTTGTTAGAACAAAGTATTTCTGGTGTGATCTTATGCATTTTGTAGCTCTTGTGAGCAACTTCCCTTCCAGCATTGCCCTCAGTCAAGTATGTGTTAGTTTTACCATTAAATTTATTCAAGCAATTCTTACAGCTGAGTTTGCATATGTCTGTTCCTACACTTTGAAAAGAGATGTCAATATCATCCAAATAATTTAACAGTTCATTTTGAGCTAGTTGTTCAAGGTTCATTCTAAATCTTCTTTTATTTCAGTTATTTTATTTTCATTAACTTTTTTTATTGCAGAGAGGAAAATACACTGTTCCAAAATGGCTTTCACCTAGCAGTACACTGCTACTTAACCAACTGCTACAGGTAAAAGAGCTGCTTCTATTCAGATTGATCTACAAAATGCTGTTGCATAAGCTCAAAACACTGATGGAGTATTTAGAAAATATTCAGTGTTTAAACAAGTTAAACTGTTCCATGCCTTATATCCTTAAAGAAAAGGTTAGTGTTGTCTTGTGCTGAAAATTCTCAAATAATAACATGGTACTAGTTACTGGTTATAGAAATAATTACAATTTTAATAATTAAACAATCTTCAAGCAGCTTGTATTTGGATGTTCTTAATTGTGCTGTATAACTAAGTGATTTGTAAACAAAAGATGTTTCATAAAGGAAGCTGAACGTACTAAGTATGCCTTTGGGCTATATCTGTGCAGAATCATAAATACAAAATGCTTGTGGAACATTTACTGTAACCATTGGTTCTGTAACTGCTCTTCACAGCTAAGGTATTTGACCTTCCTTTTGGTGAAGTAATGAAATACTGCTGGTTTCTATTCGTGCTTCTAGGCACCTTGAAGTTCTTAGGAAAAGAAGAATTGTCTCCAGTTCTTCTCAATGATATAAGTAACAGTTTGAATGTTGCTGCCCACTAGGTAGACCCAAAGAAGCGGATTACAGTTAAACACCTGTTAAGTCACCCTTGGCTCATGCAAGGTTATTCTGATGCTGTTCAGTGGCAAAGTAAATACCCAGTAAGTACATATACCCAAAGAGGCCTAAGTATTTTCTGGAATCTTTTCTGGACCACTGCCATCCTCACAGAATGGGATTGATAATACATTTCTTCAGAGGCTGCTGACAAGTGGTGTCTCTCAGGGGTCTGTCTTGGCACCTTCAATATCTTTATCAGTGACAGAGAGAGTGGAACCAGAGCGCACCTTCAGAAAGTTTGCAGGCAGCTCCATGCTGAGAGGTGCAGTGGATAAAACAAGAGGTAGAGATGTCTCATCCCTGGCAGTATTCAAGGCCAGGTTGAATGAGGCCCTGGACAGTTTGATCTGGTGAGTTGCAACCTTGCAACTTGGAACTTGATGGTCTTAAGGTCCCTTCCAACTCAAGCCATTCTATGATTATTTGGAACTGTGCTTGTCCTCCTTGTCTCAATTGTTTTACATGTGTGAGAGGTTGGGGTAGCAGGGTTGGGGTGGGGGTGGGAATTGGAGTGTATGGAGAGATTCTTGCTGTAGATATTGAGAAGTTGCTGTGTATTTGCAGTCAACAGCTGCTGCTGGCCACCGGGTGTCACTGTTTCTCTGAAGAACAGCTGTGCTGATCATACAACACAGCGTGCTGTGCATGCCATGTAACTGAATAATTAAGAAGAGATAGAAGTGTAACTTCTGCTCTAATGAAAATCTCATCTGCTGACAGGCTTTTGTACTTGAATTCAGAACCTGTTGCTACAGAGGGGCCAGTTGCTGAAGCTTGGTGACTCTTTCTGTTTACTCCTTGCAGTATTTAACCCTGATATTAACTATTTAAAATAGAAAATCTGAAATTGTGGCTAATTATTGACTTGATTGCTGCATATCAGAACACTATCATGGTGAGATTTGGCTCTGTGAGATGACTTGGAAGCTGTTTCTTCAGTATAGGTCTTGTTCTTGCAGCTGGGGCACCTTGATGAAGACTGTGTAACAGAACTTTCTGTGTTTCACAACCAGAGCAGAGAGAGTATATCAGCATTAATATCAGAGGTAATAAATGTATGTCAGTAATTCAGCATTTAAGCTAACTACTACGACAAATAACCTTACTGTATTAACAGGCTCTAATGCTCACTTATTCTCAAACATGAAATATTTCATACCTTTCAGAGCTAAGGTACCCCTGCAGAACTCCATAGTCTATCTGTAGCTAATAACTACATTTCTGAAGATCACATTTATTCTATTTTTCTCCTTTAATTGTGTTTTCTAAGCCTTTCTGTTATTTTCTACCATGCTAAAATTCTTAGGAATCTCTGGAAATCCAGATAGATTCAAAACAGAAACTTATGGATAAATAACAGATGTCACATGCTGGCTTAATTCATTGCTTTGAAATGTTTCATTAATAAGTGGAAAATATAAAGAAATCACTCAGACAACCAAACAAGTTTTGGGAATTACAACTCAAAAACTCTTAAAGAAATGAATCCATCCCAGTAACTTCTGAAAATAAATGAGAAAAGCTCAACTGAGTGCTTCTAGATATACTGTATAAATGTAAATAGTGATATTCCAAGCTGTAGAAGAGATTTAAAACACGATGCATACTCTAGCTTTAACCTGAATCTGAAAATTGTTCCTTGAAATTGAATTGTCTTTCTATTAAATAGAAAGTGGTAGAATTTGGAAGGATTGTTAAGATTTCCATATAGCTTTAGTAGGAATAGATGTAAAATGTAAGTTTTACCTAGGGGAGATCATTTGTGGAGTCATTGCTACTTTTCTTCAGGTACAGGAAATAATGAGAACAATCTACCTACAAGAGGAAGAAGTTCTTTCATATTAGTCTGTGATACTTTCATAGTCCTTTATCAAAGGACTTCTAATGCCTTATAAGTAATTCAAGCTAATTGTACTACACTGTGAGTCTGTCAAGCATTGTACCCATGGTTCTCATAGTAGTCAAAAAGCTGCTGAAAATCAAGCTGAATGTTGATGCTCCTTGGAGCTGGGCTGAAACATGGCCCCCAAAAATGGGAGTCCAGCTGAAATACTGTGCAAAATGAATTAATAGGAGCTTTGCCATTCGCTTCAGTAGAGAGATTCTGGCACCAGCTTTAGTTTTCACTTTCAGCAATTGTACTGCTCTCAAGCAAAAACAAGAGTTGTCTGCTTCTTTATCTTAAATGTGTTGTGTGAATCAGCTAAGGTCTGAAACTACCCAAATGCGATCAGACATGAAGGTAGCACATCAAGGGGAAAATATTCCAGACATGCAGAAATGTTTAGCACGCTAAGCTTTCTTTGTACTGACAACTTTTCTGAAGAGATCTAAATACTCTTGTTTTCTAGTGGAATTATGACCAGATGTCAGCAACCTATCTCTTGCTTCAATCCAAGAAGGTTCGTGGCAAGCGCATTCACTTAAGAATTCCATCACAAACAGCACATGCCAGTACAACACAGTCAGCAAGCCTGGGGGTAAGTTTTAGAGTTCAGCACAACATTCTGGTAAAAATGCTTCTGTGTGCTACAGCTCTGCCTGGGTAAACAGCCTGGTGGCCTAAACGTCAGTAAGAGAGCATGTGTGCAGCCAGTCTTGGTCATCAAATCTTGTTCTATGATAAGGCCACACACTTAGTGTACAAAGTCAGAGGATGTAATCTTTCTAGATTTCAGTGAGGCCTTTGATCCTCTCCCTTGTGGCATCCTTCCAGACAAGTCATCCAAATGTGAGATGGACAGGTACAGGCTATACTGATGGCTCAGTGGCAGAGCTCAAAGAATTACAGTGAATGGGGCTACATCTACTGGTGGACACTCACTAGTGGTGTTACCAACACTCCATTTTTGGGCCAATCCTGTTCAACATTTTAATCAATGACTTGGATGCATGCAAGGCATGCATCCTCTGCAGATTTTCTGATGCTATTTAACTGGGAAGTGCTGGAGGCTCCTTGGAGGGATGGAGAGGCCTCACAGAAGAATTTAGATAGATCAGAGCATTAGGCAATCAGCAGTGGCATGGAGTTCAGCAGAGGAAAATGCCAGATACTGTACTAGCAATGGAATAAGGACAGACAAAGATACAGAATAGGAGACAAGTGTCTGGAGAGCAGTACTTCAGGACGGGGTCTAGAGATACTGGTGACAGCAAGTTTAACACCAGCCAGTAGTGTGCCCTAGCAGCCAGGAGGAGGGGAACAAAGCTGCTAACAGGACTGGAAGGTGTGTGCTTTGGGGAGAGGCTGAGGACACTTGCTTTGCCTGGTCCAGAGAATAGAAGGCAAGGAGATGACTTCTTTGCTCTCTGCAACTCCCTGAAGAGCAAAGTGCAGAGGAAGGCGCTATCTTTACCTGGGAACCAATGACAGGACGAGCAGGAATGGCACAGAGCTGCACCAGGGGAGGTTCAGACCAGACAATAGGAAACATTTCTTTACTGTTAATGTGGCCAGCTGCTGATACAGGCTTCTAAGGGTGGCGGTTGGTTCCCCACCAAAACAAATAAAAGCCATACAGAGTTGAAGTTACACAAACAACTCGAGGTGATTGCCCTTGAAGAAGGACCTTGCACAAAGAAATGGCCTTTTGCTGCATGTTCCCAACCTCTCATTCAGACATGTAGACCGATAGTAGTATTGAGGTTGGAGATCTTTCTGCTCTGGATTGGTTCCTTTCATTGTCTCTTGGTGGGCTGTTTTCTCCAATCTTCAGGACTGTAAGATCTGCCAATGCTTGGAGAGTCTCAATTTCATCTTTCTTACTTCCTTATCTTGCAGTTAGAGTAAGCTCTGTGGCCTTTCTTAATTGCAGTTGGTTGCAAGTCCAGCAGTCTGTGTCCTCAGGCTTCAGCAAATTTAACTGTATCTTCTAAGCAAATTCTGTGCAAGATTATTCTATTCAAGTAGCACAACAAATTAGAGAACAAGAATAGCCTTATGAATATAGAATCGTAAAATGGTATGGATTGGAAGAGACCTTTAAGATTAGCTAGTTCCAAACCCAAGCTATAGGCAGGGATACCTCCCTCTAGACCAGGTTGCTCAAAAGTCCTATCCAGCCTGGCTTTGAATGCTTGCAGGAAGGAGGCATTCACAACCTAGCTGGACAACCTGTTCCAGTGTCTCGCCATCCCACAGTAAAGAATTTCTTCCTAATATGTGGTCTGAATCTATCCTGTTCCAGTTTAAAGCCATTTCTCCTCATTCTGTCGCTACCTGCCCTTATAAAAAGTCCCTCCCCAGCTTTCCTATAGGCCCCCTTCAGATACTGGCAGGCCACTATAACGTCTCCTCGGAGCCTTCTCTTCTCCAGGCTGAAGAGCTCTAGCTCTCAGCCTTTCCACACAGGGGAGGTGTTTGATGAAAGCTTTCAGTAGAATTGCAGCCATAATATAAATCCTTACTTGAACTCCGGATTTCTGTGTAAAATTGCTAGCTAGCTAGCTGAACATGCTGTTTTGTGTGAAGACAAGCTCTCCAAATAAATACATTATTATGCATCTGATTCACTTGCATGTAAATCATTTCAGTTCATTCGTACAGCTGCTGTGTAATACTGATGAGTTCTAAGATTACTAGTTTTATATAACAGATCATGTATCATAAGAATTGCTGAACCAGTATAATGTGATTTCTGTGATCACAGTGAATTAGTCTTTCACACCCAGATCATTAGTTTTTATGGGTTCAGCAACAGTGAAGTTATTCTATCTCTATTTGTGAAATGGGTGCCAGGTAAATTAGGTCTGGCTAGTACTGCTATTTAAAAAATGCATTATGCCCTCACATACGATTGAGAAAATCATGCCCACATAAAACAGCAGCCTATTAGTTCTTCTACAATAATCAGAACAAACTTTACCTGCCTGCCTGTCGATAATGTATGTGAATACATGCTCAACCTGCCAAAATACCCAAACAGCAACTGCCTCTAATTAGAACTGGTCTCATGTGAAGACAAGAAAGCAAGAGAACGGAACTTTTCACATAACTTGGCATTGTTCAGCCTGGAGAAGAGATGGCTCAGGGAGATCTTATTGTTGTGAGTAAGTACCTGGACTGAGGATACAGCCGGGCTCTTTTCATTGGTGCCCAGTGGCAAAACATGAAGAAATGGGCAGAAACTGGACCGCAAGAGATTTTGTCTAAACATCAGAAAAAAAATTCTGCGTGTGGATGACCAAGCACTGTCACGCATTGGCCAGAAATGTTGTGGACTTTCCCTCCTTGGAGATTTTCAAAAGCTGACAGAAATAGTTTGGGGCAACCTACTGTAGGTGGCCCTGCTTGAGCAAGAGCGTAGGACCAGATGACCTCCAAAGGTCCCTGCCAACCTAGTCTGTGATTCTGTGAATTTGATGGCACAAGAATATGTATAACACCACCTTTTTGGAAACAGTTTTGTGTGTAAGGAAATTCCAAAAAAATACCGTGGCCTACATTTCTTCTGAAACACAATAGTCAAGATATCCTGCTCAGGCATTCATATTGTAATGGAACATGATTTCAGTTACAGAATAGAGATTGCCTGTAGCTAGCAGCCCTCTGGAAAGGGCTTTTTAGTAAGTCATCGTAGAGCTTCCCTAGATCTGCTGTTTCTGCTTTCACTAGTAATGAGACACGTGATCGTTGTGGTATCTATGAACACAGGTCTGGAGACACTGTGTCTCTGTTCTGTGTCAATAGAACATAGCTTCCAGAAATGGTTCTTTTCCATCTCAGGACTGATAAGGTAGCTGTATGCAATATTGGCGAAGTGGTATGAAATAAGTCCATGGAAAAGATGTTCCTGAAATCATAACAAGCTGTTAAAACAAAGGATATTTTGATACTACAGTCATAGGTGACGTGAGACATGATGGTTAGCAATCTTGACTGAAGTACTGGATTCCATAATTCAGTAAGGAACTTTTGCCTGTGCTTGCTGACATGCTTCCAAACACTGGTTCAAGCAGTGTTGCAGATTCCATAATCATGTTTTAGATATGGTTTGTTTACCTTTATGTGAGCTAATTTCAGACCTCACTGCATTCTTTTCTTCAGTTCTTTCCAGGCTGTTATTTGACTATTGTTGAAAAGAACTTGTGGTCCAAGTCTCCAAATCAAAGGCTATGAGATGCTGCTCTTGTTGACACAGGTTGTGAAAGATGACTTGAGCTTTAAGAATAATTTCCCTTCTGCTCTTGATATGAATGTCAAATCCACGATTACAATATTAAGAACATAATATAAAAGTTGGGGCTGCTGGCATGTGAAATTCCATTAGCTGTTAGCCATAATTAGGAAATTGCAAAGCAATCATATTTAGATTTTACTGATATTATTTTTTTCTGATGAAATCTTCCTTTTAATCCCGCAAAATAATCTCAACTGAACATTTCTTTTCAGTCTGAAAAGTCTGTGACATCTGAAGATGTGCCAGATTGCAGCAATGTGCCAGATGCGTTTGGATCCATGGAATTTTCTGATGCAGCTTCATTGTCTGAAGAATCTCCACTGGAAGAGTTTATTCTGAATACTCACAGAACAAAGCAGGTGTCTGAAGATCTAGTGCTAGTTTCTTACAGAAAAAAACACAATTCTTAATCCAGAATTGTATATAATTCTCATTGCATATTATGCTTCTCATTGTATATAATGCTTATTACATATTTAAGTATCTAGTGACCTTGACCAAAGGGAGATACAGATTGAGTAAAGAAGTATGTTGAGCATAAATTTTGGTGCCTTCTACCTGTAAGCCATGGTTCATTTGATCAGAACCTTAACTTCAGTGTTTGGTTTGCACAGAAACAGCAAGTAAGGGAAAGAGTAAAGGAGTCAGTGAGGATTTTTAAACAAAATGGAAAGTGATAAGGCACAGTTAATAAGATTTTGGAGTTAGGTGAGAGTTGGACAGAGCTTTAAAGGTGCCAAAAGAAATTCAATCTCTCTGTATTGGACAAGAAAATCCACAGTGAAGCAATTTAAATTTTGCAGCTAAACCAAATAATAATTCATAGATATGTTTAGATAAGCTGGTGATGAGTAATCCTAAGTGTAGAATTTAGATGAACAAATAAAAAAAAATGGCATTTGACAATCTATAAGAAGCAAACTCATTCTAGAAGAGAATCAGAGGTATTGAAGAGTTTTTAACTATTTTGCTCACTAGAAAAGTAGTATATGATATTTTCATAAGTATTGTGTCTGACCTGATTAGATGTTAGAATTTCCTTGACACTAAAACTTCTCTGGATGTGATTGGAGTACCTTTTGTTACATCTCTGGCAGCATTCAAGGCATGACACTCAACTGGGTGATATGGAATTCACACTGTCAACTCCAATGACAAGAAAAGTGGCATCTAAGAAGCATGCAAACAAAGAGAATGTTGATGCAGAGTCAGCATTAAGAAATGAGCTGCCCTTTGCACTTCCTGCTCCAAAGGCCTCCTTTTCAAAGAGCGAGACAGACAAGCAAGTACAAGGCATACCCTTTCAGGCACCTACTTCCAAAGGTATGTTGTGTCGAACAAATGAAAACCTAGAAATGTTTAAAATTTAAATATGAACACAGTACTTGTAGATCCTAAACTTCTGTTTCTGGAAGATTTAGGTTTGAGGGTTTTTTTGGTCACAGCACATATATTCACCATCCTGTACATCTGACAGTGCACTCCAAGTGGTTTAACCGTATGTCGGGCCATGTTACTTGTCTATTAATTATAGAAGTTCTCACAGTTTCACAAGGAGCATGCCTTTGGATGCATTTGTTCCCCTCATTCATCCATAATGAGACAAGTGCTGTGGAGATCTAGTGGAAAATTTCTTCAATGTTCATTATGTTTTTTTGTTTTTTCTGGGCTACTATTTTGACTGAAAGAAAAGGGTATGTTTTTACTTAAGCGTGCTTTTATTGCATCTTGCTTCTAAATGAAATGTTACCTACTGGATTCCTCATAATAGCATACCATATACTTTCATATATCTGTTCAGCGTGGCATTAAAAATACTTAGGCTAGCAATGTAACACCTACATTTATGTGAAGGACCACGGAAATGTGTCCATGCTATATCAGCTCTTCTGAGTTACAAAAATGTCTCCAGCCTGTCTTCGTGTTGATACTGTACATGTTAACTCTACCCTTTAAAATACTGAGCACTTCTTAATATTGAAGATTCTTCTGTTTCAAGTGCTAGAAAATACTGTTCAGAGATGCTAGATCTTTGCAGACTAATATGTTATTAAGGGTTATTGAACATATCACTGTCTTTTGTTAAGTGTTCAACGAAGCACATTACGAAGGCTAGTTGTTCACACAGGTTTCATTTTTGTCTTAATATTGCACGTAATTTGTGATGTTGGTCTTACGGTAAGTTTAAAAAATAAAAGTAAGTATTTCTTAAATGAGAAGTGAAGAAGTATGATTCCTGCTCATTTTTGTTAGATATTCCTGAGAGTTAAACAATTAAAATATTTTTGTTGTTCTATTGGAAGTTCTTACATTAGGATAGGCTAAAGCAGTACTTGGAGATAACAAATCGTGGAAGTATCTCTTGGAAATGCTGAGCACACCATTATTTGGGGCCAACTGCTGCTTTTAATCTTTGAGCTGAATCTTTGAGCTTTACATTGAGTTGTCTCCACAAATTCAAAACTGCTCCACATAACTCTTTTCCCACATGTGGATGATAGAACTTTTTAGGCTGTTACTTAACTTAACATGTAGTATTAACTGTGGTTATGTAATTCATACCTTTCACATAAGTGAAATTACTTGATGTAGAATGTGACTTTTTGACATAGTAAATTCCTCAGTGTTTGTTTGTCCTGAGACCAGTGGCAGAGCAGAGTAGTTAAAACCTATTTTATCACTCTGAAGATGCAGACTAGAGATACATAGGAGGCTGGCTTTAAAAAAATTAATTGCTACTCATGAGAAATCCTGACTGAAGAAAAATAAATCCTCTTCTGCAAAAACATACCTGCTCTGGTTTGGATACTTTCTTTCAGAGAGCCAGTTCACAACAGTTACCCCAGTTAAGAAGGCAAAAATACCAACAAATACGTATGAACTGACAGCAACTGAGGTTCTTCCTGAGAGAAGGTAAATGTCCAGTTACCTGTATATGTTTTTGGTTTAGAGCAGTGCTACCTTAATCGATGAACAGCCTAGGAAGTATTGTTCACAACAGCAAGCTATATTTCCTTTGTCTTGGTTAAAAGTTTCCTAAAACCTCTTTCTGTATTCACTAGGAAACACTGAAAGCAGAAAAAAAAAAAAGTTAAAACTAGAAGTCACTCATCTTCAGAATGCATTCCTATTTTCCATAACATAAATCCCATCTTGTTCCATCTTCCCAGAGTGCTGCAGTTTTAAAATGCATATCTGAGCTTAAACCTCAACTAACTTGTAAGCAGAAACTCTCATAATACACGACACTTCCTTTTGTTATCTTCATTCTGTCAGGCCTGGTAATATTCTAATAATGTATCTGAAATAACTGCTGTCTGATTGCTGAGGAAAAGCAACTAATTAATTTGGTTTTGTAACAGGTGTCATTCTGTGGATTTAGATCTCAACATAGCTCATGTGGATAGCAGCCAAAAGAAGAGAAAGGCCAAACTATTTGGAAGTCTTGAAAGAGGTCTAGATAAAGTGATAACAATGCTTACACCAGGAAAAAAGAAGCGATTCAGTAGACATGGGCCAAGAAAACTTAAGGTATGTTTGCTAGAGAAATATTTTATGGAAATGATAGTATTAAATATTTTCGAGAGCTATTAGGAATAGTCTTGTGAAAAATTCTGTGATCTGAATTGCCTGCACTCTATAGAAAATTGCACTTGCTTGTTCTGTTTTTCTATTAATATGATAATGGCCCTGTTATTACCCAAGGATTTAGTGCTGGGTTCAGCTCAGGCGAGTCACCAGCACATCATAGGAGAGGGCTGACCATTGCTTTTTGTATGCCATCTCACTAAACTGGACGGGGATGCAGGATGGGTTTAAAGGAGTCCTAGCTGAAAATATTTAATGATATTATTTCTGTAGAGATACTGCTGGCTTTCCCTCTGGTGTGAGGGAGTTTTGATAACATTCCTTGCTAGCTGTTTTCCATAGTTCAGGAGTGATACCCTTGGAAAGGAGTTCCAGGATCTTATCTGGGATTCAATAGAATCCAAGATTAAAGTTAAGGCTTTAATAAATTCAGCTGGTGAAAGAATTTCTGATGCTGTCAGTGTGACTTTTAATTTTCAAAGTTTTGATGTCTCTGCACCCAAGCCATTTTTTTTACTACTTTTTCTTTTAGTAGCTCTAGAAAAAGTAATTACTTAGTACATTGCATAGAACACTTTTACATGAAATTAAGAACTTACACCTAGCAAAGTTGATTTATAACATCAGTTTTAGATTTCTAGAATACACATGCATAGACTTCTCCGTGTAGTGAATAGAATCATATAAATCACTTGATAGGAATTTATATTTGAATCTGTAGATGGCATGTTCAAAAAGCATGTGATTAATGTGAAAACAAGGCTGTTACAAAGGCATAAGCAGTTCCATAAAAGAAATTGATGCATCTCTTCAGCTAGCTGTCTCCTGAAGCTGTAGCTATTAGGGACATCTCCAGTAAAATCACAGAATCCAGGAGTCTGGAAGGGAGACCTCTGGAGATCATCTATTGCAGCCTATGCTAAAACAAGTTCTCTACATTAAACAGCACTGGAAAACATCCAGGGCAGTTTTGAATATCTCCAGAGAAGGAGACTTCACAGTCTTTTTGGGTAGTTTGCTCCAGGGCTCTGACACCCTTGAAGTCGTTTGTCATGCTTGTATGGAACTTCCTGTGTTGCAGATTGTACTCACTGCCTCTTGTCCTGATGCTGATTACCACTGAAAATCATCTGACCCCATCCACTTGATACCTATGATTCAGATATTTGTAAACATTGATAAGATCCCCTCTCAATCTTCTCTTCCCCAGGCTGAACTGCCCCAGGTCTCTCTGCTTTTCCTCATAAAGAAAGCACAGCTAGACTGTGCCACTGATCACAGTCTTCTGAGCTCTGCTAGTCAGCCAGTTCTCAATCCATTTCACTGTTTAGTAATCTATCTTCCTAAGCTTACCTACGAAGATGTTACGGAGTCAGAAGCCTTGCTGAATTCAAGGTACACAACATCCACTGCTCTCCCTTCATCTATCCAGCTGGTCATTACATTATCATAGAATCCTTAGAGTTGGAAGGGACCTCTGATGGCCATCTAGTCCAACTCCCCTGCAACATCCACAGCTAGATCAGGTTGCCTGATCCAACCTCTCCTTGAGAGTCTTCAGGGATGGGACATCCACCACATTACGAGACAGCCTGTTCCAGTGCCTCACCATCCTCACTGTAGAAGAGCTAATCTAAATCTACTCTCTTTGAGCTTAAAGCCATTTCCCCTTGTTCTATCACCCCAGACCCTGCTGAAGAGTCCATTCCCTTCTTTGTCTACTGAACAGCCCACCCATCAAATCCATGTCTTTCCAATTGTAGAGAAGAATGTTGTGGAGTACCATGTCAAAGGCCCTATAGAAATTGAGATAGGTGATATCAGTGGCTCTTCCCTTGTCCATTGATGCAGTGACACCATCATAGAAGGCCACTAGTTGGTCAAGCAGGATTTGCCCCTGATGAAGCCATGCTAATTCTCCTGTATCATCTTCTTGCCTTCAGCGTGCCTTAGTATGGAATCACAGAATCACGGGATGTCAGGGATTGGAAGGGACCTCAAAATATCATCTATTCCAATCCTCCTACTGGAGCAGAAGCTCCTATATTAGGTCACTCAGGAACGCTTCCGGGTGGGTTTTGAATGTCTCCAGAGAAGGAGACCCCACAACCTCTCTGGGCAGCCTGTTCCAGTGTTCTGTTATCCTCACCATAAAGAATTTTTTTCTCATATTTATGTGGAACTTCCTGTGTTCCAGCCTGCACCCACTGCCCTTTGTCCTATCATTGGGTGTCTCTGAGAAGAGCCTGGCTCCATCCTCCTCATACTCACCCTTTACATATTTATAAACATTAATGAAGTCACCCCTCAGTCTCCTCCAAGCTAAAGAGACCCAACTCCCTCATTCTTTCCTCATAAGGGAGATGCTCCACTCTCTTCATCATCTTTGTGGCTCTGTGCTGGACTCTCTCAAGCAGTTCCCTGTCCTTCTTGAACTGGACACAATATTCCAGATGTGGTCTCACAGGAGCAGAGTAGTGGGAGAGGAGATCCTCTCTCGCCCTACTAACCACAGCCCTTCCAATACACCCCAGGATGCCATTCGCCTTTTTGTCCACAAGGGCCCAGTGCTGGCTCATGGTCATGGTCCACCAGGACCCCAGGTCCCTTTCCCCTGCTCTCTCCAACAGGTCAGTCCCAACCTACACTAGTATCTGGGGTTGTTTTTGTCCAGATGCAGGACTCTACACTTGCCCATGTTACATTGCTTTAAATTCCTTCCCGCCCAACTCTCCAGCCTGTCTAGATCTAGCATCAGGAGGATGTGTTTCATGATCTTTCCTGGCACAGAGATGAGACTGGCAGCTCAGCAGTTCCCTTTTTAGTCATCCTTTTTAAATATGGGTATGATGTTACCTTTTTTCCAGTCTCCAGGACTTTACCTGATTGCCACAACTTTTCAAATATCGTAGAGAGTGGCTTGGAGACTATATCAGCTAATTCCATTAGGACTCTGGGATGCATCTCATTGGGATCCATAGACTTGTGGATATATAAAATAAATAGGGTGGATAAAATAAATGTGGATGTATAAATTAAAATGGTACCAGATTGGTCAAACATGATTTCCCATTGGTGAACCCATGTTGACTACCCCTAATAACCCTCTTTTCTTTCACTTGCTTGAAGATAACATCTAGGATAAGCTACTCCATCATCTTACCAGTGACACAGGTGAGGCTTCCTAGCCCATAGTTTTTTGGGTTCTTCTTCTTGCCCTTTTTGAAGAGTGAACTGATATGACTATCCTCCAGTCCTCAGACACCTATTCTGTTCTCTGTGACCTTTTAAAAATGAAAGAGAGTCATTTAGCAATGACTAAATTTCTTCTTCCAGCTCCCTCACTGCTTGTGGGTGCATCCCATCGAGGGCCATGGATTTGTGTGCATTGAGTTTGCCTAGCCTATTTCTGATCAGATCCTTCTCAACCATCAGGAAGTCTTCCTTTCTCCAGACTCATTCTCTTACCTTCAGAGTCTGGGATTCTGTGGGGCAGTCTTACCAGTAATGACTAAAGCAAAGGCAGCATTCAGTAACTCCACTTTCTCAATGTCCTTTGCTGCCAGGACACCCACTGCAGTCAGTAGTAGGACCTCATTTTCCCTCATCTTCATTTTGCTATTGATTTACTTAGAGAAGCCTTTCTTGTTGTCCTTGACTTCCCTCACCAGATTTAATTCCAAAAATGTCCTAGCCTTCCTTGTTGTAACCCTGCATGCCCTGACAACGTTTCTGTATTTCTACCAAGTGGAATTTCTACCTTTTTCACATTCCATAGACTTTCTTTTTTCTATTTGAGATTTCCCACAAGCTCCTTGCTCATCCTTGTGGGTTTCCTGCCACTTGCACTTGATTTCTTACCCATAAGGATTCCCCAATCGTGAGCTTAGAGGAAGCGGTGCTTGAATGTCTACCAGCTCTATTGGACCCCTTATGTTCCAGTGCTCTAATTCATGGGATATTAGGCCCTCAAAGTGGTCAAAGTTGGATCTCCTGAAGTCTAGGACTGCAGTCCTAATTATTGCTGTGTTTCTTTGATGCAAGATCCTGTTATCAGCTGTCTCATGGTTGATGCATGCAAGGCTGTCTATAATAAGAGGATTACTTTGTGTTTTGCAGTTTGGTTAAATGCAGTTTGGCTTCTGTATTTTTATCTGGAAGCTTATCCAAATGATGCTTTGTTAAATACAAGATGGCATTGTTACAAGTTCAAGACATCTGGGACTACAAACCTAACCAGCTAATTTGACAAGTATTCAGACTACACCAATAATTTGGGATGTTGATCAGAAACAAAAATAAGTGAAATTTTTTGCCTCTAGAAGCTTTTAACATTCTGTATCAGTTTCCCTTGTCCATAGCATTATGCAAGATCACTGATGCACTTCTATGGGCACTAGATTACAACAATGGAAGATGAAACTTTATGTAATTTTTGCTGCAGAAAAGGAGTTTTGTGTGTTCTAGGTTGAACAGGAAATTGAAGAACTTTCTTTTCTTCTCTCTCCGCCTTTACATCCACAGCCTATGTTCATTTCTCAAGCTGTTATACCTTTCTGTCTTCTCTGATCTGTCTCTATGACAGTTACAGTATTTGTGTATTTGTGACATGACAGTTGGTGTACCCTCTCTCTTTCTACACGAGTGTCTGAAAGTTACAGAAGTCATTTGGTGAACAAATCTGTTGTATGTAGTATTAGACATGATATAAACAAACAAAACTGCAGCCATAAACTTAAGGTTGGAAATTACCTTGTTGTTTTTAGGGGGGTTTTTTTGCACTATGATACTTCAGGGCTAGACAAGCCTCGTGGAACCCTGTGTGTTCCTTGATATCTGAAGCACTCAGTCTCAGCAAAGCAACACAGCACAGGCAATTACCCAGTTATGTGGTAGGGGTAGTGTCATAGGATACTCGAAATATGGTTTCATGGCTGTCTTCTGTCATCCAGTCAAGTGAGCACTTCTGGCTACACACCTGTCTCTGTGCTTCCCTGGCCCATCACTGCTGCTTTGGATTTTATACTGGTTTAGAACTTGTACGTGCTTTGATATTAATTGTCCAGAAGCTGTTGGTTAGTGTTCCTGCTATTATTCCAGTGTGTTAACAACGATCATATTGGGGAGCTGAAGCATTTGTCTATATGGTTAGATGGTCTGCAGCTTTCAGTATCAGAAGTTTCCATAATATCTTCAGTTTTAGGAAAAATATATATTCTATGATTATTCTGATTTTATTTTTAATGAGCTGTCTGCTTTTAGGCACACTCTAATGTTACCATGACTCAACTACTGAATCCAGACCAACTGCTGAATGAAATAATCTCTGTCCTTTCAAAGAAGCAAGTGGAATACATTAAGAAGGGGTAAGTGGAAAACAGAATGGCTTCACCTTGTACGTGCCTAAACGTACAAGTCAGTTCCATAGCCCTTAATAAAGCAAATGTTTTAATTTACTTTCTCTGTCCCACTCTGTAAAATACAATACTTTTAGAAAAAGCATAGGGAACAGTAAATGGATATGTGCATGAACAATTGTCCACACAATGCAAAACAGTGTTAAATGAGTTAAATGAGCTCCCATAGAACTCTCTGACGAATATGAAGCAGTAATGATGATGTAGCACTTAGATGCCGATGTTGAGTGTTGTCTGTCCCCTGTAAAACTGTAGGTAGAAAAGGTAAGCTATAATATAGTCACAGACAACTGGGAGAGAGACTGTGTGTAACTGTAACATTCATTCTTGGTAGTTAAAACACATAAACATTTGGCCAAGAGATCACAGAATACAGAATCCTCAGAGTTGGAAGGGACCTCTGAAGGTACCACTGTTGGATTGGGTGCTCACAGCTCTCAGTTGACTTCATCCTGGGCTGTTTTCTCAGTCAAGTGAATGCCAGTGGAGTACTTCCATTAAGTGCTTTTATTCATTCAAAATTGTTCAACACTAGTTTTGAAACATGATTAAATGATTATTCTGCTTCTTCTTTGTTTTGTACAGCTACACCCTGAAATGCCAAACGAAGCCAGATTTTGGCAAAGAATCTATGAAGTTTGAGTTAGAAGTGTGTCGGCTCAGTAAGAATGAAGCAGTTGGTATCAGGAGACAGAGGCTCAGAGGGGATGCTTGGGTCTACAAGAGGCTGGTGGAAGACATTTTATCCAGCTGCCAAGTGTGACTGCTGCTCAGAAAGCCACAATGTTGTACTGAGACTTTAATCATCGTTTTAGAAAAAATCAGTCTGGAAAGGTAATTTGTGATCTCCTTCACAGATGTATTTGAGAAATCTTCTCGGCTCTTATAGTTTTAACCACCCCCTTTGTGTATATGCCCACTGCACGTTTCCTTTTCTTACAAAAACTGTCAACTTCAGCTACACGTTCTGCAATTGTAACTCGACTGAAATAAAATTCCTTAAACTATCCCCTAGCTCCACTGCCCCATTTTTCATATCTGCTATAAAAAAATGTTTTTGGTGTTGATATGCTGAGGCTCATTTATGGTACGATTCCAGTTATCAAGTAGATGTGGTACATAAATGCATTTGCATAATTCTCTTCTTGTCTTTGTTTAAGTAGGATTTATTGAGATCATTAACTAAGTCACAGATGTGGATCACAGAGTTGAAATACATGCTCAGTGCCATACCAAATAGAGCTATCTTCAATAAATGGGAAGTCAAGTGGGCCAGGATTTAAACTGTGATCCTATGTAAAACATTGCTACAGCTCATTATTAAGCCTCTGTGATGCTTAAAAAGTGAGTGTTCTTTCTGATGCTCCTGTGTCCCCTGGTTCGTTATGTTAAGAATAATGCAGCACCTTTTAGTTGCTGTGAATGAAGGAAACATTTCCATTAGGTTTTTCATGCAGCTGAGAGGGGATGGTGTGAGGTGTGCACAGAGAGCCAAGAGTGTGGCAGCCTCCTGCAGCTGCTTCTGCCCCACACCCCTCCTGCCTGGCTGTCAAAGGTCTCTGCCCAGGATGGGGACACAACCCCACTTCCTCCTTTGCAACAAAGCTGAGCACATAACCCAGAGAAGCGAGACTTGGCCAGACGACCCTGCTGGAACAAACATTTCTATGCTCTCGCATGTCCCTGCTGATCAGTGGGTCTGACCAGGACTGGTTTCCATCACTTACTCACTAATTTATTGCCCTTAATTGGCCAGGTACACTTAGAGAGGACTCTCCCACAGATTCTTCAGATGCTATTAGCTTTGCTGAATGTAAAAGGGAAGCACTGATCCTAGGTTAATACAAATAACTTCTGAAATCTGCAGAACTAGAAAGGAAACGTAGGAGTTGATAGAGTTGCTAAGATATCCGTCACAAAATAGTACATCTCCAAAGCTTGATTTCTTCTGTTATGCAGTAATACCTTTAGCCTGCACCGGGAATGTATGAGAATGTGAGCACCAACCACAATGATATCCAACTAAGCACCAGTATCAGAGGGTAGCTATGCTGGAGCTTTTCTGCATACAAAGGCCCACTAACACCTAGAAAGGGGCTGTGGATCACAGCATTGTGCCGCAGGTTTTCCTTCATGAAAGGAACTGTGGTCTGTGCAGTATGTAAGCCACATTCCTGGATGAGGCTTTCTCATCCAGAAGCTACGTACAGGGGCTACAACAATCCACAGCCCTTAATGCATGAAGCAAAAGGATATATTCATCAGAATGGCTGACCAAGGTAGAAGTCTCCATCACTTTTTTATAACTTTATGTTCCCAGTTTGCTGCTCTTCAGGTAGGGAAAGAACTGGGAATGTTTTCAATGAATTTCAAGGAAAAGTTAAAAATGTTACTAAATTTTTTGTATTTCTGGTCAAGAACCTTTCAGATGCAGAATGACATAAAAGGAGGAACACTTTACAGGAACATATGATGACACAAACCTGACCAACAAATGCAAGGAAAGGCTGCAACGTGAGCCCAGCCTGGTCAATCACATTAACAACAGATGTGTATGGAATGTGTGCCAATGGTTCAGGCCTGGTTCAGCCTGGCTCTGTGACTAACAGAGTGGAGGGCCCACGGACCCATGTCTTGAGATAGGCCTAAAAACAACACAGTGGCAATGAGGCTTAAGTCCCTTAAACTTTAATGCAAACAGTGAATACCACAAAGTGAGATTTTACAGGTGGTTATGACCAGTACAAAGGGTTGAGCTTGATAATTAATAATTGATTAAAATTTTAAAAAAGGATAATAAATTGATAATTGTTGACAAAAGTATACATAACATACAGTTCCAACAAATTAAAGTTTCGTATTGGTATTTAAATAACTTCTGTGCACGACCCCTCCAGCTGCAATATTAGACATCTGTTTGGTTTTTAGCTGTTGAAATTTAAGCCTGCTAAATATCAGAAATCAGCTAAAGATGCCAGCACTGCTGGAGAAAGATCCTTCTCTTTTGGAACTCTTTTTCCCTGTGTTCTTCAGCTATCTCATCCAATTTCTTCTGAGTTTTCCCACTATTTGCAGTGTTGGTGACAGGTCATGCATCTGCAGCATCCCACAGTTTTGGCACTATTGCCTTTTCATCCAGAGAGTGTGTTTCTTAGTGGTTTGTGAAAACTAAGAAGGCTTTAAAACATCTTTAACAGAGCTTTCATAAAACAGCAGGAATCTGCCCCTGTAAGCAGCAAAGAAGGCCAGCAACAACTGAGGTTATGTTATGAAGTGCAGGTCAATGCTGGAGAACGTTCCCCTCAGTACTGGTGAAGCTGTTTTGCAGAACCACGTCCAGTTCTGGGCTCTGCAGTACAATAGGAGCGGGGAGCTGCCATAGAGAGTCCAATCAAATGACACACAGATGGGGAGGGGTCTCCATTCTCAAGCATTTCCTTCAATGATGAAAGACTCAGGGTGAGCAGGGAAGACTCATGGGGCATCTTATGAGAAACACGCTCAAAATCAACAGTTTCCAATCAGGGCAGGATCTCTGTGAAGGACATTTTATTCATTATTGCAATAGTGGGTGCACACCCCTAATGACCAGGGAGAAATTGCACAACCAGTCAGTGAAATCCATTCTGTTAGACCTGTCAGATCCTGGGTTTGATGCAGGTAAAGCCTCTCCTGGCACTCATTGGTTGAGCATCTCAGGATCACAACCTTCCAACACTGTTACTACCTTATACTTCCACACAATGTCTGCTACCAACACATTGTTTTTAGGTATGTTCTGTACTTTTTATTGCGACAGGAGGACAATATTTTCAACTATCTGCACACTAGCTCTGTCCTGTACCAGACTCTCCCCTACCCTGTATAATTACCTTACCTGGTGCCTGTGCCAATTTTACCTAGGTTGGAAGACTCCGGTCTCAACTTCACTCTGTTCAGCAGCTTTCTGTGTGAAAAACAACTTATCCCATGTTACACACAGAAACACTGGAAATTTTCACTGCAAAAACACAGGATTCAGGATTAGAGTTACACTGGGGGTTAATATGGTTATCTTTACAGCTCCTATGGGGGTTGGGGTCCAGGTCAAGGTTAACATTAAGGCTACATCCCACCCAGTGAGGGCCCCTGCTGCCATTCACTTTGATGCTCTGAGCCCCAGAAAAAGGCCCAGGGCACAAAGTGAAGCAATGCAACCCCACCAGATAACTCTCTTGTGGAGCAGCAGCGCTTGGGGATTTGATATTCACAAAGGAAGGGCAATACCTAAGAGACAAAGAAGAAGGGAGTGGGAATAACAGGGAAAAGCAAGGCAAAAACCTGCGGAGAACCAGGGAAAGAGGGGAGGAAAAGGACACGCAGTCAGGAAGGTCCTAAAGCACCGTAAGGAGCTCTGGGAGCACCGCAATGTGCCGCGCTGTGAAATGGGAAAGATTTGCATCTATACGAGGTCTTTACCTGTATGGGCAGTCACCAAAGTTGGGCTACGGGACATTCCTGGACATGAAGCTTTCCCCTGCCGAGCAGCACCAGAAGCCATCCGGTCAAGAATCTGCAGATGATCGGGGGGTGCTGCCTTTCCCCTCCCAGCCTGGCACGGTGCGTTTTCCTGCTCGTTTCCCGCTCTCTTGCGGTGCACGGGAGCAATACAGGCATGCGCCGAGCAACACAGACGAACCGTGCGCGCGTGGCTGCTTACCTGCAGCGCGTGGTGACGTGCCCGCAGCCGTGAGGCTGCCCCAGCCAGCCCCGCGACGGCGAATCGCCGAGCTGCTCGCGTTCCACTGCCGCTGAGAGCGCTTTTAAATGGCTGGGGAACGGTGCAGGGCGGGGGCTCGTGGGGAATGCCCATCAGTTCACCGCGGCGACGAGCTAATTGGACGCTTGTCCAAATATCCGTGCCCACAGTGCGTCTTCGAGCGCACGCATGTGGCCGACCGGAAGGCTTCTCACAATAAAGATTGGCGGACTCTTTGCGCAGAGCGGTCAAAACTCCGATACGCCACTTCCGCATCTGGGCGTGCATGCGTCGTGCTGCCTGCGGCACCAAACACACACGGGCGCAGTTCCGCCGATTGACCACGCGGGGGCAGCAGAGACTGCGGAAACAAATTCTCCGCAATTTCCCAAATTGGCCACGAGGGGCAGGAAAGACCGCGGAATCAACTGCTCCTGCGGATTGCTGCTGAGCCGCAGCGCAGCCCCAGCGATCCGTTCCATTTCTTTTGATGGCAGAAGAAAAACAGAAGAGGAAGAGGAGGGGAGGGGGAAAAAGGAGACGACGAAGAAAACCAAGGAAAACTTCGACAAACCCACCAAACCTGTGCTTATGATTTGTGTGGAAATAAATAAATAAATAACCAGCAAACTGATGTTGTCATGCTTTTTTTTTTTTTTTTTTTTCAGCCAGTGTCTGAGGTGATGGAAAAAACTGGTATCAATCAGACAGATGTGTGCAGCGAAGCCAAAGATGGCTTGGAACGATTAACACAGCAACACAAGACAGTCAAGCAACTCTTAGAAGAACCATAGCAGGAACAGCTTCTGTACCTGGCCTCGCCATGCTGATATCCCATCCGGGTCGCTCAAGGCTTGTCAATATCCACTGAATTGGTTTTGATATTGAGCAATTTGCTCTGAGTTCTTCCATTCACAACCAATGCCAAGATCTGCTGCAGGGCGTTCTGACCACAGCCACCATGGCTGAATCATTCTAATAACAGTAAGATTCCCAGGCACAGCTTCAAGGATTTGATCTATTTTTAACCCAAGGGAAGAATTAATATGAAGCGTGAGGTATGCATAAGTCATCACGAGGCATGCTTCTCAGCATCACCTTTGGGAAACAGATAATGGATTTGTCATAAAAGTCACAGCACAGCAATCACATACAACCCTATCTAAGAATAATATGAGAACACTTCACCAGGAGGCAAGGAACTTTATGACCTCCATCTGGGAAATCCATCACCGTTTGCCTGCAGACTCCTCTCTGGCAACTGTTCTAGATCCAGCTGTACATTCCATTCAAGAGCACAACTCAAAACTACAATGGAAACAAAGGGAGTTTTATGCAGGTAAAAGAAAAAGAACAGTATGTTCCCTTCAGTATTTAAAATAAGCAAGAAAGCAATCAATGACAGAAGCCATTCCTAGAATACCACTATGGGAAGCATAGCAGCAGAGAAGAAAGCATCCACATTTCTCTGAACCACTGCTCCAAGGAAAAAAAGAAGAAAAAAGGAAATTTTGTGTAGACGTGACCTGTTTGAAGGCATACACCATCCTCACACTTTGAAAAAAATAAAATGCGTAGAGTAATCTCCTCCAACAATACGTATGTTTGATCTAGGCAGCAAGTATATGATATAGTGCAGCTATGTATCAAAAAGGACTGAAGCCATAAGCACCAAGCTCAGCTCCAGCCAAAGCAACCAGACGTGCCTATGGACAGGCAGTATCCTTAAGGAGGACAGCTGGTAAAAATGTCAAACAAAGCACCTGATTCTCAGCCTTCTCATTCCTTTTTGAACATTCAGAGCCCTCTGTGCCAGCTCCACCGCTGGCCTGTAAAGCCCAAGCTCACAGTCTGCTGGTACTCCTTGTAAGCAAAGAATTGAGACTGGACTGAATTCTAGGAAGGCATTGCATCAGATCAAAACTAGTGCCTCCCTGAGTGACAAAGTACGGGGCTAAAGAAAAATGGCTTAATTCCTAAAGAACAAAGTTAATCCCTGCATACCCGAAGGAAGCAGAACAGATGCCAACAGACAGACAGCTTTTTTTCCTCTATTCGCTCAAAGCTTTCAAACCTCCCTTTTGCTTCTTGCTCTCCTTAGAAAGCTTTTTGCTGTGAGAAACGACATCCTGCAAAGAACAGAGAGGGACAGAGGGACAGATCCCACGGTTATATATTCCAAAACAAACAACACTGGAAACACTTGCAGCTGAGAGGTCACTTTCCTGCATGTGGAAAAGTCAGAAGCGAGGTACGTCTGGGGCTGATGAAGGGAAATCTCATTTGTTAGAGCAGTGAGTTCTCCATCCTGTCCCTGAATTCCTGAGTTTGCTGAGAACCCAGGACAAATTGCTGTGAGCAGGGATTACTATCAGAGCTGGCAGCATCCTGAAGATGCTTGAGAACGCCTTTCTTTCTAAACTGGGCTTCAAGCTTCAAGTTTTTCCTATTTTGCTGCCTCACTCTGTGGTTCTGTTTCTCAGCAGCAGAAATACTATCAGGAATCGAGTTTCCCTTCAGACTCAGCAGCTGTCTGCTCTTGGCACCACTTTACCAACATCATCCCAACTGACCTCCATAACTGCCCCGATGTTATACATCACGCTAGAAGTATTTATTGCAAACACAGACTCAACGCACACTGGTGTTATTCTTTCAGCAGTACTCACTGAGGGTTTTGTCTTCTCATGCTTCGTTTGCTCTGATAAAGGCTTGAATGTTTACAATGTCATTTCTCCAGGATTGAAGAACAGCAGCAAAAACAGCCACTTCAGCTCGTTTAGGGAGGAGTAAGAAGTCAGATACTGAATTTATTGAACAGCCTCTTACGTGGCCTCTGAAGCACTGCAAGTGATCTCTGTAACACCTTCTGGTTTGATACAGCCTGGTTACTGATTGAATCTGTAGGAAATAAACCAGAAATAGGTCAGACAAAAGACTTTTCCATAGATCTTGCTACTCAAAATGTTTACCAAAAAAAAAAAAACCAACAAAATCCCCATGGAGCCTTTACTACCTTCACTCCATGGTCCTTGTGTGCTCATAGGTAACACAGATAGATTTGATATGCCTTCCTCTGCTTATAGCCGTGGCACTGGGACTGAAAACAGAAGACAAAACCTTACTTTACTTTTCAAATCAGAGAAGTAATTACAATTCTAATTCACTGATTACCTTTTGCAGTTGTGCAGGTCTATCAGACTCAGCTGCAGCTTCTCATCTGCCCTTCTCTGGTCCTGCTGCAGCTGGAGAGAGCACACGAGGGTCTGGGCTATGCAGACCCTCCCTAGCCAGCTGCAGCAGTGCCTCCTGCCAGCACTCCCTTTCCCCACACCATTCCCACTGCTGAGGTTGAAGCCCTGTGGGGCAGAGGAGGAGAGAGCTGCAAGCAGGGGGAAAGCAGGGTGCTGGAACTCCTCTGACCCGCTGCCAAATGTCTTCTTTAGCATTTTGGGGGTGGGCAGAGGATGGTGGGAGCACCCTCAGGGCTCTGTGTGGGACGGAAGGAAACAAAGATGCAGCTGCAGGCAGTGGGCTCTGGGCTGGAGCAGTGCAGCCAGGCATGGCACAGCTCACAATTTGGGCACATGGAGGAAGCCTGTCCAGTTGAGGGCTGCAGGGCTGTCCTTACCAAGGATCCTACAGCATCTGCTCAAGCTCTTCCCACTGCAGGAGCTCAGAAGTGACAACAACCCTGACCCAAACAAGGCATGGCAATACACACACAGATACACCTGTTACAGAATGTGGCACTCTGTAGTCCTCCCAAAGCTTGTTACTGCTTTTCAGGCTGTTCTGCAGGTATCCTGTCCTTTCCCTCTTCCTTCCCCCTCTGCCTTGCCCTCTTCCCTCCCTCCATGCTTCCTCCCTGCATCAGCCCAGTGTTCTGCTGCTAATGTCACCTGACAACAATACAGAACACCTTTCCAACACACCGAGTCAGACTGCATACCACCACTGATCTGAAAAAAAAGTAAAAAAAAAGAATATATTACATATTAATAACAAACTCCTACCTGCTTGAAGACCAATGGCAGCTTCTCATCTTGGAGTAATTCCTGAGCACAGCCTGGACTCCTGGGTTCAGCATCAGCTGTGGCTCTGGGATATTGGATCTGAGTCTTCAACTTCCACCTCAAGATGTAAAGTAATTCAGGACTCCGAAAAGCATCTGACTGTTCCTTTCAAAATAAAATCTATTAGGAGAAAATACAAAAATAAAGGTGATGAACATCAAACAACAATTCTGGATAAAAATATGCTGCAAATTGGAGGCCAGCTTTAGGGTGCCCAGCACCTCCCTTCTCACTGTGCAAATTCACTCATTTCCTTTAACTCAAAGGCATCTGTGGTGTTTGCTGTGTTTAGAGGGCATTGCTCTGAGAGTGCCAACCTCAGAACAACACTGTGTCCACCCAGGAAGCTCTTGTGAGCAATCTTTGTGGAGGGAGCAACCTGAGGCTTCCCCCTGTATGTGTCAGGGTCATGAGGACCCAGGAATGGAATACAGAATCAGAGAGTCACTTAGGTTGGAAATGACCTTAAAGATCACTGAGTCCAACCATGGATCCCAGATGCCAAAGGCTGCAATGTGAACATCGAGGCTTTCTTTCTCACCAGAAGCACAACAGGGCAGCCCTGCAGCTTCTCCTGCCCAGAGCACTCCCAGCAAAGCATAAAGAAAGGACATTGCTCCAAGCAGTGTGAAGAACCGCCGTGCAACTGAGTGCAACATCAAACACAGCCAAAAGCATAGAAATTACTGTGTTTGCCACTCTCCCTTATGGCTGAGGGAACACAAAGCAGTCTTCCAAGTCTGGGTAGGCTTTTTGTCAGTGTGTTGTATCAAATGAATGTAATCTCAGCATTTTAATCCAATGAATGATACTCCCTACAGCAGTGATGCCTCTCCTGTTTGGCCACAACCTGTGATGTCTTCTGTCAATGGCACTTAATGAGTCTGAATGAATCACAGACACTAAAAGAACTGTGAAAAAATGCCTCCTCCCTTTATTCACTTCTGTACTTTCAGTTTTGTGCTTAACTTTTATGAGCTTCTCTGTCCAAAGTATTTTTTTATAGAGCTCTGAATGGAACTTATGTGTGTCACACAAAAATGGAGGTGCTGGCAGCACTCCAATGCAAATGTCAATGAAACTTGGTGAAACATAACTTCATGAAATGCAGAATGAGCGGAGCTGACACTGTGACTGCAATGGGTTTACAGGGGTAACATCTAGGTAAAATCACTGCAGCACTTCACAACTTCATTCTGACACCAAATTGAAGGAGAGAAGCTGAGAAACTTAACAACAAAGCTTTGTCACCATTCAGGCAGGGGCTCTTCGTTAACTGTGAAGCACTGTGGATATTTCCACCATAAGCACTTCAAAGATGGCATGATTCAGAACTCATTATATTTCCAGGGATAGTACATATCAATTACCTGTGAGGTAATTAAGATATACATGCCTATCTTAGGCAGTGATTTATGAGGTTTCCAGTCTTCTATTCCATGATCTCTTCTACTGCTCAGTGTCCTTTCAGCACCACGACAGCCCCATTGACAGCCTTTGACTTCATCCAGGACTCTTCTTCACTCATCCTAAAGGTGAACTTCCTTCACTGACACACACTTGGTAGAAGAATGCCAATTACCTGTAATTTATAGATACCAAAATCAGAACATTTGCTTACTCAGCACTCAGCCATTATTTCTGCACATCTGTTCGTCCTTGGATAGAGATCAGTTTGGCCATCTGTCTTTTGAAAATCTCATGAGGTTCAATAAGGCCAAGTACAGGGTGCTGCATTGGGTCAAAGCAATCCCAGTACTGATACAGACGGGGGGAAGATCTCCTTCAGAGCTGCCCTTCAGAGAACAACTTGGGGGTCCCGGTGGACGAGAAGCTGGACATGAGTCAGCAGTGTGCACTTGCAGCCCGGAAGGTCAACTGTGTTCTGGGCTGCATTAAAAAATGCAGCCCAGAAGTGTGTGGCCAGCAGGGACAGGAGGTGATTGTTCCCCTCTACTCGGCTCTTGTGAGGCCCCATCTGCAGCACCGCATCCAGGCCTGGGGCCCCCAGCACAGGAAGGACATGGAGCTCTTGGAGCAGGTACAGAGGAGGGCACTGAGATGGTCAGAGGGCTGGAGCAGCTCTCATGTGAGGAAAGGTTGAGGGAACTGGGATTGTTTGGCTTGGAGAAGAAAAGGCTGTGGGGAGACCACATTGTGGCCTTCCAGTGCTTGAAGGGAGCGTATAAACAGGAGGGGGAACGGCTGTTTGTGAGGGTGGATGGTGATGGGACAAGGAGGAATGGCTTTAAAGTGAGACAGGAGGTTTAGGCTGGATATGAGGAGGAAGTTTTTCAGCCAGAGGGTGGTGAGGCACTGGAACAGGTTGCCCAAGGAGGCTGTGGATGCCCCATCCCTGCAGGCATTCAAGGCCAGGCTGGATGTGGCTCTGGGCAGCCTGGGCTGCTGGTTGGCGACCTGCACACAGCAGGGGGTTGGAACCAGATGAGCACTGTGAGCCTTTGCAAATCAGGCCATTTCGTGATTCTGTGATATTAATGCCATATAGCAGGGCATGCTATAGCAAGAGCACACAGAGCAGCACCTCCACACTGCCTGCTGCAGTAACAGCTCAGCTTTGTGTGGCAGTTGCAGGTTCTTCTGGGACTCCTTTTGATGCCGGCTGAGCTGTTTGTGCCATTTCATTATTGTTTCATTTGCTGAACATCTCTCGTTAGAGCAGAGCAGCTTTGCAGTCTGCAGTGCCACATCCAGAACCTCACAACACCTAAAAGCTGTTACAGCAAGAAATAATCACATAATGCAACAATTCAACAGCGCTACTTCTAAAATGTGCTACTACAACGTATCGTGTATTTACTTCTTCAAATCAACGCCCTGGGCCGTAACTGCAGCGCAGCACAGCCTGACCGCGCTCCGCCCTCCATCGCCCCGTTCTGCTCTCCTTCCATTCCGCGCCCGTTGCCACTCGGCACGAGACGCTCCCGCCTCCATTAGCTCCCGGCACCACGTGACCCGGCACCACACTCCGGGTGAGAGAAACGCGGGAATGCAAAACTGCGCTGCGGAGCAGAGTGAGGAACGGCAGCGCGTGCTCGTAGCCGTGCCCCACAGTACGGTTACAGACATACGCGTGATGACTGTTCTCATGCCTTTTCCGCTCTCCCTCGCCGCGCAGCACCGGACAGTGCGTCCCTCACTGCAGGGCAGTGCATTCCCTGCCCGTTTCACTGCGACGCTGCACGGACCGGAATGCGGCTACTTCCGCGTTTGTGCGCGCATGCGTTGTACTCCAGGAAGAACCTTTTACCATAGAGACTGGCTGCAACGATAAAGAAACGTCATTTCTGCGTTTCTCTCGCGCTCGCGTTGCTGCCTAGCGGACGGGTGACCATAGAGCTTGGAGGACTGACGACTGGAGCATGCGCAGTAGCGATTGGACTAGTCACCATAAAGCCGGAGGAAGGCGCGGCGCTGCGGTGTTCCATGCAGGTCGGCTCAGCGGTGCTGGGCGCGCAGGGGCAGAACCGGGTCGTTTCTGGGGTTCGCTTGGGCACGCGAGTCCGGGACGGAGACGAGAGCGCGCCGGAACAGATGGAGCTCCGGGAGCGGGAAGGCGGTGGACGCTGCTCGTCTGAGCTGCGGGGCTCGGTGCGGGAGCTGCGGGCAGATAGCGCTGCGTTTTTAAGGGATGCGTGGAGCGGCCGCTGCTCGCTGGCATTCGTTCTCTTAGAGCTGAGTGCATGTGCCAACCAGTATTGTGTTGATTCTGTCCTCGGGGCGTTTTCTCAGGGAGGATCTGCGGGGCAGCTGCTGCTTTACAGAAGGGTTGCAGCTGTTTTTGGATTTGCTCGGCTGCTGAGTGAGGATTTGGGAGTTTGTAGCGATTAAAGCTTTCTGTAGGCAACCAAATACACCGCAGAGCTCCCCGTGTCCCTTAGAGCCTCCCAGCATCACCCAGAGCATCCTCGTTGAGCTTCCTGGGGCAGTTGCCTTCCAGCCACTCAGACACCACCAAAGCAATCTGCTCCTCTGCTCCAGGCCCCACTGAGCCTTCCTGAGAGGCTTCCAAGGGCTCCCTGTAGACTACAACACTGGTGGAACCGAGTGCCCTCTGACCTGAAGGTCATTCAGAGCCCCGCAGTGAGCTCGACACGTCCCGGAGCTATTGGAGCACCTGGCCACTCAGCGCCATTCTCACCTCCCCCAGCTCCAACAGCACACATGCTGGGGCAGAGCCATCCATAGCTGTGCACTCACATCCCACCCTCCACTATCAGGAGCTGCACCCAACCACACGTCCCACCTCCAACAAAGACAGACATCAGCTGTAACGAATCAGGAAACTTTATACACTTGGCAGGGAGAGAGGTGTCCCAATCCACAGCTACAGCCCTCAGTTCAAGGGCAGCTGCCACCTTCCTGGCCATAGAGGTGCTTTTGCACCCCAAGAAAGCAGCACCATGGCCCTGCTCACTAAGGACCTATAGCTTGCAGCCCTCAGGTGTGGTGGCCTCCAGCTTTTATCACCACCCTCCCCAACTGTGGTAGCCCCCATAACTCACCCCACAACTGCTGTTGTCTCTATCTTAACCTCACTCTGCAACCACGTAGACTTCAATCTTAAGAAAAAAGTCCCTTCACCCCAAAACCATCTTAACTAAGGGGACTCCTTCCAAAACGCCCCCAATTCAGACTGCAGTAGCCCCTCCACGACCAAGAATAATCTCTGGAGCAGCTCCTCACCCCTCCATCCCCGAAGAGCCTCAGGCTGGACTTGCTGTGATCCACAGAGCTCCTGCAGCTCAGCCACACTGTTGGATGAGATGTGCAGCCAGCTGCCCCACATTGCACAGCACCATGGCAGCCCAAGGAGGCATCACATTGTGTTTCCTGGAAGACGGCACAGCAGAGCAGGCCTCAGGCAGCCTCCACTGGGAGCCCCCAGCTGCGGCCTCAGCCCAGGGTGCTGCAGGTGGAGCCCAAGCCCACCACAAGAGCTCAGCCAGCCACGTGGGTTCCCTCACTGCCTGCATAGTAGAGCCCTGCAGGGACAAACAGGTTTGCAGAGTGGTGGCCACCAGCCGTATGTGGCCACCATTATGGGCAGGTGGTCATGATCCCACCACCATGATAACACACCATGGTCAAACTGCAGGGGTCTGGTGCTGGACACCCAGCACAGGGCTGAGGGGATGTGGTGGGTAAGGGTCAGCTCCATGGGGGTCCCTATATGGCCTTGAGTGTACCATGACACCTCTACGTGTGCTTAGGGTCCTTCCATGGGTGTCTCTCTTCAAGTAGAAATCAGCCTTCTGGAAGCTTTCATGTAGCTGTGGGTTCCCACCATGAGTCCTACACCTAGCCTTAGGTTCCCACCGTAGGACCAAAGGATCCCCATGAGCAAAAGCTGCTCAGCAGAAGCTTCTATAGGGCCATGGGGTTCCCACCAGGGAGTCCTTTCACACAGGGCACAGCTCCTATAGGAGTTTCCATTGGGCCTTGGCATCCCCAGCATTAGGTTTTTGGGCTTGCCACAGCCAGGCTCTGCCTCCACAAAGTTCCCTGGCTTCAAGCATACCTTGACCTGCACGGTGATATTAAGCAGGAGGTGGAAGCCAGGCCTGGAGGGGTGCGGTGCACCATGGGGGAGCAGCGAATCCCTCTGGCAGCCCCAAAATATCCCATAAAACTACAAAGAGTAGGAAGACGACAGGAACTGGTGGGGTCTTGGCAGGGAGGCAGAGGATCAAGGAAAGGCATCTGCTTCCAAGATGGCCACTCTACCTCCAAAATGGCAGCGATGATCCCACATTGCTGGACAATGCAGGGGTTCCACCAGCACTCCAGAGGGCACTTCCTTGAGCTGCACAAGGCAGTGAGGCAGTACGAGCTTGGTCGAGGCCATGACATGGTGGGCTCAGCCACGGGGGGGCTGCAGGCCGGCAGAGAGAAAGTGCTGGGGCTCACCGGGCAGGACGGTGACCGGCAGCGGCGGAGTGGTGAAAGGACCCCACAGCGGAGTATGGGAAGCCAGCAGGGAGGCCCTGGGCAGATGGGGGCATTAGTGGGCACAGGGACATCCTGGGTGCCTAGAAAGCACATCTCCAACCCCACCTTGCACCACTCACCTGTGGGCCAGACTGGGGGTGAAGCCTGGAGATGGGGCTGTGGGGGAGAGGGGTGGGGTCAGAGGAGAGGGACAAGGCTGGAAATGGAATCAAGAGAGTGGTGGGGAAACCAAGGGCCGTGGCTGGGGAGTGGTTGTAGTGGTCAGGGATGTGAAGGAGAGGGGCTTTGGGCAGGGGGCATGGCTACAGGCACAGGAATAGAAGGGTTGGGCTGTAGGAATGCAGAGATGGGGATGTAGTGTGCAGCCAAAAGGAATGTGGTTTGGGAGCCTGGTGGTGGGCACAGCTGGGAGAGGAGGCGGCACGTGCAGCAGGTTTGGGGGCTCACCCAGCCACGTCGGGGTGCTGCTGGCCGAGGGGAACTCCAGTGAGGCCAAGCGGCTGTATTATGGAGGGGGAGCACGTTTGAGGGGAAAAGACACAAATCTGAGGGTGTCCTCCCGTTTCTGCAATAGGGCAATCTGGGGAGCTCTGCTCACCTCACCACCTGCCCACTGAGCTGCTGCCGAGGCTGTGGGGTGACTAGAGCAGACAGAGACCTTTTAATAAAGTTCCTCTTGAAATTGGGGGGAAACAGGTAAAATTAGGGGGGGCTCTACCTGTCGTTGCTGGGGAAGTAATGCCAATGGGCCGAGGAGTGCTGCTCCTGCATGGAGAAATGTGGGGTGCTGATCGTTGGACCCTATCCCTTTTCCCAAAATTACAATGCTAGGGGCTCACCTGCTCGACCGCCAGGTAGGGGAGACCTGTGGGAAGAAAAGGAGTTAAATTAGGGAAAATTGGAGTAAAATGGGGAGAAGTACTGGGGAGAGGGGGCAGAAATGAAGGGTTAATTTGGTAAAAGAGGGTGTTAAATGGGGAAAAATGGGTAGAATGGGTAAAGGGGGGCTTAAATCTATATCTGTCTAAAGGGGGCTATAAGGATGGGGACAGATTCTTTAGCAGGACCTGTTGCAATAAGACAAGAGGAAATGGTTTCAAACTAAAAGAGGAGAGATTTAGATTGGATATAAGGAGGAAGTTTTTTTACAATAAAGGTGGTGAGACACTGCACAGGTCGCCCAGAAAGGCAGTGGTACCCCATCACTGCAGACACCCATGGGCAGGGGATGGGGCTCTGAGCTATGGGTGTCCCTGCTCAGTGCAGGGTGAGGGACCAGGTGACCTTTGAAGGGCCCTTCCAGACCAAAAGATTCTATGATTCTAAACAAAGAAAAATAGGGAGCTAAATAAGGAAAAATGGAAGGCTAAAATGAGAGAGGTTAAATGAGGAAAAAATTAAGAGTTAATTATAGAAAAAATGGAGGTTAAGTGAGGAAAAAAGCCAGCTTAAGTTATGGGAAATGGTGAGCATCAAACAAAGAAAAAAAGGTGACCTCAGCCTCCCGCAGGTGCCTCCGCAGCTCTCCGTTCTCCCTCCGCAGCGCCTCTGCTTCCCTGTGGGAAGTCTGAGTGAGGCTGGGTTTGGGCACAGGGCATCCCCAGGCAGCAGCACTCACCTCTGCTTGGAGTCCAATGCCCGTCGGGTGTCACGCAGAGCCGCCTCAGCCCGGCGCGCTGTGTCACGGTGGGAGGCAAGCAGCAGGTCCACCTGTGCCTGCTGGAAGCGCCAGGCCTAAGGGGAGAAACTTGGGGTTCATTGTGCTTTGGGGGTGTCTACAGATGATGGGGAGCCCCCTGGGTGTGCTCACCTGGGAGATGTGTGCCAAGCGCTGCCGGGCAATGGCGGCGGGGCTCTTTAGGAAGAGCGTCTCCTCCAGCTGTAAGTGGGGGAAGTAGGGGGAGAAGGATGACATGGCCAGGTGCCTTCAAAGTGGCAGCCCAGTGAGGTACAAAATGGCAGCCTCTGGTTGTAGGCGGAAGGGTGTGACAAAATGGCAGCCTGCAGATGTGCGTAAGTGAAGAGGGAGGTGCAAAAGGGTGTCCTATGAGTGTGCGGAGAAGGGAACTGAAACGGACCCTTCCAGGTGTGCTGGGACCAAATGACGGTCCTGGGGGCACTCACCTGCTCGGGGATGGGGAAGCGGCGGCACGCAGCAGCACAGATGGGGCACGGCCCTGTGGTGTGGGGAGGAGGTTGAAGGCCCACACGTGATGGCAGGTAGGGCCCAACCCTCACCTCCCCCAGAACAGCCCAGCCTGCAGCCATCGGGGCAGGACGGAACTGTGGTTATTTGGGGGGCTAAAAGAGGTGGGCCTCTCCATGCCTCCATTCTGTGTGGGCTGGAGATTCGGGTGGGCGTTTTGTGAGGGTAAAAGTTCCCCAACTGTGGGGAAGGAATACGGAGTCCTTCATCGCCACCGCTGTGTGGGGCTGAGGCCCGGGGGGGCCTTTGCTGTCATTCTATGGGTCAGGACTTGGAATCTCCTTTCTGCTCCGTTCTGTGAGGGGCTCTGCGGGGATCCCTACCTGCACCCAGGCAGGCCTCGCACAGGACGTGCCCGCAGCTGGTGACGGAGAAGCGGGCGCCTTCCTGGCGGTAGCAGCGATTGCAGTGGAACCAATCCCCGGCGGGGGGGGCCGCCATGGGGGGGGGCGGAGCTCCGGGAAGGGCGGGAAGAGCCTGAGGGAAACCGTTAAAAGGGCGGGAAAAACGGGAGCGGCCGTTACGGGCGCGGGAAGCGCCCGGCTGTGTTATGCTGTGGGGCGCAGTGGTTTTAGTGCCATTAATGAGACTTCCCGAGCTTTCTCTTCAGTAAAAGTTTATTCCCGTCCGTGAGCGGCTGTCGCGAGGTCCTGCCCGCCCCTCAGGTGCCTGTGGGGAGAAGTGGCCGTTCGAGCGGTGAGGTGAGCGGCGGCCCCTCGGAGCACCGCGGCGGCCTCACCTCCTCCCCCCGGCCCGGGCCCGGCGTCCGCCTTGTCGCAGGAATGGGCTCGCTGCCTCCGCTGGGGCTTCGGGGGGGGCAGCTGGCGGCTCCTGTCTGAGGTCCCTGCGAGAGAGACCTCCGGCATCCCACAGCGCCCCAAGAACGCCGCCTGAACCCCTTCGGCATCCCAGCGCGCCTCCGGATCCCCACCGCCCCCTCCCGCTATCGCTGGGTCTCACGCAGCCCTCACCTGTCGGAGCAGTGGGCGTGGCCTCCTGGATGGCCCCGCCCCCTCTCTCACCGCCGTTCTGCGGGGGCCACGCCCCCATCCTGGGCGGGGCCTGGAGACGGGCGGAAGGCGGAGCCTGCAGCGCTGAGCCCCGCCGCCAGGGCTGCTGTCCTCCCGGCGGTGGGCGGAGCCTGGCCGACCCCGTGCTGCCACTCACCTGAGGGGGCGGGGTCTGTGGGGAAGTAAGCCCCACCCACTCCAGCCCGGGGCTGCCAGCTTCTGGAGGGGCTGCAGTGGGAAATGTGAATTAAAGACACGTTTTTGAGGAAGAAAAATAATTTTGGGGAGGCTGTTCTTCGTGAAGAGGGTTCTGAGGAAATCCCTGACCTTATGGGAGGATTCAAGCATCATGGGCAGCTTTTGGCAGGAGGAACCCACCTGATGCCTCTGAGTGTGGGCTGCAGCTGTGCTCCTGGGGGTAGGGAGGCACTGTGGGGGGCAGCCTAGGGGCGACACAGACCGTGTGACCCGCAGGAACCCTCCTATTGCCCCCTCAACTCCAGTTACCCCTCCAGGATCACAAATTAACCCATTACCTCTACAAGACTTTCCACATTTACCCCTTCTAAAGCCACAATTACCCCATTTTTGCACACCATAGCACCAGAAGACCTCAGCTGCACCCTATGATCCCCAGTTAACCCCTCATGATCCCCCTGCAGTATTCCCAGTTGCCTTCTCCTGGACCCTAATAGCTTCCCTCTCCCCCTAGCTCCCATTGATCCCTCCATCACCACCATGGGAATACCCCCTTGCACCCCAATCCCTCACCCCCAGCTCACCGGCCAAACTCCTCCTGCTGGGGGGAACCCCCCACCGCCTGCGCCTCCGGGGCCCTGAAGTGCTGGGGAAAGGAGGAGCACCGTGCCTTTAAGGAAGGCCACACCCATTTCCCTGGGGGGGCGGAGCCTCGAAGGCCGGGGATAAGATATTGGGGGCGTGGTCAGGGGACTTTAAGTGGGTCTGAGGTCACAGGGAGAGGCCACTGGGCGGTGGGTGTAGCCAAGGGCAGGAGATGGGGCTGCAGACAGGAGGCAGGGCCACAAGTTGGAGGCGTGGCCATGAAGTACTGAGCAGAGGGGTCTGTGGGGGGCTATGTGGGCGGGGCTATGTGCCTGTGGTTACAGCTAGGGGTTGGGGGGCGGGGCTGTGGGATTGGGGGTGTGGTGATGTGTCCGCAGGCATGTCCAGCAGTGGCCATGGCTACGAGCCTAAAGACAGCACCTATAGGACAGGCTATGGGGCTGTGGGCGGGGTTAGGGACTAATGGACAGGGTTCGGTCATGGTGGGCAGGGCTACTCACCAGTGGGTGGGGCTTGGGATCCCCCTCAGAGCTCCTGGGGGGCGACGGTGACTCCAGGCCCTCGGATTGGCCTGGGGGCAGTGACATTTGCCATGATGGGTAACAATGCACTACGACGTTCAGTGAGAGGTGATGGTGCATGACCATGCAGGTGCTCACCCATGAAGGCAGAAGGCGGGCGGGTGCGGCGGCAGCAGCGCCTGTGCCGCTGCAGCGTCGGTGCATCCTCCAAGGGAAGAACCCAAAAGCCCTTTGGTTTCATCTCAAAATTGTCACGTGAATCCAACACCCTTAAGTACACCCAAATTCACAGGAGACCTCCAAAACTGCTTAGCTTCACCCCCCATGTATAAACTTCCCCAGATCCCCTGCCTTCCTCCCAAAACTCTCATGGCACTCAAAACATGCAGTGGAGTCCCCAGAGCCCACGGACTCCACCCAGATCTCCCCTCTGATCCACCCCAACACCCCAAAACTGCATGCCCCCCGGATTTTGGATGTCCTCCCCAACTTTTGCCCTTCTTCTTACAACATCAACGCCCAGCTCCTCATCGGTGCTGTTGGATGGCTCCTGCCCCTGGGGACTCCTCGGATCCTGCAGGTGCTGGGCCTGGAGGCACATGGGGGGATTTTAGAGGGCTGGAGGATATTAAAGGGTTTTGGACCAAAAGAGTGTTGGAGAACATCAGGAGATGTTTGCGGATCTCAATGGTGTCGGAGGACCCAAAAGTTGCTGGATGACTGGGAGGATGCTAGAGGACTTTGGGAGATTGGAGCACACCACAGAATGTAAGAGGATCTTGAAGGGTGTTGGAAGACCCAAAAGGTCTTGGAGAGTCTCAGGGGGTTGGAGGTCTCCAGGGGATGTTGGAGAACCCAATGGGTATTGGAGACCTCAGGGAATTGGAGAACCTTGGAGGGTGATGGAGTACTTTGGGGGCTCACGGAGGACCAAAGGGCTGTTGGAGGATGGGAGGGACTCACCAGTGCTTGGTGGACACGGCGTAGCTCCCGCAGCAGCTCAGCCACCACTGCCTGGGTCAGGGACGTCACCAGTGCCAGCTGCACCTCCCTGACCACAGGAACAGTTGGGGTGGTAGCAGCACCAGCACCCCTTCTAGTGCCCACCAGTGCCCTCCCAGTATATTTCAGTGCACCCTAATCCCCTCCCAGTGTTCCCTGATCTTCTTCTAGTCTCCCACACATTCCTCCCATTATGTCCCAGTGCCTCCCAGCTCCCCTCAGCACTCCCCCAGCAACTGTCAATGCCCTCCCTGAATATCTCAGTGCCATTTCAGTATATCCCAGTGCCTCTCTGTACATCCGACTATATTCCACTATATTTCAGCGTCCTGCCAGTATGCCCCACTTGCTTCCAGTACACCCAAGTGGCTTCCCAGTGTTTCACAGTGCCCTCCCAGTCTTTGAATTTATCCTAGTTCACCCCAATGCTCTCCCAGTACATCCTAATCTATCCCAGTCCATCCCAGTGGTTTCCTGGTATATCTCAGTGCCTTCCCAGTCATTTTTAACACCGTCTCAGTCACCATGACTATCCCAGCACTCTCATTACGTACACTCCCACTCATTTGCAATACATCCCAACGTTCCCCCCTGCCCTTCCAGCGCCCTTCCACTACACCTCGCTCCCACCCATCCCAGTATGCCCAGTCCCCCCGTGCCCCCTTACCCCAGCTGCTCCCGGATCTCCTCCCCTGCCCGCTCCAGCAGCGCCCCCGGGGCCAGGCCGGGGGGCAGCGGGGGGCGTGGCCGAGGCGCCCCCCCGAGCCACGCCCCCCCGGGCCACACCCCAGCCGCCGTCGCCCGGGGGCAGAGCTCGGCGGCCCGACCCAGCAGCGCCTCCAGGAGCACCTGGGGAAGGGGATTTCCGGTTGGGAGGGGTACTTCCGGTGAGGGGACCCCCACCTGGAAGGCCCCTCCCTTCCCGATTGGGGTTTTGGCCACGTTTGAAGGCCTTCAGCATCCCCAGTTCCTCCAGTTCCCTCCCAGTATCTCCCAGCTCCTTCTCTGCTCCCTCTCAGCCCCTCCTTCCCTCCCTCCCATTCCATCCCAGTCCCTCCCAGTGCTCCCCAGTTCCTCCCAGCTCCCTCCTTGTCCTTCCCAGTCCTTCCCACGCCTCTCATTCCCTCCCACTCCTTCCCAATTCTCCAGCAGACTCCTCCCAGTTCCCCCAGCGCTCACCTCCAACTCCTTGTCCACAGCCTTGGCCACGTCCCCAGCCACGCCCTGCAGGAGGAGCTGCAGCGGCCCCGCTCCGGCCCCTGCCGGTCCCAGCGCTGCCAGGCTGGGGAACAGCTGGGGGGTCACAGGGTCAGGGGGGTGTTCACACGGCCATGAAGTCGTAGGAGATCACGGAGTCGTGGAGGGGCATGGAGGTCATAGAGGTTATGGAGTTCAAGGGGATCGTGGCAGTCGTGAGGGTCATGTGAGGTCATGGGGTCATGTGAGGTCATGGGGTGATGAGATCTTGGGGTTGTGGGGAGTAACCGTAAAATGGTTGGAAGGAAGCTTAATGATCATCCAGCCCCACCCCTGCCCTGGGCTGCGTGTCCCCCAGCTCGGACTGCCCATCCATGGCCACGGGCACCTCCAGGGATGGGGCACCCACAGCTCCAGGCAGCTGCGCCGGGCCGTTCAAAGTCACTCCCCTTCCTGTTCACAGGCTCCGTTTGAGTACCGGAATGCCGCAGCGCCGTCTCCCCGCAGCCGTCCCTTCTCTAGGCTGCACAGCCCCTCCCTCGGCCTTTCCCCACATGCAGCTGCAGCCCCCGGCCATCCCCGTGCCCTCCTTTGGCCTCGATCCCGTAGCCCCGCGGCCCGGATGGGGCTCCCAAGGGCGGACAGACGGGACCTATTCCCTTCCCGCCCCACCGCCCCTCCGTCGGTGAAGCCTGGGCTACGGTTGCCTTCAGGCTGCTGGCACTCAGCACTGGATCCGGCTTTTCACTCCCCAGGACCCCCAGGTCCCCCTCAGCAGGGCTGCTCTCAAGCTGTTCTTCTCCCACCCTATACTCACAGCTGCAATTGCCCCAACCCAACAGCTACACTTGGCCCTGTTGACCCTCATCCAGTTCACACGTGCCCACTTTTTGAGTCTGTCCAACTCCCTCTGGATGGTGGCATCGACATCCTTTTGTTTTGTCACTGCAGCACTCAGCATGGGGTCATCACCAAACTGAGGGCACACCAATCCCAACATCCAGTCACTGATAAAGATGTTCAGGCACACTGCTCCCACAAGGACCCCTTGGGAACACTATTTGTGAGTACCTCCACCTGGACACAGAGCCACTGCCCACAGCCCTCAGGCTGCAGCCGCCCATGGAATGGTGAAATCCATATCTTCCCATACGAGAGATGTGATGTAGGCTATGCCAGCAGCCCTGCAGGAGTCCCAGCAGATGACACCATCAGTCACTTTGCATTGGTCTGCGGCAGCCATCGCTCCATCACAGAACGGCACCAGGTGGGTAAGGAATGACCTGCCCTTGGGGAAGCCGTGCTGTCTCAGATCACCTGCTCAGCCCTCACGTCCCTGAACACCTCCCACAGCAGGATCTGGATCCAGCAGGGATTGCACACATTCGGTCTCATCGGGTGTTCTCAAACCTGCTCCTTGATTGCAGTGGAGGGACTTTGCTCCCCCACCTCCACCTGGAGAGATGTGTGAGACGTGGTTGCCAGTGAAGCCTGAGGCAAAGAATTCATTGAGTGCCTCAGCCACCTCCGTGTCTGCTGTTGCCTTGGCCCCCTTCTCATCCATCACAGAGGGTATATTCTTCTCAGCCTGTTTCTTCTGACCAAGGGACCTGTAGAATCCCTTCTCATTATCTGCCCCACCTCGCCCAGTGCAGCTCCATCTGTGCCATGGCTTTCCTGTGTACCGTGTACTCTACCCAGGGCACCCATCCCTGCTCCTACTGCCTGTGCATTTCCCTCTTCCTCCTCAGATGGGAGGTTATAGGGTCATGGGGGGAGAGAGGGGGAGGTCATGGGAGGTCATGCAAGGGGTCAAGAGAGTCATAGAAGTCATGGGACAACATGGGAGGCCATAGGAGTGATGGGGGTCATGAGGTTATGGGGTCATGGGAAGTCAAAGAAGTCACAGCATATCATAGTTCATGGGAGATCATAGGGGTCCCTGGGTCACAGGGGAGCAGTGGGATTCATAGGAGGTCATAGGGATCATGGGGGGGGTCACAAGGTCATGGTGAAAATTTGGGACCTATGGGGGCTGTCAGCACCCCAGGGCTGTTTTTGTGGTGCTAGAGGAGATCTCATTTGGAGGGGTCTCATTTTTGAGAGGAAGAACACTGTTTTGGAGGGTGGCTTGGGATGGGGTTTGGGAGGGCTTCTGTTTTTTGAGGAGGAGTTCTATTTTTATCAGGCTGGGGGGAGATGTTTCAGCTTTGGGAGGAGATGCTTCATTTGGGGAGATATGCTTTAATTTCTATAAAGATTCTGAGTTTTTTAAGGGTTCTCTTTATTTGGGTGGGAAGCTTCAATTTTGGGGTGATATGTTTCTATTTTGAAGGTGATGCTATTTTGGGGGGATGTTTCTATGTTTCTGAGGTTCCTTGAGGGGGAATGCTTCAATTCTGGGGAGGAGCTTCAATGGGGGAGTCGGATACTCCAATTCTGATGGGCATGGAGGGGTTTTCTGCAGGGTTCCTGGGTGCTTTGGAGGTTCAATTTTGTGAGGGAAATACTTCAATTTGGTGGTCATATGCTAAAAATCTGGGAGGGGGGATGTTGGGGTCCTGTGGATGTTCCTGAGGTTCTTTGAGGGTTCTATTTGTGGGGGGGGGGGGGGGGAGAAGATGCTTCAATTTGGGGGTCAGATGCTGTGCTTGCGGGTGCGGTGCTGGGGATTTTGGAGTGTTTCAGGGCTATCTTGGGGCACGCAGGCTCCCATTGGTCTCTGTTGGGTATATGCTGTTGGGGTGCTCACCGCACGGGCGTTCCTGGCTTCCCGCAGCAGCTCCTGGGCCTCTGCAAGGTCCCGCTGTGCCCCTGGGTGTCCCCGCAGCCCCCGCGCTGCCGCCTGCACTCGTCCGCTCAGCCGGCAGAGCATCTGCAGCACATCTCCTTGGCAACAGCCCTGACAACCACTCCGGCAACTGGCAACCATCCCGGCATCCCCTCAACAACTGCCCCCATCACCTCAGCAACCTCCACAGCAACTGCCCCAGCACCTCATCAGCAACACCTGCCATCACCCCAGCAACCACCCTAGCAACCATCCCAGCAACCCTCCCATTGCCCCAGCAATCAGCCCAGCATTATGTCAGGAATATTTCACATCACCCCAATAACCACTCCAGCAGCCACCCTGCAACTGCTCTGACAATCTCTCATCTTGGCAACCACTCCAGCAACAACAGCAGATTCTGCTCTTATTGCCCCAGCAACTGCCTTGGAAACCACCAAGGCAATCCCTCAGCAACACTTATAATCACTCCAAAAGCTGCCTAGCAACCACCCCAGTAACCACCCAAGCATCCTTCTGGTCACTATCCCGTATCCCTGTCACTTGCCACATCTGCCCCATGGTTGCCACATATTGGCCCCACATCTGTCCTCTCCTGCCCCACAAGTGTCCCCAGTCCCCAGGTTCCCCATGCCCCTGGGGAAAGATTACTTGCTCAGCCGTGCTGGTGACAATGCCCCGCTGCAGCCGGAGCACCTGCTCTGGTGGCACCTTGGGACCACGGCCATTGCGTAGGAGGCACCACTGGATCTTGAGGAGGGAAATCAGGATACCTGAGACTCCCAAACACAAATTTTTGAGAATCCCCAGGTGCCTCCACTGACCTGCTGCCAACCACTGTCTGTCCGCTCCGGGGCACTACGGTAGGCTGCTGTGAGGTCACAGAGAGGAAGGGCCATGAAGGTCAATGTGTGGTTGCTGTTGAGAGGACATGGATCTGCTAGGGATTTCATTGACAACATACAGCAGTTTGATTCGTCAACAGCTGGTTGATCACTGTAGAGCCGGTTGACCACACTGGATCCCACCAACTGATTTGAAATGAGTTGACTGGTTTAAAGATGACTGACCAGTCTAGAGATGGTTGCCCAGTCTAGAACCAGTTGACTAGCTGAGATCCCATTGATGTTTTGGAAAAGTTGACTGCTCTGAGATGGTTGTCCAGTCTAGACATGTTTGACCAGTCTAGAAGCAGTTGAGTGGTTAGGATCCAATTGACAAGTTTGGGATGGGTTGTCTGATCTAGACATTGTTGACCAGTCTAGAAACAGTTTACTAGTTGGGAACCCACTGACTTGTCTGGGATGGGTTGCCCAGTCTAAAGATTGTTGACCAGTTTAGAACCAGTTGGTAACCTATCAACCTGTATGGAATAGCCAGTTGCACAGTCTAGAACTGACAAGTAGGTCCAAAAACTAGTTGACCTGTCTGGAGATCCAGGTATCATGTCCAGATCTGGTTGGTTGTTTGAACCTGGTGTTCACATGCTCCAGATGGGGCATCCACCTGCAGAATAATTTGCTGCTGGTCCCACTCACCTCTCCATGGCCCTGGCGATGTCCTGGAAGCCCACAGCTGTTGTATTGTTCCTGTCCCAGCTGAGGCTCCTGCCATGGGACCACAGGTGACATCGGGGTGGAGAGACCACCCCTGAACCCCCTGTGAAACCACCCACCCACCGCAGAGTGCTGTTGATCTGCAGGGCCTTGGCCAGCATCTTGGCACCCATGTCTTCCATGAGGTTACCACTGAGGTCCACTTTGGCCAAGCAGGCATTGCTGCCCAGCGCATTCACCAGGATACAGGTCCTGGCCTTCAGCCTCGATTCAGCCACTGACAGCGACTGCAGGGACTTCCGGGAAGGGCAGAGAGGACATGAGACGGGGGCCTGGGGGATCCACAGAAGTGGATGTCCACCTGCCACCCCACCGTCCCCTGGGGAACTCACACAGTCGTCCTCCTGGATGACCTGGACCAGCTTGTGGAGAATCTCCTCCAGTGTTCTGAAGGGGGGAGAAAGAACAGTGGGACATGGACACAATCTGACCCATGGGGTCTCAGAAGATGTCAGTAAGAACTCGGGTGGTCTTGGTGGACCTCCATGGGCACAGCATGGCCCATCAGGTCTTGGTAGGCTTCCATGACACGGCTTTGGCCATTAGGATCTAAGTGGATCTCCTTGGACTCCAACAATGGTTCTGTTTACCTCCTCCAGGGCTGGTGGGGAGGAGGGCCCTCAGAAGGCCCTATGGAACCAGGGGGAGTCCAGCAGGGGCACTCACCGTGCCTTGACACTGAAGTTCTTGCCCAACCAGAGGTGCTTCAGGGCCTTGTTCCTCCCCAGGGCTGGTACGAGCGTCAGCAAATCAGCATCAAAGCCTGAGAGAAGTGTGGGGAGAAACTGGAGATAGTGGCAGGGTCCCAGGCCAGTCCCCAGGATGGGGTTTCTCCCTCTTCTCACCATTGTCTGAGAGGTCCAGGCTGCCCACGGCACTGATGCCCCCCAGCAGCTCCTCCAACACACGAGCCCCTGGCGAGCGGAGCTGTAAGATGGCACCAAGAATTGGACAGAGACATAAAATGATGTGAGGGGTGCCCACAAGGCCCCTCCCACCTTGGGCTGTGCCCCCCCCACCTCACAGCTGCTCAGGTCCAGGTGGAGGTCGCTCAGGTGGGTGTTGGCAGCCAATCCCTGCAGGAGAGACCTGGGGAGGGCAGGTCATGGTGCACTCACATCTCCATCTCCCCAGAAAGCAGAGGGCCACCCCAGGGGGCGAAGCTCACCTGAGAGCGTCAGGGGGCAGCCGCACGCCTGCCAGGCTGATGTGGGACAGAGCAAAGGTGCTGCAGAAGAACTGCTGCAGGGTGGGTGGGACCTCACGGGTCTTCCTGGGGAGAGGTGGAAGCAGGGTTCCATCAGCCTCACCCATCTGGGGTCAATCAGGCACTCCTTGCACCAACCAGTCAGACCAAAACTCAATTGAGCCCTTGGACACCCAACAGAGTTCTTGACCACCCAACATGGTACTTGACCACCCAATGGGGTTCCTGACCACCCAGTGAAGTTCCTGACCACATAACAGGATGTTCAACCACCCAATGGTGTTCCAGATAACCCAAGAGATTGGCCAGTTGGGTGCTCCAATGCCCAAAGGGGTCTTTCCATTATTCAACAGGGTGCTCAACTGCCCAATGGCATTTCTTGATTGGCCAATAGGGCACTCCAGTGCTCAGAGGGCTCTCTACCACCCAACGGGATGCTCTACCACACAGTGGGATGGCCATCCACCCAATGACATTCTGGACAATCTATCTGCCTTCATGACTGGCCAGTAGGGTACTCCAACTTTCAGAGGGCTCCCAACCGCCTCCCCAGGCCCCACCTGCCCCCTGCCCCAC
Organism: Phasianus colchicus; assembly: GCF_987193195.1. NCBI lineage: Eukaryota > Metazoa > Chordata > Aves > Galliformes > Phasianidae > Phasianus > Phasianus colchicus. Next base: position 94,067 of record NC_143436.1, read on the forward strand.
AGCCACCATCGACATGTGGGGCAGGAGCTGACCGGTGGCAGAAGCTGTTCCCGGCCACGTTGAGGTAGCTGAGCCGTGAGCAACAGCCGTGCAGCAGCGCCCCGAAGAGCTGGGAGGCACAAGGGGGCCATCAGCCCCACGACTGCCCCACGGCAGCCCCATGGCGACCCCACAGCCCCTCACCACATCAAGGGCGCAGTCAGTGGAAGCCAGGTCAAGGTGCAGGAGGGCGTTGGGTTGAGCCAGGAAGGCAAAGAGGTCCTGGAGGTGTGGAGTAGGGCCTGACCCCATGGCTGCTCCACAGTATAGCACTCAGTCCCATAGTACACCCACCCCATCCAGCCCCGTAGCACCCATCCAGCCCCATTGCATCCCATTGTACCCTGCCCAACACCCCCTCTCCAACCCCATAGCAACTTCTCCAGTCCCACAACTCCTGTTCTAGCCCATAGCATCCCCTCCAATGCCATACAGCCTATCCAACTCATAGTACCACTCCAGCCCCATAGCATATATCCAAACCGCAGTACCGCTCATTGACCTCCAGTGCCCCACAGCCCCATAGTACCCCATCCCTGCCCCATAGCACCCCATTCCCATCCTACAGTGCCGTGGGGGCTGCCCAGCAGCCCAGGATTGTGGCCCAGGTCCAGCAGTTGTAGGGCACTGCGGAAAGCGGGGTTTGCGCCCAGCGCCCGGCCCAGCGCCGCCAATCCTGTGAGGCAGGTGTGGGGTGCAGTACCCATGGAGGACACCCATAGGAACCCATGGAGGCACACAGAACCACAGCACACATAAGCATCCCAAAATTTCCATGCACAGCCCAGTATCCCCAGTGGACTCCCCAGAACCCAACAGTATAGATTGTATTCATTGTATTCATTGGCACCTCACAATCCCCATAGATACCCCAAAAAATATTTTGATACCAAAATAATCAGTTTCACACCAGTAACCTGTTCACATTTAGAGTGCTCCCCACTGCTGTAGAAGCATCCCAATAACACAATCTCCCCCACCAACCAAACTCAGTGGGCACCCCAACACATCCACGGACACTCCAATATCCTCATGGGGCTCCACATTACCCAGTAGATCTCCTTAACCCCATGGGCACCCCAAAACCTTATGGGGCATACCATTATCTAGAAGGCACTCCAATATTCTCATGGGCGCCCAAAACCCTATGGGTCACCCAATGGCCCCTTAATATTCTTACCCTTCCCTTATTCCCTCCAGTACCGCATACCCATCACACCCTCCCTGCTCTCAACACCCCCTGCCCCACAACACCGCACAGTGCCCCCAGCCCCACCTCGTGCCCCCAGGCCACAGTGGGGCAAGCGTAGCCGTCGCAGCCCCCCTGGCAGCCCCAGGAAGCGCTGACTCAGTGCTGCCAGGCCTGGAGAGGATTCCAAAATTGAGGGGGACCACAAAATAAGGGCAGACCCCAAAAGTTTGGGGAACACCAAATATAGGATCTGGGGGTGGGGGGAATCGAGGAGTCAGAGGACTTGGGGGCAATTTGGGGGATTTGTGGGGGGCAGTGGATGCTTTGGAGTGGAAAAGGGGAGTATGAGTTTCTAGGGGGATTTCTGGATTACCGTAATGGGATCTGGGGGACAACTAGGGGTGCAAAGGGCCATTTGGAGGAAGAATTCCTGGGGTGCGAGAAAAGGATTTGAGGTCTAATGGGGGAATTGGCGTGTTCTAGGGAGATTTTTGAGGTTCTATAAGTGGGTTTGCAATGCCACGGGGGGTTTTGAGGTACAGTAGGAATTCTGGGGAGCAGTGGGGATGTGGGGATCACCTTTGTCCCCCAGGGATCCGCGGGGCAGCTCCAGGCATCGCAGCGGTGGGTCCGGGTGAGCCGCCAGTGCTGCTGCCAACCGGGAGGCGAAGTCCCTTGGGGGGGAATGCCAAATTTGGGCACTTCAAACTCTGAAACAGCCCAAGCCCCCAAATCTCACCCTAACTCCCCCCAAACCCACCAGGATCTCACTCAAAACACAAAATCCACCCCAAATTCCCCTAAGGGCTTCCCCAAGTACTCCTCATGCACCCCAACCAAAAAGGTATCCAAATGCCTTAAATCCGATCCCGTGTAATTTCACCTCCCCGCAGCTAAGGGGGACATCTCCAATTTTGTACCCCTCTGAAACATCCCAGCACCCCATAGGATCCTCCCAAAAACCCCTCAAAATCTTCCCAAAACCTCCCAAATTCCACTTAGATCTTAGATTCCTCCATACTTAGGGTGCACCCACAAATTTGCAATGTACCAAATTTCATTAAACCCATACAATATCCCCTAACCCTAACCCCAAACCCTTAACAATCCCCCCAAATCAACCAAAATACCCACAGCTCCCTCCCAAATGTACCAATACCACCCTGAAAATCCCCTAACACCCTTAAAATTTCCCCCCTAAAAAGACAAAAATCCCCCACACGCTCCCCAAACCATTCAGATCTATCAAAAATGCCCCAAATCTCTCTAAACCCCCCAAAAATCAACCACAATCCCCCCAACTCCCACAGCAATGTCCCAAAAATCCATCCCTCCAAAAACCCCCCAAACCTCCAAAAATCCCCCAAATCCTTCCAGTATAGTCCCCCCAAGTCCCTCCAAGACCTCTAAAATCATCCCCCAAATTCCTCCAAAACCATTCTAATCCTCCCCCCTCAGGATCCTCCCAAAATCCCACCCTTTCCATTTAGGGTGCACACCCCACGTCCCAAAGGAATCGACCCCAAGCATACGCGTTTAACCCCACATTGTCCAGGATCAGCTCCTCCAACGCAGGTGAGCGACGCACAGCATGCAGCACCTGTGCCTGCACCTCACTGCTCTGCACCACAACATGGGAGAGCCCAAAACATTGGAGACAGAACCCCAAAATGGGGAGCACTCTGAGAATGGGGCAGGGGCAGGGACCCAAAAACAACAGTATAGAGGGTTAAGGGAGTGAGGGACTCCTAAAATGATGTGGAAGGACAGGGGGAATCCCCAAAACTGTGGGGGCCCTGAAACTTGTGGGACCCCAAGACAGGATGGAGGAAGTTACGGGAACCCCAACACTGATTTTGAAATGGGAGTGAGGTGTTGGAGGACCCTGAAAATGGAGGGAACTCAGAAATGTGGCAAGAAGGCAAGCTGATGACCCCAAAGTGTGTGTAAAGGGACAATGGGTTCCCCCAAAATGGGGTAGTGGAGAATATGATTGGGGGACTCCAACTGTGTGGGTTTGGGAGGGGAGAAAGAAACAAGGGGATCCCAAAATGGAGACTATGGGGAGGTCCTGGATTTGGGGTACCCACCAGGCGTAGATCACGGCAGCACAGCCCCCGGAACCAGCGGTTGTAGCCCAATGCTGCCACTGCCAGTGCTAGCTCCCTGCATCAGTGCCATCAGTAAGCACCCAGAACTCCTCAGTGCCTTCCAGTAACCCTGAGCCACCTCCCGGCACTCCCAGTAAGCACCAGTGACCTCCCAGTGGTTCCCCACTGCCTTTCCAGTGTCTCCATGTGCTCCAGACCCCCTCCCAATACTCCTATTCTCCCTCCTAGTACCTCCCACTGTTCCCAAACCCCTTCCAGTGTCCCCATTTCCCCTTCCAGTGCCTCCTAATTGCCCCAAGCCTCTTCCCAGCGCTCCCAGTAACACCCATTCCCTCCCAGTGCTCCCAGTGCCACCATCACCGGCTCTCCAAGTGGCTGAAGTCCCTCAGGTCGAAGCATCTCCGCTCCCCCGCATGGTACAGCGTGTCCACGTCCTGGGGGGACCCCAAAACCCCCATAGCCCCCCAGAGACCCCCCCAGAGAAATCCATAGACCCCATAGACCCACCACCGACCCACAGGACCCCATAAACCCCTTAGAGCCTCCCAGAGACCCCCTAAGGGTCCCCGGAAGGACCCCAAGGATTCCCCAACAGCCCCATAGAGCCCATGTCCTCTGTCGACGCTGTCCTTGGTGCTGAACCCACAAACTACCATCAACCCCCCCCTAAAACCCCATGCTCTCTTTGCATCCCAAACACCTCCAAATCCCCCACATATATCCCCATAGATCCCTCAGGACAACAGAGACCACTTAGACCCCCAGTGATCCCCCAAGACCCCCCAAAGATTTCCCCATAGACCCCTTAAGGCCCCCTAGGAATGCCATAGAACCCCCCCCAAAGAGCTTCTCATAAACCCCATTGTCCCAACCAAAACAACCCACGTACCCTCTGAAATACTGCCCGTGTACGTTCTCTCAAAGGCCCCTAGGGATGCCATAAACCTCCCAAAGCCCCCCAGAGAACCCCTTAAAGCCACCCCCAGTGCCCTCAATTCCCGCCACACACCCACTGCACCTCCTCCCGGCAGCTCAGCCCGTTGTAGTCACACAGTGCCGCATAAGTGTCCGAGAAGCCCCCTGTGGGGGTTGGAGGGGAGAAGGCGTGGCCGATTACGCCCCCTCCCAAGCAACGCCCATCGGCGACAAGCCACGCCCCCCCAAAACCGCCCCTGTGTTTCACGAACACAAATACAGCCCCCGAGACCACGCCCATCACAGAGAACCCTCCCGTTGTGAGGCCACGCCCCCCTCCGTGACCACGCCCCTTCCGAGGCCACGCCCCTCACCGCAGACGCTGGGGCCGCTGGAGGCGGAGCTCTCCGAGGTGGGGGAGGTGTCGAGGGGCGGGGCCGGGGGGAGGGTCCAGCTGGGAGTGGGGACAAGCATGAGAGCCCCCCCCAGACCACCCGACTGGAATGTATTCAGTATTCCAGTGTATTCCAGTACATCCATTCCCGTCTCAGTTCATCCCAGTACACCCCAGTGACCATCCACCCCAGTGCCCTCCCTGTACATCCCAGTGCCCCCAGACCCTTCCCAGTTCATCCCAGTATAACCCAGTGCCATCTAATCCCTCCCCAGACTGCTCCCAGTATATCCCAAATCCCTTCCCTCGCCCTTCCGCCCTCTCCTAATGCCTCCCAGTCCCCTCCCTGTTCCCCCCACCGTCTACCCCAACCCTCTCCCAGTGTATCCCAAGTATGGCTCACACGGGGGGGGCACAGGGCAAAGCCCGCCCCAGGGCGGCTCCCAGCTCCCGGGCCAGGCAGGCAGCAGCAGAAGGGCTGGCAAGGGCCAGGGCCAGGGGACCCCGCTCCGTGTCCAGGCGCACCTAGGAACTGGGTGTACTGGGAGGCACTGGGAGGCATTGGTGGGGGGGTATTGGTAGAGCCCTGGGGGATTAAGGCTCTCTAATGGGAATGGAGGGGACTGGAGAGACTTGTACAAACTGGAAGGGCACTGGAATATACTGGGAGGGTGCTGGGAGGGGCGAGGAGGGCTTTAGGAGAGACTGGAGGTATACAGGGAAGTTCTGGAAAGACACTGGGATGCCTTGGAAGAAAAGCTAACATACTGGAAGACTGTGGGGATGGACATAGAACAGGACATGTCCTCAGAGGGACTGGGAGGCACTGGGATGTACTGGGAGGCCACTGAGAGGTGCTGGGAGGGCACTGAGGAGGTAGTGGAGGCTGACTGGTTCATACTGATCCATAATGGGAGGTAATGGGATATACTGTAAGGGCCTGGGAGGAACTGGAAGTCAGTGGATGGAGACTGGGCAGGCAGTGGAGGGCCACTGGTCCATACTGATCCATAGTGGGAAACATTATAAGGTAAAGGAATGACTTAAGGAGATCATTAGGGGGGTACTGGCAGTCACTGGAAGGGCACTGGGGCACACTGAGAGGGCTTGGCATGGTTCTGGGCAAGTAGTTGAGGGTCACCAGTCCACACTGGCTCATACTGGTCTGCACTGGGAGGTGGTGGGTACCTGAGTGGGGCTGGTGGCACTGATGCAGCGAATCTCCAGCACGCTCAGGGAACCTTCAGCCTGGTAACAAACAGCAATCTTTGTGCACATGGACACACAGATGGGCATGCAAATCCACGTGCAATTTCTCATGGAAATCTTTGTGCAAAGAGGTATGAAAGGGCTCAGCAGTATGAAAACCCTTCTGGAGGATGGACTCCATGCAAACCCTCGTGCATATATTTGTGCAAATCCTTGTGGAAATTATTGTGTGAACTCCCATCTAAGCCTTCATGTGAATATTTGTGCAAAAAGGCAGACTTGTGCAAACAGTTGCTTCTGTGAACCCTTGTGCAAATGCTCATAAAATGCTTGTGCTAGGGAACAGGATCATGCAAATCCTCATGTGGTTTCTCATGCAATGGGTTGTGCTGGGGGATGGACTCATTCAGATCCTCCTGAACATCCCTATGCAAATCATTCTGCAAATCCCCATATCAATCCATGTGAAAATTGAGCACATTTACTTGTGCAAATTCCCATGCAAGGGCTCACCTTGGCCGGTGTTGTGGGGCCGAAGAGGTGCAGGCGCCAGGCAGTGAGGGCCTGAGGGACAGAGGCTAGCACCCAGTGCTCCCAGTGCCTCCAGTAAGAGCTCAGACCTCTCCCAGTGCCCCCTGATGCTCCCAGTGATCTCCAAGAGCCCCCCATTTTGCCCACTTCCCCTCTCAGTGCCATCAGCCTCCCTCCCAGAGCATCCCATTTCCCCTTCAAGTGCTTCTGTTCTCCTTCCCAGTACCTCCCAGTGCCCCCAGACCTGTTTCAGTGTCCCTATTTTCAGTCCTAGTGCCTCCCAGTAGCCTCTGACCCCTTCCCAGTTCTCCCAATAACTCTTAGGTCTTTAATGGCAAATGTCTCAGACCCCCTCCCAGTATCCCCATTTCTACTCCCAGTACCCCGAGCCCGCTTCCAGCATTCCCAGTGCTTCCAATAACCCCTGATCCTTCTCAGTGCCCCCAGTCTCCCTCCCAGTGCCCCAATCCCCCTTCCATTCCTCTCATCCCTCCCAGCTCCCACCAGGATCCTCTCCTCCAGCCGACGGGGTTTGGTCTCCAGGCGGGCACGCAGCAGCAGGTGGATGCGGGGCCGCCCAAGGGCCCGGCGGATGCTTTCTGAATGGGGTTGGGGTTACGAGGGGAAGGATTCATCACAGTAACCTCCCCCCTCCCCCCCCAGCGCCCCCCTATCTGTCCCCGTCCCCGCTCCCACTGCCGTTTAGCGTTGGTTTCAGCACCACGGACAGCGCCCGATCCAGCGCCATGGACGCGGAGCTTTGGGGGGAAAGGAGGGGGGGTTGGGGAGCTCTAAGGGGGTTATGGGAGAATCTGGGGGGTTATGGGGTCTGGGGGATTATGGCGGGACGTGAGGAAGCACGGAAGGGATCTGGGGGGGGAGGGTTATGGGTCTAGGGAGTTTATGGGGTGATATTGTACATTAGGGGCCTACAGAAGGGTTGTGGGTGTCTTATGGGATTACGGAGGAATGTTGTAGAGTAACTGGGGTGAGGTTATGGGATGGCCATGGAGGGGATCTGCGGGGAGAGTGGAGAGAAAAAGAAGGGGTGCTGAGGTGATGGGGAGGGTCAATGGAAGGGATTTGGGGATTATGGGGGTACAGAGGGTGATAGGAGGGCTATGGATGGAATATGGTGGCTCCATAAAAAGAATATGGATCGCTATGGGGTGATGGACGGGAGCACTGAGGAGATCTGGGGACGTATGCAGTGATTGGATGGGGGATGTGAAAGGATACAGGGTGAATTATGGGGGCCTCTAAGCCCAGGGGAGTTTATGGGGGATCGCACGCAGGGAGATATGGGGGAAAATGAGGGGAAATTGAGAAATCTGGGGGAAAATGAGGGATTCGGGTAGGATTTGAGGGGAAAATGATGGAAATTGTGGACGGATTTGTGGGGAAATAGAAGCATTTAATTGGGATTTGAGAGTAAATGGGGAGATCTGAGGGAAACGAGGGTGGGATTTAGAGGAAAATGGGAGGATTGAACGCAAAACTGAGGTGATTTAGCGGGAAATTGGAGGGATGTGGATGGGATTTGGGGTGAAGTGGGGGGATTTGGGGTAACAGGGGCGCTGGGCGCCTACCTTGCAGCTCCCGGGACACGTCCCCCGCCGGCGGGGCCATGCCGCGGCCGAGAGGAGCCGAGCCGAGCCGAGCGAGGCCGGAAGTTCCCGAGCGACGCCGGAAACGTCCGAAGGAACCCGAGCGCAGCCCGGCTTTTCCCGGTGCGCTCCAGCGATCCCCCGTAACCTTCAGTGCCCAATATCCCCGAGTGCCCCTCCCCAATATCCCCCCAGCGTCCCTCCCCAATATCTCCCATTCACCCAGTACAGCCCACCGCCCCAATACCTCCTTGTACGACCTCAGCCCCCCTATTCCCCTGTTGACCTCCCATAACTCGCAGTTCCTCCCAGTCCCCCCGATCCCAACTCGCCTTTCCCTGCCCCTCCTCCCTGCCGCCCCCCCCGTCGGCCCTCCCGACCCCCCCAGCGCTCCCGGCCCCTCCTCCCGCCCCTCCCCTCGCAGGGCAAAGGCCGTGGGGCGGAGCGGGGCGATGTGGGGCGTTATGGGGCGAGTGGGGCTGCGGGCTTTGTCCGGGGCGGCTGCCTCAAATACCGGGAGGACCCTGGAAGGAAAAGTGGCTCTGGTGACCGCCGCCACCGACGGGTGAGTGACCCCGTGGCCTCCTCGGCCCCCCCCCCCCCATTGCTTCCATCTCCCCTTTGCCCCACCGGTGACCCATAGCCCTCTATGTCCCCTTTGGGCCCCATGTTCCCCGTAACCCCCGTGTACCCATGGGAACTCCATAGCCTCTTCATCGTCCCACAGCCTCCCCATATCCCCACAGCCCCGTATGTCCCCTTTGTCACAGCAAACGAGTCTCCCCATAAACTCCCCATAGCCTCCATCAACTCAGAATCCCCAAGTCCTCCCAGCCCCCCTGCGCCCCCGCATGACCCATCTGACCCTATAGACACCTCCGATGTTCCTCCATCACCCCGTAACCCCTCCATCATTCCATATATCCCCATGTCTCTCTAGACCCACCATGTCCCCACGACCCCCCATGCTCCCCCAAGAGCCCCTCTCCCTGTAGTGCCCCCAGCCTCCCCCTCCCCACAGGATCGGGCTGGCGGTGGCACAGAGGCTGGGGGCGGCAGGGGCCCGGGTGCTGCTGAGCTCCCGGCGTCAGCCCAACGTGGATGCGGCCGTGCAGAAGCTGCGGGCTCAGGGTCTGGAAGTCAGCGGGGTGGTGTGCCATGTGGGGCAGCCCCAGGACCGTCAGCGCCTGGTGCAGACGGTGAGGGGGTGGGGATGTGGGGCTATGGGGGGCAGTGGAGGTGGGAGGGAGATACAGGGAGATATGGTGCAATGGGGAGCAATAGGGTTGTGGAGGGCAGGTGAGTGGGAGCCTATGGGGTTATGCAGGGCCAATGGGGCTATGGAGATAATGGGTTACTGGGGGCAGTGAGGCTATGGGGTGCAGTAGGGCTAAAGGGTCCCATGGAGTCATAGAACTCTGCGGTCAGGGAGGTCCCATGGAGTTATAGAGCACCATGGAAGTTCCATTGTTCTATGGGGAACTGCTTGGGTACCATCACTCTATGGAGTGCATGGGGATCCCATCATTCAATGGGACTCAATGGGGGGGGGCCATGGATCTGTGAGTAGTCCCATGAGACTACGTGTCACCATGGATCCCATTGTTTTGTGGAGGGTCCCATTGGTCTGTGGAGGCCCCAGTGAACCATGAGGCACTCTGGGTATCCTGTGGTGTTATGGGGTCATCCCACTGGTCTGTGGGGGTCCATCACTCTTTGGGGTGAATCCTTCCACAGGCATTGGACACCTATGGTGCCATTGACATCCTGATCTCCAACGCCGCTGTCAACCCCGTCATGGGCAGCACCCTGGAGGTTGAGGAGGCAGCCTGGGAGAAGGTGACCACCCCCTCCCACACACACACACCCTGCCCCACTGACCACAACCACTGACCACAACCCACTGACTGCACCCCACTCTCATGGCTCTGCCCTCTCCAGATCTTCCAGGTGAACGTAACAGCAGCAGCGATGCTGGTGAAGCTGGTGTTGCCCCACATGGAGAAGAGAGGGTGAGAGGAGGTGGGCTGCGGTGGGAGAGAGGGGCTTGATGGAGAGAGGGGCTTCTTGGGGGTGGGCTCATCTGACAGTGCTCCCCCCTTTTCTTCCTGCAGTGGAGGGGCTGTGGTGTTGGTGACATCAGTGGCTGGTTTTATGCCCTTCCCGGTGAGCAGGGAGCGATGGAGGCGGGCGAGGACTGCTGGGATGGGGGGAGGGGTGGGACAGGGGGTGACGGTGGGTGCAGTGGGGAGGTGGTGGGGACGGTCAGACAGTGAGGTGGAGGAATGGTGGGCGTTGGATGGAATGAGGGCAAGGTGGAGGAATGGCTGCTGGGACGCATGGTGTGCATCCGCTAATGGGACAGATGGACATGTGGTTGGGACAGACAGCAGAGGGACAGGTGGATGGACAGACATGCGGTGTGATCATTCCTGTGCCCTGCAGGCTCTGGGTCCGTACAGCGTGAGCAAAACAGCACTGCTGGGGCTGGTGAAGGTGTTGGCCCCGGAGCTGCGTGCCCGTGGAGTGCGGCTCAACGCCGTCGCACCCGGCCTCATCCAGACCCGCTTCAGTGCCGCCGTGAGAGCAGGGGGGGTCATGGGAATGGGGGGTACTGGGGGCAATGGTGGGGGGGTTGTGGGGGCAGGAGGGGCGGTGGGGCAATGCTCAGAGCCCTGTGGTGGGGAATGCAGAGGGTGGAGCTGTGCCTGAGGGGCAGGGCAGAGAATCATAGAATCACAAGGTTGGAAAGGACCTACAGGACCATCTTGTCCAGCTGTCCTCCCAAGGGATCTGACTGGGGCAGGGCATGAAGCAGTGTCTTGTATGTGGGGTGGGGGCCGGGGGGTGGGGCCTCGACTGGGTGTGGTTGTGGGGGTGGGCAGAGCCTCTTGGTGGCGGATGATCTGATAACCAATGGGAGGACAGGTTGGGTGGGAGGAGCTAGTGGGGGGAGGGGTCTGTGATGGGCGGGGCTCAATGTGAGCAGTGCTGTGATGTCTCTCTGTTGCAGCTGTGGGAGAACGAGGCCACCAAGGAACAGCTGATGTCCTCCATGGGGATTGACAGGTGGGGAACGGCCCCGAAGGCCTCAGCCTGGGGACGAGGAGCCTTGGGTGGTGGCGGTGACAAGGGGTGACCCCGTGGTATCCTCCCCTGTCCCCAGGCTGGGAACACCATCGGATGTGGCCGAGGTGGTGGCATTCCTCTGCTCCCCTGCCGCCTCCTACGTGGTGGGAGAGACCGTGGTGGTGGCCGGGGGGACCCCATCCCGCCTCTAAAGGACCCCGGAGAGTGCTGGGATGGCATCACTGTGTGGCACCAGGGGTGGTCTGGGAGAGACATCTGTATCTGTAGGGGAGCTCTGGGGACACCTGATGGGATGCTGAGGTTTAGTCCAGGAGGATGAGGGGACCTATAGGGGACATCCAGGTCCACAGGAGGCACTTGGGGCCATCTGTGGGGAGCTGGGTCCTGCAGAAAACTTCTGGGTCTGCCGTGGAGGTCTTTGTAGGCCCCAGTGTCCCCTTGGATGTCCCCCATAGTGTTTCTAGGGGGATCAACAGGGAATACTGAGGCTTACAGAAGCATCTGGGGACATCGGGGGTGGCCTATAAGGAATACTGAGGGCTGTAGGGGGTGCTTGGGATTTATGGGGGATATTGTGGTCTACAGAGAAGTGTAAGGAGCTTTGTAGGAGACACTGAAATCAATATGGGGCATTTGGGGAAATCTATGGGAGCATGGAGGCATAGGGACACCCTCAGGGACACTGGGATCCGTAGGGGACATTCTAGGGCCTATCAGGTAGATTTGGGGTCACTTCAGCATGTTTGGGGCACTTTGGATCCCCTAATAAATCCACTCACGCTGCCCTGGTTACAGCTCAGAGGTGTCTATTTGGGGCCATTGTGAGTGCCATCACAGCACTCAACATGGGAGTGACCATCCTCACAGTGCTGGCAGCCATCTTGAAGGGACAGGCATTATCTTGAGGTGGCATCTTCTTGGACCTCCCCCTTGGGGCCTCCTGCAATACCCCATTTCCTCATGCACCCTATTAGCACTAACAAGCATCACAATGGCAATTAGCAGGGCCCATTTATTGCCAGGGACAATAAATGACTATAGAATCACAGACTCGTGGAAGTTGGAAAAGCTAAGATCATCCAGTCCAACTCCAGCCCATCCCACTGTGCCCCACTGTGTCTCTCAGAGCCACATCTCCACAGTTCTTGAGCACCTCCTGGAATGGTGACTCCACCACAGCCTGGGGCAGTCTGTGGCAGTGCTTTTCTGAGAAGACTTTTCCTAATATCCAACCTGAACCTCCCTCAGTGCAATTCAAAGCCATCACCTCTCATCCTACCAACCCCTCACCTTGCTACAACCTCCTTACAGGCAGTTGAGGAGGCTCAGGAGAGGCCTTATCACCTTCTACTTCTCCAGACTGAGCCATCCCTGTTCCCTCACCCACTCCCCATCAGACTTGTGCTCCAGACGCTCACAGCTTTATTGCCCTTCTCTGACACTCTCCAGCTCAATGTATTTCTTGTCGTGAGGGACCCCAATACTGGAGGTGCAGCCCAGAGTTGCACTCCAGACTATTTTTGTATTAGCAGCTCATTAAGCTATATCTGAATGCAACCCAAATTCAGGCTAGGTGTGGCCTTTGCAAACATGGTGAAAACCAACCTACGATGGCATGAACACAAGTCCCACATTACAGCTGTTGGGTTTTCCTTTCATGTGTGCATCACTCTGTTTTGGACTCATCAGCAAAAAAATGAAGAGATGTGAGGGGAATACAGTCCCATTTTACCTTTGAGTTTATCAAGGTCCCTCTGGATGGGATCCCTCCCTTCTGCTGTATCAGCTGCACTGCTCAATTTGGTGTCATCAGCAAACTGCTGAGGGTGCACTCAATCCCCTCATCTGTGTCACTGATAGAGATGTTAAGAGCACTGGTCCCAAGACAGAGCCCTGAGTACAGCGCTCATCACTGCCCTCCACCTGGACATGGAGCCACTGACCACAACCCTCTGCTGCGACCTTTTGTCCAATTCCTTACCCACCAATCAATCCACCCTTCAAATCCATATATCTGCAATTTAGCAATAAGGATGTGGTGGGGGACCATGTCAAAGGCCTTGCAGATGTCCAGGTAGATGAAGTTGGTTGCCTTCCCTTTGTCCACTAGTGCTGTCACTCCAACACAGGAGGCCACCTGATGAGTCAGGCACAGCCTTCCCTTGGTGAAGCTGTGCTGGCTGTCTCGGATCACATGCTCATCCCTCATGTGCCTGAACTCTTCCAGGAAGATCTGCTCCAAGTTATTCCCAGGTACAGAGGTGAGACTCACCAGCCTGTAGTTCCCCAGTTCCTCCTTCCTCCCTTTGATGTTTCCCTTTTTCCAGTCCCCAGGGATTTTGCCTGACAGCCACCTCAGCCAGCTCCCTTAGGACCCTGGGTTGCACGCCATCCAGCCCCAGGGACTTGTACACATTCATTCTCAAGAGTCAGTCTCAGATTTGCTCTGCCCTTACAGCAGGGGGGAGTTTGCTCCCCCAGTTCCCACCTGGAGGTTCAGGTTCAGGGATGTGAGGTTCAGGGATGTGAGAATCCTGGCTGCCAGCAAAGACTGAGGCAGAGAACACATTGAGTACCTCAGCCTCCTCCATATCTGTTGTAGCCAGTTCTCCTTTCCCATTTAGCAGAGGAGATACATTCTCTTTGGCCTGCCTTTTCTTACTGACATATCTGGATCCCTTCTTGTTGTCTTTAACATCCCTTGCCAACTTCAGTTCCTTGACTTTCCTAATCCCATCTCTGCAAGTCTGGACAGCATCCCTGTGTTCTTTGCAGATGACACATCCTTGCTCCCACTGTCAGTGCTTGCCCTTCTCCCTCAGTTTGCCCAGCAGGTCCTTGTTGAGCCTTGCTGGTTTCCTGCCCCCCTGCCTGCTTTCTTATTCTGAGGGATGGAGAGCTCAGAAAGGCATCTTTAATGAGCAGCCAGCTTTCTTCTCTCCTTTATCCCCAAGGACTTCTTCCCAGGAGATCTCATCCAGCAATTCCTTGAACAGCCTCACATTGGCTCTCCTGAAGTTCAGAGTCCTGACTCAAGACTTTGCATTCACTTCACATTCCTCGAGATCATGAAATCAATCAGGGCATAGTCACTGCAGCCCAGGCTGCCTCCCATCTTAATATCTTTAATGATCTCCTTTGCATTGGTGAGCAGCTGATCCAGCAACATTTCACCCCCCTGGTTGGTCTGTCCAATACCTGGACCAGAAGATTGTTGTCAATGGACTCTAAGAGTCTCACGGATCTCTTGTAGCTCGCTGTGTTGTTTTGCCAGTGGACATCGAGGTGGTTGAAATCCCCCATCAGGATGAGACCTTTGAATTAAGGAAATATGGAGGAGCAGTGACTGAAAAGAGAGAGATGAGAGGAGAAAAGGGACTGAGGTCAAAACAGAGTAGAAGGACGAGGTGAGAACGGCATATAGTGAGGGGGAACAAAGCACTGAAGTGCTGATGGAATAGAGGACATGGAGACGGATGGCGAAAGGACGGAAGAACAGTGCTCAGTGTGTGCAGGGAAAGGCGATGGGGAAAAACAGCTGGGAGAAATAGAGGCAAAGCTGCATTAGAAAGCAAAGGACTTAAGAACAAAATTTGGAGGGGAATGCGAAACGACCCAAACGCTCAGCGGCTTCGTCACCGGAGACCTCCGTCGCACCCATCGACCCCCCAGACCCCCCGCCTCCATCAGCGACTCCGGCCACCCCCGCGGTCCGAGCGGCGCACGCAGCACAGCGCCGCGCTCCGCGAACGGCGCCCCGCGGGACACAACGCAGCGCCGAGCGCACAACAGCGCCCCCTGCGGGACACGCAGGGCCACAGCCCTCCCAGCAACCCCCAATCCCGCTCTGCCTTTCACCGCCAACACTCCTCCCGGGGGAGGTGCACCGTACCCGGAGGTACTGCCATACCGGGACGATGCGCGGAGCGGAGAGAGCAAGCTCCGGATCCAACTCCCGCGCCCAAAAATCCGTTTAATATAAAGTCCTCTCATCGAGGACGTATCAGATATTAAACTGATAAGAACAGATACTACACTTGATCTTAGCCAAAAGGCCGAGAAGCGATGCCCAAGCCTCTCCCCGCGCCACACCCGCCCCCACGCGCGCCCCCGACATCTCGCGGACGCGCGCACGCCGCCCGCACCGACCCCTCCCCCGCCGCCCCAGCGCCGCTCCCCACCCCGCGCCGCCCCGCTCCGCTCCCGCTCCGCCCCGATGGCGGCGCCGCCGTTGCCCGGTTCCTCGTGGCTTCACAACTACCAGCGGCCCCTGCCACGCAGATTTGCATAGCCCCGCCCCTCGCTGTAGGCCCCGCCCTCAGCACCGCCCCTCCCGTCTCCGCCCCTCGGTGCCGCGGAGTGCGGTGGTGCTGCTGCGCGTGCGCACTGCGATCGGCGGCGGCAGCGATGCGGCCATCGTAGCGCCGTGCTGGGGGCGGGGAGACCGCGGTGCGGGGCTGCGGTGCTCCGTCTGCCGGGCCGTGCGGCTGATGCCCTTCCCGGGACGACGGCGGCGCTCCCTCTGCTCGCAGACGCCCTCCGGGCGCGCTCTCGGCTCGGTTCTGCAGCGCGTTCCCCGTCTCTCTCTGTCTGCCCGCGGTCGGCCATACGGATCCGCTCCCTCCCGCGCTCGGCGGTCGCTGTGTGCGACTCTGAGCTCCTCCGCCCCTCCTCGCCCTCCGTTTGCTCTCCGAGCCCCGAGGAGCGGCCGCTCTCCTTCCCCGTTTCGCTGCACACCGTTCCGGCAGCGCCAAAAGAACGGCCGGCAGCCGGGCCGCACGGGAGGGGTTACGGCCGGCAGAGCGACGGGAACGCGTATGGATCCAGCCGTGCCCCGGGAGGGACGGAGGAGCGATGGAACGGTTGAGTTGGAAGGGACCAAACCGATCACCGAGCTCCAAATCCCCGTTATGGGCTGTGTGCCCCCAGCTCGGGCTGCCCGGCTCCCAGCCACGCCTCGGGCAGCTCCAGGGATGGGGCACCCACAGCTCAGGGCAGCGGTGCCAGTGCCGCACCGCCTCTGGGCGAAGGATTTCCTCACATCCGACCTCGGTTTTCCTTCTTTCAGTTTAGCCCCGTGGGAATCGAATGTCGTTTCTGCATCAGAGCAAGGTAAGAGCCTTTATTTCATGGTCTGCACTGCCACGGCCCTTTTCGGGCATCTTTCTGCTTTATTGGAGGGTCTCTGATAGCTTTCATCACTTGTGCTCCAGATGATCCTTCCCCAGGAATGCACGCTCAGTACACAGTGCAGTAGGCGTGGAGATGAGGCGGATGCAGTTGGCTGCAGGCACAAAGGCTGCAGCTCCCGTCTGTCCGTCCTCCATCTGAAATACCTCTGAGCCTTCAGCTAAAGGCAGGTCAGGCAGATCAAACACCCCGACGTTGGAGAACTGCCAGTATTTGGTGCTGCACAGACGAGACCCGAGTAATAGAGATCACGAGGAGGAGAAGGAAAAGAATTAGCAACGTACGTGCACGGATAGCAGCAATCTGTGTCTGGACAGTGCGAATACCGATGTAATATTTTCTCATACACTTTGCAAGAATATCCTGCAGCAGATTGCTCGAACCACAGAACAAACCATGAGGCGCCCGTCTGACCTCAGTCTCCTCTTTCATTTAACGCCGTCCCCCCTTCGTCCCACCGCTCTGTGCCCGCACACAAAGCCGCTTCTCCTGCTGCGCTTCAGCCCTTCAGGCACCGAATGCCGCAGCGCCGTCTCCCCGCAGCCGTCCCTTCTCCAGGCCGCACAGCCCGTCCCTCGGCCTTTACCCACACGCAGCTGCAGCCCCCCGCCATCCCCGTGCCCTCCTCCGGCCCCGCTCCCACAGCCCCGCGGCTCCCGAGGCCCGGACGGGGCTCCCGAGGGCGGAGAAACGGGGCCGCTTCCCTCCCCACCCCGCCGGTCTACTGCCGTAGCAGCCGGAGCCGCACAGCGCCCTCCGCTGGACGAGCGCACAACAGCGCCCCCTGCGGGACACGCAGGGCCACAGCCCTCCCAGCAACCCCCGATCCCGCTCTGCCTTTCACCGCCAACACTCCTCCCGGGGGAGGTGCACCGTACCCGGAGGTACTGCCATACCGGGACGATGCGCGGAGCGGAGGGAGCAAGCTCCGGGTCCAACTCCCGCGCCCAAAAATCCGTTTAATATAAAGTCCTCTCATCGAGGACGTATCAGATATTAAACTGATAAGAACAGATACTACACTTGATCTTAGCCAAAAGGCCGAGAAGCGATGCCCAAGCCTCTCCCCGCGCCACACCCGCCCCCACGCGCGCCCCCGACATCTCGCGGACGCGCGCACGCCGCCCGCACCGACCCCTCCCCCGCCGCCCCAGCGCCGCTCCCCGCCCCGCGCCGCCCCGCTCCGCTCCCGCTCCGCCCGTTATCACGACTTCGTTAGGCTTTGGATGGTTGAACAAGCTCCTAGCGGCCCCTGCGCTTCTGATTAGCATAGACCCGCCACTACGCCCAAGCCCCGACCACCACACATCCTTCCGTTGCATTGGAGCGCTGCCCCGCAGGCCCCGCCCACTTCCCCCTCCATCCTCTCATCCACGAGCCGCTCCGCCAGCCCCGCCCACCGCCCGTCCCTCCCTGCCATTGGTGCGCTGCTCCACAGGCTCCGCCCCCCGCTCTCACCACGCCTCTTCCGCCTTGCCCCGCCCACCGCCCTTCTCTCGCTCCGTCTCTCCCGTTCGTGCGCTGCGGGGCCGGGCAATGAGGATGAGGACCGGCTTAAGGCAGGGAGTCCCTGAGCGCGATTTCATCTTCCTCGGCGTGTGAGCAGCGTTCTTATTGGAACTGAGTTACGGGACAGGAATGGACGTGGATGCCAACGCACCGCGTGTGCGTGGCTCAGCTGTTCCAGTGCAGAGCCTGAACTCTGAGAGCGTGCGCTTATTTGTCACATCGCCCGGTACTGTGGTGAGGAATGAAGGAATGCCACTTTCTGACACTGCATTGGGGTTACGGCGTTTTCTTCCTGGATTTCAGGTGACTGCAGCACTGCAGCACCGTCACAGCATTGCTCCAGCACCGTCACAGCACTGCAGCACCATCATGGCACTGTCACAGCACTGCAGCACCATCATAGCCCTGTCACAGCACCATCACAGCACCATCAGAGCACCGCAGCACCGCGCTGTGCCCATCCCTGGCACCGACCCTCATTGGCAGCAGCAATGCTGCTACGACAGGAGTGTCCTCTCAGCCCCGCAGTGGGTATTCATTCCCTTCTGCCCATGGGTTCTATAGACGGGGCTGCAAAGCTGCCGAGCTCCGGACGCAGTGTGAGCGCTGCAGAGGTGTTGGTGGCACAGTGGTGGAGCGGGGTGGTGATGCCCTTCGTCGTTGGTGACCGCTGGGATCTTTCTGTGCACATCAGAGATTTCTCCATGCTGCATTCTCACAGTGCTCACTGCGACTCTGGCATTGCCCTGAGTGCAGCACAGAGCAATGGATGTGGGCTGTGGGACGCAGTCGGGGTGCTGAGCTGTTGGCCTTTGGGCTGTAGGAAATCTCTGGGCAGTGCTGCACAGCCCCCGTTGTTCCAAGCCTGCCCTGCACGCACACTTCCCATGTTCATGCAGCAATGTGCTCTCCGACGCCCACAGATCTATGGCAGTTCCTTTCCGTTCTCATTTCCGTCCTTACATGCATGGAATTTTGTCTGTCCTTCCTGGCTCGCTCTCCCCAGCCCCGTTTACACGCTGTGCCGGCGGTTGTTGATCATGGCCACGATGTGAGACAGATCCAAACTCTTCATCATCACCTCCATGAACTCGTCGTCCTTCCTCGCTCCCTCCACAAATTCATCCAGGGAAAGTTCCCCTGTGGGGCACAGACAGAGCAGAGTGGGATGGCGGCTCTGGGGGGTTCTGCCTTTCCCTATGGGTGGATGCCAGGCTGGATGTGGCTCTGGTCTGGTGATTGGTGACCCAGCACACAGCAGGGGGTTGAAACAAGATCATTGTGGTCCTTTTCAGCCCAGGCCATTCTGTGATTCTATGTGATTCTATTACCTTTAGAGGCACTGCCAGCAAGCAGCGTCCGCTCCTCCCTCTGCCATCAGCTACACCCAAAAAGGGACAAAGAAACCCTACAAAACGCACGCAGACAAAATATGGGCAGGGACTGAGTCCAGGGAATGAATCCCACTGTACCCATTATGTGTGGTGGAGGAGAAAAGCTTCTCTGCAAAGCACGTGGCTTCGTGTGAGAAGGAAATACAAAAGGCAAAGATGCACAGATGAAGCAGAAGAGGAGCCATAGGATCACAGAATGGTTTGGGTTGGAAGAGACCTTAGGGATTGTTTGCTTCCAACCCCCGCCAGGGGAGGGACACCTCCCAGTAGAGCGGGCTGCTCACAGCCCCATCCTGCCTGGGAGCACGGGCAGCTGTGTGGCAGTGGGGCAGCATCTCAGCGGGATGGCAGCAGGGCTGGGGTGGCAGTGGGGTGTTTCTCACCGTCCCCGTTCACATCGATTTTGTTGAAGACGCGGTTGGTGAACTCCTCTGCGCTCGTCTCGTGGTCGCCACCATTGATGGCACGGATGGCCTGGAAGAGGAGAGCGGGATAGGAAAACACTGCGGGAATCCTCAGCCCTGACAGCTGGTCTTGAGGGGAATGAGGGTCTGGAGTGTGGAAGGAGCGGGTCGGAACAGAGCTGCCCTGCATTGGTTGGGTGGAATGGAAGCACTGCTGACATAGGGCAGAATTGGGATCCTGGGTGAAACTGCCCCGAGTTTGGTCACCTGTGTGTGGGGCAGAGGGGGGGTGGAAACCAACATCTGTGCTGCTTCTGTGCTGAGCATCGCTGCGTCCTGAGAGCTGCTGGGTAAATAGAGGTGTCCCTCTGCAGCACAGCGACCAGCCCAGCCAAGGCATGTTATCCTCAGATGGCAAGAAATACTGTTAACCTACTAAAAAGAACAAACACGTGTTTGGTCTGCAGCCCAACTTTCTGCAACCTGGAAATAAATCCCCAAGGGCCCCATTCTGTGCTAATCTCTAACTGCTTTGAAAGAGGTCTTCAACTTTTATATATTCTGGTATATTGATTTTGAAAAATCACTAAGATTTGTACAACAGATGCTTTTAGAGTGCTCATGATGATGCCTTTGGGCTAATGGAAAATTAATAGTCGGGCAACTTTGGATGCCAGATAGAACTGGGGGCATTATTACTTACTGACCCTCGAGAAACAACAACCTGCAGAAGAAAGAGAGAAAGAACATGGTGCTGGTGAATGCGATAGGCAGTGCCAGCAGGGCGTCCCCTGCTTCATGGTGCACTTTTCCTCTCTCACCCACCACAGATTCTCTCTTGCTTTTATTCTTCTCAGGGTCCAAAGGGTATTTTCCATTTGTACACTGCATGCGCGTGGCCAGTGCGTGATACAGAGGCCAGATGGAACACCTGCTTGCAGAATGAACTATCCAGGTTAACTCTCTTAGCGTGTGCCTTTGTCTCAGGTGCTGCATGATCATATTTTGAATTCCTGAATAGTGGGATGAAAGAGAGTTAATCATTCTATAATATAAGGTCAGCCCTTTGCTCAGGATTCCTTTCCAGGTTTTGTCTTAGCACTACCAAGTCTTTCTCATCGTTTCACATCCTGACACCGTTCCGTGAGCTGCAATGGCAGTACGCACAAACATTCCCCCTTTTCCTTTTGCACAAGCAAGACAGTAGTGGACATTTTGTTAAGTGAGCATCTTACAATACGGATAACTATACTAATAGCTGTAATACCTATTCCCAGCAGCAGCCCCTGGTATAAGGACAGCTAATGCTACCCGAGCGCTACGTTTAGAGTGGATGTCACGCATGTCCTGGAAAGTGATAGAAAATACTGTGAATTTACCAATGTAACATGGACCTCCAAAGGCATTTCCTGGTATTTCCAAACATAAAACACGTTTTCTTCCATCCCTTAGATGTGCTACCGATCTTTTGAGTTCCAAGAAGATTTAACTCCTGTGAGTCCCAGGGTATGGTGGTATTGAAACTCCTAAGAAGCTTGAATTGTTAATCACCTGGAGTATCCAGTACATTGCAACTGCCCGTGGAGTAAGCAGAAAAGTCAGAATCATTGAGAAACAACATCCCTATAAAACAAGTTTGGAAGGGATCAGTGGCAGAAGCAAGCGCTAAGCAGAAGTCGGTCCGGCCTGTTGATTTACCCAGGTGACCCACATATTTTGCCACGAGTTGAGTTGGTGCGGCTCAGGCAGTGGTTCTGCACCAAGGGCGAACACTGCGAGCAGGCATCCAAGCAGGGCCATCATCTGTGGAAAGACAAAAATAACCTCTTCCTACAAGTATGACAGTACTTGGGCCCTTCCAATCTCCGGTCAGCGGATCTTTGTAAGACACTTCTGCAGACTCAGTGCTCTCAGGAGACCTCCAGGATCTCCGTGCGGACCGTCCTGCTGTCCCTCTGGCCATGCTCAGCGCTATTCAGGCTGCTCGAGTGCCCCCGACTGCTTCCCCTTGGTTCACCATCAGCTCCAGCACAGAATGTCCCACTGCCATCCGCTGCTCCCAGCTCAGAACGCTCCCAGTGCTCATTATGGCACAGTGAGCTGCTTTTAAAGCAGTGCCTGTGGAACCCGAGGAAATGTGCGCGTTGTGAGGCCACAGATAAAAGTGTTCCATTGGGACTGCAGTGCTCCTCGTGGGGCAAAGCCATTGGGGCAGAAGACAGAGGTGTTCTGTTATTTCCCAGGGCAAAGTCCTGTACGCCCACTAAAGCTGGAGTGGAGGATTTCAGAACTGTCACTCATGGATTCCTTTTGCTGAACTCATTGGTTCCGAAACCGGTGCATTGCTCCCTACTGCTGAGCAAACCAACCTACAGCCATGTGCAATACCGGAAACAAAAACTCGTTAAACCACATTTTCTGTTCTATCTTTGCCTGACCTATCTTCCCACCCCCTACCCCCACCATTTCCTTCCCCCCAGATGCTCTCCCTTGCTGTTGTTTTTTTTCAACCCAACCTCCACCTCCGGCCCCAAGCTGACTTCTCTTTCTCCTCACAACTTCTCTTTCCCGCCTCTACAATAGCAGCACAAAACATGCCATTAAGCCACAGTGAACGTTCCCTTCTCTTTCATGGGCTGACCTGTTCACAGTTTCCCACCCCTGTGTTGGCTCTGGGGCTCACGCCCCGCTCTCACCTTCTCCTCCTCTGTGTCCACGGTGGCCAGGGAAGCTCCGAGGCGCTGGCAGTGCTTCCTGCTGCTGTTCCAGTCACTCTCTGTGTTCGAGAAATAATAGCATTTCCCTTGGAAACCGAGCCAGGCGTTGGGGCAGACGTGGGAGAAGTGTGAGCGAGGTGAGCACGACGGTTGCTTGGGCGCTGAGAGGGAGAGAGGTGGGCAAGTGAGAGGCAAAGAAGGTTCCCCTGCAGCACATGTGGGCTTGGGATGCACGGCCACGGGGCGATGGCCTCGCAGTGGTTGCAGAGGGTGGGAAGGTGGAGCAGAAGGTGGTTTAGGGCACCACGTGGGCACCCGAGGAGGTGGGATGGGGGCTGTGCTTGGGGAGCAGCTCAGGTGCTGGGAAACCCCATCGTCACCCATCCTACACCCACAATGTGATGCTGGGTGGCACTCACCAATCCCAAACACCAGTGTGACGATGATGCCCACCAGCACTCCACTCACAAAGAGCAAAACCTCCGTTTTCCTTCTGCCCAGCTTCCATTTGCAGCCTGGTGGTGCGGAGAGCAGATGGGATTGGGCTCTGTTCCCCCATTCAGCCCTTTCCTGATGCGTACCAGCAGAGAATCACTGATTCTGTTCTCTTACCCCATTTGGATCATTGGTTTTCACTTCCTGGGCTGAACTGCTCTGCTTCGTCCTGTGGGGAATTTGGTTGCTGTTCTCCTGTTGCCATCGTGTGGAAGTGTTGGATGGTGGAGCTGAGATCTGCCCGTCCTGTTCTGGGAGCTGGGGGAGAGGATGGAGGGAGAGAGCAGACACTCAATGTGACTTTGAATACTACAATGGATGAGAAGCAAAACAGTGCCTTATCAGCATCCAGAGCTGAAATATTTAAACGGACCTAAACTGCACCAAATGAGCCACAAATGGACACAAAAGGACCCAGTCAGCCCAGAAATAGGGATGCACTGCCCAAAATGCACAGAAATGGCACCAAATAGACTCAAAACAGCCCCACGATACCCCCAGATCAGGCCTAATACACCAAAACTGCCTCAAAGTCACACAAACTGATGTGAAATGCTTCCAAACAGACATGAAAGGCCCTGGATTGGCTCAAAAGGCCGACAGCTTCGTCCTCTGGAGGAATGGGACAAATCCACAGTGACAGATCCCAGCGCAGCCAGCTCGTGCCAATGCTGCTGGGCACTGCTGTGCCATGGCTGTGTGCTGGAATCTGCCTCTTTCCAGCAGTGCTGCAGCTGTTCCTGCATGGAATCACGCAGCTCTGCTGCTCGTTATCTCTCAGGGAAGATGTTTAATTGCACTGTGCCTTAAAGGGAGGGTCCTCCAAGGGTCCTTGAAGGTCACAGCACACTGGTTGGCCTCAAAATAGACAGAATTGGCTTCCAAATACCCTCAAATTATCCCCAACTCAACCCCAAAATGACACCAACACAGCCCAGCATGGGCCTTAACTGTCCTCAAACGGTCCAAATGGCACCCAAAGCATCCCAAAATGACCCCCAAACGCTGCTGAGAACGGCTCCCAAACGGCCGTGGCTCAGCCCCTGGTTCCCAAAGCACCCAAAGCAGCACTTAGAGCCCAGCACAACCAACAGACTGCACCGACACGGCCCAACACCCGGAAACGGCCCCAACAGCCGCGGACATCCCCGAAACGGCCCGAGGGGCACAACGCCACCCGAAGTGACCCGAAAAAGGTCCCCAAGGCGCCCCGAATTCCCGCGGGCAGGAAGGGGTTAATGGGGGGCGTGGTTTGCGGGAGGCGGGGCCAATCAGCGCGCTTTTTCCCATCGCGGCCTGGTTTCAAAAAAGTCGCGCCTTGGCGGGAACGTGGCAGAGCGCGCCGCTTTGTGCGGGATGGGGAGCGCGCTGCTGAACTTGAGATTTTTGCTGTCTGCATCGCGTGGCGGCGAGGATACGGCTGCAGAAACGGATGGGCAGATAGCGAGAGGCGGTGCTGGTCGCGATTCGGGAGCCGGATGGGACAGAGACGACGAACAGAGACGGAGGGGGCGGTCGGCGGGATCCGCACGGAGACGCAGCGGTACGCCTGGCGGGGTTGCGTCCTCAGCACCGGGAAACGGTGCGGCAGCGCTGTGCGGCGGGTGCGGGCTGTGCGGCGGCGCGGGGTGTTGGTGCTGCGCTACGAGATCGCAGGACACCGCACTGCAACGCGGGTTAAAGCTTTGTACAGGAGATCCGCGCTGGGAAAAACCACGGCAGGTCCTTCTGTCAGCTGATGGTTCGCTGACCGGTGCGGTGCTGCCCAGCGCCTCCGCGTTGCGGGTGGCCGCGGCCCGGCCTGCAGTGCGGGGCTCCTGGCGGCCGCGGGGTGGGCGTTGCTGACTTGCGGAACCAATGGTCTTTGGGGATGCAGTGAGTTGTCTTCCTCGCTCTGCGTCTTCACATCCGGCCCCGTTTGCACCAGAAAACCGATTCTCGCTGCGCTGCTGAGCGGTTCTTTGTTCTTTGTCCCACCGGGACAGCGCCGTGCGGGGCCGCCCCGCCTTTGTTCCCCGAACCGCCCCGCAATGGGCCCGAGCGGCACCGACCGCAGCGCAGCGCACAGCGGTCCGAAAAGGCACCGAAACGGCCCGAAATGGCCCCAAACGGACCCGGAACGGGCGCAGCCCCAGAAGCGCACTCATAGGGCCCCGTCCGTACAGCGCTCCCGAAACGACGGAAAAACGCCGCACAACGAGCAGAAAAGATCCCAAAGCCTTCCTTGCTTCCGTGGCCCACAGAACGCCGCAAACGGCCTAAAGGCGCTGCCCCCCCCCCGTCTCCATTCCTTTTTCTCTTTCCCTTCCTTTCCTTTCCCCCTCCCCTTTTCCCTGCCCCCTCCCCATCCCGCTCTTCCCTCCCCACCCGCACCTGCTGCCGTGCGCGGTCCGGGACACAGCGCTGCTCTGCGGGGCCGCAGCCGCCCACGTTAACGAACCAGGTCAAGGTTCGTCCGTCAGCACAGCTGCTGTGCGGCGTCGGCGGTCCGCCCATAGGCGATGCAGTGCTGCACGTCGGCGGTCCGCCCGTAGGGGGCGCTGTGCGGACGTCCCGGCGCTGCACGGCGGTACCGCGCGGTGCGGTGCCCCCCTGCCTCTGTCCCCGCTGTGCCCGGCGCTGGGAGCCCTTTCTCCCCTTCTCCCCATCGGCGGAAGCAGCTCGTCGCAGTCCTTCGTCATCCTCATTGTGAAGACGTTCCTGTGCATATTTGTGCGAAACTTTCTGTGCTTCTGTTTGTGGCCGTTTCCTCTTGTCCTGTTGCTAGGCGCGGCTGAAAAGAGGTTGGCCATGTCCCGTTGCCTCCTGTACGTTAGGTATTTATAGACATTGATGAGCCTTCCTCTCCCCATGCTGAACAGCCCCGTGTGCCCCCCACACCGTTCCCCATAGGGAGCTGCTCCCGGCCATGGACATCCCTGTGCCCTCCGCTGGGCTCTCTCCAGGAGATGTCTGTCTGTTTGGTACTGGGAGCCCAGAACTGGACGCAGTGCTCCAGGCGAGGCCCGAGCAGGGCAGAGCAGAAGGGAGGATCACCTCCGTGCTCTGCTGGCCGCGCCGCCGTTACCGCAGCCCGGGACCCCGTCGTTCCTCTTGGCCACCAGGGCCATGACAGCCCCTCCTCCCTCGGGGCCCGGGGGGACCTCCGCATCCCGGAGCTCCCCGCACTCGGCAGCCCGGATCGCTGCCTCACCCCTCGGGTGGCCCAACGGGGTGCCGCACGGAGCCCCCAGAGGCTGCGTCCCCTCGCTCCGGGTCGCCGCCTCGGCCCGGCAGCTGCGACGGTGCGGTACTGATGGGAGGCAGCGGCAGCCGGGAGCTCTGCAGGCGGGGCAGAAAAGAACTGACGAGATCACCTCCCCCCTCTCTCTCCCCGCCCAGCGCTGCAGGGCACGCCATGCTCACGGCGCACCCTATGGGTGGCTTTATATACGGGGCGGGGGCGGGGGGGGGTGAAGAAAGTATAAGAGCCGGCGTCGATGTCAGAACTTTGCCTGCATGCGGGGGGAGGCTGAGTGCGGGGCTGGGGCTGACACGCTGTCCCGACTGTTTCGCTCAGCGGGTGAAGCCTCTGTTTCCGATCTCCCAAAGCAGCAGCGTTTTCACCGTCGATCCCCGCGAGGTGTTCGCTAAGAAGAGCGCTCCGCCGGCACCGCTGTGCCCTCAGCCCGACCTTTGTGTGCCCCTGTGCCCGCACATGGCGGGCGCAGCCCCGCACCTCTGCACCGCTATGGGAGGAAGAGAGCGACTGAGCGCTTCCCCGCAGCGAGAGGTGATGATAAACCCAAGACCCATGAAAGTAGTGAACTCCTCAGGAGATTACGAAGTCTGACCACAACACAGCAATGCCGGGAGGCAGGGGGAAAGGGCCGAGCGGGGAGAAGAGCCCGAGCCCACGGGAGGGAAGGGAGTGGCGGGAGGGAGCGGGGAGCTGCGGCGAGAGTGCGGGAGAGAAGGAGCGTCCGAGTGCGGGAGAAGGGACGGGCAGCGCGGGCACAGCGCGAGGATGGGGCTGGGATGGCAGCGAGAGCGTCGGAAAGGCAGCAGCCCGCAGTGAGCTGCGGGTGGGCGCCGCAGGGAGGGCCGGCAAAGAACTCTTTTCTGCGGCGTGCGGAGCTGCGGGGGGCGGCGGGGGACGGAGTTCCGTCCCGCTGAGCCCGTGAGTCACATGCAGTGCTCCCGTTCCGTCCCGGCTCGTAGCGGCAGTGGTGTGGGCAGGAGAGCGGGTCTGTCCCTCTGCATGGCACCGCTGGGGCCGCAGCTCAGTGCTGCGCTCAGCGTTGGCCCATTCGCTGCCAGAGAGACCCTGCTGAGGCCCTGCAGCATGTCCAGTGCCAACACGGGGGTGGGAAACCCACACTTGTGGGGCCGCACCAACTGCTGGCGGTGCCCCCAATTGGCCCCGTGCCACAGCCATGAGGAGATGCCTTGCAGCGAGGTGGGACCTGAGATGGGGGCTTGAGGGGGGAAAGTGCTCCAACGGCTCCAATCACTCCTGGGTTTGTTCACAGCAATTCATGCTGCGGTACCGGGGCCCGGCAAACTGTTGGCTTGGGCTGCACAGGGCAGAAGGGGACGAGCACTGGACGTGGGCCGACGGCAGCGCCTTCACCAACTGGTCAGTGTGTGCGTCCGTCTGTCTGGCTGGGATCTCGGACAGGGTCTGTTTGGGATGGGCTGGGATTGGCTTTCCCATTCTGCTCCCTCCTTTGCTCAGGTTTGAGGTGCGAGGCGGAGGCCGATGTGCGTACCTGAATGGGGACAGGATCAGCTCAGCCCTCTGCCACACTGAGAAGTTGTGGGTGTGCAGCAGAGCCGACAGCTTCATCCTCTGGAGGAATGGGACAAATCCACAATGACAGATCCCAGTGCAGCCAGCTCGTGCCAGTGCTGCTGGGCACTGCCATCCCATGGCTGTGTGCTGGAATCTGCCTCTTTCCAGCAGTGCTGCAGCTGTTCCTGCATGGAACCACGCAGCTCTGCTGCTCGTTATCTCTCAGGGAAGATGTTTAATTGCACTATGCCTTAAAGGAAGTGTCCTTTGAGGATCAAATTATCCCCAACTCAACCCCAAAATGACACCAACACAGCCCAGCATGGGCCTTAACTGTCCTCAAACGGTCCAAATGGCACCCAAAGCATCCCAAAATGACCCCCAAATGCTGCCGAGAACGGCTCCCAAACGGCCGTGGCTCAGCCCCTGGTTCCCAAAGCACCCAAAGCAGCACTTAGAGCCCAGCACAACCAACAGACTGCACCGACACGGCCCAACACCCGGAAACGGCCCCAACAGCCGCGGACATCCCCGAAACGGCCCGAGGGGCACAATGCCATCCCGAAGTGACCCGAAAATGGTCCCCAAGGCGCCCCGAATTCCCGCGGGCAGGAAGGGGTTAATGGGGGGCGGGAGAACCGTCGGGTCGCTGTGGTGTGTTCAGGAATGGTTGAAAGAGCAAGGATGCCATGATTCATTGGATGAGTCAGAATGTCAGTGAAGGCCAGGGTGACCTTGATGCTGGAAGTAAGCAGAGAAGGAGGAACCAGTATGTGCAGAAAAGACAGAGCTAGTAGGTAGGAATGCGCGCACACCCCTGCGGCCAGATGTTGCGTGCTGATGTAGCAATGCTATGTACAGACCAGTTAGGAGCAAGTTAACAAGCTCTGTAACCAATCAAAAGATGCTGTGTGTACTCCTTGATTTATAAAAGCCCTGATTCCTAGCACAATAAACGAAGCTTTGATCACTCATACTGAGTCTGTCATGCTTCCCCACGCACTGGACACCGTTCCCTGATGGAATCCGCAGCAAGTGGCGCCCAAACAGGGACTTGTTGGTGTGCCTGGAGTCGCGCGGACGGACAAAGAGCAGCTGTACCACTGGGACTGGGGGGCGAGATCACCCAGATGGACCGAAAGGGGTCTGCACGGGTCCGGAGGGCAGAAGAGTTGGAGCTCCAGTTTTACGACTCTTTATTGGGCACTGGCGTGGTGAGACGTGGAGTTACAGCGCAGCATGGAAAGAGAGGTAGCCCTAAAATTACTATTGCGCTTTTTAGAAAAGCAGGGACCCTTCGTGGGATGATTCAGGGAAGTGGACAACGGCAGGACGGTCGCGACAGAGGTTGGCACCATGTTGCGGTAGCTGGGTTAGGCGCCGACGTAAGTGCTGCGGTTAGCTGGAAGCGGGGTCGCGACCCGCCCTCTGTATCCACGATGGAGTGGGAAGCTGCGGAGAAACTGCTATTAAATATTCTCTCTAAGAGAGGGGAGCAGTCATCTCCTAAAGGCATGGCCGAGACCCTGGTGCACTGGGCTCGGAAGAAGGGACATTTGTCAGGAGTGGCGCTGATGTTCAGCGTCGACGAATGGTGCGATATTGGGGACTGCATGTGGGAATCAGTCATTAATGGTGGAAAGGAAGAAAAACCATTGCGGCCCCTCGACCCCTTGTGGAGGTCCATTATTAACTCTTTGAAAGCTATGCGGGCACTGGCCGGTACAACAACTAATTCGGCTTTGGAGTTTGACGTGCCTGCTCGGGGTATCGCACACCCCGTGTGTTCCTTGGCGGGTCAGAAAGCATCGGTAGGGGCTGCAGCTCCTGGTCTTTCAAATGACACTGCTACTGAGTCGTCTGCAGTACTGCAGCAGGAAAAAGGGGCTGTATCTGACATCACCCTGATGGACACTGCCAGGAGCAGCCTCCTGCAGAATCAGAGAGCGTCGACGGGGGTGAGGGGTTGGAAAAACTGGATTGCGAGGCTAAAATATTAACAGAGCGATTATGTAATATGGAAATCTGTGTGTGGCATAAAAGGGACACGGGGCCTGACCGAGGCTCTCAACTGGTGCCTTCTGCGGGTCCTGACCTGCCGATAGTGCCTTCTGCGGGTCCTGTCCTACCGATAGTGCCTTCTGCGGGTCCTGACCTGCCCATGGTGCCTTTTGCTCCACCGCCTCATCCGGCAGCGCCGCCCGACGGAACTCCGGAGAGCTCGTTTCGGCGCGCCCGCACCGTTCTGCGGGACGGGGTGAGCGGTCGGGACCTGTGCGGAGCTCGCTGGCGAGGGAGCAGCCGGTGACTCTTGCAGCGTTACAGTGAGTTAACGTTTCAGAATCAGCCTGTATCTACCTTAGCGTTAGTTATCTTTCTCAAATGGTTAAGCAAAAATGTCCCTTAATTTCCGAACACTGGATTCTATTTCTGCTTCTACTATGACAGCACGGCTGCTAAACTTTTATCTGTTTGGAGCCAAATCATAGAAGGGCTTAAACTAATTCGACAAGGAAGAATTTCCTCCGACCATTCCCCACCGCCTCCCTCCCAGCCCCGCCGCTGCCCCTCCGCCCCGTCCCCGTTGCTCGGCGTGACGCTGCTTTCCTCCGCCCCGCCTGCGGCGCCCCGTGCTGCGTCTCTGCAGCCTGCGTGTAACTTGGAGCCGGGAGCGGACCTGCTTGTGTTTCTAAAGGCATTCGAACTTCCCTCCAGGAATAGGGTGTTAGATATATTACAGGCGTTCCTCATTCTCCCTGGACAAGCTATCGTTGATCATACTCATCTAACATTGAAATCCGTTCTTAATAAACAAAAAAAGGGAATATGGGAGACACAGCACAAGAAGCAGCTGAGAGAAGTTTACAAACTATGGAACTAAAAATGATTTTATGGGCCTTTACTGCGTGGCCAAATGAACCTCTAAATGTTGTAGCTGCTTCCCTCTAAGAACTGAGGATGCCCACATTAGAGACAACAAGAATGTGTGCCTTATCTCTCTGTTTTTACGACTTAAACACACGTTACGGCCAAGAAAGGAACCATACTGTGAATGTGAAACGACGAGAAAGACTGAAACCAGCCTTGAAACGACCATGAACTCATAATGATTGAGATTGTGTGCTTCTTATTTGGTTTTGCTTTGTAACTTGTTGTGTTGCAAACAGCAGCAGTAGTAATGGTTGTTGTGTGGGGTTTTTTTTTTATTTTTTTAGCAATAGACTGAATGTGAATTAACAGGATTTAATGTTACCAATGCTGAAATCTACGGAGATAGCTATTTTAATGTATTGGTAGTGCTAAGACAAAGCCTGGAAAGGAATCCTGAGCAAAGGGATGACCCTATATTATAGAATGATTAACTCTCTTTCATCCCACTATTCAGGAATTCAAAATATGATCATGCAGCACCTGAGACAAAGGCACACGCTAAGAGAGTTAACCTGGATAGTTCATTCTGCAAGCAGGTGTTCCATCTGGCCTCTGTATCACGCACTGGCCACGCGCATGCAGTGTACAAATGGAAAATACCCTTTGGACCCTGAGAAGAATAAAAGCAAGATAGAATCTGTGGTGGGTGAGAGAGGAAAAGTGCACCATGAAGCAGGGGACGCCCTGCTGGCACTGCCTATCGCATTCACCAGCACCATGTTCTTTCTCTCTTTCTTCTGCAGGTTGTTGTTTCTCGAGGGTCAGTAAGTAATAATGCCCCCAGTTCTATCTGGCATCCAAAGTTGCCCGACTATTAATTTTCCATTAGCCCAAAGGCATCATCATGAGCACTCTAAAAGCATCTGTTGTACAAATCTTTGTGATTTTTCAAAATCAATATACCAGAATATAAAAATATAAATATAAATTTATATTTATTCATAAATATTTATATATTTATATATTTATGTTTATGTTTATATATATATTTATATTTATATAATATATATATAAATATAAATATATAAAGACCTCTTTCAAAGCAGTTAGAGATCAGCACAGAATGGGGCCCTTGGGGATTTATTTCCAGGTTGCAGAAAGTTGGGCTTCAGACCAAACAAGTGTTTGTTCTTTTTAGTAGGTTAACAGTATTTCTTGTCATGATGTTATGTTTGCCTTGTCTCCTTTCTCACACATGCAGTATTGTCAATCAAGGCCTTGATTCGGTTATAATGATTCCATTATTAATAGTGTTATTATTTTATATGGTAGAAGTTTGCGAATAAACAAAAAAGGGGGAAATGTGGGAACGCAAGAGAAAACTGCACGGAGCAGCAGCTGCGGAGCAAGACGAGCGGCATGAGAACCAAAGAGACCTGCAGAAGAAGAAACAACATCTCACAGCTCTGATTGGCTGAGCACGTGTGAACGGTTAAAGAGTGCTGTGCAGGATGCTCTGTTAATGTGTGTAATTGACGTGTGTGATATTGCTGCCCGAATAAAGAATATGGTTGTAAAGGTGCGCCATGTAGATGCTAATGTGCCCAAGAGTCGGGCTACTGAAGAACAGCAAAATAACCGTCAGGTGGACCGAGCTGCCGAGATTGAGGTGGCTCAAATAGACCTGGACTGGCAGGGTGAATTATTTCTGGCTCGGTGGGCCCATGAGACCTCAGGCCACCAAGGAAGAGATGCAACATACAAATGGGCTAGAGACTGAGGGGTGGACTTAACTATGGATGCTATTGCACAGGTTATCTATGACTGTGACACATGCGCCATAATCAAACAAGCCAAGAGGATGAAACCTCTGGGGGGAAGGGCAATGGCAAAGGTATAAATATGGGGAGGCATGGCAGGTTGATTCTATCATCTTGCCACGATCTCGCAGTGGTAAGTGTTATGTGCTCACCATGGTGGAGGCAACCACTGGGTGGCTTGAAACATACGCAGTGCCCCATGCTACCGCCCGAAACACCGCATTGGGTCTTGAGAAACAAGTCCTGTGGCGACATGGCACCCCAGAAAGAACTGAGTCAGATAATGGGACTCATTTCAGAAATTCTCTTGTAAATACCTGGGCCAAAGATCATGGCATCGAGCGGATTTATCATATCCCCTATCATGCACCAGCCTCTGGTAAAACTGAACGCTACAATGGGTTGTTAAAAACCGTGCTGAAATTAATGGGCGGCGAAACATTGAAGCATTGGGAGAAGCATTTGGCAGAAGCTGGTTGGTCAATACCAGAGGATCAATCAATCAGGATGGTCCTGCTAGCTCTCTACGTACTGTCAAGGGAGATAAGGTCCCTGTAGTACATGTAAAGAACATGTTGGGAAAAGCAGTTTGGGTCTTTCCAGCTTCTGGGAAGGGCAAACCTCTTTGTGGAACTGTTTTTGCCCAGGGACCTGGGTCCACTTGGTGGGTGATGCAGAAAAACGGGGAGGTTCAAGGTGTACCACAAGGGAATTTGATGTTGGGGGAGTGCAGTCAGTAATTCCATGTGTTTATAAATAGCTTTGTGTGTGCGTGTGTTTAATGTTTGGTAATTATTGTTTGTTTGTATATATTAAGCATGATGTCATGATGTAGAATAAGGGGTGGAATGTCATGGTTTTTTGATTTTTGGTTATCGGCATCCACATCATAACATCATGTTGTGCACTGGGGCTTTGACTGTTGATGCTCGTGTTCCGGGTGCCTGTCCGGAAGAGAAGAAGAACTACATTCCCCAGGGGGCTTTGCCCTCACTTTCCTGCTGCCCCGCACAGCGCTGCAGGGGCACAACAGGAGGACGCGGTGCTGCCATCGCAGCCACAGAACGGCACCGACTGCAGGGGACCCGAAAGCACAGCGACTTTAATGAGAGCTCAGCGCAAGTACAGAAGGAAGCAGCTCAGCAAGACCTGCAAGTGCAGAAAGCCTCCTGCAGGGCTCCGGCCGTGTAACAGCACCGGGAGCGACATCGCCCGGAGCCGAAGTCCGACGGCGGTTGGGAGCGATGGCACCGCGATGTGACACAGTGGTGGCACCGCGATGTGACACAGAGCCCGAAAGGAGAGCAGAAATACCCCCAGCGTCGGGTCCGGCTGCACTGGGGCAGCAGCGTGGGATCGTTCCGTGCTGCTGTGACCTTCAAGGACCCTTGGAGGACCCTCCCTTTAAGGCACAGTGCAATTAAACATCTTCCCTGAGAGATAACGAGCAGCAGAGCTGCGTGGTTCCATGCGGGAACAGCTGCAGCACTGCTGGATAGAGGCAGATTCCAGCACACAGCCATGGCATGGCAGTGCCCAGCAGCACTGGCACGAGCTGGCAGGGCTGGGATCTGTCACTGTGGATTTGTCCCATTCCTCCAGAGGATGAAGCTGTCAGCTCTGCTGCACACCCACAACTTCTCAGTGTGGCAGAGGGCTGAGCTGATCCTGTCCCCATTCAGGTACGCACATTGGCCTCCGCCTCGCAGCTGGAACCTTGAGCACAGGAGGGAGCAGAATGGGAAAGTTTATAAAGGGAAAAATTATATTCCCCAACCCAGTCCCGGGCTGCGGTAACGGCCAGCAGGGCACGGAGGTGATCCTCCCCTCTGCTCTGCCCTGCTCGGGCCTCGCCTGGAGCAATGCGTCCAGATCTGGGCTCCCAGTACCAAACAGACAGACATCTGGAGAGAGCCCAGCGGAGGGCACAGGGATGTCCACGGCCGGGAGCAGCTCCCTATGGGGAACGGTGCGGGGGGCACACGGGGCTGTTCAGCCTGGGGAAAGGAAGGTTGAGAGGGGATGTGATCCATGTTTGTAGGCATCCTAATTGCGGCAGACGATGGGACGCGGCCAAGCTCTTCGCGGCGCTCTGTGGGCATAGCACGCAGGGTAATGCGCACACAGTGCAGCACAGGAAGCTCCGCAGCGACGTGCGAAGGAACGTCTGCACGGTGCGGGGGGCGGAGCGCTGCGATGGGCTGCCCGGGGCTGGGGGGGTCTCCTCTGCAGGCGCTGCGGTCCCATCTGACGCCTTCCTTCCTGTGCGGCTGCTGGAGGAGCGGCTAGGGTGGGGGCTGCGCTCCGTGCCCTGCGGAGGTCCCTTCCGACCCCTACAGCTCTGTGATTGTGTGACCCCTCACAACGGGGGACCCCGAATGAAGTCCCTAAAGTGGGACCCCCCGAATAGAGTCCTCCAGAAGGGATCTCCGAACGGGGACCTCAAATGGAACCCCTAAATTGAGACTCCCAAAAGGGGACTCCAAAAGGGGCACCCAAAATGGAGACTGCCAAAAATGGGGGCAATAATGGGGGCTTTGGAGCTCTTAATGATGATCGTGTATCATCATGGCCATGATGATCAGTAATGATTGTGTTTGTAACACCACGCTGTGGGAACTGGGGCAATAATGGTATCAAATAGCATTAATAATGGCATAAATAATCATCAAAAATAGAGAGTAGCGGGTGATGGGGCACAGAATATAAAATAATGAGAAGTGTATTATTAGTAATGGTGTAAAGAGTGCTACATGCAGTTACAAAAATGGGGGGTATTGGGGCAATAATCATAAGAGAAATATTATTAATCACGAGTTCATGATCAGAAATATGAAAAGCAATAATAAAAGGGCAGTTTTGGAGGAGAGGGGCAATTAATAAGGAATGAATTATTAATGGTACTAGTGTGAAGAATCACAGTATTAAACACGGTGATAAAATTGAGGCAGAAATGAGAGAAGTCTCACAGCTATTAATAATAGGATAAGAATCAAAAATAGGGAATACACAGATGGTGATAATGGGGAATTGAGGCTCCGATAACGGCAATAATGTTAATACTCCTAACAATGGGACAAGAGTGAGAAAAAGTGATGAAATGGGGAGTTGGGCACTAATAATAAGAGCAGTAATAATAACAAATGAAACGTAGTGATAATAATGAGAGGATCTGGGGGTTGGGGCAATACTACTATTAATGTTATTAATAGTAGTAGTAATACTGTTGATAGTAATAATGAAGAATTATGGTGAGAATAATGGAAATCGTGGGGGTTTGGAGTAATAAGCATCACCATATTATTAATAATGGCATAAACATGAAATGAAATGGTACCAACCAGGGAAATGGAGGAATAATAATAAAAATTGCTAGAACATTTATTAATGATAATAGTGTAATGAACAGTATTAATGCAGTGATAAAAACTGGGGGAATTGAGGCAAGGATCGTTAATAAATGGGATTCATAACAAAGAAGTAAAAATGGGGAATGTAATGATAACAGTGGCAGTAAATGAAGACTTGGGGCGATTATTATTAGTAGCAGTAACATGATATTGTTCTCTATTGTATATAATATTATGTTATATAAAGATACTGAAATACCACAAAGTTATACAAGAAGTAGTTATATATTATATGTATAAATTAAATAAGAAATGGTTATATATTATATGTATGAAATAAATAAGAAATAGTTATATGTATAAATTAAATAAGAAATGGTTATATATTATATGTATGAAATAAATAAGAAATAGTTATATGTATAAATTAAATAAGAAATGGTTTTAAATTATACGTATAAAAAAAATAAGAAACGTTGGCTGAGCCCCGCAGGACGCAGCGCTGCTCTGTGCTGTGCTCACACTGCTGGCTGCGCTGCTCCAGGTCCTGGCAGCTCCAGGGGGCGGGGGCAGCGATCCTCACCCTGCCCACCCAACCGTCCCACAGGGCTGTGACCTCTAAGGACCCTCAAAGGACCCTTCCTTTAAGGCACAGTGCAATTAAACATCTTCTCTGAGAGATAACGAGCAGCAGAGCTGCGTGGTTTCATGCGGGAACAGCTGCAGCACTGCTGGAAAGAGGCAGAGTTAAGTGAGCACCGATGGCATCACAGAGACCAGTAGCATTGCCATGAGATTGCTGCAGATGGAGTCCGTCACTGTGGATTTGTCCCATTCCTCCAGAGGACGAAGCTGTCGGCTCTGCTGCACACCCACAGCTTCTTAATGTGGCAGAGGGCTGAGCTGATCCTGTCCCCATTCAGGTACGCACATCGGCCTCCGCCTCGCAGCTGGAACCTTGAGCATAGGAGGGAGCAGAATGGGAAAGTTTATAAAGGGAAAAATTATATATCCCAGCCCATCCCAAACAGACCCTGTCCGAGATCCCAGCCAGACAGACGGACGCACACACTGACCAGTTGGTGAAGGCGCTGCCGTCGGTCCATGTCCAGTGCTCGTCCCCTTCTGCCCTGTGCAGCCCAAGCCAACAGTTTGCTGGGCCCTGGTACCGCAGCATAAATTGCTGTGAACAAACCCAGGAGTGATTGGAGCCGTTGGAGCACTTTCCCCCCTCAGGCCCCCATCTCAGGTCCCACCTCGCTGCAAGGCATCTCCTCATGGCTGTGGCACGGGGCCAATTGGGGGCACCGCCAGCAGTTGGTGCGGCCCCACAAGTGTGGGTTTCCCACCCCTGTGTTGGCACTGCGGCTCACGCCCCGCTCTCACCACCTCCTCCTCCGTGTCCACGGTGGCCAGGGAAGCTCCGAGGCGCTGGCAGTGCTCTCTGCTGCTGTTCCAGTCACTCTCGTTGTCAGAGAAATAAAAGCATTTCCCTTGGAAACCGAGCCAGGCGTTGGGGCAGACGTGGGAGAAGTGTGGGCGAGGTGAGCACGACGGATGCCGGAGCACTGAGAGGGAGAGAGGTGGGCAAGTGAGAGGCAAAGAAGGTTCCCCTGCAGCACATGTGGGCTTGGGATGCACGGCCATGGGGCGATGGCCTCGCAGTGGCTGCAGAGGTTGGGAAGGTGGAGCAGAAGGTGGTTTGGGGCACCACGTGGGCGCCCCAGGAGGTGGGATGGGGGCTGTGCTTGGGGAGCAGCTCAGGGTGCTGGGAAACCCCATCGTCCCCCTTCCTACACCCACAACAGAGGTTCCATCTCCGTGGGTATGTGGGTGGCACTCACCTATCACAGCCACCAGCACCGAAACAAGGATCCATGGCACTGCACAGACAGCCATGCAGAGCACACGGCGCCTTTTCTTCCTCAGCTCTTTGCATTTGGAGCCTGGTCAGACAGAGAGCAGTTCATGGAGTCACAGAATCACCACGATTGGAAAAGTCCCCTAACATCATCCAGTCCAACTGTCCACCTACCAACCCCAGGGATGGGGATTCCCCACTGCCCCGGGCAGCTGTGCAGTGCTGACCGCTCTCTGCAGCACAGATTGTTCCCAGTCTCCAACCCGACCCTCCCCATCGCACCCTGAGCCCATCCCCTGCCTTCCCACCCCCATTCCCTGCGGATAGAGACCAACCCCTCCTTCATCCAGCCTCCTTTCACCAGCGGCACAGAGCGCTGAGCTCTCCCTGAGCCCCTCTGCCCCACGCTGCCCCATCCCCCTCCCTCAGCCGCTCCCCACAGCGCTGTGCTGCAGACCCCCGCAGCTCCGCTCCCCTCTCTGGACACGCTGCAGGGCCTCAGCGTCTCTCTGGCAGCGAGGGGACAACGCTGAGCGCAGCACTGAGCTGCGGCCCCAGCGGTGCCACGCAGAGGGACGGGCACCTCCCGCTCTGCCGCCCGCACCGCTGCCGCTCCGAGGGACGGAACGGGAGCACTGCAGGTGACTCACGGGCTCAGCGGGACGGAACTCCGTCCCCCGCCGCCCCCCGCAGCTCCGCACGCCGCAGAAAAGAGTTCTTTGCCGGCCCTCCCTGCGGCGCCCACCCGCAGCTCACTGCGGGCTGCTGCCTTTCCGACGCTCTCGCTGCCATCCCAGCCCCGTCCTCGCGCTGTGCCCGCGCTGCCCGTCCCTTCTCCCGCACTCGGACGCTCCTTCTCTCCCGCACTCTCGCCGCAGCTCCCCGCTCCCTCCCGCCGCTCTCTTCCCTCCCGTGGGCTCGGGCTCTTTTCCCCGCTCGGCCCTTTCCCGCTGCCTCCCGGCATTACCCCACTGCCGCTGCCGCTCTCCGTCTCCCGGCCGGATCGTCACCTCTCGCTGCGGGGAAGCGCTCCGTCGCTCTCTTCCTCCCATAGCGGCGCGGAGGTGCGGGGCTGCGGCCGCCGTGTGCGGGCACAGGGGCACACAAGGGTCGGGCTGAGGGCACGGCGGTGCCGGCGGAGCGCTCTTCTTAGCGAACACCTCGCGGGGATCGACGGTGAAAACGCTGCTGCTTTGGGAGAGCAGAAACCGAGGCTTCAGCGGCTGTGCGAAACAGTCCGGACAGCGTGTCAGCCCCAGCTCCACACTCCGCGAATTCAGGAGACGTCTGATGTCGTCACTGGCTCCGACACTTTTTGCCAGAAGCGGGGATTTCCGGCGGGCCCCGTGTATAAAGCAGCCCGGCAGGAGCGCCGCACGCATGCGTTGCTCAGCAGCGCTGAGCGGGAAGAAAGAGCGGGGAGGTGATTTCATCTCTCCCTCCCTTTTTCTCCCCCATCTGCGCCGGGCACAGCGGGGACAGAGGCGGGGTGCACCGCACCGCGCGGTACCGCCGTGCAGCGCCGGGACGTCCGCACAGCGCCCCCTACGGGCGGACCGCCGACGTGCAGCACTGCATCGCCTATGGGCGGACCGCCGACGCCGCACAGCAGCTGTGCTGACGGACGAACCTTGACCTGGTTCGTTAACGTGGGCGGCTGCGGCCCCACAGAGCAGCGCTGTGTCCCGGACCGCGCACGGCAGCAGGTGCGGGTGGGGAGGGAAGAGCGGGATGGGGAGGGGGCAGGGAAAAAGGGAGGGGGAAAGGAAAGGAAGGGAAAGAGAAAAAGGAATGGAGACGGGGAGGGCAGCGCCTTTAGGCCGTTTGCGGCGTTCTGTGGGCCACGGAAGCAAGGAAGGCTTTGGGATCTTTTCTGCTCGTTGTGCGGCGTTTTTCCGTCGTTTCGGGAGCGCTGTACGGACGGGGCCCTATGAGTGCGCTTCTGGGGCTGCGCCCGTTCCGGGTCCGTTTGGGGCCATTTCGGGCCGTTTCGGTGCCTTTTCGGACCGCTGTGCGCTGCGCTGCGGTCGGTGCCGCTCGGGCCCATTGCGGGGCGGTTCGGGGAACAAAGGCGGGGCGGCCCCGCACGGCGCTGTCCCGGTGGGACAAAGAACAAAGAACCGCTCAGCAGCGCAGCGAGAATCGGTTTTCTGGTGCAAACGGGGCCGGATGTGAAGACGCAGAGCGAGGAAGACAACTCACTGCATCCCCAAAGACCACCAGCAGGACCCTCACTGCACGCGACGCATGCGCCACGGGGAGGGACTTTATGTAAATGAATTCCCGGAAAAATCGGGAATATGTCGATTGGCTGCAGGACATCTATTGAATACGCCCGAGCTTGGCTTACATATACGCGACGCTTCTGCTTTCTGGCACGCAAGACAGGCGGACGGATTCTCCCTCGGCTCTGGCAAGATGTGCACCGCTGAAATAAACGTGCCTGCTGCTACAACTACTTTGTGCTCGTGGAGTCTGATTCCGCAAGTCAGCACCGCCCACCTCGCGGCCGCCAGGAGCCCCGCGCTGCAGGCCGGGCCGCGGCCACCCGCAAGGCGGAGCGGGGCGTCGCTGCGGCGCTCGGAGGCGCGGTGCGGGGCGCTCGGCAGCAGCACAGCCCGCTCCCCATCCCGCCCCACAGCGACCCGAAGGCTCTCGCGCCCCCCATTAACCCCTTCCTGCCCGCGGGAATTCCGGGACCTTTTTCGGGTCACTTCGGGATGGCATTGTGCCCCTCGGGCCGTTTCGGGGATGTCCGCGGCTGTTGGGGCCGTTTCAGGGTGTTGGGCCGTGTCGGTGCAGTCTGTTGGTTGTGCTGGGCTCTAAGTGCTGCTTTGGGTGCTTTGGGAACCAGGGGCTGAGCCACGGCCGTTTGGGAGCTGTTCTCGGCAGCGTTTTGGGGTCATTTTGGGATGCTTTGGGTGCCATTTGGACCGTTTGAGGACCGTTAAGGCCCATGCTGGGCTGTGTTGGTGTCGTTTTGGGGTTGTGTTGGGGATAATTTGAGGTTATTTGGAAGCCAATAGTGTCCATTTTGAGGCCAACCAGAGCCATTTCCATTCATTTCAAGCTGTTCTGGGGCCATTTGTGACACTCATTGATTTTTTTGGATCAACTGGGGGCCTTGTGGATTCATTCGGAGTGGTTTTAGGGCCATTCTGATGCCTTTTGAGCCATTCAGGGCCATTTGTGTCTGTTTGGGCCCATTTCACATCAGTTTGGGTGACTGAGGCAGTTTTGGTCTATCAGGTCTGATCTGGGCGCATTGTGGGGCTGTTTCTGTCTGTTTTGAGTCCATTTGTTGCCATTTCTGTGAATTTGGGGCATCGTATCCCCATTTCTGGGCCAACTGTGTCCTTTTCGGACCATTTTGGCTCATTTGATGCAGTTGAGGTCCGTTTGGATCTTCCAGCTTTGGATGCTGATAAGGCATTACTTTGCTTTTAACCCTTTCTAATACTTCCAGCATCTCCTCTCGCTCCCGCCTGCTCTCCCAGCTCTCAGAACAGGACGGGCAGATCTCAGCTCCACCATCCAACACTTCCACACAATGGCAACAGGAGAGCAACAATCAGATCTGCCACAGCAGGAAGAAATGCTGCAATTCTCCGGAGAAGACAACCAATGATCCGAAAGGGGTAACAGAACAGAATCGGTGATTCTCTGCTGGTACAAGGCAGAAAAGGGCTGATGGGAAGATCAGAGCCCGATCCCATCTGCTCTCTGCACCACCAGGCTGCAAATGGAAGCTGGACAGAAGGAAAACCTTCCTTTTGCTCTTTGTGAGTGGAGTGCTGGTGGGCGTCATCATCACCCTGGTGTTTGGGAGAGGTGAGTGCCACCCAGCATCCCATTGTGGGTGTAGGATGGGGAACGATGGGGTTTCCCAGCTTCTCCCCAAGCACAGCCCCCATCCCACCTCCTGGGGCGCCCACGTGGTGCCCCAAACCATCTTCTACTCCACCTTCCCACCCTCTGCAGCTGCTGCAAGGCCATCGCCCTGTGGCCATGCATCCCAAGCCCACATCTGCTGCAGGGGAACCTTCCTTGCCTCTCACTTGCCCACCTCTCTCCCTCTCAGTGCTCCGGCATCCGTCGTGCTCACCTCGCCCACACTTCTCCCACGTCTGCCCCAACACCTGGCTCGGTTTCCAAGGGAAATGCTTTTATTTCTCGGACAACGAGAGTGACTGGAACAGCAGCAGAGAGCACTGCCAGCGCCTCGGAGCTTCCCTGGCCACCGTGGACACGGAGGAGGAGAAGGTGAGAGCGGGGCGTGAGCCGCAGTGCCAACACGGAGGTGGGAAACCCACACTTGTGGGGCCGCACCAACTGCTGGCGGTGCCCCCAGTTGGCCCCGTGCCACAGCCATGAGGAGATGCCTTTGTGGAAAGCACCAGGCTGTGCAGGCACAGTGTCACATCCTCATCTCTCCCCTCCCTGCATCCACCTGGCACTGTGCTGAGCCACGCACCTCCAGGATGAGGGCTTTCTTCACACCATTGCCAAGACAGCATTGCACCGATCCGAGTGCAGCACCTTGCAGCGAGATGGGACCTGAGATGTGGGATGGAAGGTTGCTCCAACTGGCTCACATAAAAGCACGTGGTTTTCCTTCAGCAAGCTAGCTGTGCTGAGCTCGTCAGCAGGCTGGCTCGGCTCATTGTGAGGGCTTTGAACTTGAGCTGCTGGGGTAGGGAGATGTATTGCCGAGTGATAGAAAGGAGCTGGGGAATGCTTTCACTCCAAGAGGCGTCAAGGAAAAACCTCAGATTTGTCCCATAGGTTTGTGGGAGTGCTTGTCCAGAAGGCAGTGCGCCTGGAAGCCCAGCTAAGCTCTTCTATGCCAATGTACTCGGCATAGAAAATAAGCAAGGGGAGCTGGAATCTGTGGTGCACTTGAAAAACTTTGATCTTATTGCCATCATGGAAAGATGGTGAAATGATTCACATAACTGGAACACCACCATTAAGGGCTGTAAGCTTTTTAGATGGGATAGGCAAGGTAGGAGGGGTGAGGGAGTTGCCTTGTATGTGACAGAATGGGCAGACTGCAAGGAGCTGCCTCTGAGAAGCAGTCAGGAACAGGTTGAGAGCCTGTGGATTAAAATTAGGGATGGGACCTTTAGAGGACAGCTGGTGGTCAGAGTCTACTGCAGTGCACCTGACCAAGAACAGCCTGTTGATGAGGCGTTCCTACTTCAGGTACAAGAAGTTTCACGCTCACAGGCTCTCATCCTGATGGGGATTTCAACCACCCAGATATCCGCTATATATAACACATTTAATGTATAGAAGTTACAAAACTTTTTTTTTTAATGTATTGTATTAAAACATAGAAATCAAGGAGCAACAGAAACATAGTGCTGGTGGGATGTCAGGCCTTGTTTTTGTGAAGCGAACGCTTCAGGCTGTTCCCTGGCAGTGGCTGCCATTCCCAGCGAGTTCTCATGGTGTTCATTGGAGATTTGTGATGAAATATTACGTTTCCTGCGCTTCACCCTTCACAGTCACTGTTCACAAATGCACACAGTGCCAAAAAGTGATGGCATGAACTAGATGTAACTAAAGTGAGGGTAAGAGAGGGCTTACGGAAGTCTGGTCAAGTGGACAAATTTTTCTTTGAATTGAATGTCTGATTGCAACTCTATGCATTCCATGTGAAAATTTGCAAATGATGTATTCATGTCAACCGAAAATGGAGTTACACATATACAGTAAAATGATATATATTTTTTGAAATTTTGAAACCTATTCCCAGATATCTTTTTCAAAATGGAAAGCACGGCGGCATATCTTTCAGCATTCACAGGACCAATGCATTAACATGCATTGTTAGCCAATGCATTAACATGCGTGAAAGTATTTGCCATAACTTGAGCTGCCATAATCTGAGTTTCATTTCAGATGGTTTTATTGTCTGAAACAGCAGAGATCAGGGGATTTTCACCTTGAAGACACATGCTTAGCTCATTTAAATGAGCAGTCAAATCCACCAAAAATGCCACATCTGCGAGCCATGTTTAATCTTCGAGTTCTGGCACAAGTTTTGCTTTGGATTCCACAAAGCACTTGAGCAGTGATGAATGGTGTCCCCCAGGGGTCAGTGCTGGGACAGATGCTCTTTAATATCTTCATCAATGACATTGACAGTCCCGTTAAGTGCACCCTCAGCAGTTTGCAGATGAGCAGAGCAGAGGATCGCCTCCCTCGCCCTGCTGGCCACGCTCCTTTTAATGCACCCCAGGATCCCATTGGCCCTCTTGGCCACCAGGGCACACCGCTGGCTCACGGCCAACCTGTCGCCCACCAGGACCCACAGGTCCTTCTCTGCAGAGCTCCTCTCCAGCAGCTCATCCCCCAGCCTGCGCTGATACATGCATTTATTCCTTTCCAGGTCTTGCTGAATGGTAGCATAGCCCTCAGCTGTGTTGGCTGCTCCTCCCAGCTCTGTATCATCAGCAAGCCTGCTGAGGGTGGGCTTTATGCCTTCAGCCAGGTCACTAGGCCCATCCCCAGCCCCTGGGGAACACTGCCACGTACGGCCTCCAGCCAGACTGCGCTGCTGATAACAGCTCTGACACACAACAGTGTCACCCATGGTAGCCCACCCTTTAATTCTTACCCACAGCTCTCCAC
The DNA here is from genome assembly GCF_987193195.1 of Phasianus colchicus. Lineage (NCBI taxonomy): Eukaryota > Metazoa > Chordata > Aves > Galliformes > Phasianidae > Phasianus > Phasianus colchicus. The sequence goes on from NC_143436.1 coordinate 138,179, forward strand.
TCGTTATCAATCCCCCCAAGTGGAGCGCAATGCATTCCAGTTGCTCTCTCACATAAAGAGCAGCTCCAGCACCCTGCCTCTCCAGCCTGTCTTTCCCAAAGAGGACGTGGTCATCGATGACGAAATTCCATTCACGTGAGCTGTCCCACCACGTCTCCATGATCGCAGCGAGATCACGGCCCTGTGGCCGCACACAGATCTCCAGTCCTTGCTATTTATTTCCCGTGTGCATCCTTGCTATACGGGCACTTTAGGGAAGCAGAGGGTGCAGGTATCTCTAGAGGGGTGCAAGGAGGTTTAAGTTGGGCTGTTGGCAATGTTACCTCCTCTGAGGAGTCCTCACAAAGCAGCATGGCTTGGCAAGGAGCTGCTGGGCGGGATGAGGGAAAAGAAGGGGACAGCGGGAGCAAGGATGTGTCACCTGGAGAGAATGCAGGGAAGCTGTCTGGACTTGCAGAGATGAGATTAGGAACACTGAGGCACGGATGGAACCAAACTTGGCGAGGGATGTTAAAAGAAGAAGGTGTTGTACAGGTACACGAGTCAGAAGAGACAGGACAAAGGGAGCGTACCTCCTCTGCTAAACGGGAAAGGAGAACTGGCAACGACTGCTGTGGAGAAGGCCGAGGTACTCAGAGAGGTCTTTGCCTCGGCCTTCACTGGCAGCCAGGATTCTCACATCCCTGAACCACACATCCCTGCACCTCCAGGTGGGAACTGGAGGAGCAAACTCCCCCCCCATAAGGGCAGAGCAAATCCGACCCAGCTCATGAGAATAAATCATAGAATCCTTAGAGTTGGAAGGGACCTCTGATGGCAATCTAGTCCAACTGCCTGTAATCAACAGGGACACCACAGCCCCATTAGGTTGCCCAGGGCCTGATCCAGCCTTGCCTTGAAAGTGTCTGGGGTGGGAGACTTGAATGTATACAGTGCAAGGGGCTGGATCACGTGCATCCCAGGGTGCTAAGGGAGCTGCCTGATGCGGTTGCCAAGCCGTGCAAGATCAGATCTGAAAAGTCATGGCTGTCAGGCCAAGTCCCCGGGGACCAGAGAGAGGGAAACATTGCTCCCATTTACAAGAAAGGGAGGAAGGAGGACCTGGGGAACTCCAGGCCGGTGAGTCTCACCTCTGTGCCTGAGAAGATCATGAAGCAGATCCTCCTGGAAGAGATGTTCAGGCACATGAGGGATGAGCGGATCATCTGAGTCAGCCAGCATGGCTTTAGCAAGGGAAGGTCGTGCCTGACCAACATGGTGGCCTTTTATGGGGAAGTGACAGCGTTGGTGGACAAAGGGAAGGTGACCAGCATCATCTGCCTGGACTTGTGCAAAGTCTCCATCATGGTCCTACACCACATCCTTATCTCAGAACTGGAGAGATGTGGATGGAAGGGTGGGCTGTTGGGTGGAGAAGGAATCGGTTGGAAGGCCGCGGCCAGAGGCTTGTTGTCAATGGCTCTGTGTCCATGTGCAGACCAACAGTGAGCAGTGTTCCCCAGGGGTCCACCTTGTGTCTGGTGCTCTTTAGCATCTTTATCAGTGACATCAATGATGGGATTGAGTGCAGCCTCAGCGTGTTTGCTGGTGACGCCAAGCTGAGCAGTGCAGTTGGTACAGCAGGAGGAAGAGACAGCAAGCAGAGGGACCATGACAAACTGGAAAGGTGGGCCCTCGTGAACATAATGAGGTTCAACAAAGCAAAGTGCAAAGTTTTCACCTGGGCCGAGGTAATCCTGGGGATGTATGCGGACTGGGAGATGAAGAACTCCTGGAGAGCGGCCTTGCTGAGAAGGACCTGGGGGTCCTGGCAGGTGAACATCGGAACGTGAGCCAGCAGGGGGCTGCATCAGCTGAGGGGCGGCAGCAGGGACAGGGAGGGGATGGTCCCGTGTCCAGGTCCAGAGCCTCCAGCCCTCCAGCACAGGAAAGATGTGGAGCTCTGGGAGAGGGTCCAGAGACACAAAGATGACCCAAGGCCTGGAGCACCTCCTGTATGAAGACAGGCTGAGGGAACTGGTCCTGTTCAGGGAGCTCTTTTCAGCCTGGTAAAGAAAAGGCAGCTAGGAGACCTCATTGTGGCCTTCCAATATTTAGAGGGAATTTATAGACATGAGGGAAATTGACTGACTTGTTGTATGGCTAGGTTGTGATAGTGAGGCAGCAGGCACCCCATCCCCAGTGGTGCACAAGGACAGGCTGGATGGGGCCTTGGCCACCGATCCAGTCTGTGATCTACTGGCTGGCAGCCCTGCCTGTGGTGGGAGGTTGGCACTTGGTGGTCCTTGGGGTCCTTCCAGCACAAACCATTCTATGATTCTATGATCCAAAGTCTTTCATGCTGCGGTACCAGGGCCCAGCAAACTGTTGGCTTGGGCTGCACAGGGCAGAAGGGGACGAGCACTGGATGTGGGCCAACGGCAGCGCCTTCACCAACTGGTCAGTGTGTGCGTCCGTCTGTCTGGCTGGGATCTCTGACAGGGTCTGTTTGGGATGGGCTGGGGAATATAATTTTTCCCTTTATAAGCTTTCCATGCCATGGCTGTGTGCTGGAATCTGCCTCTTTCCAGCAGTGCTGCAGCTGTTCCCGCATGAAACCACGCAGCTCTGCTGCTCGTTATCTCTCAGAGAAGATGTTTAATTGCACTGTGCCTTAAAGGAAGGGTCCTTTGAGGGTCCTTAGAGGTCACAGCCCTGTGGGACGGTTGGGTGGGCAGGGTGAGGATCGCTGCCCCCGCCCCCTGGAGCTGCCAGGACCTGGAGCAGCGCAGCCAGCAGTGTGAGCACAGCACAGAGCAGCGCTGCGTCCTGCAGGGCTCAGCCAACGTTTTGTGTTTTTGATTTTATTCTGTTCGGTTCTTGCCACACACACTGTTGTTGTTGTTGTGGTTGTTCTTTCATGGAAATAATGATCTAATCTTGTGCTATTTCAATATATGTATCTAACGTAATATTATATACAACAGAGAACAGGAGGCGGAGCCTCCACCAGCAGATCCTCCAGCAGCCGCACAGGAAGGAAGGCGTCAGATGGGACCTCAGCGTCTGCAGAGGAGACCCCCAGCCCCGGGCAGCCCATCCCAGCGCGCTCTCCAGGAGATGTCTGTCTGTTTGGTACTGGGAGCCCAGAACTGGACGCAGTGCTCCAGGCGAGGCCCGAGCAGGGCAGAGCAGAGGGGAGGATCACCTCCGTGCCCTGCTGACCGTTACCGCAGCCCGGGACCCCGTCGGCCCTCTTGGCCACCAGGGCCATGACAGCCCCTCCTCCCTCGGGGCCCGGGGGGAGCCCCGCACCTCCGCGCTGCTATGGGAGGAAGAGAGCGACGGAGCGCTTCCCCGCAGCGAGAGGTGACGATCCAGCCGGGAGACGGAGAGCGGCAGCGGCAGTGGGGTAATGCCGGGAGGCAGCGGGAAAGGGCCGAGCGGGGAAAAGAGCCCGAGCCCACGGGAGGGAAGAGAGCGGCGGGAGGGAGCGGGGAGCTGCGGCGAGAGTGCGGGAGAGAAGGAGCGTCCGAGTGCGGGAGAAGGGACGGGCAGCGCGGGCACAGCGCGAGGACGGGGCTGGGATGGCAGCGAGAGCGTCGGAAAGGCAGCAGCCCGCAGTGAGCTGCGGGTGGGCGCCGCAGGGAGGGCCGGCAAAGAGCGTGTTCACATACAGTACAAACTTCACGGCTAGATACTGATAGGAGCTGGGGTAATAATGTCTATAAAGCAAAGGAGGTTGGATTCAGTTTTGATATCGGGGAAGCTGTTTCCTGAGGGAGTGGTTGTGGGAAACGTAAGGAAAAACTGCTCAGAGCAGCAGCTGTGGAGCAAGACAAGGCATGAGAACCAAGGACGCCTTTAGAAGAAGAATGAACATCTCACGGCTCTGACTGGCTGAGCGCCTGTGTCTGCGGTCGGGGGGTGTTTCGCAGGATGCTCTGTTAACATGTATAAATGGAGTAGTGCTTAAGAATGCTTTTAAGCACATTGGTGTGCTGTTATGTCTCCGATCGTGTTCCTGAAAGTCCACAGACTTCCCCACAAGCGGCGAGGTGCTGGCACAGCTGCCCTTACGGGCTGTGGATGCTCCGCCCCTGGCTGCGCTCCAGGCCAGGCTGGATGGGGCCCTGAGCACTCCGATCCAGGACGAGATGTAACGGCTGGCAGCGCTGCCTTTGGAGAGGGTTTGGCATGTGGTAATCCTTGGGGTCCTTCCAACCTACAGGCAGTCAACTGCACGCAGTGCCTGAGAAGGTTATGGAGGAAATTACCTGGAGAGTGAACACGTGGCATGGATCATAGGATCATACAACCATAGGATGGCCTGGGTTGCAAGGGACCACAGTGCTCATCTGGTTCCAACCCCCTGCTGTGTGCAGGGTGGCCCACCAGCAGACCAGGCTGCCCAGAGCCACATCAGCCTGGCCTGGAATGCCTGCAGGGATGGGGCATCCACAACACAGCAGCACAGAATTGTAGGGGTTGGAAGGGACCTCCAGAGATCATCCAGTCCAACCCCCTGCCCAAGCAGGTTCCCTACACCAGGTTGCACAAGCGGGTGTCCAGGCAGGACTTGAATATCTCCAGAGAAGGAGACTCCACAACCTCCCTGGGCAGCCTGTCCCTCGTCAGGGGGGACTGCAAGTCTCAGGAGGATCAGTGCAGGGGCAGACAACATCCTCTGGGTAAAGGTGGCCCTAAGGCTGGGTTCTCCTTCTCTGGTTCTGCCCTTTGGTTAAGGCCTTTGGGAGAAGCACTCGTGGGTCGGGCTGGGCAATGCAGCGTGCACGGCAGTGAAACTGTATCGGCCCTGAAGGCACTAAAGTGGTCATTTATGTCAGCACGGGATGGAAAGCGAGGAGATAAGTAGGAATACACACATTGTTGTACATGCCAGGTTCTCCAAAACCATTACTTGGGCACGACGTCGTAGAACAGTTGAATGTGGGGAGGAAACTCAGAAGAGAAGATTGGAGCAAAGTGTCAAGCAAGAGCAATTGACTGAAAATTTTAAGTCTGGCTTTAACACAAACTGGGAAAAACAATGTTGTACCCCCAGAAGTTATGTAAATCCTAAATCAGGTAAACACAGGATTGCAGGCATCAGGAATGCCTGGCAGAGCCAAAAATGCAGCCCAATGAAAGTTAAGTTAAAGCCGGGAGCCAGCCAGCCAGGGTAAAGCAGTGCCCTTTGAGGACACGAGACTGTAGGAGGATTACAGAAATAATAAATAATTTCTGGGATTTTGGATTAAGAATTGGATAGGATTCCAAACACAGCACCCCAATCCTGCCAATGAACAATTGGATGGCAAGACCTATAGTTTGGTACAAGACTTGAGAGCAATGAATAGAAACACAACCCATGGTGGCAAATCCATGCACTTTATTAACCAAGTAAAGGAATAAGTAGGAGGGGTTTGCCGTTCTGGATTTGAAGGACACCTCTTCTGCCTGGTTTTGCAAAAAAAAAAAAAAAAAAAAAAAAAGGTCTAGAATTATTTGCCTTTGAATAGGAAAACCCTAATACAGGGAGAAAAAAAATAAGAAAACAAAAACCAGTTAATCTGGACAGTGTTACCCAGGGTTGTGAGAACAGCCCAATGATTTTTGAGAACTGCTCAGCTCGTGAGCCTGAGACTTGGGTTCCTCCATCCCACGGTGGAACTTCACTGCAGTGCGTGGATGCCACAGTAACAGAGGAGGACTGTGTGTGATGCACTGAGAGTTTGCTGAATGTCTTGATTCAAATGGCTGTCAAGTTTCTCAACAGAAAGCACAACTGATCGAAGAGAAGGAAGCAGTTTGCTGAACACCCAGAACACCGATGCAGAGCTCCCTCCAAGCCAGCAGTGTGCACTGCATGAGGCTGTCTGTGCCAGCTGCTCAGACCTACGCTGGACGACGCTGAGGATTCCTGGATTCATCGACGGAAGCAGTTTTGTGAGACAAGGAAACTGTAAGGCAGGACGTGCAGCAACCGCTACTGACAGGGTAACTGAAGCACAGCCATCACCTGTGGGGATTCCGCTCAGAAGGCTGAAAGAACTGCCTTGACAAGAACCTGACATGTATGGACAGATGCTAAATATGCTTTTGGGGTGGCAGCCACTCATGGTACCGTCTGCAAAGAGCGAGGTTTTCTTACACACATGGAAAACAAATTCAGCATGATGTAAATCTACCAAAGAACAGCATGGCTGTTATACATTGCGAAGGACAGCAGAAGAGTGACACTGTACGGGAAACTGGGATATGATGGTGGGTCAGGGGGCAGAACAGGCAGCTGAAGGAAAAGAAGTTGGTGAACTGGCTTTAATTCCAGACGGTAAACTTAAAATATCTGAACCTTAGTCAGAACCTATAAGGTATTGTAGAGAGGATAGGAATCTAATTAATGATTTAGAAGGGAAGAGAGCAAGCTGACAGGTGGGTGCATACCCAGATGGACACACTGCTGTGAATTTGGTTCTAAGGGAACATAATACAACATATGGGGGTACAGACACCAGAAAGCAACTGTACAATCCTAGTACCAGGAACAGGGTGCAAGCGGGGCTTGTTGGGAAAGGGAACCTTCCAGGGCAACAACTGCAAATTGATTTTTTTCAGAACTGCCAGGAAAAAGGAGGGTTTGGTACATGCTGGTTCTAACCAATACCCTTTCAGGGCGGCCAGAAGCATTCCCTTGCAGGACCAATGAAGCCACAGAAATAACCAAGGTATTGCTGCAGGAGATTATTCCAAGGTCTGGGGGTCCTGCAGCAATACCCTTCAACCAGGGAACTCACTTTATTGCAGAGGTTGTCCAGCAGGTCAGCAAGCATTGGGAACAAATTGGCAATGGCACAAACCACATAGACCACCAGCAAGTGGTCAGCTGGAAAAGGTGAACCATCTCATTGAATCACAGGCTGTAAAATGGCCAGGAAGCTGGGCTGTCCTGGCCACAGTTGTGGCCTTTGGCTCTCCTTAGGAGCAGAACAAAACCTAGAGCCAAAGAGGGGTTACCTCCTTTCAAAGTACTGTACAAAAGGCCTTATGGTGTACAAACGGGGATCTCGATCCAGTAGCGAGTGAAATACTAACTGAGCATGTGATGAGTCTGCAGGAACGGCTTTGGGAAATAGAGAAACTGGTTCTAGGAACTAGAGCCCACGGCCTTGACGGCTCAATGCATAATATTTTGCCAGGAGATTATATGTATTTAGCAGACCTCTTTCAGGTTCACCCTGGAACCAAGGTGGGTAGGTCTGTTCCAGGTGCTGCTAACGTCCCACACAACAGTAAGAATTAAGGAACAAGCACTGTGGATGCATCATAGTAGAGTGAAGAAGGTCCCTGGAACACAATGGGAACTGAAGTCAGCTGCACCCTTAAAATTGTGAATCCAAAGACAGTGATATGGGCACCTGTAATTGTTAGAAATGTTGATTTTTTAAGTGCAGCGGAAATGCTTATGTGTCTCTTGTGAAAACCATCATTGCAAAGTATACTACTATCAGTAATTGTTTGGTATGTGGGCAAGCTAAGGATTGAAACTTTTCACTTCTTGTTGTCCCTGATGATTTTAAGGTGAGAAATCAAATTGCTGCAGGGTTGGAGTCACTGTCCTGGTGGGTGGTGATCAACAAGAATGTAGATTGGATTAACAACATCTCTCATAATCAACGGAGATAAGCGAATAAAATCTGCTTTGATCAGAGATACCGTTCCGACAAAAATTATTGGGACATTTCCAACAGCACCAGCAGGGATTCCTTGCTCCCCATTCAGAAGTTGATTCGTCAGCTGGAGAGTCAGGCAGTGATCAGCAGAACTCGCTCACCTCTGAACAGCCCATAGGGCCGGTGCGTAAAGCCAGTGGAGAATGGAGGCTGACGGTGGACTGCCACGGCCTGAGTGAATCACAGAACCGCCCCGTTTGGAAAAGACCCCCAGGATAAGGAAGTCCAACCCCAACCCAACCATCCTACCCCAACTCTGACAACCCTCGGCTAAATCATGGCCCTGAGCACCACATCCAAACGCTTTTCAAACACATCCGGGGCTGGTGACTCAACCACCCCCCTGGGCAGCCCATCCCAGTGCTTGACAACCCTTTCTGGACTGAAGCGTTTCCCGAGATCCAACCCAAACTTACCCCGGCACAACCCGAGGCCGTTTCCCCTCGTCCTGTCAGCAGTGAGAAGAGAGCAGCCCCGCTCTGACTGCAATCACCTTTCAGGTCCTGGAAGGGAGCAACGACGTCTCCCCTCAGCCTCCTCTTCCCCACACCGAACAGCCCCAGTTCCTCCGGTCGCTCAAAGTCACGGCCGCACTGCAGCGCACTCACAGGGCGCCGTCCGTCCAGCGGTCCCGAACCGACAGACAAACCGCAAAGAGGAGAACAGACCGCAAAGGCAGCCTTCGTCGCGCAGCGCGCACGCAGGGCCACAAACAGCCCTCCGGGCGCCGCTCCCCCCCCTCTCCCCCTCTGCCTTTCACCGCCAACACTCCTCCCGGGGGAGGTGCACCGTGCCCGGAGGTACTGCCATACCGGGACGATGCGCGGAGCGGAGGGAGCAAGCTCCGGGTCCAACTCCCGCGCCCAAAAATCCGTTTAATATAAAGTCCTCTCATCGAGGACGTATCAGATATTAAACTGATAAGAACAGATACTACACTTGATCTTAGCCAAAAGGCCGAGAAGCGATGCCCAAGCCTCTCCCCGCGCCACACCCGCCCCCACGCGCGCCCCCGACATCTCGCGGACGCGCGCACGCCGCCCGCACCGACCCCTCCCCCGCCGCCCCAGCGCCGCTCCCCACCCCGCGCCGCCCCGCTCCGCTCCCGCTCCGCCCGATGGCGGCGCCGCCGTTGCCCGGTTCCTCGTGGCTTCACAACTACCAGCGGCCCCTGCCACGCAGATTTGCATAGCCCCGCCCCTCGTCCACCGCCTCCTTCCCACGGCGCCGCAGCTCCGCCCCGGCAGCGCCGAAGGAACGGCCCGCGGTCGGCACCCGCAGGAGCCGCTCTGTCAGCGCCGGGCGATCGGCTGAAGGCGTTGCGGACGCGCAGCGATGGGACGGGATGGATCCAACCGCACCAACGGCCCTGGCACGGTTGGCAGGGATCGTGGAACCGGAGAATGGTCGGCTTGGAAGCAAACAAAACCGTCGCCGGCTCCAAAGCCTTTACCGGTTTTGCACGTTGGAAATGCAGAGGTCGGCAAAAGAAGTTCTGGGCGATCCAAAGGGACTTCGGGACTCTGTGAAAACCGCGGACGGGATCGGGAGCACAAAAATTTCTCCTCTGTGCTCTCGGGTGGTGGTTGGGACCCGCACGGAAGGAGGAGGGCGGACGAGCTGAAGGAACGGCTTTGTGAACGGTGCTGTGCTCAGGGCTTTGGGTGCTGCAGGTTGGGACGCAGCCTTGAGAAAGGGGGAATGTGACGGCATGGGATGGGAGCCACCGACTGGCAGGGCCGCAAAGATTGCAGGGAGCAGAGCTGGCTGGGCTGCTTAGCAGGGCTTTACGCTGGACGTGGTGGGGAACGGGTTGCGCCGGGTGACAGAGAAGAGCGTGGGAACGCTGTCAGCCGGGGAGGCGGGAGGGAAAACCCAGACTTGTCCTGCAGGCATTGGGGAGGGGTCCTCCGAGAGGGCAACGAGGCCAAAAGCCGAGCTGAAGTGCCTCTATGGCAATGCATGCAGCATGGGAAAGAAACAGGAGGAGCTGGAAACCGTGGTGCAACCGGGAAAAGTGCAACCTGATTGCTGTCGTGGAGGGATTGGAATTCTCTGACTGAGGTCTGCAGGCTTTTCAGAAGGGACAGGCAGGGTAGGAGGGTGGCGGAGTTGCCCTCTGTGATAGGAATCGGATCGATTGCCAGGAGCTGAGTGTGAGGAACAGCCACGATCAGGTCAAGAGCTTGTGGGTAAAAATCAAGGACGGCTCCAGCATCTGCTGGTTGGGGTCTACTGCAGCCCACCTGCTCAGGGGAGCCCGTTGACGACGCCTTCTTGCTTCAGCTGCAGGAGCTGTCGCGCTCGCGGGCTCTTGTCCTGATGGGGATTTCTACCACCCGGATACCTGCGGGGAGAGCGGCACGGCGGGTGGCAGACAGTACAGGAGATTCCTGGAGTCTGTGGAGGACAACTTCCTGGTGCAGGTAACAGATGGACCGACCCGAGGTGAAGCCTTGCTGGCCTGGTGCTCGCCGGTGCGGAGGAGAGCATCAGAGAGGTTAAGACTGGAGGCAGCCTGGGCTGCAGTGACCGTGCCTTGGTGCAGTTTGCGATCTGGAGGAATGCAGGCCTGGCAACAAGCAGAGTCAGGACCCAGAACTTCAGGAGGGCGAACTTCTGTCTGCTCAAGGAACTGCTGGGTGTGATCTCCCGGGAAACTGTCCTTAAGGGCATGGGAACAGAACTGAGCTGGCGGCTCTTTAAGGACAGAGGAGCCACAAAGATGATCAGAGGGCTGCAGCACCTCCACTACAAAGACAGGCTGAGGGAGCTGGGCTTGTTCAGCCTGGAGAAGAGAAGGCTGCGGGGTGAATCATTGCAGCCTTCCAGGATCTAAAGGGAGCCTACAAACAGGAGGGGAGTCAGCTCTTGGAAAGGGGAGATAACAGCAGGACAAGGGGAAATGGTTGGAAGTTGGGGGAGGGCAGATTGACGTTGGATGTCAGGGGGAAGTTGTTTGCAGAGAGAGCGGTGAGGTGCTGGAACAGCTGCCCAGAGAGGCTGTGGATGCCCCGTCCATCCCTGGAGGTGTTCAAGGCCAGGTTGGATGGGGCCCTGGGCAGCCTGGGCTGCTGTGAAATGTGGAGGTTGGTGGCCCTGCCTGTGACTGCAGGTTTGGAGCTTTGTGATCCTTGAGGTCCCTTCCAACCCTGGGCCACTCTGTGATTCTGTGACACCCTTCTGTGAGCACAAGAGCTCTCCATCCCCCTGCAGAAGAAAGTGAGCAGAGGAGGCAGCCGGCCGACATGGCTGAGCAAGGACCTGTAGCTGAATCTGAGGGAAAAGAGGGAAACGTGCAGGAAGTGGAAGCAGGGCTGTGTAGCCTGGGAGGAATACGGGGCTGCTGTCTGTGTGTGTACAGATAGGATTAGGAAAGAGATAGGATAGATTAGGTGCAGATGGAGCTGAACTTGGCGAGGGATGTGAAAGATAACAAGGGGTTCTACAGGTCCGTAGGCAGGAAGAGACAGGCCAAGGAGAGTGTTCCCCCTCTGATGAAAGGTAATGGGGAGCTGCCTTCCTCAGACATGAACAAAGCTGAGGTGCTCAATGAGTGCTTTGCTTCGGCCTTCAGTTATGGTCAGGCTTCCCATGCCTGCTGGGACCCTGAAGCTCTAGGTGTGGGTGAGAGAAGCCGATTCCATCCAGAGGGACCTGCACAGGCTGGAGAAGCGGGCCCACGAGAACCTAATGAGGCTCAACAAGGCCAAGCGCAGGGTGCTGCATTGGGTCGGGGCAATGCCAGGTATGGACACAGACTGGGGGAAGATCTCCTGGAGAGCAGCCCTGCGGAGAAGGACTTGGGGGTCCCGGTGGACCAGAAGCTGGACACGAGTCAGCAGTGCGGAAGGCCAACCGTGTTCCGGGCTGCATTAAAAAAGGGGTGGCCAGCAGGGACGGCGAGGCTCCATCAGCGGCTCCGGCCGCCCCCGCGGTCCGAGCGGCGCACGCAGCACAGCGCGGCGCTCCGCGAACGGCGCCCCGCGGGACACAACGCAGCGCCGAGCGCACAACAGCGCCCCCTGCGGAACACGCAGGGCCACAGCCCTCCCAGCAACCCCCGATCCCCCTCTGCCTTTCACCGCCAACACTCCTCCCGGGGGAGGTGCACCGTGCCCGGAGGTACTGCCATACCGGGACGATGCGCGGAGCGGAGGGAGCAAGCTCCGGGTCCAACTCCCGCGCCCAAAAATCCGTTTAATATAAAGTCCTCTCATCGAGGACGTATCAGATATTAAACTGATAAGAACAGATACTACACTTGATCTTAGCCAAAAGGCCGAGAAGCGATGCCCAAGTCCCTCCCCGCGCCACACCCGGCCCCACGCGCACCCCCGACATCTCGCGGACGCGCGCACGCCGCCCGCACCGACCCCTCCCCCGCCGCCCCAGCGCCGCTCCCCACCCCGCGCCGCCCCGCTCCGCTCCCGCTCCGCCCCGATGGCGGCGCCGCCGTTGCCCGGTTCCTCGTGGCTTCACAACTACCAGCGGCCCCTGCCACGCAGATTTGCATAGCCCCGCCCCTCGCTGTAGGCCCCGCCCTCAGCACCGCCCCTCCCGTCTCCGCCCCTCGGTGCCGCGGAGTGCGGTGGTGCTGCTGCGCGTGCGCACTGCGATCGGCGGCGGCAGCGATGCGGCCATCGTAGCGCCGTGCTGGGGGCGGGGAGACCGCGGTGCGGGGCTGCGGTGCTCCGTCTGCCGGGCCGTGCGGCTGATGCCCTTCCCGGGACGACGGCGGCGCTCCCTCTGCTCGCAGACGCCCTCCGGGCGCGCTCTCGGCTCGGTTCTGCAGCGCGTTCCCCGTCTCTCTCTGTCTGCCCGCGGTCGGCCATACGGATCCGTCCCTTTTCCCGCACGTCGATGCCGCGCGGTGCGGCGCAGAGCAGCGCAGCGCTGCCCGAAGCCGGGCGCGGTGCGAGCCGCTCGGTTCCTTTCCGTCTCGCCTTTTCCCTTCCGGTTCCCGGCCCGCGAGGTCCCGCTCGGGCCGCTTTGCTGCAAGAAATGCAGCTGCTCCCTCCCGCGCTCGGCGGTCGCTGTGTGCGACTCTGAGCTCCTCCGCCCCTCCTCGCCCTCCGTTTGCTCTCCGAGCCCCGAGGAGCGGCCGCTCTCCTTCCCCGTTTCGCTGCACACCGTTCCGGCAGCGCCAAAAGAACGGCCGGCAGCCGGGCCGCACGGGAGCGGTTACGGCCGGCAGAGCGACGGGAACGCGTATGGATCCAGCCGTGCCCCGGGAGGGACGGAGGAGCGATGGAACGGTTGAGTTGGAAGGGACCAAACCGATCACCGAGCTCCAAATCCCCGTTATGGGCTGTGTGCCCCCAGCTCGGGCTGCCCGGCTCCCAGCCACGCCTCGGGCAGCTCCAGGGATGGGGCACCCACAGCTCAGGGCAGCGGTGCCAGTGCCGCACCGCCTCTGGGCGAAGGATTTCCTCACATCCGACCTCGGTTTTCCTTCTTTCAGTTTAGCCCCGTGGGAATCGAATGTCGTTTCTGCATCAGAGCAAGGTAAGAGCCTTTATTTCATGGTCTGCACTGCCACGGCCCTTTTCGGGCATCTTTCTGCTTTATTGGAGGGTCTCTGATAGCTTTCATCACTTGTGCTCCAGATGATCCTTCCCCAGGAATGCATGCTCAGTACACAGTGCAGTAGGCGTGGAGATGAGGCGGATGCAGTTGGCTGCAGGCACAAAGGCTGCAGCTCCCGTCTGTCCGTCCTCCATCTGAAATACCTCTGAGCCTTCAGCTAAAGGCAGGTCAGGCAGATCAAACACCCCGACGTTGGAGAACTGCCAGTATTTGGTGCTGCACAGACGAGACCCGAGTAATAGAGATCACGAGGAGGAGAAGGAAAAGAATTAGCAACGTACGTGCACGGATAGCAGCAATCTGTGTCTGGACAGTGCGAATACCGATGTAATATTTTCTCATACACTTTGCAAGAATATCCTGCAGCAGATTGCTCGAACCACAGAACAAACCATGAGGCGCCCGTCTGACCTCAGTCTCCTCTTTCATTTAACGCCGTCCCCCCTTCCTCCCACCGCTCTGTGCCCGCACACAAAGCCGCTTCTCCTGCTGCGCTTCAGCCCTTCAGGCACCGAATGCCGCAGCGCCGTCTCCCCGCAGCCGTCCCTTCTCCAGGCCGCACAGCCCGTCCCTCGGCCTTTACCCACACGCAGCTGCAGCCCCCCGCCATCCCCGTGCCCTCCTCCGGCCCCGCTCCCACAGCCCCGCGGCTCCCGAGGCCCGGACGGGGCTCCCGAGGGCGGAGAAACGGGGCCGCTTCCCTCCCCACCCCGCCGGTCTACTGCCGTAGCAGCCGGAGCCGCACAGCGCCCTCCGCTGGACGAGCGCACAACAGCGCCCCCTGCGGGACACGCAGGGCCACAGCCCTCCCAGCAACCCCCGATCCCGCTCTGCCTTTCACCGCCAACACTCCTCCCGGGGGAGGTGCACCGTGCCCGGAGGTACTGCCATACCGGGACGATGCGCGGAGCGGAGGGAGCAAGCTCCGGGTCCAACTCCCGCGCCCAAAAATCCGTTTAATATAAAGTCCTCTCATCGAGGACGTATCAGATATTAAACTGATAAGAACAGATACTACACTTGATCTTAGCCAAAAGGCCGAGAAGCGATGCCCAAGCCTCTCCCCGCGCCACACCCGCCCCCACGCGCGCCCCCGACATCTCGCGGACGCGCGCACGCCGCCCGCACCGACCCCTCCCCCGCCGCCCCAGCGCCGCTCCCCACCCCGCGCCGCCCCGCTCCGCTCCCGCTCCGCCCGATGGCGGCGCCGCCGTTGCCCGGTTCCTCGTGGCTTCACAACTACCAGCGGCCCCTGCCACGCAGATTTGCATAGCCCCGCCCCTCGTCCACCGCCTCCTTCCCACGGCGCCGCAGCTCCGCCCCGGCAGCGCCGAAGGAACGGCCCGCGGTCGGCACCCGCAGGAGCCGCTCTGTCAGCGCCGGGCGATCGGCTGAAGGCGTTGCGGACGCACAGCGATGGGACGGGATGGATCCAACCGCACCAACGGCCCTGGCACGGTTGGCAGGGATCGTGGAACCGGAGAATGCTCGGCTTGGTAGCAAACAAAACTGTCGCCGGCTCCAAAGCCTTTACCGGTTTTGCACGTTGGAAATGCAGAGGTCGGCAAAAGAAGTTCTGGGCGATCCAAAGGGACTTCGGGGCTCTGGGAAAACCGCGGACGGGATCGGGAGCACAAAAGTTTCTCCTCTGTGCTCTCGGGTGGTGGTTGGGACCCGCACGGAAGGAGGAGGGCGGACGAGCTGAAGGAACGGCTTTGTGAACGGTGCTGTGCTCAGGGCTTTGGGTGCTGCAGGTTGGGACGCAGCCTTGAGAAAGGGGGAATGTGACGGCATGGGATGGGAGCCACCGACTGGCAGGGCCGCAAAGATTGCAGGGAGCAGAGCTGGCTGGGCTGCTTAGCAGGGCTTTACGCTGGACGTGGTGGGGAACGGGTTGCGCCGGGTGACAGAGAAGAGCGTGGGAACGCTGTCAGCCGGGGAGGCGGGAGGGAAAACCCAGACTTGTCCTGCAGGCATTGGGGAGGGGTCCTCCGAGAGGGCAACGAGGCCAAAAGCCGAGCTGAAGTGCCTCTATGGCAATGCATGCAGCATGGGAAAGAAACAGGAGGAGCTGGAAACCGTGGTGCAACCGGGAAAAGTGCAACCTGATTGCTGTCGTGGAGGGATTGGAATTCTCTGACTGAGGTCTGCAGGCTTTTCAGAAGGGACAGGCAGGGTAGGAGGGTGGCGGAGTTGCCCTCTGTGATAGGAATCGGATCGATTGCCAGGAGCTGAGTGTGAGGAACAGCCACGATCAGGTCAAGAGCTTGTGGGTAAAAATCAAGGACGGCTCCAGCATCTGCTGGTTGGGGTCTACTGCAGCCCACCTGCTCAGGGGAGCCCGTTGACGACGCCTTCTTGCTTCAGCTGCAGGAGCTGTCGCGCTCGCGGGCTCTTGTCCTGATGGGGATTTCTACCACCCGGATACCTGCGGGGAGAGCGGCACGGCGGGTGGCAGACAGTACAGGAGATTCCTGGAGTCTGTGGAGGACAACTTCCTGGTGCAGGTAACAGATGGACCGACCCGAGGTGAAGCCTTGCTGGCCTGGTGCTCGCCGGTGCGGAGGAGAGCATCAGAGAGGTTAAGACTGGAGGCAGCCTGGGCTGCAGTGACCGTGCCTTGGTGCAGTTTGCGATCTGGAGGAATGCAGGCCTGGCAACAAGCAGAGTCAGGACCCAGAACTTCAGGAGGGCGAACTTCTGTCTGCTCAAGGAACTGCTGGGTGTGATCTCCCGGGAAACTGTCCTTAAGGGCATGGGAACAGAACTGAGCTGGCGGCTCTTTAAGGACAGAGGAGCCACAAAGATGATCAGAGGGCTGCAGCACCTCCACTACAAAGACAGGCTGAGGGAGCTGGGCTTGTTCAGCCTGGAGAAGAGAAGGCTGCGGGGTGAATCATTGCAGCCTTCCAGGATCTAAAGGGAGCCTACAAACAGGAGGGGAGTCAGCTCTTGGAAAGGGGAGATAACAGCAGGACAAGGGGAAATGGTTGGAAGTTGGGGGAGGGCAGATTGACGTTGGATGTCAGGGGGAAGTTGTTTGCAGAGAGAGCGGTGAGGTGCTGGAACAGCTGCCCAGAGAGGCTGTGGATGCCCCGTCCATCCCTGGAGGTGTTCAAGGCCAGGTTGGATGGGGCCCTGGGCAGCCTGGGCTGCTGTGAAATGTGGAGGTTGGTGGCCCTGCCTGTGACTGCAGGTTTGGAGCTTTGTGATCCTTGAGGTCCCTTCCAACCCTGGGCCACTCTGTGATTCTGTGACACCCTTCTGTGAGCACAAGAGCTCTCCATCCCCCTGCAGAAGAAAGTGAGCAGAGGAGGCAGCCGGCCGACATGGCTGAGCAAGGACCTGTAGCTGAATCTGAGGGAAAAGAGGGAAACGTGCAGGAAGTGGAAGCAGGGCTGTGTAGCCTGGGAGGAATACGGGGCTGCTGTCTGTGTGTGTACAGATAGGATTAGGAAAGAGATAGGATAGATTAGGTGCAGATGGAGCTGAACTTGGCGAGGGATGTGAAAGATAACAAGGGGTTCTACAGGTCCGTAGGCAGGAAGAGACAGGCCAAGGAGAGTGTTCCCCCTCTGATGAAAGGTAATGGGGAGCTGCCTTCCTCAGACATGAACAAAGCTGAGGTGCTCAATGAGTGCTTTGCTTCGGCCTTCAGTTATGGTCAGGCTTCCCATGCCTGCTGGGACCCTGAAGCTCTAGGTGTGGGTGAGAGAAGCCGATTCCATCCAGAGGGACCTGCACAGGCTGGAGAAGCGGGCCCACGAGAACCTAATGAGGCTCAACAAGGCCAAGCGCAGGGTGCTGCATTGGGTCGGGGCAATGCCAGGTATGGACACAGACTGGGGGAAGATCTCCTGGAGAGCAGCCCTGCGGAGAAGGACTTGGGGGTCCCGGTGGACCAGAAGCTGGACACGAGTCAGCAGTGCGGAAGGCCAACCGTGTTCCGGGCTGCATTAAAAAAGGGGTGGCCAGCAGGGACGGCGAGGCTCCATCAGCGGCTCCGGCCGCCCCCGCGGTCCGAGCGGCGCACGCAGCACAGCGCGGCGCTCCGCGAACGGCGCCCCGCGGGACACAACGCAGCGCCGAGCGCACAACAGCGCCCCCTGCGGAACACGCAGGGCCACAGCCCTCCCAGCAACCCCCGATCCCCCTCTGCCTTTCACCGCCAACACTCCTCCCGGGGGAGGTGCACCGTGCCCGGAGGTACTGCCATACCGGGACGATGCGCGGAGCGGAGGGAGCAAGCTCCGGGTCCAACTCCCGCGCCCAAAAATCCGTTTAATATAAAGTCCTCTCATCGAGGACGTATCAGATATTAAACTGATAAGAACAGATACTACACTTGATCTTAGCCAAAAGGCCGAGAAGCGATGCCCAAGTCCCTCCCCGCGCCACACCCGGCCCCACGCGCACCCCCGACATCTCGCGGACGCGCGCACGCCGCCCGCACCGACCCCTCCCCCGCCGCCCCAGCGCCGCTCCCCACCCCGCGCCGCCCCGCTCCGCTCCCGCTCCGCCCCGATGGCGGCGCCGCCGTTGCCCGGTTCCTCGTGGCTTCACAACTACCAGCGGCCCCTGCCACGCAGATTTGCATAGCCCCGCCCCTCGCTGTAGGCCCCGCCCTCAGCACCGCCCCTCCCGTCTCCGCCCCTCGGTGCCGCGGAGTGCGGTGGTGCTGCTGCGCGTGCGCACTGCGATCGGCGGCGGCAGCGATGCGGCCATCGTAGCGCCGTGCTGGGGGCGGGGAGACCGCGGTGCGGGGCTGCGGTGCTCCGTCTGCCGGGCCGTGCGGCTGATGCCCTTCCCGGGACGACGGCGGCGCTCCCTCTGCTCGCAGACGCCCTCCGGGCGCGCTCTCGGCTCGGTTCTGCAGCGCGTTCCCCGTCTCTCTCTGTCTGCCCGCGGTCGGCCATACGGATCCGTCCCTTTTCCCGCACGTCGATGCCGCGCGGTGCGGCGCAGAGCAGCGCAGCGCTGCCCGAAGCCGGGCGCGGTGCGAGCCGCTCGGTTCCTTTCCGTCTCGCCTTTTCCCTTCCGGTTCCCGGCCCGCGAGGTCCCGCTCGGGCCGCTTTGCTGCAAGAAATGCAGCTGCTCCCTCCCGCGCTCGGCGGTCGCTGTGTGCGACTCTGAGCTCCTCCGCCCCTCCTCGCCCTCCGTTTGCTCTCCGAGCCCCGAGGAGCGGCCGCTCTCCTTCCCCGTTTCGCTGCACACCGTTCCGGCAGCGCCAAAAGAACGGCCGGCAGCCGGGCCGCACGGGAGCGGTTACGGCCGGCAGAGCGACGGGAACGCGTATGGATCCAGCCGTGCCCCGGGAGGGACGGAGGAGCGATGGAACGGTTGAGTTGGAAGGGACCAAACCGATCACCGAGCTCCAAATCCCCGTTATGGGCTGTGTGCCCCCAGCTCGGGCTGCCCGGCTCCCAGCCACGCCTCGGGCAGCTCCAGGGATGGGGCACCCACAGCTCAGGGCAGCGGTGCCAGTGCCGCACCGCCTCTGGGCGAAGGATTTCCTCACATCCGACCTCGGTTTTCCTTCTTTCAGTTTAGCCCCGTGGGAATCGAATGTCGTTTCTGCATCAGAGCAAGGTAAGAGCCTTTATTTCATGGTCTGCACTGCCACGGCCCTTTTCGGGCATCTTTCTGCTTTATTGGAGGGTCTCTGATAGCTTTCATCACTTGTGCTCCAGATGATCCTTCCCCAGGAATGCACGCTCAGTACACAGTGCAGTAGGCGTGGAGATGAGGCGGATGCAGTTGGCTGCAGGCACAAAGGCTGCAGCTCCCGTCTGTCCGTCCTCCATCTGAAATACCTCTGAGCCTTCAGCTAAAGGCAGGTCAGGCAGATCAAACACCCCGACGTTGGAGAACTGCCAGTATTTGGTGCTGCACAGACGAGACCCGAGTAATAGAGATCACGAGGAGGAGAAGGAAAAGAATTAGCAACGTACGTGCACGGATAGCAGCAATCTGTGTCTGGACAGTGCGAATACCGATGTAATATTTTCTCATACACTTTGCAAGAATATCCTGCAGCAGATTGCTCGAACCACAGAACAAACCATGAGGCGCCCGTCTGACCTCAGTCTCCTCTTTCATTTAACGCCGTCCCCCCTTCGTCCCACCGCTCTGTGCCCGCACACAAAGCCGCTTCTCCTGCTGCGCTTCAGCCCTTCAGGCACCGAATGCCGCAGCGCCGTCTCCCCGCAGCCGTCCCTTCTCCAGGCCGCACAGCCCGTCCCTCGGCCTTTACCCACACGCAGCTGCAGCCCCCCGCCATCCCCGTGCCCTCCTCCGGCCCCGCTCCCACAGCCCCGCGGCTCCCGAGGCCCGGACGGGGCTCCCGAGGGCGGAGAAACGGGGCCGCTTCCCTCCCCACCCCGCCGGTCTACTGCCGTAGCAGCCGGAGCCGCACAGCGCCCTCCGCTGGACGAGCGCACAACAGCGCCCCCTGCGGGACACGCAGGGCCACAGCCCTCCCAGCAACCCCCGATCCCGCTCTGCCTTTCACCGCCAACACTCCTCCCGGGGGAGGTGCACCGTGCCCGGAGGTACTGCCATACCGGGACGATGCGCGGAGCGGAGGGAGCAAGCTCCGGGTCCAACTCCCGCGCCCAAAAATCCGTTTAATATAAAGTCCTCTCATCGAGGACGTATCAGATATTAAACTGATAAGAACAGATACTACACTTGATCTTAGCCAAAAGGCCGAGAAGCGATGCCCAAGCCTCTCCCCGCGCCACACCCGCCCCCACGCGCGCCCCCGACATCTCGCGGACGCGCGCACGCCGCCCGCACCGACCCCTCCCCCGCCGCCCCAGCGCCGCTCCCCACCCCGCGCCGCCCCGCTCCGCTCCCGCTCCGCCCGATGGCGGCGCCGCCGTTGCCCGGTTCCTCGTGGCTTCACAACTACCAGCGGCCCCTGCCACGCAGATTTGCATAGCCCCGCCCCTCGTCCACCGCCTCCTTCCCACGGCGCCGCAGCTCCGCCCCGGCAGCGCCGAAGGAACGGCCCGCGGTCGGCACCCGCAGGAGCCGCTCTGTCAGCGCCGGGCGATCGGCTGAAGGCGTTGCGGACGCACAGCGATGGGACGGGATGGATCCAACCGCACCAACGGCCCTGGCACGGTTGGCAGGGATCGTGGAACCGGAGAATGCTCGGCTTGGTAGCAAACAAAACTGTCGCCGGCTCCAAAGCCTTTACCGGTTTTGCACGTTGGAAATGCAGAGGTCGGCAAAAGAAGTTCTGGGCGATCCAAAGGGACTTCGGGGCTCTGGGAAAACCGCGGACGGGATCGGGAGCACAAAAGTTTCTCCTCTGTGCTCTCGGGTGGTGGTTGGGACCCGCACGGAAGGAGGAGGGCGGACGAGCTGAAGGAACGGCTTTGTGAACGGTGCTGTGCTCAGGGCTTTGGGTGCTGCAGGTTGGGACGCAGCCTTGAGAAAGGGGGAATGTGACGGCATGGGATGGGAGCCACCGACTGGCAGGGCCGCAAAGATTGCAGGGAGCAGAGCTGGCTGGGCTGCTTAGCAGGGCTTTACGCTGGACGTGGTGGGGAACGGGTTGCGCCGGGTGACAGAGAAGAGCGTGGGAACGCTGTCAGCCGGGGAGGCGGGAGGGAAAACCCAGACTTGTCCTGCAGGCATTGGGGAGGGGTCCTCCGAGAGGGCAACGAGGCCAAAAGCCGAGCTGAAGTGCCTCTATGGCAATGCATGCAGCATGGGAAAGAAACAGGAGGAGCTGGAAACCGTGGTGCAACCGGGAAAAGTGCAACCTGATTGCTGTCGTGGAGGGATTGGAATTCTCTGACTGAGGTCTGCAGGCTTTTCAGAAGGGACAGGCAGGGTAGGAGGGTGGCGGAGTTGCCCTCTGTGATAGGAATCGGATCGATTGCCAGGAGCTGAGTGTGAGGAACAGCCACGATCAGGTCAAGAGCTTGTGGGTAAAAATCAAGGACGGCTCCAGCATCTGCTGGTTGGGGTCTACTGCAGCCCACCTGCTCAGAGGAGCCCGTTGACGACGCCTTCTTGCTTCAGCTGCAGGAGCTGTCGCGCTCGCGGGCTCTTGTCCTGATGGGGATTTCTACCACCCGGATACCTGCGGGGAGAGCGGCACGGCGGGTGGCAGACAGTACAGGAGATTCCTGGAGTCTGTGGAGGACAACTTCCTGGTGCAGGTAACAGATGGACCGACCCGAGGTGAAGCCTTGCTGGCCTGGTGCTCGCCGGTGCGGAGGAGAGCATCAGAGAGGTTAAGACTGGAGGCAGCCTGGGCTGCAGTGACCGTGCCTTGGTGCAGTTTGCGATCTGGAGGAATGCAGGCCTGGCAACAAGCAGAGTCAGGACCCAGAACTTCAGGAGGGCGAACTTCTGTCTGCTCAAGGAACTGCTGGGTGTGATCTCCCGGGAAACTGTCCTTAAGGGCATGGGAACAGAACTGAGCTGGCGGCTCTTTAAGGACAGAGGAGCCACAAAGATGATCAGAGGGCTGCAGCACCTCCACTACAAAGACAGGCTGAGGGAGCTGGGCTTGTTCAGCCTGGAGAAGAGAAGGCTGCGGGGTGAATCATTGCAGCCTTCCAGGATCTAAAGGGAGCCTACAAACAGGAGGGGAGTCAGCTCTTGGAAAGGGGAGATAACAGCAGGACAAGGGGAAATGGTTGGAAGTTGGGGGAGGGCAGATTGACGTTGGATGTCAGGGGGAAGTTGTTTGCAGAGAGAGCGGTGAGGTGCTGGAACAGCTGCCCAGAGAGGCTGTGGATGCCCCGTCCATCCCTGGAGGTGTTCAAGGCCAGGTTGGATGGGGCCCTGGGCAGCCTGGGCTGCTGTGAAATGTGGAGGTTGGTGGCCCTGCCTGTGACTGCAGGTTTGGAGCTTTGTGATCCTTGAGGTCCCTTCCAACCCTGGGCCACTCTGTGATTCTGTGACACCCTTCTGTGAGCACAAGAGCTCTCCATCCCCCTGCAGAAGAAAGTGAGCAGAGGAGGCAGCCGGCCGACATGGCTGAGCAAGGACCTGTAGCTGAATCTGAGGGAAAAGAGGGAAACGTGCAGGAAGTGGAAGCAGGGCTGTGTAGCCTGGGAGGAATACGGGGCTGCTGTCTGTGTGTGTACAGATAGGATTAGGAAAGAGATAGGATAGATTAGGTGCAGATGGAGCTGAACTTGGCGAGGGATGTGAAAGATAACAAGGGGTTCTACAGGTCCGTAGGCAGGAAGAGACAGGCCAAGGAGAGTGTTCCCCCTCTGATGAAAGGTAATGGGGAGCTGCCTTCCTCAGACATGAACAAAGCTGAGGTGCTCAATGAGTGCTTTGCTTCGGCCTTCAGTTATGGTCAGGCTTCCCATGCCTGCTGGGACCCTGAAGCTCTAGGTGTGGGTGAGAGAAGCCGATTCCATCCAGAGGGACCTGCACAGGCTGGAGAAGCGGGCCCACGAGAACCTAATGAGGCTCAACAAGGCCAAGCGCAGGGTGCTGCATTGGGTCGGGGCAATGCCAGGTATGGACACAGACTGGGGGAAGATCTCCTGGAGAGCAGCCCTGCGGAGAAGGACTTGGGGGTCCCGGTGGACCAGAAGCTGGACACGAGTCAGCAGTGCGGAAGGCCAACCGTGTTCCGGGCTGCATTAAAAAAGGGGTGGCCAGCAGGGACGGCGAGGCTCCATCAGCGGCTCCGGCCGCCCCCGCGGTCCGAGCGGCGCACGCAGCACAGCGCGGCGCTCCGCGAACGGCGCCCCGCGGGACACAACGCAGCGCCGAGCGCACAACAGCGCCCCCTGCGGGACACGCAGGGCCACAGCCCTCCCAGCAACCCCCGATCCCGCTCTGCCTTTCACCGCCAACACTCCTCCCGGGGGAGGTGCACCGTGCCCGGAGGTACTGCCATACCGGGACGATGCGCGGAGCGGAGGGAGCAAGCTCCGGGTCCAACTCCCGCGCCCAAAAATCCGTTTAATATAAAGTCCTCTCATCGAGGACGTATCAGATATTAAACTGATAAGAACAGATACTACACTTGATCTTAGCCAAAAGGCCGAGAAGCGATGCCCAAGTCCCTCCCCGCGCCACACCCGGCCCCACGCGCACCCCCGACATCTCGCGGACGCGCGCACGCCGCCCGCACCGACCCCTCCCCCGCCGCCCCAGCGCCGCTCCCCACCCCGCGCCGCCCCGCTCCGCTCCCGCTCCGCCCCGATGGCGGCGCCGCCGTTGCCCGGTTCCTCGTGGCTTCACAACTACCAGCGGCCCCTGCCACGCAGATTTGCATAGCCCCGCCCCTCGCTGTAGGCCCCGCCCTCAGCACCGCCCCTCCCGTCTCCGCCCCTCGGTGCCGCGGAGTGCGGTGGTGCTGCTGCGCGTGCGCACTGCGATCGGCGGCGGCAGCGATGCGGCCATCGTAGCGCCGTGCTGGGGGCGGGGAGACCGCGGTGCGGGGCTGCGGTGCTCCGTCTGCCGGGCCGTGCGGCTGATGCCCTTCCCGGGACGACGGCGGCGCTCCCTCTGCTCGCAGACGCCCTCCGGGCGCGCTCTCGGCTCGGTTCTGCAGCGCGTTCCCCGTCTCTCTCTGTCTGCCCGCGGTCGGCCATACGGATCCGTCCCTTTTCCCGCACGTCGATGCCGCGCGGTGCGGCGCAGAGCAGCGCAGCGCTGCCCGAAGCCGGGCGCGGTGCGAGCCGCTCGGTTCCTTTCCGTCTCGCCTTTTCCCTTCCGGTTCCCGGCCCGCGAGGTCCCGCTCGGGCCGCTTTGCTGCAAGAAATGCAGCTGCTCCCTCCCGCGCTCGGCGGTCGCTGTGTGCGACTCTGAGCTCCTCCGCCCCTCCTCGCCCTCCGTTTGCTCTCCGAGCCCAGAGGAGCGGCCGCTCTCCTTCCCCGTTTCGCTGCACACCGTTCCGGCAGCGCCAAAAGAACGGCCGGCAGCCGGGCCGCACGGGAGCGGTTACGGCCGGCAGAGCGACGGGAACGCGTATGGATCCAGCCGTGCCCCGGGAGGGACGGAGGAGCGATGGAACGGTTGAGTTGGAAGGGACCAAACCGATCACCGAGCTCCAAATCCCCGTTATGGGCTGTGTGCCCCCAGCTCGGGCTGCCCGGCTCCCAGCCACGCCTCGGGCAGCTCCAGGGATGGGGCACCCACAGCTCAGGGCAGCGGTGCCAGTGCCGCACCGCCTCTGGGCGAAGGATTTCCTCACATCCGACCTCGGTTTTCCTTCTTTCAGTTTAGCCCCGTGGGAATCGAATGTCGTTTCTGCATCAGAGCAAGGTAAGAGCCTTTATTTCATGGTCTGCACTGCCACGGCCCTTTTCGGGCATCTTTCTGCTTTATTGGAGGGTCTCTGATAGCTTTCATCACTTGTGCTCCAGATGATCCTTCCCCAGGAATGCACGCTCAGTACACAGTGCAGTAGGCGTGGAGATGAGGCGGATGCAGTTGGCTGCAGGCACAAAGGCTGCAGCTCCCGTCTGTCCGTCCTCCATCTGAAATACCTCTGAGCCTTCAGCTAAAGGCAGGTCAGGCAGATCAAACACCCCGACGTTGGAGAACTGCCAGTATTTGGTGCTGCACAGACGAGACCCGAGTAATAGAGATCACGAGGAGGAGAAGGAAAAGAATTAGCAACGTACGTGCACGGATAGCAGCAATCTGTGTCTGGACAGTGCGAATACCGATGTAATATTTTCTCATACACTTTGCAAGAATATCCTGCAGCAGATTGCTCGAACCACAGAACAAACCATGAGGCGCCCGTCTGACCTCAGTCTCCTCTTTCATTTAACGCCGTCCCCCCTTCGTCCCACCGCTCTGTGCCCGCACACAAAGCCGCTTCTCCTGCTGCGCTTCAGCCCTTCAGGCACCGAATGCCGCAGCGCCGTCTCCCCGCAGCCGTCCCTTCTCCAGGCCGCACAGCCCGTCCCTCGGCCTTTACCCACACGCAGCTGCAGCCCCCCGCCATCCCCGTGCCCTCCTCCGGCCCCGCTCCCACAGCCCCGCGGCTCCCGAGGCCCGGACGGGGCTCCCGAGGGCGGAGAAACGGGGCCGCTTCCCTCCCCACCCCGCCGGTCTACTGCCGTAGCAGCCGGAGCCGCACAGCGCCCTCCGCTGGACGAGCGCACAACAGCGCCCCCTGCGGGACACGCAGGGCCACAGCCCTCCCAGCAACCCCCGATCCCGCTCTGCCTTTCACCGCCAACACTCCTCCCGGGGGAGGTGCACCGTGCCCGGAGGTACTGCCATACCGGGACGATGCGCGGAGCGGAGGGAGCAAGCTCCGGGTCCAACTCCCGCGCCCAAAAATCCGTTTAATATAAAGTCCTCTCATCGAGGACGTATCAGATATTAAACTGATAAGAACAGATACTACACTTGATCTTAGCCAAAAGGCCGAGAAGCGATGCCCAAGCCTCTCCCCGCGCCACACCCGCCCCCACGCGCGCCCCCGACATCTCGCGGACGCGCGCACGCCGCCCGCACCGACCCCTCCCCCGCCGCCCCAGCGCCGCTCCCCACCCCGCGCCGCCCCGCTCCGCTCCCGCTCCGCCCGTTATCACGACTTCGTTAGGCTTTGGATGGTTGAACAAGCTCCTTCCCACGGCCCCTGCGCTTCTGATTAGAATAGACCCGCCACTACGCCCAAGCCCCGCCCACCACACATCCTTCCGTTGCATTGGAGCAGTGCCCCGCAGGCCCCGCCCACTTCCCCCTCCATCCTCTCATCCACGAGCCGCTCCGCCAGCCCGGCCCACCGCCCGTCCCTCCCTGCCATTGGTGCGCTGCTCCACAGGCTCCGCCCCCCGCTCTCACCACGCCTCTTCCGCCTTGCCCCGCCCACCGCCCTTCTCTCGCTCCGTCCCTCCCGTTCGTGCGCTGCGGGGCCGGGCAATGAGGATAAGGGCCGGCTTAAGGCAGGGAGTCCCTGAGCGCGATTTCATCTTCCTCGGCGTGTGAGCAGCGTTCTTATTGGAACTGAGTTACGGGACAGGAATGGACGTGGATGCCAACGCACCGCGTGTGCGTGGCTCAGCTGTTCCAGTGCAGAGCCTGAACTCTGAGAGCGTGCGCTTATTTGTCACATCGCCCGGTACTGTGGTGAGGAATGAAGGAACGCCACTTTCTGACACTGCACTGGGGTTACGGCGTTTTCTCCTGGATTTCAGGTGACTGCAGCACTGCAGCACCGTCACAGCACTGCAGTACCATCATGGCACTGTCACAGCACTGTCACAGCACCATCATAGCCCTGTCACAGCACCATCACAGCACCACAGCACCGCGCTGTGCCCATCCCTGGCACCGACCCTCATTGGCAGCAGCAATGCTGCTACGACAGGAGTGTCCTCTCAGCCCCGCAGTGGGTATTCATTCCCTTCTGCCCATGGGTTCTATAGATGGGGCTGCAAAGCTGCCGAGCTCCGGACGCAGTGTGAGCGCTGCAGAGGTGTTGGTGGCACAGTGGTGGAGCGGGGTGGTGATGCCCTTCGTGTTGGTGACCGCTGGGATCTTTCTGTGCACATCAGAGATTTCTCCATGCTGCATTCTCACAGTGCTCACTGCGACCCTGGCATTGCCCTGAGTGCAGCACAGAGCAATGGATGTGGGCTGTGGGATGCAGTCGGGGTGCTGAGCTGTTGGCCTTTGGGCTGTAGGAAATCTCTGGGCAGTGCTGCACAGCCCCCGTTGTTCCAAGCCTGCCCTGCACGCACACTTCCCATGTTCATGCAGCAATGTGCTCTCCGACGCCCACAGATCTATGGCAGTTCCTTTCCGTTCTCATTTCCGTCCTTACATGCATGGAATTTTGTCTGTTTGTCCTTCCTGGCTCGCTCTCCCCAGCCCCGTTTACACGCTGTGCCGGCGGTTGTTGATCATGGCCACGATGTGAGACAGATCCAAACTCTTCATCATCACCTCCATGAACTCGTCGTCCTTCCTCGCTCCCTCCACAAATTCATCCAGGGAAAGTTCCCCTGTGGGGCACAGACAGAGCAGAGTGGGATGGCGGCTCTGGGGGGTTCTGCCTTTCCCTATGGGTGGATGCCAGGCTGGATGTGGCTCTGGTCTGGTGGCTGGTGACCCTGCACATAGCAGGGGGTTGAAACAAGATGATCATTGTGGTCCTTTTCAACCCAGGCCATTCTGTGATTCTATGTGATTCTATTACCTTTAGCAGCACTGCCAGCAAGCAGCTCCCACTCCTCCCTCTGCCATCAGCTACACCCAAAAAGGGACAAAGAAACCCTACAAAACGCACACAGACAAAATATGGCCAAGGACTGAGTCCAGGGAATGAATCCCATTGTACCCATTATGTGTGGTGGAGGAGAAAAGCTTCTCTGCAAAGCACGTGGCTTCGTGTGAGAAGGAAATACAAAAGGCAAAGATGCACAGATGAAGCAGAAGAGGAGCCATAGGATCACAGAATGGTTTGGGTTGGAAGAGACCTTAGGGATTGTTTGCTTCCAACCCCCGCCAGGGGAGGGACACCTCCCAGTAGAGCGGGCTGCTCACAGCCCCATCCTGCCTGGGAGCACGGGCAGCTGTGTGGCAGTGGGGCAGCATCTCAGCGGGATGGCAGCAGGGCTGGGGTGGCAGCAGGGCTGGGGTGGCAGTGGGGTGTTTCTCACCGTCCCCGTTCACATCGATTTTGTTGAAGACGCGGTTGGTGAACTCCTCTGCGCTCGTCTCGTGGTCGCCACCATTGATGGCACGGATGGCCTGGAAGAGGAGAGCGGGATAGGAAAACACTGCGGGAATCCTCAGCCCTGACAGCTGGTCCTGAGGGGAATGAGGGTCTGGAGTGTGGAAGGAGCGGGTCGGAACAGAGCTGCCCTGCATTGGTTGGGTGGAATGGAAGCACTGCTGACATAGGGCAGAATTGGGATCCTGGGTGAAACTGCCCCGAGTTTGGTCACCTGTGTGTGGGGCAGAGGGGGGGTGGAAACCAACATCTGTGCTGCTTCTGTGCTGAGCATCGCTGCGTCCTGAGAGCTGCTGGGTAAATAGAGGTGTCCCTCTGCAGCACAGCGACCAGCCCAGCCAAGGCATGTTATCCTCAGATGGCAAGAAATACTGTTAACCTACTAAAAAGAACAAACACGTGTTTGGTCTGCAGCCCAAGTTTCTGCAACCTGGAAATAAATCCCCGAGGGCTCCGTTCTGTGCTAATCTCTAACTGCTTTGAAAGAGGTCTTCAACTTTTATATATTCTGGTATATTGATTTTGAAAAATCACTAAGATTTGTACAACAGATGCTTTTAGAGTGCTCATGATGATGCCTTTGGGCTAATGGAAAATTAATAGTCGGGCAACTTTGGATGCCAGATAGAACTGGGGGCATTATTACTTACTGACCCTCGAGAAACAACAACCTGCAGAAGAAAGAGAGAAAGAACATGGTGCTGGTGAATGCGATAGGCAGTGCCAGCAGGGCGTCCCCTGCTTCATGGTGCACTTTTCCTCTCTCACCCACCACAGATTCTCTCTTGCTTTTATTCTTCTCAGGGTCCGAAGGGTATTTTCCATTTGTACACTGCATGCGCATGGCCAGTGCGTGATACAGAGGCCAGATGGAACACCTGCTTGCAGAATGAACTATCCAGGTTAACTCTCTTAGCGTGTGCCTTTGTCTCAGGTGCTGCATGATCATATTTTAAATTCCTGAATAGTGGGATGAAAGAGAGTTAATCATTCTATAATATAAGGTCAGCCCTTTGCTCAGGATTCCTTTCCAGGTTTTGTCTTAGCACTACCAATACATTAAAATAGCTATCTCCGTAGATTTCAGCATTGGTAACATTAAATCCTGTTAATTCACATTCAGTCTATTGCTAAAAAAATTTAAAACCCCACACAACAACCGTTACTACTGCTGCTGTTTGCAACACAACAAGTTACAAAGCAAAACCAAATAAGAAGCACACAGTCCCAATCATTATGAGTTCATGGTTGTTTCAAGGCTGGTTTCAGTCTTTCTCATCGTTTCACATCCTGACACCGTTCTTTTCGTGGGTTCCGTGAGCTGCAATGGCAGTACGCACAACCATTCCCCCTTTTCCTTTTGCACAAGCAAGACAGTAGTGGACATTTTGTTAAGTGAGCATCTTACAATACGGATAACTATACTAATAGCTGTAATACCTATTCCCAGCAGCAGCCCCTGGTATAAGGACAGCTAATGCTACCCGAGCGCTACGTTTAGAGTGGATGTCACGCATGTCCTGGAAAGTGATAGAAAATACTGTGAATTTACCAATGTAACATGGACCTCCAAAGGCATTTCCTGGTATTTCCAAACATAAAACACGTTTTCTTCCATCCCTTAGATGTGCTACCGATCTTTTGAGTTCCAAGAAGATTTAACTCCTGTGAGTCCCAGGGTATGGTGGTATTGAAACTCCTAAGAAGCT
Organism: Phasianus colchicus; assembly: GCF_987193195.1. Lineage (NCBI taxonomy): Eukaryota > Metazoa > Chordata > Aves > Galliformes > Phasianidae > Phasianus > Phasianus colchicus. Next base: position 167,881 of record NC_143436.1, read on the forward strand.
TGAATTGTTAATCACCTGGAGTATCCAGTACATTGCAACTGCCCGTGGAGTAAGCAGAAAAATCAGAATCATTGAGAAACAACATCCCTATAAAACAAGTTTGGAAGGGATCAGTGGCAGAAGCAAGCGCTAAGCAGAAGTCGGTCCGGCCTGTTGATTTACCCAGGTGACCCACATATTTTGCCACGAGTTGAGTTGGTGCGGCTCAGGCAGTGGTTCTGCACCAAGGGTGAACACTGCGAGCAGGCATCCAAGCAGGGCCATCATCTGTGGAAAGACAAAAATAACCTCTTCCTACAAGTATGACAGTACTTGGGCCCTTCCAATCTCCAGTCAGCGGATCTTTGTAAGACACTTCTGCAGACTCAGTGCTCTCATACCAGTGCCTGAATGATGCACAGTTGTAGCAGGTACCGATGAGCCTCCTCGTACAAAAAGGAAGTTAAGGGAGAAAGGAGCACTCCTGAGGCGGTCTCGCACATCACGTACATCGCTCATTCAGTTCAGTTGTGTTTTAGTGTAGCTGTGTGCTCTATAATAGCCTGACCTGTAGGAGCATGTGGGATCCCGAACTTATGTTGAACTCCCCACTTGTGCAAAAAAGACTGCACTGACTGCGACTTATAGGCTGGCCCATGATCCGTTTTGATTTGTTTTGGGACTCCCAGGATAGCAAAACGTGCAATCCAGTGCTTAATGACGTATTTAGCAAATTCACCCGCTAAAGGAGAAGCCCATATAAGCCCAGAATAGGTGTCAATAGTGACATGTACGTATCTCAATCGGCCAAACTCTGCAGTGTGGGTGACATCCATTTGCCACACTTCTAATGCTTGCAAACCTCGGGGATTAGTCCCCAGCCCAAAGCCACCGCTATGGGGAGTGCACCGTGGACATGTTTGTACTATCAACCTTGCATCACTACGCCAATTTTAAACTGTTTAAGTAAACCGTGGGCATTTGGATGAAACATCTCATGAGAGCTACGAGCAGCATCCAACAGATTAACAGGAGTCACCACAACCAATTTATCAGCAACAGCATTACCCTCCCCTAAACCAAGGGTGTTTAGGTGGCTGCCAATGTGGATGACACAGTATGCTTCCTTGTCGGAGCTCGGCGGGAGACAGACACACGACCACATAATTGATCAGAAAGTCTCAACTTTAATCAGAAGGTTGCGTGCATTTATGTTGGCGCTAATGAAGCTCAGACATATTGCAAAGCCCGAGCTCCTGATAGGCTCTTCAGCTACTTGAAGCCCCAGCCCTTCTTTGTACTTTTTGTGGTTAGACCATGCCATTCATCTTTCTTATTTCTACATTCTCCTTCCTCCCTTCACATCCTGTTACATTGCTCAAGGACTCTCTCCTCATTAGCCGAATACTGTCTGTGTGGCCTTTCTCAGCAAGCCAGGTCTCAATCACGCTCTCCACAGTTCCTTTCTTGGCCGTAACATGTGTTTAAGTCGTAAAAACAGAGAGATAAGGCACACATTCTTGTTGTCTCTAAGGTGGGCATCCTCAATTCTTTGAGGGAAGCAGCTACAACATTTAGAGGTTCATTTGGCCACGCAGTAAAGGCCCATAAAATCGTTTTTAGTTCCATAGTTTGTAAACTTCTCTAAGCTCCGCTGGCACAAACTGATGCTCCCAGCTGTTGTCCCACCACACACAGACAGCTTTGTGGCTCCGGCATCCAGCCTCAGTCAATACTGTGCGACCAGCACCGGTCATTTTGAATACTGAGGTATTCCAATCCAGTCAGTTTGTTTTTCCAGGAACTACGCTCCTCTCTGATCTGGGTGTTCTATATGAAACTGAGCAGGGTACCCTTCTAACGCCAACTGTAAGGAGCAGGAGTGACGGTACACCCACTCTGCCCACAGCAAGGTAAAGGTAAACTAATATCGTCGGGTTCTCGCCCCGCTATGCAGAGAACTCTCTCTCTGCCCATATGAATCAGTTCAGCTGCTATATTGACACGAGTCATCAAGGGCGACCGAGGCTGAGCAGGGGGAAACAGCCATTCCAGCAAAAAAAACACAGAAGGAGAAGATTGTTTAGTAGGCCTGTTTTGAGGAGAAGTGTGGTTTTCTGTTTGTTTGTTTGTTTGTTTGTTTTCTTTTCATTGACAAATGACTGCGAAAGCATGCTTCTCCTGGACATACAAGTGCCACGCTCCAATTTATAGGAGGGAGCTGAGGTTCTTTTAATATCTGTATACCCGGTGTGAGATTAAGAAACAACGGTTCATATGTTAGTCCAACCAGTTTATTATAAGTCTAATTAGGGAGACGGGGAAGGGAAGGAGTGCGATAGGAAAGCTAGGAAAAAGCAAGAATGCCGTGAAGCGGGGATAGTCACCACCAGGATCCAGCAGCGTCCCGTTGCACGACGTTCCGAAGGTCCGAGGCAGAAGCAGCAGGGGGGAGAGCAGCAGCGTGGAAGGCCTGGGGCAGCAACAGGTAGCAGGAAGAAGTCGCAGAGCCAGTCCAGGAGGAAGCAGCAGCAGGATTCAGGTAGCAGGCCCAGGAGAGTCCGTCAGCATGCAGGAATTCCGTGGCGAGGAATCTGATGGCAGAAAACCTCTCATCCTCATGGTTTTCGATTCCTCTTTTTATCCTACTACTTCTCCTGCCTACGTGACATCCCTGGGCGTTTTAGCAGGAGTCCTGCAAGTACTTCCCGAGATGGCCATCTTCCTTGAGATAAGTCCACACAAAAGACCACTTCGCAGCTATTAAGCTGCAGCTTCTCTCTCTCTCTTGTTGCCCCCGGCCCAGTCCATCTGTGACCCTCAGACAAAAGATTTCGCAATCCTTGCCCAAGACTTGTCCATCAAACTTCTCCAGACGAAAGATCTCTCAACCCCTGACCAGGACTTGCTTGAACTTGTTCATCTGTGTCCTTCAGACAAAGGATTTCACAACCCTTGCCCAGCACTTGCCTGAACTTGTCTGTGACCTCAGCAAGCTTTGAGACAATGATGATGCAAAATAATAATCTCTTACAACAAGACAAGGGAGATGTCGTGATGCTTCTCCTGGACATACAAGACAAGGGAGATGACAGTGGCTAGCTGCTGACTGAATTGGGCGGTAATCTGAATTAGAGCCTGCTTAGCCTCAGGCGTCAGTACGATTGCATCATTAGCACAGCTCCCTCCTCACAACAACAGCTCTAACTGAGCGCTGGAAATGCCAACCGATGGCCGTAGCCATTGTAAGTGACCTAAAAGAGTGTGTAAGTCAGTGAGTGTGGAAGTGTCAATTTTCAATTCTGCAGTCTGAGGGCATATCATAGCATCTGATCATTTCCAACCCAGATATAAAGTAGGAAAGGTGCGTTGCACTCTCTCTGGTGCCACCGTCAGGCCAAATTGGGAGAGATGGGAGATTAATTGCATTTCCCAGCTATTATCAACAGGCTGTTCCTGACAGCACAGTATGCCATCCGTGCAGTAATAAATGAGCACATGAGGGCTTGCTTTACGAACAGGTTGCGAGGTGTGGCTACGAATAGCTGACACATAGTCAGAGAATCCTTCCTGCCTTGAGGCAGCACAACTCATTCATACCGAGAAGCTGGCTCCACTTTATTGACAGAAGGCACAGAGAAAGCAAACGCTTACAGTCTTTCTTGTGCTGTGTCTCCCATATTCCCTTTTTTTGTTTATTAAGAACGGATTTCAATGTTAGATGAGTATGATCAACGATAGCTTGTCCAGGGAGAATGAGGAACGCCTGTAATATATCTAACACCCTATTCCTGGAGGGAAGTTCGAATGCCTTTAGAAACACAAGCAGGTCCGCTCCCGGCTCCAAGTTACACGCAGGCTGCAGAGACGCAGCACGGGGCGCCGCAGGCGGGGCGGAGGAAAGCAGCGTCACGCCGAGCAACGGGGACGGGGCGGAGGGGCAGCGGCGGGGCTGGGAGGGAGGCGGTGGGGAATGGTCGGAGGAAATTCTTCCTTGTCGAATTAGTTTAAGCCCTTCTATGATTTGGCTCCAAACAGATAAAAGTTTAGCAGCCGTGCTGTCATAGTAGAAGCAGAAATAGAATCCAGTGTTCGGAAATTAAGGGACATTTTTGCTTAACCATTTGAGAAAGATAACTAACGCTAAGGTAGATACAGGCTGATTCTGAAACGTTAACTCACTGTAACGCTGCAAGAGTCACCGGCTGCTCCCTCGCCAGCGAGCTCCGCACAGGTCCCGACCGCTCACCCCGTCCCGCAGAACGGTGCGGGCGCGCCGAAACGAGCTCTCCGGAGTTCCGTCGGGCGGCGCTGCCGGATGAGGCGGTGGAGCAAAAGGCACCATGGGCAGGTCAGGACCCGCAGAAGGCACTATCGGTAGGACAGGACCCGCAGAAGGCACTATCGGCAGGTCAGGACCCGCAGAAGGCACCAGTTGAGAGCCTCGGTCAGGCCCCGTGTCCCTTTTTTGCCACACTCAGATTTCCATATTACATAATCGCTCTGTTAATATTTTAGCCTCACAATCCAGTTTTTCCAACCCCTCACCCCCGTCGACGCTCTCTGATTCTGCAGGAGGCTGCTCCTGGCAGTGTCCATCAGGGTGATGTCAGATACAGCCCCTTTTTCCTGCTGCAGTACTGCAGATGACTCAGTAGCAGTGTCATTTGAAAGACCAGGAGCTGCAGCCCCTACCGATGCTTTCTGACCCGCCAAGGAACACACGGGGTGTGCGATACCCCGAGCAGGCACGTCAAACTCCAAAGCCGAATTAGTTGTTGTACCGGCCAGTGCCCGCATAGCTTTCAAAGAGTTAATAATGGACCGCCACAAGGGGTCGAGGGGCCGCAATGGTTTTTCTTCCTTTCCACCATTAATGACTGATTCCCACATGCAGTCCCCAGTATCGCACCATTCGTCGACGCTGAACATCAGCGCCACTCCTGACAAATGTCCCTTCTTCCGAGCCCAGTGCACCAGGGTCTCGGCCATGCCTTTAGGAGATGACTGCTCCCCTCTCTTAGAGAGAATATTTAACGGCAGTTTCTCCGCAGCTTCCCACTCCATCGTGGATACAGAGGGCGGGTCGCGACCCCGCTTCCAGCTAACCGCAGCACTTACGTCGGCGCCTAACCCAGCTACCGCAACACGGTGCCAACCTCTGTCGCGACCGTCCTGCCGTTGTCCACTTCCCTGAATCGTCCCACGAAGGGTCCCTGCTTTTCTAAAAAGCGCAATAGTAATTTTAGGGCTACCTCTCTTTCCATGCTGCGCTGTAACTCCACGTCTCACCACGCCAGTGCCCAATAAAGAGTCGTAAAACTGGAGCTCCAACTCTTCTGCCCTCCGGACCCGTGCAGACCCCTTTCGGTCCATCTGGGTGATCTCGCCCCCCAGTCCCAGTGGTACAGCTGCTCTTTGTCCGTCCGCGCGACTCCAGGCACACCAACAAGTCCCTGTTTGGGCACCACTTGCTGCGGATTCCATCAGGGAACGGTGTCCAGTGCGTGGGGAAGCATGACAGACTCAGTATGAGTGATCAACGCTTCGTTTATTGTGCTAGGAATCAGGGCTTTTATAAATCAAGGAGTACATACAGCATCTTTTGATTGGTTACAGAGCTTGTTAACTAGCTCCTAACTGGTCTGTACATAGCATTGCTACATCGGCACGCAACATCTGGCCGCAGGGGTGTGCGCGCATTCCTACCTACTAGCTCTGTCTTTTCTGCACATACTGGTTCCTCCTTCTCTGCTTACTTCCAGCATCAAGGTCACCCTGGCCTTCACTGACATTCTGACTCGTCCAATGAATCATGGCATCCTTGCTCTTTCAACCATTCCTGAACACACCACAGCGACCCGACGGCTCTCCCGCCCCCCATTAACCCCTTCCTGCCCGTGGGAATTCGGGGCGCCTTGGGGACCTTTTTCAGGTCACTTCAGGATGGCATTGTGCCCCTCGGGCCGTTTCGGGGATGTCCGCGGCTGTTGGGGCCGTTTCAGGGTGTTGGGCCGTGTCGGTGCAGTCTGTTGGTTGTGCTGGGCTCTAAGTGCTGCTTTGGGTGCTTTGGGAACCAGGGGCTGAGCCACGGCCGTTTGGGAGCCATTCTCGGCAGTGTTTTGGGGTCATTTTGGGGTCATTTCGGGATGCTTTGGGTGCCATTTGGACCATTTGAGGACCGTTAAGGCCTATGCTGGGCTGTGTTGGTGTCGTTTTGGGATTGAATTGGGGATAATTTGAGAGTATTTGGAAGTCAGTTGAGTCTATTTTGAGGCCAACCAGTGTGCTGTGACCTTCAAGGACCCTTGGAGGACCCTCCCTTTAAGGCACAGTGCAATTAAACATCTTCCCTGAGAGATAACGAGCAGCAGAGCTGCGTGGTTCCATGCAGGAACAGCTGCAGCACTGCTGGAAAGAGGCAGATTCCAGCACACAGCCATGGCATGGCAGTGCCCAGCAGCATTGGCACGAGCTGGCTGCGCTGGGTTCTGTCACTGTGGATTTGTCCCATTCCTCCAGAAGATGAAGCTGTCGGCTCTGCTGCACACCCAGAACTTCTCAGTGTGGCAGAGGGCTGAGCTGATCCTGTCCCCATTCAGGTACGCACATCGGCCTCCGCCTCGCACCTCAAACCTGAGCACAGGAGGGAGCAGAATGGGAAAGCCAGTCCCAGCCCATCCCAAACAGACCCTGTCAGAGATCCCAGCCAGACAGACGGACGCACACACTGACCAGTTGGTGAAGGCGCTGCCGTCGGCCCACGTCCAGTGCTCATCCCCTTCTGCCCTGTGCAGCCCAAGCCAACAGTTTGCCGGGCCGTGGTACCGCAGCATGAATTGCTGTGAACAAACCCAGGTGTGATTGGAGCCGTTGGAGCACTTTCCCCCCTCAAGGCCCCATCTCAGGTCCCACCTCGCTGCAAGGCGCTGTGGCACGGGGCCAATTGGGGGCACCGCCAGCAGTTGGTGCAGCCCCACAAGTGTGGGTTTCCCACCCCCGTGTTGGCACTCACGCCCCGCTCTCACCATCTCCTCCTCCGTGTCCACGGTGGCCAGGGAAGCTCCGAGGCGCTGGCAGTGCTCCCTGCTGCTGTTCCAGTCACTCTCGTTGTCCGAGAAATAAAAGCATTTCCCTTGGAAACCGAGCCAGGCGTTGGGGCAGACGTGGGAGAAGTGTGGGCGAGGTGAGCACGACGGATGCCGGAGCGCTGAGAAGGAGAGAGGTGGGCAAGTGAGAGGCAAGGAAGGTTCCCCTGCAGCAGATGTGGGCTTGGGATGCACGGCCATGGGGCGATGGCCTCGCAGCGTTGCAGAGGTTGGGAAGGTGGAGCAGAAGGTGGTTTGGGGCACCACGTCGGCGCCCCAGGAGGTGGGATGGGGGCTGTGCTTGGGGAGCAGCTCAGTGCGCTGGGAAACCCCACTGTCCCCCGTCCTACACCCACAATAGAGGTTCCATCCCCGTGGGAATGCGGGTGGCACTCACCTATCACAGCCACCAGCACCGAAACAAGCATCCATGGCACTGCACACACAGCCATGCAGAGCACACGGCGCCTTTTCTTCCTCAGCTCTCTGCATTTGGAGCCTGGTCAGACAGAGAGCAGTTCATGGAGTCACAGAATCACCATGGTTGGAAAAGACCTCATAGGATCATATCACTGAACCACTGGATGGTTTGGGCTGGAAGGGATCTCCAGGATCATGAAGCACCAACCCCCCCGTCACATGCAGGGCCACCAACCTCCACATTTCATAGCAGCCCAGGCTGCCCAGGGCCCCATCCAACCTGGCCTTGAACACATCCAGGGATGGACAGGGCATCCACAGCCTCCCTGGGCAGCTGTTCCAGCATCTCACCACTCTCATGGTAAAGAGCTTCTTCTTAGTTAAGATCATTCCATCCAACAGTTCACAAACCACCATCATTTCCCCACTACACTTTGTACCACATTCCCACATTCCTGGAACACCCCCAGGGATGGGGACTCCCCACTGCCCTGGGCAGCTGAGCAGTGCTAACCGGTCTTTGCAGCACAGATTGTTCCCAGTCTCCAACCCGACCCTCCCTATCGCACTCTGAGCCCATCCCCTGTCGTCCCACCCCCATTCCCTGCGGACAGAGACCAACCCCTCCTTCATCCAGCCTCCTTTCACCAGCGGCACAGAGTGCTGAGCTCTCCCTGAGCCCCTCTGCCCCACGCTGCCCCATCCCCCTCCCTCAGCCGCTCCCCACAGCGCTGTGCTGCAGACCCCCGCAGCTCCGCTCCCCGCTCTGGACACGCTGCAGGGCCTCAGCGTCTCTCTGGCAGCGAGGGGCCAACGCTGAGCGCAGCACTGAGCTGCGGCCCCAGCGGTGCCGCGCAGAGGGACGGGCACCTCCCGCTCTGCCGCCCGCACCGCCGCCGCTCCGAGGGACGGAACGGGAGCACTGCAGGTGACTCACGGGCTCAGCGGGACGGAACTCCATCCCCCGCCGCCCCCCGCAGCTCCGCACGCCGCAGAAAAGAGTTCTTTGCCGGCCCTCCCTGCGGCGCCCACCCGCAGCTCACTGCGGGCTGCTGCCTTTCCGACGCTCTCGCTGCCATCCCAGCCCCGTCCTCGCGCTGTGCCCGCGCTGCCCGTCCCTTCTCCCGCACTCGGACGCTCCTTCTCTCCCGCACTCTCGCCGCAGCTCCCCGCTCCCTCCCGCCGCTCTCTTCCCTCCCGTGGGCTCGGGCTCTTTTCCCCGCTCGGCCCTTTCCCGCTGCCTCCCGGCATTACCCCACTGCCGCTGCCGCTCTCCGTCTCCCGGCTGGATCGTCACCTCTCGCTGCGGGGAAGCGCTCCGTCGCTCTCTTCCTCCCATAGCGGCGCGGAGGTGCGGGGCTGCGGCCGCCGTGTGCGGGCACAGGGGCACACAAGGGTCGGGCTGAGGGCACAGCGGTGCCGGCGGAGCGCTCTTCTTAGCGAACACCTCGCGGGGATCGACGGTGAAAACGCTGCTGCTTTGGGAGAGCAGAAACCGAGGCTTCAGCTGCTGTGCGAAACAGTCCGGACAGCGTGTCAGTACCAGACCCATACTAATCTCTCCGCGTATTCAGGAAACGCTCTGATGTTTCTTTCACTTTCTGTGCGAAGCGGGGATTACCGGCATCCACCTCCCCGTGTGGGCACCCCAAAATGGGGACCCCAAAAGCGGCACCAAAAATAGTAACTCCCCAAATTGGGGGCATTAATGGGGGGTTTGGAGCTCTTAATGATGATTGTGTATCATCGTGGCCATGATGATCAGTAATGATTGTGTTTGTAACGCCACGCTGTGGGAACTGGGACAATAATGGTATCCAATAGCATTATTAATGGGATAATCATCAAAAATAGAGAGTAATGGGGGGTGGGACACAGAATATAGAAATCATCAGATGTGTATTATTAGTAATGGTGTAAAGAGTGACTGCTACATGCAGTTACAAAAATGGGGGGATATTGGAGCAATAATCATAAGAGAAATATTATTAATCATCTGTGTATGATCAGAAATATGAAAAGTAATAATAAAAGGGTAGTAGGGGCACTTAATAATAAGGACCATAAGGAACGAATTCGTGGTATTAGTGTCAAGAATCACTTGATTAAACGTGATGATAAAATTGAGGTGGAAATGAGAGAAATCCTCTTCAAGATCTTTACTGATGACCTGGATGAGGGCACCGAGTGCACCCTCAGGAAGTTTGTGGGTGACACCAAGCGGGCTGGAAGTGTGGATCTGCTTGGGGGTAGCGAGGCCCTGCAGAGGGACCTGGACAGGCTGGAGAGCTGGGCTGAAGCCCATGGGCTGAGGTTCAACAAGGCCAAATGCCGGGTCCTGCACTGTGGTCACAGCAACCCCAGGCAGTGCTACAGGCTTGGGGCGGAATGGCTGGAAGACAGTGTGGAGGAAATGGAGCTGGGGCTGTTGGTTGGTGCTCGGCTGAACACGAGCCAGCAGTGTGCCCGGTGGCCAAGAAGGCCAGTGGCATCCTGGCTTGTATCAGGAACGGTGTTGGCAGCAGAAACAGGGCCGTGATTGCCCCCCGTACTCAGCTCTGGTGAGGCTGCACCTCGAGTGCTGTGTCCAGTTTTGGGCCCCTCGCTGCGAGAAAGACACTGAGGCCCTGGAGTTTGTTCAAAGAAGGGCGACAAAGCTGTGAGGGGTCTGGAGCACAGGCCTTATGAGGAGCAGCTGAAGGAGCTGGGATTGTTCAGTGTGGAGAAGAGGAGGCTCAGGGGAGACCTCATTGCTCTCTATAACTGCCTGAAGGGTGGTTGTAGTGAGCTGGGGGCCTCTTCTCTCATGTAAGCAGTGGTAGAACTAGAGGGAATGGCTTCAAGCTGTGCTGGGGAGATGTAGGCTGGAGGTGTGGAAATACTACTGCAAGCTCTGGAATGAGCTGCCCAGGGAGCTGGAGGAGGTGGTGGAGTCACCGACCCTGGAGGTGTTCAAGGAATGGTTGGATTTTGTGTAGAAGGACATGGTTTAGTGAGAGCTATTGGTGATGGGTGGATGGTTGGACTGGATGATCTTGTAGGTCCTTTCCAACCTTGGTGATTCTGTGATTCTGTGATTCTGTGATAATTACATTGTGCTGTAAAGGGAGGATCCTCCAAGGGTCCTTCAAGGTCACAGCAGCATGGAACGATCCCACGCTGCTGCCCCAGTGCAGCCGGACCCGAGGCTGGGGGTATTTCTGCTGTCCTTTCGGGCTCTGTGTCACATCGCGGGACTGGCTTTCCCATTCTGCTCCCTCCTGTGCTCAGGTTTGAGGTGCGAGGCGGAGGCCGATGTGCGTACCTGAATGGGGACAGGATCAGCTCAGCCCTCTGCCACACTGAGAAGTACTGGGTGTGCAGCAGAGCCGACAGCTTCGTCCTCTGGAGGAATGGGACAAATCCACAGTGACAGATCCCAGCGCAGCCAGCTCGTGCCAATGCTGCTGGGCACTGCCATGCCATGGCTGTGTGCTGGAATCTGCCTCTTTCCAGCAGTGCTGCAGCTGTTCCCGCATGGAACCACGCAGCTCTGCTGCTCGTTATCTCTCAGGGAAGATGTTTAATTGCACTGTGCCTTAAAGGGAGGGTCCTCCAAGGGTCCTTGAAGGTCACAGCAGCATGGAACAATCCCACGCTGCTGCCCCAGTGCAGCCGGACCCGAGGCTGGGGGTATTTCTGCTCTCCTTTCGGGCTCTGTGTCACATCGTGTTGCCACCACTGTGTCACATCGCAGTGCCATCGCTCCCAGCCGCCGTCGGACTTTGGTTCCGGGCGATGTCACTCCCGGTGCTGTTACACGGCCGGAGCCCTGCAGGAGGCTTTCTGCACTTGCAGATCTTGCTGAGCTGCTTCCTTCTGTACTTGCACTGAGCTCTCATTAAAGTCGCTGTGCTTTCAGGTCACAGAATCACAGAATGGCCAGGGTTAGAAGGGACCTGAAGGATCATGAATCTCCAACCCCCCTGCCACATGCAGGGCCACCACCCTTCCCACCTAATGCTAGACCAGGCTGCCCAGGGCCCAATCTAATCCTGCCTTGAACACTTCCAGGGACGGGGCATCCACAACCTCTCTGGGCAGCCTGTTCCAGTACCTCACCACTCTCTCTGTAAAGAATTTCTCCCTGACGTCCAACTAAATCTTCCCTCCCTCAACTTAAAAGCATTTGCCCTCATCCTGCAGTTATCAACCCTTTCAAAGAGTTGATTCCCCTCCTGTTTGTAGGTTCCTATTAGGTACTGAAAGGCTGCAATGAGGTCACCCTGCAGCCTTCTTTTCTCCAGGCTGAATAAGCCCAGCTCCTTCAGCCTGTCCTCATAGGGGAAGTGCTCCAGTCTCCTGATCATCTTCGTGGCCCTCCTCTGGACCCTCTCCAACAGCTCCCTGTCTTTCTTGTACTGGGGGCTCCACACTTGGACGCAGTATTCCAGATGGGGCCTCACAAGAGCAGAGTAGAGGGGAACAATCACCTCTCTGTCCCTGCTGGCCACCCCTCTTTTGATGGAGCCCAGGACACCATTTGCCTTCCGAGCCGCAAGGGCACACTGCTGGCTCATGTTAAGTTTTTCATCTATCAAGACCCCCAGGTCCTTCTCCACGGGGCTGCTCTCAAGGACCGCTCCTTCCAGTCTGTAGGGATGCCTGGGATTCCTCCGGCCCAAGTGCCAACCTCTGCACTTTGCCGTGTTGAACCTCATCAGGTTCACTCAGACCCACCTTTCTAGCCTCTCAAGGTCCCTCTGAATGGCATCCCTTCCTTCAACCGTGTCGACCACACCACTCAGCTTGGTGTCGTCAGCAAACTTGCTGAGGGTGCACTCGATTCCGTCATCGATGTCATTGATAAAGATGTTAAAGAGGACTGGTCCCAAGACAGACCCCTGGGGGACGCCGCTCGTTACTGGCCTCCACCTGGACATGGAGCCATTGATGACCAATCTCTGTCTGCAGCCTTTCAACCAGTTTCTTATCCATCGAGTGGTCCACCCATCAAATCCACATCCCTCCACTTTGGAGATAAGGATGTGGTGGGGAACCATGTCAAAGGCCTTGCTCAAGTCCAGGTAAATGACATCGGTCGCCTTTCCCTTGTCCACCGATGCCGTCACTCCATCATAAAAGGCCACCAGATTGGTCAAGCATGACCTTCCTCTGGTGAAGCCGTGCTGGCTGTCACGGATCACACGCCCTTTCCTCATGTGATCAAGCATGTCATCCAGGATGATCTGTTCCATGATCTTCCCAGGCACAGAGGTGAGACTCACCGGCCTGTAGTTCCCGGGGTCCTCCTTGCTCCCTTTCTTGTAAATGGGAGTGACGTGATCCTTTCTCAAGTCATCCGGGACCATACCTGACAGCCACGACTTGCGGCTCGGCAACCACCTCAGCCAGCTCCCTCAGAACACTGGGATGCACGCCATCTGGCCCCAGAGACTTGTACACATTCAGTCTCCTCAGGCGGTCTCGGACCTGCTCTGTCCTCACAGCGGGAGGGGATTTACCACCCCAGTCCCCACCCAGAGGTGCAGGGATGCAGGGCTCAGGGACGGGAGAAGTACTGGAGTCCTGGCCGCCAGTGAAGACTGAGGCAAAGAACTCATTCAGTACCTCGGCCTTCTCTCCGTCCGTTGAAGCCAGTTCTCCTTTTACATTTACCAAAGGAGCTACACTCGCTTTGGCCTGTCTCTTCTGGCCAATGTACCTGAAGAAAGTCTTCCTAATGTTTTTCACGTCCCTCGCCAAGTCCAGTTCCACCCTGCGCTTGGGTCATCTGCAGTCGGTGCCGTTCTGTGGCTGCGATGGCAGCACCGCGTCCTCCCGTTGTGTCCCTGCAGCGCTGTGCGGGGCAGCAGCAAAGTGAGGGCGCGCTCGGTGCCACTGTGTGTGTCACGGAGAGAGGGCTGGGAAGGAGAGCAGCGCTGCCAGAAGGACCCCCGGGCACAGTGGTGGCTGCAGGTGGCACCAATGGCAGTGAGCAGCGGCTGCCGTTGCTGTGGCTCAGTGCTGCCGAAGGGGACAGAGAGCGGCGTGGGGGGAACTGTGAACAGGTCAGCCCATGGAAGAGAAGGAACGTTCACTGTGGCTTAACGGCGTGTTTTCTGCTGCTATTGTAGAGGCGGGAAAGAGAAATTGCGAGGAGAAAGAGAAGTCAGCTTGGGGCCGGAGGTGGAGGTTGGGTTAAAAAAAACAACAGCACGGTAGAGCATCTGGGGGGAAGGAAATGGTGGGGGTAGGGGGCGGGAAGATAGGTCAGGCAAAGATAGAACAGAAAATGTGGTTTTAACGAGTTTTGTTTCTGCTGTTGCACATGGCTGTAGGTTGGTTTGCTCAGCAGTAGGGAGCAATGCACCGGTTTCGGAACCAATGAGTTTAGCAAAAGGAATCCATGAGTGACAGTTCTGAAATCCTCCACTACAGCTTTAGTGGGCGTACATGTTGATTTCCTCACAAATTTTGCCCTGGGGACATAACAGAACACCTCTGTCTTCTGCCCCAGTGGCTTTGCCCCATGAGGAGCACTGCAGTCCCAATGGAACACTTTTATCTGTGGCCTCACAATGCGCACGGACATTTCCTGGGGTTCCACAGGCACTGCTTTAAAAGCAGCTCACTGTGCCATAATGAGCACTGGGAACGTTCTGAGCTGGGAGCAGCGGATGGCAGTGGGACATTCCATGCTGGAGCCGATGGTGGAGCAAGGGGAAGCAGTCGGGGGGCACTGAGCAGCCCGAATAGCACCGAGCACGGCCAGAGGGACGGCAGGACGGTCCGTGCGGTGATCCTGGAGGTCTCCTGCAGTCTTGGTGATTCCACGGAATCCCACAGTCACAACGCCGAGCGCCGCCCCGCTGCTGCGCGGTTCCGAGGAGCAGAGGGAGCAGTGTGTCTCTCACAGGCTGCTTCTGGGGAAACTGGCTGCCCGTGGCCTGGACAGGCACACACTGCTTTGGGTAAGAAACTGGCTGGAGGGCCGTGCCAGCGGGTGGTGGTTAATGGAGCGAAGTCCAGCTGGCGACCTGTTTCAAGTGGTGTCCCCCAGGGGTCGGTGCTGGGGCCCATCTTGTTTAATATCTTTATTGATGACCTAGATGAGGGGATAGAGTGTACCCTCAGTAAGTTTGCAGATGACACCAAGCTGGGAGGTGGTGTTGATCTGCCTGAGGGCAGGGAGGCCCTTCAGAGGGACTTAGATAACCTGGATCGCTGGGCTGAGGTGAATGGGATGAGGTTCAACAAGGCCAAGTGCCGGGTCCTGCACTTTGGCCACAACAACCCCATGCAGCGCTATAGGCTTGGGGAAGAATGGCTGGATGACTGTGAAGAGGAAAGGGACCTGGGGGTTGATTCTGGGCTGAACATGAGCCAGCAGTGTGCCCAGGTGGCCAAAAGGGCCAGCGCCATTCTGGCCTGCATTAGAAATGGTGTGGCCAGCAGGAGCAGGGAGGTGATCATCCCCTGTACTCACACTGGTGAGGCCGCACCTCGAGTGCTGTGTTCAGTTTTGGGCCCCTCACTACAGGAAAGACATTGAGGCCCTGGAGCGTGTCCAGAGAAGGGCAACGAAGCTGGTGAGGGGTCTGGAGCACAAGTCCTATGAGGAGCGGCTGAGGGAGCTGGGATTGTTTAGTCTGGAGAAGAGGAGCTCAGGGGAGACCTCATTGCTCTCTACAACTTCCTGAAGGGAGGCTGTGGTGAGGAGGGTTTTGGCCTCTTCTCCCAGGCAACGAACAGGACCCGGGGAAATGGCTGCAAGTTGTACCCAGAAGAGGTTTAGGTTAGACATGAGTGTCATGGTTTTATGATTTTTGGTTATCAGTATTCCACATCATAACATCATGTTGTGCAATGGGGGTTTGACTGTGGATGCTCAAGTTCCGGGTGCCTGTCTGGAGGAGAAGAACAACTACATTCCCCAGGGGGCTTTGTGGTCAAATGTAACTGCCGGCAAGGTCACTTGATGTTCTCTTCTTCGCCTGCTCTTCTTTGCCTGCGCTTTTCCGTCTGCTTTTCTTCATCGGCTCAACTGGACTGCACTTCTCACCTCAGTGCTGTGGTGAGACCTATCCACCTTTCACACACACTCTCTCATTATATTTTGCTGATACTATATTTAGTAAATTAGTTTGTTTCACCTCAGATCGTTGCTGCTGTTTTCAATTATTTTGGGTCCCCTGTTTCCCTTTTCCGGAGGCGCAGATCTGCGGATTCCTCCGCCCTGCTCGTCACGGAACCGGGCCGAACCAGCCTGTAAACCGCTGACAATGAGGAAAAACTTTTTCTCTCAGACAGTGGTCAGGCACTGCAATGGCTGCACAGGGAGGTGGTGGAGTCGCCGTCCCTGCAGTGTTCAAGAGGCGTCTGGACGAGGAGCTGCGAAATCTGGTTTAGTGCTTGTGGTAGCAGTGGTAGTGTGAAGACAGTTGGACTAGATGATCTTATAGGTCGTTTCCAACAATGTGAGGTCGCAGCAGCACAGAATGATCCCACGCTGCTGCCCCAGTGCGGCCGGACCCGAGGCTGGGGGTATTTCTGCTCTCCTTTCGGGCTCCATCAGCGGCTCCGGCCGCCCCCGCAGTCCGAGCGGCGCACGCAGCACAGCGCCGCGCTCCGCGAACGGCGCCCCGCGGGACACAACGCAGCGCCGAGCGCACAACAGTGCCTTACTACAGGAGATTCTAGTTGCAGGGAAGACTCCTCGCTAACGGGAGGAGGGGGTGCTTGTTCCTGGGGGCTGTATGGGGGTGGCCAAAGGTATTCCCCCTCCTCCTCCTCAGTTCTTCGTTTCCCCTTTTCTTTAAAATTAAATAAAAAGGCCTGCTCCTGTGATTGTACAATCCAGAGAGCAGCATATTCGGACTCCTCAGTGTCCACTTGGGGTTTATTGTTTACCTATAGATTTAATTCTTGACATATCCAATCTTCAAATGAGCCAAATACCGGCCACATTATATGGGGATTTCTTAGGGGTTTCCCTCCTCGGATCTCCACACAGTAGTATACCATTTTCTCTTTACTGTTCCCTTTTCTACGGGCAGAGTCCCCCCAGTATTTGATCATTAGTCCTAATGGACTTTCTGGTGGTATGTCAGGCAGCTTTCCCTTGCCGCCCATGGGCAGAGGGGCATTGCTTTTCCCCTGTCCCATCTTCTGGGGCACCTTCTTACACACACACACACACATGCTTCCCCTTGGTCGTGGCTCACTCCCTCTCAGGCTACGAGAACCGCACTACTGAAGGGTCTGCTCTCGCTTGGCCTCTTAGAGACCTCTCACACAGGTGCACCCCAGGATAACCAACCCCGACCGGACAGATCCACGCAATACTTACTCAGTCCTGAGTCTTTGTTCGGTCTTTGTGCACAAATGATTATGGGGTTCTGCAGGTTCTTCTGCTCACTCTCCAAATTTAGAGTGGTTCGGAGATCCAGTATTTGCAGCGGGAAACAGAATCACAGAATCACAGAATTGAAGGGGTTGGAAGGGACCTCCAGAGATCATCGAGTCCAACCCCCCTGCCAAAGCAGGTTCCCTACACCAGGTCGCAGAAGTAGGCATCCAGGCAGGTCTTGAATATCTCCAGAGGAGGAGACTCCACCACCTCCCTGGGCAGCCTGTTCCAGTGCTCCGTCACCTCACAGTAAAGAAGTCCTTGCGCACATTGGTGCGGAACTTCCTATGCTCCAGTTTTCGGCCATTTCCCCTTGTCCTGTCTCCACATACCACTGAAAAGAGTCCGGCCTCGCCACTCTGCCCCCCACACCTTAGATATTTATAGACCTGGATCAGGTCTCCTCTCAGTCTTCTCTTCTCAAGGCTAAACAGACCCAGCTCCCTCAGCCTTTCCTCATAGGAGAGACACTCCAGGCCCTTCACCATCTTTGTGGCCCTCCGCTGGACTCTTTCCAAGAGATCCCTGTCTTTTTTGTACCGGGGAGCCCAGAACTGGACACAGTACTCCAGATGAGGCCTTACCAGGGCAGAGTAGAAGGGGAGGATCACCTCCCTCGACCTGCTGGCCACGCTCTTTTTAATGCACCCCAGAATGCCATTGGCCCTCTTGGCCACAAGGGCACACTGCTGGCTCATGGCTGACCTCTCATCCACCAGGACACCCAGGTCCCTCTCCGCAGAGCTCTTCTCCAGCAGCTCATCCCCCAACCTGTACTGGTGCATGCAATTATTCCTCCCTAGGTGCAAGACTCTACACTTGCTTTTGTTAAACCTCATCCAGTTTCTTTCTGCCCAGCTCTCCAGCCTGTCCAGGTCTCGTTGAATGGCAGCACAGCCTTCAGGCGTGTCAGCCAATCCTCCCAACTTCGTATCATCAGCAAACTTGCTGAGGGTGGCCACTATCCCCTCATCAAGGTCATTGATGAAGATGTTGAACAAGACTGGACCCAGCACCGACCCCTGAGGAACACCGCTGGTTACAGGCCTCCAACCAGACTCTGCACCGCCAACAACGACCCTCTGTGCTCTGCCAGTCAGCCAGTTCTCAACCCACCTCACTGTCCACTCATCTATCCACACTTCCTCAGCTTTGTTATAAGGATGTCGTGGGAGACAGTATCAAATGCCTTGCTGAAACCAAGGTAGACCACATCCACTGCTTTTCCCCCCATCCACCCAGAGACAACATCATAGAAGGCTACCAGGTTGGTCAAGCACGACCTCCCCCTGGTGAGCTCATGCTGACTACCTCCTGATAACCTCCTTTTCTTCCAGTTGTCTGGAGATGGAATCCAGCACAATCTACTCCATCACCTGGATCCGAGTCACGGCACCAAATTGTTATAGATTCCCTTGACAAAACCAGACAGAGTCTAGTTTGATAAAGGGATAGCTTTATTTAATTAAGCAAGGCAGTAAAGTGAGCAAAACAGCGCTGGACAGCCGAGGAGAGTGTACACTCCACCAGGGTCACGATTTGAACTAAGGATTGGCTCTGTACTTATACAGTTCTCGTCTCCTGCAGACATTCCAGCCATTCTTGCATTGATATAATTCTTATCTCCTGCATACGTTCCTGCAGCCGCACAGGCTGTTGCTGTGGTCGTAGGTGTTTTGCTGTGGGATTCATTTTCCAGCCTCCTGATGGTTGTGGGGGTGAAAGTTAGTAGTCTTTTCCATTATTCTTTGGTTATTTTCTAGCAGCTTATGTGCCCCGGGCCTGCGACTTCTTAGTTTCCATCATTTACAACATTATTTACATTCTCAGACACCTGAGAAAGCACCATTGAGTTTTGATTTGAGTAACAAACTTAACCCCTATATATCACAAGCAGAAACACAGCAACGAGTCATAGAGTCGTAGAATTGCTCAGGCTGGAAAAACCCTTAAAGATGAACCAGTAAACTATGAGTCAACCATCCTACCCTAACTCTAACAACCCTCTGCTAAATCATGTCCCTGAGCACCACATCCAAATGATTTTTAAACACATCCGGGGATGGTGACTCTACCACCTCAATGGGCAGCCCATTGCAGTGCTTAAAAACCCTTTCTGTAAAGAAGTGTTTCCTAATATCCAACCTAAACTTACCCTGGCACAACCTGAGGCGATTTCCCCTCATCCTGTCACCTGTCACCAGTGAGAAGAGAGCTGCCCCGCTCTCACTGTCTCCCTGCACGGCTTCACTACGTACCTGTTATCATCGTAAGCTGCTTGCCCACTCTTCCAGAGACCATAAGCTTTCTTTTTGCTCTTGAATTCTAAAGGTCTCTGTTCAGCCAGTCTGGCCTCCCTGCCTGTCAGCTCGTCCTCCATGACTTGGGGAAGTTCATCTCCTGCACCTTTAAATTTACTTCCTTAAAGTATTCCTAGCCTTCCTGGGCTCCCATGCCCTCCAAAGTTACCTCCCAATGGACCTTCTCAACCATGGTCCTAAAGAGGCCAAAGTCTGTCCTCCGGAAGCCCAAACCGGCAGTTCTTTTGACTCTCCTCCATGCTTCAACAAGGATGAAGCAATCGAGCATCTCATGATCACTGTCCCCCAGACGGCTTCCAACCTTTACATCCCCCACAAGACCTTCTCTGCTAAACAGCAGGTCCAGGATTTTGCTTTCCCTCATTGGCTCCTCCACCAGCTGTGCCAGGAATTGATCTCCCACACACTCTAGGAACTCCAGGACTGTTCCCTATGTGCTGTATTATAAATCCAGCAGATGTCGGGGAAGTTGAAGTCCTCCGTAAGAACAGTGGGGAGAGACCTTGAGACCTCACCCAGCTGTCTATGAAGTGTCTTGTCCACCTCTTCATCCTGGTTGGGTGGCCTGTACCAGACTCCCACGATAATGTCAGTCTCATTGGGCTTTGCTTTTATTCTGGCCCATAAGCTCTCAGCCCTATCATCATTAATTCCCATACATTAGCATTCTTTCTTAACATAGAGGTCTCCACCACTTCCCTTCCTGCTTTGCCTATCTCTTTGGATAAGTAGGCAGCCACCCATCACAGCACTCCAGCTGTGAGTCATCCCACCACATTTCCATGATGGCAACCATATCATAGCTTTCCAACCACACAATGGCCTCCAGCTCCTGTTAATTATCCATGCTGCCTGCACTGGTGTAAATGCACCTGAGCTGGGCCTCCTTTGGAGCGCCAGTAGCCCTAATACCCTCTTGGCCATACTCAGGTGTTTCCGTAGCCACCAACCTCATACCAACCCTCCCATTCTTCCTACAAAAAGGTGAGTTGTCCTCCTCCCTCACCAAGACACAAGACGTGGGATCTTACCAGCACATCCCTCTCACACAAGCACTGGCACGTTGCATACAGGCTCTGTTCTAATGACCCCAGTTACACCCCACCCTCCTTTAGACCTAGTTTATCAACTCCGTCAAGGAATATAACTCAATCAATGAACCTTCCCAACTCCCATCGTAAGACCCCTTCCCACCAGTGGGAGAAGCTGCTCCTATCAGTTGCCTGCAGGCCTGGTTTCGTGTAAATTGAGCAGAGGTCAAAAAACACAAACCCCTGCTGGGCATACCAGGCTTGGAGCCAGGTATTATTCAATTGGCCCATCATATTTAGTCCCTCATTATTCCCTATAGCTGGAGGGATAGAGGAGAACACAACTTGTGCTTCCAAACCCTTGACCTGTCGCCCCAAGGCTCTGAAGTCCTTTTTCATAGTCCTTAGGGAAATTCTTCCTATATCATCGCTGCCAACCTGAAACAACAACAGGAGGCAGTAACCTGAGGGCCAAACAATAGAAGGAAGTTTATTCCTCACATCTTTAACCCGGGCCCCCAGGAGGCAGCAGACCTCCCTGTGTGGAGGGTCTGGTCCACATATCGGCCCTTCTGCTCCCTTCAGCAGGGAGTCACCAATGACAACGACCTGTCATTTTCTCTTTGCTAAGGAGATGTTAATACTAAGTGAGGTCTGGTTAGACTTTGGTGTCACCAAGTGGGGAGAACCACCATCACCACCACTGTCCAGCTGTCCCTGCATAGCACTCTAACTGTTCCACAGGGCAGCTGGGGAGGCAGGGGAATCTCTGGGTTGTTGTGCCTGCATCGCCAAGCAGGGGCCTTTTCCATTACCCCACTGTAATAGGAGCCATCAATTGTTTGTTAATCAAATCGTGTGCAAGCTTATCACTAGGAAACTCTAGGAAACTGCACTAATCGCAGGCATCCTGAAGCATCAACAAACAGCCTTTTAAGGTATGGACCCCAGGACTTACACAGCCTTGAAGATCTGACACAAAGACCCGAACGGATGCACTGCGAAAGATCTCAGCCCCCATCTGACAAGACAAAGGACAGCTGTTTAGCAGCAGGACGAGGCACGCGCAACAGATATCGACAATGCTACGCACACCAGATATCAGCTGTACAAAGACTGTCAGCTGGGAGATGAAAGCGCGCGCCGTTGGTGCAGCAGAGACTCCCCGGCCGCCCAGCGCCATTTTGCTTACTTGCGTGCTTTAATAAACTCCAATTTCTAAAATACATAATTAGATTGTTTGATTTGTTTAGAATAATTTAACACAGCACAGCCCCCAATTCTTAACCGCTGTTGATAGGGGCAGCAGAGGACGGGGCTCACTGCAGCAGGAGCGCTGCCTGCCCACTGGTTCCCCTCTATCACCTGTTTGCAGGGTGGCAGGGGGTGACGTGCTCCACGCGGAGCCTCAGCCGGCTGCCCAGATCCCAGGGCTGATAGGGTTTGGCACCACCGAATCCCCTCCCACATTCCTTTATGATCCTCAGCCTCTCCACCTCCTCCTTCGGCTCAACCTCAAGGCCGAGTAAGTCATTTAGCTGGTCGCATCCACACAAGTGCTGTTTCCATAACCCAGCACTGCAAAGGCCAGGCTCTGGCACTCACTACAGCCACGGACCTGCACACAAACACCTTCTTTCGGGAGCTCAGCCTGAGTCTCCACATTTTTCTTGGTCCCTGTGGTGCGGCTGCGCACCGTCCTGAGAATCCCCGCAGAGCGTTTCGCTGCGCACTGGGATGTACGGCACAGACACCGGGAAGAGCGTTCCGGGCAAACTGCGGGACCGGGCCGGATTTAATGTCGCCGTGCCCGTAAGGGAGAGGAACTGCGGCTGCGAAACAACGCGCCCGACCTCAGCCGTGCGCGCAGCTCCGCGGACCCGCGAACGGCGCTGAGCTGAGGGCGGGAACAGCGCAACTGCTGCGGGCGCCCCTGCATAGCATTCCGCGCCGAGGTGTGGGCGGGGCTGGGACAGCAGAGCACCAATGGGAGAAAGGGATGCGCTCGGGGGCGGGGCTAAGGCCAAGAGGCGGAGCTATGCTAATAAGCAGCGCAGAGGCCAGCGGTAGCGCTCCGCGACACCAAGAACCGGGGCCACCATCGGGGCTGCAGCAGACCCCAACCAGCAGATGCTGGAGCCGTCCTTGATTTTTACCCACAAGCTCTTGACCTGATCGTGGCTGTTCCTCACACTCAGCTCCTGGCAATCGATCCGATTCCTATCACAGAGGGCAACTCCGCCACCCTCCTACCCTGCCTGTCCCTTCTGAAAAGCCTGCAGACCTCAATCAGAGAATTCCAATCCCTCCATGACAGCAATCAGGTTGCACTTTTCCCGGTTGCACCACGGTTTCCAGCTCCTCCTGTTTCTTTCCCATGCTGCATGCATTGCCATAGAGGCACTTCAGCTCGGCTTTTGGCCTCGTTGCCCTCTCGGAGGACCCCTCCCCAATGCCTGCAGGACAAGTCTGGGTTTTCCCTCCCGCCTCCCCGGCTGACAGCGTTCCCACGCTCTTCTCTGTCACCCGGTGCAACCCCTTCCCCACCACGTCCAGCGTAAAGCCCTGCTAAGCAGCCCAGCCAGCTCTGCTCCCTGCAATCTTTGCGGCCCTGCCAGTCGGTGGCTCCCATCCCATGCCGTCACATTCCCCCTTTCTCAAGGCTGCGTCCCAACCTGCAGCACCCAAAGCCCTGAGCACAGCACCGTTCACAAAGCCGTTCCTTCAGCTCGTCCGCCCTCCTCCTTCCGTGCGGGTCCCAACCACCACCCGAGAGCACAGAGGAGAAACTTTTGTGCTCCCGATCCCGTCCGCGGTTTTCACAGAGTCCCGAAGTCCCTTTGGATCGCCCAGAACTTCTTTTGCCGACCTCTGCATTTCCAACGTGCAAAACCGGTAAAGGCTTTGGAGCCGGCGACGGTTTTGTTTGCTTCCAAGCCGACCATTCTCCGGTTCCACGATCCCTGCCAACCGTGCCAGGGCCGTTGGTGCGGTTGGATCCATCCCGTCCCATCGCTGCGCGTCCGCAACGCCTTCAGCCGATCGCCCGGCGCTGACAGAGCGGCTCCTGCGGGTGCCGACCGCGGGCCGTTCCTTCGGCGCTGCCGGGGCGGAGCTGCGGCGCCGTGGGAAGGAGGCGGTGGACGAGGGGCGGGGCTATGCAAATCTGCGTGGCAGGGGCCGCTGGTAGTTGTGAAGCCACGAGGAACCGGGCAACGGCGGCGCCGCCATCGGGCGGAGCGGGAGCGGAGCGGGGCGGCGCGGGGTGGGGAGCGGCGCTGGGGCGGCGGGGGAGGGGTCGGTGCGGGCGGCGTGCGCGCGTCCGCGAGATGTCGGGGGCGCGCGTGGGGGCGGGTGTGGCGCGGGGAGAGGCTTGGGCATCGCTTCTCGGCCTTTTGGCTAAGATCAAGTGTAGTATCTGTTCTTATCAGTTTAATATCTGATACGTCCTCGATGAGAGGACTTTATATTAAACGGATTTTTGGGCGCGGGAGTTGGACCCGGAGCTTGCTCCCTCCGCTCCGCGCATCGTCCCGGTATGGCAGTACCTCCGGGCACGGTGCACCTCCCCCGGGAGGAGTGTTGGCGGTGAAAGGCAGAGGGGGAGAGGGGGGGGAGCGGCGCCCGGAGGGCCGTTTGTGGCCCTGCGTGCGCGCTGCGCGACGAAGGCTGCCTTTGCGGTCTGTTCTCCTCTTTGCGGTTTGTCTGTCGGTTCGGGACCGCTGGACGGACGGCGCCCTGTGAGTGCGCTGCAGTGCGGCCGTGACTTTGAGCGACCGGAGGAACTGGGGCTGTTCGGTGTGGGGAAGAGGAGGCTGAGGGGAGACGTCGTTGCTCCCTTCCAGGACCTGAAAGGTGATTGCAGTCAGAGCGGGGCTGCTCTCTTCTCACTGCTGACAGGACGAGGGGAAACGGCCTCGGGTTGTGCCGGGGTAAGTTTGGGTTGGATCTCGGGAAACGCTTCAGTCCAGAAAGGGTTGTCAAGCACTGGGATGGGCTGCCCAGGGGGGTGGTTGAGTCACCAGCCCCGGATGTGTTTGAAAAGCGTTTGGATGTGGTGCTCAGGGCCATGATTTAGCCGAGGGTTGTCAGAGTTGGGGTAGGATGGTTGGGTTGGGGTTGGACTTCCTTATCCTGGGGGTCTTTTCCAAACGGGGCGGTTCTGTGATTCACTCAGGCCGTGGCAGTCCACCGTCAGCCTCCATTCTCCACTGGCTTTACGCACCGGCCCTATGGGCTGTTCAGAGGTGAGCGAGTTCTGCTGATCACTGCCTGACTCTCCAGCTGACGAATCAACTTCTGAATGGGGAGCAAGGAATCCCTGCTGGTGCGGTGCTGCCGCCTGTGCACCGTTTTTGTGGCAGTCGGTACCTGCTGCTCTTTCACTCGTAGCAACCCCACAACAGACGGATCTTCTGACAGGCCAGGCGGAACAGACAGCTGCTTCACGTTGTCTGTGTCTACAGCAGCTCTTCCAAAGGCCATCGATACCCCATGGGATCCTTGAAATGCCCCCTTCTGAGGTAATCCATACCCAGTGTACCTGGAGCCCCTGGGAGCCCCGAGTCACCTCTGGTTCCATCTGGGACTGCGGCAGCGGGACAGCAGAGCCACAGCGCCAAAACCGGGCAGGGAACAAGACCAGGGAGGGAAAGAAGAAAACGAAAACCAGCGGCGACGATCTGAGGAGGAAAGTTAATTCACTAATGCTAATGGCAGAAATAGAAGTGAGCTGGGATTGCGGCTGATGAACCGAATCAACGAGCGCCCGCACCTGCCGGAGCGGCGGCAGACAGCGCCGCCACGTGACTCGGGGGCCGCGCCGCCACGTGACCCCGGAGCCGCGCCGTCACGTGACTCGGAGCAGCGCTGCCTTCCCTCCGAGCGGAGCAGCGCGGAGCGGGGCCGGCGCTGGGAGCTGCAGTTCTGCTCCTCTGAGCCCCGCAGAGCCGCAAATATCCGCCATCCCGGAACTGCGGCCTGAACTCCCGCACTGCCGCTGCACTGCACGGCGTTGCGATGTGGAACGCTGATAACAAACATCGCAAAGCCGTCCCGTTCCAGCCCTGATCCCACACCACTGCATCCTCTTCATATTTACAAACGATGATTAACGCGCATTAAACACGCACTCAGACGTGGGATCGCTGCCTGCGCTCCCCCTTTCGGCAGCACATTGCCTTTGGTGCACGCTGCACAGCCCCATTCCCTCCATCACCCGCCAGTGCACCCTGAACACAAACAGCCCCACGGACAGGTCTGCCCTTTCCAGAGGCTGGAAGGCCCCAAACCGCTTCTCCCAGCGCGTTCTTTACCTGCACTGCAGGGACCTCATCCCCTGTGCAGCATGCGGGGAGCTGCACTGGCTAGGACCATCACGATTGATAGATCCTCTAGTATTGACCAACCAGGTGGCTTCTGCCAAACGCTTCTCCCAGCGCTTCAAGGTTCCAGCACCCGCTGCTGTCAACGTGGTTTAGAACAACCCACTGCAGCGGCTGATCTTACCAGAAGCTCTGCACAGGACTTGTTTCTCCAGACCCAGTTTGGTGTTTCGGGCGGTAGCATGGGGGGCTGCATATGTTTCACACCACCCAGTGGTTGCCTCCACCACGGTGAGCACAGAACGCTGACCATTATGGGTTCGTGACAAGGTGATGGCATCAACCTGCCACGCCTCCCCATATTGATACTTTTGCCATCATCTTCTGTAGGAAATATCCAAATAAGTTTCCAGGACGGTATCTCTGATAAAGCAGATTTTATTCACAATTGCAATGGCGGGCCTCCTGCAAGCAGGAGAGCTCCCAGAAAACAGCGTTACCTCTTTTATTCCCTATTCCCCGATGCTGATCTCCTTCTCCCCTGGCTCCTTATTGGCTGAGTACTGCAGGTTCACAATCTTTTCAACGCTTCACTAAACATGCAAACACTGGACAAACATAAATTTTTGCTGCATAAGTGTAAATCTGTAGTTAATTAATCAACTTATTCCACACCTGATCGTTATTTTGCAGATATCTGCTTGTCCTTCTTCTTACAAAGATCAGCTCGGGAGAAAGACAGGGGAGGATCCTGGTGCCTGCCCTCACACCCCAACCTGCTCACGGTGTGAGACAGTGCGGCTTTGTGTAGAGGCCCTCATTTCTTTGATGTTTGCTAAGTCTGTCTTTCTTTTGCTGGGAATTTCTTATCCTAACAGAACAACTCTACAATATGTTTTCTAATCCCTAACTTTATACTCGCATTGTTTGGAACATTTATCAACTATTACAGTTTTGCAAGAAAGAATTAATCACATAATTCAGTAATAATGTTTCTAAAACATGCCGCTAACATATACAGGAATTTTCTTCTTAGATCAACTATTTCTAAGGATAAGTTACAGAATACAAATGCACGATGTTCTACTTCTTCAAACCAATTGCTCTTTTTAATATCAAATGCAGAAACAACATTCCATTCCCACACTTCCCCTGTGAGAGGTTTCGTCCTCTAGCCTTGCTGAATTGCAGCACGTGTGTCACAGCCATGAACAAGCTGTGCAATAGTGTCCGTAGTTCAGTCCACCCCTCGCTCTGCAGCCCACTGCTATGCTGCATCCCCTCCTTGATGGCCCGAGGTCTCGTGGGCCCAACGAGGTAGAAATCATCCCCTTCCCCCCGACTCAGGGCAGCCCCCCCCCATCGGTTACCTGCAGTGAGCAGAGCAGTCGCACGCTGGTCGATCTCTGCTGTCATTCTCTCACCTGTGCTCGCAGTGCAGCAGTGGGTTTTCTACGCCGTTCCTTCCCGTCTTCTCCATGCTCACGTGAGTAACTCCGCAGGGCAGCACGTGCCATAGATCTGCTGCTGTCGTTTGCCTGAGTGGGAAAGCGTTTGCCTTTGACAGCTGAGATTTTGGATGGTACGGGCGCTGAGGAGGGTTCATCACCTTCATCAGTTCGATCAGCTCCTTCAGCAGACTCGTTAGATCAACCTGATCTTCATCGGCTGTTTCTGGCGCTGCCACGGGTTCATCACGATTCATGGACAGGGACAATTCCTCCAGCATGCCGCCCCGTTTCCTCTTCTCTTTACCTACCATCTCATCCACCCTCTCATCCGTTTTATCCGTTCTTTCTGTTATTTCTGAGATGGCTGAAACGGAACTGTGGGATGGAGGCAGTTGTTGTTCCAAGTTCTGAAGTCTAATAATCAGTTCAATCACGGGGGGCCTCCTCTGCTGCTTCTCGTATCTCTGGTACATTGATACCAGCGCACCAAGGTACCTCTCTGGTGCTGTTCTTGTGAGATTCCACACAAGAGCTGACGTGCTCCTCACACTCTCAGGATCACGGTGGCTCCAGCGTGGATCATTAGGGACAAACATGGGGTCATACAACATCTCCACCACGGCCGTCTCTCTCAAATACTGGATACCTTCTTTAAAAGTCTCCCACCTTTTCACTGGGCTCCAGATCATCTCTGAAGGGATGCCTTTCCTTCACGGCCAGTAACATTCGTTCCCAGAGGGTGTTGACTCTGTGCAGACATCTGCGGATCCCTCTGTCAATCGCTGAGTCTCTGGCAATGTTTCCCAGCTGGCGAGCCCTGTTTCCATCTAGAAGCACGCTGCTGGCCCCGCTGTCCCAACACCGAAGCAGCCAGGTGACAATAGCTTCGTTTGGGAGCCGTATGAACTCCTCTCTTGAGCCGTGGGATCCAGTCACCTCCAGAGGTGGGCGAGCAGTGCTGACAGACCTCCTCCTCACTCTCCTCTCTGTGCCTCTCAGCTCCTTCCGTTGCTGCTCTCGATGGCGGTGCTGTTGGGGACGGTCCCTCCCCTGCATCTTCCTCCACTTCCTCCGCTGCTGCTGCTTCTTCTCTCCGTCCTAAACCTCCCCATCTTTGCTGCCGCTCAGCATTCTCTGCTCTAGGAGAAGACTTCTTCCACATGAAGTAGATGAGGAGGATGGAGAGGAAGACATTCAGGAAGATGGACAATGCGATCCCCGATTCGGCATTCCAAACGTGCATAAAGAGCTGAGCAGAGAACCCGGAAAGCAGCCTGAGCACGGAGCTGTGTGTGAGATCAGCTGCTTCCAACGGGAGGGACGGCTGCCAGGCAGGGATCTCCATCAGCGCCCTTAAGTGGTCACACATGCATACAGCTCCCACACTGCAAACGATGAACTCGATGAGAGACCAAAGCGTCCCAAGGGACACGACGGCCTTTCTTCCGCCGTGCAGCGCCCCTAAAAGGAAGAACGGATTCATTGCCGGCGTCAGGAAAAGCAAGAAGGGAAGACAACAGCCGAGTGCAGCGCAGCACTGCGCCCGGCCCAGAGCCCGACCTGCGCGGCTCCATCGCCTCAACGCGTCCTGGGGGGTTTGTTTGTAGCTTAAAACAAGGGCAGACTGCGTTCGGATTTGCCCGCATCGCCCAGCAAAAACGTCCCGGGGTTCCCCGATCTGTGCGTGACCGCAATGGGACAGCAGCCCCGCAGGCACGGCGCGACGGGAACGGGGGGAAAGGCGGAAAGGAGTAAGAAGGCGTATTTAGTAATTGCGATACCGGGATGCAGAGAGAACAGAACAGAAGGCGAGACGACGGGAACTGAGGGCAACAAAGCGAAGAGAACGAGAGAGAGAAGCGCCCAAGCCGAGCACCGCTCCGCTCCGCACCGTACCTCTCCGTACCGCACCGCAACGCTGACAGATCCGCAGCGGCTGAGATCGTGTCTGCAGCGGGAGAAAAGTGTGAGCGGCCACGGATGTTCAGAGCTCACGGCGGAGCGAGCAAACATTACGATTTTGTGCCTGGAAATCCTTTCTAATAGGCATCGTCCCACCGAGCGCACAGCGATGAAGAGTTCATCGGGAGGGTGAGCGAGGAGGAGCGCCTGAGGAAGTCAAAGGACGCGGAGCAGACGGGAATGGGGCTGAAAGGACAGCAGGCGGCAGCAGAGAGCGAGGAACAGAGGCTGAGCGTTCTTACATCGTTCCTCGAGAGGGGTGCGTGTGTTAATTACCTCCGGAGGAACAGCGAGCGGTGATACACGTGGGAATACGTCTGTTCATAGGACCATGGGACCACAGAATGGCCTGGGTTGCAGAGGCCCACGATGTTCATCTGGTTCCAACCCCCTGCTGTGTGCAGGTCGCCAACCAGCAGCCCAGGCTGCCCAGAGCCACATCCAGCCTGGCCTTGAATGCCTGCAGGGATGGGGCATCCACAGCCTCCTTGGGCAACCTGTTCCAGTGCCTCACCACCCTCTGGATGAAAAACTTCCTCCTCATATCCAACCCAAACCTCCCCTGTCTCACTTTAAAGCCATTCCCCCTTGTCCCATCACCATCCACCCTCACAAACAGCCGTTCCCCCTCCTGTTTATCCTCTCCCTCCAAGCACTGGAAGGCCACAATGTGGTCTCCCCGCAGCCTTCTCTTCTCCAAGCCAAACAATCCCAGTTCCCTCAACCTTTCCTCATAGGAGAGCTGCTCCAGCCCTCTGTGTGACCACCTCTTAGTGGTCCTCTTCTGGAACCGCTCCAAGAGCTCCACGTCCTTCCTGTGCTGGGTTCCCAGGCCTGGATGCAGTGCTGCAGATGTGGCCTCACAAGAGCCGAGTAGAGGGAAACAATCACCTCCCTGTCCCTGCTGGCCACCCCTTTTTTAATGCAGCCTGGAACACGGTTGGCCTTCCGGGCTGCAGCACTCACTGCTGGCTCGTGTCCAGCTTCTCGTCCACCGGGACCCCCAAGTCCTTCTCCGCAGGGCTGCTCTCCAGGAGATCTTCTCCCAGTCTGTATCAGTACTTGGCACTGCTTTGACCCAATGCAGCACCCTGCACTTGGCCTTATTGAACCTCATTAGGTTCTCATGGCCCCACTTCTCCAGCCTATCCAGGTCCCTCAGCACAGCTTCCCTTCCCTCCAATGTATCGACTGCACCCCTCACCTTGCTGACATCCACAGACTTGCTGAGGCTGCACTCGGTGCCATGTCTGTCAGTGATGAAGATGTTGAAGAGCACCGGTCCCAGACCGACCCCTGAGGGACACCGCTTGTGACCGGCCTGCACCCTGACACAGAGCCATGGATCACAGCCCTTTGGCTGCGTCCAGCTGGCCAATTCCTGATCCATCCTACAGTCCATCCTTCAAATCCACACCTCTCCAATTTAGAGAGAGGGATGTGATGAGGGACTGTGTCAAAGGCCTGGCAGAAGTCCAAGTGGATGACATCCACCACCCTTCCCCCATCCACCGAAGCCGTCACTCCATCACAGAAGGCCACCAGATTGCTCAGGCATGATCTGCCCTCGGTGAAGCCATGCTGGCTGTCTCAGAGCACCTCTTTGTCTCTTATGTGCCTTAACACAGCTTCTAGGAGGGTCTGCTCCATGAACACCTGACTCTTTCGGGATCATAGTCTGCATTTGGCCATCAGGATCCAACACGGGGTCATGCAGCAGCTCTGCCATGGCTCATTCCTCAGGCACTGAGTGCCTCTTTCCATAGCGGTCTGTTTCCTTGGCTGAGGCATCGCATCTTCCTTGCAGGGATATCTTGCCCTGACGGCTATTAAAATTTGCTTCCAGAGGATGTAAGCTCCACTCCATTTTCTAACAATTTCTCCGCCTATGCCTGGATCACTGGCAATACGTGCCAGCTGGAGGGCTTCTTTACCAGCTAGAGCCACATTACTGGCCCCAGTGCCCCAGCACTGGAGCATCCAGGCAGCCCTGTTTGCATTCAGGTGTCTTTGTGTGAGTCTCAAATCTCACCCATTTTCAGAGTAGTGGTGGTGGTCTCCTCGTCCTCTCTTGTTTCTTCTCCTTTTTGTTACAGATGCAGTGACATCCAGCACTGCTTCTTTCCTTCTACAGGAGGAGCCAACACTGACATTGGTTTTCCCTCTGACTGAACTGGTTGAGCCTCTGTTATAAATTTGGAAACCATGTTACAGAACCACAGAATTGTGGAATGGCCAGGGTTGGAAGGGACCTCAAGGATCACATATCTCCAACCCGTTTGCCACAGACAGGGCCACCAACCTCCACATTTCACAGCAGCCCAGGCTGCCCAGGGCCCCATCCAACCTGGCCTTGAACACCTCCAGGGACGGACGGGGCATCCACAGCCTCTCTGGGCAGCTGTTCCAGCACATCTCTGCAAACAACTTCCCCCTCACATCCAACTGAAATCTGCCGTCATCCAGCTTCAAACCATTTCGCCTCGTCCTGCTGTTATCTCCCCTTTCCAAGAGCTGACTCCCCTCCTGTCTGTAGGCTCCCTTGAGGTCCTGAAGGCTGCAATGATTCACCCCCCAGCCTTCTTTTCTCCAGGCTGAACAAGCCCAGCTCCCTCAGCCTGTCTTTGTAGGGGAGCTGCTGCAGCCCCCTGATCATCTTTGTGGCTCCTGTGGACCCTCTCCAACAGCTCCCTGTCTTTCTTGTACTGGGGGCTCCACACTTGGACGCAGTATTCCAGATGGGGCCTCACAAGAGCAGAGTAGAGGGGAACAATCACCTCTCTGTCCCTGCTGGCCACCCCTCTTTTGATGGAGCCCAGGATCCCATTTGCCTTCCGAGCCACAAGGGCACACTGCTGGCTCATGTTCAGTTTTTCATCCATCAAGACCCCCAGGTCCTTCTCCACGGGGCTGCTCTCAAGGACCGCTCCTTCCAGTCTGTAGGGATGCCTGGGATTCTTCCGGCCCAAGTGCAAAACTCTGCACTTTGCCGTGTTGAACCTCATCAGGTTCACCCAGGCCCACTTTTGCAGCCTGTTGAGGTCCCTCTGAATGGCATCCCTTCCTCCCACAAGGAACTTTGTGTTGAAGAGACAAACAACCTCAGGTTGGCTCAGCGCCAGAAAAATGTTTGGGAAAAATTGCCACCATGCCAGAGAAGCTGTTTGGAAGTTGTCCCAGTGCAGCATTCAGCCACTGCCCCACTCCTGCCGCGCTGTGTGGGGTTGCTGTGACCCACGGGCAGCAGCTGGCACCTGGCTGTGTTGGAGCTCATCCAGACCCCTCTGAAGGGCACTGCTCCCTCCAGTATCATAACTGACTAAATATGCTCTGTGTCATCTGAGAAGTTTTCTTCTTCCAAGTATATTCTATTTCAGTTTGGAAACCCAAGTGCAAATCTAGAAAGAAGTGTTATAAGCTGTGCAAGGGTTGCAGTAACACCAGATATTCTAAATAAAGAAACCGTTCCAGCACGGCCAAACCGAACCGATGTGGCTGAAGAGGAGCGGCTCTGAAACGCGGCACGGCACCGACTGCGGGGATGGGGCAGCGCCAGACCTGCTGAGCTCCTGAGGCGTGGGGAAGGGAGCCAGAAACTTCCTGTGAAATGGACGACATAAATGGAGCTCAACAGCTGCACTGTGCACACTGCACCCCAGTGGGACTGTGCTGAGCTGCCCATTGCGGGAAAGGAACATTCGTTATCCACATCCCATCTGCGCAGTGCACGAGTGGATGGAGCAAAGCACGGAGCTCCAGCAGTTATCCAGAGCCTTTACAGTGGAATTTAACAGCAATCCAACATCAGCACAGAGCCCTCAGCCCGACCCTTGTGTGCCCCTGTGCCCACACACATCCCGCTCCCCGCTCCCTCCTCCCACCCACCCCTGCTGCCGTGCGCGGTCCGGGACACAGCGCTGCTCTGCGGGGCCGCAGCCGCCCGGCGCTGCCGAGCACCCCATGCTCGCGGCGCTCCCGACGGGCTGCTCTTATGCACGGGGCGGGGCGGATGTTGGAAACCGCCCCTTTCCGCAGACAATATAAGAACCGGCGCCGTTGTCAAAGGATTGCCTGTATGCGCGGAGAGGCGGAGTGTGTTCTGGGACTGACGCTGACCGAACTGTTTCCTACAGCGGGTGTTACCTCGGCTTCCGGTCTCCCAAAGCAGCAGCGTTTTCACCGTCGATCCCCGCGAGGTGTTCGCTAAGAAGAGCGCTCCGCCGGCACCGGCAATGAATAGAAACACAACCCATGGTGGCAAATCCATGCACTTTATTAACCAAGTAAAGGAATAAGTAGGAGGGGTTTGCCGTTCTGGATTTGAAGGACACCTTTTCTGCCTGGTTTTGCGAAAAAAAAAAAAAAAAAAAAAAAAAAAAAAGGTCTAGAATTATTTGCCTTTGAATAGGAAAACCCTAATACAGGGAGAAAAAAATAAGAAAACAAAAACCAGTTAATCTGGACAGTGTTACCCAGGGTTGTGAGAACAGCCCAGTGACTTTTGAGAACTGGTCAACTTGTGAGCCTGAGATTTGGGTTCCTCCATCTCACAGTGGAACTTCACTGCAGTGCGTGGATGCCACAGTAACAGAGGAGGACTGTGTGCGATGCACTGAGAGTTTGCTGAATGTCTTGATTCAAATGGCTGTCAAGTTTCTCAACAGAAAGCACAACTGATCGAAGAGAAGGAAGCAGTTTGCTGAACACCCAGAACACCGACGCAGAGCTCCCTCCAAGCCAGCAGTGTGCACTGCATGAGGCTGTCTGTGCCAGCTGCTCAGACCTACAGGAGGAACCGCTGGACGACGCTGAGGATTCCTGGATTCATCGACGGAAGCAGTTTTGTGAGACAAGGAAACTGTAAGGCAGGACGTGCAGCAACCGCTACTGACAGGGTAACTGAAGCACAGCCATCACCTGTGGGGATTCCGCTGAGAAGGCTGAAAGAACTGCCTTGACAAGAACCTGACATGTATGGACAGATGCTAAATATGCTTTTGGGGTGGCAGCCACTCATGGTACCGTCTGCAAAGAGCGAGGGCTGCTTACACACAAGGAAAACAAATTCAGCATGATGTAAATCTACCAAAGAACAGCATGGCTGTTACACATTGCGAAGGACAGCAGAAGAGTGACACTGTACGGGAAACTGGGATATGATGGTGGGTCAGGGGGCAGAACAGGCAGCTGAAGGAAAAGAAGTTGGTGAACTGGCTTTAATTCCAGACGGTAAACTTAAAATATCTGAACCTTAGTCAGAACCTATAAGGTATTGTAGAGAGGATAGGAATCTAATTAATGATTTAGAAGGGAAGAGAGCAAGCTGACAGGTGGGTGCATACCCAGATGGACACACTGCTGTGAATTTGGTTCTAAGGGAACATAATACAACATATGGGGGTACAGACACCAGAAAGCAACTGTACAATCCTAGTACCAGGAACAGGGTGCAAGTGGGGCTTGTTGGGAAAGGGAACCTTCCAGGGCAACAACTGCAAATTGATTTTTTTCAGAACTGCCAGGAAAAAGGAGGGTTTGGTACATGCTGGTTCTAACCAATACCCTTTCAGGGCGGCCAGAAGCATTCCCTTGCAGGACCAATGAAGCCACAGAAATAACCAAGGTATTGCTGCAGGAGATTATTCCAAGGTCTGGGGGTCCTGCAGCAATACCCTTCAACCAGGGAACTCACTTTATTGCAGAGGTTGTCCAGCAGGTCAGCAAGCATTGGGAACAAATTGGCAATGGCACAAACCACACAGACCACCAGCAAGTGGTCAGCTGGAAAAGGTGAACCATCTCATTGAATCACAGGCTGTAAAATGGCCAGGAAGCTGGGCTGTCCTGGCCACAGTTGTGCCCTTTGGCTCTCCTTAGGAGCAGAACAAAACCTAGAGCCAAAGAGGGGTTACCTCCTTTCAAAGTACTGTACAAAAGGCCTTATGGTGTACAAACGGGGATCTCGATCCAGTAGCGAGTGAAATACTAACTGAGCATGTGATGAGTCTGCAGGAACGGCTTTGGGAAATAGAGAAACTGGTTCTAGGAACTAGAGCCCACGGCCTTGACGGCTCAATGCATAATATTTTGTCAGGAGATTATATGTATTTAGCAGACCTCTTTCAGGTTCACCCTGGAACCAAGGTGGGTAGGTCTGTTCCAGGTGCTGCTAACGTCCCACACAACAGTAAGAATTAAGGAACAAGCACTGTGGATGCATCATAGTAGAGTGAAGAAGGTCCCTGGAACACAATGGGAACTGAAGTCAGCTGCACCCTTAAAATTGTGAATCCAAAGACAGTGATATGGGCACTTGTAATTGTTAGAAATGTTGATTTTTTAAGTGCAGCGGAAATGCTTATGTGTCTCTTGTGAAAACCATCATTGCAAAGTATACTACTATCAGTAATTGTTTGGTATGTGGGCAAGCTAAGGATTGAAACTTTTCACTTCTTGTTGTCCCTGATGATTTTAAGGTGAGAAATCAAATTGCTGCAGGGTTGGAGTCACTGTCCTGGTGGGTGGTGATCAACAAGAATGTAGATTGGATTAACAACATCTCTCATAATCAACGGAGATAAGCGAATAAAATCTGCTTTGATCAGAGATACCGTTCCGACAAAAATTATTGGGACATTTCCAACAGCACCAGCAGGGATTCCTTGCTCCCCATTCAGAAGTTGATTCGTCAGCTGGAGAGTCAGGCAGTGATCAGCAGAACTCGCTCACCTCTGAACAGCCCATAGGGCCGGTGCGTAAAGCCAGTGGAGAATGGAGGCTGACGGTGGACTGCCACGGCCTGAGTGAATCACAGAACCGCCCCGTTTGGAAAAGACCCCCAGGATAAGGAAGTCCAACCCCAACCCAACCATCCTACCCCAACTCTGACAACCCTCGGCTAAATCATGGCCCTGAGCACCACATCCAAACGCTTTTCAAACACATCCGGGGCTGGTGACTCAACCACCCCCCTGGGCAGCCCATCCCAGTGCTTGACAACCCTTTCTGGACTGAAGCGTTTCCCGAGATCCAACCCAAACTTACCCCGGCACAACCCGAGGCCGTTTCCCCTCGTCCTGTCAGCAGTGAGAAGAGAGCAGCCCCGCTCTGACTGCAATCACCTTTCAGGTCCTGGAAGGGAGCAACGACGTCTCCCCTCAGCCTCCTCTTCCCCACACCGAACAGCCCCAGTTCCTCCGGTCGCTCAAAGTCACGGCCGCACTGCAGCGCACTCACAGGGCGCCGTCCGTCCAGCGGTCCCGAACCGACAGACAAACCGCAAAGAGGAGAACAGACCGCAAAGGCAGCCTTCGTCGCGCAGCGCGCACGCAGGGCCACAAACGGCCCTCCGGGCGCCGCTCCCCCCCCTCTCCCCCTCTGCCTTTCACCGCCAACACTCCTCCCGGGGGAGGTGCACCGTGCCCGGAGGTACTGCCATACCGGGACGATGCGCGGAGCGGAGGGAGCAAGCTCCGGGTCCAACTCCCGCGCCCAAAAATCCGTTTAATATAAAGTCCTCTCATCGAGGACGTATCAGATATTAAACTGATAAGAACAGATACTACACTTGATCTTAGCCAAAAGGCCGAGAAGCGATGCCCAAGCCTCTCCCCGCGCCACACCCGCCCCCACGCGCGCCCCCGACATCTCGCGGACGCGCGCACGCCGCCCGCACCGACCCCTCCCCCGCCGCCCCAGCGCCGCTCCCCACCCCGCGCCGCCCCGCTCCGCTCCCGCTCCGCCCGATGGCGGCGCCGCCGTTGCCCGGTTCCTCGTGGCTTCACAACTACCAGCGGCCCCTGCCACGCAGATTTGCATAGCCCCGCCCCTCGTCCACCGCCTCCTTCCCACGGCGCCGCAGCTCCGCCCCGGCAGCGCCGAAGGAACGGCCCGCGGTCGGCACCCGCAGGAGCCGCTCTGTCAGCGCCGGGCGATCGGCTGAAGGCGTTGCGGACGCGCAGCGATGGGACGGGATGGATCCAACCGCACCAACGGCCCTGGCACGGTTGGCAGGGATCGTGGAACCGGAGAATGGTCGGCTTGGAAGCAAACAAAACCGTCGCCGGCTCCAAAGCCTTTACCGGTTTTGCACGTTGGAAATGCAGAGGTCGGCAAAAGAAGTTCTGGGCGATCCAAAGGGACTTCGGGACTCTGTGAAAACCGCGGACGGGATCGGGAGCACAAAAGTTTCTCCTCTGTGCTCTCGGGTGGTGGTTGGGACCCGCACGGAAGGAGGAGGGCGGACGAGCTGAAGGAACGGCTTTGTGAACGGTGCTGTGCTCAGGGCTTTGGGTGCTGCAGGTTGGGACGCAGCCTTGAGAAAGGGGGAATGTGACGGCATGGGATGGGAGCCACCGACTGGCAGGGCCGCAAAGATTGCAGGGAGCAGAGCTGGCTGGGCTGCTTAGCAGGGCTTTACGCTGGACGTGGTGGGGAAGGGGTTGCACCGGGTGACAGAGAAGAGCGTGGGAACGCTGTCAGCCGGGGAGGCGGGAGGGAAAACCCAGACTTGTCCTGCAGGCATTGGGGAGGGGTCCTCCGAGAGGGCAACGAGGCCAAAAGCCGAGCTGAAGTGCCTCTATGGCAATGCATGCAGCATGGGAAAGAAACAGGAGGAGCTGGAAACCGTGGTGCAACCGGGAAAAGTGCAACCTGATTGCTGTCATGGAGGGATTGGAATTCTCTGATTGAGGTCTGCAGGCTTTTCAGAAGGGACAGGCAGGGTAGGAGGGTGGCGGAGTTGCCCTCTGTGATAGGAATCGGATCGATTGCCAGGAGCTGAGTGTGAGGAACAGCCACGATCAGGTCAAGAGCTTGTGGGTAAAAATCAAGGACGGCTCCAGCATCTGCTGGTTGGGGTCTGCTGCAGCCCACCTGCTCAGGGGAGCCCATTGACGACGCCTTCTTGCTTCAGCTGCAGGAGCTGTCGCGCTTGCGGGCTCTTGTCCTGATGGGGATTTCAACCACCCGGATACCTGCGGGGAGAGCGGCACGGCGGGTGGCAGACAGTACAGGAGATTCCTGGAGTCTGTGGAGGACAACTTCCTGGTGCAGGTAACAGATGGACCGACCCGAGGTGAAGCCTTGCTGGCCTGGTGCTCGCCGGTGTGGAGGAGAGCATCAGAGAGGTTAAGACTGGAGGCAGCCTGGGCTGCAGTGACCGTGCCTTGGTGCAGTTTGCGATCTGGAGGAATGCAGGCCTGGCAACAAGCAGAGTCAGGACCCAGAACTTCAGGAGGGCGAACTTCTGTCTGCTCAAGGAACTGCTGGGTGTGATCTCCCGGGAAACTGTCCTTAAGGGCATGGGAACAGAACTGAGCTGGCGGCTCTTTAAGGACAGAGGAGCCACAAAGATGATCAGAGGGCTGCAGCACCTCCACTACAAAGACAGGCTGAGGGAGCTGGGCTTGTTCAGCATGGAGAAGAGAAGGCTGCGGGGTGAGCTCATTGCAGCCTTCCAGGATCTAAAGGGAGTCTACAAACAGGAGGGGAGTCAGCTCTTGGAAAGGGGAGATAACAGCAGGACAAGGGGAAATGGTTGGAAGTTGGGGGAGGGCAGATTGACGTTGGATGTCAGGGGGAAGTTGTTTGCAGAGAGAGCGGTGAGGTGCTGGAACAGCTGCCCAGAGAGGCTGTGGATGCCCCGTCCATCCCTGGAGGTGTTCAAGGCCAGGTTGGATGGGGCCCTGGGCAGCCTGGGCTGCTGTGAAATGTGGAGGTTGGTGGCCCTGCCTGTGACTGCAGGTTTGGAGCTTTGTGATCCTTGAGGTCCCTTCCAACCCTGGGCCACTCTGTGATTCTGTGATTCTGTGACACCCTTCTGTGAGCACAAGAGCTCTCCATCCCCCTGCAGAAGAAAGTGAGCAGAGGAGGCAGCCGGCCGACATGGCTGAGCAAGGACCTGTAGCTGAATCTGAGGGAAAAGAGGGAAACGTGCAGGAAGTGGAAGCAGGGCTGTGTAGTCTGGGAGGAATACGGGGCTGCTGTCTGTGTGTGTACAGATAGGATTAGGAAAGAGATAGGATAGATTAGGTGCAGATGGAGCTGAACTTGGCGAGGGATGTGAAAGATAACAAGGGGTTCTACAGGTCCATAGGCAGGAAGAGACAGGCCAAGGAGAGTGTTCCCCCTCTGATGAAAGGTAACGGGGAGCTGCCTTCCTCAGACATGAACAAAGCTGAGGTGCTCAATGAGTGCTTTGCTTCGGCCTTCAGTTATGGTCAGGCTTCCCATGCCTGCTGGGACCCTGAAGCTCTAGGTGTGGGTGAGAGAAGCCGATTCCATCCAGAGGGACCTGCACAGGCTGGAGAAGCGGGCCCACGAGAACCTAATGAGGCTCAACAAGGCCAAGCGCAGGGTGCTGCATTGGGTCGGGGCAATGCCAGGTATGGACACAGACTGGGGGAAGATCTCCTGGAGAGCAGCCCTGCGGAGAAGGACTTGGGGGTCCCGGTGGACCAGAAGCTGGACACGAGTCAGCAGTGCGGAAGGCCAACCGTGTTCCGGGCTGCATTAAAAAAGGGGTGGCCAGCAGGGACGGCGAGGCTCCATCAGCGGCTCCGGCCGCCCCCGCGGTCCGAGCGGCGCACGCAGCACAGCGCCGCGCTCCGCGAACGGCGCCCCGCGGGACACAACGCAGCGCCGAGCGCACAACAGCGCCCCCTGCGGGACACGCAGGGCCTTTATTTCATGGTCTGCACTGCCACGGCCCTTTTCGGGCATCTTTCTGCTTTATTGGAGGGTCTCTGATAGCTTTCATCACTTGTGCTCCAGATGATCCTTCCCCAGGAATGCACGCTCAGTACACAGTGCAGTGCTTTATAGGCGTGGAGATGAGGCGGATGCAGTTGGCTGCAGGCACAAAGGCTGCAGCTCCCGTCTGTCCGTCCTCCATCTGAAATACCTCTGAGCCTTCAGCTAAAGGCAGGTCAGGCAGATCAAACACCCCGACGTTGGAGAACTGCCAGTATTTGGTGCTGCACAGACGAGACCCGAGTAATAGAGATCACGAGGAGGAGAAGGAAAAGAATTAGCAACGTACGTGCACGGATAGCAGCAATCTGTGTCTGGACAGTGCGAATACCGATGTAATATTTTCTCATACACTTTGCAAGAATATCCTGCAGCAGATTGCTCGAACCACAGAACAAACCATGAGGCGCCCGTCTGACCTCAGTCTCCTCTTTCATTTAACGCCGTCCCCCCTTCGTCCCACCGCTCTGTGCCCGCACACAAAGCCGCTTCTCCGGCTGCGCTTCAGCCCTTCAGGCACCGAATGCCGCCGCGCCGTCTCCCCGCAGCCGTCCCTTCTCCAGGCCGCACAGCCCGTCCCTCGGCCTTTACCCACACGCAGCTGCAGCCCCCCGCCATCCCCGTGCCCTCCTCCGGCCCCGCTCCCACAGCCCCGCGGCTCCCGAGGCCCGGACGGGGCTCCCGAGGGCGGAGAAATGGGGCCGCTTCCCTCCCGCCCCGCCGCTCTACTGCCGTAGCAGCCGGAGCCGCACAGCGCCCTCCGCTGGACGAGCGCACAACAGCGCCCCCTGCGGGACACGCAGGGCCACAGCCCTCCCAGCAACCCCCGATCCCGCTCTGCCTTTCACCGCCAACACTCCTCCCGGGGGAGGTGCACCGTGCCCGGAGGTACTGCCATACCGGGACGATGCGCGGAGCGGAGGGAGCAAGCTCCGGGTCCAACTCCCGCGCCCAAAAATCCGTTTAATATAAAGTCCTCTCATCGAGGACGTATCAGATATTAAACTGATAAGAACAGATACTACACTTGATCTTAGCCAAAAGGCCGAGAAGCGATACCCAAGCCTCTCCCCGCGCCACACCCGCCCCCACGCGCGCCCCCGACATCTCGCGGACGCGCGCACGCCGCCCGCACCGACCCCTCCCCCGCCGCCCCAGCGCCGCTCCCCACCCCGCGCCGCCCCGCTCCGCTCCCGCTCCGCCCGTTATCACGACTTCGTTAGGCTTTGGATGGTTGAACAGGCTCCTAGAGGCCCCTGCGCTTCTGATTAGCATAGACCCACCTCTACGCCCAAGCCCCGCCCACCACACGTTTTTCCGTTGCATTGGAGCAGTGCCCCGCAGGCCCCGCCCACTTCCCCCTCCATCCTCTCATCCACGAGCCGCTCCGCCAGCCCCGCCCACCGCCCGTCCCTCCCTGCCATTGGTGCGCTGCTCCACAGGCTCCGCCCCCCGCTCTCACCACGCCTCTTCCGCCTTGCCCCGCCCACCGCCCTTCTCTCGCTCCGTCTCTCCCGTTCGTGCGCTGCGGGGCCGGGCAATGAGGATGAGGACCGGCTTAAGGCAGGGAGTCCCTGAGCGCGATTTCATCTTCCTCGGCGTGTGAGCAGCGTTCTTATTGGAACTGAGTTACGGGACAGGAATGGACGTGGATGCCAACGCACCGCGTGTGCGTGGCTCAGCTGTTCCAGTGCAGAGCCTGAACTCTGAGAGCGTGCGCTTATTTGTCACATCGCCCGGTACTGTGGTGAGGAATGAAGGAATGCCACTTTCTGACACTGCATTGGGGTTACGGCGTTTTCTTCCTGGATTTCAGGTGACTGCAGCACTGCAGCACCGTCACAGCATTGCTCCAGCACCGTCACAGCACTGCAGCACCATCATGGCACT
Organism: Phasianus colchicus; assembly: GCF_987193195.1. Taxonomy (NCBI): domain Eukaryota; kingdom Metazoa; phylum Chordata; class Aves; order Galliformes; family Phasianidae; genus Phasianus; species Phasianus colchicus. Next base: position 209,490 of record NC_143436.1, read on the forward strand.
GTCACAGCACTGTCACAGCACTGCAGCACCATCATAGCCCTGTCACAGCACCATCACAGCACCATCAGAGCACCGCAGCACCGCGCTGTGCCCATCCCTGGCACCGACCCTCATTGGCAGCAGCAATGCTGCTACGACAGGAGTGTCCTCTCAGCCCCGCAGTGGGTATTCATTCCCTTCTGCCCATGGGTTCTATAGATGGGGCTGCAAAGCTGCCGAGCTCCGGACGCAGTGTGAGCGCTGCAGAGGTGTTGGTGGCACAGTGGTGGAGCGGGGTGGTGATGCCCTTTGTGTTGGTGACCGCTGGGATCTTTCTGTGCACATCAGAGATTTCTCCATGCTGCATTCTCACAGTGCTCACTGCGACTCTGGCATTGCCCTGAGTGCAGCACAGAGCAATGGATGTGGGCTGTGGGACGCAGTCGGGGTGCTGAGCTGTTGGCCTTTGGGCTGTAGGAAATCTCTGGGCAGTGCTGCACAGCCCCCGTTGTTCCAAGCCTGTCCTGCACGCACACTTCCCATGTTCATGCAGCAATGTGTTCTCCGATGCCCACAGATCTATGGCAGTTCCTTTCCGTTCTCATTTCCGTCCTTACATGCATGGAATTTTGTCTGTTTGTCCTTCCTGGCTCGCTCTCCCCAGCCCTGTTTACACGCTGTGCCGGCGGTTGTTGATCATGGCCACGATGTGAGACAGATCCAAACTCTTCATCATCACCTCCATGAACTCGTCGTCCTTCCTCGCTCCCTCCACAAATTCATCCAGGGAAAGTTCCCCTGTGGGGCACAGACAGAGCAGAGTGGGATGGCGGCTCTGGGGGGTTCTGCCTTTCCCTATGGGTGGATGCCAGGCTGGATGTGGCTCTGGTCTGGTGGCTGGTGACCCTGCACATAGCAGGGGGTTGAAACAAGATGATCATTGTGGTCCTTTTCAACCCAGGCCATTCTGTGATTCTATGTGATTCTATTACCTTTAGCAGCACTGCCAGCAAGCAGCGCCCACTCCTCCCTCTGCCATCAGCTACACCCAAAAAGAGACAAAGAAACCGTACAAAACGCACACAGACAAAATATGGCCAAGGACTGAGTACAGGGAATGAATCCCATTGTACCCATTATGTGTGGTGGAGGAGAAAAGCTTCTCTGCAAAGCACGTGGCTTCGTGTGAGAAGGAAATACAAAAGGCAAAGATGCACAGATGAAGCAGAAGAGGAGCCATAGGATCACAGAATGGTTTGGGTTGGAAGAGACCTTAGGGATTGTTTGCTTCCAACCCCCGCCAGGGGAGGGACACCTCCCAGTAGAGCGGGCTGCTCACAGCCCCATCCTGCCTGGGAGCACGGGCAGCTGTGTGGCAGTGGGGCAGCATCTCAGCGGGATGGCAGCAGGGCTGGGGTGGCAGCAGGGCTGGGGTGGCAGTGGGGTGTTTCTCACCGTCCCCGTTCACATCGATTTTGTTGAAGACGCGGTTGGTGAACTCCTCTGCGCTCGTCTCGTGGTCGCCACCATTGATGGCACGGATGGCCTGGAAGAGGAGAGCGGGATAGGAAAACACTGCGGGAATCCTCAGCCCTGACAGCTGGTCCTGAGGGGAATGAGGGTCTGGAGTGTGGAAGGAGCGGGTCGGAACAGAGCTGCCCTGCATTGGTTGGGTGGAATGGAAGCACTGCTGACATAGGGCAGAATTGGGATCCTGGGTGAAACTGCCCCGAGTTTGGTCACCTGTGTGTGGGGCAGAGGGGGGGTGGAAACCAACATCTGTGCTGCTTCTGTGCTGAGCATCGCTGCGTCCTGAGAGCTGCTGGGTAAATAGAGGTGTCCCTCTGCAGCACAGCGACCAGCCCAGCCAAGGCAGGTTGTCCTCAGATGGCTGTGGGGGAGGATGGGGCAAATGCAGAGCCAGGAGCTGACAGGGTAAAGTAAAACCTGGTGTAATACCTTGAACAGGGTAAGAAGGGGAGAACAAGGGAAAACGAGGGGAGAAGGGGGGAAATGTGGGAAAGTGAAAGAAAATGGAGAAAATAAACTGAAAGGAAGTGGAGGAAAAAACAAACAAACAAACAAAAGAAAGTGGAGAGGAAAAAAAATGAAAGAAAGCAGAGGAAAAAAAAAACCCACAAAAGAAAATGGAAAAACACAAAAGAAAACAAGGAAAAATAAGGGACATGAGTGAAAATGGGGAAAACCAAAAGAAAATGGGGAAGAAAAAGAAAAAAGAAAACAAGGAAAAATGGGGGAATATGGGGAAAAACAAGGAAAAAACAGGGGAAAGATGAGAAGATGGGGAGAGCATTTGAAAACTCGGGGAAAAAAATGGAAAACTGAGAAAAAAAAAAACCATTGGAAAACGGAGGGGAAAAAAAGAGGAGGTGGTTGGAAAATAAGGGAAAACAATGGAAAACTGGGAAAAGAATGGTGAACAGAGAAAATAAGGGGGGAAGGTGGAAAGTGGTGGAAAACAAGGAAAAAAAAGAGAGGAAATAATGGAAATGGATAAAAATAGGCAAAAACAAGGGAATGCAAAGGGAAACTAGGGAAAATCAAGTGAAATTCAGAGAAAACAGGGAAAGACCATGGGAAATGGGAAAAGAAGGGAAAAGAAAACTCTTGAATATGGGGCAAAAGAGGGGAAAAGAGGGGGAAAGAAGTGCCTCCACTGTGAAGCTCTGGGAATATCACCTGGTGGAACGGCCACATTTTCTGTACTTTAGCTTCTTTTGCTCTTTCAGTCTTTGTAGGAGCCGTTGCCTGACATTGTCTTGCCTGTAATGCTTATTTATTGTAATTAGCAAATTAGCCAATTTTAACTCCAAGAAGAGTATTAGTTGTATTGGTTCATCATCCTTTATTAGTTCAGCATCTTTTTAAGCTCAAACAAAAGAGACCAAATGGAGACCCTCTGATTGCTGCCATGATGCCATTGCTGTTGTCCTCCCCAGGACAGACCCCCATCCTCAAAGCCAGTCAGCAGACCAGGCTCATGGTGTGGACATCGAGGGGCTGACCCTAAAAGAAGGGAACGATGGAGGACATTCCCTAAATCTGCTCCTCCTCTTTGCAGCTCCTGAATGGAGGTTGTGTTCTCAGCCTCTGCTCCCAGGGAATGGGGGTGGGATGGCAGGGGATGGGCTCAGGGTGCGATGGGGAGGATCGGGTTGGAGGCTGGGAACAATCTGTGCTGCAAAGAGTGGTCAGCACTGCACAGCTGCCCAGGGCAGTGGGGAGTCCCCATCCCTGGGGCCGTTCCAGGACCACATGCTGGGGACTCACCTTGATGATGTTGAGCAGCTCGTGGCGGTCGATGCAGCCGTTCCCATCCACGTCGTACAGCTTGAAGTACCAGCGCAGCTTCTGCTCCATCTTCCCACGCAGCACCAGGCTGAGGGCTGCCACGTACTCCATGAAGTCGATGTACCCATCCTGGGGCAGAACAAAGCAGGGACCCGCTCAGTGCCTCTGTGCCGTGATGAGGATGTGCTCCTCAGCCATGGATCTGGAGCTCAGCACCACTCTGCGCTCCAGAGTTTTAAAGCCAGCTTAAATCTGGATTGGGAACCTCTGATCCACTCCTCTCACCATCACGCTCCCCGTATTTGGGTTTTGTGTCAGGATGATGTAATCTGAATTGGAACTTGGCCTCAAGATGTGGTTCATTGTAGCGCACAGAGCTCATGGAAGAGCTCTGAGCAGTGCTGCATCCCTGGGTGGGTGATCACTTCTGAACCTCTTAAGGAAGGACAGCAGGGAGGGGACAGCTTGCACAGGAACAAGAAGCACAGCTGTTAATTAACAGAGCTGCTTCTCAGCACTGTCATTACTGGGACACAGTGTCGGGAGGAGGAACATTTTGGGAGACAGCCAGGGGTCCTGGTGTGCTGGTAAGAGCTACGTGGGATTGATTGAATCCATGGAACACCTGGAAACTGCTTCCTCCAGAGTGTTACAAAGATCTGTATGGTATTTGAGTCTGGAATTTGAATCCAGAATTTGAGCCTTTACTGTTTAATACTATATGTATTCTTGAAGGACAATGAAAGGCTCAAGAAAGCTCCAGCTTTCAGCCTCACCTCCTCCTGCTGGCATCTCATGGTTCAAACGAGCTCAACAATTAACACAGTGCAGTGATATCTCAAGATTCGTAAGTGAACTTGAACGAGGCTGTTAGATAGAGGAGTTACTCCCTATGGCTGTCACCTGTGTCGTTGACACACACTGATTTGCCCCTTGTATTCTGCTGCCTTACACCAATGTCCCTTGGTGTTGTGACAAAAAGCCCCACACTGCCCAATGCTGCAGGGGTTGGTTTGCTGCTGGGAGTCGTTACTGATGGTCTGGATGAGGGGACTGAGGGCATCCTCAGTAAGCAGGGATGTAAGTGAGTAGGGGTTGGACTCTATCCACAAGGAATGGTGATGGGATGGGAGGGGATCACAGAATGACAGAATGGCCAGGGTTGGAAGGGACCTCAAGGATCATGAAGCTCCAATCCTCCACCGCAGGCAGGGCCACCAACCTCCACATTTCACAGCAGCCCAGGCTGCCCAGGACCCCATCCAACCTGGCCTTGAACACCTCCAGGGATGGACGGGGCATCCACAGCCTCTCTGGGCAGCTGTTCCAGCAAGAAACACCAACTATGATTTGTTCAGGGCAGGAGGGAGTGCCATTCATCACCTCCATAGGTCAGACCTTTATCCCAGGGAACAGCAATAGGACGGCAGGGGATGGGCTCAGGGTGCAGTGGGGAGGCTCAGGTTGGAGATTGGGGACAATCTGTGCTGCAAAGAGAGGTCAGCACTGCACAGCTGCCCAGGGCAGTGGGGAGTCCCCATCCCTGGGGGTGTTCAGTGACCACAGGGATGTGGCACTTGGGGACGTGGTCGGTGGGATGGGTTCAGGTTGGACTGGGGATCTCAGAGCTCTTTCCCAACCTGAATGATTCCACGATTCTGTGGTTCTAAAGGGCACATCCTTTCTGGCAGAGAACTCACCTTGTTCATGTCGAAGGTACGGAACATCTGCTCGATGTACTCGTTGGCCTGGGGGTCCAAGCCCCGCAGCCCGAAGAACTGCTTGAACTCGTGCTCTGTCAGCTGCCCGGAGGGACACTCCGTCATGAACTTCTTGTACCAATGGTGGATCTCCACCGCCTGCAGGTCGTCCACCGTGGAGCTGTTGTTGTTTCCCATGGCCAGTAATAGGAACCCTTCAGGAACGGTCCTCCCCGTCCCGCTGCTCTCACAGCAGTGCCCCTTTGCTCCGTTCAGTGTTAGTCCCAAAGTAAAAACCTCTGACCTTCCCCAAGCCCATTAGGAACGTTAATCTGCTTAGAGGCTGCTTTACAGACCCCAAAGTTTTAATGATACAAACATTCTGCTTAGAATGGAAAGAAGGTGTGAGATAATCCAGCAAAGCTTTGCTATTCTGGGAGCTGCATTGGGGTGAGGAGGTTAAGCAGATGCCTCAGAGCTGCACTGCTTTTGGACGCTGCCCTGTTTTTAAGCTTGGTATAATTAGACACAACACTGCAAGATGTGGGGTTTGGTGTGGGGTGAAGGTCTGCCCCTCTGTCTGGATTCATAGACTTGGAGGTTGTGGGTAATTTGGTGTATAGGACCAGGAATGACCCATCAGCATCAGGCCCTGTGGGAAAAGTCCTGTCTCCACACACTGCACAGAGGAGCAGATGAGGAACCAAACCCTGCTGTGACTCTGCTGGCCCCAGAAACAATACAGAGGGGCAGCCAACCTCTGCAGAACCCATCTCACAGAGCACAAAGTGGTGATGCCACTCTATTAATCATAGAATCACAGAACCATAGAATGGCCTGGGTTGCAAAGGACTACAGTGCTCACCTGGTTCCAACCCCCTGCTATGTGCAGGTCGCCAGTCAGCAGCCCAGGCTGCCCAGAGCCACATCCAGCCTGGCCTTGGATGCCTGCAGGGATGGGGCATCCACAGCCTCCTTGGGCAACCTGTTCCAGTGCCTCTGGCTGAAAAACTTCCTCCTCATATCCAACCTAAGCCTCCCCTGTCTCAGTTCTGGACATTTTAACTCCTCCTGCCTCACCTCTCCCAACCTCCTTTATACAATACAGCTTTATCTCAAAGTACCACACACACCAAATTGCTCAACGTGACCCCGGTGCTTGCAAAACCTTTGTGTTCCTAGGGGAGGTCATGGACAGAGTCCAACTCTGCCTCTGCTGCCCATGTTGCTGAGACACCAAATTTCAAGTTTTGTTCATATTCGGTCTAAGTGCATTTTAAAACACAGCAAAGCAAAGGGCTTATGAATCATTACTTAGCACTGGGAAGCGTCTGCTGTCTTGAGCACTCACAACAAGTGGAATTTGGAAAGAAACACTGAATGAAAAGCTGTTTTTGTGCAGAAAGACACCGTGATATACAGTAATTCCCATGAATCACATAATTGGCAGCTTGTAGGCAAAATAAAATAGGCATACTATTTTGTTAACAACGCGTAGGAATTAATTTTTACTTTGATAATAGATCAACACACTGCAGATGCCATGGCAGAATGTTTTACTAATAGACAAAAGAAACTTGCCTTGCTTTGCTACCAGTCAGATCTTTTTTCTTCGCTCTGTGCTGCCAATGAGAATCTGTGCAATCTCATCTTTTCAAGAGGCAGATGGATTTTTGCAGTAGCAGGACCAAATGAATGCAGTCTTTTGTAGGAGGAGACACGAGGGCTGCTTTTCCTAGTAGGACTGTCCCGTTACCTTAATTTTTCTTATAAATGATGTAAATTCATCTTGCACATCTTACAACAGTGTATGCTGATGAACAGGGAAATATATTTTGGCACCCTTGACCAGTTCATCAAACCTAGCTGTAGATTACTCTTCCAGATACCGAAGAATTTCCCTAACGTGTAGCCAGGTATGTGGTGATAAGTGGAAAGAGTTTTCTTCCCAATTCCAGGATAAATAACAAAAGAAAATCATCTCCTGCCCCAGCTTCTCCTGGGCCTGCCATAGGGGAGGTGACACCCATCTCCTGGAGCCAGCAGGACCAGTCAGCAGAGCTCCTGGCTGTGGGTCACTGCCCAGGCTGTGGGAAGTGCTGTGGGAGTGGGGATGGGCACTGGGGGACCGCACAGGACTGGCTGTCTTCAAAGGTCTCATCCAACTGAACTGTTCTATTCCTATTCTAGTCTAGTCTGGTGTATTCCCATTCCCATTCCATTCCATTCCATTCCCCTTCCATTCCATTCCTATTCTATTCTATCCCATCCCACCCCATCCCACCCCATCCCATCCCATCCCATCCCATCCCATCCCATCCCATCCCATCCCATCCCATCCCATCCCATCCCATCCCATCCCATCCCTATTCCATCCCATCCCATCCCATCCCATCCCATCCCATCCCATCCCATCCCATCCCATCCCATCCCATCCCACCCCCTTCCATCCCATCCCATGCCATCCCATGCCATGCCATCCCATCCCTATTCCATTCCATTCCATTCCATTCCATCCCATCCCATTCCTATTCTATTCTACCCATTCCGTCCCGTCCCGTCCTATTCCATTCCATTCCATTCCATTCCATTCCATTCCATCCCATCCCATCCCATCCCATCCCATTCCTATTCTATTCTACCCATTCCGTCCCGTCCCGTCCTATTCCATTCCATTCCATTCCATTCCATTCCATTCCATTCCATTCCATTCTTATTCTATCCCATCCCATCCCAATTTCTAACTCCCCCTTCAGATGAGGGGCTCTGCTTTCTGTGCACATCCTCGCATGGAGCTGTGTCTGTGTGTCAGCATGCAGTCCTGTGCTCACCTACAAATAGCAGTGTGGGGCAGCCACCAGACACATGGATTGATTTGGGAACCAGGTGTGTGTCTGTATGGAGCATGGGGCTGTATAGGGCTGTATGGGGCGCACAGGGCTGTAACAGTATGGGATATAGGGATGTATGGGAATGTGTGCAGTATGGGGCTGTATGGGATATGGGGCTGCATGGGATTGTATGGGGTATGGGATTTATGGGAGTATAGAGCTGCATGGGAACGCAGGGCTGTACGTAACCATAGTGTTGTATGGGATGCATGGAAATGTATGGTGGTACAGGGCTGTATGGGGGCTGTATGGGGGATATAGGGCCATATGGGGGGTATATGTGTCTGGGGCCAATGAGCTGTTTGGGGTACAGGGCTATATTGGAGCAAGGAGCTGTATGGAGTCATGGGGTTGTATAGGGACATGGGGCTGAATGGGGCCAAGGAGCTGTATGGGAGCATAGGGTTGTATGGGGGCCATAGGACACTATGGGGCCACGGGGCTGTATGTGGGCAGGGGGCTGTATGGAGCTGTATGGAGCTGTATGTGGGCAGGGGGCTGTTTGGGGCTATATGGGACTGTATGGGTGTGTATGGGGATGTATGTGGGCAGGGGGCTGTTTGGGGCTATATGGGACTGTATGGGTATGTATGGGGCTGTATGTGGGCAGGGGGCTGTTTGAGGCTATACAAAGCTCTATGGATATGTACGGGGCTGTAAGTGGGCAGGGGGCTGTATGGGGCTGTATGGAGCTGTGTGTCTCCATGTACTTATGGCACCACGTAACAGTTTGAGCAGAGCCAACTCCCATTCACATCATCCAGGGCGCATTAATGGAACGTAATGAGGATGAAAGTGAAATAAATTAGCCGTAGGCAGCTGGTAATTAGAGAAATTGCTCTCTCCCAGCTAATTAAAGCGAAACAAAGCCGGAAGCGGTCACGGGGAGGTCGGGAGCCGTTGGCGGGGGGCGTGGCCACGAAGGGGGCGTGGCTATGCCAACAAGGTGAGGCCCCGCCCCCCGCCTCGACTGACCATTCACCTCCTTGTTATGGGGCGGGGTTTCGAGGCTCGGCTCTGGATTGGCGGTTTACTGCCACGTGTCCGCAAACAGCTGTGGGCGGTCTCCTCAGCTCCGCAGCTGATTGGCTGTCCTGCCTCGGGGGGGCGGGGCTAGGGGCCGGAAGTGGCGGCGGCGCGTTCCGGTGCTGAGGTGGCTGCGGCGGGTCGGGTCGTGGCGGTGTGTTGTGCTGCGGTAGGTCGGTGCTTTGTGCCCGTTCTTTGGCGCTCCGCCACGGGATGCGTTCGGCCCGCTGTGTCGGGGGGGGAAGCGGGGCGCATTGCGAGGCGGCGGGGAGCGGCGGTTGGGCTCCGAGGCGCTGCTGCGGGCGGCGTCTGACGGAGATCGTGAGCTGCGCCCGGGGCTGCGGTGCGGCAGCGGCGCCTGTTTGCCTCCGGGAGAAGGAAAAAAAGAAAGAATTGAAGTTAATGTGTGTGTAACGTGTGTATGATGCAGGAGAAGGTAGTGCCGAGTCCTTCATCTGTAACTGAGTTACAGAAGTGGGGATGGGTGAGGTGGGGATGGGTGCCTTTGTCACTTGTGTGCAAGCAGTGCAAATCTGTCGTGAGGTCGTTGTGAGCCCTGAGGAGCTGTGGATCCCCACTGCAGTCATAGAGCCATAGAATGGCCTGGGTTGCAAAGGCCCACAGTGCTCATCTGGTTCCAACCCCCTGCTGTGTGCAGGTCGCCAACCAGCAGACCAGGCTGCCCAGAGCCACATCCAGCCTGGCCTTGAATGCCTGCAGGGATGGGGCATCCACAGCCTCCTTGTGCAACCTGTTCCAGTGCCTCACCACCCTCTGGCTGAAAAACTTCCTCCTCATATCCAACCTAAACCTCCCCTGTCTCAGCTTCAAACCATTCCTTCTTGATCCTTGTGAGCCCATAGGAGTGGTAGAACCCCTCTGCAATCACTGTGAGCCCAGAGGAGCTGTAGCTGCTAGCTACCAGCTGTGCTGTTTGCACACTGGGTGGGGCAGTGGGGTGTGCACTGAGCTGCATGCATCCTGTGTTTGCTGACTGCTGTTTATGAGGGAGTTGGTCAGTCCTGTGTCGTATGCTCAGCTTTAGGACAGTGTTTGGTATTATTTCCCACATTGCTTTCCTCAAGAACTGGCTTCTCATGGCTTGGGTGGAGGTTCTGTTCTCTGGGGGAAGAGGAGCTATGTCTCTGGGCCCAAAGGGGTGGGAGTGGGGTTAACCCACATTGGTGGCTGTTTGCCAGCAACACTCAACAGGGCTCAGGATTGGGGCAATTTTAATGACTTTATCAGTGATCTGCATGAGGTGGTCAAGTGCCTCCTCAGGAGGTTTGCAGATGGTACCAACTTAGGCAGGAACATTGATCTGCCTGAGGTTAGGAGTCACAGAATCGCAGAATCACTAAGGTTGGAAAAGACCTATAAGATCATCCAGTCCAACCATCCACCTATCACCAATGGTTCTGCTAAACCATATCCCTCAACGCAACATCCAAACGTTCCTTGAACACCTCCAGGGAAAGGGACTCCACCACCTCCCTGGGCAGAACCCTTAGAGTTGGAGGGGACCTTGAAAGGCCATCAAGTCCAATTCCCCTGCAATGCACAGGGACATTACAGCTCCATCAGGTTGCCCAGGGCCTGCTCCAGCCTGCCCATGACATTCTGGAAAGGATGATCAACCACATCTCTGGGCAACCCGTTCCAGTGCCTCATCACCCTGACTGTGAAAGACCTTTTCCTTATACTCAAGCTAAATCTACACTCTTTAAGCTTGAATTAATTTCCCCTTGTCCTGTCACTACAGACTCTGTTCAAGACTCTATTTCCTGTAGCTCCCCTTTGGGTACTGGAAGGAAAATCTGCAGATTGATCTGGATAGGATAGGTCGATGCTGTTCAGCAAGGCCAATTACAGTGTCCTATGCCTGGGTCATAGCAACCTCATGCAGCAGTGTTGGCCTGGGGAAAAGTGCCTGGAGGAGAAAGATCTGGGCGTGTTGGTTGGCAGCTGAATATGAGCCAGCATTGTGCCAGGTTGGCTAAGAAGGCCAGTGACATCCTGGCTCGTAGCAGCAGCAGTGCAGGCAGCAGAGCAGGAGGTGCCCATCCCTCTGCATGGCACTGCTGGGGCTGCAGCTCAGTGCTGTGTTCTGTCTGGGGCCTGTCTCTCTACAAGGAAGCGAGTTGGAGGATCACGCTCAAAAAATGAGGCTGGTGAAGGGACTGGAGAAGAAGACCTGTGAGCAATGGCTGAGGGAATCCAGGTGGTCCCATCTGGGGAAGTGGAAGCTGAGGGGAGAGCTCATCACTGTACGACTGCCTGACAGGATGCTGCAGTGAGGAGGGGCCATCACTGTTTTCAGGCCATGAGTAATGGGATGCAAGGAAATGGCCTCAAGTTGTGCCAGGAAGGGTTTAAATTGGATGTGAGAAATAGTGCCTCCATGGACAGGGTGGTGAGGTGCTGCGATGGGCTGTGCCAGGCAGCAGTGCTGTCATCACCCCTGCAGGCATTGAAGAGATGGTGGATGTGGCACTGAGGGATGTGGCTTAGTGGTGGGGTCTGATAGTGTCAGCTGGTGATTGGACTCAGTCTTAGAGGTCTTTTTCAACCTGAATGACTCCATGATGCTAACTAAGCAAATAGGAAGTGCAAGCACTGGGCTGTTTGTGTCCCAAGTCAGTGAGACCAATGTGTGTGCTGACCTGGCTTTGGGACAATAATTTTGCTATTCCTGTGTTCAGCCCCTGGGGTGGTGCAAAGATAAGGGAGCTGAGCTGCAGTGGTGCCCAGGGATGGGATGAGACACAAACTGGAATGCATGAAATCACCTCTGAGCACCATGAAGTGCTCATCTGCTGTGTGGTGACGGAGCCTCAGCACAACCCTGGGCAGCTGTGGAGTTCCCATACTTGGGGAGCTGTCTGGAATTGACCTGGAATGGAGGTTGTGCACATTTGTGGCACTGAGAAGCTGTGGCCATGTGTTGGGTGGGAAGAGCAGATTCATCCTCCTCAAACATTGCTCATGGTCACAGAGGCATTTTTACTTTCCATGTCTTTAAATGAGTCTTTTCTGTTGCCAGCTTGGTGACCAACTAATGGTGAAAGAAGAGATTTCCCTGTAAGCCTGTGTTGCTTTGGAGCTCCACAACGGGTGCAGGCCAGCTGGGATGCATGTGAGATACTGACACTGTGTTTGCTGGCTGTTACACCGGTACAGAACATGGGCACTCCTAGCTTTATTGCAGTGTCCTTCATCAGAAGTGTCATCTCTAGAACTGTTTGCAGGAGTCCAAGGCCTGCCTTCTTGCTTCAGCGCTTCCCAGACGTTCTGTTCTGCAGGCTGCAGAGACTGAGTTTGTTCTCTGGAAGCATTGGAAATCAGAGTGTGTGTTTGCAAGGAGAAGAGAAATCATATTTTCCAAACAAGGAAGACTTTTCACTTTCTATGCTTACCACAGATGAGTGACTGTGATAGACCCAGAGTGTGTTGTGTAGAAAGGAGAGAGGTTTTATCTCCTTACTGTCAAATAAATTGCTTTTCTTCTCTTCTGCCTCCCAGGACCCTTTGTTCCTGTGACCTGCCAGGACCCATGAGATAAACAAGAATGGTGTGAAGGAGCTGTGTGTGAGCAGCAGCACTGCCCTGCAAACCTGCCCCCTTCTGAACAAGCAGACCTATGAGCTTCTCAGTCCATGAAGGAGGTCAGTGTTCACGTGGCCTTTTTGCTTCCTGATAGAGAAACACACATTAGCACAGCTAGCTTAAACTCAGGAGGTTGGAAGCTGTGACTGCCACGCTGAAGTGATGCAGTGGTATTCTCATCCTTATTGGTGTTTCCATGCTTTAAGTGGCAATGTGAGAGGAGGGGTTTGTTTGCAGAGATAAAGGAGATTGAGAATGAGCATATAGCCAGCTTGAGAGGTCTCCTTCTGGCTAAACAGAGGCTTTAAAACTTGATGTAAGCTTGAGTTTGTATCTAATGTGATACTTGCGTGTTCTGTTGCAGTCAGGCTAGAGCAGGGGGAACTGTCAACAAACTAAAAACTCTTCCTGTCTCCTCCCTCCGAGCAGCGTGGGGGAATAGCAGTCATGTTCAGTTCGTAATGCTTCACCTCTGCACTCCTTCCTCCTCGCTCTGCTGTGAGGTCCCTCCTACGGGATGCCATCCTTCCCAAACCGATCCTGCACAGGCTTCCCACAGGAATGGATTGCTCCAGTGTGAGGCCCCTCAGGCTGCAGCTCCTGCCCAATGATGTTCTCCAGCATAGACTTACCTCCATGGGCTGCACTCAGGCCTGGGGCCAACTGCTGCAGGGCCTTTCTGTGGGCTGCAGCCTCCTTTTTTTCCATTTGCCTGCTCTGCAGTGGGCTCCTCTCCACAGGCTGCAGGGAGCTTCTATTCCATGCTGGAGCACTTCTTACCCTCCTCCTGCACCCACCTTGGTGTTCTCTGAATTTTCTCTCTCTGAGTGGTGCATCATTTCTTCCCCTATCTTCAGTCTGCTCTCCCAGAGGTGCACTCAGCATCCAGAGCTGTCTGTGCTATGAAGCAGCTCCTGCACTCCTCTGACAGAGGCCACCCCTGCAGCCCCTCTGCTGTCCAATCATTGTCACACAAATTTAATGCAATTCCTGAGGCTTTTCTGTTCTTTTGTGGTTTAACCCTGGCTAGCAGCTCAGCACCACACAGCTGCTTGTTCTCCCTCCCTATGTGGGATGGGGAAAAGGATTGGAAAGGTAAAAGTGCAAGAACTCAGTGAGCTGAGGTGAATCACTGTGTTCTCTTGGCAGAGCAGTTGCATTCTCCATAAGCCTGACCAGGTGGAGGGATGCCTTTTTTTTTCCCCAGCAGTTTTGGCTGTATCCTGACTCTTTGCTTTGTTTCAGGCTGAAGATGCTGAGCCGTTTGTCAGGTTTGGCAAATACTGTTCTACAAGAGCTGTCTGGTGATGGTGGAGATGCAGTTACTGAGTCTCAGTCCTCTGACACTGTAAGTACGCTGTAGTGCAAAGACTTCCAGACCTGACATAGAATTAGTTTTGGGAGTATAAACCATCTGGCTGCAGTGAGAACTATTTCCTCCTTCACTGCTGAGTGCTAAAGTGAATTACTGAGCCAACATTCCACTCTGCTTCTGAATTCCCAACATCTTAAGTCAGCGCTTATGGGGCAAACCAAAATCTACTTAAGTTTCTAAATCTTGAAGTGATGCTAAAAAAAAGTATTAGAATGAGAATGAAGAAAGATTTTCAAGTTTTAATGGTTCTGTGCAGCAGGAAGGGCAGCTCTGCACAGTTGGGTGCTATGAGAAGACTTTGATCTGCAGGCTGCACTTTAGCACCTAGGGCAGTACAGGGTATATGAGTGGTGGCATCTCCTGAGAGCCACTCACTTCAGCTTTCCTGTGTTCATTGAAGATGCATGCATTCTTTTTTGTTTGTTTTTTTTTTTTTGCCTCCAGGAATGGGGCATCCACATAATCTTTTTCCCAAGGATCTTTTCCCACTATTTCACATAATCATATATAATTCTGTAGGCTGCATGAAATGTTTGCAAGGAACAAGAAGGCAGTGTTTAGGAACAGGCCTGAAGATGACTTCTGGGTCTGTGCTGTGGTCTATTTGGACTTTCCTCCTCCAGAGCACTCATCTCACTGTTTCAGGTAGAGCCTTCAGAGCTGGGAGGAGGAGGCATGGAGGAGGCACCAGAGGACTTGTTGGAACGGTTAGCACAGACTGAAAAGCTGGTTGTCCAGCTGAAGGATTTGATCCGAGAGAAGGATGCCCTGCTCCAGCAAAAGGAAACTGTGCTCAAGGTATCATCTCTTTTACCAACGACCTAACAGCAGGTGTGAAATGCTGTGTCAGCTTTCTGTGCAGACCATTTTGTGTTTTCTTCTGCCACTGAGATACCTGTACTACTGAAGGCACCAGTTTCACAGGGTCTTGGGATTCCAAAGAGTGGGCTCCAACCAAAGAGATGTGGGATTGCTTCTGTGCCCTTTGCTTAGGTGTAGCTGCCTCTAAAGTGAAGGTGTGGCGTCTACATGCCATGCATATTTGGAGTTGTCATTGCTCTAATAAGTGGTAATATCTTTTATGTAAGTGGTTTTTTTCCCCTCCAGTTCAGAGCATTTGGGATCTACCAGGCTGTGCTGCAGCCTCCCAGCAGTCCAGTGGTTTGTGGCATTTAAACAAATTTATGTATTGCTTATCCTGAGGCATTGCAAGAGAGGAAGTGCTGAGGGACTGCATATTGTAGAGGAAGTCAAAATTAGCTTGTTCTGACTGCTAGGAGATGTCCCTTGAGTGGTCCATCCCCTGGAGAGAAACTGGCAGAACAGAAGCATGCAACTGTTTTGCTGTTTAAAGCGCTTCAGAGCAAGTTTGTTTCCTGAATGTTTTAATTAGCATTTGTAGTGAGAGGAGTTTGGGCAAAGAGGCAGACTGACAAAACTGCAGCTTTTATGAGTGGTGCTTTCAGGGTGGTGGACAGCACTGGGATTTTAAGCACAGCCCATTTGTGTTCTTCTCTTTCAGGAGGAACGCGAGGCTGCTGATGCAAAGCTGATGAAG
The DNA here is from genome assembly GCF_987193195.1 of Phasianus colchicus. Lineage (NCBI taxonomy): Eukaryota > Metazoa > Chordata > Aves > Galliformes > Phasianidae > Phasianus > Phasianus colchicus. Next base: position 224,937 of record NC_143436.1, read on the forward strand.
CTGAAACTTCAGGCCAAAGCCAAGCTGGCATCTCTGAACAAACGCATCGAGGAGCTGACAGAGAAGGGCCCTCTGCTGCCTGCACAGGCCGTGCCAGAAGAGCAAGTGTGTGCTAAGGTTGGGAGAATGGGGTTGCTTAAAAGCTTCTGCAGATAGTCTGGGGTTGCCCTGTGTTGTAGGTCCTGTCTTTCTGTTGTCAACAGGACATTCATAGTCCCAGCAAGGATGTCTGCTGCAGGAAGCTGATCTGTCCAGCTTCTCTGTACTACAGACCTCCTTGGGGTGCACAGCTTGATCTCCTCAAGGGTATGGGTCAGTTTCATGTTGTGTATCTTCAGTACTCTCTTATGGGTAAGTTCTTGCAGAAATCAGATCTGTGTGTGAGCTGTAGGTTTCCACAGGTTGCCTGTTCTGATAGCACAGCAAAAGAAGGGGGAGATAGGCTGAAATACAAGACAGAAGGAGTAGTTAAAAGGCAGTAACTTACATGTAAAATGGTATTTGTAAGTCATGTATCTTCCTGTGCCTCTGCAATGTTTTGTGGTAAACAGGAACTGTTTGTGTGAACCTGGGTAAGAGGAGAGGCAAGAATGTCCCATACCAGGACGTTAAAGAAGCTGCTGACTGCTGGTTAGGAGCTATTACAGGCACTGCTGAATTTATGAGAACTTTGGTAATTGTTCTGCTGACCACATTATCTTTTTAGAAAAACTTTGTATGAGTTGGCAAGAGGAGTGAGATAGAAGCCCAAAGAGGTCACTGCACGTTGGGTGATCTTTACTAAACCAAAGAGGAAAAAGGTGGTTAGAAACACTGGGGAGAGAAAAAAAAAAAAAAAAAAATGAAGGATTATAGGGAAAGTGAAAAGGTGGATGTGAGTGATATTAAAATGTGAGCTCTTAGGTGAGGGGTGGCCACTAATTGAAAAACACCTGAAAGACAGTCCTGGAAAGTCATTGGTCAAAGGTTCATGGATTCACAAGAGGCAAGCTCTGTTTCACAAACTGCATCTTCTTTTAAGATGAGATTCCCACCCAGCTGACCAAGGGTTGGTGGCTGTTTTTTGGATTCCAGTATAACTTTGAGGCTGTTTCTCACAGTATCCTTCTGGACAAAGCATCCAGCATATGGTAGCCAAAACCACAGCGTAGTGGGTGAGCAATTGGCTGACAGATGGGGTTCCATCAGGCTGCAAGGGTTCTGCAGGGCTCTGTTTCAGGGCCACATCTCTTTGATGCTTTTGTCAATGACTTAAATGTCTTGAAGGAATGCTAAGTAAGTTTGTGACAGCACTGAGCCAAGCTTAGAAGAAACGTAATTTCCTCTTAGAGCTGTGCTGGGAAGGAGGGCACCAAGAGGGTGGCACAGCTGTTGAAATGAGAGGGCTTTACTGGCAAAGGAATGAAGTGAAAAAGAAAAAAAAATAAAGAGTTTTTTTAAGCAGTAAAAAATAAGCACATGGTTTGAAATCAAGTGCAGTAGTGTTTTGTTTTTTATTTTTTCAAAATTGGCAGTAATACCAACAGTTTTCTTTCTCATGTTTCTTTTTTTCCTGATTCTTTCTTGCAGTGTCGGGATAACCAAAATGCAAGAGAAGAGCAAAGGGACGAAGCTGAAGGTCTGGAAGAGCAGCTCAGGGAGCAGAAAGAGACTGTACGGGATCTGAAGGAACAGCTGACTTTAGCCGAGATGAATCTGAAAGATGCTGAAATCAAATATGCATCACAGGTATATCCATCACAGGAAAAAAAAAAGCTGTTTTTCTCTGATTGTGTTTCTCACCCCACCACTTACACTGATGTAATTCATGAGAGAGGCTTATTCCTGGTGACACACTGCTGCTGGTGGGGATGTGCCCATCCAGCAATCTTGGCAGAAACCAGACTACTTGGGTTCCAGGACCCAAGGTCCATCCTGAGAACACTGTTCCTGGCAGCTGTGTGTGTTCAGTGCATGCACCTATGTGTGCACAGACAGCCATGTAGTGCAGCACTTGTATGAGAGCACACAAAGTACATTTTTCTCTCTGTTAGCTCAGATGAAAGAATGGTGAGAATATGCACAGTAGCAGGTCGTGGATCCTCCCAGCAGCTGTGCTCAGGCACTCAGTCTGCCCAGTAACCAGCCCTCGAACCCCAGTGTCCCCAGTTCCTTGCATGTGGGTGTGCGAAACCATGGGGCCTATGGTCTTGTTCCACTTGTAGGCACAGACCTGCTGGTCTTGCACATGTGCACAGAGCTAACTGGGATTCCCCTGGTCCCTCCAACAACCAGCCCCCTGTGCTGCTCTCCTTGGAGAGGTGTGGATACACACAGTCACCCAAATACACAGCTGCACACCCTTCTCTCTGCTAACTGCTGTCTCCCCCTCAGAGATGTGAAAATACAGAGAAGCAGGTCTTGCTTTTAGAGCCCCCTGAGGTGCTGTGGTCCCTCTGGTATAGCTGGAGCTCCCTTGGCCATCCAACAGCCAAGTCTGCTTGTGATTTTGACCTTGGGTGCTATTCCCCATCTTCCCTTTTTGAGGCAGGGGATCTGCCCCTCTGCTCTGCACTGAGACCTCACCTGGAGTGTGGACCAGATGGGGAGTCCTCAGCACAAGAGAGACACAGACCTGTTAGAGTGTGTCCAGAGGAGAGCCACAGAAATGATCCAAGGGATGGAACACCTCTCCTATGAGGACAGGCTGAGAGCTAGGGCTGTGCAGCATGGAGAGAAGGCTGTGAGGGGACCTGAGGGTGGCCTGTCAGTATCTACAGGGGAGCTGCAGGAAGGAAGGGGACAGACAATTGAGCAGGGTCTGTGGTGCTAAAACAAGGGGAAATGGCTTCAAGCTCAAGGAGAGATTTAGGTGGGATATAAGGAAAAAGTCCTGCACAGTGAGGGTGGTGAGGTGCTGGCACAGATTGCCCAGAGATGTGGTGGATGTTCTGTCCCTGGAGACTTTCAAGGCCAGTCTGGATCAGGCCGTAGGCAGCCTGATGGAGCTGCGGTGTCCCTGTGCATTGCAGGGGAGTTGGACTAGATGGCCTTTAAAGGTCCCTTCCAGCTCCTAAGGATTCTGTGATTGTGCTTACCATGTTGCCTGGCTTGGAGCTAGCTGGTGGTGATGCATTCAGCTGCATGCTTTCAATTGCTCCAGTTGCTAGCACCACAGGCACGTGAGCCCTTTGGCCCCCACCCTGACTCTGATGAGGGGTTCTTAGACCCATTTCCCCTTGGAGAACAGAAAGTGTTTCCCACAGAAAAGAAAAAGAATTAGAAATACAATTCAGTAAGACAGAGTGCTGATCAGATGCAGGGTATGGCCAGACAGACGTGTCCACCAGCTGCTGTTACATACAACTTGCTTTTTTAATACCATTGCCATCTATTTTGTGCTTGCTCCTTCCCAAACATCCTAGATCCATGCACTTCCATGCTTTTGGTTCTTCCTCCAAACACCCCACAGTCAGTCTGTGCAATCCCAGAGCAGTCTTTGACTGCTTCCCACCCTATTATCCCTCGGTTGTATCCACCACTTCATGCAGAAGGTGCTCAGCAGTTAAGTTCTCTTACTGAGTTTCCCTCTTGGATAATGAGAGAGGTGGCTCTCTGAGCATGGGGTGAGGAAGCAGCCCCTGCATGGGGTTGGACAGGGAAGCCCTTGCTCTGAGTTGGGATTTGGGCTCCTGCCTGCTGTTGTGCTTTGGTGTTTGTGGGTGGGTTTTGGTGTTTTATCACTGTTCTGGGGTGAATTTTGGAGCTTCTCCCATCCCCACCATTGCCTCTCTCTGCTTTGCTGGGAATGAGCAGATGAGCTTGTTAACACATAGTAGCTGCTGCTGATGTGATCATTTATGGAGTGGTTGATGTTAGTGCTCTGAATGTCACTTTTAGCTTCTGATCTGTGAAATGGCCAGGATCCTGTGCAAATACAAAATCAGGAGCTTTACCAGCTCGTACTTCTGTAGTGATTATGTTTTATCATTTATGTTTTATCGTATGTTCTTTCCTATATGGGAACTGAACTATCACTCTTTTCAGCTGAGCTCGCTGCAGGAAGAAATTAAGGAGAAGGAAGCTCTCCTCAAAGAGCAGGTTCACCAGCACCAGGCTGAATTGCTGAGAATAGCAGACAAAGCAGCTCAGGAAGCAGAGGTGCAGCAGGTATGTTTGTTATAATCACCTTATTATGAAGAGGAGAAAAGAAAATACATTTTGAGAGTCAGAGGATGCACTGGGAAAGCTGTTCTCAGCAAAGTGAGCAGGGGTGGGAGGAGATGGGAGCTGATATCTTGGGGCTGTTAGCTTGCTTTCACACTTCCTGAGTTCCCCCTTCAGTCTGCTGAGCTGCTATAGAACTTCCCTTGTTGCAGGTAGGAATGTAGTTATTGTTGAAGGCAGTTGTAATGCTGCCATTCCCTATTTGTGAAACAGCAGTGAGCTCTCCTTGCTGCACTTTGGTTCCATGATGAACATCAATAGGAGCAAAGTTACTTGGGCCATTAAAGTAACTGTTGCAGGGAGTGTGTGGGTGGATGAAACTTAGGGGATGTGGTCCTTCTGCATTAGCTTCTCAGGGACTCTTACAGACCCTTCTCCCACAGAACCTGCTTACGCTTCGGAGGAAGCTGGAGGAACGAGAAGAAGCTCTGCTGGGACAAACACAGGTGGTAGAACTGCTGCAGCAGGAGCTACGTGGGGCTGAACAACAAAACCAGGTGCCCTTTCATGTGCTTATTGCCTTACTCCCATGTGTCTGAATGGTTGGAGGAGCTTTGTACTGACAAAGCTTGTGGAAGTTCCCAGATGAGCTTATTGTTGGCACAAGGATTGCAGCACGGAATCAGCTAGCAGGTTCAGTGACATACTCCTTCCTTTCAAAGAAGAGCACAGACTTAATTGCAGCAGAAAAGGAAATAAAATTAATATCACTACACAGAGAACGTTTCAGTAATAATACAGCACACATCTCCTGATATCTGCCTCTATTTCTGGCTTTATGTCCCCCCCAAAGTTCCGTGGCTTCCATCTGGTTGAGGATGAGGGATACAGTGAGCTGTCAGCACCACAGATCTCCATACTGGAGGAATTTGATGTTTGTCGCTCATTCCTCGATCCAGGATCCACTTAGAGCCATTTTTTATGTTTCCTAAGATGGTTTTACACCTCTTTATTAGTCCACAAGTTCACGCTGTATCTGATTTTACTTTGTGTGGTGTATTTTATGCCATAGCTGTTGTCTGTATGTCGTGCAGTACATCACAGAGTGCTCCTTGTCTGTTTTGTTACTCCTCAAATCAGTTCTCTCCAGTTCCAGAACTGCCTTTTTTAGCCAATCCCTGTGAAGTGCTGATGACTGTTGAGTCTCCATTGCATCCCTCACTTCTGTCATCCCTTTATGTCCTCCCCATGTCCTGCTCTGTGTTTCTGCTGCTCAGCCCCTCTGCTATTTCCCACTGCTGTATTTCCCCACACTACACTGTCAGTTATGACAATTTCATCTTACAAAGAGCACATTATTGTGTACACCTATATATGAGAACAAACAGAAAAACAGAGATTGTACCATATGAAGATGAGTAAAACAAATTTTGCATAGTTGCCTGGTAAGAAGTAATGTGATTGCAGCTAAACCAAGTGAAGCCACTTCCCATGCAGATCCACGATGAATGTCTTTGTGTTTCCAATCTCACAGCTTCTCAGAATTTCCACCCCTGCAGAGACTCTGCTGTGTCAGTCTCAGGGACAGTGGTGCAGTGCATCACCTGGATATCTCTTCAGTCACACAAACAGCTGTGCTACACATTCATTTCATGATCAAACCTCATCATTTGTACTTATAAACAGACAAGACCTCTGGTGCTGTCCTGTTGTCCTGTGCTCTTTGTCTGTTCAGGCTTCAGAGGTCAATACTGTGCTTCCTGGAGAAATGTCAGCTTTTATTCTGAGTCTCCTTGGCCTCAGCAATCTGTAACCCTACCATCCTTCTTTCTTTCTTTATTTATAATGTGCTCTGTGAGAACATGGCAGGATCACCTGCTTTTTGTTGGTGAGGGCTTTGAAAGCTGAAGCAATTTGAAGCAAATGTGAGCTGCTTTGTATGTTTGGAAAGAAGTGAAAACTCATTTCTGACCAAATGGCTGCAAACTGCTTCTGTAGCTCTGAAATGAATCAGTTTCTCTTGGTTTTGATCTTGAAAACTACTTACAGAGAAACCTATCTTCATCTTGGGGATCCATTTTGATAGTGCATGTGTTTTGTTTTCCTTATGTCATCATCACTAAGTTTACATTACGTGTTTAGTGGATGAAGTGTAGTTTTGAAGAGGGGGCAAGAAGCCATTTTTTGTTCCTTTTGTTTATATTGGTTGAAGAGCTCTGATTTTTTTTTTTTTTTTTTCCCCAGTGGTTTTTGTGGTAGCACTCTCCTCCCTCCTTTCCCACAGCCCACCCCCAGTGGTGCAGTGATGCAGGATAGGGTGCAATTTACATGTAAACAGATTTATTCTCTCTTATGCATTGCTCTTTTGTTGTCCCTGTGTTCCCACCAGGCACTGAGGTGGGACCTCCCAGTGCCTAGAAAAGCTGAAGAGCCTCATTGAGCTGCCCAGTACTCACTGCTGCTCATCCTGGTTTGTGGCATGGTCTCCAGATTCCTCCTCTGTGCCTTTAACTCCCCCTACACCCATTATATGGTCAGCAGGAGGGCCTGGTACACCCATCCCCTGAGGCCTTGGGGCAGAAGATGCTCCTCCTACCTACAGAGTAAAGGGAGCTCCCCAGGAGCCCTGCTGAGCACCCATAGTACAGGAGAAGGAAGTTTGGCAGAATGAATTCTGGCATGGCTATTAGGGTCTGCATCTCTTCCCTGGCTGGTTTAAACCTCTGCTCAGTGTCTGCCAGCTTGCTGAGGTCTTCCATGAGCCACTGGGTGTAGTGTGGGGCACTGTGTCACCTCTAGGTCCCTGTTTTAGCTTTTTGTTTTGACATAATTTCACATGCACTTGTTTGTTCTACTTGTTAATTGCCCTCTGTAATTGTTGATTTATCCCTGTTTTTGTTGTAGTGCTTCCTCCCCTTCTTGAGAAGCTTTCTTTCCTCTAGAAGAGAATTCACAGCCTCTGTTATACTGTTTTTTTCCTGTCCTATCCTCTTGCTCTAAATAAATGTGTTTTTTTTCTATACTCACAATGAGAGCTCTTGTTTCTTGCAAGTTGCAAACAATAGGGCAGGTTCTCTAACAAACTGAGAGTTCTGCTATGTTTATTTTCTTCTTCTGCTAAAATATTTGAAAAAGATATAGTGGTGATTTTAAGACTCAATTCAGGGAGTTCGCTTTGGTGCTGTTTTGATCTGAGTGAAATTAATTTCCATATCCTTTTACAGGTGCTCCGAGATCAGTGCCAGAAGATGGCAGCGGATCTGAGCTCTCTGAGAGATGTGCTGGATGCAGAGAGAAGAGAATCTCAGGATCTCAGAGAGAAGATGGAGCTGGAAGTGGCCGAGAGGAAGCTGTGCTCCCATCGCTTGCAGGAGGAGGTGCAGTGTCTTTCAGAGCAGCTGGAAGAGGCGAGAGCAGCACAAGCAGAATTAGAGAGGTATAGAGGCTTGGAGCAGAAACAGAGACTGGAAATGGAAGAGAAGAATCTACAGATCAGTTGTCTTCAGGCAGCTGAACAAGAGCTCCAGTCGAGCTATGCTGTCCTTGTAGCTGAGAACAATCAGCTGAAGCAGGCGGTTGGCCAGCTGCTGGTGCCGCCTGCTGAAAGCAGCACAGCAGTGCAGAAACTACAAGGTGAGTAAGCACAGCATTTTGCTGAAGGGGGTTCTCAGTAGCCTAAGGATCACTGGATTGCCTTCTGCTTGGCTTTGTTTCTATGACAGCTCCTAAGGAGGTCTTGGTGCCGAAGTTCCCAGTTGCACAGGAGGATAGGAATGGTGTTGAATGGAAGGTCTCTGTAGCACAGTTTTGCTGACTGCTGCCCTCTGGCACAGCCCATGCATCAGGAGCTTGTCTGAGGATTTTGAGTGAGACTATCAAAAGCCTTTCCACCCAGCCAGACAAGGCTGCTCTGTCCCTTTAGCTACCAAGCTGGTCATTTCATCATACTGGTACGGTGTTGTGCCTATCATAAGTGGTGTTTGTATGCTAGTTTTCAGAAATATAAGGATAAAAACCTGCTGACTCAAACAGTAGCTGAATTCTTGTGCTATTCTTGATTTGGACAGTAGCCCTTCAGTGCTGTCATCCTCTCTGATTTTCTCATTTCATTTTTATCCCAAGGAAATTTGAAGTATTCTGCTACAACAGTAATTTGTTCCCTGTCCTTTATAAGAAAGTTTGTTTCTTTGTTTTAAAAGAAACACAATAAGAAAAAAAGAAGGCACCCTGAAACTCTATCAGCTGTCCTATGATTTCCAACTAAGTAAGTAAAAAGTAGAGTTGTTCATTTGGAAGGGACCAAAAAGATCAACTGCAGCTGCCTGAACATGCCAGGGCTAACAAAAATTTGGAGCACATTACTGAAGGTGGAATCCAAATGGCTCTTGAGCATTGATGAGGGTGGGGCAGCAACCACCTCTCTTGGAAGGCTGCTCTGGTGTATGCCCACCCTGATAGTAAAGAAATGCTATCAAATACTCAGTCTGAATCTCCCCCATGCAGCTTTGTGCTGTTCCCATGCATCCTCTCACTCGTTACTAGGGAGAATTGATCATCGTGTCCCTCCTCATTTTCCTTTCTCAGGGGAAAAGAACAGTAGTATCTTATTTTCTAAAAGGTGCTTAAAATCTGTGTTGTGCTTTGGTAGTTCTTTTTTTTCAGGGGAAAAAAAAGCACATTGTCCAATGACAGTGTGGTATATTTTCACTATGTAAGCTCTGTGTCTGTTTTCTGATGTTTCTGGAAGAATATTGTATTGCTTTCTAAATGAGAGTTTTAATTTTCAAATAAATTGTTTAATGTATGTATTTTTTTTCCCAATGTTTCAGAGAGGTCCCAACTTGTTCTCCAGGAGCCTCAGCAGGAAGCTACAGTGGTTGCAGAAAATTCAGAGGTAATGATTAAGCGGCTGAAAAAAGTCAAAACTAAAACAGGTCAAGGACTGGCCTTAAAACAGCTAAGCTGTGATGGCCTTTTTTAACAATCCTCTTTGGAAGGTTATTATTAACTGGATTAATGGCGAAAGACAGAAATAGCTTCCAAATACTGCTTGTCCTGTGTTCTTATCAGACCACGTTTCCCTTTGCTGTTTGGAATTCTTGTGTCCTTCATCCGCCCAATCCATGTTCTTGCTATTTTCTACCTCTTATGAGTTAGCTCTTCAGCAAAATCATAGGCTAAACTGAGAGAATTCTCATGATATACAGTTCCAAAGGCTTAGCTGTCTTTACAGGATGCCTTTCAAACCTTCCTGTCCCTACTGCCCTGATGGGGGTCTGGCAGACTGACCAGAGCATGCTGACTTCTCTTTGTCAAACAGAAGACTTAGGGTGTATCTTTGTGTGCTTTCACCACAAACAGCTTCGTGCAGAATTGCAGGAAGGTTTGGATACCTTCTGCTTTGCTTCATGTTCCATCAGCAAGGTGACAGAGATGGCTGTGTCTGTATCCATCCTAAGTAGTAGAGTTGTTAGCTTAGAGCAAGGTCTGGGCTCCTTCCAGGCTGCTCTGCTCTGCTCCCATCTGCCAGCAGGGGGGAGAAGATGATGCTGGGTCTTATCTAATACAGTCCTCTGCAACACAGAGACAGTTGGTAAACTCTCCAGCTCCTCTGCTCCTCCAGTGATTGTATAACATAAGGTGAAGTGTCACGTTTATTGACTTTTCTTATTGGCTATTGATTTAAAAATGGGGATGGGAGGTGTGCATATGCCAAAGATGGGTTCCTTAAGTGTTTGTTGCCGTGGAGTAATCAGGGCAAAAGTTGACATTTGGGACTTGCAAGTGCAGAGTCGGTACATCCTGCTTTACCCAGAGCCTTGTGTTCCAGCTGCCTGGCGTTGGGGTGTAAGCTGGTGGCCCAGCAGGTTCACACACACACAAATGTGTGTGCGCTCATGGTCTTTCCAAGGGCAGATGTAAGCCTGTCAGCTATTTCCTAGAACCCCTTTAGAGGCAGTGGAGAGAACAGTGCTTTAGCATATGACTCACCTTGACCAAGGTGGGTACTGAAATTCAGTCTGTGAATCCAGTGCTGGAAGTGTCCATTTCAACACCAGACACGTATATAAATAACAGTGTAGTCCACATAAATAGCTTTTATGTAGCGTTCATGTTTGGACAGCTCTGTACTGCCACTTGTGTCCCTGACCTATTACTTCAGGCCAAAATATCTGTGAACTCAAACCCAACGCAAGGGTTTGGGTTGCGTGCACAAATTGTTTTGGTGCATCCTGTGTGTTCCATTTCAGCTGGCAGTCACAAAAGTGCTCTAAAACATGGGACTGGAGATGGCCCTTGTCTGACTGGGTGACCCTCTGTGCTTACATTCAAGATAGTTAACAGCAAATGTCACTTCTATTCACTGTTTTCAGCCTTAACTTAAAAAAAAAAAAAAAAAAATTGTTTTTCTAGTTCAAGTGGGAGCAGATTTTTTATTTCTAGACTTTTATTTTTTAAAACTGGATGCATAAGAAAGGCAAAATAAGGACTTTACCTGTGGCTTCCTGTCAGGCAGAAGCTGTCCAGCCAAGGAAGTGGGCTTTGCAGAATGGAAAATATCCTAAATCTGAACTGATATCCTAATTTGCTGAGATATATTCCGGTCTCTTGCTTCGTATGATAACTAAACCATTTTTTGTTTCCATTAGGCATCAGAGTTGGGTCTAAAGTAGTGATTGACAGCTTATTCTCTAAGCTTGGTTGAGCAGCAGCTAAGATAGCTGTCTTATAATGCAAAGGCTGTAGCTTAAAACTGAATGTGCTTTCCTTCACTGGTAGAATGAGAATGGTGGATCTGAGGAGAAAACGCAAGACATGCAGATTCTGGAAGATTCAGCCTCTTGCATAGACTGCTCTGCTACATCTGGAGGTAAGGGCACAGAATAAAGCATGTTGACCTCAACACTGCAGAAATGGAAGAACTGCCAGGAAAAGTCCAAAGTGATTTGGAAAGAAGAGCTTTGAAGTCAAACTCTAAAGATGTAGAGGAGATAAGAAAAGATATGGAGAGGGTGGAAGAGAAAATACTAAGGCAGGCAGGTGAGAATACATGAACAGAACATAGTAGGTAAGATGAGAAAGGAGAAGGTTTTGAAGGAGACTGCAGATGCAGAGGCTGTTGAGTAATGTGCAGAATAGACTTAAGATGAAGTACTGAGTTCCTGTCTGAGATAATAAGATTTTTCTTGCCTCAGGTGTTACCAAACATCCCTTCCCCACGTTCCAAATTCTAAAAATCAGGAATGCCCTATTGAAGTGCTCAAATCTCTGCCTTCTTGCACTGCGTGAAGAGATGATAGTTTACTTAATTGCTTGAATGCATATGCTTTTAATATAAATGTATATAGAATAGCAAAAGTAAAATTGAATGAGCAGCTGTAAACTCTGGTGCTTCCTAACATTAAATGGCTTAAGTTTACAGCCTTGGTTTCTTAATGCACTTAATAATTTTATTTATTTTTTCTTTATTAACAAGAAAAGAACCATTTTGTACCACCTGTAAAACCTGTGAGTTTTGAGCTTAAGTCTTCTAGAAATACAACAGAACTAACTGTTAGCTCTTATAAAAACATTATTTTCTCAAGGAAGGGGTGGAACTACAGGGTTCATAAATAAATTTCATTCTTTTTGGAAGAGTAGAAGTGTATTAGTTCACTCTGTGTCTCTTCATTATTCTGTTGCAGTTACACGTGATGTAGACTTAGGTGATGTCAGCATGCAGTAAATACAGGATGTTTTGCATCTGCAGAGTTGGGGATATCTGGACTAAGTGCATTGCTCAAACTCTTGACCTTTTGTATTTCCTACCTGGGAATTTGGAGAATCTCCAGTCCCATGGATTTTCTTTCCAGTTGTCTACTGTGCAACTTGTTTGCTGATGGTGACATGTGCATTTTATCACTAGGTGTGTCAGGAGAGATGGTGAATTCTGAAGAGCAAAAGCCTTCTGGTGACACTTTGGTCCTACCTGAGGTACAAAATTCACCCACTACTATTTACTTTTCAATATTGTATGCATACATGGATATGGTAACTTATCCTGACTGAATGGACAGCCTTTGCAGCATGAAGTGCTGACCTATTTGCAGAGTGATGATCCATGCTTTCCAGCAAGGATTTGATCATTCTTCTTTTGTCATCTGTATTTGGGGGTGGAAGGAAATCTTAAGATTAATGTTTGGAAAAAGCCAAACACTTTAGATCAGATGTTTTGTTTAGTGTTCTCACTTCAGAGATAAACACACACTGGAATAGGGCTGTCTACATAGATTCTTGGCCATTTTAAAAAGACAGGAAAAGTAAAGGACAAAACCTCCTCATTCAGAAGCTGTGGATACGATGCTGGTGTCTGTAGTCTCAAAATATGGCTGGATAAGTCCAGAAGGACTTATCCTCTGAGGATCACAGAACTGAGACACTTTAAAAGCAGGAAGCTTTATTTATGGTCTAATCCTAAAGTCAGACTCCCATGCCACAACTACAGGAAGGGAAATGAGCTGAGGAGTCCTCCTGTTGTTAATGAAGCTGTTATTGGTTGCAACTGCTAGCATGAGGTAGGGATAATGAGAAGAGTCCCTTTGGCAGGATTCAAAGGAAATTTGAAACCTTGTGTTGTGTTTTAGGCAAGAGCAGATGGCTTTCCCAATGGAGGTGAGCAGTTTACTGAAGAAAACTGCCTGTCTGGAATTGGAGAATGTCTTGCTGCAGAGAAACAGAAAGAGCTGTCCGTTTTGCTGCTGGAACTTAAAAAAGCTCAAGAAGAAATTGCATTTCTAAAAGGACAGCTCAAGGACCCAAACAACCAAACTTCTGCGGTTAACCAAGCAGGAGAAGAAGCTAACCAGCTGGAAGAGAATTCCCAGACATGGCTTCTTGAGAGGGAAGAGCAAAAGGTGTCAAGTACACAAAATGAATTGGACAGTAGCTCATTACAGAGAGAAACAGAAATACAGCCAATTAATGTGCTTCAGGAAAACAAAACCGATCTTCAAGAAATACCCCAAGAGACTTCTGTTCATGGCACAGGGGAGATGGGAGCAGTACAGGAAACCTCTGCAGCATTTCCAGAGCCAGGCAGCTCTCAATCTCAAGAGCTGATAAATCTGCAGAACCAAATTATGGAACTGCAGATGATTCTGCAGAAATCAGAGGAATCCTATAAGAAAGATCTGGGAGAAAGAGATGCAGAAATAAATAGGTTAAACCAGTTGGCTGAAGAATACAGGAAAAAGATGGAGGATTCTGACAGCTCATTCTGTGCTTTGGCTGAAGAGAGAGATCAGCTCCTGTGTCAGATGAAGAACCTTTCTACCATGACTGAACTGCAGGAGAAAGTGAAGCAGCTGGAGGAAGATCTAGCTCTTTCTGAAAAGCAGAGGCTGTCAGACAGTCAGAGCAGTCTTCTGAAGGAACAGATCCAAAGCCTTAAAAATGAATTTAAATCCAAAGAGGTTAAAATCGAAGCTTTACAAAAAGATTTGGATGAAGCGCAACTTCAGCTTTCTGATCAGGACATACAACTAAAAGACATGCGAAGCCAGATCCAGAAGAAGGAATGCGAAGCCCTTGAACTGGAACAACTGCTGAAGAAATACAGGGCTGAGATGGAGGAGCTTTCCCAAAGCTTAGCCTCCAAAGGCTGTGAAGCAGCAGGCCTAGAGCAGCTTGTTGCTGAACGTAGCAGGTGTATAGAGAGCCTGCAACAAACCTTGCTGGAGAAAGAACAGCAGATGACAGAGATTAGCATCAGCATGTCTGAAAGAATGGTACTGCTGAATGAAGAGAAGTTTTCTCTAGAAACTGAGCTGAAGAGTCTCAAAGAGCAAACAAGTCTCTTACTAAAAGCCCAGGAGGGAAAAGACCGAAGCACAGAAACAGAAGATACATATCTGAACTGCGAAGTGTCTGAGCAGCAGTATGAGGCAGTGGCAGAATGCAAGGACAGTGAGATATCAGCAAATGAACTTGAGATTCTGAAACGGGAAAATGAGCAGGTAAAGCGAAAGCTGCAGGCAGCACTTGTTAACAGGAAGGAGCTCCTGAGGAAGGTTAGCAAATTGGAGAACAAGTTGAAAATGGAAAGCAAATTGGTACAGTTGAAAATGGAGCCTGAGTCAGAAACCTCAGTGGCTCAAGAGGCTGAAGAGGAAGAGCATATGATGAGTAGGATAAGCCAAGGAGTGAATCTGGAAAGCTCACCCAGGGAGGAGAATCTAATCCAGCTGCTTTCTGAAAAGGAATCTGAGCTTCTGAGCGTTCGGAAGGAGCTGCTGGATAAGGAAGCTACTGAAGCACAGTTACAGGCGGTGATTGAGGAAATGAAGCAAAGCTTGCAAGATAAGACAAACGTTGATTCAATTAAGGCTGAAATCATGGGAGGTAAGACAATTGCTGACAAACTAACTGAAACCAACGAAGGCCCAAAAGATTATGAAGAAAATGAAGAAAACCATGCAGCAGCTACAAATCTTGAAGAAAACCAGCTGTCTACTCTGAAAGAGAGAGTTTCAACTCTTGAACAAGAAAAAGAACAACTTCAGAAAAAGCTTCAGGAAGCCCTGGTATCTCGCAAAGACACTATAAAGAAGGCTCAAGAAAAAGACAGGCATCACAGAGAACAGCTCAAACAGCAGAAAGATGATTATAACATCCTTCAAGAACAATTTGATATGCAAATGAAAGAGAAGGAAAGCATCCAAGCTCAGCTCAGGCAACTCCAGGAACAGAGAGGATCAACAGTGAGTGTTCTTGGGAATCAAGGCTCTTTGGACTCTTCATGCTTGGAAGCAGGAAATTCTACAAACAGTGAGCTTTTGCAAATCACAGATGTTTCTGGGGAAGAGTTTAAAGCAGAACTGGAAAAACTGCAGATGGAGAAGGAGGAGTTGGAACATAGGGTCGGCTGTATGGAAGGTGAACTAGCTTGCAAATCAGAATTAGTCTTTAATTTGCAACAGCGCGTAGCGCAGTTGTTGGCAGAGGCAGAAAGGCTGACTAGAACCTCTGACCAAGCTGAAACTGAGGCTTCAGGACTTCAGAGAGAACTGGAGGAAGATCATGTGGAAACTTCTAGAGAAGACAGTTTGGAAGACCTGAAAACACTTGTGCATCAAAAGGATGAAGAAATTGAATTCCTTAACTTGCAGTTAAGGGAGAAAAGTGAAGCTCTTGCTAATGCAAAGGCACAGTTGCTGGAAAAAGAAGATTCTGTCAAAAGTCTGTGTAGTCAGATTGAAGCTCAAGCTCAGGCACACGAGGAACAGAGCAAGCGTCTGCAAACCGAGCTGCTTGAAATTCAGCACAAGCAAGATGATGATGCAGAAGCAGCTAAACAGAAGAATCAAATGCAGAGAAAGTTGCAAGCTGCACTTATCTCTAGAAAAGAGGCATTAAAGGAGAGTAAATCACTGAAAGAGGAATTGGCAAATGCAAAAACTACTATTGAGAATCTTTGTGTTAAACTGAATAATATGGAAAGCCAAATAGGTGGCCATGTTAAAGAAATAGGTACTTTAACAGAAAAAATAGCAAATCTCACTGAAGAGCGAGAAAAACTTATTGCAGAAGTTAATAAGGTCCTTGGAGAAAATCAGAATCTTGATGGATGCTGTAAAAACCTGAAGTTGACACTAGATGGAGTTCTCCTAGAGAAAGAGAAGCTGGAGAAGGAGATGGAGTCCTTGAAATGCTTGCAAGCTGCTGAGAACACTGAGTGGCAAGAGAAACACAGGGAGCTTCAGAAAGAGTATGAAACTCTCTTGCAGTCATATGAGAATGTGAGTAATGAGACTGAGCGGATTCAGCGTGTTTTGGAAACCGTGAGGCAGGAAAAGCAGGAGATTTTCATGAAGCTGAAAAGTGCTGAAGTGAAAAAAGAAGAGACGGATAAGCAGCTGCAGGAAGCTGAACAGGAGATTGATGGAATGAAGGAGAAAATGAGGAAATTTGCAAAATCAAAGCAACAAAAGATTCTGGAACTAGAGGAGGAGAATGAGAAGCTTAGAGCAGAGATGCAGCCCACAGGTGGGGATCTGCACAGGACTGATGATGGAGCTTTCCTTTCAAACACTAGCCTGAAAGAAGAGCTGGAAAGCTCTAGGAGGGATTATCAGTCTCTTTCTACTCAGCTAGAGGCTGTAATGGTTGAAAAGGAGTCTCTTACTCAAGAGATCACAGACTTAAAGCATCACTTGCAGTTAACAGAATCTAAGCTGGAAGAAAGCAGAGAGCTGCTAGACAAGTATGTTTCCCTGAAGACAACAGAGGAAGAAACAAATCAGGCACTTGCTACACCACCACCAATAGAGAGGACTGAAAATCAAGTGGACTTAAGTTTTAGACCAAAGTCTCCCAGTGCAGAGCTAGAACAAAAAGCTTTTGAAGGTAGTATCCCACCTGAGAATCTTAATACCTATGTAAAGGAGATAGCTGAGCTGACAGAGCGAATCACTGAACTAGAGGAGAATAGAAGGGCTTCAGAGCAACAGCTGGATGATATCCGCAGGAATGTTGAGGCTTTAGAAGGCGAGAAAAGGGCTTTAGAGACCCAAATGGAAGCAAAAGTCCTTGAATTAAATGTTCTCCAGGACACAGTAGCGAAGATGGAAGAAACGGTCCAAAACACCAAGGAGGACCTCATCAGGATGACAGAACTGAAGGACAATTTAGAGGCTGAGAAGGATGATTTGGAGGAAAGGCTCATGAATCAGCTGGCAGAACTTAATGGCAGTATTGGAAATTACCAGCAAGATGCAACAGACTCACAGATTGAAAATGAACAACTGAAACATGAGCTTCAGAGGTTGCAGAGAGCAATACATGAACTGGAGGAGGAGAAACGTCAGATGGCAAAGGAGAAAAGTAAAGCAAGTTCAGAAAACCAAAAGGAATATTTAGAAAAGTTGAAACGCACTTGGAGAGAAGACAGTGGCACACAGGTAAAGGAGCTTCAGGAGCTGCTGAAGCAGAAGCAGCAGGAAATTAAGCAGCTGCAGAAGGACTGCATTAAAAACCAGGAGAAGATCAGTAGTTTAGAAAGAACTGTTAAAGCTCTGGAATTTGTCCAGAGTGAGTCTCAGAAAGATTTGGAAGCAGCCAAAGAGACTTTAGCTAAAGCAACAGAAGACACAAAGAAGGCCCAGGCAGAGCTTGCTCACTGCAGAGTAGTGTTGGATGACACTCAGAGCGAGGCAGCGAGAGTCCTAGCAGAGAGCGTCAAAATCAAAGAAGAGTTACGGGCAAACAAAGAGAGTACTATAATTCAAATGAGGAAAAAAGATGAGGACTTTGAGAGAAGACTGGAGCGGGAGAAAGACAAGCACTCGAAGGAGATGAAAAATATGGAAGAGAAACTGGCAGCTTTGCAGAGGGAGAAAGACAATATGGAAACAACGGTTCGTGATGTTCAGGGCTCCTTGACAACAAAAGATCGAGAAGCCAAGGAACTGGAAGGCAGCCTGAACAAAACGCTGGCCCAGCTTGCAGCCTTCACCAGGAGCATGTCTTCCCTTCAGGATGATAGGGATAGAGTGATAGATGAATCCAAAACATGGGAGAAGAAGTTCACAGAAACGATTCAAAAGAAGGAGGAAGAAATACGCTTGAAAGAGGAAACTTGTGTTATGCTGAAGGACCAGATGAAGCAGATGACTACACAAGTGGAGGAACTTCAGATTCATATATCCAGGTAAAGGAAGTGATGATGATTAAGATGGTGGTGATGTATTTCCTCTAAAGAGTCAGCAGCCAGAGGTGAGGAGGGGGAATGGCTATTTACAAGGGTGGATAGTGATAGGGCAAGGGAGAATGGTTTTAAAGTGAGACAGGGGAGGTTTAGGTTGGATATGAGGAGGAAGTTTTTCACCAGAGGGTGGTAACACACAGGTTGCCCAAGGAGGTTGTGGATGCCCCATCCCTGGAGGCATTCAAGGCCAGGCAGGATGTGGCTCTGGGCAGCCTGATTTGGTGATTGGTGACCCTGCCCATGGCAGGGAGGTGGTTGAAGCTAGATGGGCATTGTGGTCCTTTTCAACCCAGGCCATTCTAGGATTCTATGAGGAAGCTGTTAATTTTAGAGATTAAGCTTGGTACGTCAATAGAGCATGGGGATACATAATTTCAATTTGATCCCAGATTAGATTTTGAGGGAAAGATGGAGCTAGAGAAGCATGCTAGAGAAGCATAACAAAATGTTAACCTTGGCATTTCCAAAACTCAAAAACAAGCCGTCCTTTCATGAGGAAAACTGTTCTACAAAATTTGATCGAAATGTTGTATGTTGTGAAATGAATGTGAAATGAATACCAACCATAGGAGAACAGCACCTTTGTTTGTAGTAAAAGAAAATCTGAGCCTCACTGTATGGGGAAATTAATTTCTCCTTTGAAAGACTGAAAGTATAAGTGAAACTGAGAGGGGCTTAGTAGCTGCACATTCTAGAGAGGATTGTCGTGTTGTTGCTAATGTGCCTGTAGCATCATTTAGGTTGGAAAATACCCTTAAGACTATCAAGTTAAAACGTCAACATTACATCACCAGCACTAAACCATTTCCCTAAGTGCCACATAAATGTCTCTTCAATGCCTCCAGGGATGGTGACTCAGTCACTCCCTTTGGAAGCCTGATTCAGTGCTAATCATTGGAAAACTAATTCGGTGGCTTTTCTCAATTAATATAATCAATGAAAACTGTTAGTGTGGTTTTGGATCCTGAAATACCTCATTGATTTGGGACTGGTCTTCCCTTCTCTGTTTTTCAGGCTGGAATGCAACAAGAAAGACTGGGAATCAGAGTCCAGGAGGGAGATTCAGCAGCATCAAGAGACATGTGAAATGTTGCAGGCAGAAAAAAAGGAGCTTTTAACTCAGCTGGAAGGGTCTCAAAAATTATACAGTGAGTCCCAGGATGAACAGCAGAAGCTGGAGTCAGAAATCCGGAACCTGAAAGACCAGCTTGCTGGCTTGCAGAGTTCCTTTGCCAGATGTGAACTGGTTAGAGGAGAGTTGGAGAATATGGTCAAGCAACAAGAGAACAGTATCCAGAATTTTAAATTCAGCTGTGAACAGCTTGAGGCTGATCTGCAGGCTTCCAAGGACCTAACAAATAAGCTGCATGAAGAAACGAGTGCCAAAGATCAAAAGATTGTTAGTTTGCTATCTGCCAAGGAAGAAGCAGTCACGGCTGCTCTGTCTGAATTACAACAGCAGCATTCTGAAGACATTACACTGTTGGAGCATAAGCTAAGCAAGGAGGAAGAAGATAAAAAGGCTTTAGAAGTTGAGAAGAGCAAACTTAACGATAAACTTGATCATCTCACTGAGAAGATGAAAACAATCAGAGAAGAAAGTAAACAGCAGAAGGCACAACTGGACTCCTTCACCAAGTCCATGTCATCTCTGCAAGATGACAGAGACCGTATCCTGAGAGAGTACAAACAGCTGGAGGAACGCCACCTCGTTATAATCCTGGAGAAAGACCAGATAATCCAAGAGGCTGCTGCTGAAAACAATAAGCTGAAGGAGGAAATCAGAATTTTTCATAGCCAGATGGATGACCTCAACTCAGAGAACGCCAAGCTGAGTGCAGACCTGGTGAGGTATAGAGAAGATCTGAACCAAGTAATTTCAATTAAGGATTCCCAACAGAAGCAACTTCTCAAAACTCAGCTTCAGCGAATCCAGGCTCTGGAAAAGGAGAAGGCAATCATGGAAACACAGCTGAAGGAGTCTGAGCGAACTCAGGATGATCTCAAGAAGAGCATGGAAGTCTTGACAGAGGATAAAGTCAGTATGTCTCAAGAGGTTGAAACCCTTAAATCCTCTCTGTCCCGAGCTCAGAGCGAGATGACAGCATTAACTGAGGGGAGTCCTGTCATGGAGTGTCGAGCACAGCTCAAGGCCCAAGAGGAAGAGGCACAAGAGCTGCATCGTAAGCTTGTGCTCTCACAGCAAAGGATAACTGAACTTGAGGAGGAGCTAGTAAGTGTTCAGAAGGATGCAACCAGGAGAGTGGGAGAGGCTGAGGACAGGCTCAAAAAGGAATTGAAGCACCTGCATCATGATGCTGGAATAATGAGGAATGAAACAGAAACAGCGGAAGAGAGAGTAGCAGAGCTGGCACGGGACCTCATGGAAATGGAACAGAAATTTCTTGCAGTCACAGATGAAAACAAAGATCTCAGAGCCCAAATTCAATCTTTCGGGAAGTCCATGAGCTCTCTTCAGGATAGCTGGGACCAGACCAATGAGGAGCTCCAAGCTTTGAAACAGAAATATTCTGCAGACTTAGGGGAACAACAAAATCTAGTGGAGAATCTTCAGAAAAAGATGCTTCAGTTACAAGAGGAGCAAAATTCCACTGCCTGGGACCGAGATACACTGAAATCTGAGCTTACAGAAATGCAGAAAGCTGCTGATGAAAGAGGTCTCTTGGCACAGATTGAGGATCTTAAGCAGAAGATCAGAGCCAAAGATGATGAGCTTCTCCGTTTGTCTTCAGAACTGGAAGGCTCTTCCAACCAAGTCAAATCTTTCTCCAAGGCCATGGCAAGCCTGCAGGACGAGAGAGACCGTCTGCTGGATGAACTGGACAAAACACGTCAGGTGGAAGAAGTGAGGCAGCAAGCAGAAGGGAGCACTGTCACCACTCCGTCAGAAGTGCTGAGTCTTAAGAAGGCTCTGTCCTCCCTGCAGAATGACAGAGACAGATTAGTAAGTCCTTGTTTTCTCTTCCCACTCTTATTTAAAGCTTCATAGGAGATTAGGTTCTTCAGATCTTAAAAGTCAGCACAGTTAGACATGTCTTTCACAGTGTTAAAAACATATCATCATCCTCACAGAACTCAAAAGAGCTGAGATTGGAAGGGAACTCTGAAGTCTTCTAGTCCGAAGTCTTCTAGTTTAGGGTTGGCTGGAGCAGGTTGACCAAAGCAACATCTGCTTGAGTTTTGAATATCTCCAGTGGAGCATTTCCACAATTCCTCTGGTCAACTTGTTCTTTTGTGTATCTGGAAATAGTTTCCAGGATTAGTTTCTCCATCTCCTTGGTAAGATTGAGGTGAGGCTGAGCAGATTGCCTTTCTCCATCCTCCTCCTTGCCCTTTTTGAAGGTAGGGATGACATTTCTTCCAGCCTTCAAAAGCCCCTCTGATCATCATGGTCTTTCAGAAGTAGGTGAGAGTTGCCTCCCAATGACCTCATCACCTTTGGGTGCACTCCATCAGATCCTGTGGACTTAGCATGTGTCATCTGTTAGTCTCTGTGACATATGGAAGTTGAACAAAGGTTTCATTATTAACTTTTCAAGCCGTTTTCTCTTCTTTGCCCAGTTTTAAAGATGGAATTATAGAAGTAAGAGATGTGCTCTCTGTTAGTCTGCTTAGATCATATCTGTGACAGCTCGTGCATTTGATTTGTCAGCTCTATAGTCTCTTCTAGAAATCTAAGAACATGGTAGATTTCTCCTCTTGGCAGAAAGAGGAGACCCTAACCCTAACCCTGTCAAGACATTTCCAAACCATTGCACCTTCATTCTATCGTCTCTGCTTGTATACCTCATTTGTGTTTGTATGCTCTTTGGCACAGTGCAGCTCAGTGCATTTCACTTCCAGTTGCTGCTCAGATGACTGATTTTTACTGTGATTTTCCACTAATGCTTGCTCTTAGTTTACTTTGTTTTATTACTTTGCAACTAACTTAGTCTCTTTCTATGGCAAAGTACCCACCTAGCTGACCAAGGAAAGCCAGTTGATGTCATTGTTTTGGATTTCAGTAAAGCTTTTGAGACTGTTTCTGAATGTCCTTTTAGCATACAGCTATCCAATGAGTAATGCAATGGGTGAACAATTGGCTGATCATAGAATTTACTAAGGTTAGAAGAGACCTCCAAGATCATCCAGTTCAGCCACCACCAATATAACCCCACTAAACCACGACCCTCAGTACCACATCTAAATGTTTCTTGAGCACTGATAGGTTGGGCACAGAGGGTTGTAGTCAATGGGGTTCCTTCAGGCTGGCAACCAGTCACTGGTGGGGTTCTGCAGAGCTCTTCAGTGTTTTCATCATCTTGGTAGAGGACTTGAAGGTATGCTTGTGGACAGCACTGAGCTGGAAGGAGCTGCAAGATCTCCTGAGGGTGGAGAGATTCTGCAGAGAGACCCTAACAAATCAGAGGGTGGGCAATCACACATCACGTGAAGCTCAAACAGAGCGAGAGATTTTGGGCAGCACTCTCAGAAACATGGTTTGATTTGAGGCAGTGCTGTGTGGAGCCAGGAGTTGGACTCAGTGATCCCAGTGGGTCCCTTCCAACTCAGGATAATCCTTTCTGTGATTCGGTGATACTTCGTGATACTGTCCATGACTTTCCACTTGTCCATCAGCATCTCAGTTATTTCTAGATTTATGTATCTTCTGCTTTCTTGAACTGTGCAGTGCTGCTAATGTGTGTCACGTCTGTATGGGAGGTCTCAGAACTCACTGCACTCTTCCACACAGCAGACCTCTTGGAGGTGCTTTTCTGTTGAACTCTTCTTAGAAGATTGCTGTAGTAGTTGATGTGAATTTCCATTGTCTCTGTCATTTGAATGTGATGCTGCAGTGAAAAATGTTCTTAAATGCTTGTAAATAACAGACGTAGCTGCTTGCTCAGTTAACATTCTCAGCAATATTTCCCTTTACTTAAAGGTGAGGGAGCTGAAGAATCTACAGCAGCAATACATACAAGTTGGGGTAGAATCAGCTGAAAACTCTCGCTTGAGGGCACAAGTACAGGAATATCAGCAAGAGGCAGATAAACAGCACCGCCGCCAGGAGCAGCTGGAGCAAGAGTGTATTTCCTACCAGCAGGAGCTTCAGCAGCTAAGGTGAGAATTGCCTTTCTCCTTACTGCCTCAAAGATGGCAATGGGTCGTTTCAGAAAGCAAAGCACTGAGCACCTCTGCCTTACTTGCGCTGCATCACCTGCCCTCATTAGGAGCAGGCACATGTTTCCTTGTTCAGATCTTTGCTTCAGACTTAGGGTGGGGATTTACAGCCCAACATACTGGAGGGAAATGCCCGTGCAAAGTAGTTTAATGGCCTTTTTGGTTTTACTTGATGGAAGCATATAAACAGGAAGGGGTACAGCTGTTTGTGAGGGTGGATGGTGATGGAAAAGGGGGAATGGCTTTAAAGTGAGACAGGGGAGGTTTAGGTTGGATATGAGGAGGAAGTTTTTCAGCCAGAGGGTGGTGAGGCACTGGAACAGGTTGCCCAAGGAGGCTGTGGATGCCCCATCCCTGCAGGCATTCAAGGCCAGGCTGGATGTGGCTCTGGGCAGCCTGGGCTGCTGGTTGGCGACCTGCACACAGCAGGGGGTTGGAACCAGGTGAGCACTGTGGTCCTTTGCAACCCAGGCCATTCTATCATTCTGTGATTTATTTCCTCCAATGGTGGCAAATATCATCTATTTCAGAGGAAGCATCACCTATTTCTTGTACTGCAGCTTATTTGTATGTAATCATAGTGCTCTCCATTCCGAGCTGACAGTGAAATGAACACTCTTTATTATCTGATGTAATTGCATAGAAAATACTCATTTTATATGATGATTTAATCCTTTGTTTCACTTGCTTTATTAAGCAGGTCTTCTATTAAGAAAAGCTGTAATTTAAGGCTGGTGAGTTGTCATCCCCTCCTGGACCAAACCCAGTCAGGCAAACGTGCTCTGTTCTAGAAATGGGAGAGAAGTAATTTCAGATTCTTCAGAGGTCCCAAAGGAATGAGGGAGAGAATGACTGAGCCTGGAGGCTTATTTCCTGGGTAGCTCCTACTGCACAAGTGAAGCCAAGGCACACATCTATATGTTGGAAGCCATGCAATGGCTCTCATGTGCATATTTGA
This sequence comes from Phasianus colchicus, assembly GCF_987193195.1. NCBI lineage: Eukaryota > Metazoa > Chordata > Aves > Galliformes > Phasianidae > Phasianus > Phasianus colchicus. The sequence goes on from NC_143436.1 coordinate 248,966, forward strand.
CCGAGGTGGTGCTGATGGAGACGACCTCCTTAACCCTGATTTTAGGGTTCCCGTGCTGAAGTGGTTTTGCTTTAGTTTGTCTTTGACATCCAACTTCTTATCTGGCATGGGATAATGATAGGATGTAGTTGGAATCCTCCTTGGCTTGTTCTGAGCTGGGTGAATGGATGTTGTATGCAGTACTGTTCATTACTGTGATAATTTCCTTTGCACGATGCTTTGCAGGCAAGAGAAAACTACCTGGGAAGAGCAGAATGGCAGCATCAAAGAGCAATACCTGATGCTCATAGCAGAAAAAGAGCAGCAGCTGAGCCACTTGCAGCAGGTCGTGCAAGAAATGAGGCTGCCCCTCAGCAAGGCTCAAGCTGTAGAGGAGCAGTACCAAAGGAAGGTTGGTGGAAATGCACAGATTCTGGACTGCGTGGAAATTCAGCCAAATTAGGGCCTGGTTGGTTGTATTTGGATTTTGGAGATCAAACATCACATGGACTGGTATTGGATTTTGTTGTGTGCCCTCCAAGGCTTGTGCCAACAATGCAACTTGAAGGCTTTCAGAAAGCTCTGACCTTACCTGATGTGCTCCTCCCTTTGTTCCTGATGTTTGGGACAGTAGAAGAGATGGGGTTTCCTGGGCACCTGAGTTCCCTCTGAGCAGTTCCTTCTGGAACCTGTTAGCTCTTTCAATGTGATGATTTTAGAATTGCTTCTTGCAATGTTCTGAGTCTGAATTCTTCTTTTCTGTTTTACTCCTTTGTAACATCGCGTTCTAATTTTTGAGCCTTTCACAGGATTTTTATTGCTGTTTGTATTAGGCAGGAATCTACAATCCTGGCTCGTGCCCACAGAGGCTGAGGGTTGAAAGTTGGACTTTCTGCCCTCTTTTTTCCATATGACAGTTCTAAAAGTGGAGTAGAATCTGTTGAGTACTTTGCTTGGTCTACTTGCCAGCTGCATGTGCAGAGCCATAGCATTACCAGCAAGGACAGAGCTGTCCTGCCAACATCTGTAATGCTCTGGTGACACACTTTTATGTTTGTGGAGGAGGGGAGGATCCTCTCTTATCCCTTTGACTCACATGCATATATGCAAAGAAAAGTCTAGAACCAAATGCACGTGATTTTTTTCCTTTCCCCACCCCCTAGAGTGCAGATCAAGTTTTGGGTGTAGGAACAACGTAGGGCTTGGAGTGGAAATGGAAACAGATGGTCCTGTGTTGATTCTTTGTTGTTCTTCCCCTGTCAGATCAATCCAGAAGCAGTGAGAGGGGACTTCTCAAGCCTGGAAGCAGAGACCAAACATCTGAAGGCTCAGCTAAGTGACAGCCTGAAAGAGCTGCACCAAAAAGAGCTCCGAATTCAGCAGTTAAACAGCAAGGTACAAGCTGTGCTTTCTGCTTGCAGAGTTTGGGCTGAGGAATGTGGGGAAGTGGGCAGGCTTCAGTGGGGCTCGTGGAGGAGGAATAGGGCTTTCTGTTCGTGTGGGCATTCACCAAAGGTACACAGAATCAGTAGTGATTAGAAGAGACTTCTGGAGATGATCCCTTACTTTGTTCTGCTCAGAGCAGTGCTGCCAGCAGTGTTGTCATCCATGCCCTTGCCTACCATAGTGGTGGAAACCTCCAAGAAAAGACATTTCCAAACCTCTCTGGGTCCTTGTCCAATGATGCTCTTCACTTTCAATGAAAATGATTTTGTTTTTGCAAGCCACAAATAAGTCCCTTATATTTTCTGCTGCTGCCAAAGAGCTTGACTCTGTCTGCTTTATGGCTCCCTTCGGAGTAATTGGGAACTGCTGAACACTTCAACCTTTTCTTTCCCAAGATAAAGCAGTGCAGCTCTCACAGCCATCACAAGCTCCAGTCCCTCGTCTATCTTTGTAGCCTTTTTTTGGACACTTTCTCATTTCTTTCTCCATTTTGAAATGAGGGACCCAAAACTGGTCACTGTATGCCAGGTCTGGTCTTACTGGTACCAAGCAGAGCAGGTAGTAACTTTCCTCTGTCTGCTGGCCTTGCTTCTCTTGGAGTAACCCAAAATACAACATTCCTTGCTCACAATGAGGCTGTCTGGGCCGTGCTCAGCTTGGCAGCTGCTGTAACTCCCCAGTCTTTCACAGCAGAGCTGTTGCCTTGGCACTCTCTGACAGTCCTGTGCTGGTGCATGGACTTTCCATCAGGTGCAGAATTTTTGCTTCCCGGTATTGAAGCGAAGGTTTCTGTCGGTGCAAGGTTCCTCTGGCTTGAAGTTTTGGGTCTTATGTCAGCCACTCCCACAGATTTAATTCTGGGAGGGAAAAGAGGAGCAAGGAGCAATCCTGTACATCGTGTTGATGTTTTAGGGCCATCTGTGCTGGAGACCTTGGCCACAAGCTGCTGTTGGAGGCAATCACTGATCAGCGGACCTTAGAAAGGGGCAGTGTGGCAGCACCTACATTCTCAGTATAATTCTTACCCTCAGTTACACAGAAAACAGTTTTGCTGTCACAGAAATGTTTGAGCTCTTGACTCAGGATTTGTCTTCTCAGCTATCTCAGGTCTATGAGGAGAAAAATGCCCTCTCCCTCCAACTGCGCAGTAGCGGCCGAAGCATCTGTGAGAGTCACCAGCAGTACAGCGAGGTTCTGAGCCGCTGCCTGGTGCTGGAGAAGCAGCTCCAGGAGCTGCAGGCTGCGGACAAGAGCATGGTGAGGGTATCTGTCGAAGTGAGGGGGAGGGCAAGACTTACTGCAGGTGGCTCCGCTAAGAGAGCAGCGCTGTGGCTGGCTTCTGTCCTCTTCATTCAATGCCTTCTGCCGTGTGTTTGTGCCTTCTCTTAGGGGTCGTTTGCAACTGATGCTGCTCCCGGAGCACCCCAAGAAAAGAATGAGCCTGGAGGCAGTTACACACCGGAGCTACAGGAGCTGCAGCTGAGGTACTGTGGGACCAGGAGGGGTGTGAGACCTGATGAAGGTCCTGGGGCTGGGAGGATCCTGGCTGGGCTGCTCCATTTGAGCTCTCAGCACTTCTGTTCCCCAGCAGGACCTTGCTGAGTGGAGGAGCTGTCACACATGCTGGACAGTTGTAGTTAGCAATGTCTCTTTGCACAGGACTTCAAACAATGGGGAGCAAACATAGGATCATAAAGACATAGAATGGCCTGGGTTGAAAAGGACCACAATGCTCATCTGGTTCCAACCCCCTGCTATTTGCAGGGTTGCCAACCAGCAGCCCAGGCTGCCCAGAGCCACATCCACAGCCTCCTTGGGCAACCTGTTCCAGTGCCTCACCACCCAGATGTGTAGTAGCAGTTATGATGGACCATCAGCAGCTGAATTAGCATCTCTGATTTGATGGGCCAGTTGTTCAGTGATTTTCCAGGTGTATGAATTAGCACAGTCTCAATGCTTTTAGCCTGAGAATGTGTCTGTGATTGAAATCTAGCATGTGGTTCCTGGTACCCTTTGTAAACAGTTTTTGGAAAGGTAGGATCACATACACTCCTTACAGAATCACAGAATCACCAAGGTTGGAAAAGACCTTCAAGATCATCCAGTCCAACCATCCACCTATCACCAACAGTACTCGCTAGACCGTGTCCCTTACTGATGTGACACAGGAGCTTTGAAAGACTGCTTTTCTCCTTCCTGCTTTCCAAGTAATTCAAGTATGGTAATGAAAAACAGCTGTGCAAAGTGGAAGAGAGCAGGTGTCCGTTCATCTCCTGCATCAGTAAATAGAACGGAAGCAGAGCAGGCCAGAAATTAGTCCTATTTGGTGCATGCTTGCTTATTTTCTGACAGGTTGTCCGAAACTGAGCACTTACATAGCAGCACGAAGCAAGATCTGAGGTACCTGGAGGAGCAGCTGGAGGAGGAGCGGGAGCGACGCGTGGCTGCCGAGGAAGCGCTCTCTGCAGCTCAGGATCAGATCAGCAGGTGGGGACATTGGTCAGAGGGGCAGTGCTGTCCTAAGAGTGGAGATTCCAGCTCTCTTAATGACTGCACTGTGTCTGTGCTTCGGTTGTAGAATGCAGCAACTGAGTGAAAATTGTGGTAGGATGAATTCTGGCCAGGAATGCCAGCTTTCCCAGTGAAACAAACCATTGGAAAATACAATTTGTAGACTCAGAATTGGCTGGAGATTAAAAAAAAAAAAAAAAAAAAAGTTTTTCAATATTTCCAGGGGTTTTGTCTCCTCAGTAATCACCTGTCTGTCTCAGGTAAAAAAAAAAAAAATTCAATTCTTGAATTGAGAAATTTCTCTGAATTTAAATTTATTGCCAAAGAAGACATAAACTTTAGATACTGAGAAACAGCTAACCTAGGGTAGACCTTTTCCCTCTGCTCCTTTTTTGGCTCAGCTGCAGTCTGGATATCCTTCCCCCCCACTTTCCTCATCTTCAGTCCCCTTATTTGCAATTTCCATTGCACTCAGTCCCTTTGGAAGGCAAAAAGTCGTGCAGGGGGTTGGGACTAGCATGGGGTGATTAGAGAGTCACAGAACTGCAGGGTTTGGAAGGGACCTCAGGAGATCACTGAGCCCAACCTCTGCTAAAGCAGTTCCTTGCAATAGGTTGCACAGGTTGGCATCCTGAGAAGTCTTGAATATCTCCACAGAAAGAGACCCCACCACCTCTCTGTGCAGCCTGTGCCACTGCTCCGTCACCCTGATAGAAAGAAGTTCTTCTGCATCTTAGTACAGAACTTCCTATATTCCAGTTTGAGGCCATTGCTCCTTGTCCTATGGCTGCACACCACCGAGAGGAGCCTGGCCTCATCCATGTGCCTCCACCTCCCTTTAGAGGTTTAGGAACATCATCCTCCACCATCCCCCCTCAACCTTCTTTTCCCCAGGCTGAGCAGCCCCAGGTCTCTCAGCCTTTCCTCACACAGGAGATGCTCCAGACCCTTCATCCTCTTTGTGGCCCTCTGCTGGACTCCTTCCAGGAGATCCCCATCTTTTTGGAACTGGGGAGCCCAGAACTGGATGGAATAGCCTGAATGTGGCCTCACCAGGGTAGAGCAGAACAGAGCATCACCTCCCTCACCCTGCTGGCCATGCTGATTTTTAATGCACCCCAGGATCCCATTGGCCTTCTTGGCCACCATAGCACACTGCTGGCTCATGGCCAACCCATTGCCCACCAGGACCTGCAGGTCCTTCTCTGCAGAGCTCCTCTCCAGCAGCTCATGCCCCAACCTGTACTGATGCCTGCAGTTATTCGTCCCCAGGTGCAAGACTCTACACCTCATTGGGTTCCTCTCTGCCCAGACAGAAAACAAAGGAGTACATGCAGCATTTCTCTTAGAGAGAAGCACCATCTTGGATGAAAACCAGCTCCTTTGTACGTTATTGAGACATAAGAGGGAGTAGGATGCTGCTGCTTCAAGGGAATGGGCAGGTGCTGTTGGGTTCATTCTTCTTCCTGAGGCAGTCAATAGGTGCTGCTGCTGCTTTCCATTAATATCCTTTAAACAAAAATTTATTTCTCACCTCGATTCCCACCTTCTCAGGCAGCAAGTCATTCCTTTTCTCATTTTGTGTTGTCAATGGTGTGTTGTTTTCAGGATGCCTTCTGTATGAAGCCTTCAGCCATACTTCAGGGTGTCATTGCATCTCAGGCTTGGTTACTTCTTGGTCCTGATGCTCAGCTGGAGTTTTGGGCTGGCAGGTTTTTTTCCTCCTGTTTGTGTTTCAGCAGCCATTTAATATTAGAAGGTCCACATGCCACCCCCTGTGCCTTCTTATGTGTCCCCTCCCAAGCTCTTTGCTGCCAACACCTTGTTCTTCATACCCAGCGCACTGTGGATCCCGGGTTGCTTGAGAGATGCTGTTATAGTCAGTAGAGAAAAGGAGGCTGACCTGGTCTTGGATGTCAGGCTGAGGAGCAGCGAGCCCTGTGCCTTTTGTCTTGTCGTTGACTGTTGAAATGAATTTGGTCACTGAGCTTTGTTGTAGCTACTTGTGCTGCATGCATCCCTTGCAGTTTTGGTGCAGCAATTCATGTAAATCTCACTATTAGAATCTTCTGCATCACTGTCGTGGTTTTCCTTCTGACACAAATGCTTATTCTGACAAAAAATAATGATCTGGATGGAAATACCAGAGGTGAAGTTCCCTGGCAGCTGCTACACAACTCAGGCAATGTTATCCCCTTCCAGCATTGAAGTCTGTGGAAGCTCCCTCACTTCATATCGCCTGATTTCACATCACTGATACTGATAGTGCTGCTTTCATGCTTTAACAGTATCTTACCACTCTTGAAAGTCTGTCACTGGGAAATAGTTAGCAAGAACCAGCACTTCTGGGAGCAGAGCTGGCTTCCACATTAATTTCATGGCATTTGAAAGAGTTTGGTCATCTGCCTTGGCCTCTGGTAAGTCACACACTATGAAATTTCACTGACAGCCAAACACAGACACCTCAGGTAGGTCAAAGTTTGTAATTCCTGCAAAGAAAAAGCAACACTAAAAGGAATTGAAGAGTTGTAAAGTGATGGGAGATGGGTGAGGAAGGAAGGGGTTGTTTGGGCAGCAGCTGAACCCTCCTGTGTATCATTTGTATGGAGATCACAAGATACCAACTCTGCTGCAGTTTCACTGCCCTCCAGAAATTGGGAATGACTTCATTTTGAAACCACATCTGAGGAGAACAGACTGTTGCTACTTGGGTCACTCTGTGGTTTTGCTCAGTGGTTTCATGGTTGTGTGTTTGTTTTGTGCCAGGTTTGAGTCAAGTGAGTGGACGTCCTCCCTAAGCACTAGCATCGATATGGCTCCAGGTCACGAGCATTCCTTGCTGATTGACTCCACGGATAATAGTTTCAGCAAAGTAAGAATTGTCTCCCACAGCTGCCAATGGTGTGAGCTCAGTCTGGTGTAAGAAAACGTGAACTGAGAACTGTGAGCCTATAGCAGCAATGTTCTTCTGTGGGTATCTTTGAGTCAGTTTGGGTAGTGGGTTTGCGTGGCTTTCTGCTCTTGGCTTGCTCTTGCTCAAAGGAAACTTGGCTGGTTTCCTTTGTTCTGTGGCTCTGCCAGGAGAGGTGACATTGTCTGAGGACTCCCAAAGGGCCCTGTGGTGGATCACCATAGGGCAGCCCTGCTCAGAACTGAAGTCCTTTCAGTGGTGAGGCTGAAAGATCTCGACAAATACACATTCCCTTCTTCCAACCTGGAGGGAGGGCGAGTTGGGATTCTTAGGAGCTTGAGTCTATAGCAGAAAAGTACCATTGGTCCTTTTGTTTATATTTCACTTGAGGGGCTAAGATGTTTGTAAGGAGCAAATGTCAAGGGGAGACGTTCTGTGTTTTGTTGCCCTTTCTCTATTGAAATTGAAGAGAGCTGGCTGCCAGAAAATCTGAAGAGAGCAGCTTTTCTGATGGAGAGTGGCTCTGGAGGTCAGATCTGGCCAGTGGAATGGGTTTGGAAAAGTTCATGCTGATAAGCTTAAACTTATCTTTGTGGTCAGAGAACTCTTGGGGAGGGTTGCTGGGCGCTCAGCCATTCCTGGTGCTTGACCAATCTCTCTTTCCCTCTTGCAGACTCGGAATATCCCTGGACTGCGGCGCCTGTTACGCTCTCTCTTCCGCTCCCGGACCCACTTGCCCATGCTGGTGGCCCTGTACCTGCTTGCTCTTCACGTCCTGCTCTTCCTGTGCTTCACAGGCCACCTCTGAGCAGGAACAGCGACCCTTCCTTGAGCCACAGCCCTCTGTGATCCTGGGCCAGTACTCCCCATCTGCAGGGCAACTGAAACAGGCGCTTCACCCACTGCCTTCTTTCCAAGTCCCCTATGGGCAGCACTGCCCAGTGGTTGATGCACAACCTGGCTGCTCGCTGTTGGGATGGGCAGCAGCCAGGGTTGTTGCTCGCGGTGTTTCCAGGACATCTCTCACTTCATTCTGTGGTTTTAAATGATTGAGCAGTACGTTTTCTGAGCTGAGGTCCTCCTGCTAACAGTCACTGTATCTGTTCCTGTACCTGGAGGGAGCACTGCTCATTTTATGGAGCGTTTTACCACGGTAGGGATGAGTAAATTCTTTCTGGATTGCTGCAATTATTCAGTGCTTCCAGGAAATGCCAGGTCTCCATTCACCCTCATCCTGAGTCCATTGAGCTGGGGGAGAGAAGCTCTGGAGCTGTGCACCAGGGAGGGAAGCTCCTTCCCTTCCTCATATCTCCTGTTTGCTCTATGGCTCAGTGCTGTTTGAGATGCATATCCTAAGGAAACTGTGGGCACTTTAAGGAATGTGAATTTCACATTTCCTGCTCAGTTACATCTACGGTTGAAGTAGGGCCAAGATTAGTACCTCTGGACCTGCTGAGCACTGCATTTAAAGACAGCTGTATGTCTGCTCTGGCAGCCTTGTAAAATAGCTTCAAAAATGTAATTATTGAATATGAGGCAAGAGCTTTTTATCTCTCTCTTCCATAACCTCTCAAAAGGAGAGCAGCTGTGCTCTGCTGTGCCAGCTTAAACCCATATGGGCTGTGTTGGAGGGTTCCAGCGTGTGGTTCCATCACATGGGCCTGAGTCAACGGCAGAAGATGCTGAACTGAAAGGGTTCCCCCAGTGCTGGGGAAGGGAAAGGAGTTTTGGGCCTTTGGTGTCACTGCTTATAGAGAAATTGTGCAGTGCTGGCGCTGGGCCCTGGGCTGTTCTGAGATAAACTGTGTGGATGGATTTGATCATATGGGATGCGTGGGAAGCTGTGCTTTCCTATAGAACTCCTGCAATGTGGAGTTGGGACAGTCCTCTTCCAAAGGGAGAATGTTGAATGCAGGGGTGGTTGAGCTGAGCTTCCTGCTGTTGGCCAAGCTGCAGTGCGTGCAGGGTCCTTGCTGGGAGGGTCCTGGCTGCTCTGTGGTGCAGCGCTCAGCCTGCAATTTTCCACATGGGAAAGAGGGGGTTCTGATGCTGCTGGTAACCCAGCAGTCCCCAGCTGCTGCAAAGCCTCTTTGAAGGTGGATTGAATTCATCACTGTACCTAAAACAATGGGATCTCTGGCAGTGTTGGCACTACATCTCCCTTTGTGTGCTACCCTGATGATCTCTGTGGATTTCCTCAGCTGCATACACTTCTGTGACCAAAAACTTTGCCTATATCTTCCTGGGGCGCGTGCTCCTGTATATAATAAAGATTATTTTTCAGATGGAAGTTGCGTTGTGTCCCCGTGTGAACATCAGAGGTCTCCACAGCCCTCTGTGTGCATTTCCTTATGCGTTAATTCCATCAGATCTGTTTCCTTTGATTGAACACCCGCAGAGATGACCTTCCCCCTCTCAGCATCTTCAGCTTCTGCTGCCCTGACCAAAGAAGTTAAGAATGCTGTGGTTTAAAAAGCAGCTCCAATAAATCTGAAGGTCTGTTGGGGTTTGCTTTTATTGATTCTCAGGTAGATGTAACCCAACCCTGCGCTGGAATGGAGTTGTACAACCCACAGGGAAGATGTGGTGGTTGGTGCCCGTGGGCTGGAATCACAGAATCATAGAAACACCAAGGTTGGAAAAGACCTACAAGATGATCCAGTCCAACCATCCAACTATTGCCAACAGTTCTCACTAAACCATATCCCTCAAGATGTGCTGCTGCCTGGGGTGGGACGTACAGCACCATCCTCCTCCGCCCTTTATAGCCAAAGACTCTTCATATTCACTACTATAATCTGACAATGCCATTGGAACAGAAGTTAATTATAAGGTGCTGTAAGAATGGTGGCCCAGCTGCATTTAATAAGTGCAAGATCTGTGGTTTCCTTAAAGACCGTGGTGTGAGTTTTCCGCAGAAGGCTCAAATTCAGGGCCTGCCCATCCGCAGAGCTGAAATGAGGCCATTTGGGTGAATTGGATTTGTTAAAGAAGTGCTATCTCCATACGGAATGGTTCAAGCTTGGATTAAATAAATTAACAAGAAACTTTGAAGGAGCTCCTGCTTCGATGCCACAGCATGGCCAACAGCTTTGACCTAACGGAAGACGTGGGACTTCTCCTGATGGTTTCTTCTTCAAACATCTCAACCTTTTGCATGTGGGTACTGCAGCCCTGCCTGCTTAATCTGCAGAAAGCATCACGCCGTGTCAGACAGAACTGAGTGCTCCAGGAGCCATTCTTTGCATCACCTGACTCATTCTGAAAGGAAGTCGTTTTGGTTTCAGAAGGTCGTTTGGTGCAGAAGTGGTTTGTGCCTGTTCCAAAATTGGGCATTTCCAGCCGTGAGCAGCGAAGGGAGTTTGGTCTGAGCATACTTAGGGTTCTTCACTTTGATCCTTTCTGTTTTCCTACCCCAGACCATCTATAGATTATATATCCGTATCGATATACATGTAGATATGTAAATATATGGATGTATAATGCAAGTATTTGGGTTTTGAATTGTGCTTTAAAGTGCTGAGTCCGGCATTGCACTGGCACTGCAACCAGCAGATTTGCAGCTCTCTTTTGTGGGATCTCTGCCATTGTTGGCCATGGGGGCTCAGGCACTTCTTGGCAGGGGCCCGGCTGGAATCAACATTGGTTTTGTCACAATCTGTGCCATCCTGCCCCGTTGAGCCCTACCCACTGACAGCGCTTTGTGCAGCGCGTTTTCACCTCGTCAGAGTGGAGGGAGCTGCTGCGTTGGGGGCTGGGGGAGGAAGTGCAGAAAACAGGAACCCAGTGCAGCCCTGAGGCTGCTGTGAGCAGCAGTGCTGCACCGGAGGACTGAAAACCCATCAACGGGAGCCGGGAGCCGGGGGCTGGGAAAGGTAAGGATACAGGGGGGTCTTGGGGAGGGGGGAGTGGGCAGTAGCAATGGCAGAAGTGCTTTGGTGGGCAAAGAGAGCCACTTCCTGGGCACGGGTTGATGGTGCTCAGCAGTTACGGCTCAGTTGGTTCTTTGGTTATCACTGTCGGGTTTTTTTTGCATTTGAGGCTCTAAAGAACCATTATTTCCACATGTTAACCATCTGCTTTGGGGGAAGGCTGGGAGCAATGCTGCACTGACCATCTGCTTTGGGAGAATCACCGAGGTTGGAATCTCCAAGATAACGCAGTCCAACCGAAGGAAGGGGGGAAGGATGATGATGGGAGAAGGACGGAGCCAATCCCCATGGCTATGGTTATGGCTGTGGTTTGTTACAGTTCCCAGGATGGGTTGGTGGGAGGTGCTGGGGAGGAGGTGGTCAGGAGTCACCTGGAGCAGCAGGCAGACCCCAGAGCTCCAGGTTGGAGTTGGAGCAGCTGCCCAATGGCTGCCCTTGTCTGGAAGCCCTGTGCTGGGTTGTTTTGCTGCTGCTGTACATATAATTGGCCATAGAAGTGTTTGGAGTGAGAGATGGTAAAAGGTGAGGACAGAAGAAGGAGATGGAAGGTGCTGCTGGGTTCTTCCGCGTCGTCCACGCTCACCTTCCTGCTTCCTCTGCTCATAATTATCACAGAAGCATTGAATCAGAGGATGTCTTTGGTTGGAAGGGGACCTTAAACACGATGTGTTCCAACCCCTCTGCCCTGAGCTGGGTTCTCCCAGCTTGGGCTGCCAAGAGCCCCATCCATGGCCATTGGCACCTGCAGGGATGGGGCACCCACAGCTCTGGGCAGCAGTGCTGGGATGATTTATTGGCTGTACTCTGCAATAGGGTTACTGCCGAGCACAGCAGCATAGAGCTGTGCTTCCATTATTATCACTGTTACTATCATTGCTGTTGTCATTATTTTAACTCTTGAGGGTCAAGTCCTTGCAGTAAATCTCCTTCGGTCCTCCATCCTCAGCTTTCTGCCTGGCTCCTTTCAACCACAAACTCCTTCCCTGCTCTGTTTCAGTTCCCTCCTCCCCAGCCCCTCATTAACTCTGTGCAACAAGCAGTGCTGGAGGTCCACCTGCTGCTGGGATGGCAGTTCCCAGCTCAGCCCCAACACCTTGCACTGGAAACAGCTGCCCTGTGCACACTAAATCAATGAATCAATCAGTGAATTGAGGATCCCTACAAAGCTGATCCCATCCCTCCCGTCGGGTTTCCCCTGGTTGATGTGATTTTTGTGTGGCAGTGTGGGGCACAGCACTGCGGTTCTTCTCTCTGCCCCATTGCAAAGCTGCGTTGGGCCATGGGAAGAGCAGCCCCAACATTGCCTGCCCCGTGCAACAGGACTTCCTTCCGCCGCTCTGCAGGCGCAGCGCTGCCTGGGAGGGGCTTTTTTTTTGTCTTTTTTTCAGAGTCATCCTGAAAGTGAAATGCAGGAGCTCGAGATTTCACACTATTTTTGTTTTATAACTTCTTCTCCCTGGGCCTATTGCCTCCTCCAGGCTCCTGCGCTTTGCTCCGAAAGCAATGCCTGTTTATTTCCATAGAAGCTAGAGCAGAGGCAAAGAACACAATAATGCCATTTGATAGAGCAAATTCTCAGCTACAAAGCACTGTTTTTCAACATAGGCGCTCCCATTCGCTGTGCATTTTCACCAGCAATGAGCAAGAGCCTCTGTGCCACGCTTGTACAAATCTGCACCAGGGGAGGTGACCCACTGTTGCACAGCTGCTATGATGGCATCGCTGTTAGGCTGGAGGGGCTTCGAGCACCCGATTTAATTGTAGATGTCCCTGTTCACTGTGGGGTGTGGGACCAGATGACTCCCATCCCTGTGGTCCTGGCGATGCCGTGTTCTGCCCCACAGATGTGGAAGGCGGTCGTGGGCCACGACGTGTCGGTGAAGGTGGAGGCACAGAGTGATGACTGGGACACCGACCCCGACTTTGTGGTGAGTGCCTGTGGCGGGGGTCAGCATGGGGAGTGGGATCTTCTGTTTGGAATAGATGTGTTTTTAGGGGAGAGTTTGTAGAATCACAGAATGATTTGTGTTGAAAGGGACCTTCTTAGAACTACAGAATGGTTTGAGTTGGAAGGGACCTTCATGCAATCACAGAATGGTTTGGGTTGGATTTGGACGTGACCTTCATAGTACTATAGAATGGGTTGAGTTGTAGGGGACCTTCATAGAATCATAGAATGGTTTGGGGTGGAAGGGAGCTTCATAGGATCACATAATGGTTTGGGTTGGAAGGAACCTTCATACAATCACAGTATGGTTTGAGTTGGATTTGGAAGTGACCTTCATAGTACTATAGAATGGGTTGAGTTGTAGGGGACCTTCATAGAATCATAGAATGGTTTGGGTTGGAAGGGAACTTCATAGAACTGCAGAATAGTTTGGGTTGGAAGGGACCTTCATAAGATCACATAATAATTTGGGTTGGAAGAGACCTTCTTAGAACTATAGAATGGTTTGAGTGGAGACCTTCATAGGATTATGGAGTAGTTTGGGTTGGAAGGGACCTTTATAAGATCATAGAATGGTTTTGGTTGGAAAGGACTGTCATAGAATCGTGGAATGATTTGGGTTGGAAGAGACCTTCTTAGAACTGTAGAATGGTTTGAGTTAGAGATTTTCATAGGAATGGTTTGGGTTGGGAGGGACCTTTATAAAATCATAGAAAGGTTTTTGTTGGAAGGGACCTTCATAGAAACGCAGAGAGGTTTGGGTTGGAAGGGAACTTCATAGGATCCTGGAATGGTTTGTGTTGGAGGGGACCTTCATGCGATCATGGAATGGTTTGGGTTGGAAGGGACCTTCATAGGATCACAGAGTGGTTTGGTCCCAGTCTCTGCGATGAGCAGGAACACCCACACCTCCATCAGGCGCTCCATCACCTCTCTGAGCATCCCGTGCAGTTCCTCACCACCCTCAGCGAGTAGACCTCACTCCCTACATCCAACAATTCATAGTGCAGCACCCATCGGCCCACCCCCACTCCCCTCCTCCCACCCCCGCGGGACCGTCGGGGCGCTCCGGGCGGTGCTGACGGGGGCGGTTTGCTCCGCAGAACGACATCTCCGAGAAGGAGCAGCGATGGGGGGCGAAGAGCATCGCGGGCTCCGGGCGGGCCGAGCACATCGAGTGAGTGCGGAGGGGTGGGGGTGGGGAGGGGCTTAGATGGTGGAGAATGTCGGGGGCGGAGCCAGGAGGGGAGCGGGGCTGCAGGACCCCGCAGCGCAGCGATGCTCCCCGCCCCGCAGCATCCATCAGCTGAGGAGCAAAGTGTCGGAGGAGCACGAGGTCATCAAGAAGAAGGAGCTGGAGAGCGGCCCGAAGGCCTCGTATGGCTACGGGGGCAAATTTGGGACAGAGCGGGACCGAATGGACAAGGTAACAGAATTGAAGGGGACTCCCCTGGGCTCCGTGGAAATGTCCATTTTCTGTCCTTGTTTACTGCCCCAGCCCTGAAGGAACGGTGTGCCAAACACACGTGTCAGCCCATAGACTGTCTCCAAAATGTGCTCGAACCCATCCACATAATTTGTCCCTGCTGAGTCCTTGCAACGTTCCCCTCATGGAGCTCTGTGCTGCTAACAGCTCAGTCAGGTGCCTCCCTATTGGGTTTGGAGAAGCAGTGAATAACAATCCCACACCCTCACAGCACAGAGTTCTTCCTCACGGTCAGACAGAACTCCCCAGGCTCCGTTCTGTGCCTGCTGCCCCTCATCCAGGCACCAAGCAGATCTCAGCCCCATCCCCCTGACCCCTGCCCGCCAGACATCCATCAGCACTGCTCAGATCTCCTTTCTCCTCTTCTCCAGATGCACAGCCCTGGGGCTCTCAGCCCGTCCCCATCAGGAGGTGCTCTGTGCCCCCCCATCTCTGCACCCTTAGCAGGGCTCTTCAAGCAGTTCCCATTCTGCCCTGAACTGGGGAGCCTCACACTGCTTGCAGTGCTGCAGCTGTGCCCCCCCCAGTGCAGAGCAGAGGGGAGGAGCACCTCCCTGCCCTTCTGGGCAGTGCACCCCAGGTTCCCACTGGCTTTCTGGGACACTGCTGGCTCATAATTAACCGCTGGTCAATAGTTGGCTGAACAACTCCAGGTCACCCCACGCTCATTCTGGCAGCAGAGCAGAGCAGTCCCCATTTGTCCCATTGCTCTCAGCTCACTCTGTTTCTCCTCTCTCCTCAGTGTGCCGTGGGCCACGAGTACGTCGCCGATGTCAGCAAGCATTCCTCACAGACTGATGCAGCCCAGGGATTTGGGGGGAAGTACGGCGTGCAGCGGGACCGAGCCGACAAGGTGTGCTGAGCAGAGCAGCAGAGGGATGCAGCTGGGGCCTGTGCTGCATTGGGATTACTGATGCACTTTTCAATGTGCTGATGTGCGCAGGGCTCGGCGTGCTGTGCACCGCGCTGCAACGTGCAGCTCACCTCCTGTGTGCAGGGCGAGAGCTGATAGCTTGCAGCACGCACGTGGCCACGAGCTCTGCACCAACGTCTGTGTGCTGTGCTCTGCAGGCAGTGCCGTGTTTGCATCCCGGCTACCGCTGCTGTGGGAGCTGCAGTGCTCTTGTTTGCAGCCCAGGTGCTTTGCTATGTGCATGCATGGCATGCTGCCCTCCATCCCATGCATGTCAGTCCCTGCTCAGGTGCTTTCGTGCGCATGCATGGCATGCTGCCCTCCATTCCATGCACGTCAGCTCCTCCTCAGGTGCTTTCTGTGTGCATGTGTGGCATGCTGCACTCCATCCCTGGGGTCAGACCCCACTGCTGGTGGGAGCCAACCCCCAGCACAACTCCATTCCTCCCTTTGTTTTCCAGTCAGCGCTGGGGTTTGAATACAAGGGAGAAGTGGAGAAGCATTCATCCCAGAAAGGCAAGTCCATGGCACACTAGTACCTCGGTACTCTGCAGTGCTCTCCTGCTCCCAGCATCCCATGCTGGCAGCTGCTCACAGCTCTGTTATCCCAATTCTGCCACTCAGTGCAGATCCCCATTCCCAATTGCTCACCTTGCTGCCCTGTCCTGCTCTGTCCATCCCTATCACTGCTCTCTTTTTCTTTGCTGGAAACTCCTGGCTGAGCAGAGAGGATCCCCCAGCCCCAACCTGCTGATGGGTGAGCAGTGCTCCCTTCTGATCCTTTAAAAGTCCCTCTGAGGAACTGTTCTGTGCAGAACACAGCACTGAGGGATATGAGAAGTGATTACACACACACACAAGATATATAAGAAAAAAGCACAGCAATGGATATGGCAACAAAAGGCTCTACTGCACCCAAACCTGTGCAGAACTCTGGGGGTCGTGGTTGCAAACTTAGAGGTGTGCAGAGGAACAGCTGCATTCAGAGGGAACGCTGCAAGATCTGAAGCCAAAGGTGAAATATTCTGCAGCCAAGAGAAGGTCGGAGGGCAAAACCCCTCATTGTGCTTCAGGCCAATGTGAGAAGAACATCATTGCAGGGGAAAAAGTTTGGTGCTGTCTTCTTTTCAGAGGAAACTGCAAAAGAGTGAAGAAGTTTTGAGGCATTTGTAGTTGATGTAAAGTAAAGAGTCAGAGGCAGTTGTGACACCACAGCACTTCTGCATAGGAAGTCAAGTTGTAGACATGGGACTTCAGGCTGCGTGGAAGCACAGAAATACCTCGGATCAAAACAAAGATGTAAGAGATAAGGAAAGAAGTTGCAGCAGACACCCACATCCCTGCTGTGTGTTGGTCCTTGTGATGATGTTCCTGTACTGGAACCTTTAGTGCTGAGGTAACAGCTGGAAAAGCTCTATCTGCTGAAAGCAGCGCCCTGGGGTGTTTGTTTTGTGATGCACTCCCCCTCTTAAGGTGGGATATGGTGATGGGGGGCTGTGAAGGGATCCCTATGGATCCGGTGGGTAGACAGGGGCTGAGATTTTGGAGGATGGTTGCCAACAAGGGGATGATGCTTGGAGGATAAATGAGCAGAGATACAGTGATTACTGTTGAATGCTTTGTGGGAATGTAGGAAGTGGAGGTGTAAGGAGGATGTGCTGTGCCTCCATCCCAGTGAGACAGAAGTGGAGGGACCACATCTCCAGAAATGTACTTTTCAGCTTTTCTGAGCTCCCACAGTTGGTGGTTTCCATGTGAGAGCTGAGGTTCCACTGTGGCAAATGTCAGCCATCCGTAAATATTTGCCATATGTTATGTGAACCCAAGGCCTCACTCCATGCCGTGTCCCCACTGCCCATCGCTGCCATCAGACACGTTGTCTGTACCCCCATCCCCCAGACCTTCATCTCAATGGCCCCTGGGTGCTCCCAGCCCTCCAACCCTGCTCTGTTGTCCTCTCTCCCCATTGCCATTCCCTCCTACATCTCTGCTGTTATTCCCAATCCCTGCTGCCATTTCCCCACCCCTGCTGCTCTCCCCCTCCCTGCAGCTCCCCAGCACCTCACTGCACCCCCCCTCAGATTACTCCAAGGGTTTCGGTGGCCGTTACGGTGTGGAGAGGGACAAAGTGGACAAAGCAGCAGTGGGGTTTGACTACAAGAGCCAGGCAGAGAAGCACGACTCACAGAAAGGTGATCACCCCTTCCTAAGTCCAGAGCAGCCTATAGAGTTCTATAGGGGCACTACAGTCAGCACTACAGCCCCTCGCTCACCATGCTGATGCTTTTCTCCTCCTCTCTGTTCTCTGTTCCCCTCTATGCCATGATCGGGATGCCCGTGGTTGAAGACTACTCGGTGGGCTTCGGTGGGAAGTTTGGAGTCCAGAGAGATCGTCAGGACAAGAGTGCTCTGGGCTGGGACCACCAGGAGGAGGTGCAGCCCCACGCATCCCAGACGGGTACAGATGGGCACGGAGCTGACTTTTGCACTGCCAAAACCCAAATGCAGCATACTGTGGATGTGTGGGCAGCTGGGGGGACACTGTGATCTCCAAAGCAAAGGGTGAACTTGGCCAGAGCAGGGCTTGGAGTGTGGCACAGCAGATAGATGGGGGATGTGGGTACACACCCCTGGGTCGAGCTCTTTTTATCTGTTGTAGTTTCCATGGAAATAAATAGGAGGTATTACTTTTGGAGTGACCTATGCAGAGTTCTAGAATATAAATTGGTTTCTGATTTTCCATACAGACTATGCCAGGGGGTTTGGAGGCCGCTATGGGGTCCAGAAGGACAGGGTGGATAAGGTGAGTCTCCGATCAATGCTCTCAGAATCATTGAGCTATAGAATCACTGAGGTTGGGAAAAAGTTCTGAGATCTCCAACCTCAACCCATCCCATAGTGCCCACTGCCCACGTCCCCCAGTGCCACATCCCTGTGGTCACTGAACACCCCCAGCGATGGGGACTCCCCACTGCCCTGGGCAGCTGTGCAGTGCTGACCGCTCTTTGCAGCACAGGTTGTTCCCAGTCTCCAAGCTGAGCCTCTCCATTGCACCCTGAGCCCATCCCCTCCTGTCCTATTGCTGCTCCCTGGGAGCAGAAGCCCTGAGGGCAGCTGACACCCCCAGTGCAGGGAGACACTCCATCCCCTCAGGGCTGTGGCAGTTCTACTGATGAAGACAGACATTGCTGGGAGCAAAGCTTGTGGCCAAACCTCTGAGGCGACCTCAGCCTCACACGCTGGACACTTGGTTCCTTTCCTCTTGCAGAGTGCTGCTGGCTTTGACGAGATGGAAGGTCCAACATCCAGATATGAGAAAACACGACCAGTGGAGGCAGGTGAGAGAAGCAGGTACCCACCCAGGGCTTGCTGGGTCCCATCTCCCCCGGTGGCAGCACATCACAGGAACTGGGCAGTGCTGGGGGGTGAGGAGGGCAGCCGCAAGGAGGTTCCTCCGGCCACATGGAGGGAGGGTTTCTCCTGGTGCTTGGGGCGCCAGGAAGGAGCCATTGGGCAGCCTGCATCAGCAGCATCCTCCATGCATCAGCTTCCAGTGGTGCCAGCAGCCTGCGGTCACGGTTTGAGAACATGGCTAAGTTGGCAGATGAGGAGAGCAGGAGGCAGGTGGAAGAGGAGCGGGCCAGGCGGCAGGCACGGGAGGGCCAGGCGGCACGGAGAAAGGTGAGCCATGGCCATCACCTCCCCATGGCCATCACCTCCCCATGGCCATCACCTTCCCTTGGCAGTCACTTCCCCATGGCCATCACCTCCCCATGGCCATCACCTTCCCTTGGCCATCACCTTCCTGTGGACATCACCACCATCTCCCCAGGGCCACAATCTCCTCATGGCCACCATCTTCCCACTGTGGCTACCAGCTCTCCATGGCCATCACCTCCCCATGGCCATCGCCATCATCTTTCCAGGGCCACCATCTCCCTATGGCCATCACCTCTCCATGGCCACCATTTTCCCATAGCTATCACCTCCTTGTGGCCATCACTTCCTCATGGCCATCACCTCCCCATGACCACCAAGTCCCCATCACCATCATCTCCCTGTGGCTACCACCTCTCCTTGGCCACCACCTCCCCATGGCCACCATTTCCCTGTGGCCATCACCTCCCTGTGTCCCCAGGACCAGCAGAGTAGACTGTTCTGCAGATCTGCTGGTGTCCATCTGTTGGTTTGTGGCAGCTGGAACAGATTTCAGTGGGAGGAGAATCGTCTGAGAGTTGCTCTTATGGGAATGGGGATGGATGTGGTTGAAAGGGACTGAAGGGCTCTGGCAACTTTCCTCCAGCAGGAAATCCCACAAAGAGAGATGGATCGCATAGAGTCACCTCCTGCCCCTGTGCCAGCGAGGGTCCCTGCGAGAGCTGAGCAGGAGCCTATGCCACAAGGAGAGCAGGTGCTGAGAGAGGGGATGGAGGGGCTGTGCCACACAGCCTTGCAGGGAGAGGAGGGGGAAACACTGTGGTGGTGGTGGGACATGGCTGCACAGCACCTTGAGCCATAGAGGGTGGGCTGGGGGGGTTGATCTCTGCCATGGCAGTACGGCAAGCTGTATGATGTGAGAAAGACTTGGATACATAAGCCATGAGAGTCTGCCCTGAGCTGGCTGCTGAGCTCTGGGTGTGGATGATGCTCTGCTGGTGCTGCGGTGGCTCTGTGGATGCACGCAATGGTGTGGCTGCCCTTGGTTGGGTGCTGTGCAATGAGGAGCTGACTGCAGTGGGTGCTTTGCAGGTAACTTTCCTGTTTTTTTCTCACTCCATGGCAGAAGGCAAAAGAAGAGGAGGAGGAGGAGGAGACAGCACCTGCATTGCCCCCAAGGCAAGCAGATCTGAACAAGGAGGAGGAGCAGCCCATCTACAGCGAGACTTTTGATGGTGGAGACTATGAGGAGCTGCTGGAGCACTCTGACTACTGCGACAGCGTCAGTGCAGGCGCTGACTACGAGGAGCTGCCAGCACCCGTGGCAAAGCCGGGTGCCACCTACAGCCTGGGAGAGGAGGATGAAGGAGGGGACTATGACGAGGTCATTCCCGAGGAGCCCAGCCAGAGCCAGCCCTGCAGGGGTGAGTGTGGGGGAAACAGCCTCGGAGAGTGTCTGTCTGCATCACTGGATGGATGGACAGACCGAGGGGGTTTGGTGTCCTGAAGTCCTGTGGTCAGGTTAGCAGTCCGTGTTGGTTGGGACCTGGCTGCATCCCGGCCCCTCGCCCTGCTCCAAGGCACAAATCAGCAGCATGGGGTGCAGGGTTGGGTAGCAGGTGTCTACTGAAGGCGAGGGCAGGAGGGCTTCACCTGATGCAGTGTTTCCTTTGAGGAACCACCGGTGGGGCTGCAGGGCTGGCTCTGATAGTTCACAGCTCACAGTGCTCGGAAACCTGAGCTGCTGGTGCCTCCTGGGTGCCAGAGGAGCAGGGAGTATGTGAGCAAATTGCACAAGCGTCTGCTGCTGTTTCCACTGCCACTTTGCTTGGTGAAAAGGAGGAACTGGAGTTCTATCCAGGCTTTGTCTGAAGGAGGATCACGAAGCACCAGGACTGCTGCTCCCTCCTCCTAGCCATGGAAGCAGTGCGTGCTGTGCGCTGAGCCGCGGTGCACCACTCTGTGCCAACAGGGGATGGATGTGGCTCACAGCACAGACAGATGGGCACCAAACAGACCTCCGTGGCTGCCTTCAGCTTCTGTCTCATCTACCTGTCCTGTCTTCTGCAGGAGGAATGGACAGCACTTATGAGGTGGAGAGCCCTGGGATCTGTGCGGTGGCCCTCTATGATTACCAAGGAGGTGAGTCTGCCATCCAGGCGGTGCAAAAGGCGGTCACCCTGGCACGGGGGGCCCTGGGAGCTCGGCAGGGGATGGGAGGTGGTGGCTCACAGCAGCTATGGTGAAAGGGTTTGGGCTCGGCTGGTTAAATGTTTTCCTTGTGGAAAGTAAAAGGAGAGCTTGCTTTGGAACCTCTGCTTCATCGTTCACCTGTGAGGTTCCTCTCCTTGCTCCACTCTTCGTGCTGATTGCAGGGGTGGGAGTTGGGTGAGATGAGCTCCGTGACTTGTCAGCCTGCATGGGGAGAAGGAGGGGAGGGATGTAAACCAGTCCATCCCAGCACGGCCACCATCTTCTCTGATCAATCCCTGCAGATGGAGATGATGAGATTTCCTTTGATCCCGATGACACCATCACACACATCGAGATGGTGGATGAAGGCTGGTGGAAAGGGCAGTGCCATGGCAAAGTGGGGCTCTTCCCAGCAAACTACGTGAAGCTCCTGCAGTGAGACCGTGGTCCAACTGCCTTCTCCTGAACCTTCACCTCTCTCTGCTTCAGCCCTTTATGCATTATTAGCTTAATTTGACTCTGCTTGGCATGGCTGCATGCAAGGAATAGCAGTGAACAAACCAGCAGTGTGGGAGGAAATGACCAGGATGTATTCTGATTCCCATCCCATTAAGAAAGGTGGGATGGTTCCAGAACTTATGGGTGTGATATGTGATGCCTTTTCTGTCTGGGTCATCCCACGCATCAACCACAGTGTGTGCAGGAGAACTGTGTCCAATTCTGTTCCAGCAGGGCGATGCTCAGGCAAGGAACACCAACTGTGATGTGCTCAGGGCAGGAGGGAGTGCCATTTGTCACCTCTATTGGTCAGACCTTTATCCCAGGGAGCAGCAATTAGATGAAAGGAGCTCAGGGTGCAATGGGGAGGGTCAGGTTGGAGACTGGGAACAATCTGTGCCCAGCTGCCCAGGGCAGTGGGGAGTCCCCATCCCTGGGGGTGTTCAATGACCACAGGGATGTGGCACTTGGGGACGTGGGCAGTGGGATGGGCTGGAGTTGGATTGGGGTTGCACTGGGGATCTCAGAGGTCTTTTCCAACCTCAGTGATTTTGTGGTTCTACACATAGGGCTCAGTCCAGCAGTTACAGCACTTGGCGTGCTGAAGTCAGCCCACCCATTCCCCCTGCAGAAATAGTTATCTGCAGCTAATTAAGTCACCTGTCAGTAGGAATTAATGAGGAAAGGAGCAAATTGTTCATGCTGGGTGGAGTTCCCTTACCTGATGTGTTCCCATTGCTGGTGCTGTTGGCCAAATCCTGCTTCCCTGGCGTGAGTTGGTTGCATCACTTTGATGTCTACCAAACCTTCAGTTTGGGCAGAGCTCACGGCAGCAGCATCTGTCTATGCCACACTGTGCTCCCCCTATAGCTCAAGCAATAAACTCTTCTATTCTGACCTGCTCATGGCCATGACCCCTTATTTCATGACAGCACGCAGTGCACAGTGAAGAGGGATTTGTTTCTGCAGATAGGAGGGAAAAGCAGAGCGTGTGGGCAGTGGGACCAGAGGAAATGCAGATATCATTTTTAAATTTGTAATGCTTTAAAGCAACATTCAGGTGACAATCCAGTGCAAACCATGCCCTCCCCTAAAGCAGTGTGCTCTGGGCTGGATGCTCACTGCTGCTGCAGGAAATGGTTCTTGGTGTGCAAGTAGTGTGCAAGTCAGTGCCACCACCACCCCTAGGACCAAAGCTCCTGCAAGGAGCTGTGGGAGCTCATCCCAGTGCAGTACCAACCTCCAGTGGCGGGAGGCTGCCATCTCCCAGCACCTACAGCCACACCACTGCTCCACCGAGTTGGGATTTACTGCTGCAAAGCAAAGTGCAGAGCTTTGGTGGCAGCCTGGAGAAACCCAGTGGGCATCAGTTGGTGCCAAAGGCTGTGTGGGAGTGGGCTGTGCCAGTAGAACTTCTGCTGGGGCTGAGTTCTGTGCTCTGTGTTGGTGCCGTGTCCATGGCTTGGTGCTCTGGTCAGCTCCAGGCACCGCTCCCAGCCCTGCTGAGTGCAGCCCATGTCTGGTACTGCAGGAAATTGCCAATTTCAGCATCCTCTGGTAACAATGCTACTGCAGTGGGTCCTGTGCTGAGCTCAGCATGCAATCGTAGAATCAGGTAGGTTTGGGTTGGAAGGGATCTGTCAGACCACCTCGTTCCAACCTGCTGCTGTAGGCTGGGACACCTCCCACCAGCCCAGATTGCTCACAGCTCATCCAGCCTGGCCTTGAATGGCCCTGGGGAAAGGGGCATCCACAGCCTCTCTGGGCAACCTGTGTCAGTGTCTCACTTGCCCTTACAGTTAAGGATTTCTTCCTAAGATCTACACTAAATATCCCCTCTTCCACTTTAAAGCCATTTCCCCTTGTCCTGTTTCTCACCAGCTTTCCTGTAGGATCCTTCAGGTCCTGGCAGGCTGCTATAAGATCCCCCCAGTGCTTTCTCTTCTCCAGGCTGAATATCCCCAGTTCTCTGGGCCAGACCCCATAGGAGAGGTGCTCCAGCCCTCTGATCGTCTTCGTGGCCCTCCTCTGGTCCCTTCCAACCCTGACCATTTTGTGGCAGTATGAATAGTGACTTTATATCCTATAGACTTCAGCTAACACGTCTACCTGAACACAACCCAGACCCTGCAAAGGGTCAGACGTGTGATGGCAGTTATCTGCACAGAAAACTGGTAGGAAGGCAGACAGAAAAAGGATGAAGGATTAGCTTTTACAGGTGTGCTTGTATAAGTAGACACGGAGACAGCTGATTTTTAGTTTAGAAAATGCTTATTGTGAAGTCTGTTGTGAGGTCCTGTAATGGGACAGGTTTTTTTGTAGAATGGAACCATAAGAAGCGGAGTGCGAGACATGATGATCTGGAGATAAATTTCCAAAACTGAATTGAGAAGTTAGACCAAGAAAGCAGGCTGTTTGGGACTTGGTAGATGACTTGAAGCACTCTATGGAAACTCTTGTAAACGTGAAGTCACAGGATCACAGAACCATAGAATGGCTGGGTTGAAAAGGACCATAATGACCATCCAATTCCAACTCCTTGCTTTGTGCAGGGTTGCCAACCAGCAGCCCAGGCTGCCCAGAGCCACATCCAGCCTGGCCTTGAATGCCTGCAGAGATGGAGCATCTGCGACCTCCTACATAATCAGAAGAGTAATGCTGTATAAGTGATCGCCAAGCACAAGGATGTTGACGTTCACTGCGGTGGTGATCCAACTTTGAATAAACCAAAAAACCCAATGTGAGCCAGTCTGCTGGAATTCCTCCCTTTTACACCCTGGAGGTGCCCGAGGCTGTGCATGGGGCAGCCTGAGCTGGTGGGCAGCACCCGACCCACAGCAGGGGTGGAACTGGAGAGTCTTTAAGGTCCCCTCCAACCTGAGCCATCCTATGGTTCCACCATTCCCCCTCCCTTTGGATGGAGCCCCACATCAGCCCCACAGCCCCGGGAGCCCCACCGCCAGCACAGGACCCTCCTCAGGGCTGCCCGCACCTCCTGGTTGCGGAGGCTGTAGATGAGGGGGTTCAGCGCGGGGGTGACGATGCAGAACAACGCCGACACCACCGCGTCAGCCAGCGGCGAGCTGTCAGTGCCGAGCCGGTTGTAGTTGAGGTTGGCCGTCACGAAATAGAGCGTGACCACCAGCAGGTGGGCAGAGCAGGTAGAGAAAGCCTTGCGTCGGCCAGCAGCCGCGGGCACAGCCAGCACGGCCGCCAGGATGCGTAGGTAGGAACCGAGCACCAGCAGGAAGGGGCCGAAACCCACGAAGACGCTGGCAGCGTGCAGGGCCGCCTCGCTGAGCCGCGTGTTGCCGCAGGCGGCCCCGAGCAGCGGGGGGACGTCGCAGAAGAGGTGCTGCAGGCGGACGGCCCTGCAGAAGGACAGCCGGGAGGCCAGCAGTGTGTGCGCCGCCGAGTCCAGCACGCCCCACAGCCAGCAGCCCGCAGCCATGGCCCGGCACACTGCCCTCGGCATGGCGTGTGCGTAGTGCAGGGGGTGCACGATGGCTGCGTAGCGGTCGTAGGCCATGACGGCCAGCAGCGCGCACTCAGCACCCGCGCAGCTCATCAGGAAGAAGGTCTGAGCCAGGCAGCCGCCATAGGAGATGGCGGCCCGTGGGCGAAGGCTGTCGGCCAGGATCTTGGGCACCGTCACTGTGGAGTAGCAGATGTCCAACCAGGAGAGGTGGCTGAGGAAGAAATACATGGGGTTGTGGAGATGGGGGTCCAGGAGCGCGAGGGCGAGTATTGCAGAGTTCCCCAGCAGCGTGACCAGGTATGTGGCCAGGAAAAGGAGGAAGAGGAAGGGCCGGCCATGGGAAAAGCCCAGCAGCAGGATCTCTGTCACCTGAGTCTGGTTCCCCCTGGCCATGGGGCAGCTGTGTTGGTCTGCAGGCAGAAAAGAGCACCAGGAAGAGGTGGAGAGGGTAAAAAATGACTACGGAGTATGGGTTCAACTGCTCGGATGGCTGTGGTCCTACCTCTGCAGTGACTGAAGGCTTCCCACGCTGATACTTTGCAGACAGTGGGATTTCACTGCCCAGGAAGATGCTGTTTGGTGCTGGAGATCTGACTGCAGGAGTCACACCAAGGAAACCCTGGCCAGTTTGCATCCAGACTAACTCACACATCCTGGTTCCTCCTGCCCATCAAACCCACTGTCTCAAACACCCAGCACATCTCTCTTTTCTTCCCATTTGCACTTCTGGTAATTGCCTCTTTCCCTGCTTCTTTCACAACATCACATCCTTCTCCAGATGCTATGGCCACAAGGCCTGCTCTCTGCCAGCTGCCTGGAATGTGCCATCACTTTGCACCAGCTAAAAGGGATTATTATTACTCTTTTTTCCATCCTGTCTCTTGCTCTGCCTTTTTGGAGTGCTTGGCAATAACCAGTACCAGAGCACCCCAGGTTTCAGCTGAAGGAGGCTCACCATGCTGTGCTTGTAGAGCCACAACCAAATTGAGCTGCCAGGGGTCTCTGCTGGCCTGGGACTCCTGACTTTCTTCCATACATCTTATTTCTGTCACCCTGACCCAAGGGTTTTGCTGACTGCTCTGTGGAGCTGTGCTGACCCTGTCCACGTGAAAGGCTGAGAGACCTGAGGCTGTTCAGCCTGAGGAAAAGAAGGCTGAAAGGGGATCTGATCAATGTTCATAAATCTCTAAAGGGAGGTGGAGGCACATGGATGAGGCCAGGCTCCTCTCGGTGGTGTGCAGCCATAGGACAAGGAGCGATGGCCTCACACTGGAACATAGGAAGTTCTGTACTAAGATGCAGGAGAACTGCTTTCCATCAGGGTGATGGAGCAGTGGCACAGGCTGCACAGAGAGGTGGTGGAGTCTCCTTCTGTGAAGACATTCAAGACCTGTCAGGACATCCACCTCTGAGACCATTATAAGGAACTGCTTTAGCAGAGGTTGGGCTCAGTGATCTCCTGAGGTCCCTTCCAACCCTGTGGTTCTGTGATTCCGTTGTCCGTGGTGTTTGCAGCAGCAGAAGGGAACCACGAGTTCCTCTGCAGGAGGGACTGGGAGGGGTGGAGAGCTGCCTGTGAGGCTCTCCCTGTGCTGACAAACCCGAACTGCATTGGGTGTGGAGGCACAGAGGTGCTGTGCAATCACAGGAAGACAGACCCTAATTTTTCCACTGTGCTCTGATGTAGTGACATTTAAACCCTTCACCCCCAAACACCCTTTGTACAGGGAAGGGGAAATGTGGTCAGAAAATCTCCCCTTCCCCCACCAAGGAAGGTGCCTCACTTCACCTCTGTGCCCTTTCCATAGCCCCAATGTTTTGGGGTGCATTGTACCACCCTCTGTTCTGCAGGAGGCCAGGCATGCCGTGCTCCCACCCCAGATACCAGATGCTCCTGCAGGAAGATGCAGCTCTCCCCTTGAAGCTCTGCCAGCCCATTTGCATCCAGGTGAGCAGAGCAGAGCCTGGAATGTGGGTGTGGGATCCCGACCCCTTGGTGTGCTCTGTCCCTGTCTGATGGTTGGAGTGGGATAGCTGGCAGCACCGCAGGAGAAATTTCTCCTGATGAGGACTGGGTGGTTTTGCAGGAGGCAGCACCAGCCCCCAAAACCTGTCCAAATGCCTCGACCACCCTGAGCCCTGGGTGCCAGCACAGGCACGGTCCCCACACAGTGTGCTGGGGGGGACCCTGAGAGGAGGGCTCCATCATGAGTCAGAGCCCTATGAGCCTCCTGCTGCACATAGGGCTCTGCCCTCCTTACCTCCGTGTCCAGCAGCAAACCTGCAGTGCTGGGTGAGAGGGAAAAGCTGCCCCTGCCCCCACGTGCTGCCCAGTGTGTCTTACCTGCACCAGGAGGAGTCACCTGCACCTGTGAGCAGAGGAGCAGCTTTTAACCCTGGGAGGTCCTGAGGGAGAGGCTGGCAGAGGCAACACTGCTGCATGGCAAAAGCACAGAGCAGAGATGCTTTCCCCAATCAGTCAGTCCACACAAGTGGGACCTGAGACTGCCAAACAGAATCTCCTGGCACAGTGCCCCCTATGATTCCCTGTTCTTTTGGGCTCCATCAAAAGAGGGGTGGCCAGCAGGGACAGGGAGGTAATTGTTCCTCTCTACTCTGCTCTTGTGAGGCCCCATCTGGAATACTGCGTCCAAGTGTGGAGCCCCAGTACAAAAAAGACAGGGAGCTGTTGGAGAGGGTCCAGAGGAGGCCACGAAGATGATGAGGGGACTGGAGCACCTCCACTACAAAGACAGGCTGAGGGAGCTGGGCTTGTTCAGCCTGGAGAAGAGAAGGCTGCGGGGTGAGCTCATTGCAGCCTTTCAGTACCTAATGGGAACCTACAAACAGGAGGGGAATCAACTCTTTGAAAGGGTAGATAACTGTAGGACGAGGGGAAATGGTTTTAAGTTGAGGGAGGGAAGATTTAGGTTGGATGTCAGGAGGAAATTCTTTATAGAGAGAGCGGTGAGGTGCTGGAACAGCTGCCCAGAGAGGCTGTGGATGCCCCATCCATCCCTGGAGGTGTTCAAGGCCAGGTTGGATGGGGCCCTGGGCAGCCTGGTCTAGCATTAAATGTGGAGGTTGGTGGCCCTGCGTGTGGCAGGGGGTTGGAGATTCATGATCCTTGAGGTCCCTTCCAACCCTGGCCATTCTGTGATTCTGTGATTCTGTGCTCTGGTCCAGCCCAGTCTGAGCTCTCCAGCCCTGCCCTCCCATCCCAGCCGTCAGCAGCTCTTGTGCACCTGGGCTGCAGCTCAGATGACCGTGCACTGGATACCCCTGCCATGAGGAAGGGCCAGCTGGGAGGGCTGGGAGCTGATTGAGATCATTAACTGCTAAGTACAGACACTACACTCAGCCTTCACCAAAAAGTGAAGAACCTGCGGCCCTTACATCCTCCTTCACCACACTGTGAGGTGTCACACCAGACGGTGCAGCAGAGGGGCAGCAATGGGCAGGGCTGGCCCTGCACTCTCCTGCAGCACAGCCCTGTGGCACCGGTTGTGCTGGGTTAATGCACTGATTGTGTTGGGTTAATGCACTCATTGTGCTTGATTAAAGCACTGGTTGTGCTGGAACAGAGCCCTGTGGCTTCCTGAAGAGCCAGGCAGGAGGACTATTTGGTCCCATACTGGCTGAGTGCAGCTTGTCCTGAGTTTAAGGCAGCTCCTGCTATGAGCAGCAGTTTTGATGTACAGCATCATGGAAATGCAAAATGGGAAATACAGAAAATGGGAAGATGGCAGTAGGGAGGGAATTTGGAGAGGCACCATTGTTCCTGTAGCAGGAATGCATCAGAGCCTGGGTTAGCAGGCCTATGGGTGCGTAGGGGTTGCAAATGGGGCTTCATAGTGGTGTATCATGTGGTGATATTTGAGGACATGGGGACTTTATCTACTAAATATATGAATTTATTACAGGTCACCACCAGCAAGTATACTATGATGAATAAGACGAATATATGTGGAAATTAATACGGATAATAAATTATTATAGACTATAGCAGGAAGCAAATATATATATTGCAGATATTAAGGGCATAGCACCAACTAAAAGTAGCAGCAGAGGGAACAGGAAGGCAATTAGAGGCGGTAAAATCCAAGTATGGATTGGTATTGTCAGTGGGACAAACTTAGCAATAATGCAAAGTTTGAAGTAGTAATGAATAGTAATGAGTAGTTATGGGTTACAAGCTTATCAGTAGTTTAGGAGCAAACATGACAGCTTAATTTATCAAGACTATATCCATGGCCCAAGACATACTTCTATGTATACTTTGGGGTATAAAAGTATATATAAAGCAAAACCACTGGAACAAACACAACAAACTGATAGAAGAAGGGACCAGGTCAGGTTCACATTGACCTTAAGGGGTCCCATTAATCACAGAATCACAGAATGGCCTGGGTTGGAAGGGACCTCAAGGATCATGAAGCTCCAACCCCCCTACCACATGCATGGCCACCAACCTCCACATTTCATACCTGCCCAGGGCCCCATCCAACCTGGCCTTGAACACTTCCAGGGACGGGGCATCCACAGCCTCTCTGGGCAGCTGTTCCAGCACCTCACCACTCTCATGGTAAAGAACTTTAAGAAATGTTCTTAAGAAAACCAACCCCCAGCAGCGGGCACAGGAGGGGATCAGTGTCCTACAGAGTTGGTTTGTGTCATGGAAGGGCTTCATTGCAACCTTTCTGCAGTGTTTCCTGCTGATAGGAGCTCTTGGAGTGGGTCCAGAGGAGGGCAGTAAGATGATCAGAGGGCTGGAGCAGCTCTCCTATGAAGAAAGCTTGAGGGAACTGGGATTGTTTGGCTTGGAGAAGAGAAGGCTGTGGGAAGACCTCATTGTGGCTTCCAGTACTTGAAGGGAGCATATAAACAGGAGGGGGAACGGCTGTTTGTGAGGGTGGATGGTGATGGGACAAGAGGGAATGGCTTTAAAGTGAGACAGGGGAGGTTTAGGTTGGATATGAGGAGGAAGTTTTTCAGCCAGAGGGTGGTGAGGCACTGGAACAGGTTGCCCAAGGAGGCTGTGGATGCCCCATCCCTGCAGGCACTCGAGGCCAGGCTGGATGTGGCTCTGGGCAGCCTGGGCTGCTGGTTGGTGACCTGCACACAGCAGGGGGTTGGAACCAGATGAGCACTGTGGGCCTTTGCAACCCAGGCCGTTCTATGGTTCTATGATAGGGCCATAGCAGCCAATCATAGAACCATAGAATCACCACGGTTGGAAAAGACCTCCAAGGTCATCCAGTCCAACCATCCACCTACCACCAACGTCTCCACACTAAACCATGCCCCTTGGTACAACACTTAAACATTTCTTGAACACTTCCAGGGATGGCGACTCAACCTCTGTATCTGAAGCTCCAGGAGCGGAGGTGTCAGACAACACCAACAGCTGAAAGGTGCCAACAGAACTGATGGAGAAACACTGTGAAAATTCAATATGGTAGGGAGCCACTGCTGGAGTGAGGGGAAAATGGCATCAGACAGGATGGAAAAGGAAGATGGAAAGTGATAATTCTGAGCCCTGACTGTCTGAGAGGGTTTTCAGGCCAGAAGGACTGTGACAAAAGGACTTTGTGACATTGTGAGGGCTTTGACTTCACAAAATGTTCCCTCTCTCCTGTAGAAATGTTGAATGTTTCCTTTTTTCACACTGAAATTCAGTGGCACATCACTCCTGTATGGCCCGTCTGCTCCCCTGGGTTTCTGGATGGAGGCTGCAGCACTTGGAGAAACTGATGTCTGATGTTTGTCTCAGGCCTTGCTGAGCCCTGCACTGGAGTGTGCAGGCACAGGGACGGCCCCAGCTCCTGTGAGCACTCAGCACTTCTGGAAGTTGAACTCTTTAGTGGAAGCAGAGCTCTTGATGTCTCCACTTACAAGCACTGTGCTTTCCAAACCCAAAGGTACTGTTGTAAAACCATGGTCTTCTCCAAGTCATGTTTCCCCGTTTGTGTTGACAGGTGGATGTTGGATTGGATCTTGGGAACAGTTTCTTCTCCAAAGAGCACTGGCACAGCCACAGCTTTCCTGAGCCCCTGAGCCCTCATCTCATGATATTCAGAGTGAATCATGAATCATTCAGGTTGGAAAAGACCACTAAGATCACCACAGGGGACTCTGGTTCTTTCTTACATCCATTTAGAAGGAAGAATCTTGAACTTGAAGCCTCTTGCCTGCATTTTGCCTGCTGCCTCTCCTACGTCTCTGTGCCTCATTGTGAAGGGTCTGGCTTTGGTTTTGAGATAACCTCCCCATGGGTACAGCAAGGCTGCTGTGTGGTCCCCACAAGCCACCACTCCATCAGGCTGAATAAGCCCAGCTCCCTCAGCCCCTGCTCATGGGAGCTCACCTCCAGCTTGCTGACGTGTTCTGGGGAGCCCAGCACTGCATCCAGTATCTGCAAGTGGTCTCAGGGGTGCTGAGCAGAGGACACAACAGCTTATCTCATTCTGCTGCCTTTGATTCACACAGGCCCAGGCCGCCCAGGGCACGCTGCTGCCCCATGTCCAGTTTGCTGTCATTGCTCCCCCCCCTCCAGACACAGGACCTGGCATTGTTCTCATTGAATTTCATGGGGTTCCCATTGGTCCACTCCTCCAGCCTGTCCAGGTCCCTCTGGAATAAAAACCCTTGAGCACATACACTGGTCTCCTTGACTTGATGTCACCTACAAATTTGACATGGGTACCATCTCCTCTGTGTCACTAATGAAGAGGCCAATCAGGACAGGGCCCTGGACAGATACCTGTGATATCTCATTTGTCACTGGCCCCCAGGTAAAGGATGACTGCTCAAACATTCTCTGAAACTGATGATCCAGACAGTGTTACATCATTGCTTTCATGATGTTGCTTTGACACACACAAGCTGAACACGCTTTTCTTCCCGTTTTTGAACACACTTCTACTGATAAGATGAGCCCAGCTGCTCAGATCTTTGTGTGTCCATGTCCAAGTACAGAGCTCAGTAATGTGTTGATGGCATTGTTGGCCCCACTGGCTGCAGTGGGCTTGTGTTGGTTTTGCCCAATGGTTTTGGCTGTCCCTGATGCAGTTGTGATGGTGCTAAAGGTGCTCTGCCAGGAGTTAAGGTTAGGGCTAGGGTTACGGTTACAGTTAGGATAGGGTGATGAGGAGAGGTAACACATGAGCCATAAAAAGCATTCCCCACTGGATGCCATGGAAAATCCCTCCAGCAGTGGCTCCACACCCCACAAGCCATGGACTCTGTTCCTGCAGCCCCAACTGTGTCCTGGGCAGGGGCTGGACCAGCATCTCCTTTCCACCAGTATGAGTCTGATCTCTACAGTTAAAAGTCCATTGGGTTTTGTAAGAACAGCATTTCACATTTTTCTCATTGCTTTCCTTTGAGTAAGGAAAGGAGTTTCCTTTGAGACATGACTTTGCAGAGGAGTTGCCCGGAGCTCCTTGTTATCTAGGCCAGTCCAGAAGCAAGGATAGGAAAGAACTGGCATTTCCAGCCTGCACTGCCCAAGGTAGGACAAACACCTCATCCTGTGAAAGCACTAATGGAATGCAGTGAGTTGTTTTTCTCTTAAATGACAGATTTTTTTTTGGCTGAAAAAAAATCAGCAGTGCCTCATGCTGCTCTGTAGCAGTGAAAGGACTCCATTTGCTGCATCTTCATTCTGTTTAATTCACTGCTGGTACTCATATTGCAGGAAAAAAGGGCGGTAATGGTTGATCCAGCTCTAAAATGGTTCAAAGCTGACTTAAGTGTGTTTATCTTGGGTTAAGAGCAGGCACAATGCATCAGGCCACACAAAGTGACTGTGGCCCCTCAGTGCAGGGTTTGGGATCCATGTAACACCCACACAGAACCCCAGCACCAGCCCAGGGGCAGCATTCCTTCCTGGGCAGCTTCTGCTTAGAAAGCCACAAGGGAGGGCTCTCCCACCACCACCGAGCAGCTCCTGCCCACTGATTATTATGGGACAGCTGTGGCCCAACACCACCCCCATCCCCTCAGCTCACTCCATCCTCACACTGCACAGACCCTGTGGGGTTTTGCCCAGGGCACCAAGCCCGACATAGGAGCTAATTACTGCACTTCAAATGAGATGCTTTAAATAGAAGGTTGAAATTGGAGAGAAAAGTTTTCTTGCTTCAGTTTACCCACTTGGGGCACATCCCCACTGGGCTGCCTCCACAGAGGCATTGCCACAGGGGTCGCAGTGCCAGGCAGAAAGCCCAGAGCACCCCATTTTTCTGCCCTGTGTGTCTGTGTGACACTGGTAAATGAGGCACAGAGGGAATTGTTAGAAGTTCGGTGTATCATTCAGAACGTAACTTTGAAACTGTTTACATTTGCACCAATCCATTGCATCATAACATAGAAAAAGGAAAATGGAAAGTGGAGAACATCTTCCTGTCTTCGAGGTGTCCGTACTCTGAGCCAAGAAAAGGTGCACACAAAGCATTTGAGTGTTAGAAGGGGAAAAAGCTGAAGAACTGAACAGTGCATGAACAGTCAATATGAAACGCCTGAGTGACAGCAAACTGTGCAAATCAAAATTCAACAGACATCACCAATTCCTTGACCTGCTTTGAAGAATAACAATGAAACCCCTTCTCAGTCTCACCCTATTGCTTCTTGCCCCTTCCTTAGTCCCAGTGCCCCACAGTGCAGTTGTTGCAACAGAATCTGTAACATTAGCTAAACCAGCACCTGGAAATTTTGCCTTTGTGAGGTTAAGTTACAACATCTGGAGTTCAAATAAAACAAGCAAAAATCCTGAAGGAAGGAACAGAATCTGTTCTCCGTTTGTTCTGTAAGACCAGATTAATGAGGGGCAGGGAATGAGGGAGAGAAAAGAAAGGTGAGAAATTGAACGAGAAGTTGTTTTGAATTTAAATCATTTGAAGTTACAAAACCAATGGTGACTCATCGTCAGAGGACCAAACGGCACCAGATGGTGCACAGAACAGATGCTGAATGTCACTGCAGAAGCAGCAAAAAAAGCATACTCTGCTCTCTTCCAAGCAAGGAGGAAAAAAGACTTTCAGCAGAGTACCCAAAATAGAGAACATCTGCTGTCATCCCAAATACAAGGGTTTCCTTGTGTTAAAAAACCATGTCTGACATTACCTCTTGCACCTAACACCAATTATTTCAGGATCAGATCTCCTGATGAATTTTAGAACATCTTTTGTTTTGCAAAACAAACACCTTGATTGGGGAAATGGGACTGAGCACCCCCACTCAGGTGGACCAAAGACATACAATCATAGAATCATCATAGAATGGCTTGGGTTGGAAGGGACCTCAAGGATCACAAAGCTCCTGCTCCCCCACCACAGGCTAGGCCACCAACCTCCACATTTAATGCCAGACCAGGCTGCCCAGGGCTCCATCCAACCTGGCCTTGTACACCTCCAGGGATGGACGGGGCATCCACAGCCTCTCTCAGCAGCTGTTCCAGCACCTCACCATTCTCATAGCAAACAACTTCTTCCTCCAACCTCAATCTTCCCTCCCTCAACTTCAAATCATTTCCCCTTGTCCTGCTGTTATCTCCCCTTTCCAAGAGTTGACTCCCCTCCTGTTTGTAGGCTCCCTTGAGGTCCTGAAGGCTGCAATGATTCATCCCGCAGCCTTCTCTTCTCCATGCTGAACAAGCCCAGCTCCCTCAGCCTGTCTTTGTAGGGGAGGTGCTGCAGCCCCCTGATCATCTTTGTGGCCTCCTCTGGATGCTCTCCAACAGCTCCCTGTCTTTTTTGTACTGGGGGCTCCAGACCTGGACGCAGTGCTGCAGATGGGACCTCATGAGGGCAGAGCAGAGAGGGACAACCCCCTCCCTGTCCCTGCTGATGGAGCCCAGGATACCATTTACTTTCTGAGCTACAAGAGCACACTGCTGGCTCATGCTCAGTTTTTCATCCATCAGGACCCCCAGGTCCTTCCCTGCGGAGCTGCGCTCAAGGGCCGCTCCTTCCAGTCTGTACAGATGCCTGGGATTCCTCCAGCTCAAATCCCAAACCTTGCACTTTGCTGTGTTCAACCTCATTAGATTCACCTGGGCCCACCTTTCAAGTCTGTTGAGGTCCGTCTGAATGGCATCCCCTCCGTCCACTGTGTCTGCTCAGGGTGCACTCAATTCCATCACTGATGTCACTAATAAAGATGTTAAAGAGTACTGGTCCCAAGACAGACCCCTGGGAGACAGCACTCCTTACTGGCCTCCATCTGGACAAAGAACCACTGATCACACCCTTTGTCTGCAGCCTTTCAAGCAATTCCTTATCCATGTCAGCTCTAACTTGACAGCTACCCAAGCAATGCTAACCAGGATCTGTAACCGTATGTGAAAATATGACACTGAGATGGAGGATCAGTACTTGAAATTCAAGGTTTTGTTTCAGGGATTATGAAAAACAAACATTTCAGATGAACAAAGAGCTAGGAGTTACCATGTAATGACATCCCCAATTAACATCATAAAAGCAAACGATGTAAAGAAGGAAGGCAGAGAAAATTAGTAAGGATCAGTAGTTACCAGAACAGACACACAACACAAAGCATTTGGGGAAACAATAACGAATCAACCATTAATGACAGCAAGAATTCAGGTCTGGGTAAGTTCATGTCATGAACAGATCCACCTTTGGGTACTGCGGGTGAAAATAAAAGCAGCAAGGCAGAAATGCAGACATATTCAGCAGATTATTTTGATCTGTACTTGAAACAAAATAATGGTTGTGTTTAATCCCCTATAATAGCAAGGAAAGAACAACGCAAGTATACCGAATCAAGGAAGCTGGATGGCAGCGCTTTGACAACTTACATTTTCTCAAACACAGCTGTCTTAAACTAATCAAAGAGCAACTTGTTTGTGAACCGTGACAGAACAGCGTGCTAATTAATTAGGAACTCAATCAACAGAGCTTCAGTATCACTAACATTCATGCTTAACATCAGAATGGGGAGTCAAGCAAACAAACTCATCTTAAGTGCATTCCCAGGGTCCCTTCTCTGATTCAGTGCATTGGGAATTATGTCAAAGAAAGTTCACTCAGTACCTTGATTAAAAAAAAATCATCAGTATTGGAAAAAACTATTAGGGGACAGTTCAAATGGATTCAAGACTCACACATGGACAGATCTCAAAATGCATCAGACAGGAGCACAGAACTTCCATAGTAACTCAAACCCAAGTCCTCGTGCCCCACCACACAGTAACCAACGATCTGGATGGTTGAAACACTTGGAACATAACTGTACAAAGGATGTGGAACTCTGTGCTTCAGCTCACAGCAAACCCAGAAGCAATTCAGTCTCTGAGTCACCATTGGGTATTCTGTTATGAGGCTGAATGTAAAGAGCTCCACTCAGAACTCCTGCGGTGTCTGGTGTCTGTGTACCTGCACTGAATTATATATTTTTTGCCTTTGTTAGACTCACAATATTCACAGTTCTAACAGCCACTCTCAGATTCCATCAGAGCCACCAACCCCTCGTTCCAGAAAATCTAAAAGCAAACAATGTATGATCCTTCACAGGCACTGTGCTGCTTCACATCTTTCTGCAATCACTTCTAGAAGATCAGCCATACAGTTGTCAGCCCAGACTAAAAGGAACTGCTTTCCTACTGAGAACAAGTTCCAAACGTGCCCTCCACTAGATGCTTATGATAAGAATTTTGATATGAGTTTGAAGGCCACCTTTCTTCCCAGCTTGGATCCAGGAAAGCAGTAACAGAAGAGTTACTATTGCACTGCTCACCACTGCATTTTTTTTCCATATTCATCCCATTAAATCATTCTTTCATAAGGGAAGGAGAGAACAGAGCAGATAGTAAGAATGTGGGCCTATTATCAGCAGCGCCTATTATCCCCTAGCTGACAAGTCCTTGGAGGAATTCACCTGCACTGCTCATACACAAATAAGCACACGAGGGCTGGAGAAGTGCATGGCTTTATCTCTGTGTTGACTTTCAGTACTGCTAGTGGAGAAGTTGTTTCAGGAGTGTCCCAGCACCTGTATGCTGCACAAATAACAGTCCCAAGCAGCACAGCACAATGCTCATCTGTCTTTCCTTTCCCCACAGTCCTTAAGACTCTGCGTCTTGTTATGGGACTGACCCAAACAGTGTGGCTAGCAGCTATCTCCAGCTCAGCAGACCATACCCCTGGATGACTCATGTCAACTCTGTTTCTTCACCCCTGATCACACAGTGGACACGCTTCTCTGCATTGTAATACATCTGCCCACGGCGCAGACGTGGCTCCTCCTGCTGGTACCAGAGCTGTTCGTTGAACTCTGGAAAGAAGAAGGCAATTTCTCTGCTGGCTGACGCTGGGGAATCTGTAAAGTAGAGAGGGAAGAGGTGAGATGCTAGTCTGGCACCTAAAACATGCACTGTTTTAAAGGGAAAGGCAGAAGCTGCGGATGTAAAGTACCAGGCCTGGCTGCATGTGGAGTCTGCAGAAGTGAGCAAATTGTGAACAGAAAGCAGAGGCAGACAAAAATAGTATTGTTCAGCCCTCACCGAGCTCCAGTCCCTGCCCAATGCTCAGCCAAGAAGGCCTACCTGAACCATGGGTGGTATTCCTGGTGTCAGTGAGACCATAAGCTCCTCGGATGGAGTCTGGGACACAATTTCGAGCTCGGAATACTTTGGTGGGTCCCATCAGTGATCTCCAGAGGGAGATAGCATTCTCATGGGCCAAGATATAAGCCCACATAGGGCCACTGAAAAAAGGACCAGGAAAGAAAAGGTTATAACAGGGTACAGTTTCTTCATTTTTATACTTATGACAAGCTCACAGTAGACAGCAATAGCTTGGAAACAAAGCATCTGCATGACCTCCATCTAGGTGATGGCCACAATACACTGGGATGCCATCCTACTGAGTCCTCTCTCATCACACAGGAGTTGTTCCATGATAAATGCCCGCCCTTCAGTCCAAAGCCTTCACCCTCAGCACATCACAAGCACAGGCTCCCGACAAGATGCATCCCACGCTGAGGTGGAGCCCTTCAGATATGGGTGCACTGCTCAGGATTCACCCCCATCCCCTCCTCATACCCCGCACTGCCCGCGACGTGGCACAGCAGGTACCTGGCCATGAACTCCACCAGCCGCTGGTAGAAGAATCGCCCTGTGGGAAAGAAACAACCCTGAGTCACAGCACTCACTCAGAGTGCTCCCTGCCCACTGCTGGGAGAAGCAGCCTTTGGGGAATCACAGAATGGTGTGGATTGGAAGAGACTTGCATACAGTCACAGTGTGATTTGGGTTAGAAGGGCTCTTCAAGGCCATCTGGTCCCACTCCCTGCAATAAGCAGGGACCCCCATGGTTCGCTCCATCAGTGCTCAAAGCCCCATCCCCTGAGCGTGGCTATCTGCAGGGATGGGCAGCACCACTTCTCTGGGCAACCTGTGCAGTGCCTCACTGCCCTCAGCATGAAGACCTTACTCCTTACATCCAGCCTCAGTCTCCCTCTGTCAGTTAGAAACCATCTCCCTTGTCCTGTCACACAGAACCCGCTGAGAAGTCCATTCCCTCCTTTCCCCAACCCCTTCAGATACAGAAGGCTGCTCTCAGCTCTCCCTACAGCCTTCCCTTCTCCACCTGCACAGCCCCAGCTCTCAGCCTGTCCTCGCAGGAGAGCTGTTCCATCCCTAAGACCCTTTTAGTGGCCCTCCTCTGCACACACTCCAACAGGTCGGTGTCCCTCCTGTGCTGAGCACTCCCCACAGGACGCGGTGCTCCAGGTGAGGTGTCCCAGCACGGAGCAGAGGTGCAGATCCCCTCCCTCGCCCTGCTGGCCGCGCTGCTCTGGAGCCCCCAGAGTGCAATTGGCTCCCTGTGCTTTGAGGGCACAGTGCTGCCTCGTGGTGCTGCTCCCCACCAGCACCCCCAGGGCCTTTTCCTTCCCGCCCCGCAGCCCCGCGCCGCCTACCCGCGTGCTCCCGGTAAAAGCGGCGGCTCTGCTCCCGCCCGCAGCGCAGCTCCTTGGCGCGCACGATGAGGAGGCGGTTGCTGAGGATGGTCTCATGCACGGCCTGTGGGCAGAGGCGCAGCGGCTGGGCGGGAGGCGCGCACCGCCAGGGCGTCCCGAGGGGGCCGAGCGGTGCGGGGCGGCCCTATCTGCCCTCACCTCCAGCACCAGCGGGTGGGCAACGGCGTCCGGCTTCAGCAGCGCGAGCGTCAGCTGCAGGGGCCGCTTGGAGCACGCCGCGGCCGCCATGGCGCCCTCCTCCCCGGCGGCGTCGCGCGGGTGATGACGTCAACTCAGCGCGACGGCGCGCGGCCGACTACGCCTTCAGAATGCGACGGCGCGCTGGTGGTGACGTCGTCAGAGAGCGACGGCGCCGTGCGTGTCGCGTAGCAGCGGGGACGCAGCGGCGGAGTAATGGCGGAGGCGGCGGAGCAGCCCCAGGATGAGGCCCCGGTTGAGGCCGGCGCCGAGGAGGCCGTGAAGATCATCTGCCTGGGGGACAGCGCCGTGGGCAAGTCCAAGTGCGTGGCCGCGCGGGTTCCCCGGGCGCCGGGCCGGGCCTGGTGGGGCTCCTGACGGCCGCGCTGTCTCCCCGCAGGCTGCTCGAGAGGTTCCTGCTAGACGGGTTGTATCCGCGGTTCCGGCCGCGCCCCTCAGGTGTCGGTGGGGCGGGCGGGAGGCGGGCGGCGGCGGGGACTGTTCATCCGACGGCTCCTTAACGCGGGCGCAGCCGCCCCCAGCAGCTCTCCACCTTCGCCTTGACGTTGTACCGACACCGAGCGCGGGTGGACGGGAAGGCGGTGCTCGTGGGTAAGTGCGGAGCCCTGTCGGAAGCTCTGTCGGAAGGCAGGACGGCCGCGGTGCTGCCGGGACTCAAAGCGCCGCGCGGGGCTTCCCGGCGGCGGGCAGGGGGTGCCGCCCGGCGCTGTGAGGGCAGCGAAATGGAGGAATGAAGAGCAGCATCGCAGAGCCGTTTCATAGCCGGGCTGTGCTGTGCCGCTTGTTCTCCGCCCTCAAAAGAACAGGGGGAGAAAACAAGGTGAGAAAAGGCTCATGGGTCGAGGTAAGGATGGGCAGATCGCTGCTGATTTTTGTCGTGGGCAATGCACTGATCCTGAGAGAAGAAATTAGGAAGAAATTCTTTACTGCGAGGGCAGTGAGACAAAGGAGTAGGTTGCCCAGTGAGGCTGTGGATGTCCCCTCCCTGGAAGCATTAAAGGCCAGGCTGGGTGGGGCTGTGAGCAACCTGGGCTGGTGGGAGGTGTCCCTGCCTACAGCAGGGGGTTGGAATGAGATGGTCTGAAAGGTCCCTTCAAACTCAAACCATTCTATGAAGAGAACCTGAAGAGAACAAACACCAAATCCCCATCATCTGCTTCCTCCTCCTGTCACTGACAGTGCAGGGGAATGGGGATTGTGGACATCCCACGATGATTTGTCTCTGCAGTTCCTTCAGCCTCACTCTGTTCCCTGCTGTAGCATGGGGCAGCTCCCATGGGATGCTGTTCTGCCCAACCTGGTCCTGGTTTTGTGTTAACTCTTGTCCCCAGAATGTTTCAGATCAGTGAGATGAAACCTAATCTGTGGCTCTGATTAATGAGCTGGGGTTTGCATCCTGGGTTGAAGTTGCGAGAAAAACAGAAGTTGAGATGTTGTGTCATCCTGAATTTGTTGGTTTTATTTTTGTTTGTTTGTTTGTTTTTAATTTATTTTTTTATCTTACAGATTTCTGGGACACAGCTGGACAAGAGCGGTTCCAGAGCATGCATGCCTCCTATTACCACAAAGCTCACGCTTGTATCATGGTAAGGGTGATGTCCCAGGTTGCCCAAGGAGGCTGTGGATGCCCCATCCCTGCAGGCATTCAAGGCCAGGCTGGATGTGGCTCTGGGCAGCCTGGGCTGCTGGTTGGTGACCTGCACACAGCAGAGGGTTGGAACTGGATGAGCACTGTGGGCCTTTTCAACCCAGGCTATTCTATGATTCTGTGATCTGGTGGGATTTTGGCTGATAACTCCCAGCTGATGTTTGGCCTGGATGTTACTTTTTACAGTTACACTGCACTATTTTTTTTTTCTCTTCCAGTTCTTTTACAAATTTTCCCACATTGTTCCTTCTTTTCTTACCTGACAAAGCCATTGTGCTTGGTATGTTCTGCATCCTTCCTGCAGTGCTCTGACTGCATTCCCTGAGTTTGCTTCCTTCTCAATTTCCTTTCTTTTATCACTGCACTTCCAGTGATGTGGTGTGTACAACCAAATGCACCTCCTTGGGAGCGGCCCTGTCAGAGGGGTTGTGGGGGAGAGGGCACTGTTTTCTTCTTCTGTGATGTGTCTGTTGAATTGTAGAGAACAAAACTGTCTTAACATGTTCTGCAGAGTACTGCATTCACAGAATGACAGAATGGTTTGGGTTGGAAGGGACCTCAAGGATCACGAAGCTCCAACCCCCCACCACAGGCAAGGCCACCAGCCCATTTCACAGCAGCCCAGGCTGCCCAGGGCTCCATCCAACCTGGCCTTGAACACCTCCAGGGATAGATGGGGCATCCACAGCCTCTCTGGGCAGCTGTTCCAGCACCTCACCGCTCTCTCTGTAAAGAACTTCCCCCCGACATCCAACCTCAATCTTTCCTCCCTATTTCCATGTGCTTTGAGCTTCCCATTTTTATAGCTCAAATTAGTGTTGTTTCCTGACTCCTAATCTACTTAGTCTCTTGGTCTGTGTTGTTACTCTGACTTTTCACTGTATCTTTATTGCTTGTATCTTTATCAGCGAACTCCACTGATGATTTAATATAATTGTTATAATGGAGAATCCTCACATCTGACCCTACTGACAGCAGAACAGATCTGTCCCAGTGCTTTCACTGTCGTGGGTGCTAGGAATGTAAAGGCAAACGAGGGATTGTTGCCTGCATCATGCAAAGAGAAAGCCTGGCTGCATTTTTCAGGGCTTGCTGGATATTCTCCCTTTTCTCTATCATGCTTTCTAACAACAAGCAGTTTCCCATGATATCCTTCTTTGGAGAATTCTGGATTCTGTACATTTGTTTGGTGCGGTGGGTTATCAGGAGCTGTCGTGTTATACCTGTGATAGCTGGTTCTTTTTTGGAAGGTGTTTGATGTGCAGCGCAAAGTCACCTACAAGAACCTGAACAACTGGTACAAGGAGCTGAGAGAATTTCGCCCGGAGATCCCTTGCATTGTGGTGGCCAATAAAATTGATGGTGAGTGTGTTGTCTTCTTGTAGCTCCTCAGGATTGTGAAGGTATTGTCTTCTTATCTGGTTGGGAAGGAATGTCACGCTTCTGTTGGGCCAGATACATCCTTGAGTATTAGTCCCTCAGGGCTGTATGTTACCAAATAAATAGCCAGGTTTATGGAGGTTCATTTGGTTCAGTGGTAGAGCTTAGGGTATGATTCATCTCACTAATGAAAGCCTTTCCTCCAGGCTGCATCAAGCACCACGAATAAAGCAACAGGAGCTCGTTCTTTTATTGGTCTTCTTGTCAGCTGCCTGGTGATGCTGTAGCTTTTAAAACCCTCTAGCTTTTGTGGAGGGCCCACGTGGCTTTGTACTGCAAAGGGGATGCCTTGATAGCTGCTTTAGGTTCTGGTCTGCATCTGTTCCACCATCCCTGCATTTGTTGGCACTCTTTCACAGAAAGAATCACAGAATGGCCCAGGTTGGAAGGGACTTCAAGGATCATGAAGTCCAACCCCCCTGCCACATGCGGGGCCACCAACCTCCACATTTAGTACTAGACCAGGTTGCTCAGGGCCCCATCCAACCTGGTCTTGAACACCTCCAGGGATGGACGGGGCATCCACAGCCTCTCTGGGCAGCTGTTCCAGCACCTCACCACTCATAGGAAAGAACTTCCCCCTGATATCCAACCTCAATCTTCCCTCCCTCAACTTAAAACCATTTCCCATTCTTTCTATACCAGTGCTTTACTATTTCTCCATTTCTTTTTTCCCCTCAGCGGATATGAAGATGACCCAGAAAAGCTTTAATTTCGCCCGGAAGTTCAGTTTGCCCTTTTACTTTGTGTCTGCTGCAGATGGCACCAATGTAGTGAAGGTAAAACACAGCTGTTTGTCTCAGCCCTGTACATGGAGACTGCTATGAGCATGGAGTAGGAAATGGGGCAGTCCCACTGACTAAAAGTAGTTGCAGAGTTGGTTTTTTTTCCCCATGGGGTGCGGGAACAGTTTTCATACACTAAAGAATGCCATCAGTCTTTGCTTTGAGTGACAAATTATTCTCCTTCTCATCAGCTCTTCAATGATGCTATCAAGCTGGCAGTTACTTACAAACAGAATTCAGGAGATTTCATGGATGAGGTCATGCAAGAACTGGAGGTAAGAAATAAGGGGAAGGAGTGCAGGGAGTAGAACCTGAGGTGGTTAGCAGCTCTTCCCCCTGGGGAAAGCAGAGCCTGTAACAAAGGGTGAAAATTTCACAGGAACTG
This sequence comes from Phasianus colchicus, assembly GCF_987193195.1. Lineage (NCBI taxonomy): Eukaryota > Metazoa > Chordata > Aves > Galliformes > Phasianidae > Phasianus > Phasianus colchicus. The sequence goes on from NC_143436.1 coordinate 292,378, forward strand.
AAAGATTTCCCTTATGCTGACAGTGCTGGGTTTGGGTGCTGCTCATATTTAGGTGGGAAGGTGGTGACCCTCTGAAGAACTTCTGCTGCTTTAGCCTGATTGTGAAAGAGCCATAGTGGAGTGTAGATGTCGTGCTCTTCAGCATTTTCTTGTCCTACTTTTTGCAGAGCTTTGACCTGGAGAAGAAGAGTGAGAATTTGTCAGATCAAGAGGAGAGCTTCCCTGAAGAAAAGCCCCCATCCTCCTAAGGACCGCACTTGGAGTCCATCTTTTCTCTCTGCTCCAGTTGTCAGGGGCTATTCAGAGTTCACCTCCACAGAGGAAAGCGATTTTTCTTGTGCCCTGAGATCTCTGGTGATGGGGAGACTGGGCACGATCTCCCTTGGCTGGGCCCTGACTCCCTGTGCATCACAGTTGAGGCAGCAGTGGGAGTATCCGTGTGTTTCTTCAAGACAGAGCTTGCTGGGAGAGCTGAGGCATTCCTGTACCTGCAGGGAAGGGTCCTGCCCAGAGACTTTAGTGGTACCTACTGCAGAAAATAGTTACTAAAGACTTCTTTTTAAAAAAAAAAAAAAAAAAAAAGTTTGAGTTTGGGTTCTTTTTGCAGTTTTGTTATGAGGCCGTTCAGTTGCTGCACAATGCAAGTCCACCCACCACCCCTTCCCTTCCTTTCACAGCCCAGCCAGTGCTGCCTCTATGCACCCCTGTGAGTTCCTTTGCACCCCCTTGTAGAGTTCCTTTGAGTTTCCCTTTTCCATTCTGCCGTGGGCCAGACAGATCCAGTAGACTTCTAGACATACAGAATTTGTCCTTGTAGGTCCACTGGAGCTTAATGATGTGGTCTCATATCCAAAAGGCATCTCCCAACCCATGCTGATGGATGTGGCTGCTGCTGCTCCCACGTGGTGATGTGCTGTGTGTTCCAGGTGCAGACAGAGACACACACCAGGACACTGACACCAGGCAAAACACATTAACACGGATAGAGTGGTGCCCTTGCATAAATATGTGACCATGAATGCCTCTCCAGTTACTGGGACTGGTGGTCAGCAGTGACAAATAGATGCAGCTTTACTCTCTAGATTTGCAGAGCAAGTCTACAGATCCTTCAAGTAACAGCATAGAAATTGCATCCATGTAACGTCTGGTGGCTGGGTGTCATAAGGTTCCTTGCACGCTCAGTGGGACAGCCATTAGCTCTTTCTAGATTTGGTCCCCTGCCATTTGAGCTGGCCTAGCATTAACTTGCCTGGTGCATTACACACCCCACACACTCAATATCACCAGTATCTGGCACTTGAGAGATACTTGATGTTGCCAGTTGCTGTCCCTGAGACCTTTGCTCACCTACAGCCTGTCCCATTGTGTCCTTTTCCCTGAGCAGGCATCATTTCAGCCCTCATGGGCCACTCTCTCCTTTTCCTGGCCTGCAGTCTGCACACAGCCTTGCTTTGCAGTGCTGGGTATGGAAGCCTTTGCCTGGCACAGGAGATTGAACTGAGCAGAGACACGGGGAACTGTGAAAATAAGCTTTATTTATCCAACTGAGTAAACTTCAGTGTTTGTGTGCAGTCAGAGGAAGATGGATGGGACAGAGCAGAGCTTTGGCACTGGGGCTGCCATTGGGCATTATCCCAAAGAAAAGGGTCGTGGTGCATTGCAGCCTGCTCTGGGTCATGCAGCTAATTAAGCTTTCTTTCCTCTTAAACCCTGCAGGAGCTCCTGGAGCAGATTAAAGAAATCCAGGAGTTTCTGGCGTGGAAATGGGCATGGTCTAAATGGGCTTGAGTATGTTGGTTTGGGCCTCTCGTAGGAGGTTGAGATATAGACTGGGTATGGTGTAGTAGGTGCTTCTGCTGGAAGCAATCCCATCTGTACCAGGATCCAGTTGCGAAAGTACTGAGTGGAGGCATAGACTCCAGGCTGCTGTATTCTCCCACAGCCTTTCCCCCAGCTGGTCACACCGATGAGCCAGAAGTAGTCAGCAGTTTTATCTTTGCACATGAGAGGACCACCGCTGTCGCCCTGTGGTGGAGAAGAGAAGCACAAAGTGTTACTGGGTGGCCACATCAGCAGCAGAGCTGGCTCCCCTCTCACAGCACTCCCTAGAGCTACATTCCCCACGCAGAAAAGCTTTGCTTGGGTTCCAGAGCCTAAAAAGGCTTCTGGAAGGGGGCTGTGGGTCTGGAAGGTAGCTTTCCCTCCCTCATCTCGGTGCAGTGATCCAGGCTGTGGGGGAGAAGGGTTTTCCAGGACTGGGTCCAGACCTACAGGGCACCAGGGGGGCTCTCTGGGAAGAGTCCCAGGTATGTGGGGTAAGGGAGCCTGGGTGAGGAGCTGCAGATGGGAAGGGGAGGTGAGCTCTGCTGGGCACCCAGCGCTGGGAGGGTGGCTTGCAAGGAGAGGAGAGCTGTGTGTTGGTGTGCAGCTCCTACCTGACAGGTGTCGATGCCGCCCTGCGGGTAACCAGCACACACATTATGGCTATGGACGGCCCCAGCATACCAGTGGCTGCTGTTGCAGAGGTTGAGGTCAATGAGCTGCACCTTGGCCTCCTGCAGGACACGGTATGGTTCAACGTATTCCTGTAGAGCTGTGAGCACAGAGCAGAATTGGCACCATCAGCTCCTTGCCGATATCCTGCTTGTGGGTGAAGCCCTTCCCTACATCATGACTTTGTGTCTCGAGATGCACCAACATTTCCCTGCTTTGGGAAATGGGTCAGACCCACCCCTCTCTCTGGATACATCCCTATGGTGTCACTGGGTTTCTACTTGCCATCAAAGATGCTGTTTCAACAGCATGCCACACTTTCACTTGGGACACCCATGCATTTCGTGTACTCACATCTCAGCCCCATGTGTCCCCAGCCACTGATGTAGCAGTCTGTGAGCTCTGAGACTTGCAGCGAGGCGTCGGGCACGCAGGCCAGCTGGATGTAGTAGCTGCAGTGGACGGGTTGGTCCAATTCAAGCAGTGCAATGTCGTTAGCGAAGTTGTTTTTGTCATAGTATTCATGTGGGATTATCCGCACCACGTTGCGCACAACAGCTTCGGGGCCCAGGCGTTTCAGATCGTGGCCCCCGATCACCACGTGCCACGGTGTGTCAGGGCTGGAAGAAGGGCAGAGAAGGGGTCAGAAGAAAGGTGGCAACATCACAATCACGGAATGGCCCAGGTTGGAAGGGGCCTCAAGGATCACAAAGCTCCAAATCTCCGTCACATGCAGGGCCACCAACCTCCACATTTCATAGCAGCCCAGGCTGCCCAGGGTCCCATCCAACCTGACCTTGAACACCTCCAGGGATGGACGGGGCATCCACAGCCTCTCTGGGCAGCTGTTCCAGCACCTCACCGCTCTCACAGCAAAGAACTTCCCCCTGACATCCAACCTCAATCTTCCCTCCCTCAACTTAAAACTATTTCCCCAGTTCCCTGCTACCCCTACTATGCAGGAGGGAGGAAAGCTGTCCTACAAGGGCTGTGACATCCCCGGTGTGCCTTTGGCACGAGGATTACTGAGCTAAGGGCTGCTGGAAGCTGTGGCATACACCACCAGGAAGGCACCCAGGAGCACCCACACTGTCCGTACTGCAGGGAAGAGGACAGCCCTTACGTTGCATGGTCGAAGCAGTGCGCTGCCGTGAGGACCCACTGCGGGGTGATGAGAGATCCTCCACAGATGTGTCCAGTGCCCACATACCACGTACTCTGAAGGCTCACAATCCACGGCCAGGCCCCCTGTGGGGCATCCTTGCCGCCCACGACGCGCGTTCCCCCATAGTGATAAGCCATGGGCCGGAACCCGCAGGTGCTGCAAGCAGAAACGCGTCAGTTTTTTGCATCTGAACCGCCGTCCCTCCCCACGGGGCACCGCACCGCCGGGCCACTCACTCGCAGCTGCCGGAGAAGCCGTGCCCGGGCCGGCAGGCGGCCAGCAGCACCACGAGGGGCAGCAGCAGCAGCATCGCTCCCGGAGGCGCACGGCAGCCCATCGCGCCCGGCTTCGTTGCCACCGACGCGGTGTGTGTCCGTTGCCCAACGGCGCTGATGTCACAGAACCGTCGGTTCCGAGGGCTGTGCCACCGTGCGGGGCTGCGGGGGGGAGTCCGGGCAGGAGCTGGATGGGACCCCCAGCTGCTCTCCGCTTTAGCATCGCCCTACGGCTTGTACGGATGGATGCGGAGCCGCACAGCTGAGTGTGAAAACCGGTTTTGTGAATGACAGCAGCACAAATTTCAGCCTCTGTCCCAAAGAGAAACAGCTGCTCTTAAGGCCCTCGAGGCACCACACGCCGCAGAAGCGGCTCTCAAACAAACCTCGCTGTGGTTTTGCACGCTGTCCTGAAGGCGGTGCCCCAAACCTGCTTAGGATGCACAGAATGCCTCAGGGGGCAGTTTGTCTTCTGTGGGTACTCAGCTGTCCCATTAGCGGTGTTCTCCGGGAGGTAAAGGGGAGTGGTGCGACTGATGAATGGCTCCACGTGTGTCTGATGGAAGGATAAGTGTCTTTATGGAGACAGGATTGCAGCAGGGCCAGCAGCACTGAGGAAACTCAGTCATGGCCCTGAAGCACATGATGCCCTCAGCTCACAGCACCTGAAACACCAAATCTGTGCTCCAGTGCAGCAAAATCCGGGAGCAATGGGGAAAAATTAATTGGGGAGGGAAATTGCTTATTTGGGAGGAGCCAAGGAAGATGAATAAGTATTGAAAACAAAGAAAGGGGGCAACATGGAGGCTAATACAGAAATCACGTATGATGCAAACTGCACGTTGGTTTGGTTGTTTTATTGAGCTCTGCATCCAATCACTGTAATCCACCTTAATATTTTTATTAAGAATTATTCTAAACAGAACTCCAGAGCTGTGGGGCTGGAAGGGACCTCTGGAGTCCTCCAGTCCAACCTCAGGCATGACTGACCATCCCCAGCCCCTGCCCATAGATATCCAGCAGCACTGCTCAGATCCCCCCTCAGTGTTCCCTTTCCCAGGTGCACAGCCCCAGTATTCCCAGTCTGTCCCCATCAGGAGGAGCTCCAGGCCCAACCCACCAGTTGGAAACCCCAAATGCCAAGGATCACCTACTGGTGGGATTGCTGTGCACATGATTGCTAATGAATGCCAATTAGCTCATGAGCAAGAGACCATTTTTGTCTCGTGGATGTAAAGTGAGCACAGCCCACCCAACCACAGGCAGTTCCAGCATCCACAGACATTACAGAAGGATCAGGCCAGCCACATCTCCACCCTATTTAGAAGGATAGGGAACTTGTGACAAGGGGGACAAGGGGAAATGGCCTCAAATTGTGCCAGGAGAGGTTGAGGTTGGATCTCAGGAAAAACTTCTTTACAGAAAGGGTTGTTAAGCACTGGAATGGGCTGCCCAGGGAGGTGGTTGAGTCACCAGCCCTGGATGTGTTTAAAAACCCTTTGAATGTGGTGCTCAGGGTCATGATTTAGCAGAGGGCTGTTAGAGTTGGGGTAGGATGGTTGGGTTGTGGTTAGACTTGATGATCTTTAAGGTCTTTTCCAACATGAGCAGTTCTGTGATTGATTGGCACGTCCTCTCTGCACTAGCTGTATAAAGCTTCATCCCTGAAGCTGTCAGGACCATCCAGCCCATCCTGCTCTTCGCTGTGTTCTTATCCCCTAGACAGTGATGCTGCAGCTCACAACTGTTCCCACAAGGATTGCACAGCACACCGCTGAGTTGGGATCCCTATACACCAGGGCACCCCCTGTGCTTCATCTTAACTGTAGTTTGAACGGAGCTGTGCTGGCTCAGCTGATGATTTTGTGCCCTGGTCCCTCAGAGTTTCTGTTAACAGATAACAGCTTGGAGGTCCAACAATGACCTGCACATCCAGCAGGGCTGGTGGCCTCCTCAGCCCTCAGCTCACTGGCCCAGCACTCCCTTGGTCAGTAGCTTCACTGAGCTGAAGCTCTGGGGTAGCTCTGAGGCTACATTGGTTAGTCGGGGGGGGGGTCTGGTGGGTTTAGGATCAGCAGAGGGGGGTGGAGCAGCAAAAGGCTATGAGCAACAGCAGCAGGAGGGCTTGGGAGTGCAGTCTGGCTTGCAGCAGGGTTCCAGGGCAGGATCCCCGCCCTTCCTCATCTGGCTTTCCCCAAACTCCATGCGTTGCTCAAAAAGTGTCTTCTGCAATTTGATGTCCTTCAGGATTTGCCAAACTTCTGGCCCTGCAGTGCTCTGCACCAAATTGTAGTTCTCAGCAGGGTCTGACTCCAGGTCAAAGAGCAGTGGGGGCTCATGATGGGTCAGCGGGGTCAGCCCATGGCAGGCCTGGTCTGGGGTTGTATCACTGTGAAAGGAACCTGCAAAAGAAATGTCCAAGAGCAGTTCAGCTGCTACTCTGAGCTTGGGACAGCAGAACCAGGCAGGACTTCACAAAGCTGCCTGAGCAGAGAGGAGGTGTCACCAACCTTGTGTAAAGTAGTGGGCCTTGTACTTCCCAAGCCGGACAGCAAAGGGGCCAAGCAGTGGATCAGGGGATGGTGGGTAGAAGAACATGGTCTGACGGGGACTCTGTGGAGAGCAGCAGAGCTGAGCTCATTTGTGTGGCCATAAGGCTGGAAAAGAGCCTGGGACAGGACCAGGCAGAGTCTCCAGGGACTCAGAAAAGAGCCCTGATACTATAGCCAGGATATGGCTAGAAAAGGGGGAAGCTAATGAGCAGGAGCATCGTGCTTGTTCCCCACTCAAAGCTCCTGGGCCCCAGAGCACACAGGGAAAGGCCAGTATGCCCATTGCATGGCCCAGACCCCACAGAAGATCCCAGGTCATGGGTCTGCCCTGATCTCTAGCTGGGGCTAATGAGTAGGCCCCACACCCAGCCTCCATGTACCACACCAGATTTGACCTGCAGGACTCACCTTCCCTGACTCAAACAGCAGCGGACTCAGGTCATAACCATCCAGGGAAACATTGGGAAGAGCTGCTCCAGCCAGGGCAGTCAGTGTTGGCAGGATGTCCAAGGTGCTTGCCAGCTCATGAGTCACTCCTGCCACCCAACACAGCAAGACACAAAGAAAGGTTCAAGTGTCCAACCCCACTTCCATACCTGCCATCCTCACCACTTCCCTTTCTCTGATCATCTCAGGGCAGCTGAGTCACCATCACCCCCCTGCCTTGCCTTGTGCCAGCATACAGAAGGCATAAGAAGTGCTGAGTCTCACCTGGAGTGATACGGCCTGGCCAATAGGCCACTGCTGGTTCCCGCATGCCACCTTCATACGTTGTGCCCTTCCCACATTTCAGAAGGCCAGAGCTGCCTCCGCGTGCCATGCGCATGGTAGAAGGGCTGTGAGAGAGAAGAGCCACCTACCATCAGCTTCACAAGTCTCCATAACCCCTTCCCTGACTCCCACAGGGGCTGTGGAAAGAGACAGTGAATAGCACCAGTGACCCAAAGCACCCATACACAAAGGGAACTCGCAGATCTTTAGGATGCACAGTCCTACCCCCGAGCCAGTGGACACTCTGCCCAGGAGGGGAACAGCCGATTCACTGGAGCAAGGAGGAGATCATGCAATAAATGCTCTCCTTAACAGTGCCCACCTTCTGCCTTACTTCAGGTCACTACAATCTCACCTGGCACTGCTGCACCACATCTCTTATGCCCCAGCCAACTAAAACCTTGCTCCAGTTCCCCCACACCACAGCAGTACAACCTTATCAGTGGGAGAAGCCCACCCAGCTGAGCCCACTCACCCGTTGTCAGAGGTGAAAAAGACAAAGGTTGTGTTCTCCAGACCATTCTCCTGCAGTGCCTGCAGCAGCTGTCCCACTGAGCCATCAAACTCCGAAAGTGCATCACCAAAGGGCCCACGCTCTGACCGTCCTGCATAGTCCTGGCTTGCAAACTGGGGATGGTGGGTATGCTGGAAAAAAGGCAGAGAGAGAGAGAGGCTTTGTGAACTCCTAGAGTTGCATTTGGTTCTCAGCTCACCTAGAGAGAGTGAGAACCCCAGCGAGGGCATGGAGATATGTGACAATGCCCACAACAGGGGGGAACTGCTCCCAGAAACACCTCCCGAAACAACACAAAAAGGCTGGGCTTCATGCAGAACATGCAGACTCGATGGGTGGTAGAGCCCCAGATGGGTTGCAGGCCCACGGAAATAGCCAGAAAGAAGCCACTCAAGATTAACAATTCTAATAGTGAGGTCACAAACCCTAGGCATGGGAACATCAACCTGATCATGTTGGGGCAGGGAGTTCTTCCATCCTTCATCCAAGTATTGACTGCTCAGCACACTCCAATGGCTGCAGGAACTGAGGTGCTTTCTGGAATCTCCAGTAAGCACAAAGGCTTCCCCCCACCCTCAGACCTGGAGAAGTCTTCTCTCTCTTACATGGGAGGCATAGTAGAGCAGGAAGGGCACACCTCGCCGGGCGCAGTCGGCAATGAAGTCCCGTGCAAATTTGTTGTAGAGAGGCACCAGATCAGGGAATGAGACCGGCTGCTGCACGATGCTTTGGTTCCAGAACAGTGGGACGGGCACGAGGCCCTGGTCACAGGTCCCAAAACACTTGATGTCGGGTGGGAAGCAGGTGAGATTCTGACAGGGGCCCTGGAGAGAGCACACAACACGGTCTTCCAGCTGTGTTGCCGGACAGTAAGTTGAGGGGGGGTAGAAGACTTACAGCAGCCCACCCTCACGTCCTACAGGAGTCCCTCATAGAAAACCAGGGGGGTTTATGCCCACCCCAGAACCATGCTATGTTTTTTCCTAACAGCAGTTCAGATGTTTCTTTGCAACCCAGAAGCTGACTTTCCCTCCTGCCCACCCACTGAGGGGTGCAGGTCCCCACAAACAACTGCTGCCCACATTCTGCAAAACACTTTTCCCACCAGCACCCATTTTCTCCTCTGGCCTGCAGCCACCCACACCTGCACAGCCCCCCACCTCTGGGGCACTCCCCCACCTTCCCTCCTTCTCACCTGGTCGTGGGAGTACGGCACCCCCAGGAAGTGGTCAAAGCCCTGGTGGATGGGCAGGAAGGAGCCACAAGCGCCCAGGCCGAGGTGCCATTTGCCAATTATGGCTGTGGCATAACCTTTGGTCTTCAGCACCTCTGCAATGGTGACCTCAGACAGCGGAAGGCCTCCCCGGGAGCCAGGGTAAAACACACCAGGGTAAATCCCGGAGCGCATCTGGAAGCGGCCGGTCAGCAGGGCGGCCCTACAGGGGGGAAGGACAGCATTCACACGGTGCTGCATCAGCCAGGCTTTACCAGTGCAGCTGGGGAGGAATAACTGCAAGTAGTAACAGAGGTTAGGGGCTGAGCTATGGGAAAGAAGCTCGGTGGACAAGGACCTAAGGGTCCTGGTGGCCAACAGCTAATCAGTGCTAGACCATAAGGTGACCATAAGACAGCAGCATGCCCTGGGGGTGGCCCAGAAGGCCAATGGGAGCCTGGAGTGCACTGTACAGAGTGCTGCCAGCAGGGCAGGGACGTGCTCCTCCCCTCCTTTGTGCCCTGAGGGGGCACAGCTGGAGCACTGCAATCAGTGTGGGGCTCTCCAGTTCCAGGCAGAATGGGAACTGCTGGAGAGAGCCCCGGGGAGGATGCAGAGATGAGGGGAGGGCCTGGAGCACTTCCTGATGGGGACAGGCTGAGAGCCCCTGGGTTGCACACCTGGGGAATGGAACACCGAGGGAGGATCTGAGCAGTGCTGATGGATATCTGACGGGCAGTGATCAGGGAGATGGGGCTGGGCTCTGTTCAGTGGTGCCTAGTGACAGGACGAGGGGCAGCGGGCACAGAATGGAGCCCGGGGAGTTCCGTATGACCATGAGGGGAGAACTCTGTGCTGTGGGGGTGGCAGAGCCCTGGCACCGCTGCCCACAGAGGTGGGGGATCCCCTCTGCAGGGATCCAAACCCAGCTGGACGCTCTGTGTGCAGCTGCTGGGAGGCTGGGGGGGGGGGACTCCAGCGGTCCCTTCCAGCCCTACAGCTCCGGGGTTCTGCACCCGGCAGCCCACACCGCGGCTCCCTCACTCCCTGTTCCCGCTGCCACCCCCCTACCGCTGTCCCCAGGGCCGCGCTCGGAGCGCAGCCGAACCGCAGCTCTCCCCCACCGCGGGCCGCACCGGGAAGGGCTGCACACCGCAGAGCTGCTGTAGAAATCGGTGAAGCGAAGCCCTCGGGCCGCCATCCGGTCCAGATGGGGAGTGGCGGAGGAGGGGTGGCCGTAACTCCCCAGGTCTCCGAAGCCCAAATCATCCGCCAGCAGCAGCACGAAGTTGGGCAGGCCGCCGGCCGCACCCCGCAGCGCCCACAGCAGCAACACCGCCCGCAGCGGAACACCGCACCCCTCCGCCATGATACCGCGGCGGTCACCTGACCGAGTCATGTGACACTGGGAGTCACGTGACACGGCCCCGCCGCAGGGCTCGCCGCGAGGCGTAGTCCGCCGAGGAATAGCGCCACCCTGCGGTGGCCTCCTGCACCTTCAGCCCCGGCCCTGCGGGGAGCGAAGCGCATCCTGGAGGTCGGGGTGCTGCGGTCAGGATGAAGAAGAACCAATGCAAACAGCAGCACTTCTGTGGTGGGAGTTCCCCACCTGGGAATACGGCTGTGCCCACCTCTGAGAAAGTGCAGACAGCTCACGTGGCGGGCATTAAAGGATTGGGGGTCCGGTGTCCCCACCAGCAGCACTTTGTGTATCCAGGGTGGGGTTAAATGCAGAGCAGAGGTGGTGTGCGAGCACAGAGATGCTGCTGGTGGGACAGGATTAAACCTGCAGCAGGCAGAGGTGGGGACTTCCAGCCCAAGGACAAAAGCAGCTAAAAGCAGCCCAGGTTCTGGTCTGGAAGCTCCCATGTGGATGCACCGTGTTTTGGATTTGCCCCATGCCTCATCCTGTGCTTCCTAAAGGCCCCTGGGACGGGGGGCTGCTGGGGCTGCTGCTGCTGCTGTGCTTACCGCCATCAATTATTGAGGCAGAGCGAGGGGGCTGATGCCGCAGCGGGAGGCAAAACTGCTGCATAATTCATGTAGCCTACTTGGATCCCAGGGCATCACAATGCTGGGCCACAGTGCCTGGCCACAGCAGGGGATGGCAGCCAGGATGAACAGCTGGGGCTCTGGGAGGACACAATATGGGGACAGAGCTTCAAGGATCCCGCATGGAGCAGGAAAGGAGTGGGGCTGGGTGTGCTGTTGTATGGAGCCAAGCAGGGCACGGTGTGACTGCCCCAAGCTGCACCAGCAGGGCAGGGATAAGACGTGTCCACGTGGACAGGTCTGAAAAGGGACCCAAATGACAGCTGAGTGCTGTGGGATCCCACTTTGCCAGGTTCTGGTGAGAGCTGTGCCCATGTAAGTGGATCACAGGGGGTGCTCCCTCAACGGGTGTTTGAGTGCAGCCCCACGGGTACTGGGAACGTTGCACGCCTGCATGCACCACTTTGGGTACACGCTGGGTGTGCACACTGGCTGTGCGTGCACTGTGTTTGTGTGTATGTGTGCACTCTGTGCTGAGGATAACACTGTGAGCACTGTATTCTGTTCCAAGATGTGTGTTTCACAATTTGTGCATGCAGCTAGGTGTGCATTGCAGCTTCTGTGTGCACGCCAGGTCTGTCTCCACACTGCGTGCTTGCATACACGTGGAATGTGAGTACAGTGTGTGCATGTGCTCTGTGTGCATTGCACTGAGCTCACAGCATCCACCCCAGTTTCCTCCCACAGAGTTTCTCCTTTCATAACAGCTGGAGATGACCTGGGAGGACTCTCATTCCCAGAATGTTGCTCTCATTTCAGTCCAGTGGATGTGGCAGCTCCCGTTCCCCTGTGCCAGACTCTGTGTGTGCCAGGGAGCCAGGCCACACTCCAAACCATGCACACACACCTCATGGTTGTGAATGGCAAAACCAGTGAACAAAAAGCAATGCCTTTACCAGCACCCTCATGGTACAGAAAGCACAACCCCGTCCTTTGCTGCCTCTTCAGTTACTGGGAGTGCTGTTTGATGCACGCACAGCTCCCTCCTCCCTGAGCAGGCACCATTTCAGCCCTCATGGGCCACTCTCTCCTTTTTTTGTGGCCTGCAGTCTGCTTTGCAATGCTGGGTATGGAAGCCTTTTCCTGGCACAGGAGATTGAACTGAGCAGAGACATGGGGAACTGTGAAAATAAGCTTTATTTATCCAACTGAGTAAACTTCAGTGTTTGTGTGCAGTCAGAGGAAGATGGATGGGACAGAGCAGGGCTTTGGCACTGGGGCTGCCATTGGGCATTATCCCAAAGAAAAGGGTCATGGTGCATTGCAGCCTGCTCTGGGTCATGCAGCTAATTAAGCCTTGTTTCCCCCTAGGGTCTGCAGGAGGTTCTGCACCCCAGTAAAGAAATTCCTAAGTTTCTGGACTGGATATGGACAGGAGTCTGACACGCTCGGTTGTGTTGGCACTGCATTTGGCACGTGATAATGGGATGAGGTGGCCATGAAATGACTCCATGTCCGTGACGTTGGGTGGGCTGTTGCTCTCATCTGTAGCAGGATCCAGTTGTAAAAGTGCTGAGTGGAGGTGTAGATCCCAGGGCGAAACGCTCTGCCGCAGCCTTTCCCCCAGCTGGTCACACCAACCAGCCAGAAATAGTCAGCATGGTTGTCTCTGCACATCAGAGGGCCGCCGCTATCGCCCTGCAGTGGGGGAGAGAAACCCAAAGTGTTACTGGGGGGTGGTTTGCAAGCAGAGCAGGGCTGTGTGTTGGTGTGCAGCTCCTACCTGGCAAGTGTCGATGCCGCCCTGCGGGTAACCAGCACACACATTGTGGGTATGGAGCACCCCAGCATACCAGTGGCTGCTGTTGCAGAGGTTGAGGTCGAGGAGCTGCACCTTGGCCTCCTGCAGGACCTCGGCGGTTTGGGTAGGTGCTGCAGCTGTGAGCACAGAGCAGAATTGGCACCGTCACCTCCTTGCCTGTTTGTGGGTGAACCCCTTCCCGAAGTCTTGGCTTTGTGTTTCCAAATGGGTCAGCCCCATCCCTCTCTATGGATGCATCCCCACGGTGTCACCCTGGGTTTCGCTTTAAGCTTTAAACACTTGGGACACCCGTGCGTTTTGGGTACTCACATCTCATCCCCATGTGTCCCCAGCCACTGACGTAGCAGTCTGTGAGCTCTGACACTCGCAGCGAGGGGTCAGGCACGCAGGCCAGCTGGATGTAGTAGCTGCAGTGGACGGGTCGATCCAACTCGAGCAGTGCGATGTCGTTGATCATTGTCTTATTGTTAAAGTATTCATGAAGGATCGCCCTCCTGATGGTGTGCACCTCCACCTCCTGGCCCAGGTGAGTCAAATCGTTGGCACCAATCACCACACGGGACTCCAGGATGTAGCTGAGATAGACAGGGAGGTGAGGAGGAGCAGAACCGTGGGGAAAAGAGGAGGGTAGTGTTATGGGGGCTGTGACATGGCTGGTGTGCCTTGGGCACACACCTGGCCTTGGGACCTGCAGTGCCAAGCTGGCAGAAAGGCAGGGAAGGGGACAGCTCTTACTTGGGGCGGCCGAAGCAGTGCGCTGCCGAGAGCACCCACTGCGGGGTGATGAGGGATCCTCCACACATGTGTCCCGTGCCTGAAAACCGGGGGTTCTGGATGCTCACAATCCACGGCCAGGACCCGTGCAGGGCTTCTGTGCCGCCCACAATGCGCATGTTGTTGTAGTGATAAGCTATGGGCCGGAGCCCGCAGGTGCTGCAAGCAGAAACGTGTCAGTTTTTTTTCATCTGAACCGCCGTCCCTCCCCACGGGGCACCGCACCGCCGGGCCACTCACTCGCAGCTGCCGGAGAAGCCGTGCCCGGGCCGGCAGGCGGCCAGCAGCACCACGAGGGGCAGCAGCAGCAGCATCGCTCCCGGAGGTGCACGGCAGCCCATCGCGCCCGGCTTCGTTGCCACCGACGCGGTGTGTGTCCGTTGCCCAACGGCGCTGATGTCACAGAACCGTCGGTTCCGAGGGCTGTGCCACCGTGCGGGGCTGCGCGGGGGGGTCCGGGCAGGAGCTACTGGTGGGGGGAGGGGGGACCCTACTGCGAGCTGGAGGAACACACGTGGCTTTGGGGCGTGTTTGGGTGATGGAGCACAGCTGTGACATGAGCAGCGATGTGCAAAGGCATGGCAAGTCCCCAAGTGTCTGTGCTGGGGTGCACGGCTGTGTCACTGTGCCTGTTTGTGCTCTGAGTGTGCCCACAGCGGCTGTGCATGCAGGCAGGGGTTGGGAGTGCTCTGCATCTCCGTGCACACATTGTGGATGTGCACCCCACGCAACTGCAGTGGGACACAGAATCACAGAATGACAGAATGACAGAATGGCCAGGGTTGGAAGGGACCTCAAGGATCATGAAGCTCCAACCCCCCACCACATGCATGGCCACCAACTTCCACATTTCACAGCAGCCCAGGCTGCCCAGGACCCCATCCAACCTGGCCTTGAACACCTCCAGGGATGGACGGGGCACCCACAGCCTCTCTGGGCAGCTGTTCCAGCACCTCACCACACTCACAGCAAACAACTTCCCCCTCACATCCAACTGAAATCTGCCCTCATTCAGCTTCAAACCATTTCCCCTTGTCCTGCTGTTATCTCCCCTTTCCAAGAGCTGACTCCCCTCCTGTTTGTAGGCTCCTTTTAGGTCCTGGAAGGCTGCAGCCTTCTTTTCTCCAGGCTGAACAAGCCCAGCTCCCTCAGCCTGTCTTTGTAGGGGAGGTGCTGCAGCCCCCTGATCATCTTTGTGGCTCCTCTGGACCCTCTACAACAGCTCTCTGTTTCTTGTATTGGGATACCCAGACCTGGACACAGTGTTGCAGATGGGGCCTCACAAGAGCAGAGGGGGACAATCACCTCCCTGTCCCTGCACAGGGACACAGGTAGGCTGTGCAGGTGCACACTGAGCATATACACTCGTGTGCATGCAGTGTGTGTGTATGGTGCACTCATGACTTCCACACTGCTCATGATGTACTTTGTGCAAGTAACTCTGAGTCGGTGCTCCAGCATGTGCACCCATGTGCAACACATTTGTGAGCGTTGGTGTGCAGAACATGTGCATGTTTTCAGGCTGTGTGTGTTGCTGTGCACTGTGTTGGGGTGCACTCTGTTGGGTTCACTCAGTGTCTTGCTGTGCAGGCAGTGTGTGTTGGTGTGCACTCAGCGTTGTGCAAAGCATTTGGCACTGTCCCACAGAACATCTTGGCTACCAAATTGGAGAAAAATGGATGTGATGGATGGAACACTGGCTGGGTATGGCCTTGGCTGCTTGGCTGCACTCAGAGAACTGCAGTCTATGGCTCTATGCCCACTGGAGGCCAATGAGAGCAGCGTTCCTCAGAGATCAGTGCTGAGACCGGTGCTGTTTAACATCTTTGTAGGCAACACGGACAGTGGAATCGTGTTGCACCATCAGCACATTTGCAGATGACACCACATGGAGTGGTGCAGTGACACAGCAGAGGGAAGGGATGCCATCCAGAGGGACCTGGGCAGGCTGGAGAGGGGAGCCCATGGCAACCTTGTGGAGTTCAGCAAGGCCAAGTGCAAGGTGCTGCATCTGGGTTGGGGCAATCCTAACCAAGTTATAGGTTTGGCAGAGAATGGCATGAGGGTAACCCGGAGGAGAAGGATTTGGTGGATGAAGGACACAACATGAGCAGGCAATGCATGCTCACAGCACAGGAAGACAACCAGATCATGGACTGCATCAAGAGAAGTGTGACCAGCAGGTCAGGGGCGGGGTTCTGCTCATCTGCTCCACTCTTGTGAGACCCCACCTGGAGCACTGCATCCAATTCTGGGCTTCCAACACAAGAAGAATGTGGAGCTGTTGGAGAGGGTCCAGAGGAGGACCACGAAGATGATCAGAGGGCTGGAGCAGCTCTCCTATGCAGACAGGCCCAGAGAGCTGGGGATAGTCAGCGTGGAGAAGAGAAGGTACCTGGAGGACCTTATAGCGTCCTGCCAGGACCTGGGGTGGGGCTGTGAGCAACTTGGGCTGGTGGGAGGTGTCCCTGCCTACAGCAAGGTGTTGGAACAAGGTGGTCTGATAGGTCCCTTCCAACACAAGCCATCTCATGATTCCATGATCTTGAAGGTCCCTTCCAAGACAAACCACTCCACGATTCTGTGATCTTGAAGGTCCCTTCCATCCCAAACCATTCCAGGATTCTGTGATCTTGAAGGTCCCTTCTAACCCAAACCACCCCATGACTCCATGATCTTGAAAGTCCCTTCCAACCCAAACCATCCCATGATTCTATGATTTTCAAGGTCCCTTCCAACTCAAACCATCCCATGATTCTGTTGAAGGTGCCTTCCAACACAAACCACTCCATGACTCTGTGATCTTGAAGGTTCCTTCCAACCCAAACCAATCTGATTCTATGGTGTGCAATTAGTGAGTCAGTGTGCAGTCACTGTGTGCCATTGCTTGCTCAGTGAGCACTGGTGTGCAATCAGTGAGCATTGGGTGTGCAGATTGTGTTTGTTGGTGTGCAGTCATGGAGCAGTGCTGTGCACTCGGTGTGTGTTGGTGTGCAGTGTGTGTCATGTGCACTCTATATGCACTGCTGAGCAGACTCCATGTGTTGGTGTGCATTCATTGTCCACCAGTGTGCAGATTGTAGGTGTCACCATGCAGTTTGCATGTGTCAGTGTGCAATAGACGTGCATCGGTGCGCAGTCAGTGTGCGTTGTGCACTCAGTTTGTGTTGGTGCGTAGCCTGTGTGTGTCATTGTGCTGTCAGTGCATGTCGGTGTGCAGACTGCACGTGTTGGTGTGCACCCAGTGTGCATCAGCGTGCGCTCAGCCCACACGCAGCTCTGCAGGCCACACGTGTGTGTGCGCATGCACACTGTGGAGCCTCCAGTGCAAGAAAGATAGGGGGCTGTTGGAGAGGGTCCAGAGGAGGCCACAAAGATGATCAGGGGGCTGCAGCAACTCCCCTACAAAGACAGGCCGAGGGAGCTGGGCTTGTCCAACCTGGAGAAGAGAAGGTTGTGGGTGAATCATTGCAGCCTTCAGGACCTCAAGGGGGCTACAAACAGGAGGGGAGTCAACTCTTGGAAAGGGGAGATAACAGCAGGACAAGGGGAAATGGTTTGAAGCTGAATGAGGGCAGATTTCAGTTGGATGTGAGGGGGAAGTTGTTTGCTGTGAGAGTGGTGAGGTGCTGGAACAGCTGCCCAGAGAGGCTGTGGATGCCCCGTCCATCCCTGGAGGTGTTCAAGGCCAGGTTGGATGGGGTCCTGGGCAGCCTGGGCTGCTGTTAAACGTGGAGGTTGGTGGCCCTACATATGGCAGGGGAGTTGGAGCTTCGTCATCCTTGAGGTCCCTTCCAACCCTGGCCATTCTGTCATTTTGTGATACGCCAGCGGTGGGCTGCAGTGCTCCCCGCCGCCACCAGGAGGCGCTGCAGCGCACAGCGGGTCACAGGGTTGGGGGCTGGGCGTCCCTGGGGGCGCAGCCCCGGCCCGCAGGTTCGGTTCGGAGAGCAGAAAGGGCACTTGGTCTCCTTGGAGCTCATCCCATTGGCCTCAGCCCAGTGATGCAGGCCATCCAGATCCCTCTGCAGGGCCTTCACGCAATGCAAACCTCACGCGGGTTGTCATTTCCTCCCAACTTGTCACCTGCAAACTTCACTGAGGGTGCACTCAGTGCCCTCACCAAGGTCATCAGTAAAGATACTGAACAGGAAAACATTAAAAAAAAAGAAGAAAAAGATATTTTTTGAAAGTTAAAGACTGTTGGAGGAAGGAAGCGACCCCAGCGTACTGATGAAGCAGGTTGCACAAGGAGGCTGTGGATGCCCCATCCCTGCAGGCATTCAAGGCCAGGCTGGATGTGGCTCTGGGCAGCCTGGGCTGCTGGTTGGTGACCCTGCACGTAGCAGGGGGTTGGAACCAGGTGAGCACTGTGGGCTTTTGTAACCCAGGCCATTCTAGGATTCCATGACCGTCAGGATTCTAGGAGGAGCTACATGACATCAGAGACCACCAATAAGGCTGTATCCATTGGGCAGCCATTGGGAGTGGATAGGATAATGATTTGCCCCCAGCAGACGTTCCCTCCTCACTGTTCCGGGCTGGGGGTGGTTCTGGGCAGACATCCCATCCCACTGCTTTGTGCTGGCAGATGGCTCTGGGCTGTCCCTCTGTAAGCCAGTACCGCCCCTTCCATGCCAGCTGGAGTCTCCTGCTGCATCACTTTGCTCCTCTTCCTGACGTTATTTTCCATAGGTCCTTTCCATCTGCAGGCATACGGTGTGGGTGGGGTGATGGGGAGGAAGTGGGACGGGGGGACTATGTGGTGGAGGATGCTGCTGGGCAGTTTGAGGATGGAGCGCCTTCCCAGTCGGCAACTGGGTTGGGGTGGAAGGAATCTTCAAGATCATGGAATCATGGAGTGGTTTGGGTTGGAAGGGACCTGTCAGACCATCATTCCAACCCCCTGCCATCAGCAGTGACACCTCCCCCCTGCCCAGTTTTCTCACATCCCCACCAAACTTGGCTAGCTCATTTTAAGTCTCCCTTCTTCCAATTTAAAGCCATTTCCCCTTATCCTGTCCCTGCATGCCCTTATGAGCAGTCCCTCCCCAGCTTTCCTGTCAGCCCCCCCAGGTTTTGGCAGGCCACTATAAGATCTGTGCTGTGAGCACACACTGCTGCCTCACGTTGTGTCTTTCACCCACTGACACCCCCAAATCCTTCTCCTCAGGGCTGCCCTCAAGCCATTCTCCACCCAACCTGTATCTGTGCTTGGGATTGCCCTGACCCAGGTGCAGGACCTTGCACTTGGCCTTGCTGGACTCCTTGAGGTTGGAAGAGGGGTTAGAACTTGATCCTCGGTGTCCCTTCTATAGCCATTCTATAATTCTCTCTTCCCACCAGTCTGGATCCCTTTGGATGCATCCCACCCCTTCACTTCCCTGCTCCACTCCCTGCCCTGTTCCCTGTCCCATGCCATGCGTTGTGCCATGCCCAAAGCCATCTTCTCCTGCTCCCACCTTCTGCCATGCTTACTCTCATTTCCCTGAACCCCAGACACCAACTGCTCCAGGACTCCTGTACCATCCATCCCACACTGCCTGGTACTGAGGACACCTGCAGCACCTGGAGGTGTTTGGCTGCCCTGCCTTGGGAAAAGCCTTGTCCCCAGCCATCAGCATAGAGCCATCATGCAAACACTGATGGGGACGTGCCAACCTCCCCAGTGCAGGCAGCCTCATTCCTGGCCTCTCCCTTCCCAGCACAACCAGTGGCACTGACCTCCTCCAGCAGCAGGGCACTGGGAGCTGCTCTGAGCACCATTTCTCCATTCTGCTCCTGGATCAGTGTGACACCCAGCAGAGGTGGGGATGTTTCCTCTACCCCAAATGCTCCATCAGCCATGTCTCACAGCTCCTGCACTGCCTTTAGCAGGCGACAGACCTCCATCACAGCACAGTCCTGTGGGCAGAGAGCTGGGAGGTGTGGAACAAAGCAGTGGTTGCCCAAAGGGTGTCAAGTGCAGTGCTGTGCTGTAGGAGGTGGCTGAAGGAACATCCATGCCTGAGAGGGGGGCTGGGGCTGTGTCTGTTGGGGTGACCCACGCAGCTGGGGTGGGAAATGGCAGAGTGAGGGGAGAGGAATGGGGTGAACAACTGTGGGGGCAGAGGGAGCTGGGCAGGGGGCGATGGGGGAGTGCCCATCCATGGGGGTATTAAAAAACATGGGCATGTGGCACGTGGGGACGTGGTCAGTGGGCACGGTGGGATGGGTTGGGTTGGACTGGGGATCCTAGAGGTCTTCTCCAATCTTTATGATTCTGTGAAAGGCGCTGGGTCCAGGAAAGGTACTGCAGGGGTTGTTTGCTGAGCTGTGGTTGCACGGCTCCTTCCTGCAGCTCAGCTCTCCCCCACCACCTGCAGCAGTGAGAGGACATGGCAGAAGATGGACATCTCAGCACAGAGCCACGGGGAGGGCTGGGAGCTGCACAGTCAGTTCCTGTGTTCCCCATCCCATGCTTTGTTTTTTTAATGGCTCTTTGGGTCTTGATGTTTAAATCTCTCTAACGAGTGCTTAACTGCTGCTCAATATTTACTGCTTCAGTGTTGAACTTAATAATCCCATGTGTCACAGTGAGTGCTGCTCTATTGCCCCGGGTCCAGGAGGGGCTCTGTCCTATGGCACACACCTCCATCCCCACTCCTCCTGCACTGCATTGCTGTGGCCATGGGGCTGTGGGCTGTTCCCACAGCATCACAGAACCACTGAGGTCAGAAAAGAGCTCTGAGGTCCACAGCCCGACCCCAACCCATCCCACTGTGCCCACTGACCACATCCCCAAGTGCCCCATCCCTGTCCCTGTGTCCACCCAGGCAGCTCCTCCCCACCTTCCAGATCGCTTCCACTGCCTTCCCAGCTTTCTGAGTGAGCAACACCTGATTAATCCCAGAGCTGTCATCACACAGCAATAACTGCACAACTTGTGCTTATCTGGATGTGTAATCACAGCGGGGAATAATGCTCAAGGTTCAGCACTTAACTAATTAACACATGGCCGGAGAGGGGGGTGGCTGCAGTGGTCTCTATGCAGCAGGTCCCATCCCTCCTGGGGTCAGGTTCTGCCTTTGGGGGCAAAGATCCACCGCCCTGCTAGGGCAGCACTGGGCATCCCACAGCCTGGCAGTGGCTGGGAAGTTGTCCCACATCATGTAGTGACTCCTGTCCTGCTGTGAGCTCATCTCCTGGGAGCAGGCAGCCCATGCTGGGCGCTGCGTGTGTGCTGCACAGTGAGCACTGCCCATGCTCTATGCTGAGCTCTGCAAGCGTGCACAGCCCGGCTGAGCCCTCACTGTGTGCACACAGCCCTGGAACTACGATGGCAGTTGGGGTGCGTGGAGGCTGCTGCTCTCAGCAGTGCTGCTGTGGGGCCCTGCAGCTACGAGGGCAGAGGGCTGTGTTACAGCATGCTGGGTCCTGGCAGGCAGGCAGGCAGAGAACCAACCTCTGGAAATGTGCAGTGCCACCAAATTAAGGGCTTAATTAGCAGGCGTGCTTCCCTCAAGGAGCTGTCACCTCATTATCACAGAGAACAGTGATTAAGCAGCAGGAAGGGGCAGGCACTGCCAGCAGGACCCCGGGGAGGCAACAGCAAGGCAGCAAGGCAGCAAGGCAGCAAGGCAGCAAGGCAGCAAGGCAGCAAGCCCAGGTCCTGCTGCAAGCCAGCAACAATCCCTTGTCCTGGTTCTGCTTCTCTCCCAGCTCCCTTCCACGGGCAGAAGGTTCCCATTCATAGGCCTGTCTGTCTCTGAGTCTGTTTGCTTGCTGGGTGGTGGTGGGCTGGAGGAGCTCCATGGCATGGCACAAGGGGACAGGACAGCTCCCATAGGGACCATGGCATGGCACAAGGGGACAGGGCTGTTATCCATGGGGACCCAACCAGGCCCTGCACACAAATGTGTAAAACATGTAGGAGAATGTTCCTGGATGCATGGAATCCAGTGGATCTTAGGAAGAACTTCTTAACTGTGAGGGTGGAGAGATACTGGCACAGGTTGCCCAGTGAGGCTGTGGATGCCCCCTCCCTGGAGACATTCAAAGCCAGGCTGGATGGGCTGTGAGCAACCTGGGCTGGTGGGAGGTGTCCCTGCCTACAGCAGGGGGTTGGAATGAGGTGGTCTGACAGGTTCCTTTCAACCCAAACCATCCTATGATTCTATGATCTCGAAGGTCTCCTCCAACCCAAACCATTCCATGATTTTCTGATTCTGGTTCTTAGGACCAGGCACAGGAGTGCAGCTCTCCATCACGCTTCCCTGCTGAGCCCCCCAACTGCTGAACTCTGCTGCCCCTTTGCTCCCATCACCCTCCCACGGCTGCACCCAGGAGCTCTTTCCTCCTGGGAAGAGTGTGGTGCAATGGGGTTCTCTCTGCTCCTATGTCAAACCCACTTTCCCAGCCTGGTGGTGGGATGCCCTGCAGGAATGGGCAGCACCAACCCTTCCTGCCCCTCCCGGGTGCTCTCTGCCATCCTCCCTCCTGGCTGCAGACCGCAGGGACCAGATGGGCCCTTCCTCCTCCCGGCTCAGAGCTTCCTGCTGCTTCCCACTCACCAACATTTGCATCTCGCTTCTGCTCTGACCTTTCAGAGTGGAGCTGGAAGTGAGAGCAGTGCTGCACGATGAGCCCCTCTGCACAGCTCCAGGTGTGCCTGCATCCCCCTGAGCTGCCCCATGGCACAGCCCTGGCCCCATGGCACAGCCCTGGCCCATAGGAGAGCCTCTGTCCCATGGCATGGCCCCTGACCCCATGGCAAAGCCCTCCACTCCACAACAGAGCCCTTCCCCATCCATGGCACAGCCCCTGCTCCATGGTAGAGCCCCCATCCATGGCAGAGCCCAGAGCAACAGGGCCCATAGTAGAGCCCCTGTTCCATGGCAGAACCCCCACCCTAAGGCAGAGCCCCTGTCCCATGGCAGACCTCCAGCCCTATGGAGGAGCCCACACCCTACAGCAGAGCTCCAGCTCCATGGCAGACCCCTTACCCCATGGCAGAGCTCCAGCTCCATGGCAGAGCCACATCCCTACGACAGAGCACCTGCCTGGATGCTGTTCCCCCAGCACAACCCCATCCATGTGCTGATGCAGCCCCACACAGATTGCATGCTAGCAGACAACTACAGGCCCTCCCCAGGAGGCTGGGGGAAGGATGGATGTTTTCCTACTCCTCATGCTTGCCTTGCTCTTGAGCACTCACCTCTCTTGCTCACGTTCATGGTGTTGCATGCACGTGGGGTTACTCATATTGTGTGTTCACCACTGCAGAGCCTTCCTGAGTTGAGTATGCTTTGCTTGGCCCCTCTGCCCCCAGTGTTCTCTCTCCTCCTGGCTCACACTCACTCTTTTTCACACTTGGCTGCTCTCAGGAGGAGCTGCCATGTTCCATACATCAGGTGTTCCATACACCAGGGCTCAGCAATGGAGCTCAGTGATGGGGCTTTTTGGGTCTGGGAAGGAAATCAGGACAGAAAATCCAGAAAGTTTGTCTCCTTGAGCTAAAAAATACCAGAAGGACTGCAGCTAAACAGCTCATGATCAAAACTGACCAAAGGCCAAGACAGAGGGCAGAGTTAGTGTTAGGCTACCAGGCTGGGTGGGTGTCCTGGCCTCACACTCTGCCCTGCCCTGCCCCATCTCATCCCACCCATGCAGCTGGGGCAGATCCCGTGTCCATGCAGAGCCCCCAGCCCAGCTCCATCCACCCAACTGTCCATCCATCCATCCATCCATCCATCCATCCATCCATCCATCCACACATCCATCCATCCATCCATCCATCCATCCATCCGTCCGTCCGTCCATCCATCCATCCATCCATCCATCCATCCATCCTTCCATCCATCAGTCCATCTGTCAGTCCATCTGTCAGTCCGTCCCAGTCCGTCCATCCATCCATCCATCCATCCATCCATCCATCTGTCCATCCGTCCATGTCCATCCATCCATCCATCCATCCATCCATCTGTCCATCCGTCCATCCATCCATACGTCCATCCATCCATCCATCTATCTGTCCATCCGTCCATCCATCCATCCATCCATCCACCCATCCGCCATCCATCCACCCATCCATCGTCTGTCCATCCATCCGTCTGTCCATCCATCCATTTGTCCATCCACCTGTCCATCCATCCATCCGTCCATACGTCCATCCATCCATTCATCCATCCGTCCATCCACCCATCCACCATGCATCCACTCATCCATCGTCTGTACATCCATCCATCCATCCATCCATCCGTCCATCCATCTGCCCATCCATCTGTCCATCCATCCTTCCGTGCTGCCGATGCTTTGCTCAGTCCTTTCCTCCCTGGACTTTCCTCCCATCTGCAGTGCTCCCAGCAGCAGGAAGGAACAATCTCAGTGGCTGCAAGGTGTTTCCTGGCTCCCCAGATAAGATGAGAGGGGAAGGGGGGGGGTGTGGGCACATTCCGGCTCCCCCCTGCACACCCAGCCTGGGCTCTGCACAGCGTCACCCAGGCGTGACCCATGCAC
Organism: Phasianus colchicus; assembly: GCF_987193195.1. NCBI lineage: Eukaryota > Metazoa > Chordata > Aves > Galliformes > Phasianidae > Phasianus > Phasianus colchicus. The sequence continues at coordinate 316,446 of NC_143436.1, forward strand.
AGCCATGAGTGTGACGTGGGCCGCCCAGGCCAGCAGGCAGGACGTGGGGTCAGGGGTTCCAGCAGGAAAGGGGCTGAGCCGGCAGCCACGGGGTTCCTGTAGGGTCAGGCTCTGCTGGTGCCAGAGGTAGGGCAGGAGCACGTGGCAGGTAATGGGGCTGTGCTGCCAGGAACACGGCTGGGAGCTGTGGGATGTGGGGATGGGGCAGTTTTGGGGGGCCGTGGGGGTGGGTGGGCTGGCATGGAGCTTTGCTGTGGGGTCAGTGGGGATGAGTCAGCCCCAGTGCTCTGCCATGGGGGTCAATGGGTTTAGGTCAGACCCAGTGCTTTGCTGTGGGGTCAGTAGGGATGGGTCAGCCCCAGTGCTGCGGCTGCAGGGCTGCGCTGTGGGGCCGTGCCTATGGTTGCGTTCAGGACCCGCTTCCCCGCTTTCGCTTCCCCGCAGCTTCTCGGTCCATCCCGGGAGCGCAGGGCCGGGGCTGCCCTGCCCCGCTCCGACGGGAGCCGACGGGGCCGGACCGGGGGGGCGGGGGGGTCAGAGAGAGGGCCGTGAGGCGGGGGGCGGGGTTGGGGTTGAGGGCCGATCGGGGGTCCGCAGAACGCGGGGAGCACGGAGGGGTCGCGGAGCTCCGGAGCGCGGAAAGTCCGGGAGCGGCAGCGCGGCCGTCGGGGCGGGGACCCCCCGGGCGCCGTCCCCGAAGTTTCCCTCCGCCCTCCGCTCCCCTCGCACAGCGCTCCCCGTTGCCATGACGACTCCTTAAACTAACGCCCCGCTGCCGGCGGCGGGGGCCGAGAGCGCGGAGGATCCGCCGCGATCCGCCCCGTTCGCCCCCGCCCGCTCCGCGCTGCGGCTCTCCGGCCGCGCCGCGGCTATGGTGGGTCGGGCCCCGCAGCCCCGCAGGTATCAGCGGCCACAGGGGGTCTGGGGGGGTGAGCGGGGGCGGCGGGGGATGCTCTGCCCCGCGGAGCGCTCCTCGGGCCGTGGGGTGCGCGGGCACGGAGCTTCGTGGGGCTCCGCGGGCTGTGGGTGGGGGGAGATGTGACCCTTCTGGGGAATGGAGGGGGGGTCCGTGGGCGGCCGGAGCCGTGGGGCCGGGCTTTGTCTGCCGGGAACCGCGCTGGTCCCCACGCGGGACGGGTGCCCGAGTGTGCAGCGGAGCGGCACGGAAGCGGGGGATGCCCCGGTCGGGGCTGTGCCGAAAGCGGGGCCGTCCGGTGCGGGTGTGAATTCGGGCCGTGGTGGGGGGTCGGCGGTCGGGTGGTTTCGGAGTGAGGCTGCGGTGTGAGCTGGGATGCGCACACGGGGTGGCAGCCGTCGGGGTTTGCGGCTGTGGCACCGCCGTGCTGGGGGGTGAGGGCCGCGTGGGGCGGAGGTGGGCTGGAGAGAAGGGCTGTGGCTGTAGGAAGGCTGGGGGAAAAGGGCTGAGATTGAAATGCATTGAATGTGCTGGGAGGTGCAGTGACACGGATGTATGGAGAAGGGGCCGTGGTTTGTGGTCGGGTGTGTGGACTTTCCTATGAGAGTGGTGAGGTGCTGGAACAGCTGCCCAGAGAGGCTGTGGGTGCCCCGTCCATCCCTGGAGGTGTTCAAGGCCAGGTTGGATGGGGCCCTGGGCAGCCTGGGCTGCTGTGAAATGTGGAGGTTGGTGGCCCTGCATGTGATGGGGGGTTGGAACTTCATGATCCTTGAGGTCTCTTCCAACCCAAACTATTCTGTCATTCTGTGATTCTGTGTGCTGGGCAGCAGGAGCAGTGCTGGCAGCATGCATCAGACAGGGGCTGTGATGCCTGCAGGGCGCTCCAGAAGCACTGAGGCAGCGCAGGGAGACTTGCTGGTGAGGGCACATCACTGCTTTCTTAACAGGTCTGACATCTGTGCGTGCAGACCTTCACCCTGGGCTTTGCACGCAGTGCTTCGTGCTCCATTTTTCCATGTGCTCTGTGCTCAGTTTGTGAGCAACGAAATGTGTTCGATCACCAACTCCTCTCTGGGTTCTGCTGGGTGACACAACTCCGGGACCGGGATGGGCTGATGGGTTCTGCTGTCTCCAATGTCCTGCTGGGAAAATGAAACTGTGCTGCTCTAATCCTGTCCTCAAACTGCGTCAGGGGAGCAGCAGACTCCAGAGCTGGAGTACTGATGTCCATGGTGCTCCATGTTGGGATGGAAGCATGGAGCAAACTGGGTTTGAGCCGGAGCCAGACGTGCTGCTCGAGGCTGAGGGATGCACGGCTGCATCGCTTCCATGCAGGCAGTGCTTGCAGGGAAACAGGGGTGGTTCCTCGGGGGGCATGGCAGGGTCCTCCTCTCCCAGAGCTCCACCAATCTCACTTGGAAACTTCAGATGTCTCCCTCGATGGTGGCGTGCAGTGAACAACACATGTGGCAGCACAGCGCACGTTTTTGTGTCTTATTTGCTTATTGAAGTTGTGCTTACATTTCTGATAAAGTTCTGGTGCCCACGGTGAGGTCTGAGTGCCCATTTGGAGTGTGTGGGGTATGCAGAGAAGAGGGTGACATGGGGAAACGGCGCAAAGGAGAACATTGCTGAGTTTTTTGTTTAGATAACAACCTATTATTTTGAAGAGTTTTTACATCATGTAACACCCGAGCATTCCCAGCGTTGTTGGTTTTGGTTTGAGGGTGAGTAATCTGTAGTATTTGTGTGTTTGCTCCATGCATTCAGTTGTAGAGGTGTGACGAGGAGGGGATGAGCGAGGAAGGAAGGAGTTGGTGCTACCAGGATTGGGGTGGGATGAGGTCACCCCCCAGGGACCATTGTGTCCTATACCTGGGTCAGGGGGCAGCGGAGACACAGCCGCCCCTATGGGACACAGAGCCCTGGGGTGGGATCTGTGATAAGGGAGGCCTCGGAGCTGAAACAAGCAGAAAGAGTAAATTGCCATCCCACTCCTAAAGGCAGCTGAGCTGCTGTAACTGTGACAACGGGCGCAGGCGATCAGTTCCACAGGCAAAGTGGGGAGGGGGACCGGCGCTGGCATTGGGGGAACCTCCCAGGGCTCAGCCCATCCATTGTGGGATCGGCTGCCCCGGCTGCTGGCAGTGTAACTGGAGAGGAGGGCTGGCGAGGAGCTCTTCAGCATTAAATATTGACAGATCCTCTGTGGCAGCAGCAATGTGAGTTTGTGATGCCGGATATTCTGTCGGGACGAGCGGCTCTGGGGGGCACTGGGCTGATCTCTGGGGCCCGCAGGGCTGTGTGTGTAAGGAGCAGCTCGGGCCTCCTGGCCCGGATCCTTCTGCTTTTTACACACATCCTCAGTGGAGACTAAAAGAATGGCAGGAAGTGCAGCACGCACCCGGCGCAGCCCATGGCTGCTGCTGATGGAGCCTGCATGGCACAAGGCTTTTATAGCAGGGCTCCTCTGCTCCTGTTGTGATGACAGGCATGGGGGCTGCACCATGGGCACTGGGATGGCCCCTTCTGTAGGGCATGGGGATATGGGATGGCTCCTTCTGTAGTGATGGAGATGTGGGATGGCCTCTTCTGTAGTGCTTGGGGCTGTGAGATGGCCTCTTCTATAGGGCTTGGGGATGCAGGAAGGCCTCTTCTGTAGGGCTTGGGGCTGTGGGATGGCCTCTTCTGTAGGGCTTGGGGATGCAGGAAGGCCTCTTCTGTAGTGCTTGGGGCTGTGAGATGGCCTCTTCTGTAGGGCTTGGGGATGCAGGAAGGCCTCTTCTGTAGGGCTTGGGGCTGTGGGATGGCCTCTTCTGTAGGGCTTGGGGATGTGGGATGGTCCCTTCTGTAGTGCTGGGGATGTGGGATGGCCTCTTCTGTCGGGCTTGGGGATGCAGGATGGCCCCATCTGTAGAGCTGTAGGGCCTTGGGATGTGGGATGGCCACTTCTGTAATGCTTGGGGCTGTGGGGTGGCTCCTTCTGTAGAACTGTAGGTTCTGGAGCTGTGCAATGGCCCCTTCTGTAAGGCTTGAGGATGCAGGATGTTCCCTTCTATAGGGCCTGGAGCTGTGCGATGGCCCCTTCTGCAGGGCTTGGGGATGCAGAATGGCCCCCTCTGTAGGGCTTGGGGATGTGGGATGACCCCTTCTGTAGAGCTGGAGGGGACATCTCAGGGCTGTGTGTTGGACACAGCACATGGCATTGCTCCTCCATGGGACTGTGGCCGTGGGACACCTCAGCAAGCTGAAAGGTCTCCATGTGAGCCCCAGCTGCAGGCATCTCTGTGAGCCCCACCAGCCACATGGCGGCCCTGGGGACGTCTCTCCATGCAGATGAATTCCTTCAGCCCTCTGAGAGAGGAATCTCCAGATGCTCCCCGGCTCCCACCTCTGTCTTAGGGACAGCATCACTTCTGCTCTCACTTTGGAGCTGCTGGGGACCAGCTGCCATGATGGCTGCAGACCCTGTTACCCTGGAAGGGGAAGAAGCTGGGTGAAAAGGAGCGAAATTTGGGTATCCTCAGCAAAAGAGTCAAACTGAGGCCATTGAACAGGAGGGGCAGAGCAGCCCCGCAGTGCTCCCACTGAGTCCCCTCACCAGCAGCAGACTCCTTGGGGACCGGGCTGATGCACAAGCAGCAGTCTGAACACATTGCGGATCATCTGCATAATTTATTCCTCTTGTGAAGAGTTTAATTTATCAGGCCCAATAATAAACTCATACATCTCTGCCTTTTATCAGAGCTGGAAGGAGATGCTCGTGCTCTAAGCATTGAATTTATCCCCAGAGCTGCTTCTCGTGCAGACCGGTGCCGTGACATTATGGGATGCACGCTCACATGGTCAGTGTTGTGCCGGGTCTCTGTCATGGGAGGACAGAGGGATGAGAAGGAGAGGAGCATCCAGACCTGGCCATCACTGAGCTCCAGCCCTCTCTGCCTTCCCATGAGAGTGGCACCAGCTCATAAGGAGCAAATATGAGGAGCGTTTCCTTTCTCAGCTCCAGGTTCCACTGCACTTTCTGTTGCCCTGAAGCTGTGAGATGAAAGCAGCAGAAGCACCGTCTCCTTTCTGGAGACTGTTCAGGATGGCTCAGCCTTTCATCTGGGTCCCTTCTTATTAGTCTCCTTTCTGGGGCGGCCATCCCTGCTCCTTCTCTTCTTCTTATAGCAGTTTTCCCACTCTTGCCTCCCGTTCCTCAGTCCCCCTGGTGCTGTAGGTTTTGGCAGAGCCCCAGCACCCACCCTGCACCTGTCCTCTGTGCAGGGCTGTGCCCACTCCCAAACCACTCTTTTGCTCCCAGCGCTGTCTGCAGTGCCCATGGGGGGACTTGGCTGGTGGCACGGGGTGCTTGGCCAGTGGGGCTGGAAGCCCTGGGACTCTCTGGGCTGAGTCCCAGCCAGGAGCAGCAGCCTCAGCCTTGGGCCTCAGGGTGTGCTCAGGGGAAAGCTCCCATACCCCAGCCTGCTGCCCATGCCAGGATGGTTGAGCTGACTTTCCTTGTGATGCTCACATGAAAGCCCAAAGGGTGTGGAGTGGGGATGGGCACTGGGGCTGTGCCACTCGTGGTGATACAGAGCCATGCTGTGCAGCTCCAGCCCAACCCCACTGCACTCATGGCTGGGGCTGACTGAAGCACTGGGGTAAGCTGGGGGCACAGGCTGCAGGAGGAGCCTTTGGAGGATGGGGAGCTCCTGCTCTGCATCACCACACAGTGCCTCATTCCCGTGTCCTAATTGCAGCCAAGAGTCTGCCTGCAGCACTGGCAGCGGTGGGGCACGGAGGTGGGGGCTGCTCTTTCTCTTTGGGCAATGCTGTGTGCTGCAGTGAGTGATCTGGGGCTGTGTGTGGTGGGCTGTGTGGGTGTCCCACCCCCTGTCCCGCTGTGCCCAGGTTGTCCATCCATCCCCAAGCTCTGCAAGGCTGGACCTGCCAAGTTCATTGTCCCTGCAGGCACAGCAGTCCCTGCCCCAGCACTGCCTGTCCCAACCTCGGTGTTCCCAGGGCTCAGGGATGGCAGCAGGACACAAATGTGCCCCACGCTGTTTTGTTCAGGTCCGACACAAACAACGGTGGTAGATTTCCTCTGTGTCAGCAGCACAGCTGTCCTGCGAGCCTTCTGCAGGGTGAGGGCAGCAGGGTGGTGACAGCTGTGTCCGGAGCCAGGTGCCATGGGCCCCCTGGGACCTCAGGGCATCACTTTACAAAGGCACAATAGCAGCTGGGTGAACTGCAGGGCCCACGGTGCCTCTGCTGTTGGGTGCTGGAGTGCATCTTGTACAATGTTAAAGCCTGGTGGCACCCACTGTGGTGCATCACGGACAGAAATGGGATCCTGGCAGCCGCCCCTTCCCCCCCAGCACCTTACACCGCCGTCACCATCTGCGGCACAACAAGAAATCCCAAGCCATACATTTTTAATTTTCTACAACACAGCAGCCATTTCAGCCACTCACCCAGAAAGGATCTTTAATGAGAAGCGAGGAGAGAGAGCACACACATTTCCAGCGCGCAGGAGAGCCGAGGCACTATGGAAACACTCTACTCCCTCCCGGCTGCCTGCCGCTGCTCCGAGTTCAGCCCAGAGAACTTCCCTGCACTGCTGGAGGTGGGCTCTGCTGCTGCCTGAGCAATGAGCCCACCGCTGGCACTGCTGGGCTGGAGGCTCTGCTGGAGAGGTGGGAGAAGCACGTGAGGTCCCTCCTGCTCCCTGCTCTCCTTCTGTGGCTCCTGGGGAGCTGCGTTTTGCTCAGACATAACCTCACCGTGCTGTGCCATGGGCTGGCAGTCCTTCAGCCTGCAGGGCACAGGGGAAGCCCCTGGGGCACAGCATTGCTGTGAGCATCCCCTGCTGACCAGGGGGTTTGCTCTGGGATGCTCCAGTTCCCAGGTTCAGGACCTATGGGGTCCCCACATCTCCCTGCCGTCACGGGGAGGACATGGGTGTTGCGTGGCTGGGGATTGGTGTGGGGTGCATTGCACTGATGCTGTCCTTGCTGTCTGTTGTCTGCAGGTTGATGAGGAGGGAGTGCTGTGACCCCGTGCCTGTGACAGTCGTTTCAGGTAAGCACTGTGCTTTCCTACCCTTCCTGCCTTGGGGAATGCCCCAGGCCTGCTAGCACGGGGGTGAGGATGGTGAGGACCCTGGGGGGTGGTCTGTGTGGGGCAGTGGGGATGGGGACCTGACCTCTGCTCTGGGACAGCAGTGTGGAGGGCTGAGGGCTGGGAAAGGATGGAGCATGTTGGGATGAAGGGGACGGGGTGCATTCAGGCAGGCAGTAAATGATGCAGAAGCAGCCATGAGTCAGGAGCAGGACATCGCAGCATGATGCACCTCGAGGAAACATCGAGCAGAAAAGGCCTGGGGAGAACTGCTGAGTGGGGCCTGCCTGGCCCATCCCATCAGGATGCAGCATGTCCCATCTGATGGAATCCCCCAGGTTCACCCAGCTGAGATCCAGGATCTCTGGGACAAACACCACTGCTCTCAGAGGACAGGAGGCTCCTGGTCACCTCGTTGGTGTGGTGCTTCTTCCAACCCCAGCTGCTCAGGTGCTGCCGTGTGCCATAGGGCTTCTCCTGCCCTGCCCAAAGCTGCCAGAGCCTCTGGAAGTAAAGTAGTGGTGAGGGGTGTGCGAGGAGTGCCAGGAGCAGGATGGGGGTGTGTGCTTCCTCCCAGTGCCTGAATGGATGTGGGCAGGGGAAGGATGCGGCACCGCTTACTGGGTCTGTGGTATGGCCAGAGTGTGGCACATAGAGGGAATGGGGCAGCTGGAGATGGAGGGATGTGGGGAAGCAATGGGATGAGCTGGGGAGCCCATGGCTGGTGGAGCTGTAAGACCCAGCTGGGGGAATACAAGAGAGAGGTGTCCAGTGGGTGTGGAAGGCAGCAGGTGGCAAACGTCTGCCCTGGTTTGGGGCTGATCCCATCCCCTGCTTGGTTGAGGACCGGACTTCCACCCCGATCTCCTCCCTTCTCCTCCTGCTTGCTCCTGCCAGCAGCTTTCTCCTTCCTGGGGGTCCCGTGGTGCCCAGCCCTGACCCCAGCCCACCCCCCTGCCCCAGACAGTTCCTGCCCATGGGGGTCTGTTGGGTGCTGGTGCTGTGCGCTGTGTGCATGCACCCTGAGGGGGTGCTCCCACCTGCTGCTATGTGCCCCAGTGCAACAAGTGCTGGGCTTGAGGGGAGCCCAGCTTCTGCCCCATTCCCTGCCGACCCCTGCAGGCATTTGCCATGCGCACATCCTTTAAGTCCCACACAGGGGTGGGGGCAAAAACAGAGAGACCTCTGTGGATGGGCTGACCCCATGGACACCTCTGTGGGGCTGAGGCTTAGGAAGAGCCAGAGCCAGGAGTGCAGCCCAAAGCGCACGGTGGGTGTTGGGGCGAAGGCATGGAGGCAGGGGCTGGAACAAAGGAAACGTAAAATGCTGAGGAACAAGAATAGCGAGGTGCTTTTTTACTGAGCGTGGGTCTGCATTCAGCAGGAGCTTTTCACAGCCTGCAGCTTCCTCCCAGGGTCCCTACAACGCGTTGCTGCTTCACCCTGTAAATCCTGCTGGTAATTCAGGCTGTGTGTGCAGGGCTGCGTGGGCTGAGCAGCGTGGGCTGTGCTGCGTGTTCCCGTGCAGGGGAGGGCAGTGCTGTGTGGGCTGTGCTGAGCTCTTCCGTGCAGGGGAGTCGCTGTGCTGTGCTGTGCCATGCCATGCCGTGCTGCTCTGTGCCATGCAATGCTGCTCCATGCCGTGCAATGCTGCTCCATGCTGTGCAATGCTGCTCCATGCCATGCAGCGCCATGCTGTGCCATGCAATGCTACACCATGCCATGCAATGCTGCTCCATGGCATGCCATGCTGCTCCGTGCCATGCTGTTCCATGCTGTGCCATGCAATGCTGCTCCATGCCATGCTATGCTGCTCCATGCCATGCAATGCCATGCTGTGCTATACAGTGTTGCACCATGCCATGCAGTGCTGTGCTATGCCACGCTATGCTGCTCCATGCCATGCCATGCCACACTGTGCCATGCAGTGCTGCTCCATGCCATGACATGCTGCTCCATGCCATGCTGTGCCATGCAATGCTACACCATGCCATGCAATGCTACACCATGCCATGCAATGCTGCTCCATGGCATGCCATGCTGCTCCGTGCCATGCTGTTCCATGCTGTGCCATGCACTGCTGCTCCATGCCATGCCATGCTGCTCCGTGCCATGCAATGCTATGTTGTGCCATGCCATGCTGCTCCATGCCATGCTGTTCCATGCTGTGCCATGCCATGCTGCTCCATGCCATGCAGTGCTGCTCCATGCCATGCAATGCCGTGCTGTGCTATACAATGTTGCACCATGCCATGCAGTGCTGCTCCATGCCATGCCATGCTGTGCTGTGCTATACAATGTTGCACCATGCCATGCAGTGCTGCTCCATGCCATGCCATGCCATGCTGTGCCATGAAGTCCTGTGCTGCGCCATGCAATCTCTGCACTGTGCAATGCCGTGCCATGCTGTGCCATGCTGTGCAGTGCAATGCTGCACCGTGCTGTGCTGTGCTGTGCTGTGCAATGCTGCCCTATGCCATGCAATGCTGCACTGTGCTGTGTTGTGCCAGGCAGCTCAGGGCCACGAAGCAGCTGTGCAGTTAGTGGTGCTTTCTGGCAGTGCTGCGGGGCTGTGCCAGCTGTCTGAGCACAGGCTGCCAAGTGCAGGGCAGGTGCAGTGGGCTCGAGGTGTGTTTGCAATGAGAGGTGTGCATTTTTCCAAGCTGTTCTTTTCCTGTCTTGTGTCTTCAGTGAAGTTAGCCCTGCCTGTCCGAGAGGGCATCCACAACTCACATCTGCATGCTGTGGCAGCATCATTTCTGAACACTTAGCAGCAGATTGCTCCCCAGAAGGCAGCACTCTGACCAAGACCTGATTTGTCCTTCATGCTCAGCAGCAGAGCAGCAGATCCCAGTGGGAGAAGAACCCTGGAGAACTGGGCTGGGCCAAGGCATTCCTAGTAGGACTTTGTTCCTAATCCCAAGGGGATGCAGGGAGGCTACTGCCAAGCCTGGAGTCTGGCTCTGTCCTGCTCGGATCTGTCCTGCATGGCTGCAGCCTGCAGTGCTTCCCTGGGTGCTGCGGATGCTGAAACTGCCCTGTGCTGCTGGGAGGGGTGGGACGGGGCTGGAGGTGATTAGCCTCAGCCTCAGACAAGCAGATGGAGGCAGCGTTATCCTATTAACGGGGCTAAGCAGGGCATCTCTAAGCAGTGCAGGGCTCTGTTGGTGGGTCCCGGGCTCCTCCAGCAGCAGGATGGCTTTCTGGGGTGGCATCCCCTCCAACGGCAGCTCCAGGTAGCAGCTACACCGTGGTAGCACCGAGTCCCCAGGAACAGGTCAGGTACAGCCCTCCCAGCCCTGCACCCTGCACCATGCACCCTGCACCCTGCTGCAGGGGCCTAGAGCATCAGTGGGGGATGCTGGGGGGGGGGGGGGGGGGCAGAACTCCCACGAATGAGGGGTGCGTTGGTGAGCCTGAGCCAGGGGGTGGTGATGGGAGACCCTTCCTTTGGTGATGGTGGCGGTGGGGTGGACTGGGTACTCTGGGGACTGTGTAACTTTGGGAAGTCTTGGGTTCCCTGCTTCTTACTGCCTTGTGCTGCTCCTGAGATGGAGCTTAGAGGGTGCAGGATGGGATCTGGGGGTCTTGGCTGACCCTCAGCTGAACATGAGCCAGCATTGTGCCCGGGTGGCCAAGAAGGCCAGTGGCATCCTGGCTCGTAGCAGCCAGGAATGGGGGTGGGACGGCAGGGGATGGACTCAGGGTGCAATGGGGAGGGTCAGGTTGGAGACTGGGAACAATCTGTGCTTCAAAGAGCGGTCAGCAATGCACAGCTACCCAGGGCAGTGGGGAGTCCCCATCCCTGGGGGTGTTCAGTGACCACAGGGATGTGGCACTTGGGGACGCGGTCAGTGGGATGGGTTCAGGTTGTACTGGGGATCTCAGAGCTCTTTCCCAATCTCAGTGATTCTGGGATACTTGCAGCAGGTATGGGGCCATCCTGTGTGGTCTGTGCAGCCCTACCTCCATGGAGCAGTGCTGGGTACCAGCTGGGTCAGGCTGGGCTGTGGCATCACCGCACTCCATGGGATTTGGGCTGCACTGCTGTGGGGCTGTGCTGCTCCACAGAGAGGCACAGAGGTGCATGCTGAGATGTGGTTGGATGTGCAGGAACGTAAAGCTCAGCTTTACTTGTCCTTGGGCTGTGCCACCTCTGTGTGCTGTGTTCATGCCCAGCTGTGCCCAGCAGTGCTGTGGGCAGCGAGAGGCAGCAGCTGGCTGTTCTGACCGTGGTGGGGCAAGCACTGGGCTCTGCTCCTCTCAGCTGCATCCTTGCATACATCTGGCTTTGGAGCTGTGTGTGTGGGGCTGGTTCTGAGCTCTGACTTACAGGGTGGGAGGAGGCTCTCAGTACACAGCTCCATCCATATGTCCCTATGGGTGCAACCTGCAGCGGGCAGCACCTGGACATGGGATCTGGGACCCCACGAGGTGCACAGGGCTCTGCACGTGCTGCTGAGAGTGTGCAGCCGCAGTTACCAAGGTGACCGTGTTAAGTGATGTTCCTATGGCTACGTGGCTACGCACCGCTGGTGCTGGAGTTACTGTGTGGGGGTGCAGAGCCCCCTGATGTGGTGTTCCTGAGTGAGGCTGCTCTCATTGCAGCCATCCCCCCATTCCACCACTTTCCTGGTGCTGGGTGGTTCTCGGTGCTGGGTTGCCCCAGGCAGGAGACTCTGCACACCCAGAGGGCCCAGGGCTGCCCCTGCCTGGCTCCCTGTGCCTGGCAGGGAACTGGACACTCCTTTGGGATGGACTCAGTCTCTGCATGGGAAAAGGGCTCCTGGAGCTCCTACCATGGCATCCCCGGATCCCTGTGTGAGCCCTGCCTGCTGCCTGGAGCTGCCCACATGGCACAGAGAGCCCTCAGGTCCTGGATGCATCGTGGGGCAGTTTGTCCTGCACAGTATGGCCAATGGCACCAATGTTGAGGATGTGCTGTGCTGCGTAAGGAAAGGGCAGCCAGGGAGGAAGGACTGTGCTCCTGATGGGAACTGGGACAGACATTGCAAGGGCTGTAGGGCAGGATTACCCCAACCCTGAAGGTGCTCAAAGCCAGGCTGGAGGGAGCCCTGGGCAGCTGGTGCGGGGTGCATAGCCCATAGCAGGGCATGGAATCAGATGACCAAATGACTTGAGAGCAGCCATGAGAAAGATTTGGGGATGTCAGTGGATGAAAGACACAACATGAGCTGGCAATGTGTGCTGGCAGCCCAGAAGGCTGACCAGATCGTGGGCTGCACCAAGAGAAGTGTGACCAGGTCGGGTCACGCATGGTTCTATGATCTTATGGCCCTTAAGGTCCCTTCCAGCAGAAGCCATTCTGTGATCTCCTCAGAAGGAGATGAACTTGGGGAGATCAATCAGAGAGGGCACATCTGGGAGGAGGTTCTCCACTCTGGGTGGAACCCAGAGGCGAAGGGATGAGACCAGGATGCTCCCAGCCCCAAACTGCCTGAGGTGCAGCTGCTCTTGTGCCAGACCTGGACCTGCTCAAACAGGGTGGGGAAGCAGCCAGAGCACAAGCAGCAGCTCCAGGGATCTGTGGCACAAGCCTGGATTTCACAGGCCATACAGAGATGTAGACAGAGAGCTTTCTGCCCTTCTGGGGGCAGGTGGCAGGGGACAGCAGGACGGCTGGTAGAGACAACACCTGGGAGCCACGGTGTCTGCTGCTCCAGGGCTCTGCCAGAGGGATCCCCTGCAAACTGCACTGCAGTGCACTTTGGCCACCTGCACAGCTCTGAGCTGGGGTGGTTCAGGGTTCCCTGCTCCCTCTGCTAAGCACTGGAGCACAGGAGAGCCCGGTGTTGCTGGGCATGCTTTCACACAGTGCTGGGTGCTGCTCCTCCTGCTGTCCCTGGTTGGGGTCTGCACCCCACCTCTGTCACCTTGAGAACGACAGCACTGGGGCGATGGGTCTGCTCCCAAATGCTGCAGGAGTGGCCTTTACTCCTCTGCTCATCCCCAGTGACCCAGTGACCCTGGCAGGCAGAGAGAGGGAAAATCTATTGGCAGCAGAATTACCCATGGAGCCTGGAGGACACAGGCTGATCAATGAGCCATCCCCTCTCCCTCTCCTGTTTCCCCTCTCTCCTCATTTGCTCTGTGCAGCAGTCTGGGGCTGTGAGCGTGCTGCTGTGTTCCCACAACACTTTGCTCAGCCCATCTCTGTCCTACGTCCCTGGGTGAAGGAGGTGCTGAGAGCTCTCCTGGATGTGCTGTCATCCCTCTGCTGGGTGCAGGCAGAGAGCAGCCCTGACAGTTGAGGGCTGGAAGGGCTGTGATGGTGCTGAGTTCAGTGCTCGCCCCTCTGATGTGGTGGTAGGAGCCTGGCTGAGCTCACTGCCCTGCTTTGTATCACAGCATTAGCCACAGATCGTAGAATGGCCTGGGTTGAAAAGGATCACAATGACCATCTAGTTTCTAAGCCCCCGCTATGTGCAGGGTTGCCAACCAGCAGCCCAGGCTGCCCAGAGCCACATCCAGCCTGGCCTTGAGTGCCTGCAGGGATGGGGCATCCACAGCCTCCTTGGGCAACCTGTTCCAGTGCCTCACCACCGTCTGGGTGAAAAACTTTGTGTAAGCTGCCTGCCTGCGAGGCAAGGAGCAGACACCCTGACAGCTGCTGGGACAAATTGCCCACACGGTGCCTGTCCTGCTCCTCAGCATGGGGTGGGCATGGACACAGCATGGCCTGAGGATGGGGCTGCATCCAGAGCCTGCATGCACTGGTGCCTTGAGGATGAAGCAGAGGACGGGGCTGTGCTGGTGCAAGCTGCTCGCTGCTGCCTCTCACACAGCACTGGGACGAGGCCATGGCACACAGCCTGTGAGCACAGCCCTGGCACTGCCCTGGCCCTGGGGCTGGGTGAGCAGCCCACATTGGGATGCAGGAGCCCCGGCAGCCGCACAGCACACCGAGCTCTCAGCCCCACGCTGGGGTTAAGCAGTGCCACCTCCCTATCCCCATCCCCCCGTGAAGGCCAAGCCTTCCACAGCGCCCACAGCCATCGACCGAGCTCCAGCTGCAGCTGCAGCCACCCCTGGTAAATCAGTAACTGGTGTGTGTGTGAGCCAGGCACTGCGTGTCCCATGGGCATCGCCAGCCAAGCGCGAGCGGACGCTCCCCGGTCCTTTGAGGTGAGGGCTGAGTCCCTGTGGCCGCGTGGGGGGGGGGCTCAAGGTGACCCTGGGGTCCCCTGGTCCGGGGGAGCGTAGGGGTGATGAGGAGCTTGCACAGCACCTGCACACAGCGCTGGGCTTGGTGCTGCTGGGGGAGCCGGGCGGCTGTTGGAGCAGGCGCTGGTTGCTGGCTCTGGAGGGGTGAGCATTGCCTGGGGCTCTGAGTCTGCAGCATGGGGCTGATGGGGCAGGTTGGGGGGTTAGGGGCCTGTCACCCTGTGCTGGTGCAGGTGGTGGTTGTGCTTTCCTGTCCTGGTGCAGATGGTGGCTCTGCTGCCCCGTCCTGGTGCGGATAATGGCTGTGCTGCCCCATCCTGGTGCAGATGGTGGCTGTGTTGCCCCGTCCTGGTGCAGGTGGTGGATGTGCTGCCCCGTCCTGGTGCAGATAATGGCTGTGTTGCCCCGTCCTGGTGCAGGTGGTGGATGTGCTGCCCCATCCTGGTGCAGATAATGGCTGTGCTGCCCCATCCTCAGGCTGGATATTAGGAAATACTACTTCTCTGAAAGGGTGGTCAGGCACTGGAATGGGCTGCCCAGGGAGGTGGTGGAATCCCCTTCCCTGGAGGTGTTCAAGGAACGTTTGGATGTTGTGTTGAGGGATATGGTTTAGCGAGAACCATTGGTGATAGGTGGATGGTTGGACTGGATGATCTTATAGGTCTTTTCCAACCTTAGTGATTCTGTGTGATTCTGTGTGTGATCCTGGTGCAGATGGTGGCTGTGTTGCCCCATCCTGGTGCAGGTGGTGGCTGTGCTGCTGCATCCCCAGATCAGCTCTCTGGGTGCTGCTCTGGAGGAGCTGGGTGCAACCTCAACCTGTTGGTCTTTCCAGCAGCAGCTCTACCCCAGGGCATGGGGACACTTGTTTGCACCCACCTGGCAGCGATCCCCTGCCAGCACCCTGAGCCTCCCCTTAGTTCTGCTTGCAGTGGTGCTGCTCCTAGCCACATCCCCCAGTGCTGCACAAGGAGCTCTGGGGGGATGGGGTGCAGCTCATGCCCTGCAATGTGTGGCCATGGGGCAGAGCTGGGGCACACACATCTCCTGCAGAGCAGCACAGCCAGGTCCCTGCTGCTGCCACCTCCCCCAGGAATGCAGCACCTGTGCTGGAGTGCAGCCACCTGCATTCTCCTGTGACCTGCCCTGGCACTGGTGTGCCTGGAGATGTCTGCCTGCCCTCAAAGGAGCTCCTTTTTGCTCCCATGTTGGTATTGTGGGCTTTCCCTTGGCCTGGAGACATTGCTGCTGCTGCTATGGAGCTTCCAGCTGCTATTATCCCTGTTTCCTTTCCTCTGCTCCATAGCAGAATGTTTGCAAGACTGCTGCTTGCACCAGAGCTGAGCTGCTCCCTGTGATGTACATGGGGGTGGTGCAGGTTTGAAGCCCAGCAAGGCATGAGAGCCGTGCAGGGCTCTCCTTTGGAGCTCTGCTTCATTCCCTGCGTGTGCCCAGAGCAGCCCCAGGGCTGCAGCCCCAATCAGGGCAGGGTCTACTGTGCAGAAGGACACTGCAGCAGCTGCTCAGCCTGCAGAGTGAAATTGGAGTGTGGGTCTGATTGCTGCCTGTGATACTCCTGCAAACAAAGGAGGGGAGAGGATCTGTGCTGGCCGGCAGATAATGCTGTCACATGGATAGGGGAAACTAGCCGTGAATGTGTGGGCTAGAAATTAGGCCATCGTGCTCCATCATATCAGAGAAGGATCTGAAACAGCTTTCCAGGAAGAGGAAAGAGGACGAGAGGAGGCCCAGAGGACAGAGTTTGGAAAAATGGCTTCAGAAGTGGCCCCTGGCTGCAGCAGCCCTGGCCTGAGGACAGGGAGAGCAGCCTAGTGATCCCATTGTGGAGTTGGGCTTTCACCCCATGCCAAGAGCCCCATGTCCCACTTTGCCTTTCCTGCCCTTCCACGCTCTGGGCTGCTTGTTTTCTTCAAGCCCTTTCCTCATGCACTGCCCTGGGTCCCACTCCCATGGGTCCCAGCACCATAGGTCCCATCACCCTGCTTCCCATGGCTCTGGATCCCACCATCCTGGGTTCCATCACCCTGGGTCCCATCACCCTTCTTCCCACCACCCTGTGGGTCCAATCACTCTGGATCCCATCATTTTGGATCCCATCAACCTGGACCCCACTGTCCTGGATCCCATCACCCTTCTTCCCACCACCCTGGGACATGGGCAGTGGGCACTGTGGGGGCAGGTTGGCTGATCTTAGAGGTCTTGTCCAACTGGAATGATTCCATGATTCAATGATTCTATGACACTGGGAGAGACGAAGAGAGGCTGTAATTAGGGGACAGAAGAGCAGCACTGCACAACTTCTCATTGCAGTGGATGTTGGGGTGTCCCAATGAGTGGCTCTACATGGGCTGTCACACTGGTGCCATGCACACCCCCCTGCTGAGCAGTGATTTCCTTTGGCAGAAGCATCACCGATCTGTTCCTGTCACTATAAAATCTTCCTGAAAGATTTTATAACTCTCTTTGATGGCTTTTTATCCATTTTTCCCGGCGTTAGGATAAGACTCATTGGATTATAATTTCTGAGATTTTGAGTCTTTTCTCAAGATAAGTGATTTTTTTTTTTTTTTTTTTGTTCAGCAGAGAAGTTGATTTAATAAGAGAAAATGAATGTGAATGACTCTGCAAGTCTGTAATGGAGTTTGGGGGGGGGGGGGTGGCCAATGCATTTTTCCGATCACTCGGATCTGAAACATTATTGGGAGCTAATGAGGTACCAGAAGATTTGAGACTGGGGGGGGGGGGGTGAAGCCAGAATATTACTGACAATTACCATCTGGAGCGTTTAATTTCTCCCCGTGGTGAAATAACGAGGCAGGAAAAAAAAGAAAAAAGAAAAAAAAAGGAAAGAAAATCATTGAACAGCAAGAACGGAACGGAGTGGAGCAGAGCAGATGTGGCACCACTGATGTCCCTCTGCAGCCACGCAGCACAGCTCTCCCCTGTGTCATCTCCGGGCTTCCTTCCTTGTAGAGGCAGGACTTCCTGCTGCTCCCCAGCTTCTTTTGGGTTGAAACAGCCCTGTAGGATCACTGAAGTTGGGAAAGAGCTCTGAGATCCCCTCCAATCCAACCTCAACCCATCCCACTGCCCACGTCCCCAAGTGCCACATCCCTGTGGTCTCTGAACACCCCCAGGGATGGGGACTCCCCACTGCCCTGGGCAGCTGTGCAGTGCTGACCGCTCTTTGCAGCACAGATTGTTCCCAGTCTCCAACCCGATCCTCCCCATTGCACCCTGAGCCCATCCCCTCTCACCCCATTGCTGCTCCCCGGGAGCAGATGCTGACCCTCCATGCAGAGAGGGACCGATGTCATTTAGCTGGACTTGAGCAAGGCCTTTGACACGGTCCCCCACCACATCCTTATCTCCAAACTGGAGGGATGTGGATTTGATGGGTGGACCACTCGATGGATAGGAAACTGGTTGAAAGGCCGCAGACAGAGGGTGGTCATCAATGGCTCCATGTCCAGGTGGAGGCTGGTAACGAGCGGCGTCCCCCAGGGGTCTGTCTTGGGACCGGTGCTCTTTAACATCTTTATCAATGACATCAGTGATGGAATCGAGTGCACCCTCAGCAAGTTTGCTGACGACACCAAGCTGAGTGGTGCGGTCGATACAGTTGAAGGAAAGAATGCCATTCAGAGGGACCTCGAGAGGCTGGAAACGTGGGTCTGGGTGAACCTGATGAGGTTCAACACGGCAAAGTGCAGAGTTTTGCACTCGGGCCAGAGGAATCCCAGGCATCCCTACAGACTGGAAGGAGCGGTCCTTGAGAGCAGCCCCGTGGAGAAGGACCTGGGGGTCTTGATAGATGAAAAACTTAACATGAGCCAGCAGTGTGCCCTTGTGGCTCGGATGGCAAATGGTATCCTGGGCTCCATCAGAAGAGGGGTGGCCAGCAGGGACAGGGAGGTGATTGTTCCCCTCTACTCTGCTCTTGTGAGGCCCCATCTGGAATACTGCGTCCAAGTCTGGAGCCCCCAGTACAAGAAAGACAGGGAGCTGTTGGAGAGGGTCCAGAGGAGGGCCACGAAGATGATCAGGGGACTGGAGCACCTCCCCTATGAGGACAGGCTGAGGGAGCTGGGCTTGTTCAGCCTGGAGAAGAGAAGGCTGCGGGGTGACCTCATTGCAGCCTTCAGCACCTAAAGGGAGCCTACAAACAGGAGGGGAGTCAACTCTTGGAAAGGGGAGATAACAGCAGGACAAGGGGAAATGGTTTGAAGTTGAAGGAGGGAAAATTGAGGTTGGATGTGAGGGGGAAGTTGTTTACTGTGAGAGTGGTGAGGTGCTGGAACAGCTGCCCAGAGAGGCTGTGGATGCCCCGTCCATCCCTGGAGGTGTTCAAGGCCAGGTTGGATGGGGCCCTGGACAGCCTGGTCTAGTACTAAATGTGGAGGTTGGTGGCCCTGCCTGTGGCAGGCGGGTTGGAGCTTCATGATCCTTGAGGTCCCTTCCAACCCTGGCCATTCTGTGATTCTGTGACCCAGAGATGCTGGTGCCCAGAGCAGTGCAGCTCTGGGTTTCTCCTCCTGGCCTCTAGTCATTCCTGCACCACGTGCAGCCTCAGCTTCTGACTCCCTGCTCTGCTTCCCCTTTTCCCCCTCTGCCCTTTGTTCCAAAGATATTTTTGCCTGCTCCCTTCCTGGCCGTTCGGACTCCATTGTCTCCTGAGCTGCCGGAGGTCTCAGCTGGACTCACAGTGACTCACGACCATTCCATCCGCTTCCTCCCCTCTCCAGCCCCACCTCATCCCCCATATCCCTGACTCACAGCCCAGAGCCTGGCCCGTTCTCTACAGCCCTCACCTTTGCTGTTGATGAGCTGCAGCCCTTGGTCCCGCAGCCACGATCTCTCAGCCCCCCTGAGCTCTCCAAAGCAGTTCCCATGCACCTTTAGCCAGAGCCAGAGCCCAGCAGACCCTGCAGGGTGCGTGGTGTCATCCCACTGCTCCCATCCCCTCTCTCTGCCCCACTGCCCTGTAGGAAGCAATTCCCAGAGCCCAGGAGAGGTGCTGTGGCACAGGCAGCCCCACTGGGACATTTTGGGGTTTGCTGCTGGGCGGGAGCATAACTCACACCTTAGAGCCGGTTTATATTTGGGGGTGACTGAAACTGATGTCACTGTGTGCTCCCATCCAGACACAGAGACCTGACCCATGCTGGGGATGAGGGCAGCCCGTGCTGCAGGGAAGCTGCTGAGCCACAGCTGTCCAACACTGCTGTGAAGGTGTGGATGGCAGGAGCCCAGAGATGGGCCAGTTGCTTCTGAGATGTTCTCATTTATCAGCACTGACCCAGGATCTCAGTTTTGGAGCTGGTGCTGCACTCATGCTCCAGAACCCCTTGGGCTCCTGCTGTGTCCCAGGGCTCTGGGTCCCTGGGTGCAGCCTCCCCTCTCTGTTCCCACCTCTGTTGCTGTGGATGCTTGGAGCTGATGATGTTCCAGAGGGGAGTGCTGGGGTCCGGGCTGCCCACAGAGCCTGGCTCTGGCTGGGGTGGGAGGGCTGGAGGAAGCACCATTACTCATTTCCTGAACAGATCCAGGCCGTACCGTAAATCTCTCAGCTCTCAGTGGTTTGGGGGCTATTTCTGTTTGAGGATTGTCATCTAGATTAAAGCCTTGAATCCCAGCCAGCCACGGACCGGACACAGCCCCATGCATGGTCCTGCAGGGCTCAGCCCTCATCCATCTGCTGTTGGCAGGGAAGCCCCCATTCCTGCCCGGGAGTGAGGACCTCACTGCCAGGAGCTCTCCCTGACAGGAGAACGGGCAGAAATAGTAGCAGCCCATGGTGTGGCTGCTTGCATCTCTGCTCCACGTGTGGGAGCTGACGGCAGCTGTGCTGCCAGCAGAGCCTGGAGGTGGCAGCTCCCACTGGGGCAGATCTGTCTGTCCCCAAAGCTCGGTGCTGCTGTGTACTGTTGTCCAAATTTGGGTGTGTGTTTGTTGGTGTGCATGGTCATATCCCAGCGCTGACAGCCCCAGGGAGCTCGCAGTGGGCAGCACTTGGGCACCCACAGGAGGAACAGTTTGTGGGGCAGAAACCGAGGCTGTCTTTTAACACAAGGCAAAGTGCTGAGCCCTGCTTGTTCTGCTGGTGTCCAATCTCCTTCATGGGAATCCCCTTCAAGGGGGCCAGGCAGGCACTCCAGGAGTGATGGTGTGGGGGTGGAGATGGAAGACCGGTGTTGCAGATGGGGCAGAAACTGTGGGGCACGGGTGGTGGTGTGGGGATGGGAAGGGGCACACACATGGGTGATGGCATGGAGAGAAGGAAGCTGATGGGCACAGGAGCAGAGCCTGGGATGTGCGCTCTGCCCCCAGCACTGTGCCCAGCCCCAATGCTCTGGGTCTGGTGCATGCACTGTGCTGAGTGCCTTGGGGTGAGCAGGGCCCTGGGTGTCCCTGTGTCTGTGGTGGGGCTGCCCACTCCCTCTGCTGGGATGAGGAGGAGTCTCTTCTGAGTGGGAGTCACTGCCATGGGATTGATGCCCACCCTGGCACCTACACAGTGTGGGGGTTGGCCCCTTGCTGGGAGGGGTCCATCAGTGGTGGTCACAGAATCACAGAATTGTTTGGGTTGGAAGAGACCTCAAGGATCATGAAGTTCCAACCCACCCTGCCACAGGCAGGGCCACCAACCTCCACATTTCATAGCAGCCCAGGCTGCCCAGGGCCCCATCCAAGATGGCCTTGAACACCTCCAGGGATGGGGTCCCCAGTGAGGTGGGGCATCCCCAGAATGTCCTTGGGATGGGGATTCCCCTGTGGGATGGGGACTGTCCTTCGCAAGACCCTGGGCATGAAGATCCCCATTGGGGTGTCCCTGTGAGATCCCTGCCATGGGGCGTGGGGGTGTCCCCACAACGATTCCTGCTTTGTGGGGTCGGGTTCCCCATGGAGAGACCCGAGATGAGAATCCCTTTGTATAGCGGGAGGGGTAGGGGTCTCTGCATGAGGGATGCCCGTGTGCTGGAGGGGCTGGGGGGGACCCACCGGGGGTGCACGGCGCGATCCCCGCTCACCGCCTGTCTCCCGCAGGGCCCCCGGGGGGGCTGTGAGCGCGGCCCCCGGTGCCGGTGCCGGTGCCGGCCGCCCCGCCGCGCCGTACGGAGCATGCCTCTGAGCCCCGCCGGCAGCAAACATGAGAGCCCGGAGTCGCCGCCACCAGAGCCGCCGCCGCCACCGGAGCGACAGCCCCGCGCCTCCGCCGGGGAGCCGGGCTCCGGCCTGCGGGAGGAGACGCGCCTGGACCCGATTCGCGGCCCCGCCGGGCCCCGCTCCCCCAAGCTGGCGGCCCCGGCGCGCATGGAGGAGCCCGCGCCCGGCGCCATCGTCGTCCGCATCGGCATCCCCGACCTCCAGCAGACGGTGAGTGCGCGCCCGGCCACGACCCGCACCTCACCACATCGCTCCCAGCTCCGCACCGCACCGCTCCCAGCCCCGCACCGCACCGCTCCTGGCCCCGACCCACACTGCGCCTGACCCCGCACCGCCGCGCACCGCACCCGTCCCCGACCCCCCTCTCCGACACTGCCCGGCAAACTTCGCTGTGCCGCGGCGGGGCCGGCCGTGTACGTGGCCGGCAGGAAGGCTTTCGGTGCTGCTGCGCTCTCGGTGCTGCTGCGTTCCCCCGCTCCCCACCTCCCCGCTCCCGCTGCCCGCAGAGCCGCGCAGGGACGCACGCGGCTGCGGCGGACTCTTTCCCCGCTGCGCTCCGGAGCCGGCAGCGCTCTGCCGACTGCCCGGGCGGGGGGAACGGGGCTGGGGGAGGGAGGGGGCACAGCTCCGGCCCCGGCTGTGCCGCGGGTACCGGGCGAGTGCTGCGGTGTTGCGGCGCAGGGGATGGTGATGGATGGTGCGGGGTGCCCCGGTGCGGGGACGGCAGTGCGGCAGGAGGAGTGGGCGCGTGTCACCGGACGGGAGCTGAGGTGGCACCGGGCATCGAGCTGTGCGCCATGGGGAGATGAGACAGAGGCGGTGGTGCTGGGGGCGCGGGGAGAAGCGGGTGCTCGGGGGCAGCCGTGGTCAGGGCAGAAGGATTGCAGTCACCGTGGATTTAATGAGGGCCCAGTGTTGGGGCAGCAGCTTGCCTGGTGGGGGCAGGAGGGGCTGCACTGCCTTTGGATCGGATGGGTGCTGCGCTGCTCCTCTATGCAGCCGGGAGCAGTGCCCTCAGGGACCGGCTTTGAGCTCCTCGTGCCAGCCCCGCCACACCGGCTCCTCCTCCCTCGGCTCCGTTCCCCTGTCCTCCCACAAACTGAGGCGTGGAGAACCCGGTCCCCATCCTGCTGCAGCCCTGCTGTGTGACACAGCGTGGTACGGGGTCTGGGGGGGACAGCCATAAGGAGCTTGCAGTGGTGTCCATCTCTCTGCCTCCCTGTTCCCTAGGCACTGTCTGCACCCCACTCCTGCTTGGTCTGTTGGGAAGTGTGCTGGGTTCTGGGGTCAGCTTGGTGATGTGGCTGGTGTGATACTGGGGTCAGTGTGGTGCTGGGGTCAGTGCTGGGGTCAGCCTGGTGCCGAGGTCGGTGTGTCCTGGGGTCAGCCTGATGTCAAGGTCGGTGTGGTGTTGGGGTCAGCCTGGTGCTGTGCCATTCTCCCACCCCTCGCTCCCTGCAATCCTGTGCTGCATCCAGGGCTGGTCCCAGGGTGAGGTGAGGTAATGTGGCTGTCCCAGACCCAGGTCCCCAAGCTGTGGGGGCAGTGGGCTGTGCCATGCAAAGCAGAGCATCTTAGCATGCATGGAGAGGGCTTTCCCATCCCATATCTCACTTCCCTGTCGATGCCTCTCCAAGAGCTGATGAAACATTTCAGGGCTGTGTTTTGGGAGCCAGAAGAGCCGGAGCCTCTGGGGAGCTGAGGACGTTGCTCTGTGCGATGGGGATGTGGAGCAGGGCTGCAGATGGGAGCAGGGCATGCTGGCATCTCAGCTCCAGCGTGGCAGCGGGACCGGCCCTCGAGTTTGCAAGTCGAGCTTCCCGGCTCTCCTGGGGTTGTCTCCAAGCCTCTTTTAGGTTCCTTTGCAACTCTCCATCACTTCCTTTGTGCAGCTGAAAGCCTTTGAATTCACCGTTAGTGGGCTCCATTGTTAGGAGCACATCTCCACCGCGGGCGGTGACCTTGTGTCGGGGAGGGAATCGTCTGTTTGCGTCCTAATGACAGGTCAGCGCTTCGGGTTAAACACTCCGAGCAGCCTGCAGTGGTGCACAGTGTGGGATGAGAGGTGAAGCTGCTGTGCAACCGTGCAGGAGCTGGAGAGTGGCCCCTGGGGGACAGGAGGGATAAGAGGGATGAAGCACTGCAAGGCAGTAGCCAACTGCAGACACAGCTGCAGAGAGCAGGTGGGGATGTGGCAGGGGGATGCAGGACCGAAAGCAGAGGGGCTGCGCTGGGATGGAGAGGCTGCACAGCTCAGTGACCAAAAGGAGAGCCCTCTTCATGCACTGCAGAAGGAACTGGGACATTCCCCAGCTTCCCAACCAAGCAGCAAAATCCCCTCTGGTTGCTGATTACAGGAGGATGTGAACGATCCCTTTGTGAAGGGCAGAGGTGGGGGGCTGTGGGCACGGGACAGCCCTGCAGGGGTTGGGGTGGAGGGGGGGTGGCAGAGGGCAGTGCTCAGTGCTGCTCCTGCACGGTGCAGCGTCTGGGACTGCGGTGAGGAGCCATGCAGTGCCTGCAGCTGTGTGTGCTGCAGAGAGCTCCTCTGGCCTGCAAGGCTTGCTGCTCAGCTGGGTGTTTTCGCAGCACCCTACATTTCCTGTCCCCGTTCCATTCTTTTCCCACAAGCGTTTTGCAAAGCATTTCCTCGCTCTGGATCACAGAGTGCTGAGGTATTGCCCAGAAGCTGCTTTGGGGGTGGGCACTCTGCTGAGACCCCCCCAAGGCTGAATGGAGCTGGGGCAGCTCGCACCCGTGGCCTGACAGCAGTTAGAAGGGCAATTAGTGCAGGAGCTCATGCTGCAGCGTGGCCCATGGGCTGTGTGGCAGTTGGGGAAGTCCCAGGGGTGCTGGATTGCCTGCATCCTGCGGAAGGATGTCCTGCAGTGATGCATCCTTCCTGCACCGGGGTGTGTGCTGGGGGGGGTCCTGCCCTGTGTGAGGCTGCGGGGGGTCTGGGTTGTCCCTGTGCTGAGGGATGGAGCTGCTCGTCCTCCTCTGTGGCTTCAGTGAAGGTTCTGTGGTCCCTCTTCTCAATCTGGATGTTTCAGGATAATATTTTCTGCCTTGTTATCGCCTTAATGCAAATGAGGAAAGAGCTTGAAAAACAGGGCACAGAACATTGATTCTTCTGCTAAGCCAAGGGAAACCAAGGAATAAATTTTCCTATTATAAAAGAGAGAGAGGCAAACTTTTCCTGGACTCCTGCCCAGCCAGGGATGAAGGTGAGAAGGAAGGCTGAGGAGAGGGGTCGTGTTGGGCCGTTTTTGTGGGGTTTGGTGTGAATTCAGTGTGGCAGAAGCACATGTAAGTGACTGCGGGATGCAGATGGCACCAGCTGTGTCTGCAGCAGGGTGAGGTGGGGATGTGGTGGCTCTGAGCTGTGGCCAACAGATGCCACTGCCCGACTGGGCTCCCACCACCCTTTTGAGCCCCCACTGCCCAACTGAGCCTCCCTCCATCTGACCGAGCCATCTGCCTCCCAGATAAGCCATCCTCCACCCAGCTGAGCCCCCAATAACCAATTGAGCTGCCCATCACCCTGCTGAGCCACCGCATCCCAACTGAGCTGCCCACCACCTGTCTGAGCCATCCACCTCCCAATTGAGCCCCCACCACCCTGTTGAGCCTCCAGCTTCCCAACTGAACCCCAACCACCCGTCTGAACCACCCGCCCCTCAACTGAGCCTCCCACTGCCCAGCTGAGCCCCCAACACTCCCCTGAGCATCCCCCATCTCTCCACTGAGTCACCACAACCACGCTGAGCCCCCCTACCACTCCTCTGAGCCACCACCACCCCGCTGAGCAACCACATCCCAACTGAGCCTCCCACTGAGCCCCCAGCACCCCAATGAGCCACCACTACTCCAGTGAGCAACCACATCCCAAATGAGCCTCCCACCTTTCAACTGAGCCCCCTGCCACCCGACAGAACCTCCCACTGCCCATTGGCAGCATGGGGCCATGCAGTGCTGCCTGTGCCCACGGGGAGCCTTGGTGCCATCCTTCAGGGTGGGCTGGGGGTCTGGAATGGTTTGGTTTGGAAGGGACCTTCAAAGGCTGTCTGGTCCTACATGAGGAGGGCTGTATCAGTGCTCAGAGCCCCATCTCCTGGGCGTGAGTGTCTGCAGGGATGGGCAGCACCAGCTCTCTGTGCAACCTGTGCAGTGCCTCACCACCCTCAGCATGAATCATAGAATCCTAGAATGGCCTGGGTTGCAAAGGACCACAGTGCTCATCTGGTTCCAACCCCCTGCTGTGTGCAGGTCACCAACCAGCAGCCCAGGCTGCCCAGAGCCACATCCAGCCTGGCCTTGAATGCCTGCAGGGATGGGGCATCCACAGCCTCCTTGGGCAACCTGTTCCAGTGCCTCACCACCCTCTGGCTGAAAAACTTCCTCCTCATATCCAACCTAAACCTCCCCTGTCTCAGTTGTGGGGGAAGATCTTGCCCCTTATGCCCAGTCTCAGCCTCCCCTCTTTCCCCCTTGCCCCTCATTTCCCCTTGTCCTGTCACACAGACTCCACCAAGGAGGGCAGAACCGCTGAGCTCGTAGCAGAAATTGGGATGAAAAGGATGAATGAATGCACATCCTTTGTGCATGTAGTGAGCTGAAAATCCAACAGTGAAAATGGTAGTGAAAACCTGCTGGTGTGTGTGTGTGTGTGTGTGTTGGACGATTCCCAAGGCTGTGTTGCTCTGGGGGGGTGCTGGGTGCTGGTGGGGGTGTTGAGGAGTCCCTGCTCCCCTGGTCAGCTCTGTGCTCTGGGACATCCCCAACGTTGGGCAGGTCTGCCCACCTACAAACCCATTCAGAGGACCATGGGCTCCTCAGCATCAGGATACAGCGGCTGCAGTGGGATCAAAGCGGGAGGAGGAGCTCCTGGAGCAGGCTCTGAGCTGCTGGCACACAGCAGCACGGGCACAGCGAGGAGGAGGGGATGAGGAAGGCACTGCAGATCCTTTCCCATCGGTGGGGTTCTCCCTGACTGCTGATCCCAGTTCATCTGGCTGCTCCTCCAGGCACAGCTGCTTTTGGCTGTGGGATGGGGCGGTGGGGACCTGGAATGAAATTATCCCAAACACCTACAAGATTTATGAGCTTATAATCTATTTTTGAAGGAGACACAAACATGCCCCAGCGGATTTCTTCTCTCTTTTTTTTTTCCCTTGAAGTAGCAGTGACTGGCTGCTCCGCATCACTAAAACACAACAGAAAACAGATTGCCCAGGTCGTGCTTTGGGCGTGAGCCCCACGCTCTGAAGGAAGAATCAATCCTTGAGAAACACAGAGTGCCCCTGGAGGGCACTGCCCAAACCTGGTTTGTCCCATAGGGCAGCGATGGTCCCTGCAGCCCCACGGCTGTCACACTGGGCAGGGAGGCACCGGCTCTGCATTTCCATTGCGCTGGAAACAGGGAACACTTGTTCTGTGGGATCACAGCTCAGCATAGCACATAAAAAATGTATACCCAGAGATAAGAGCCTCCTGCAGACGAGTGGTGCTCA
This sequence comes from Phasianus colchicus, assembly GCF_987193195.1. Classification (NCBI taxonomy): domain Eukaryota; kingdom Metazoa; phylum Chordata; class Aves; order Galliformes; family Phasianidae; genus Phasianus; species Phasianus colchicus. The sequence continues at coordinate 343,353 of NC_143436.1, forward strand.
GGAAGCAGCCAACTCTCAGAGCTGGAGCTCATCAAAAAGCTCGGAAAATTCAGGAGGAGCGGCGGCGTTCGGTGATTGAGGCTCCGTCCTGAGATCTCTGAGGGCTTTTCTTCTCCGCTGAGTGCTGCTGGCTCTCTTTCCTTCCACTTTTAATCCATCTGAAAACCAGACTGAGGGGTGCCTGTAGGGTTACAGTGATGTTCCTGGGCTCCATCAGCAGAGGGGTAGCAGCAGGGACAGGGAGGTGATTGTCCCTCTCTGCTCTGCTCTTGTGAGGCCCCATCTGCAGCACTGTGTCCAGGGCTGGGGGTCCCAGTACAAAAAAGACAGGGAGCTGTTGGAGAGGGTCCAGAGGAGCCACAGAGATGATCAGGGGCTGCAGCACCTCCACTACAAAGACAGGCTGAGGGAGCTGGGCTTGTTCAGCCTGGAGAAGAGATGGCTGTGGGGTGAATCATTGCAGCCTTCAGGACCTCAAGGGAGCCTACAAACAGGAGGGGAGTCAACTGTTGGAAAGGGGAGATAACAGCAGGACAAGGGGAAATGGTTTGAAGCTGAATGAGGGCAGATTTCAGTTGGATGTGAGGGGGAAGTTGTTTACTGTGAGAGTGGTGAGGTGCTGGAACAGCTGCCCAGAGAGGCTGTGGATGCCCCGTCCATCCCTGGAGGTGTTCAAGGCCAGGTTGGATGGGGCCCTGGGCAGCCTGGGCTGCTGTGAAATGTGGAGGTTGGTGGCCCTGCCTGTGGCAGGCGGGTTGGAGCCTCATGATCCTTGAGGTCCCTTCCAACCCTGGCCATTCTGTCATTCTACGGTTCTGTGCTGTCCCCATAACAGTGAGGAGATGGCAGCATCCTGCAGGCAGTGAGCTGTGTGTGGGGCTGGGATGTGCCAGCTGTGCTCGGGGCATGGCACTGCGTGGTGCTGTGGCGGACGGATGACACCGGCCGGGTGCTCATTTGCTATTTAAATCTACACCCACCCACACGGTGCTCTATTTTGATCCTAGCTTGCTGTCACAAAGTGGGGATAAAAAGTACAAAATCAGGTTCGAGTGTTGTAGCTTCTCCCTGGTCGTTTTTAACCAAAGGAATGGAAAGGCCTTTCATGACCCAAGAGGGACAAATCCTGTCCTGAAAGGACTGAGGGTTGGTCCTGTGTGTCCTGCGACCTTGCAGGAGCCCTTACTGTGGTTTCCCTCACTGTGAAGGCAGTGAATGGCCTGGGTGGGAGTGTGGCCACTGGTCCGCAAACACGTGGTGCCACCAACCCAACCACATGGTGCCATCACACCAGTCCCAACCATGCAGTGCCACCCACTCAACCCCAACCACCAGTGTCACCACTCCAACCCCAACCATGTGGTGATGGCAACCCAGCCCCAACCACATGGTGCCATCAATGCAACCCCAACCACACAGCGTCACCAACCCAGCCCCAAACACATAATGCCACCAACCCAACCCCAAACACATGATGCCACCACACCAGCCCCACCACACAGGTGCCACCACCCCAAAATCAACCATGTGGTGTTACCAACCCAACCCAAACACATGGTGCCACCAACTCAACCCAACCACATGGTGCCACCAATTCAACCCCAACCGTGTGGTGTTGCCAATCCAACCCCAACCAGATGGTGCCACCACACCAACCCCAAACACATAATGCCACCAACCCAGCCCCAAACACATAATGCCACCACACCAGCCCCACCACACAGTGCCACCACCCCAAAATCAACCATGTGGTGTTACCAACCCAACCCCAACCACACAGCATCACCAACCCAACCCAAACACATGGTGCCACCAACTCAACTCCTACCATGTGGTGTTGCCAATCCAACCCCAACCAGATGGTGCCACCAACCCCAGCCATGTAGTTCCTCCATTCTGGTGTCTGGCCATGCAGTGACACCATGCCAACCCCAGCTCATTATTTCTGCCCCACACCCCTCATTCCTCTCCCAGTGCCACACAGCTTCTAAAAGCTCCTGTTTCTGTGCTCTATCTCATCCACGTAAGCAGTGCAAACAAGTGAAGGAATAAATCAGCAGAACATTCATGTTGCAAAGGGAGATTTGGAGGTCAGGAAATGACCTCCTGGATGGCCTAAACCAGCGCTCAAAGCTTTGATCCTTGGCCAGAGCATCTGCTTTCTGCTGTTGTAAAGATCTCTGCATGTCAATAGTTGTATTGGATTTCCAACCCTTTTATGGGAGAATCAAACCACTTATGCACATGCTTTGAGATGCTTTTTGATTACAAGCTGCACATTGTTTTTCCATAGGAACCCAGCTTCTTTCAGATCAGATTAATCGTGCTCAATGAATGAGACAGCTGTTGAGCTTTTTTTTCATCATTCTTATTCAGTGTGCAGCCCCGTGCTTTGCTCACTGCACTCTGCTGAGCCCTGCACCAAACGTGGCACAGTTTAACGTCTCTTTGTAGCTGTTTTTTTCCTGGTGTTTATTTTCCTGACATAAACACAAACACATTCTATTGGCATCTTCTGCCCAGAGCTGTGGCTGCCCCATCCCTGGAGGTGCCTGAGGCCACGGTTGGGCCCTGGGCACACTGAGCTGGGGGGCACCCAACCCATGGCAGCGGGTTGGAGCAGAGTGATCCTTAGGGACCCCTCCCAGGGGATGGATTAAAGTCCCTTTTTCTGCACGTTCTCTGTAAATTTGGGGGATTTGGGGTTGCTTACACATTTCCAGTGTATCCGGAATTGGGAGCGTAGGGCACTCGTGTTTAATTTGTTACTACTAAGAACTATTTTAAGGTGATAAATGAACATGTTTTAGTGCCAATTTAAAGCCCACTTCGATTTGAATCATAAGTAAGAAAAGCTGCTCATCCTCTGTTAAGTATGAAAAATGCCTCTCACTCTTTTCTAAATATTAGGATAAAATAAGATTAAAAAAAATTGAATGTATATTTTACATAATTGCTTAACGAGATGCACAGAATTATCATTGAATCATGGAATCATAGAACCACAGAATAGCCTGGGTTGAAAAGGACCACAGTGCTCATCTGGTTCCAACTCCCTGCTGTGTGCAGGGTCACCAACCAGCAGCCCAGGCTGCCCAGAGCCACATCCAGCCTGGCCTTGAATGCCTGCAGGGATGGGGTGTCAGACCCCACCGTTTAGCTCCAGATTTCTGGCAATGTGTGCTTTGGGTGCAGTGCATAAAGCCATGCAGACAATCTCCAGCACTCTCCAATGGCCCAACCATTCCTTGTGGGGAAGAAGGAGCGGAGCTGAGTCCCACCTCCTCCCACCTGGTGTGCAGTCTGCAGATGCAGCACTGCCAGAGGTGCTTCGTGGTGGGGGCAGAGAGAAGTTTCACCCTGACACCCCTGCATCCGAGCTCTAATTTTTGTTATTAACATGCGTGGTCTGTTGTTTTGCTCTGACTTCCCACTGAGCACAGCAATAAGTGCATTTAACATATAAATGTGAACCCAATATCATTCCTTCTCTTCAGGGTCCTCAAAATCCTGTGACAGCGATGCTCCTGCTGATCCCTGCTGGGCGCCAGGGCCAGCATTGTGTGATAGCAAACAGGACATCACTGTGACTTGACAGGAAGCACCTGGAGGGCGGCCCTTGGGTTTATGCTGTGGTGTTCCTGTGCCCATGCTCTGGAACTGTGTCTGCATTTTTTGTTGTGCCTCTGCTTTCTGCCTTCCAGTGGCTCTTTGAGCCAACAGGCGGGAGCTGAGGGGCGTGCAGAGCTTCTGGTGGAATGGATGGGGGAAGATGTGGTTGGATATCGGGAATAATTTCTTCTCCAAAGAGCGGCCAGCACTGCACAGCTGCCCAGGGCAGGGGGGAGTCTCCATCCCTGGGGGTGTTCAATGACCACAGGGATGTGGCACTTGGGGACGTGGTCAGTGGGCACAGTGGGGTGGGTTGGGGTTGGACTGAGGGATCTTAGAGGTCTTTCCCAGATGTAATGAGTATATGAGCAAGCAAGGGCATATAGAATGCAGCATGTCCAAGCAAAGGCATAAACGATGCAGCATGTCCAAGCAAAGACATAAAAGATGCAGCAGGTTTAATGAAAGATATAAAGGATGCAGCAGTTTTGCTTGTGCTGGGCTGTCAGACCATGTATTTCTGTGGTCTTCTGGAAGGTTCAGTTGTAGCTCTGTGCTGGGAGCAGATGTTTGCTCTCACTCTAGGTGCTTGCGGAGTGTGCTGTGCTGAGTGCCCTGCCTGGTCCAGGTGAGGAGCTGGGGAGCTGCACGTGTTTGGACCATCGGCCTGAAGGTTTTTTGGAAAGAAGACGTGAGGGCATCCCTCCTCCTCCTTCCTGTGCTTAGAGGGCAAAGGGAACATAATTGAGCCATAATTCACAGTTACTGGTAAGAAAGCGTGGGATACAGTATGAGCAGCAGCACTGGAACTTTATATTACAGCTATCTCCAGGGGAGATTATTTTTATTAAAATCTGGGTTGATGGAAAATTCAGAGATTAGCTTCATTCTGAATGGATGGTTCTCTGTGGATCCACCCGATAGCGGTTCCCTGCTGCCCCCCACTGCTGTGCTCTGCCTACAGTGCCAGCTGGACACCAGAGTGCTGAGGGTGCCAGTGCTGAAGTGCTAAAGGTACCCAGTGTTGATGTGTTGAGGGTGCCCAGTGCTGAAATGCTGAGGGTGCCTAGTACTGAAATGCTGAAGGTACCCAGTGTTGATGTGCTGAGGGTGCCCAATACTGATGTGCTGAGGGTGCCCAATACTGAAATGCTGAAGGTACCCAGTGCTGATGTGCTGAGGGTGCCCAATACTGATGTGCTGAGGGTGCCCAGTGCTGAAATGCTGAGGGTGCCCAATACTGAAATGCTGAAGATACCCAGTACTGATGTGCTGAGGGTGCCCAGTGCTGAAATGCTGAGGGTGCTTGGGACAAATGTGTCCTGGGAGGTCATCCCTGAGGACACAGTCACTGCTCCTGCCCCATTTCCACCCCTGCCCCGGTGTTGGCACAGTGCCTGCGGGACCTCAGGAGCAGCCCTGACTTTTTAAAGCATGTCTGAAAACGTTCCTGATGCACTTTCACACTCGTGGTTTTCCTTCGCTGTTGGCGGCTGCGCCTCTGCTCATGGATTCCTTCTGGGTTCATCTGAGTGCACGTGGAGTGAGCACAGAGCTGTGGGTCTGCTGCCATGGACAGTCCCCTGTCCTGCTCCCATCTCCCAGGGGCACACTGCTCACTCTCAGATGGCACTTTTGCAGTGGTGTCGGTGAACTGACGGTGTTTTTCCCACATGCTACCCACAGCCTGGCCCCCAACCCAGCACCCCGTGGTGCTGCCAACCCCCCCGGCTCCAAACTGCCCTGTGCAGCACAGTGGATGTGATGGCAGTGGGTAGAGTGGGGCAGTGGGTGATAACCAGAGATCCATAACGTTCCAACGTGGATTCACTGCATCTCCCCTGGGAGCTCATTCTGGAGAGGGCTTCTGGCTTTGCCTCCATCTCTTTCTTCACATTGTGTCACACATTTTCTTTCTAGAACTTCTCCATCATCTCCTTTTTGTCTGAGACAGAAGAGGGCTGCGGTGTAGCATCACTACAGGGGGCTCAGGGGGATCTCATGACTCCTACAGCTCCTGAAAGGAGGTTGTGGTGAGAGGGGTCAGCTGCGGGTCCCAGGGAGCAGAGAGAGGATGAGAGGGGATGGGCTCAGGGTGCGATGGGGAGGGTCGGGGTGGAGACTGGGAACAATCTGTGCTGCAAGGAGCAGCCAGCACTGCACAGCTGCCCAGGGTAGTGGGGAGTCCCCATCCCTGGGGGTGTTCAGTGACCACAGGGATGTGGCACTTGGGGACGTGGGCAGTGGGCACGGTGGGATGAGTCTGCAGTTGGATTTGGTGACCTCAGAGTTTGCAGAAGAGGGCATCCCTCGCTTCATCCAGGTGTCACGCAGCTCCCAGTGGCCGCAGCAGTGCTGCCTTTGCCAGAAGGGCGTAGTAGAGCTCTGGGAGATGTCTGTCCTCACTGTGTTGATGGTGCCCAGCTGTGAGAAAGCTGCGAGCATGAATCACAGCATGGTTAGGTTGAATGGGACCCACAGCCTGCAGCCCCACTCCTGGCATGGGCTGGGTGCCCCAAAGGGCAGGCTGCCCAGGGCCCCATCCACAGCCTCAGACACCTCCAGGGATTGAGCACCACAGTTTTGGGCAAACCCAGCACCGATCCAGCCTGCTCAATTGCTGTGGCCATGGGGTGGTGCCCAGGGCACGAGATGTGGGTATCCTGGCAGTCCCAGCTCCCCCAGAGCACCTCCCACACCGTGGAGCTCCGTGCCACATCCATCATTCCCCACTCCTGGGACCTGCAGTCTCTGCACCACGGGGGATTTGTTCTCGACGTGGTTTATGAGGATTCCTCATCTGGGAGGGAACGCCATGGGTTTTATTCACCCAAATCCACTTTACATGGTAAGCAAGCTCAGAGCGAGAACATGAGGTTTATGCCAGGAGAAGAAAAAGGTAAATCCGAGATTACAAAGTCAGCAGTGCAGTTACAAAGGAAATAACACAGCAGAGATTTGCAGTGTATCTATCTCGCATTCTCTTTGCCTTTGAGCTGCAGGCAGCTGAGCTCCTGCCTGGCAGCGTTCTGCATCCACGCTCCTCATGTGCAGCGCCTTCTGATGCTGAATCCCTGGTTTCTGGTTTGTATTTCTTTCCCAATTATCTCATATATATCCGTAGATAAAATTCCAAAGCTAGCCCTGCACCCATTCTCTGCCACTGATGGGACATCCTGACATCACCACCTTGCCTTTTGTTGCTGGTTTCTTTATAGGGAAGCCCAGCAGAAGGGTGGTCTGTGAAGATGAGGTGCTGAGTGCTGTCAGTCCCAGGGACAACAAGGGGCTCCGGAGCAGCACATCCCTTCTCTGGGGCAGACAAATGGAGATGTTATCTTCCATTGAACTGGAGTTGAGCCCATTGGTTACTGGGGAGGGAGGGATGCCCCTTGGAGGTGAGGTGGGGTTGTGGGCTGCTGAGTCTGTGATGGATGGGGGGTGGCTCAGCTGTGCCCCCTGCACTGCCCACCCCCTGGTTCCAGCACCTGGGGCTGTGAGTTAGGGAAGTTTGGAGCAGGATGGATTTCCCTGTCCTGAGGAGTGAGGATAAGCACAGGTGGGAGAGTGCTTTGCAGTCCCTGTTGCTGGCTCACTGTTGTGCTCAGCGAAGAGTGAATAGTAGAATCATAGAAAGATTCAGGTTGGAAGGACCTTTAAGATAATTGAGTTCCAACCCCTGTGCTGTAGGCAGGGTCACCTCCCACTGGAATCATAGAGTCACAGAATCACAGAACCGCAAGAGTTGGAAGGGACTTCAGGAGATCACTGAGCCCAACCTCTGCTAAAGCAGTTCCCTACAATAGGTCACAATGTCCAGATGGGCCTCGAATATCCTTACAGAAGGAGACTCCACCATCTCTCTGTGCAGCCTGTCACCCTGATGGAAAAAAGTTCTTCTGCATCTTAGTACAGAACTTCCTATCTTCCAGTTTGAGGCCATCGCTCCTTGTCCTATGGCTGCACACCACCGAGAGGAGCCTGGCCTCATCCATGTGCCTCCACCTCCCTTTAGAGGTTTAGGAACATCATCCTCCACCATCCCCCCTTAACCTTCTTTTCCCCAGGCTGAGCAGCCCCAGGTCTCTCAGCCTTTCCTCACACAGGAGATGCTCCAGACCCTTCATCCTCTTTGTGGCCCTCTGCTTGACTCCTTCCAGGAGATCCCCATCTTTTTGGAACTGGGGAGCCCAGAACTGGATGGAATAGCCTGAATGTGGCCTCACCAGGGTAGAGCAGAACAGAGCATCACCTCCCTCACCCTGCTGGCCATGCTGATTTTTAATGCACCCCAGGATCCCATTGGCCTTCTTGGCCACCATGGCACACTGCTGGCTCATGGCCAACCCATTGCCCACCAGGACCTGCAGGTCCTTCTCCGCAGAGCTCCTCTCCAGCAGCTCATGCCCCAACCTGTACTGATGCATGCAGTTATCCGTCCCCAGGTTCAAGACTCTACATTTGCTCTTGTTAAACTTCATCGGGTTCCTCCCTGCCCAACTCTCTTGTCTGTCCAGGTCTTGTTGAATGGTAGCACTGCCTTCAGAAGAAAGAACTGTTGTTTCCATTGCTTTGGGATGGGACCTATGCAGTCAGTGAAAGCTCTGAGCTCCCCCTGAGCACTGCAGGACCCTGGAGGTTCCCCTGGGGCCTGGATGGAGCTGGTGGGGCTCAGATGGAGAATTGAAGCTGGGATGGAGGAGCAGGCTGCTGGTAGCTGAGGGCAAGGAGCCCTACTACTTTTTCCTACAGCTTTGTAGCAACCTTAATTGGCCGTGCTGGTTTATGGATGTGTGATTGTAAGAGATACCAGTACACATGTATGGTGATGGCTGGGATCTCCTTTGGGTGTCTGCATGCCAGGTGTGGGATGAACAAATTTCCCAACCTGCAAATGTTCTCATTTCTGTTTCCCTGATCAGGTTACATCACAGTGTATTGTTTTTTTTTTTTTCCCCGGATAAGATGTTGCATAAAAAAGGACGTGAAGGAACATTAATATGCTTTTACTAATAGAGCTATAAATCATTTATCTCTGTAACTGTGCACTGCTGTATCGATCCATTACAGTAATTGTTGTGTTCAGTGTTTGTGTTGCTAACCTTTCCTTCTGTGGCTGGCTTCAGGTTAACTATTAAGTATGAGCAGGTTTTTACATTCCATTCATTCTTTTGGTATTTTTTCCTTCATACTGAAGTGTCCTAAAACAAATTCATCATTTTAAATGCATTTACTGCCGTCATTGGGGGGATGCAGTGCCTTTGCAACGTGGCTCCAAATCCAAGAACTGTAACAATTAGAAGATCCTGTTCCAGCCCTATGTATCATGTTGATGATCCAGCCTAGCACTTCTGTCCCAGGAAAGCTTTGCTGTGCTCACAGCTGCTGCAGTGACCACACGATTGCTGCTGCAGGAGGGAGCATCTTGGTCCTGCGGGGTCACTGGGGCCCTTGCAGTGCTCCTGTGATGGGGTCTGTCCTTGTGAGTCTGGAATAAGGATTCTGGGCTGTGCATAGGATGGTTGGGGTGGAATTGCCCTTATGGATCACAGAGCCATAGAACAGTTGGGGTGGAAGTGCCCTTATGGATCACAGAGCTGTAGGGCAGTTGGGGTGGAAGGGACCTTATAGATCACAGAGCTGTAAGATGGTTGGGGTGGAAGTGAACTTATGGGTCAGAGAGCGGTAGGATGGATGGAGTGGAAGTGACCTTACAGATCACAGAGCCATAGGACAGTTGAGGCAGAAGTGACCTTATGGTTCACAGAGCTGTAGGGCAGTTAGGGTGGAAGGGACCTTGTGGGTCACAGAGCCATGGGACGATGGGTTGGAAGCAATCATACAGATCATGGAAGCATAGAATGGTTGGGGTGGAAGTGGCCTTACAGATCATAGGGCCATAGATTGGTCGGGTTGGAAGGGAACCCTCAACCCCTCCAACCCACCCCTGCTGTGGGCTGTGTGCCCCCCAGCTCAGGCTGCCCAGCGCCCTATCCATGGCCTCGGGTTCCTCCAAGGATGGGGCACCCACAGCCCTGGGCAGCAGTGCCATGGCCTCACTGCCCCAAAATGTTTTCCAATTATCTAACCTAAATCTTCTCTTTATAAGCTCTTACCTCGGTGCTGGCCTTGCCCAGACCGAGTTGGCAGCTCACACTGCAGTTTGTTCTTTTCCCCAGGATTGCTGTGGGGGTTTATCAGCACCTTGGGTGAAATGATGTTTCTTCCCTCTATTTGTGCTTGTTTGTTGTGGCACAGATTGATTTCGGGGCTGGCGTTCAAGGTGAGCAGAACTGGAGCTGGACGGGGTGACGTCCCTTCCCCTTTCTGAGATCTAACAGAGGGTGTTTTTCTACATTTCCTTTTTTTTTTCCTCCTCTTACTCATTATTGCTGGCAAATGTATTTCTAATTTGCTGTCTCACCTGTAGGTCATTATCAAGCATTGTGTGCATGTAGTTGTTCTCCTTTGCTGAGGATGCGTGTGGGGAGTTTTACAAAACAGGATTCATCTTTGTTGGATCTCACTGTCTGGAGACGTCGCATCTTGTAGTACACATCTTGCCTTATTTCAGATGCAGTCTTTATTAGCAGCAGCATCTTATTTCTTTTCGTACCTTTGTTGTTAGATTGACTCCAGGTGCCTCTCAGCCTCATTCCTCCACCGAAGGCTTTGGTGTTATTTGTCATTGTTGCTCTACTGGTCAAGGGCTGAAGAACTGCGTGATGGTGGCACATCCAGCACAGTTCTGAGAAATTCAAATTGTGCCACGAACCAATACTGAATGCTGCTTCTAAAGCGTGCAGTTGCCTTCATTCTCATGAACTGGGAACGCTGCAGTTCCCATCATGAAGAAGTCTTCTCAGCCTGGGGGAAGTCATGCTGTTCCTGACAACACAAGCTCTAGTAAAGCAGTTCTGCAGCTGCTTTTGGCAGTTCTGCTGTAGAGCACTGATTCTCTAAATGTGTCCTGACTTTCACAGGTCATTGGCATCGTTAAAGGCCTGGCTGTTAATTAAACCGCTAACCCAACAAAATCGCCCTCCCCGCTTCTGATTGGCCCTTCCTCGGTGCTGGTTTATTGATAGCAATTTGTGCTTTTTTGTGCCACTGATTTACAAAATCGACGTGCAGAGCTGGCGGCGAGCTGCTGATGTGGGGCTGGGAGGGAGAGGTGCTGGAATGGGGCTGGGGAGCACGTGCTGATATGGGGACGATGTGGTGGGTACCAGCAGGATGGATGCTTCTGGGCTGGCAGCCTGCAAATACCTTCATTGTGAAATATTTTGAGCAAGATCATAGAATCATAGACTATCTCAAGTGGAAAGGGACCGACAGGGATCATCAAAACCAACCCCCAGCCCCACACAGCACCACACAAACCCAAACCCTACAGCTGAGAGTGGTGTCCCAGCGCTCCCTGAGCTCGGGGCTGTGCCCACTGCCCTGGGGGGCTGTGCTGTGCCCACCACCCTCTGGGACACAGCCTTTCCCTGAGCCTCACCTGATGAAGCACCATGCTGACAGATGTTCCAGTCAGCTGGAATGAAGGTACCTGCTTCAGGCTGGCCTTAATCCCCTAAATTAGGGATGCTTGTAATGCTGTGAAATATTTGGTAACATTTTTCCCCCCCCTCTTTATTAACATTCATACTCCCCCTGACCTCTTCCTTTTCCTTCTTAGTGATCATAGAATCATACAATTAGTTTGGATTGCAAGGGGCCTCAAGGATCACAAAGCTCCAAATCTCCGCCACACGCAGGGCCACCAACCTCCACATTTCATAGCAGCCCAGGCTGCCCAGGGCCCCATCCAACCTGGCCTTGAACACCTCCAGGGATGGACAGGGCATCCACAGCCTCTCTGGGCAGCTGTTCCAGCACCTCACCACTCTCACAACAAACAACTTCCCCCTGACATCCAACTGAAATCTGCCCTCATTCAGTTTCAAACCATTTCCCCTTGTCCTGCTGTTATCTCCCCTTTCCAAGAGCTGACTCCCCTCCTGTTTGTAGGCTCCCTTTAGGTACTGAAGGCTGCAATGATTCACCCCACAGCCTTCTCTTCTCCAGGCTGAATGATGCTCATCAGTGATGCTGACGACAGCTCTGTGCATTCTTCTTAGGATTTTGGAGGTTTGGTCAGTTGATGTCCTTGCTTTAGGTTGCATTAGACCAGCATGAAGGTATGGATGAGACTTTTCAGTCATTTTTTTTCTTGCTCCCTCGGACACAAAGAAATCACAGCGGCCCTGTAGCAGTTGGACCATTTTGGAGCACTGTGCATCCCCAGACTGCAGTTGTGGGGTGATGCTCAGTGCTTCTCTCTTTCTTCACTGGGTTGGTTTAGAGTTTCTCACATATCCTGTGCCGCTGTGACCGAAGTAATTGCATGCTGCCTCAGGGTCTTTTTCTGTGGAAAGCGTGATATAAATTTCCTTATGGACCCAAAGGAATCCGAGGTGTTTAAATGCAGCAGCCTGCAAAACCTGCAGTTGCTGATGGAAGAGAAATGCTAATTTTTGAACTGGGGAAGGTCCGGAAGTAAAGCAGTCAATATAGGCCCTCCTAATACTATTTAACTTGCTATTAACTTTAGCTGATTTGACAGCTCAGTGCGGCAGAATTTTTATTGAAAACACGGCAATATTGTAGAAGTTGTCATGTGCAAACCTCGAGGCTGTGGTTGCCTGGGAACTGCCAAGCGTTGGGCTGCTGCTGGGAGGATGCCAAGGCTCAGATACTGCCGGAATCGATCAACGGAGGAGTGGTTCACAAATTTATCAACGTTGTCATTACTCTTTTTTAATTAAAAGCCGCCGAGCAGAGGAGCGTGACTCTTCCAGCTCCGGCTCTGCCTGTGACCGTGTGTCCCTTCTCACGGGGTGCCAGGACACGGCCTCAAGGAGCAGCCCTTTGCTCAGCCTGAGGGGGGGTGGGAGGGTCCTCGGGACCCCCAGCGTGGCATCCCCACTCTTGACACCTTCTCCTGCACCTCTGGGCAGCGCCAGGAGAGGGGTTGGTAGCGGAGACGAGGAAACAAAGTGGAGGAACCGCATGAAGCGTTGGGGAGGTTTCACAAGAGAATGGATCAGCGGGTGAGTGCTGGAGGAAATTGATTTACAAGAACAAAGCAGTGGGTAATTATTGAAGGAATTTTGGGTAGGTGAGTAGGTAGCACTAACGTGTGTTTTCTTTTCACTCAAAACAGTTATTAAAGCAGGGAAAAGCGATTAGCGAGAAGGAGGTGTTGACGCTAAAGCTTTCGCTAAGGATGTCTTCAATGTGAGAGTTAACGACCAACAAACTGATATGTGGTAGAGTAGCTATACTGTTATTCAAAACCAGGAAAATTAAACAGTTGGAAAACAATTTCTGATAAGATTTAACCATTGCATTTCCAGAAGTTCACGTTTCCCTAGTCTGTTTCCATTCTGTAATAAAAGAGAATGGATGTCAGAGAGATAACTGAGAGGATTTATCAAGACTTCAGAGGAACTGGATGGAAACACCTTTGGAATGTCTTTACAAGTTGCCTGGGGACGCAAAAAGAGCTGCAATGCCCTGAATGCCTAGCAAAGAGATTGGCTCAGGAAAAGCATGACTCAGTGATGAATTCCTGTCTTCAGGGGAGTTTGGCAGGAAGGAAAGTACCTCAAAGTTTGTGACTTTCCTCAGAATGTTGGTGGTTTGAAGAGGACACGTGCTGGAGGGCTGAAACAAAGGGTGGATACACAGGAACGTCCACCCAGAGAACTGCCAAAGCCTAAGACAGCAGTTGGCCCAAGGCCTGGGTGTACATGGGAATCCCCTGTTGGTCTCCTTCAGGAAATCAGAGTATATATTTTGAGTGCTCTTAGTGCTCGCATCAAGGATAAGGAAAAGGAGCTGTGGTGAGGCTGACCAATGGCCACATCCCTTTTGATGGAGGAAAGGTGGTGGAGCAGATCCTGATGGAAGGCATCACAGGCACATGAAGGTCAGAAGGTGACTGGGCTAGCATGGATTTGCTGAGGGTGAATCACGCCCAACCAACCCGACTGCTTTACCCATTGGGGTGGGTGATGATGCTTGAAGAGGAGAGCACAGGAAATGTCCACATAGAACTTGAGGAGGTTTTCAGCGTGTTCTCCTCAGAGTGTTCTCCTGTAACATCCTTACTGCAAAATAGGAGTGAGATGGTTTGGATGATTGGAGGACGAGGTTGGTGGACAGCTCGCTGGACCACCAGGCTTAAAGGCTGGCCGATGGCCATACAAAGCCCATCTGGTAGCTGCTTAGGAGCTTGTTTCTCAGGAATGAATATGAAAGCTTACACCATGTAGTATCTTCTTACCTGAGCAGCTCCAGCCAGTCTAGGAGCAGTCAGCAGGCTGAGGGCCACGCTGCTCCTCAGAAGGGTCTCCACCAGCTGCAGGAATGGCCTTAAGGGCTGGCAGAGGCAAATCCTGCCCATGAGCTGCAGCAGTGCTATGGAATGTAATGGGGTAGGGCAGAATGGGTGACTAGACAACAGGTTCCTTGGCAAGAAAGGCCGAGGGACCCCAGGAACCCCCTGACCCAACACTGGCAGTGCCTTTGGCAATGAAGGCTGAGCACACCGTGGGTGGCAATGGCTGGTGGTAGTCAGCATGCAAGAGTGGAGATGGCTTCCACCACTCAGCACTGGTAAGACCCATACAGATAGTGGGGTCACCAGCCCAGGGCAGGCATTGCTGTAGCCCAGAAGGTTCCACAGAGTCCCTGGGATAGTTGGAACTGAGGTTCAGGAGACAGGAGGAAAGGCTGAGAGTAGGGTTTGCTCAGACCAGGGAGGAGAAGACAGAAGAAAGACTGTACTGCCATCTGCAACTGCCTAACAGAGTGGGGAGAGGTGATGGAGGTGGACTCCTCTGGGAGTGACATGGTGGAACAAGAAGACTGAGCTATGTCCAGAGACATCCTCCTCTGTGGCCTTCCTTCATCGCAGGGAAGTGGTCTGGGGCCTCGAGAAGTCGAGGTCTCTGTCCTTGGAGGTGCTTGGCCAATGCTGTGCAGCCTTTAGCTGGTCCCCCCTGCTCAGAGCAGGACCAGCTTTCCCCAGAGCCCTCCACTGGTGTCAGTCTGTGTCTCCCTGCTGTGGGTCTCCTTGGGTGAACCCATGCAGGGTTGTACAGAAATATCCATTCTGGGTTTAGAATGGACAATGACAATGGCAAAAAAAAACTCTGCCAGTTTGTCTTACTATCCTTCTGAGCTTTGTTTTAAAAGACTTTATTGCTGGGGAGTAGAAGTTAGTGCAAGTTGACAGAACCGCTGCAGTTGTAACTAACAAGGTGGATGTGCAAATGTCTTGGAGTCGTAAGTATGAAGAAACAGGATCCACCCACAGAATTAGCCTAGTTGTAGATACCTGGAGGCAGAACTGTGGTAGGTTAATGTGAAATGAGGGAAGTTGTAACTTGGAATAAAAGAGTGGTATTAAGCTGTAAACTAAGAGATAGTGTTGCAATTAAAGTCAGATCTGGGTAGGGTGCCCTGACTGGGGTGAGCCAAACAACCCGTGATGCACGCAGTGCTGATTTGTGGTTATGACTACACGAGTGGTGGTACCTGGGAGACCAATTTGGAGTCGATTGCCAGAACCCCGCGGCATGCCATTGAGCAGATCAGCATGAGTGTGTCTAATGAAGACGTCGTATCTGTCTCCTTGTCTTGCAGTGTTCGCATCAATTCCCAAGGAAATAATACCTGTTTCTATTTTCCATGCCACTTTTGGTTTTGTCGCATTCCATCTCAGTGTTCCTTTTCCCACTCTGGGGACTCTTGTCTATTTAGTTGAGCATCACATGGACGCTGCTCCAGGCCTTTGGTCATCCTGCCCTCCCTTATCCACATCTTTCCCATTCTGGCACAGCTGGGGCTGCACACACCTCGAGGACATGGGCGTACCACGGTGCAATGGAGCTTTCTGCTTCTTTGGCAGTACTCTCTGCCTCCTTCTCCAGTCCTTTCCCCTCATGCTCCTCTTTCAACAAATGCTGTTTTAGAGTTGTTAAAGGCCGCATCCCTACCTCACCACTCTTTTTTTTTAATGCTAACGTGGAGTGAGCTGGCGCTGTGCTCTTCGAAATAAAGAATGTTCTAATTCATTCAAATACAGCTAGCATTGTACATATACAACACAGTTCTACAGGTAGCTAGTTCCAGATCTGGAAAACAAGAAGATGAGAACTGGGAAGAATATGGGGTTTGGCTGTCAGAGTGAGGTGGAGTGGTCAAAGCAAACTGAACCCAAAGGGCCATGTGCTTTAAAGGAAACTGCTAATGCAATGTGTGGAGATAGAAGCAAGCGGACAGTGAGTCAAGGACAGTATTTTGTAGCTGTAAGTGACAGCTGGGAGACAGATGCTGGAATATTGCCTCCGGCTCTGAATTCTACTCTTTAAAAAGTATATTTAAAATTAAAGAGGATGCTGAAAAGAGCAACAAAAAGAATTTGAGATCTGGAGAAAATGCATTACACTTTATGAAGGTCAATCTCTTCAGCGCACCCTAAACAAGACTGAGAGGTGACTGTTAATGGAGGCTGGAGCACAGCAAGGAGCTGAGTACTAAACATCTGTTCAGTATCACAGAGAAAGATATAAAGAGAAGGAATGATTGAATGTTTAAACAAAGGGAATCAAATGAGAATTAAGACATACCTTTTATCGAGGATGAGTATTTGGCTTGTGAACTTATCCAAGGAGGGAGCATGCTTTCCACTGCGTATGTGTTTGGGTTTTTTTCTTTTTTTCTTTTCTAAGACCCAAGTGGGATGGATTTCAGCTTACTATGGGAGTTAATGGTTGACTCTTGCAGCATAGTGGTGCATTGCTCAGACTGGACAATCTGACAGGCCTTCATGGCTTTACATTTGCTAAATCAGAGAACATCTTGCCCATGTGTTCCTAAGGCAACTGCAGTGTGCTGTTTTCATTGGTTTCACCAATTTTCCAGCCAAACCTGATTTCTTTCACTCTTTTATACTGAGAAGTTCTTTACCTCTTCTGAATGTGTTTGCTAGATGTAGCACTTGGGGACAGGGTTAGAAGGCAGTTAGTGGGCATAGTGGGGATGGGTTGGGGTTGGACTTGGTCGTGACCCTTAGAAGTCTTTTCCATCATCAGAGATTTTATGATAAGGGCTTTTCTACAAAATTACAGTTTTTCTGTGTTGATGCTGAGTGAACAGAAGATTCTGTGTACCCTTTTGAAGAAGCAACTTAACTTTCCGTGGCATTTGCCAGCCTTAAATCAAGCTAAAGTTTCTCGGATCCTCATTTTCCTCACACATTAGACAGTGCTCGTGCATTAGATGGTGGTTCCTGATTATTTTCTTTTTGTTGTGGTTGTGATGTTACAGTGACATGCTGGAATCAGTTCCGGGTCTCTGAAGGAAATCATTACCTCTTTAATCCTGTTGAGCTCTTTCTTTGG
Source organism: Phasianus colchicus (assembly GCF_987193195.1). Classification (NCBI taxonomy): domain Eukaryota; kingdom Metazoa; phylum Chordata; class Aves; order Galliformes; family Phasianidae; genus Phasianus; species Phasianus colchicus. Next base: position 360,425 of record NC_143436.1, read on the forward strand.
GCCTGAACAAAGCTGATCCCAAACTTTTTGCATTTCCTTTGCCCTGTGCTGAGTTCAGCAGTTGGTTGAAGTGGGATGGCAGTGGTGCTCTTCAGCAGCCCTCCCCTTGCAGGTGGCTGACAGGAAAGCTGTTGCAGCTCTTCCTTGCCAGAGCCACTCACTTGGAGTTAATCAGGTGCTGAATCTCTTCAAACATTCATTTCAAGCCGTGTTTGTATCAGAGGCAGCTGCTAGACTGAAAGCAGTGATGGAGGGTCTTTAGGATGGGGGTGGCTGTTACTGTTAGGAGTTGTAATACAACTTTGGACTCTCATGTCTTTTAAAAAGCATTAACTGAATGGTTTCCTGGCTCAGGCAAGGGATACAGGAGGATGACACAGCAGTCAACAACGCCCTCTCAGACTGTCTTACAAGCAGCAACTGTTTCGCTGGAAAACCTAGCAAACCCAAATCCTTTATCTACAGCACATAACTCTGCAAGAAGGGCTTGTGCATGGCTGCTTTCCTGCTGGGAGCCAAGAGCCTCCCTCCTGCTCATTATCTCGTTTCCTCTTGGTGGGGGCAGTTTCTCCCAGCATGGTGTTCCAGCACATCAGATGGCAAGGCCAGAGCTTTCCTCAGGAGGTGATCTAAGCCCCAAAATTCTCATTGTTTTGCTAGTGTACACAGCTTGTTCTGTAAGCTGGTCCCAATCTGCCCACCACCAGCACCCGATGCACAGGAAACTCGTTCTAGCTTCTCCTGGTGGTTGTTGCTCTGCAAGGAGCAAGCTCCTTCCTTGTGTTCCTGCAGGAGAACAGCTGCCTGCAGGACCCTGCAGGGGATCTGTGATCTGCCCCAGGTCACGGGAAGACACCACAGCTGAAAATGCTGCTGAACAAAAATGCTTTTGTCTTGATTTCAGTTGGAACCAAGTTTTTTTTGTTTATTTATTTGTTTTTTAATTTAGTTCAGAGTGTCTGATATGATGCTACGTTTTAACTTTGGGAGTAAAACGGTATTGCTAATACACCCATATTTCGATGTTGCTGAGCAGCGCTGCACAGAGCCACAGACATTTCAGCTCCTTGTGCTGTGCTGCAGTGAGGGACTGAGGGGCAACAAGGAGCTGTGTGGAACAGAACCAGCACTGCTGACTCAAGCTGGGCACAGAAATATGGCATCATGTGAGAAAATTGTAAAACTGCAGGGAGTTGAGTTGGGGGGCACTGCTCAAGGACAGGCTGGGTGTTGGTTGGCAGATGGGGTGCAGCTGTGTCGTGCAGGGCTTGTTCTGTAAATACATATAATCATTACTATTCTTTTCCTTTTCCATTTTCTGTCTCAGTAAATATTTTTTATCTCAACCCATGAATTCTACTTTGGGTTTTTCCCCTCCCCTGGCTTCTCTCCCTCCATCCTGGTGGAATGGGACAGGGAGTGAATGACCACATGTGTGGTGCTGCACTGCTGCCAGGTGAATCCATGGCCGGCTTTGACCAGAACGGAGAAAATAAATGTACAATTGGGAATACCAAGCACAGTCTGTAAAAGAGAGGCAAGGAGGTCCCCTGGGCTTGTTCTACATCATTCCTATAGTATGGCTCAGGCCCTGCTCCCAGCCTAAGTCTTGCTCCCGGCCTACACCTCGCTCCCAGCCTAGGCCTCACTCCTGGCCTGGGCTCTACTCCCGGCCTAGGCCTCATTCTTGGCCTAGGTTCTACTCCTGGCCTAGGCCTTGCTCCCAGCCTAGGCCTCACTCCTGGCCTAGGCTCTACTCCTGGCCTAGGCCTCATTCCTGATCTAGGCTCTACTCCCAGCCTAGGCCTCACTCCTGGTCTAGGCTCTACTCCCGGCCTAGGCCTCGTTCTTGGCCTAAACCCCACTCCTGGCCTAGGCCCCGCTCCCAGCCTAGGCCCCTCTCCTGGCCTAGGCCCCACTCCTGGCCTAGGCTCCTCTCCTGGCTTAGACCCTACACCAGGCCCTGCTCCCAGCCTAGGCCCTACTCCCAGCCTAGACCTCACTCCAGGCCTAGGCCCCTCTCCAGGCCTAGGCCCCTCTCCTATCTTAGACCCCCACCAGGCCCTGCTCCCAGCCTAGGCCCTGCTTCTGGTCCAGGACCAACTCCCAGCCCAGGCCCTGCACGAGGCGCCACTCCTGATCTGGGAAGGAGAGGGTGAGTATGTCCCCTGGGGTTGTACTGCACCATTCCTCTGGCATGGCCCAGGCCTTGCTCGCAGCCCAGGCCCCACACCAGGCCCTGCTTCTGGTCCACGCCCCACTCCCAGGCCGCTCTCTGCTCCTGTCACCTTTGTCAGCTTTACCTTTCCTGTTTCTGTTTTTTCCTGAACAGATAGGGCGGACAGGCTCGCGCGTGATGCAGAGGATCTGGGTGTGCTGCCAATTTCAGTGTAACAGCCTCCATTGCTCTGTCTTACACCCCAGCATGGGCACGCGTGGCCCTGCTGAGGAACCCTGTGTTGGAAACCTGCAGAATTCCCTCACCTTTGCCTACTATTTTCCCGCTCAGTTGCAGGGATGAAGGGGCGCTGCCTTGCTTTGGGCAGTCTGGTTTATGGCAGTAAGCAGCCATGCTGAAAACACTTGGGAAATAAGAGAGCCTCAGCCCAGGATGAGCCACACCACAGCCTCACCTGCGTTCCATCAGCTCCCTGCTCCCTCTGCATCCCTGAGGTTTTATGGCTTTGTCACCATTGTCGTTTTGCATGCAGTTGTCGGGGTTGTTCTCTGCTCTGATCTCAAAATGGCAACTCCCATTTTCTAAAGGAACTCTTTCACTTTCTATAGATTCCTCTGCTCTGTTGTTTTTTTGTCCGCTACGTCTTTCTCTGGGGGCCTCTTTGGGGCCATTTTTCCATTTTTGCCATACGTTTGCTCAGAGCTTCTGATGTGATATTATGAAATATGCTACCTGCTGCCTGCAAGAACATCACCTTTTCAGCTGCTACTTTTAATTTCCTTTCAATTCTCTCTCATTTTTGTGCACTTTGATGAAAAAATTTTGTCTTCTTTGCTGTTAAGGGGTTGGTCTTTATTGTCGTTATTGCGGGGTGGCTCCTGAATAGATCTTGTCTGTCATCCTGTGCACTGCAGAGGATTGAAGCTGGAGCAATGAGCTCTTTCTTCCTTCAGGAAGGAGTCATCCATGCTGTCTAAAAGTTGAGGAACTGCATTGTTTTCTTTCAGGACTTGTTCCAAAGGCTTTCATTGTTATGATCAGCACTTATAATTGTACAGCAAACTGAAGTGAGTGGCTCATGCTGCAGCTGCCTGCAGCCTGTGTCTTCAGCACAGGGTGGACTTTGTGGTGCCCTGTGTACTCACCCTGATCCCTCCTGCTCAGCATCCTGCAGGAGAGCAGCACAGGGCTGCAGAGTTGCCCTCGTGTCCAAGCTTGGTGCTCCTGTCCTGATGAAGCTGGGTCGGTGCCTGGCTGAATGCCTATGTTTGGGCAACTGAACCCTTCCTGTTCTGCCAATGTCAGCCAGGTTCTGCTGTGGAAGCTGCTAGGGCTGTCCCCACTGTGATGGTGAGAACTGATGTGTCCCCATGCAACAGGTTAGAGGAACTCTTGCTGCAGTGTCTGCCCGAACAAAGTGAGCACAGAGCAGCTGTCTGCTGTGGATCCATGCAGGCTTCAGAGCTGAGACTGTACAGAGAGATCTCTGCAGCTTGCCAGCAGAGACCGGTGGGATTAGTGTCGTCTGTTGGATTGCTCCTGGAATGGCTGTGCTGCATCATGGAGTGCAAAAAGTATGTTTAGTTGCAGGAATTCTGATGGGTTTAGTTCTGTTTATTATGTTTGGTGGAATTTTGAGAAACAGAGCTTTAAGATACACTGAAGTAGTGGGATTATGACCACAAAGGACTGCAGCGTTTTGACCTAACACCAAAGCAGGCGTTTCCTTTTTTTCCAATTTCTGACACTGGTTAACAAAACGTGTTGCAGGATAGAAGCTGTTTTCTCTCCTGCGTATGGAATGTTAATACTCTCCGGAATATGTCTGTGCAGTAAAAGTTCAGGATAAGATTCAGTGATCTTTATTCCAGGATGTTCCTTCAACCAAGGCTTGTTCTTGTCCACATGTGCATGTCTGTAATTTATTTTTTTTCCATTAGTCATACAAGTTTCATAGTGAAAGGCATCATCTGACAGCGAGGGAGAGCCCTGGAGGCTAAGTAGGAAGGTGTAGACGGTGTTTTCTTATTTAGAGTACCCAAAAGAGTGATGCATATTCTACTTCTCTTTGGCATCTCTCGGGTTTTGGGCTCCTGATGTCTCACACCAGCAAGCAGCCGCCTCCTCATTAGCACCTGCTGTAGGACAAGCAATAGTTGATAAGCACACCAACACGCTAATGCGGTCAGCGATGAAATAGATAACGCTGACCTCTGCTTGCAGTACAAATGCATGCTGCCAAGTGCGAGTTATCCTTGCCTGAGAAAAATGAGCCGTAACATCAGCTCAGTGTTGCCTGTATTGCACAGTGAGTTTTCTGGGCACTGTGCAGCGCAGCACTGGCTCTCTGCTGCCTCCCACCTTGTGCCTCAGCAAGACCATTTGCTTTTCTCTAGGCAGAGCTATTTAATTCACAAAACCATAGAGATGCTGCTAAAACCTAAGCAAGCCCCAGGGCTCTGAAGCTGGAGATCATAGAATTGTGGAATAATTAAGGTTGGAAAAGACCTCTAAGGTCGCCAAATCCAACCCCAACCCATCCCCACTATGCTCATTGACTATGTCCCCAAGTGGTTTAGTGGGCATGGTGGTAATGAGTTATGGTGAGACGAGGCTGACAGAAGGAGTGAGGATGTGCAGTTACCTCTGATGCCTGGGATGAGTGCCAGTCCCCTGGGCTGGGTGTGTGGTGTGGTGGTGGGAGCTCCGGCACCACAGATCTGTCAGAGCCCATTGGAAGAGCTGCTGTGTGCATGGAGGGTTGATGTTTGGGCTATATTTATGCTTGGGGAGCCAAGCAGGTGTCTGTGGTCGGGCATCAACTCTTCAAAACCTCCATGAACAAAAATACAGTTATGTAACCGTGTGACTCTGTGCCGGACCTGCCCCTTGGACACTGTGTGTGTCTCTGCTCTCCTGTTTTGCGAGCGATCATATAGTCATGAAGATTGGAAAAGACCTCTGAGATCACCAAGTCCAAGAGCAAAGAAGGAGGAAAACCAAAGTAATCATAACAAGAAGTCAAGGGCCAAAATGCAGGCAATGGGACTTGGGAGAGAAGCTGAGACTGCTGCTGGGGACCTGCTGCTGTGAGCTGAGCTCCGGTGTGCCAGCATGTCCTCTGCTTTTAAACACTTGATTCCCTGCCTCTACCTCCCCTCTTTTACCAACTGACACTGCAAAGGCGATGGCTTTCCCCTCTCATCCTCTTGCTCTCTCTGTATCCCTGCAGTATGCAGCAGCTCTCATTGCCCTCTGTCTCTCCACAGAAGTGTCTGAGGTTGAATCCGGACGTTCCCGTGTGGGCCTCCAAGCAGCGCATTCTGTGCACCCTCAACCACAGCCTGAAGGATGTGCTCAACTACGGGCTCTTCCAGCCGGCCTTCAATGGCAGAGCAGGGAAGTTCCTGGACGAGGAGCGCCTGCTGCGGGAGTACCCCCTGAATCCCGACACTCCCGTCCCCTACCTGGAGGTAGCTGTCTTTTTTAATGTATATATTTATAAATATATATATGTGTGCGTGTGCCTACGTACATCTACAGGTATATATACACACATATGTGGAGAAGTACGTAGGAATCATCCCATCCCTTCCTCTATAGTCTCTAAAAGCAGCACAGAAATTAAGCGCCCTCCCACCCGCCCCTATTTCCCCCCATTTCCCATCAGGACGAGGTGCAGAGATTTCTGTGGGTGTGTGTTTACTCGCAGAGAATCCGTCGAGGGAAAGCTCAGGCAAACGCCTCTGAGCTCCAGTTTTAGTTGCTCATGGCTCTGCCTGGTGGAGCTCTGTGATGTTGGCCGTGGCCCTGAGGGTCTGATTCTGCTTCCCGAGCCCGCTGGTCACATCCCCTTCTTCTTATACTGGCAGATAACTGCCATGGGGAATTGGAGTTAGGGAGGGAAAGCTGTAGGGAAAAGCACAGGAAGGTCTTTGGAAATGAGGCTGAAGGGGTTGAGTTTGATGTTTTTTACTTTAATTTTACATTTACTTTCATAGAATGATAGTATCTTAGAATGGCCTGGATTAAAAAGGACAGTGATGCTCATCTGGTTCCAACCCCCTGCTATATCCAGGGTCGCCAACCAGCAGCCCAGGCTGCCCAGAGCCACATCCAGCCTGGCCTTGAGTGCCTGCAGGGATGAGGCATCCCAGCCTCCTTGGGCAACCTGTTCCAGTGCCTCACCACCCTCTGTGTGAGGGTTTTTTCTTTAAATTTAATTCACAATTACTGTGAATTGCAGAAGGGAACACTGTGCTTTGACAGCAGTGACCATTCCTATACAGACCTCATTCACGTAATGAGCATGGAGGATAAATGCTAGGTTTCATTCTATATTATATTCCTTTCCAGAACATTAATTGGGACAGAAATGAATTGAATTTCTCTGTACTGACATTCAGTACAGATTTTGGTGTGGGGCTGAGCAGGCTGTGTGTATCACAGGGTGACCAGGAGCAGTTTGTGGGCTCTATTGACTCCCCACTGGCTGTATGGAACGTTGATTACCTGCAGGCAGACCTCTGGTTCCGGAATTCTGTGCTATAATTTACCCTCAGAGCCTACTTAGGAAGCATTACACACTTAAGCTGCATGAACTCTTACAACTGCAAGCGTGAATGCTGTTACTATAACTAATCCCAACTAATTTGGAAAGAAAATACTGCACAGTTTCTTAGTAAACTAATGTCAAATATAGACTAAAACATTTGCAACATCATGAGGAATGCTTGCAAATAAACCTATGAGGTAGTCAGTTCCTTAACGTTCCTCCCGTAGGCTTTAGTCCTTTGTTTTGTATGGTTCAGCATAATGTCCACACTTAATATCTCAGTGCACACATCTAAAAGCAGACCTGACGTGAATGTTTACCGTGGGTCATTTCAATTCTTCCTAACCTGATAAGAATGGCAGCTGAGCACATGAAAATCATGTTGGAAAACCAAAAGTGCCATTTACAGGGCACCGATCCCATGCTGCTCCCATAAGATAAGTGAGCCCTCAGGGCTGCATGTGGAGGTGACCAGATTGATGTGGATTTGTACAGAGTGACAAAACATTACGGAGTGACACAGAGGGACTTCGGGCAGTGCTTCCTGCCAGGTGATGCTCGGGGTGCAGGGCTGACTGCTGATGCTGTGCAGAAGCTCAGAGCAGCTGATGGTGCCACACAGCTCTGCTCTTCTCTGATGCAGTTTTGCCTTGCCCCTGGGTGGCAGTGTGTGCTGTCACATCAGAGTGACACAGCCTGCCTTCCCCATCTGCACAGCTGGGATTGGAGCTGGTTGCACCCCAAAATGGTGTGGGGGTGGAGAGGAACCCTGGCAACACCTGCAAGGGGCCAACACCTGTATGTCGGTGGGCTGGGCAGCTTTTAGCTGGGAATGATTGAAAAAAGTGGTGTGAGGACATATCTGCCCAGGATTTCTTGTTTATAACAAGTTCTGGAACCCAAGGGCAGCTGCAGCAGGCTGAAAATGAGGTAATGTATTGCCAGCATTCGAAAGTAACTCCAGCCCAAAGATAACTTGGTGTCAGTTCCAGCTGAAATAATGGGATGCTGGCGACAGATGAAGTTCATAACAGTTCACAATCTCAGAACGCAATTGAAAAAAATCTAATCAAATCCAACCTCTTTAAGGAGATCATAATTCTGCCCTATGAAGATGGCTGCACAAAGGCAGCAGCCGCTGGGGAGGACCTGGTTTTGTTCTATGAGCTCCCGTTTGGGGTCAGCGCTGTAAGGTGTCTGTAGGACATGTGGATGAGTCTAGGTGGGTTTCTTAGCGACTGATGTCAGATGCTCTGTGGGTACCCCAGGGTTTGAGTGTAATGTGTGTGAGTTGGGCTCGAGGATCCTTGTGGGTCTCTTTCAACTTGAGATACTCAACAGTTCTACCAATTAAAAATTGCTGCTGGCAGAGGTCACAGCAGTGTGAGTGCAGTCATTTGGTACGGGAGCCATCAAAGCACATTCCTAAATTGGACAGCGGTGTGGCTACTTGCAAAGGAGGGGCTCTCGTTTCTGAAAACAAAGTTTCTGAAGAAAATTGTCAGTCAAAAAGGCTGTCATGAATTCCCAGTGTGATCGTATGGGATCCTGGGATCCTTTGGTGTGTACCCTGACAAACTGCGAGGTGGTTCCAGGGGTGGTTCGGGTGAGGAGATGGACATCAGAGCAGTGTTTGGTCACAGTCAGTACCTGGAAGCACACTGAGAAGAGCTGAAACCACACAGACTGATAGGAAGAACTGATCAGAGCCTCTTCACTGAGCAAAGCAATGAATGAGGAGAGAAAAGGGGGAGGAGAGCAGCAGATCCTGTCCTGTTGTGTTCAGATTTAGACTGAGGGTCTCACTGCAGGACTTCACTGGAACTGCTCCAGAGCAAACTGATGCTGAGTGGGCTTCGTGCATCTCACATCTGACTGTTCTCCTTCTTGCAGTTCCGGTACAAGCGGCGTGTGTACACCCAGGCTTTACTGGATGACAAGCAGTTTGCCAAGCTCCATACCAAGGTAAGGCTGGAGTTGAGCCTGTGAGCTCAGAGCCCTGAGTGCATGCACAGCACCAGTGGTCCATCCTGATGGGCAGTGGTGTCTGTGAGCACCAGGACCTGGGGGGGTTCAGCTTTCCTCGCTCGCCAGAGCTCAGATCCCTCCTGTGAGCTGCTGGTGTGGCCAAAGCCGGGGTGGTTTTGGTGCGTTGTGAGTGGAAGAACTGCACTGAGTGGTGCAATTGTGTGTGTTGTGGTGGGCACTGCTCCGTTGGAGGTCTGGGTGCCAGCTGTGTGCAGGGCAGTGCAGGGGAGCACACAGTGGGTTGGCTGAAAAGCAGCTTTGTTCTGTTCTGTGCCCTGTGTGGGTGATGGAAGACCCAGGAGCACAATGTGCACATTGAGCAGCCTGCTGTTCTCCTGCTCAGGGGCTGTTGCACACCTCCATTGTTGGACTGCTGCACCGTGGTCAGTGATGGAGGAATGTATAAAGATTAATGGCTGGGGATACCCCTGGTGGCACAGCTGGCAGGTGTGGGGTGATGGGCACTGTGGGGCTGGGGCAGTGGGGGTGATGGGTGCTGTGGGGCTGAGGTGCTGCGGGTGATGGATGCTGGGGTGACAGGCACTGTGGACCTGGGGAACTGGGGCTGACAGGTGCTGGGCACGCAGTGGTTGGTTGGGTGGATGCTCTCCTGCATTGCTCCTTCCCAGCCAGCTGCATTAACTCCATGATATCGTTTCTCATCTAAGAAACCAAGAGCAAAGAGTGTGGAGAGGTCTGGGACCAGCAGGGGGTTTCTGTTGTCACTGATAATTGTTCCCTGCAGCACAGGGTTTGTGGGGATGGTGCTGGTTCCTGGGATACTGGGGCCAGCAGTGGGCAGGAGGAGCAGGGTGGGCAGCATTGGTGTGGCTGGGGGTGGGAGGACAGCCTCAGCACCCACCAAATGCAGCCCATTTCTGGGGGATCCCATGGGGAAATGGGGTCTCAGGGCAGGGAGCAGAGCTGTGGAGGACTCCTGGGTTGCCCTGTACAGTGGAGGAAAGTGCCAGGAGTCTCTGGGGTTCTTGTTAAGAAGGCTGTAGGACACAGAACTGCTCCTGCTGTAGGGCTGCTAACTGCTGGCTCGGTCCTGCTCGTGTGTGTTCTGTGAGGGAGGCAGGAGGGAGCTGTAAGCTCTCCATGAACATGCACAGCAGCAGCAAGAGCAGAGCAAGGGTGGAGCCACAGGCAGAACACGAGGGGAGAAAAAAAAACCAACTTTGTCCCAAAGGGCTTGACCTACTGCAAAGGTTAAAATCTTCATGGGAAGAAACACGTCCTCTGTCTTCCTTTAGCAGAGTAGCAGAAAGGAGGAATGAAATACTGCCAGGGCTCAGATCTGACTCACGAAGATGAAAGTCGTGAGGTTTCTGTCTTATGGCATAAGAATATCCAGGCAGCAGATCTGGAAAGGGCTCAGCATCTCCCTGGCGCCAGGAAGCATGAATCACTGCTGAGCCCTGCCAGTGGGAGCCGCGCTTCCTACAGGGAGGGCTGAGCTGGGGAGACCCGGGCGGCAGCGTCTGAGGGCATCCCCAGGAGTGTGCAGGAGCCAGAAATGTGCTTTATTAAATATTCACTTAATCTCTCTGCTTTAATGTCTGCTTAAAATAACAAATCTCCTTCAAGTCGTTTCTTTACTTTTAAGCTGTCCCTTGCTACTGAAGGACGGCATCTGAGGGAGATGTGCAGCCCTGCTCCCATTTGCTTCCATCAGGAGGATGCTGATGTTCTCCCGGAGCTGCGGTGCTCCTGGGGCCAGCAGAGCCCCATTCCTCCCCAGTGCATGACTGAGCAAGGGCGGGATTGTTTCCATGTTAACTGAAATGAAGCCTTATCTCCTGGGCAGTGAAATGCTGTTCTTTTTGTGCTGCTTTTTTTTTTTTTTTTTTTTTTTCTTTTCTTCCCTGAGATTCAGTAATTAAAAGCAGTGAGAATTAGCTTTGGGTCTAATGGGACGGTAGGACTGCTGCTCAGGCATGTGCCCAGCCCTACCCCTGCCATGGGCTGTGTGCCTTCCAGCTTGGGCTGCCCAGGGCCCATCCACAGTCTTGGGCACCTCCAGGGATGGGGCACTCACAGCTCTGGGCAGCAGTGCCCGCACTGCACCACTTCTGGGTGAAGGATTTATGTCAGATGTGAGGGGAAATCTCCCCTTTTTTAATTTATTCCCCATGTCCCATCACTCTCTGCCCGTGTACAAAGCCATTCTCCTCCTGTTGAGCAGCTCCTTCAGGTCACAGGGAGGTCTCCCCTGTCTCTTCTCCAGGCTGAAGTCCCGAGGGCAGAGCAGAGGGGGACGGTCCCCTCCCTGCCCCACTGTCCCCTTCACCTGCAGCCCAGGGGGCAGTCGGCTGGAGACCTGTGCCTAATGAGCTCACCTAAAGGAGGGTAAAGCACCAATGAGATGGGATGGTCTCACATTGTGCTGGGAAGGGTCAGGTTGGAGATTGGGGACAATCTGTGCTGCAAAGAACAGTCAGCACTGCACAGCTGCCCAGGGCAGTGGGGAGTCCCCATCCCTGGGGGTGTTCAGTGACCAGAGGGATGTGGCACTTGGGGACGTGATCAGTGGGATGGGTTGGAGTTGGACTGGGGAGATCTCAGAGCTCTTTTCCAACCTGAATGACTCTGTGATTCTGTGTTCTACAGGAGGAGATGGGCTCCAGTGTAGTGGTGGAGCAGTCTGAGCGCAGCCTGGGAGCTCCCGTTATGGTGACAGAACAGTGCAGACTGGTTTGCACTCCTATCTAAAATATTGTCATAGCCCAGAAAATCTGATTGGAGAGACAAAGGAGCTCATTAACGCCAGCAGGAAGTGCTGGATGGTGAAAGGGCTCACAGGGAAGTGCCATGAGCAGATGAGCAGCTGTGCAGTTAACTCCTGGAGCACTGTGCCGTGCCTGCAGCCTGAGTACCACTGTGTTTAGGCTGCAACTCATGCTTCCTTGTCAGCTCTCAGAGCAGCAAGCCTGGATGCTGACCCTCCTCCTTACATTGCGTTCACCTCTGCCCCCTGGTCCTCAGCCCACAGCATCTCTCTGCTGCCCTTGGTCCTGTTAATGCTGGGAGTGCTTCAGGCAGGTTTGGAGAAGCGCTGAGCCTCAGAGATGGCATGTAAAGATTCTTTGTGTGTGCAGTGAAATGGATTATCAGGCATTTCTGCTTGCTGCTGCCTGGGCAAGTGCTTGTAAAGTGACTGTACCCGGGAGGAGGTCAGTGGCTTCCTGCCTTCTGTAGGCACCATGAGCATGTGGCATGTGCCATGCTCTGGATGGCGGGTGGTTTATCTTAATCCTAGCTGCTGTTAGGAGCAGACCAGGCCCTGAGGAAACATTCACCTTGCTTTGATACTGAAAAGGCAGGAATCATCAGCATGCAACTGCTGTGAAGGGCTGTTTGTCTCCCTGTGCTCACAGTGGGTCCGGCAGCATCCCTGCAGTCGGCTCTCCCTGCACTCAGCCCAAGCTGAGCAGCCAGCAGCAGTTAGAATAATTTTTCTGCCAGAAGAATATCTTGTTTATTTTCTTTCATTTTGATTCAAGAGAGAAAAGCTGGTGAGAAAAGCTTGTTCCCTCACACCAGCTTCTTCTCCATGAGCTTTTTCTGGAGGGTGTTGATTTTTCTTGAGGTTTTGTACCAACAGAGGATAACGGGCTGCACACGATGTCTCAGTGGGACGACCAGGGCTGTGCTTCCTCCCCAGGAGCAATCCTGGCCTTAACCCCAGGCTTTGGGGAATGTGCCTCAGACCAGCTCAGCAGAGTGAACACAAGGTGTTTTGGGTATGGGTGCAGAAACGAAGCACAGGGAGCGGTGGCCGTGGGTTGGACAGCCAGCCCTACTGGTTCCCCAAGCAGTGGGATGAGGGCAGAGCCAGGTTTCAGTTCTTGTCTCTTCTAACAGGGCTCCTCCTTTGGTGGGAGCAAGGTGGGTTGGCGGTCAGCCTGCAGGAGATGCAGGTGATGAGCACAGATCCGCTGCAGAGGCTGGGATGAGGCTGCAGTGGTTGTGGGGTTGGGGTGGGAGGGTCCCACCTTCCCCCAACCCCTTCTGCCCGACCCTCACACAGCCCTTCCATGCCAGGGGGTTGGGAGATAGGGCTGTGAAACGCCCTTTCAATCAGCCAGGGGCGGCCATACGCTAGGCTGATTTCATTGGATGAGTTATTGCTGAGTCTTGCTTTTTTCTGCACAGAGAAAGTTTCCATCATGCCAGTCAGGACATCCATCACCACACACTGATTTGAAAATCACCCTAATCTCCATGAATACATTGCTTCTGCTCATGGGAAGATGTACTGGGAGATGATAGCTTTATATACGTGCGTTTAGGTTTCAGTTTTTTGCATGTAGGAAATAGGATGCGGTGCCTTTATTGGCTCCTGATGTTTCTTTTGTTATTTTGATTTGTATCAAACTATTTTTGGGCGGAAGCTGGAATTCAATTAAAATTAAAGCAAAGTAACATTTTAAATCGTATCTTTATCACTTCAATAAATGTTCCTTGAGTGTACTGGGTACAGAAAAGGAAAAGTAAATCTATCAGTACATATCTTTTGCATTTAAAGCTGACTGATCTTTCAAACAAAGGGAGATTGGGTTTGTATTAGTGGTTCCCATTACAAACTCTCAAAGGTATTTAAGTGCCAGAAAATAAGTATCTGGTGAGATTCACAATTGCCTGAGTGGTTTAGGCATTGCTGAGCTCCCCTTGATTTCAGTAGGAGTCTGACATTTGCTCTCTCTCTTCGTGTCTAGTCACCTCAATACATTTGAAAACCTGGCCCCAAATCCTCTAGTTCTTAGAATAATGAGATCTCATTCCTTTCCCACCAGGGTTTTATTCACAGATTGGGGGAGAAAAACAAGCTTCTGCGCTCTCTCAGCTCTCAAATCTTTGGGCTTTGAGTGAATCAGTCCAAATGAAAAGGAAAATGTTCTGTGTTTCTAGCTAAATTGAAACGAAAAACAATCCGATAGGAAAGCTCTTTTATGCAGCATAAGTTGAAAAACCAACATGGGAGAATGTAAATACCAGCATTTGCTTCTGTGAAAAGTGGTTATAATGGGCCCAGCATGGGACACGACTGTGACATATTTATAGATTTCCAGAGCCAAGGATGGTTTGTTCTGGTTCTGAACGGTGCAGGAGGAGTGTGCTCGAATTCGTGGCTTTTGGCAGGAGAGTCATTCAATCAATATGGTTTTCTAAATGCTCGTAAATGCTGCCTTCAGCATAAGTTGTCATACCCCAAACTCAGGTTTCAACAGTTGTGTTTTTTAATTGTGGGAAAGAGCCTTCGTGGGGCTGAAACCTTACTGACACAAAGACAGTAAAGCCAGGATGGAGACATAAAACTGAGAGGGTGTCCAAATGAGGGCTGCAGAGAAGGGGGAGGGTCTGAGGGGAAAGGGATGTGAGGAGTAGCTGAGGGTCCTTGGTTTGTTTGGTCTGGAGCAGAGAAGGCTGAGGGGTGGCCTCATGGCGGCCCTACAACTCCTCATGGCAACTCTACAGCCCCTCATGGTGACCCTACAGCCCCTCGTGATGGCCCTACAGCTCCTCATGGCAGCCCTACAGCTTTGCATAGTCCTACAGCTCCTCATGACAGCCCTGCAGCCCCTCACATTGGCCCTACTGTTCCTTATGGTGGTCCTACAGCTTCTCATGTCTCTACAGTCCCCTTAAGGCAGCTTTACAGCTCCCTCATGGCAGCCCTACAGCTCCACCATGGTGGCCCTACAGCTCCTTATGGCCCTAAGCTCCTCATAGTGGCTCTACATCTCCATCATGGTGACCCTACAGCTTTTCATGGCAGCCCTACAGCTCCTCAAGTCCCCTCATGTTGGCCCTACTGCTCCTCCTGGCCTTACAGCTCCCCATGGTGGTCCTGCAGCTCTTCAGTTCTTAACCTCTCTGCTCAGGTCTGTGTTGTGGTTCCAGAGTTGGTACTGGTTCCAATGGTGGTTGAACCATTTGGCTGCACTATGGGATGCCCCAGGGCTCTGAGCTGGGGGTCCCATGGGGCATTCCAGTGCTGGAGGCACTGGGCTGCAATGGCAGGTGTGGGAGAGGCTGTGCAGTATGAGAGGATCTTGATGCAAAGGTTTGAGGTGTGCACTGACCAAGACGTCTCAGTTAGCAATTTCCCATTCCTTTGCTTAATCCCATTTCTTTTATTTCTCACCTCTACCCATTGGCAGAGTGCTGGGAGATCTCTGAGATGTAGCAGAGTGCTTTCCATGGATGCCTGTTTAAAAATGGGGGTCTCTATCTCTCTATGCTCAGGGCAATGCTTAATTTGAGTGGAACAATGGGTTTCCCCAAGTTTATTCTGGAAAACAACTTAATTGATTTAATTATATCTGTATCTATATCAGCTCAGGCCTCGAGCTGCACGTCTGGGGCACACAGCACAGCAGGTGGTAACTGGTGGGAGAGAATGGTTTTCTATTTGTTATTTAACTTCTTAAGCCCATTTGCTTGACAGATTATTTTTGAAGCTTTGCTGTGGATTTGATCTGAGGGTAGATGAACTTTGGAATGTTTGGAAATACAGGATAGTAATTGATTTCCCCCAAAGAGAAATTCCATGCATGGCCCTAGTAGAGTGTAATGCATGGGACTGTGATGTTGAACGTCAACAATGGGAGAATCACATCGTGGAGATGAGGCTGCCTCCCTCTGCATTCTCCTTTTGCTCATGCACTTTTTCTTCAGTTTCTTGCAAAATGCAGAAACTATCATTAAAAGTTGACGGCGTGCTGACGTGGGCTCAGCTCTGCCAGCACGAATCTGGAGGGATGGACAGCACTGTTCCCAGGGGCTGCAGTTACCTTGTGAGTGCCATTGGCTGTTGACCCAAAGGTCTGCAAAGCAAAGCTGGAAGCATGTGTGAAAAGAATGTTTTCAGTCCTGTTTGCCTACCTGGCAGAGCGATAATTTCTAGAGCCTGGAAATCTATTAAACAGCGTATGCATCAAGTGTAGCTACCCAAAAGGGGAAAAAAGAGAAAATCCTCACAGCCTACAGCCAGGCAAGCAGGCTTCAAGGAGTCCTCTGAGCTCTCAGTCCCCTCAGGAGAAAAAGATTTGGTCAAAACAGAGAATGGCATCGTGAACAAAACGATTTTGCAGCCGTAGCTGTGACACCACACAATAACAGCTGGTGGCTGTGAAGTTGGTCTTTCTTCTTAAGCATTTCAGAGTAGTTGGCAAAGAGATGATGCACCATCAAAGTGACTTGGTGACCTCAGGAGGTGCAGTGCTGCTGCAAGATGTGGGCAAAGCCCCAGATGCTGTGTCAGTGGCAGTGCTGCTCAGCACGTTCCATAGCAGTTTCCGTGCTGCCTGGTTGGCAAACACTACAATGTGTGTTTGGAGATGTGTCCGTGTCTCAGGAGTGTGCAACACGTGTCTGCTCTCATGGGGTGTGAGCAGGGGACTGTGGTGTGGGCAGGAGGGATGGCTGGTGGCCCCAATGCCTTCCATACTTTCTTGGGGTGGTCCAGTGATGCCAATGAGGCGTGGACAGGAAGGGCTTCGTCCTGCACAGACCTGTGGTGTGCCCTCAAAAAGGACATGCACCCTATAGGGAGTAGAGCTTCAGGGACCTGGGAATGAATATATGCACTGTCTCCTCATGGGTGCTGTTCTGATGTTGTGCTGGTTGCCTTGGGTCTCTTGGATGGGGATGTTCCTCTGGTGGCTTCTTTCCTCATATTGGGGTGTTAATGCTATGTATTGTGTGTTTTCCTGGGGTGTCACGGCTGCAGGCAAACCTGAAGAAGTTCATGGAATATGTGCAAATGCTGAACGTGGAGAAAGTCTGCAGACTGCTGGAGAAAGGACTGGATCCCAACTTCCACGACCCAGATACTGGAGGTGAGATTGGCCTCTCCAGAAAGGGGGAGATGGCAGAGCAGGGCTGCGGGAGAAAGTGTCCAGGGGAGACAGTGGGAATTTGGGCAGTGGATGTTCTTGGTGGGCATAGCAAATGATGGGTTGTCTGAAGGGGAAGGTTTGCTGGATTTCTTAGTAGTGTGTCTTAGGTCTTGGAGGTTTTTGGAGCACAAAGTTGTGGAAGGCTGTTGGCAGAAGATACTGTGTGGGGTGAGAAATATGCATTGTCTGGGAATGAGACATAAAATGAGACAGCTGTGGGGCTGTGCATCTTTCAGATGGGATTCTGGGCAGGATGGGGCAGTCTCTGGGACTGGCACATTGAGGGAATGTGGAGTCTCTTTGTGAAGCAGTCAGAAGGCTGAAGAAATGTTTTGGAGGCCAAGAAAATCAAATCTTGGCTTCTGGGTTTCTCAATGTTGTTTTTCTAATTTTTTCCCCACCTTAGGGAAGTCAGGGTTTGGAGTGTTGGCTGTTGGGTTTTATGAAGGCTTCAGGGTGCAAGGAGTGAGAATCAAACTCCCATGTTTTTTCCTTGAGAGCAGAGGATGGAAGGATCTGTCCCTGGTCCCGGCTGAGGGCTCTCATGGTCTTGAGAGAGGAGCTGCTGGTTTATTTCTGTTTTCAAGCAGTGTTTTTTATCATCAGTTACTACAGAGTTGGACTTCTGCTTGTGAACGATGGGCACATTTCCAACTCATGAGCAGGTGCCAATCTGATGATTAATTTTCCGTGTTTCTGGTTCAGCTGGATGGCTCCTCAGGTTGGTTCTGAAGCTCTGGCTATCTCTGCATGAGGAGTTCTCATGTGCCCAGACAGTTGTTCCGCACTGCAATCAATGGGCACGGCGTGGTTCGGGCACATTGTTAACCTCTCCAGTCCTTTCTGACAATGGGACTGCACCCAGACTGCTCCTTGGGAGGGCTCTTGGCCTCTGCCATCTCCTGGACTGGAAAGGTGAAAGTTGACTCAGCCAAACTGACAGAACCACTCAAACTCATCCAGTAATGTTTGTTTTGTTTAATTTACTGGTGTAGCCACTCTGTCTGGTCCCGATGGACAACTGCTCCTGTGACAAATAAACCACTAGCAGTGAATAAAACAAGCCTGATCACTGCCTTGGATCATGCCCAAGCAGATCAGCTCTGTTTGGTTTTCACTGTTGCCCAAGCCCTTTCAAGCATTTGGAGGGACATTTCTTTAAAAGAAAGCTCTCTGCTCTTCTCTAGCTGACTCAGTTTTATGAAACGTATCATACTGTAGAGTGCAGTGCACTCGAGGAGATCATAGAATGGTTTGTTTGGGAGGAGACCTTAAAGCCCATCCAGTTCCAACCCACTGCCACAGGCAGGGATACCTCCCAGCAGGTCAGGATGCTCAAAGCCCCATCAATGGAGCTACAAAAGTTTTGGGTCTGATGTTATCTCATGGAATCATAGAATCACCAGGGTTGGAAAAGACCTCCAAGATCATCTAGTCCAACCACCCACCTATCACTGATATTCCCCACAAACTGTGCCTCTCAAAACAACATCTAAATGTTTATGTAAATGTTTATGGAACACAGAGGGCTGGAGGATTATAGGAAGAGGCTCACGTGTACTGAGAAGAATCTGTTAAATACAGAGGAGGAAGAATGAGAAAAAAAACACCAAAACAAACAAACCAAAAAAAAGCACCTGATCCAAACAGTCTCATCTGATTCCAGTTCAGAATTGACAGCAAAACTGGATGTTATGAGCTGTGAAAATAACGCTGGTGCAGGGAGAGTCCTGGACACCTCACTCTGAGCCCCAATTCTTGTGCAAAAACACACAATTGTTTCTTGCTTTGCAGTCTGTTTCGTGAGCGTGAAAGAATGACATGGAACTGCTGTTCAGTATCCAGTGGCTTTCTGGAATTTAAGAGCAGGTGGAGCTGTTCCACCACCCAACCTGACTTCCTGCACCCCGGGGCATCCTCGTCACCCTGTGTGTGTGTTCACAGAACACAATGAACAACGCTGAAACATATTTTCCATAAAGTCATCAATCCTGATTCAGGGAACAGAAGATCCGTGCTGTTCCTTCGTTATTTGGTTAATCACCCTCACTGTTTAAAATTCGTGTCTTATTTGAATTTGTATGCTTCAGCTTCCAGCTGTCGTTACACTTTATCTTCTAGATTAAAGAGCACTTTAGTACCTGGTATGTTTTCAAATGAATGTATTCATACATGGTAATCAAATCAACATTTAATCCTCCTTCCCCTAATTAAAGAGAGGCCGAACTCCTTCAGCCTTCCATTTGAAGACATTTTCTCCTGTTTTCCCATCGCTTTTGAAGCTCCCACGTCACTGCTCCATTTCTAAGAGGTCAGCTGGAAGGCAGACAGCAGGCACATTGCTGTGCAGTGCTCCCCTGCTTATTCCTGCTGTCCGTGTCGCGTGGCAGTGGCCTCACTGGAAAGGACTTGGATGGCCACATGTTGCTGAAACAGACTCTGTGTCACACCATGACCTGTGTCACCTGAACCACAGCAAACCACAAGAGTTCCTTGCTTGGGAGCTTCACTTTGGTGGGGCTGCCTCTGTTCCCGTTCCCCAGGAGCATTTTGCAGAGCCGTGACCGAGGGTGCAGGACAGTGCATCTCCTTCCTCACTTGTCACATTCACTGAGCTCTGATGGATCCTGCGGGATTGCCAAGCCTTTTGCTTCTGGTTCTGCATTGACCAGCCCTGATTGCTTTCTGTAATCATCCCAGCTTCGTGTCACCTACAAATCTGATCAGAGATTTGCGTCTACTTCAAGACAAGTGATGAAGATGGCCAAGTCCAGCACCTTGGAGAGCCCCTTCAGCCAACCCCTCTGGTTGCTTCTCCTCATCTGGATTTCAGTTCATGTGAAGGACGGGGAGCTGACATTTGGTGCTGCTTGTTTTCCACGTCGGGTAGGGCTGTGCACAAGCCTCACAGCTATCTGCATCAGCCAGACTGTGAATTAGAAGAAAAGGGGTTACAAATGAGCAGCAGGACCTACTTACTATAAAACTTGATTGGTCAATATGAACACACAAGGATCTTCAATCCTGTGTCGGTTAAATTCCGTATAAATTTCCCAGCATTTTCCCAAGATTGGCATTATTTTTCTGGCTTCTTGGTTCATGGATCATCTTACTCGTCCCTTTTTGTGTCTTGACCCAATGCTGCTGTTCTTCTTATTTTTTTGGATAGCTCAGTACTTCAAAATGTATTCAAATTTAACTTTACTGGCACAGAAAGATCTTCAGGGAGAAGTTAAGAAGGATGATATACCACATTTTCTAGAAGTAAACAACTTCTTCAAGTGCAGGTAGCTTATCTCAGAAATCCCATTTTGGTAATAGAAAGGAAAATGGCATTTCCTCAGCAGAAAAATTAACAACAACCATTGGCCATTTTGCTTTCTGTATTTATTACCAATTATATACTGCCTATCTGACGAGTGTGTGCGGGGCCCGGGAAATCGTTTGGTGTTCTCTAATTTAAACAGCAGCAACAGGACCCCCCTCTGACAGCCCTTTGCCATGCCAAATGTGGTTTTCTTTACTTCTGTGCCATTAGTCCCTGTTCTTGTCCTTTGTTTCCTAATTTTCTGTTCATGCTGACCACTATTTCCTCGTGTCCTGCCGTTAGAGCTGGTGTTGTAACTGCTGCTGTCCCTACACTGCTGACCTGGAAGGGGTACACAGCAGTGGTTCTCCTCTTCAATTTATGGAGCTGAATCCCTTCTCTTTTAAGAACTCTCAGTCACCTTTTACTTTTTGATTTTAAGCTTCCCATGTTTCCTACAACAGATCTAATTTCCCTTGGTTGATTCCCATAGGAAGCATCAGATATCCCACGTCTGGTTGGGACTCCCATCTCCCTGTGCTGTCCTGTGCTGATTAAACAGCAGGAAATTGTTTAGTAGATTTGTGTTCATTATACTGAGACCTAGAGAAGCATTCCTGTATGTTGGAGCAAAGCATCACTTATAGAGAGCAATCAGTTTCCCGTGTTCAGAAAATGAGATGATATCTTATTGCCTCTAGGTTGGGACATTCAGCATTTGCTTTCAAGCTGAATTTGCCCTGGCAGTTTGAGTGTTAATTTATATAACTTGGTGATCAACACTTAGAGGTTAAGGAGTTTTTTTTTCCTTTACTACATGAAGGAAAATAAATAACAAAGTCTCATGAAGGACCTTTTGTTACTTCTGACACTATTCCACACAAACCTGTGGCTCTGTTCTGAACCATTGCTGGCTGTATAACAGATGATGGGATTTTGATGTAAACTCTTTCTCTGGGCCTCCTTGCCCATTTAATCCGTTCCCATTCTCATTGCAATCAGACATTCTATGTTTTCTAAAATGATTTAATTGTCTGTAAGTTTCAGTAATGACAATGATGTCAAACTTCTTATTACCATTAAAAGCAGTCCACATCCTTTTTCCTGTTATCCAGTCTCCTCGTACTTCGAAATGAACAAAGAGGAAGAAAAATCTTCCTCTCATTCTTTATCAAATGGGCTTAATTACTTCTGACACGGTGCATTTGTGCAGTGTTTCCCTCTTTGGAATTGTTTCTCTAATGTTCTTGATTTAATGTCTTTCTAATTGTTCTACTTAAGTCTCAGCCAAGATCATTATCTCATCTCTCTGTGGAGTGCAGGTTGTTGACTGTGAATATCTTCTAGCACGGTCCAGCGTTCCCCAAACCCAACCTTCTCAGTTTTGCTCCCATCCTGTGGCTGGCAATTCCCTTCCAGCATTTTCTGCACGATACCATCTCCTGCTCGTGGATCTGAAAGCATCTCTGGGATGAGCTCATGAACTTCTCTATCCGTCAGCTCTCCAGCAATGTCCTCATGTCCCATTACTGTCAAATCTCTTCTCTTTAATTTCACAAACTCGTCCAACACCGAAGGACAACGGTGGGCTGAGATGTGACACAAATACATGCCTCCATGCAGAGGCACAGTGTGGTCTGGGCTCTGGCTCTTCCAGCTGATGGCAAAGGCATGTGGGCCCCACTCAGCCACTTCCAATCCACGCCTTCCATTGGTCACCAAATCACATTTATTGTTCAGGACTGCTCCTTTCCCTTTGTAGGAGGGAAAACGCTGTGCTTCCAGCTTACCGTGGCATTTCTACTTGTACAGTTGGAAAAGATCTATGCCTGAGAAGAGGGAGCCATATCCCAGTGAAATTCCTGTTTGGCAGTCCTGCTTTCCTCCTAAGGAGTCTTCACTACTGCCTTATTGACTAAACTGGAGTTTCCTGAGTTTCTGGATGAAAGATGGAGAGGATGCGGGGACCCCCTGTAGCAGTGTGAGTGCAGCATTATAGGTTATGTGGTTCCATGACTGTATCAGCAAGCAGTCATGTTGGTGTGGTTTGGTTTGGTACCCCATATGTGTAGGATCGTGATAGAATACAATAGTCCAGGGGGAAGGGACCCACAAAGACCATCAACTCCAACTGCCTGACCGCTTCAGTGCTATACCAATGGTTAAAACAGTTCATTGAGGGCATTGTCCAAATGCCTCCTGAACTCTGACAGGCACAGGACATCACCCACCTCTCTGGGATGCATGTTGCAGCATCTGACCACTCTAATGGTCGGTGAATGTTTCCAAATGTCAGATCTGAGCCTCCCCAGGCATGGTACTGTCTTGTTCCCACCCATCCTACCATTGGTCAGATCAGCAAGTCCCTCTCCATTTCCCCTCCTTGGGGACTCTGCATTATGGTTGATGCTTTGCTGGTCTCTGGTCAAAGCAGACCTGAGCAACAAGCTTTTAGGCTAAGATACTGTGACCCTGGTGTAGGAATCCTCCCAAGATCACAGAATCATAGAATGGCCAGGGTTGCAAGGGACCTCAAGGATCACGAATCTCCAACCCCCCTGCCACATGCAGGGCCACCAACCTCCCCATTTAATACTAGACCAAAGGCTGGGGACCTTGTCCTTATGACCGGAGTCTTCACTCTGCTGGAAGTGGTATTTCTCAGACACTTCCATCCCTTCTGACCACGGTCCCCCCTCCCTCCTCAGAACCCTGAGTTCCAGTGCTGCGCAGTGAGCTCTGCCTCCCCCGACCCCCGTCTGGATGCTGCCTTTCCCATTTTGCTCAGGCTCAGCTGAAGGCAGCGTACATCAAATGCTGAAGTGGGAAGTCTCAGTAATTATTCATTCTGCGTGTCTTGAGTTAAGCACCGCTGCTGCATTGCTTTACTTAAAGTCTCAATAGCTGCAAAGCCAAACGTCCCCTCTCCTGGATGCTTGAAAAACCCCGCTCTTCGAAAACCTTCATCCTTTCTTTGTTGAGAA
Organism: Phasianus colchicus; assembly: GCF_987193195.1. Taxonomy (NCBI): domain Eukaryota; kingdom Metazoa; phylum Chordata; class Aves; order Galliformes; family Phasianidae; genus Phasianus; species Phasianus colchicus. Next base: position 383,385 of record NC_143436.1, read on the forward strand.
TACTCCTATATTGAAATTTTAACCCAGAGGTTTCACGTCTATCAGCAAAGTGACGGTAATGTGAGCAGCACTCCAACTAAGGTTTCAAGAGAAGGAACAAATAAATGGCCAGATTTCCAGTGCTTGGTATTTAGCAAAGATAGCACTTATGCACTGCAGCTTTTTCTATTTTTAATTTCTCATCTCTCCTGTGGAAAATCAGTGTAGTAAATCTATTCTTTTTTTAGTCAAAACAGCATTGCTATTAGCTGTGCAGTTTTATCCTCTGGGTCTCTGGGGTAAGTCTGACAGAGATACTGCAAATAGCCCCGGACACCAAATGTTCCTCTCCTCATATTCAGGCCTTCAGAAGTTTGGCTAATTGCAAACAGCCTTTATTCAGCGTCCTCCTACAAGAGCAGAGGGGGACCTATACCCGTGAGGTTTCAGAAGCTCCATCCTTCCCCATCTGAAGCTTTCTTCTTGAGCCACTCATGTGCCATGGACGTGTTTCCTTCCTCCCAGCCCGAAGGCTGTTGGAAGCTGCAGCATTACCGTCTCAGTGATTTGCAGTATAAAAAACTGATTCATCCCTTCTCAAGTTCTGTAACGTTTTTTTTTTTTCCTTCACCTCTTGACCCAGGGAAAAGAATATCCCTGCAGAAATTATTTATGGGTCATTGTGGAGTCTCCTCCCATGGAGATATCCAGGGCCTGTCTGGATGTTGACCTGCATGACCTATTGCAGGGTGCCTGCTTTTGTAGAGGGGTTGGACTCAATGATCTCTTGAGATGCCTTCCAATCCCTGCAGTTCATGACTTTGTGATCATCCGTGACCCCACTCAACATATGGAAGTTAATGCAACCTGCACGGTTTCCAGAAAGCAGAGGTTTCCCTTTGCTCTGAGCTGACTCACGTAAGGGAGAGAGGTGACGTAGTGCTGTCTGAGGTTTTAGTTTTAGAAGTTCAGAAAGGGGACAGATCTGTGTTGTGGATGAGGAGGATGAGAGAGATTTGCCCCATTCATCTGGACCACCTGTGCTTACTCTTAGTTTCTCTTTCATGTGTTGAGCTTTCCCTTCCCAGGGCACACAGCAGCCACAGCCCAGGACCTGTCACTCAACAAACACCTTTGGGAAGTGGCGTTGGCCACTGCTCTCAGTCACAGGGTTTGAATTTTGAGTGGTGCTGTGTGGAGTCAGGAGTTGGAGTCAATGATCCTTGGGGGTCCCTTCCCACTCGGGATGTTCAGTGGTTCTATGAGTTCCCTCCTTCTGCCATTAGTATGGGACTTCTGTCTCCTCTATCCCACCTTGGTACTTCCTGCCCCAGTGCTGTTCCCTGGACATGCCAGAGGTCTCAGCCAGTCCCACCAGAGCTGCTCATGCCTTGTTGGACAATAAGTTCTTTACCATGAGAGTGGTGAGGTGCTGGAACAGCTGCCCAGAGAGGCTGTGGATGCCCCGTCCATCCCTGGAGGTGTTCAAGGCCAGGTTGGATGGGGCCCTGGGCAGCCTGGGCTGCTGTGAAATGTGGAGGTTGGTGGCCCTGCATGTGGTGGGGGGTTGGAGCTTCGTCATCCTTGAGGTCCCTTCCAACCTGGGTTATTCTGTGATCCTGTGGACAATAATCAATACTGAGCAGAGCAGCAGCCAAGGGACAGAGGAATGAGAGGAAATGGTTGCATTCACAAAGGCGCTGTCTTGGCTGTGAGCAGCAGGATGGACTGTGGCTCAATACGATGCGGGGACAAACAGCTGCAGGAATAGGTAATGGGGAGGGCACTGATGGGAGTGTGCCTGGTACTGGGGCTGTGTGGGCTCAGGGTGCAGGAGCACAGATCTGTTGTTGTCCGCAATGCAGCTGTGCTGGGACAACCTGAGGATTGCCAGAATGCCTCAGATTCAATTAACACATGCCCTTCATCCTAAGCTTCTTCTAGCAAAACAAAGAGAGAACACAGCTACAGGAAAAAAAAAATGTAGAAAGAACTCTGCAGCAGTGCAGTACAAAGGAAGTTCTGTAGGTTCTCTGGAGCTGCACCCATTCCCCCTCCTGGCCTCCCCAGCAAAGCACTTTCTTGTCTGCATCGTGTCCTGGAGGGGTTTGGGTCTGCTCTGCTCCCCCATTCAGGTTGTGGATGGCATCTGCTGTGCTTCTTTCCCTTTTCTCTTACGGACTTTGTGCACTTGATTGCTTTAAGCATCTGCTTGGATATGCACAGTTCCAGAAATTAGCAGAGTGTAATCACTAAAATCCTAGATTAGAGAGCGACCAGATGAGATTTAGCACTGGGGGAGGGAAAACTGTTGAAGAGGATTTCTGTAGGTCTTCCACTGCCTGCTCCAGTTCCAGGTGGAGCAAGTCCTCGTGCACTGTGTGCTCTCTGGAATGGGGACCATGTGTTGGTCCACACCTTATTGCAGAGAGAAACAGAACAAGGGTACTCTCTTTGACCTTGTTCTCCTCTTACCCTTTGCATAAATGCTGTGCCCAAATGTGTCCTTTCCTGCAGCCTAAGAGACAGCAATGGTATTTCTGCCATTTGTTAAACTGCAAGCTCTCATCCCACACTTGTGTTAAGCTGGTGTCAGGTTGGAGACTGGGAACAAACTGTGCTGCAAAGAGCGGCCAGCACTGCACAGCTGCCCAGGGCAGTGGGGAGTCCCCATCCCTGGGGGTGTTCAGGGACCACAGGGATGTGGCAGCTGGGGCTGTGGGCAGTGGGCATTGGCTGCGGTTGGATTGGGGATTTTAGAGGTCTTTTCCAACCTCAGTGAGTCTATGGCTCTATGATTCTATGCACAGTGTTGGAGAAGATCAGCTAGTGTCCAACACAGCTGACAGGGCTGCGTGCAGCTCCCTTGTCAGCACTGGAACCTCTGCAGTGCTGGAGGTGGGCAGCAGATGTGGCAATGCCCACAGTTCTCATTTCTGCTTCTTGGGTCTCTGCAGAATGCCCCCTGACGGCGGCGGCTCAGCTGGAGCTCAGCACTGAGATGATCAAAGCCTTGCGGAACGGGGGAGCGCATCTGGACTTCCGCACACGGGAGGGAATGACGGCACTTCACAAAGCTGTGCGGTGCCGCAACCACGCGGCGCTGCTGGTGAGTCCACATCCCAGTGCTGGTGAGTCCACATCCCAGTGCTGGTGAATCCAAATCCCAGTGCTGGTGAGCCCACATCCCGGTGCTGGTGAGTCCAAATCCCGGTGCTGGTGGGTCCAAATCCCAGTGGTGGTGAGTCCGCATCCCACTGCTGGTGAGTCCAAATCCCGGTGCTGGTGGGTCCACATCCCAGTGCTGGTGAGTCCAAATCCCAGTGCTGGTGAGCCCAGATCCCAGTGCTGGTGAGCTCACATCCCAGTGCTGGTGAGTCCAAATCCCAGTGCTGGTGAGCCCACATCCCAGTGCTGGTGAGTCCAAATCCCAGTACTGGTGAGCCCAGATCCCAGTGCTGGTGAACCCAAATCCCAGTGCTGTGAGCCCACATCCCAGTGCTGGTGAGTCCAAATCCCAGTGCTGGTGAGCCCACATCCCAGATGGGGAGTCCAAATTCCATTGCTGGTGAATCCACATCCTGGTACTGGTGAGCTCACATCCCAGTACTGGTGAGTCTGCATCCCAGTGCTGGTGAGTCCAAATCCCAGTGCTGTGAGCCCACATCCCAGTGCTGGTGAGTCCAAATCCCAGTGCTGGTGAGCCCACATCCCAGATGAGGAGTCCAAATTCCAGTGCTGGTGAATCCACATCCCAGTGCTGGTGAGTCCAAATCCCAGTGCTGGTGATTCCATATCCTGGTGCTGGTGAGTCCCACGTCCCAGAGTTAGTAATTCCCAATTCTCAAGATCTCAGTGCTGGTTCTTTCTAGCACCCAGACCTCACGCCGCTGCCTGCTCCATAGCTGTACACCCACAGCATCTCCCCTGTGCTGCTGGCATGGAGCACAGTGTGTGACAAAGATGTGCCACTGATGGCTTGAGCCTGGGGAGAGAGGGCTGAGCAGCACTGTGCCATGACAGCAGCAATGGCCCCTTGTGGGTTGGTTATCCTCATGTGTGGAGCTGAGAGTGAGATGGGTGCATCTCCATCCCTGGAGGTGTTCAAGGACGATAGGGATAAGGCACTACAGGACGTGGTTAGTGGGCATAGTGTGGATGGATTGGGGTTGGACTTGATGATCTCATTGGTCTTTTGCAAAGTTAACGATTCTATGATTCTCCTGCAGACATTGCTGGATCTGGGAGCCTCCCCAGACTACAAGGACAGCCGGGGGCTGACACCACTGTACCACAGTGCCATGGTGGGTGGGGATCCCTACTGCTGTGAGCTGCTGCTGCACGACTACGCTCGGCTGGGCTGTGTGGATGAGAACGGCTGGCAGGAGATCCACCAGGTGAGGTGGATATGGATGAGGTTTGCTGGGCCTGGCCTGGCCCTCAGGTGCTGCAGGGCACAGGGTGCTGGTGGGTGGTGGGGGCTGCATGGCCAGCAGGGGCTGTGTTTATGCTCAGGGGTTTGCAGGTGGGGTTCAGCTCTGTCCCACCGCAGGCCTTGCACTTGGGCTGCCTCAGCTGCCACTTTGGGATCTTGGCTCAACACCTGAGGTGTGTTGGGTACAAAACCAGAGTTCTACCGGTCCCTGTTTGGCACATTAATAAGTGGATGTGGCAGAGGAATCATAGAATCAGCAAGTCTGGAAAAGACCTCCAAGATCCAACCATCCTCCAAGATCCAGTTCAACCATCCACATATCACCAGTATTTCCCACTATACCACATCCTTCAGTACAACATTTGAACATTTCTTGAAAACTTCTATGGGCAGCGGCTCCACCACCTCCCTGTGCAGCCCATTCCAGCCTGGCCTCTCTTCTGGAGAAGAAATTTTTTGGATGCCCCATCCCTGGAGGCATTCAAGACCAAGCTGGATGTGGCTCTGGGCAGCCTGGTCTGCTGGTTGGTGACCCTGCACATAGCAGGGGGTTGGAACTAGATGAACACTGTGGGCCTTTTCAACCCAGGCATTCTATGAGGCTAATGTCCAACCTGAATCTGTCCTGAATCTAGAAGAGGGGAAGGATTCTATGAGGTTTATCATTTTCCTGCTGCCCCCTCGTTCTAGTTTCTCAGTTTCTTTTTCCCCCTTTTGCAGGCATGTCGCTATGGCCACGTTCAGCACCTGGAGCATCTTCTCTTCTATGGCGCTGACATGACTGCGCAGAACGCCTCAGGAAACACTGCTCTTCACATCTGTGCTCTCTATAACCAGGTACTTTGTGTGATTTGGGGCACGAGGACACAGAAAGCACAGACAACGAATCTGCACGAGGGCACAGTGCCAGATTTAGGCACCTTCTAAAGGTTGCTGCAGCCCCAAGACCTAAGAAAGTCCCTCTGGGTTCTCCCCACCCTCTGCCCAGGGCGAGGTGCTGCTGGTAGCACCAGTCTGATTTTGGATTTCTCAAGATCCGTGGTTTATTCCAGGATGTTTTTGCTCATTTACCACCTGAGCTACTCCATAGTTGTTCCTGTGGTTCCTATTCCTTCTTCACACCACACGCAGCAAACCCCCATTGCTGGTGGGGAGGGGGCAGTTTGGCTGCCTGGAGAGCACTCGTTTGGCCCAGGTGCCCTCATTTCACATTGAGGAGAGCACCTGCCTCAGGTGGGGCTTTTGGGGCAGGACCTGCAGCTGTCTTGGCACAAAAGCACATAACATCTTATTACCAATCTGAATTTTAAAGAAAATTTCTCTTGTGATGCAGGGCATCATTTCTGTTTTGTTTTCTATGTGGCCACTGACCTCAGTTCTAGAGAAATTGGGGGGGGGGGTTGGAAGCCCTCTCTGACACCCCCTGGTCTCTTTCCCAGGTGTAGAGGTCAGTATCCAAGAGCTTCTCCTGTGGGTTTTGTTCCTTCCTAGAGGTTTGATGTGTTTTGTGTTTCACTGTAAAGGGATTTATGTTTCTGAGGTGTCAAGTTTTAAGAATTGAATGCTGTTGTGACTTACAATGTGGGATGGTGTATGGAAATTGATTTGTGGCTTTTTAGGGGGTGGGTGTGCTCTGCTTGCTCAGGACTCTCATACACAGGTGCCTGCCCACTGGGGGCTTCGTAGATGGGAATTAACAGCGTAGAAGCACAGAGCATTCAAAACAAAAGCAAGAAAAGGCTGTAGGGAGTAGCAATACCTGGGCACGCGTGGTGGTCACTGTGCCACACAGCTGTGTTCCTGGGCTGGATTCTGGGCATTACTGCTGTAGTTGGCTCGCAGACAATGGCTTGGTCAGCTCAGTGCTGGGGGTGACCAATGTGTGGGGGCTCAGCATCCTGATGCATCCCTTGCTCTCACCAAAGGAGGCTTTCCGAGCTCAATGAAACAAGGTGGTTTGCCTTTTTGTTGTCCCCTTTGTTGTCTGTAATGCTGATCAATCTCTCCTTTCCTCCTTTCCAGGAGAGCTGCGCTCGGGTTCTCCTCTTCCGTGGTGCAAGCAAAGAGATCCGCAACTACAACAGCCAGACAGCATTCCAGGTGAGGCAGTGAGCACCAGCCACAGAACCATAGAATTGCTCAGCTTGGAAAAGACCTTAAAGATCATAAAGTCCAACCACAACCTGACCATACCACCCTAACACAGAGCCCTGTGGGGTCCCAAGAATTGCTGGGGTGGCCTCTGGGACGACCCTGTGTGTGAGCTGGAGCTTCCAGAACAAATCTGTGCATTCAGGATGCCTGTTCTGGCCCTGGTGGCAGAGCAGGAGGGAGCAAAGTGTTGTCTGTGGGAAGGGCTGTGAGGCTGCTGTTGTGGTGGGAGATTTGAAAGAGCTTTGGATGCGTACCCCATGCGTAACGGAGGTGCAAAGGAGGAGTTAGTACTGTCTATGGAAGTGTTGCAGTGAGTGTTAGAGAGGGAACAAAATCCTCAGGAACAAAGGACAGTTTTGCTGCATGTAAACTTGCTGTGAATAAACTGAAAACAGAAGTTAGAGGGCCTGTTCCAGCACTTCACCACTCTCTCTGTAAAGAACTTCCCCCTGACATCCAACCTCAGTCTTCCCTCCTTCTACTTCAATCCATTTCCCCTCGTCCTGCTGTTATCTCCCCTTTTCAAGAGCTGACTCCCCTCCTGTTTGTAGGCTCCCTTGAGGTCCTGAAGGCTGCAATGATTCGCCCTGCAGCCTTCTCTTCTCCAGGCTGAACAAGCCCAGCTCCCTCAGCCTGTCTTTGTAGTGGAGCTGCTGCAGCCCCTGCTCATCTTTGTGGCTCCTCTGGACCCTCTCCAACAGCTCCCTGCCTTTCTTGAATGAAGTGTGTTTCAATACAAACTCAACAAGCAGTAATGAAACAAATAGGCACAACTGAAGTATGTACAAAATACACACAGCCGTTGGACACACCGGTATTAGGATCAGTTCTTGAGAGCAGCCCTGCACAGAAGGACCTGGGGGTCCTGATGGATGAAAAGCTGAACATGAGCCAGCAGTGTGTTCTTACAGCTCAGAAAGCAAATGGGATTCTGTGTTCCATCAGCAGAGGGATGGCCAGCAGGGACGGGGAGGTGATTGTCCCTCTCTGCTCTGCCCTCATGAGGCTCCATCTGCAGTGCTGCGTCCAGGTCTGGGGCCCCCAATGCAGGAAGGCTTAAATTCTTAGGAGGAATTTCTGTATGAAGACTGAGGCTGTGTTGCTTACGTTCTACTACGTGTTGGCTTGAATGCTAGGAGCAGAAAGGTCCTGGAAGGTCAAACGGAGTGCTCCATGCAGACTGGGCTCGTGCAGATGGAGGCAGTGGGGCTGCAGCTCTTCGAGGAGCTTTGCTTCTGGGAACTGATCGCTCATCTACTTCGTGTGAAAATATTTATTTTCAGGGAAGGACTTATTCCAGGAAACCGTTTCCTCCTTGTTGAAGGAGTTGAACTTTTGCCCTTTCTCCACCTCTTGATTCCAACCTTTTTGCTTTGGGCATTTGCAAGATATGGAGGTGGTGGGTGGAGAGAGCGAATGGCTGCAGCTCCCATTTGCGCACGTCCTGCAGAGCCCTGAGAGCCCTAATGAGGGAGAAGCAGCGTTTGCCTTTCTTTTTGAAGTAGTGTGACTAATTGGAAGTTTGTCTTCCAGAGAATGAAAACTGTGCTTGGTAACCCAATCGGTTTGTTTACTGAGAGAAGCATAACCTGATCCGAACCCAAATTTGATACCAGCATTCTGTGCTCCCATCAGCTCCCAGCTTTCAAAGAGAAGCTCTCTGCCTCTGCTTACATTGCTTGCTCAAGATTGCAGCATCTTGTTAAGTCGCTGCCCGCTGCAAAGTCTGGCACTTTCTCACGCATCGTCTTTGTGTAGCCATGGTAATGGGGTGCTACCTCTCTCTGGCTGAATTTCAGCACAGCAGAGGAAACCAAGGCAGCATGGGTGTGCTGGTCAGAGCAGCTCTGTGGCTGCTCTGTGCTGCTGGGAGCTCACATAAAGACCTCTGCTTCTGCAGAGCTATTTAGTCCATTTACTTCACATACCTCGTGTTAATTTCCTTGTTACCATTAATCAGATAGCTTGGTGTCAGTGGCCTGAGATGACTTGAGATAGCACCGAGTAATTTAGAGGATTTGGAAGTTGTAATCTCTCCATTTATCTTCTATGAGGCCAATGGGCACGCTCCATGGGGTGGTGGGGCAGGAGAGCAGGGAGCACTGCCCAATCTGTGTGGCAGCTGTGAGCTTCAGAGGGGGGTGTGGAGGCTGCAGGAGAGGGCTGAGCATCATCTCCTGGCACTCTGCAACTTGCTCTTGCCCTGGGCAGGAGCTGATACCTCCATCCTTGGGAGTGGTGATCTCCAATGTCCTTATCAATGAGGCAGACAGTGGGGTTGGATGTACCCTCAGCAAAGTGGCTGCTGGAAAGGATCCATCTGGAGGGATCTGGACAGGCTCAGAAAGTGGACCCATGAGAACCTGATGAGGTTCAACAAGGCAAAGCACAGGTGTTGGATTGGGGCAGTCCCAGCTATGAGTGCAGAGTGGAAGAGCTCCTTGAGAGCATCTCTGCCAAGAAGGACCTTGGGGTCCCAGTGGCTATGGGCCAATGGTGTGTACCTGGGTGCCCCATCCCTGGGTGTTCCATCCCTGGATGTGCCCATGGCCATGGATGGGCCCTGGGCAGTCTGAGCTGGGGGGCACCCAGCCTACAGCAGGGATTGGAGCTCAATGGTCTCTCCCCTGTTGGGGTCAGGCTGTACAGGATGTGGTCTGGACCAAACAAAGCTGTGAATGTGTGCTGTGAATGACCCCTCCATGACTACTCTGATGTGAACCACCCAACGATTTTTTTCCCTATCTAGCTGTCCATACATCCACACTGTGATGTCTGAATTACACAGAGAGAGATGAACCAAATATAAGGGGCTGTCTCTCTGTCTGTCTGCTCCACGTCCTTGGAACTACCTGCTGGTTTTGTACCAGACCTTGGGCCATCTGTGCCACTTCTGTCTCCCAGCATTCTGCTTTGTGGGGCAGGGTTGGGAGCTGCTGACACCACAGGCACTCTGCTTTCCTCCATGTAGCAATTTCCTTGTAAAAATCAGGAGAATCCCAAACTGCTTCTGCACAGTGCCATGCAAAGCTTTTCATTTCTGCCACCAGTGCTTATGTGTCTGTTTCCCCATGGGTTCATCAGTCTCAGCTGTTTGGAGTGATGCTGTGAGCTGTGGGTAAAACCTACCAAGCTGTGTGTTAAGTCCTGGGGTTTCTTGTCATCTGGGTGGTCACTGCCCATGCCTCAGGTCTTGTGTTCCTTTTCCTCCCTGGTTTCCAGATGTCTCAAGGGCTCACTGAAGTATTTCTTTTCTCAGGAGCCTGGTGCTCGGTTGGGGTTAAGGTGTCACATACCAGCAACCTTTGTGCTTTAAACTTCTGGGTTATTTTTTCATCTTTCATTTAATAAAAGTAGCTTTTCCCATTGCCCTCAAACCTGTTTAAAAAGTAGGAGAAGTTCATGTCCTTGTGGAGGGCTTACCTTGCTCTGCATTTGTTGGTGATCCATTGGAGATGCCAGCAGGATGCTCCATACAAGGAAACAATTTCTGTTTTGGTAGTAGCACTGCCTTCCAGTTTTCTTTCCCAAACCTTACAGCTCTAAGGTGGAGAGTGTGGTCTCAATATCAACATGGGTCTTTCTTATCTGGAGAGTTTTAGAGGTTACTTCTGCTGTTCCTGTAATGTTGCTTGGTGATCTGTTGATCAACCATCTCTCCATAACAGCCATGACAAACTTAGCTTCAGGGGAGCACTGTCAGTGTCCGAGGGACATTAGAATCACTTGCTGAGTATCGTCACTTCTGATCTTTCTCATGTGGACACCTGGAACTCAGCCCCTGCCTTTTCCAGGGGCTGTATTACTGCACCACCTCAGAGCAGTTTGCAGCTGGTGCGTGCATGAAGCCCTCAGAGCAGGGCTGCAACTGCCTCAGTGTCCCCCATAGCACAGGTGGGCACGTGGGCTGGGGGATTAGCTTCAGTTCCTCGAACTGCCCTGCCCATGTGCTGCTTACTATGAACTTGTCTATTCTGGAGCCATCTGAAGCACGGACCACCTCCTCCTCCTCCCAGGGTCTGGAATGTGGCACTGTGCACGCTGTGCTTTTGTATTCTGGCTCAGAAGGAGTGGTGTGATGGAGATGAGCTTGAGCTCCCATGGTTGTCCAAAGGGAAACAAACCCAATTGTCAACATGAGGGTGTTTCTGGATCACGTCTGTGTTTTGTACGTGTGTTGTCAATGATCAATCATCATTCTGCACGTACTTTTCCTGTCCTCCATTGCCAGCAGTGATGGGAGTCTGCCCCTGTGCCTTGCCCTCTGGTGGAGGCTCCTCATCTCTCTGCCCCTAAGCCTCTTTGCTTGGCCAAATGATGGCCTTTCCCTCATCTCCTCCCACCATTCTGTTGCCCACACAGCAGGCTGACCCGTCAGATGGTCCAGCACTGTTGTGCCCAAGAATTTCCAGTGATTCCAAGGTAAGAGTGTTTGCCTGTAGATTGGATCTATGGGGCATCCAGTTGTCTTCATGTCACTTCCACTCTGGATGCTGGAAAGCTACTAAAACTGTGTGAGCTTGCTATACCAATGCAGCTTTTGCAGCTCATGAATGTGTTAATGAGAACCGACCCAAAAGTGAACTCCCCCACTGGAAGTTTTCGTCGTCATCGGGATGCTGAGTTTCCTAACAATCATTAAGTGTCAGTTTTTGCACAAATTGTTGTTCTTGTGCTACTCATGGTTGGATTGCTTTATGTGCAGGATTTTCATACGCTGAGTATAAAAATACCACGAGCAGTTGCTTCGAACTTCCTCTCATTTCACTGAAATGTGACAATCAGAGCTGCTTCCTATCTGTCAGAAAGTTGTCTGTCCTTTTGATAGCTGCATTTTTTTTGTTTGTTTTCTTCTTCCCTCTCCCCAGGCTGAATTCTTCTAAGCAGGATTTTTTGGGGGTAGGTAGTTGTTACAGGTACTCACAGTTCCTTGCTGTGAGCAGCATAGGCTTTGTTGATGCAAAGCTCTTTTGGCTGTGCTGTGCTCCATCACCTGTGCTATCACCAGAGCCTCTCAGCTGTCAGAGCTGACCTTGATCACGGAGTTGAAGCACGAGACAGAGGTTTTAACTCCACTATCAGCATTTCGGATAAACGCTTGGCTTGATGGTAGGAAATTGTTGCCTGAATTGAGGGTATGTGTGCAGAGATCACATCCCTGCAGGGCAGAGGTGTGCTCGGTGTTGGCTGAGTTGTGATGTTTCCATGCAGGGGATGTGCTGGGCAGCACAGGGGGTTGGCAGCAGCTTCTCATTGCCTCCGTTGGTGGGCAGCCATGGTCTCATCTGGCTGCGGTGGTGTGGCACATCAGAGGGTGAGCAGGCTGTGCTCTGCAAGGAACAGGAGGGTGGCTCATCTCCTCCATCTGTAGTGAGGTGAGGTAGCTCTGGCCTGGCCCTTGTGGTCAGGCAAACTCTGTTGGTGTCCCTCTCGTGATGCCAGCTGTTAATGAAGAGATCCCATGGTTTCAGCCACAGTGACCATTCCTGACTTGAAGCCAGCCACTGGATGGGCTCTGTTGGCCAGTCGTCCCTCTTGAAGGCCAGTGGTCCTGCTGGCTGTCTGCCTACCTTGTCCTCCCCCTTCCCAAACCATCCCTGCCCCATCCTGTGATGAAGATGCTGCAGAACACCACACTGAAACCTCCCTGACCTCAGATGAGATGTTCCTTGTGTTCCCTTCATTCAGCGTTGCCACCCACAGGAGGAGACCATGGACAGATAGGACAGAGAAGGAACTTTGGAGGCCATTTGTGTGCTCCTCTGCCTCCCCCAGGACCAGCTCTGTCTGAACCCTTCCTGACGATGACCTCCCCTGACACCGTCCAAAGCTGGACCTCCTCTGTGCAGCCTCTATGCTTCCTTGTCCTCAGTGTCAGAAAGCTTTTTCTGTCATTTATCTTGAATCTTTCCTATTGAATTTTAAGCCCATCTCTTTTCTGTGGTTGTTGAGAGCAGATTATTTTTGTCCTTGCTGCAGCTGCCTTCTCTCTGCCTTTATGGCCTCACTGCCCTTTTCCCACCCGATCTTCCATTCTCTGGGCTAAATATCCCAGCACATGCAGGTTTTCCTGCAGAGCCCTCGAAAGCATAATCCGATCATTACTATTGATTTATTGCGGGTTCTCCCCACATCCTTTATTTAATTCAGATCCCCGTTCCAGCTGACAGCCCCCCTGCCCTGCACAGAGCAGTGATTATATTGCATATACTGGAGATGAGGCCGCTCATCTCTAAGTCCCAGCGGAGTGCTCCTTTTCTGCCACAATGTGATTTTTGTGGGCTCGTGCTCAGCGTGTGATCTGAGCTCCTTGGGTTTCTTCCAGCAGATCCACTGCTGCTGTCTCGTGCTGTGTCCCAGCACCTGGCTGTTCTGCTGCTTTCTGTTATGCCCAAAGTTCCCCCACTGCGACGTGTGCTCATCACCTCCTCTTCTTTCTCTGTGCATCAGAAGAGTCCGACTCCATCTTCTGTAATCCTCGTGCATAAATAGCAATTATGCTTGTCTCTGCTGAACAAAGTTATTTTTGTTTTCCTCTCCTCTATGTATTTCTTCAGCTTCAAGCAGTCATTTTGGTTCCAAACCCTGTATGGAACTCGTGCTTCCTCCCAGGTTGGTCTCATCTAGGAGTTCGACAAGAGTACTCTGCATTCCTCCAGCAAGGTTGCCAGTCATAACTGGGAATGGGGACCAGTTACACCCATTTAGCGTGCGTTTGGAGTTCAATGGAGAGTCAGGAATTGGTTTTCTCATCAGTTCTGCATCCACTTGGCAGGAGTCTCACCTCCCAGATTCAATTTATGACATTTCTGAGGATGTCACATCAGAGTGCCACAATTTTTGCAGAAGGCACCGATGTGGTATCTTTTGTTGTTCTGCTTTTCATGGAGCCTGGCCTGCTCCCCTCTCATAGAAGTAGCGTGGATCCCTTAGGCTGGATTTGCTCTTTGCAGATATCCGTGGTTGGTCTTTTTTTTTGCAGAGTTCTGCTTAGAATCACAGAATCCTGGAATGGCCTGGGTTGCAAAGGCCCACGATGCTCACCTGGTTCCAACCCCCTGCTGTGTGCAGGTCACCAACCAGCAGCCCAGGCTGCCCAGAGCCACATCCAGCCTGGCCTTGAATGCCTGCAGGGATGGGGCATCCACAGCCTCCTTGGGCAACCTGTTCCAGTGCCTCACCACCCTCTGGCTGAAAAACTTCCTCCTCATATCCAACCTAAACCTCCCCTGTCTCACTTTAAAGCCATTCCCCCTTGTCCTATCACCTTGTAAATAGCTGTTTTCATTCCTGTTTATACGCTCACCCCGTGTTGTTCTGGACAAGGCAATGAAGTTGCTTCATCTGTAGAGCTGTGTTCCTTGGTGAAGCCCGTGGTAATGTCATTCCTTGTTCAGGCATTGAGACCCTTTGGGGATTTTCAAGTTAACTTCCAATGCTGGAGGTTTCTCCTGCAGGTGTTGGCAGTGTGACTCTTTCCTCCTCTGCAGATCTCAGAGGCAATTCATGGACACATCACCAAACCAGGCACAAGGGTGCATCGTGCCCCAAATCACGTGCACCCAGGCACAAGGGTGCTGCGTGCTGGGTGTCAGGACCGCCTGATTCCACATTCAGTTACAGCTGCTTCGTGCTCACAGCCAATTGTGCAGCAAAAATGGAAGCATGAAGGCAGCACTCCCTGGCTCTGGCGGTGCTGCAGCTTTCCCCTTTACCAACTTGTTGGGGGCACTCCATCCATCCTAGTGCTTTCATGTGTCCCATCCCTTCTGTGCACACCTTGCTCGTTATCTCTCACTTCATGACTTGACCTTTCTCCATCTCTTCTGGATCTGTCACGCACGTAATTGGGCATCAGAACGTGGTAATGCTCAGAATGATCCGCCTCGAGTCCCGAAAGATTTACACTTGGATGCAAACTTAACATATCATTTCCAAACAGGTAGTTAGATGCGTCGTCTTCAAAGATTTGTATCTTGTTGCTTTAAAATAGACATCACTGTCTGAACTCTGCAATTTGCAGTCATGTTGCCCAGGCAACAGAATTTTCTCAAACAAAGTGGTTTTGCTGAAAAATGCCTTTGGTTAACTGTGATTTGTCTAATTTAACTTCAAATGTCGCTGATGGTGTTTGGACTTCTAACCAATGACATCACATCTTGTGATGCTATAGGAAGTAATGCCTCTCCTTCTGCTGATGTGGACTCGGAAGGAAATGACAGAGCTGCTTATTTTGCATCTATCTGTGAACTCACGCAAGCTTGCTGCTCCTCAATGTGTGTAAAGCACAGAAACAGCAGCTGCTCTTGGACGCATTTTACAGAGTTGGTACAAACGCCAGAAATTTCAGCTGTTGTGGGAATGGCAGTGATGTTTTGTTATTAATGAGCTCCATGTTTTCTTGTCATCACTACGGTGGTAACCTTGTTCTCCTCCATACGTCCTACCCTGTCAAGCATTCAGGTTGTAGTGGCTGTGGGTCTGGAGCAGGCTGATCCTGCTCTCCAGTGCTGCTGCAGAGGGAATTAGAATAATCAGTGGAGGTGCAGAATTCCAGTTGGCACTTGGAGGGGTTGTTCATAGAATAGAATCATAGAATGGCCTGAGTAGAAAAGGACCACAGTGCTCATCTCATTCCAACCCCCTGTGATGTGCAGGGTTGCCAACCACCAGACCAGGCTGCCCAGAGCCACATCCAGCCTTGCTCAACCCATTGTGTGCTAAAGATGCAACGCGCCTTCCTGACACTTGCTGCCTTTGCTGTCTGAGTGGGAAAATGGAACATTCTTGTGCATTCTAAAACGTGTTTGTTAAAAGTCAGTGTAACTGATGAAAATTATAGAATCATGGAATTTTCAATCTGTAGATTGAAAACATGGAACCTTTGAGCGATGGATTGTATCTGGTTGGGATCTTTGCCTTTCATGATAGCGCGCTAACCCAACTTCCAACCTCCTTTATACTCAAAGTTAAAACTCCCTTGCAATCCAGATGTCATCAGCGCGGCTTGCAGGGAAAATGAGCAACCAGTTCATGTTGATGAACCCACACATCTTGGGCTCAGTCTAAAGACACCGCTGTGGAGAAGGATAAGTGAGGTGTATCGCGCATCCTCACACGAGTGCCCTTGGATGGAGGCCCAGGTACCACATTTTCTTCAGTACTCACCTGTGCTGAGGGAATCACATCTTTGTTCTTAGTTCTTCACCTTTTTAATTTTAATTTTTTTGGCAAAGTAAACCTGTTGTTTTTGTCCTTCCAGCAGTGGATGGGTGGGATAACTGGTGGTTATCCTTTCTGTAATGCTATTTTAAGGTTTCAGGTGAACACACACGATTTTTGTCAGGGTTTCCCCAGTCTTGATGCTCTCCAGGTCTCTCTTCCAACTCGTACTGACAATCTGCATTCCTCCTTAAAGACCCGTGTCCCAAACCCACACCCATTGGTCAGGATGGGTCATTGCCAACTTGTGGTTCCTCCTAGACCTACCTTTGTCGATGCAATATCCCCATTGTTTTGGATGGTTTAATTTGAGGTTGCTGACGTTACCACGCGTTGTTTCCTGCTTCTTGAAGCTGGTTCTTCTCTGCCTTACATTTATGCATTTATTTTTTCCATGCCAAGCAGAATGCATCTTCCTAGACCTGAATTTCATCTTCTGCTTCTGTCAGCCGGACTCATAAACCTGTCAGTCAGACTTGGCATGTTTGTGCCATTTCCTTTATTTCCTTTCCTAGAACTAAGGAAGCTATCATTAAAACAAGAATAAAATCTAATTAGAGTCCGCGGTGTCGAACCTGGTATGATGTACACAAGAGAAGATAATGTAGGAAAGCATTCTAAATGCTAAATATGCATTAGCGTTCGTGATGTACTGTACACAGCTGCTGTGAAGAGTTTGGAAAACAATGCAGGTATTGTGGAGGTCGTTAATATTTCTTACATTAAATCACTTAGAAAATGTTTTGATATTTCCAGAAACATTTTAAACGGCCAGAAAGCTGCTCAGGTGTGAAGAAGGCGCAGCAATGGATGGCAGTGAGGGGAAGATAAACCCAAATAGGGGCAAAAAAAAAATGTGGCTGCACAGCAAAGAGAAGGAAAAAGATGTGAAGTACCCTTACTGCAATATGAAGATGAGCGCAGCTTCTCTGCTAGAACCAGAGGAGAATAAGGGGAAAGCAGGAAAGGGAGAAAAAGGGGAGTTTGCTCTCAACAGAGCTGAAATTGCTTTTCTTCTGAATGAAATGAGTGAGCCTGCTCCCTTTCTAGCAGCGTTTCCACTCTATAAGTGGGACTTCAGCCCTTGCTTGGTTGGTGTGCGCCTTGCTCTCATTTCAGACGTCCAACAGCTCCGGGTTCTGTGGTCAATGCTTCTGATAATTAAATACTTAAAAGCACTGCTGATCCTCTTCTTCCCCGGAATTTCTCCAGTTTTCCATGACCCGGTGTCTTAATGGGCATGAAAACTTCCTCTGCTGTCTTGTCCTGACTTCCAGTAACTTACCAGGAATTGCCCGTTTGAGCGTTAGTTATGGTTGGCGAATGCTGTCTGCCCTCCTCCTTCATCAGAAGCAGTGAATTCCATGCAAGCACAGAATCACCGAGGTTGGAAAAGACCTCCAAGATCATCCAGTCCAACCGTCCGCCTACAACCAATATTCCTCCACTAACCTGAATCCTGTCTGTACGCCATTCCTGGGGAAGAACACGTTTCCCATTCCTCCCCACCTTGGTGCCTTTTGTGCAGTGCTGTGATGGACCAAGGACTGACCCATGGCTTTTCTTCTTTGTGACAGCTTTACAGCATTTTCTCCTGGTAGATCGCTGCCCCGTTCAGCTTCCCTTATCAATCATGATACAGTTGAACTTCGGGCTTCCCATCACTGGTCTCAGCCTGCAGACCGTGAGAAGCCAGTCTGATGATGAATGATATTCTGTCATCATGTAACAGGTTGAAAGTTGTTTTTTTTTCTGAGAGCCTGAGCGTGGGCATGCTTCAGGAATGTGCATGTGTCAGGCAGTCGTACCCCAGGCCTGCTGCCCTGCTTAGGACACGCATCCCCCTGCCCTTGTGCTGCCTCTATGGGGCACCCAAGGCGCATGCTGGGTGCTGCTCCAGGCACAGCATAGGCTGCTCACCCAGAAGCAGCTTTCATTTGCCTGATGAACTTTTTTTTTTTTTAGATTTACCTTCTCTCTTAAGGCTTTCTCCTTATCGTCATTTTATTTAATTTATTTTCTCTCTCTTTTCATTTGAAGTTTGTCTTGCAGAAATTGATCAGGTTTCTGGCCTCCTGGCTTCCTCCCACTCCTCCTCCAACCTTCAGTGTGAGACTGATCTAATTCTGAGTCAGATGCCATCTCGGTTTCCATTATCCCAATGATGTTGCTGACTTGAAATCTCCCCTGACCTGCGGCAGTCGTGCTCCTATTTCAGATGCCACACTAGAGCTTCTACTTTGCTGCAAGCCCACCGGGTCCTCATCCTTCAGGCTCAGGCCCACAGCTCTCGTGGGGTCTCTCACACCTACTCAGTTCTGATGGTAAGGGCTGTTCTGGGTACAGATTTGTGCTGCTCAGGTCATTGAGAGCATCCTTCGGTGGTGCAGAGCCCGGATGATGACTAACACTGCCAAGAGGACTGGCCTTTCCTCTTCATCTTATGCTCCCTGCGCTAGATGATCCCGTTCATCACGAGTCCATCTGAACAAGTTAGCTGAGAGATGCACTAATTTGTTCATCTGTCCCCTCTTCTGTAGGCTCTGTTTTTGCAGAATGCTGGGTTCAAAGGAACCTCTGAGGCCATCTGGTCCAACCCCTGCACCAGAAAGGTCAGCCAGAGCCGCTTGCCCAGGGCCACCTCCTGGACTGCCATGTTTCAGCTGGTGTCCATTGCCTCTTGTCCCAACACCAGGCACTGCTGACGTGAGCCTGGCTTCTTTTCCCAGGTGCTGCCCATTTGTGGATCTTGCATTGCTCTTCGTGATTTGATGATCTCAGTGTCTGCGTGGGCCCCATAAAGCTCTGGCCAAAGCAGTTCTTCCCTTGCAGAATCTTCCTCTGAGCCTTCAGGAGATGCCACCAGCCCACCTTTGGTCTATGTGGGAAGCTGAAGGTTGCTCCTTCCTGCAGCATGGCTGGTTTATGGAAGTCGTGACCTCCAGGGCATCCCATCTGTTGGCTGTAGAGCTGCCCAGTGCCCTCGGATGGAGGCAGGCCGTGGGGGAGGTGAGGTGACCCCCCACACCAAGGCTGCTGGCGGTGCTCGCGCTGCTTTTTGGATAAGGCTCTGCTGTTTTCCCCACTGCCTGTGCTGATGGCTGTCGTCCCTACTGGAGATAGAGGCAAGATTTACTCCTCTGAGTCTGCAGCTCATATTTCTTCTCCTGCTCAAAGGCTTCCATGCTGCTGCCTTAAGTTTTTCAGCTTCCCAGGAGGATTCAGATTTCAGAACTCCCTGCTCCTCTTGATGGAAGAGATCACAGAATAATCTGTCTCTCTTTAGGACGGTTTTGTGATGCATCTCATTAGGAGAATCATCACGTTCTTCCAGCAGACCCATATGCCTCATCTGAAACAACCAAGAAGGCTCTCTCTCTTAGGCTGAATGGCTGCAGCTTTGGATTTATCTTCTGTTTCTCAAATACGTTTACCTGATGCAGATGATTAGCAGACACTCCTTGTAGGCTGAGGTGCAGAACGTTGATCTGGCTGCCTGGCTGAAAGTTCCTCTTCTCAATCAAGGCCCGTGAGTCTGGTCCATGGGAAAAGAAAAGAAAAAAATAAAGGCTTTTTTTGACGTATAGACCATAGGCAATGAGTTGGGTGCTGTCAACACGTTGCACGGTTGGTTGGCAGAGGCAGAGGGCGTCGGAGATGTGTTTATCTCAGATCAGCTGTGCAGCTCACGCACAGGAGGTCTGTCTGTTGCTTGCAGGCAGTGTTTGGTCTACGGTGTAGACATACAGTGCCTGACCCCAACGACACCTCCTGGAAGCAGCAGACTATCTGCATCTGTGCCGTGTCACGGCAGCATGCGTTGCTGGGAACGCGTTGGGAGTTCCTGCTCATATGGCAGTCCAGATGGAAGCACCGTATGCGAGCGGTAGGAGCCACCCAGTAGGACTGCCAGACTTCTGGGAATCTAGAACAAATATAGAACATGCTTCAAAGCTCCTGGCCGAGTGAAGGTAGGCAACTCTGCAAAAAGTCCTGACGCCCATTCGTGTTGCGGTGCTGTAAGTTGTGCCGATGGAAAAAGAAGACATTTGGTTCCCCGTTATCTGAGAGAGGCAGAAAGCCACCAACACTGGAAAGCCTCTGTTTGGAGATGTTCTGCAGAAAGCGGTGTAGAAATAGCTGACGTTGCAAAGTTGGGCAGGGTGTGAGTGCTGCTCAGAGTCTGAGGAGAGTTAAGTGCTACAGCACCAAATTGCTGCCTGCAACCAACCGAACCAATGGGCTGCTTTCACGGAATCACAGAATGGCCAAGATTGGAAGGGACCCAAGGATCATGAAGCTCCAAACCCCTATCACAGGCAGAGCCACCAACCTCCACATTTAATACCAGCCCAGGCTGCCCAGGGCCCCATCCAACCTGGCCTTGAACACCTCCAGGGATGGACGGGGCATCCACAGCCTCTCTGGGCAGCTGTTCCAGCACCTCACCACTCTCACAGCAAACAACTTCCCCCTGACATCCAACTTCAATCTGCCCTCATTCAGCTTCAAACCATTTCCCCTTGTCCTGCTATTATCTCCCCTTTCCAAGAGCTGACTCCCCTTTCTGCAGAAGGTCCATTCCCTTCTTGCCCAGCAGCATTGCTGATAATCATTTCATTCTCACCCCATCTTACCCCATAGCAGCCACCGTTGCACCTCCACCTGCTCCCTGCTGGCTCTGCTCCTGCCTTCTCTTTGTGTTTGCACCCAACGTTTGTCAGCACGCGTTTTGCACGCCCAGGATGGTAACAGCAAGGTTCTGAACTTCTCCAACTGTTGCAGCTCGCAGCCGAGGAATACCTCTAAGAAGGTGGAGTGCTTCAATGCAGAGCGTAAAATATACAGAGATCTGTTTGATTCAGAAAGGATTTTTTGCTGTTTTTTCCTCAAGAGGTTCCAGCCAGGGGAGAGTGTACTTTTCCAGCTACAAAAATGCACAAAAATACCAGCATTTCATAGTTGCACATTCTGGTCTTTACTTATTGTTACCGTAAAGCTAAACTCTTTCTAATCAAATTCGTCTTCCCCCCCCCTTTTTTTCCCTACTTTTCTTCCCCTTTTTTTTCTTCCCTATCAGTTTTTATGTCACCTGGGGTCTTTCCTCAAGCCAGAAGCATTTGATTGGGACTGACTCAGGGTTACTGGTTTTTTGCTGCTCCTCTGTCTGCCAGCCCACCCCTTCCCTTCTGTTTGGGAGCTTTGCAGTGTGATACCCCCAATGGTGACTGTGTCAGTTTCAAGTGCTGCAGGACCTGTGCATTCCTCAGCAGAGGGAAATGCAGCTTTGTTGTGGACGTTTTCTGACACTGAAGAGCAAATAAGGTTAACCCACCTTGGGTCTCCCAGCGCTCATACTTGTGAGTACGTGCACCCAAAGTGCATATATCCACTGCTGTGTCATCACTGCACGAGGGGAGAGGCTTCATTTTTTTAAATTATTTTTTTGAATGTCAGGATAGCTGCTCTTTTGATAGGACAAGGGGGAATGGTTTTAAAGTGAGACAGGGGAGGTTTAGGCTGGATATGAGGAGGATGTTTTTCATCCAGAGGGTGGTGAGGCACTGGAACAGGTTGCCCAAGGAGGCTGTGGATGCCCCATCCCTGGAGGCACTCAAGGCCAGGCTGGATGTGGCTCTGGGCAGCCTGGGCTGCTGGTTGGCGACCTGCACACAGCAGGGGGTTGGAACTGATGATCATCATGGTCCTTTGCAACCCAGGCCGTATGATTCTATGATTTGCACTTCCCATGAAAAATACCTATTGCAGGTTGGAGCCCTCTGAGGTCCTGGCCATGGGGCAACCTGCTGCAGGTGGGTGTGGGTAACCTGGAGCTCTGGGCTGTAAGGGGCAGCACGGTGACGCCCTGCAGCACTGCTGTGGATGGGTATGAGATTGATAGAGGAAACTGTCCTTGATCCTTAGGAAACACAATCAAACAGGTTGCCCAGAGAGGTCGTGCTGCCCATCCCTGCAGATACCCACGCTCAGGGGATGGGGATCTGAGCACTGGTGAAGCTGTGGGTGTCCCTCCTCACTGCAGGGAGTGGGACCAGATGGCCTTTAGATGGCCCTTCCAACCCAAACCATTCTGTGATTGTATGATAAACAGATTTCCCATCTCTGTGCCCTCAGAAAAGCCTCAGGACCCGGAGCTGTGCCCAGCAGTGTCCTGCACTGTCTGTTGGAGGCAGTCGTTTCAGCGCTGGGATCCATCGTGCTGCAAAGCCCCAGCTGAGGCAACAATGCATGAAGGGAAATCCTTTCATCTTCCTTGCATTTCCCAGTTGGGTTGTGAAATGCAAACAGCTCCTCTCCCTTCACAGGGATTGATGTGAGGTGATATTGATAGCAGACGTCTCCTTCAGCGCGTTGCTTCTCGCCTTTCCTGGAAGCTGCAGCGTTTCCAAGGCTGTCGCCTGCATGGGACGTGTTATTTGTTTGAACAACTTTGAAGCTGAAATGCTTTTTCCAAATTCTCCTTTCCAGCCTTTTGTCAGTCTGGGTGTTCAGCTGTCAGATCTCCCCACGTTTAGGTGATTTGTCCTTCTTTACAAAAGCTTTTGTTGCCTCTTTATAGAATGTGACCTTTGGACAGCAAGCCTTGTGTGCGTATGTGTAGAGAGAGGGGGATGCAGTTGGACACAGGCTGGAGGGAAAGCAGGTTTGGACTCACTTCTCCAATACTGTGAGCTCGTTCTGAGGTTGCACATGGAAAGTCTCCTTCCTCCTGGCCATCGCTGATCTTGCACAGTTCTGGCTGAGGAGTTGGAGCGTGAATTCCAGGCCTCGGGAAATAAATAAATCACATAAACATTGTTGAGCTGAGGATAGTAAGACTATTTCTGCTGATAAAGGATCATAGTAGAGAGGTGTGCGTGCTGTACTGAGTCACCGAGTTAAAAATATCCCTTCGTCACAAGTTAGTGGTAAAATGCAAACGAACCTCGTGTTTCCAAAAGCTGTTCCTGTAGGAGGGCTGAGCAGCTGGAGCTGCGCCCGGCTCCATCGGTGTCTGCGGGGTTTGGCATCCTGTAGAACCATGGCCTGGGTTGCAAAGGACCACAGTTTTCATCTGGTTACAACCCCTTGCTATGTGCAGGGTCGCCAACCAGCAGACGAGTAGATCTTCCCAGTTGCCAACAAGCAGACCAGTAGATCTTCCCAGTTTGTATAAACACCTGGGATTGCTTTGATCCAATGCAGCACCCTGCACTCAGCCTTATTGAACCTCATTAGGTTTTCATGGCCCCACTTCTCCAGCCTGTCCAGGTGCCTCTGGATGGCTTCCCTTCCCTCCAATCTATCGACCAATTCCTGATGGGGTGGTTGGTCTCAAACATCCACCTGAGGCTCACACAGGGGTGTGGGGATGGTCCTGGCAGGGCACAGTCCATGCAATGCAGGACCCAAGCAGTGCAGAGTGGTTCTTTGAGCTTAATGTTCTGAGGAGCAGCGATGGATTTTTGTGTTCTCCTTCCCACCTCACTTTGGTTCTTCCATGTTTTCAGAACCAGGTCTGAAAACATTCTTTTGAAAAATTGTTCTGACTTTTGTGGTTTCAGGTTGGAGCTTGGGAACAATCTGTGCTCAAAAAGAGTCAGCACTGCACAGCTGCCCAGGGCAGTGCGGAGTCCCCATCCCTGGGGGTGTTCAGTGGGCAGTGGGTGGGATGGGCTGGGGTTGGATTGGGGGTGTCAGAGCTCTTTTGTGCTCTGAATGATTCTGTCATCTTATCAGTGCCTACAAGTCATTCCTGGCTGGTGTCGGGCATACAACACCAAGCTGTGAGGAGATGGGAATGGTGATCTGTGAGCTCTTCGCCGCTCTTTTGGTGCACAACCATCGGCAGACGCTCTGCCTGCAATGCTGGGAGTTTTTTCACCTTGGGGTTACTGACTGGGCGAGCTGAGGCAGAACAATTGTTGGCTTTGCATCCCCCACGGAAAGCAGCTGTTGTCAGTCCATATGGTGCAGTCTGTGCAAGCGAGCACGGGATCAGTGCTGTTCGGAGCCGCTCAACTCTCTTCCTTCCCTCTCATTTCAGGTGGCCATAATTGCAGGAAATTTTGAGTTGGCTGAAATCATCAAAACCCACAAAGAGTCCGATGTTGGTGAGTTGGATCTTTTTTTTTTTTTCTTATCCTCTTTTCTCCCTTTTTAAATCTTCCTGTGGAGCGCAGGGCTGTTGTCAGGCGGGTGTGTGACCTGGTGCTTTCGTGGTGCTGCTCACAGTGGCTGGCACAGCCTGCAGCCTGCTCTGGGTCTCTGGAGCAGCAGGATGGATCTGCTTTCCTTCAGTGTTCAGCTCATTTGTCCAACGCAGTGTTTGCTTATGGCTGTTGACATTGGCAAAGTTAAGAACGAGCCAAACCGTTCGTCTGGAGTGGGTCTGAAAAGTGAAACCCTTTTGTCTTTGTGTATTTTGGGGGCTTTTTCATACTGGAGCTCCTCTCCTGCAAAAGCTGTCAGGCAGACCTGGGGCAGGGAGACGTGCCTTCTTGCAGCAGGGATGATGGTTATGGAGCTGCCCCACCACAGAGCTTCTATAAGTGAAGTAGCACCCGATGCTTCTTTCAGTTTAGGATTTCCTGCACCACCTTTTCCTTCGCAGCATCTCTTCTCTCCTTTTGTGGTGTAGACGTTATCATGCAATCATGCAAAGCCAACCTTTAGGTCAGGTGTAACAGCAGCTGGGAGCAAAGAAGGAGGGGTGTTTGAAGGGATGTCATTTGTCTTCCCAAGCAGCTGCTGTGCATGGAGAGCACAGCTCTCAGGCAGTGGCTGGACATGTGCTGCCAATGCACAGCATTGAGTGAATTCCCTATTTTGCTTTGCTTGAACACGTAGCTTTTGCTTTACCTCTTGAATAATCTTTATCTCAGTCTGTCAGTTTTCTCACTTCTTACCTTTCTGATTCTCTCCCCAATCCTGCCTGGGGAGAGGGGGTGAGCAGCTGTGTGGTGCTGAGCTGCCTACCAGGGTTAACCCACAACAGGTTACAGGTGGAGTACGACTTGTGGAGACTGGAACAGTCTCCAGGTAGTGGGTTGGTTCTTGGAAGAATCCCTGAGTCTGGGAACCTGCACTCCAGCTCGTCCTATTATCACTTATTTTCTCAGGCAGCTCTCACTAACAGCTGAATCATAGAACCATAGAATGGCCTGGGTTGCAAAGGACCACGATGCTCACCTGGTTCCAACCCCCTGCTATGTGCAGGGTCACCAACCAGCAGCCCAGGCTGCCCAGAGCCACATCCAGCCTGGCCTTGAATGCCTGCAGGGATGGGGCATCCACAGCCTCCTTGGGCAACCTCTGAGTGAGCTGCTGAGGACCTTTGAAAAGAGTCAGAAAGGATTTGGGGAAAAGGCTGAGGCTTATCAGGAAGTGTTAACGGTGCTAATGAGAAGGCTGTCCTATTAATCCAAGGGGAGAGAGACTGCAGTGGAAGGGGTATGGGGGTAGATGTCCTCCAAAGGTCTCTTCAGCCTCAATTGATTGGATTGATGTCTAACGGAATGGCACAATTTTACTGAAGGAGTTTAAGGAAAAGGGCATGAAACTGTGTCAAGTAAGAGTGAATTGTCTGTGCTTTAGATAGGTCTGTTTGTACAAAATGGGTCAGATAACAGTTGCAAGCTGATCGCACACAAACCAGCAGGTCCAGATGGCATCCACCAGGGGTCAATGGAACTGGCAGATGAACATCCAGGCAAGGAGAAATTGCTTTCTGAAGTTCATTAAGAACTGAGAAGTGCAAATGTCTGGCTGGAGGAGCACAGGTTATTTGGGAGCATTATGTTGGGGGGGGGAAAGGGGTCAGCGTTAGGTGTGGGGGCTCTGAAGCACCTCCTGCAGGGCTGTTTGTTTGCCCCATTGGCATTCAGGTCTTAAATCTGCTTCAGTCGGAGCCTGTCAGTCATGTGTATAACTTGATATAATCAGACGTGCTCCTCATCACCTGTTCTTCACAACAACGTTTGCGGTGGCATTAATTGCACCTCGTTTTGTAACAGCTGGATCTCATGGCAGCTGCTCAGTAATTTTCACCATCCCTCTTTCTGGGAAGTTCTCTTAGTCTGCAAGTTTTCAAGTGTTTGTTTCAGCTAATGAGTGGCTTTGTCATCATGATGGGATACAAATGCCTCTCCCTGCTCCTTTTGGGGTATAGTTCTGCGTCTACAAAACAACCCAAAGGCCATTAGAACTTTCCTTCCTTCCATACACCACTGGGTTTTTGTTGACGTTTTGGCTCCCCTTATCCATTTTGAATGCATTGTAACTCCGTATTGATTTCAATTATTTTTCATAATTAGAGGATAAATATATCCAACAATGCCAATTGATGTCTTCAGTTTGCTGCTTTTGTCCAACTAAGTACTTAACCGTAGCTGCTTTATTTCACAGTTGTGGTTCTGTGACTGCTGTTCCTTTTTTTAACTCGTGATTTTATTCATATTTACTCTTCCTACATGGCAGGAGATCCGGGGGAAACAATACAACATGAGTTCAGTACTGAGAAATTGGTCTTGAGCATTACACGTACATAAGAGTGGTTGGGACCGTCTTCCCTCTTTTAATGCCAAGTAGAATCGGGTCATGATCCACGGTCACTAAGCAACCAACTTCAAGTCCAAGGAATTAGTTCATCATCAGTCATAATGAGACCCAAAGCAGTCGCCCTGTATTACATAAAATACCTTTTTTTGTTGGGGAATTCCAATCTGTATGAGATCACCATCACAGCAGTGGTTTTCCTTAGAGGTAGTGGTAGGGGTGGGGAAGTTCCTCACCCCCTCTGGTTCGGTTCGGCAGCTCTGCTGACCCACAGCAGTCTGTTCTTTTGGGATGCATCCACCTCTTGGCTCACATCCGCTGGAAATCCTGCAGCCCTGGCGGCTCTGTATGGGAGTATTGGTGGCACAGAGCCTTCCTCTCTCCTATTACCTTGGAACAGATATTTTTTTCAAGGTGTTTAGGAAGGTGAAGACCTAAATTGGGTCAGAAAGTGACAGGGGCACCTAACTCCTCATTGTGTCCTTCTCATGTGGAGATGATGAGCGGTGCATATCCCAGAGCACATGTGTGTGAGCGGACAGCAGGGCATTAATTTAGGCCATGACACTTTCGGAAGATTCCACGAGTCTTCAAGCACTGAATTGTCCATTGTTGTGAAAAAATACCCAGTTTTGTGGCAATGTATAATGCAAACCAAATCACAGAGTCACAGTACGGTTGGGTTGGAAGAGACCCCCAGCCCCACCTCTGCCATGGGTTGGGTGCCCCCACCAACTCAAGCCAATCCGTGGGCTGGGGCACCTCCAGGGATGGGGCACCCACAGCTCTGGGCATGACTACCACCAGGCTCTGAGAACATGCAGAATGGCATGCAGCAACTCAGATAAACGTACGAGACAAGCAGAAGTAGAGGCTATGACATACATTTCTTCCTTTCCAACTTCTTCCCTTGATTCCTTCTCAAAGGAGTCTTTGGTAGATGTTGAAAAACTTTGCGTCGAAGCCATACCTAAGTACTCATACAATCAAAAGCTTCATTACTTTTTGCCTGATTGCGTCAAATTTCCCAGAATGTGTAACAAATGTGGAAGTTTTTGCTGAGCCTATTCTACCACCCGTGCTTTTTGTGCCAGTGACCTCTGTGTGTGTATGTGTGTAGGTCATTGCTAAAGATAAAAAGCATTTATATGACTGTGTCAAGAACCAGCTTGCTGAATGATATTGGAAATAGTTCCCACTCCATTCATACTTCTATTTGGTCAGACTCTGGAACCAGGGAGGTGGGGGAGTCGCCGTCCCTGTTAAGTGTTCCATAAGTGTGCAGATGACATGGTTTAGTGGGGAAATATTGGTGGTAGATGGACAGCTGGACTGGATGATCTTAGAGGTCTTTTCCAACCTTGGTGATTCTGTGATTCTATCTATATGGGTAATTGGAAGCCAGCAATGAAGAGATAAGTTAGAGCATAGTAAGTTTTATGTGACCTTCTTTCTTGTGCCATCTACAAAGACCTTTTTCCTCACTGTTGTCAGTCAGAATACTGAGATACACGAAGCCTTGGTCTCACCAGCCCTTCAGTTCCTAAGGAAAGAGTTCTCTGTTAAAATAAATAAAATGTGGTTGACTGTGATGGGGCAGCTCCTGGGTCCTACTGGAAGGTGATCATCTTCAGGTGAATAAGGTGATGTTCAAAGCTGCCTTCCAATCCAACCCAACCCAACCCAAAAGGTTCTATGAATTACAGTAAAACAGAGCTGAGATCTGTGCTCTTCTTGCCACATCACATTCAGTGCTCTGAACTGGAGATGTCACACAGCAGAAGTCTTGGTATGGTCCTGAGAGCACAGGTACTCTGCAGAAAGTCACTCGAAGCCAGGAAAATTGAGCTGAGTTATGTTGGCTGTCAGTGCTTGTTTTTCGGACGTTGTGTTGAGGGATATGGCTTAGTGAGAACTATTGGTGATAGGTGGATGGTTGGATGATCTTGAAGGTCTTTTTCAAACTTGGTGATCCTGTGATTCTGTTTGGAAATGGCATGAAAAACTAACCTGGTGACATGGGTGTGCATTCATTGTTGGGCACGGCGCTGGGAGGAGCAGCACCTCTCGTGGTGGATTCCCCTCACTGGGGAGGAGCACTGCCTGCTGCACTGCATGGTGGGGCTCTGATGTCCTCTCCTTGCTGGGGGATGTGGTGGGAGTGTTGAGCCTCTGTTCTCACCTGGGTGTGTGTACTGCACTCACCATGGCATCCCCTGCACTCTTTGCCAGTGATATTTGTGTGTGTGTGTGTAGGACATTGGTAAAGATTAAAAGCATTTATAAACTGTACCAAGAGCTAACTGTCCTCTGGCACTTTGGAAGGAATCATAGAATCATAGAATGGGCTGGGTTGAAAAGGACCACAATGCTCATCCAATCCCAACCCCCTGCTGTGTGCAGGTCGCCAACCAGCAGCCCAGGCTGCCCAGAGCCACATCCAGCCTGGCCTTGAATGCCTGCAGGGATGGGGCATCCACAGCCTCCTTGGGCAACCTGTTCCAGTGAAGGAAGGAGTATTGGGCATAGAGGCCAACGGTTCAGTGAGTGCTATTGCAATTCTTTGGAACTTAAATGCAGCTTTTGGGCTGCTGGCTGGAATGTACAGAGCCAAGTCAGCATCCTTTATTGCTGCCCTTGGAACTGCGGGAGGAAGTTTGAAAGTGAGGCTGAGAACCTTCTCCCCTGTGCTGCTCACAGGTGAATTGGCTGCACCTTTGGGGACAGCATGGGGGAAAACTAGCAACTTTAATTAACGTGTATTTTTAGCAGTTTCAATTTCAGTTACACAAATACAGAGTAACGTCTGCTCCCTCTGTACAGAGCTGCGCTGCCAGCAGAGCAGTGAGGAGGGGGAGAGAGGAGGGGCTGTGTCCAGCAATGGAGCACCAAATGTGAGCGCGGGTAATTGAGAGCTGCATGGAGACAACTGGAGAAGTGTTTGGAGGATGCTTTCATTTTTGTTAATTGAAAAAGCAAAGCATCTCAAGGCTGATTCCTGCCTGAGGAGTGCTTCTCAGTGCTGAAAATCATAGAATGGAATCATAGAAACATAGAATAGTGTGAGCTGGAAAGGACCACGATGATCATCTGGTTCCAACCCCCTGCTATGTGCAGGTTGCCAACCAGCAGCCCAGGCTGCCCAGAGCCACATCCAGCCTGGCCTTGAATGCCTGCAGGGATGGGGCATCCACAGCCTCCTTGGGCAACCTGTTCCAGTGCCTCACCACCCTCTGGCTGAAAAACTTCCTCCTCATATCCAACCCAAACCTCCCCTGTCTCACTTTAAAGCCATTCCCCCTTGTCCCATCACCATCAGCCCATGCAAACAGCCGTTCCCCCTCGTCTGGAGTGGGCAGCTCTGCTCAGCCCTGGCCTTGTGTCCCTTTCCTTCATCTTTCCTTCCTGGAAGTGACACCTGGAAGTCTCCTGGAGCAGCATGGAGGTGCTTGGTGCCTCCTTCCTTCGCCTTGGTAATTTTCCACTGTTAAAATGTAAATGTAGCCTCTCAGCCTGGAACTGCGGAGACATTTGCACTTGGTGTGCTTTTGCTCTTTTACATGAATATTTAACACCGAGCCAGTAAATCTCTAAATAACCTCGCAGTGTTGATTACCTCTTGGCTCATTACCCGCAGCTCGGGGCTGCCTGGAGCTGCTCAGGTGCTGCTCAGGTGCTGGCACAGCGCTGCGGGTCCTGGGGCTGCTTGGGGAGCTCTGCTGCACCTCATGGCAGTGGAGCAGCGAGAGGCATTTCCAACCCCAAGCTTTGCATTCCTCCTCCTGCAAGGCGAAAGCAAACATGGAAGTGTCAGATTAGCCGGGCTGGCTGGAGCACGGCTGTACTTCTTGGAGCGGCGCTGTCATGGTAACTGGAGTGATTCATTTTGCTGCAAGATCCCCAGTAAACACACTTTGATTAAACTCTTGAGAAGGTATAGAAAAGAATCTTCAAAGCTGATTGTACGAACTGCACCGAGTTTTGCCTTTATTGCTCTCGCTTCCCTCCTTTCCCCCCTGGGGTTGGGGGGAGGAAGCCCTCCTTGGAGCAGGATGCCTGCACCTGCTGGCTGCAGGTTGGGCTCAGCTCTTCCCTGTTGTTATTACCCATTTCAGGTGGTTTGGGTGCAGTGAGAAGCTGGCTCCCTGTGTCAGTCTGTGCTTTGAGGCATTTGTGGCGTGGCAGAGCCTCCTGGTGAGGGATTCCCCTGGCAAGCCAAGGCAAAGCAGCTCTCCCTGTTACAGCTTCATCGACTCACTGAGATTGGAAAAGAGCTCTGAGATTCCCACCCCGTCCCACTGCGCCCGCTGACCACGTCCCCAAGAGTGATGGGACACCATTGTGTGCAGCATGGAGCATCACAGCCTTCCCGTGCAGGAAGGAGCCTTCGTGGACACACATCCGAGTCCTGCACTGCCCTGTGCATGCAATGGCCCTGGACACATTCCTGCTGCCTGTGCTGTCCTTGTGACAATGTCTCTTCCAAGTGCTGATTTTCTAACGGACTTTCTTGTGCAAATGGGTGCACCCATAGCAACCTTCAACACCAGACTGCCTCCACTGTTTGCTGTTTCCTTTTGGAGTCCATTTCACGGATTCCCCCCCATGCAATACGGGTTCCTCTCGTGTCCTTTCTGCCCAAAATACAACGTCCTATTCACAGTTCTGCCACGTGCACCAGGTTCTGTCTCCGTCTTGCTGCACAGTTGAGTGTAGTTTTGTGCCTCTGAACGTGTCTGATTTCTGCTGAGAGCAGCCCTGGGCTTGCACTGTACCTGCATGGCACAGCGTGGATGGAGGCACACACATTTGAGGGCTTTGGTGAACCTCTGGAGAAGAGCCCTATATCTTTTGTACAAGCGATAGCTGTGTTCCTCTGATTGCCCTCCTCCTCCTCCTGCAGCCTGCACGCCTGCTTCTCTGCATTCTGAGTTAAAGCCAGGCTTGCTAAGCAGGTGCCATCATCCCTGGATCATTGACTTCTCTGCAGCTGCACAGTGATCCCGAAATGAGCCCCAGCACAGTTTGGGCTGCAGACTGAAGCACTGAAGCTGGAGCAAATGAAGTGTCCTCCAGCAGTGCCTGAGTTGTGGGACCTCCTAGGGTTTTGCTGAGCCCTGAGCTTTCCATGACAGGTGCCCGGGTCCCAGCCTGCAGTTGCCATGTTCAGGAGGCACCTGGGAGCCAAAGGTGCTTCACAGCCTACATGTACATCATTAGAGAGCCTCTGCTTTTAGTAATAGAAAATCTTTTTTTTTTCTGCTCTGTTTTTGGTTTCCTGACTCCCTTACCCCTAAATCACACTTTGGTAATGGAGGGAGCTGTCTCAGTCTCACCTTGCATGCAGTTACTGTGCTCTGGGGCTTCACTGAAATCGCTCAGATACTGCAGGTGCCCTCCTGTCCTTCAGGAGACTGAACTGCAGCTGGACTGCTGTTCTCAGGGCATGCTGATGGAGTTCAGTGCTCAGGAAGCTTTGGCTTTGCAGTCTGTGATGTGACCTGGAAACCTCTTGTTTGCTGCTGTGAATGCCATGCAGTGCCTCAGGGACATTTGTGTTTGGTGCTCTGTAAGTGGGTCTGTGAGCAGCAGAGCTGCTTTCTGCAGCCCCACTGGTGTGAGGCTGAGATGTGGGGCCGTGTTTCCCTTTGTTTTTGGGGTGGATGTGATTTTTTGGTGCTGAGAGCAGGCAATCTGAATGTGCACAGTGATGGGCGCTCTTGTGCAGCGCGTGGAAATGGGTGATTAATGGGACAGGACACATTAAAGCACTCACACTGCCCTATGGCAGAAATCAAAGTGCCTTCCCTCTTGCCAGTGAGCCCTCCAGCACCCTGTCTGTGTCCCATTGATAACAGCTGGTGCTTGCAGAGAGCAGAGATCAGAGATCTCACACAGCCCAGAAGGGTCTTTGCCAGATGTTGCTGCTTTCTTCCCTTGCAAGATGAGTCACTGCTTGCTTTTTTTCTTTTCTTTTTTTCTAAACTCCTCTTATTTTGAATGCTAACAATGTTGGTTTTTTTTTAGATTTTTGTTTTTGTTTTCATGGAGATCGTGTTCCTTATGAGCCCCTCCCAATTGCGGATGTTCTATGATCACAGGTTCACAGAATCACAGAATGGCCCAGGTTGGAAGGGACCTCAAGGATGACGAAGCTCCAACCACCCTGTGCCATGCAGGGACACCAACCTCCACATTTCACAGCAGCCCAGGCTGCCCAGGGCCCCATCCAACCTGGCCTTGAACACCTCCAGGGATGGACGGGGCATCCACAGCCTCTCTGGGCAGCTGTTCCAGCACCTCACCACTCTCACAGCCAACAACTTCCCCCTCACATCCAACTGAAATCTTCCTTCCCCCAACTTCCAACCATTTCCCCTTGTCCTGCTGTTATCTCCCCTTTCCAAGAGCTGACTCCCCTCCTGTTTGTAGGCTCCCTTGAGGTCCTGAAGGCTGCAGTGATTCACCCTACAGCCTTCTCTTCTCCATGCTGAACAAGCCCAGCTCCCTCAGCCTGTCTTTGTAGTGGAGGCACTGCAGCCCTCTGATCATCTTTGTGGTGTCTTTACTATGAGAATGGTGAGCTGCCCAGAGAGGCTGTGGGTGCCCCGTCCATCCCTGGAGGTGTTCGAGGCCAGGTTGGATGGGGCCCTGGGCAGCCTGGGCTGCTGTAAAATGTGGAGGTTGGTGGCCCTGCCTGTGGTGGGAGGTTGGAACTTCATCATCCTTGAGGTCCCTTCCAACCTGGGCCATTCTGTGATTCTGTGATTCTATGATTCTGTGAAAGATGTTCAAGCCAATGGCTTTCATCCTCAGTCAGTGTACAGCACTTCTAGTAAAAGTAACTCTGTGCCTTTATTTCAAGAGCCGTGCTTGAAGGACACGGATTGCTTTGGTTTGACAACAGATCTTTGAGAGCAGCGTGGAACTTCCCTGCATTTCCTGCGACTCTCTCCAATTTCTGATAATTTTTAAACCTGTCAGTTACTGTGACGTGCACCCATTTCCTATTTGCTTCTTTGATTTTATTAAAGTGTTTTCCTATGAGCGGTAATGTAGTACAGAATTAAATGTCTCCTGGTGGTCTGTCACGTCGGGATGACACACAGATCCAGGGCAGCCCCTGTCAGCCCAGCACATTGAGTGTCACCACTGGGAGAGCGGCCGTTCGCCCTGACTTCAACTTCACTCCCTTGTGTTGTGTTGATGGCAGTGAACGTAGGTTGGAGTCCTGCAGACTCCCACACCTGAATCCACAGCACGTTTTACACGTCCTGGACCATTCCTCTTTCCATCGGCCATCTCTGTAGCTTCTGGGTTCCCCTTTTGTCCCCCTTGCCCTGTGGATGCAGGGCACAGCACTGCCAGCAGAAATCCTCCCTCCACGTGGCTGGAACATCAGGGAACAAACACATCGAGTTGCCATGGCAGCAGGAAGGTTTACAGGAGCCTGAAATTGTTGTGCTTTGGACCTAAAATGCTCCTTGGGAAAATATTCTGAGCGCAGCAGTGCTGGGAGCACTCAGGCACTCAGTGATGGAGCAGAGTGTGAGCTCTGAGATTCCCAAACCCAACCCCCAACCCATCCCCACCGACCGTGTCCCCATGTGCCACATCCACAAGGTTCTTGAGCACCTCCAGGGATGGGGATCCTCACTGCCCTGGGCAGAAGTTGGATTTGGTGATACTTGTGGGTATTCCAACCTGGGATGTTCTGTGATGCGATGAAGTGAGCTGGATGTTGTTGACGATGTGTTCCCTGCTGAAGGTTGCCACAGATGCGAGGCTCGCTTTAAGCACACTGAACTTCAGAATGAGAGCAGATTCATTGAGAAAAATGTGTCTTTCCTGACCCGAGGTCTGCGTCACTTGGGCTCCACAATGCACACATGCCATGGCTGCAGCACGGCTCTCAGCCCTCTGTGGCTGTGTGAAATTCCATGTGCAGTCATCCTCCCTCTGCAGAGCTGCTGGCAGAGGTGGGATTTGGCATCTCCAGGTGGCTTTGTGCAGTCTGCTTCTTCCAGACACTGCTAAGGGTTGGGAAAAGGGGCAGGAAGGGCAGGCTTACCTCCAGAACTGAGGAGTAACTGGTGGCCAGGATCACTGCCAGTGACCATGTGCATGTGCCTACCTCTGGGCCAGGCTGTGGGCTGCAGGGGGTCCCACTGGTGGCCCCGACCCTCACCATGGCTTTGGCCCCACTGAGGACTCTTTGGTGCCTCCCCATTGCTGCCTCCAAACCCTCCTGATGCAACTCTTCCACTCCTTGTGCTCCCAGCCCATGGCTGTTCCCTGGGAGAGAAGCATGCACCGTGTGCCATGCTGAGAAGCAGGGAGCTGGAAACAGATGGAGCCTATCCTTGTCTGTTCCGGCTCTTCCTGTGCTCCCGTAAGGATGTGCCTCCTCTCCTGGATGGTGAGGTCCTGGCACACTGCTGCCCAGAGTGTGGGTGCCCCATCCCTGCAAGTGCTCAAGGCCATGGATGGGTTCTGGGCAGCCTGAGCTGGTGGTGGGCACCAAGCCCACGGCAGAGGTGGGGCGGAGGGGCTTTGAGTTCCCTTCAAACCCAACCATTCAATGATTCTATGACAATTCCTATCATATCTCCGTGCTCCTTCTCTGCTACCGTCTTCCTGCCCCAGCATGGCCATAGAATAACAGGATCAATAAGGCTGGACAAGACCCCTGAGATCCCCCGTCCAACCCCAACCCATCCCCACCGTGCCCATTGGCCATGTCCCCAGGTGCCATATCTACTTCTTTTCCTGAGCACCTCCAGGGACAGTGACTCCACCACTTCCCAAAGCTTCCCATCCCAATGCCCCACCACTCACCACCTGGCTTCGCTCTGCACACCCAATCCCTAATGCCCCTTTCCTGCCTCTTTTGCAGTGCCTTTCAGAGAAACTCCCAGCTACACGAAGCGGAGACGGATCCTCGGTGCCGGCGGCCTCTCCTCCCCTCGAATGCTGCAGCGCTCGGCCAGCGACAACAACCTGAAGGCAGAGAGCCGGGCGTCCTACTCTCCGGTGCCCTCCCTGCGCAGCCTCCCCCCCCAGCTGCTGGCCCAGATGCAGGAGGCTGCGGTGGGGGTCGGTGGTGGGGATGGCAGCCTGGCCAGCTCCGGCAGCGCCCGCAGCGCCCACAGCCGCTCCCCGTCCCTGCAACGCGTGCAGGAGGAGAAGGAGGTCGACCTTCCCACGCTCCGGAGGAGCAGCCGTGGCAAGGCCAGGTGAGAGCTGGGTGGGCACAGTGGGACTGGGCTGTGCCGTGGCCGTGGTGTGCATTGGCACCCATGGGAGCAGTGGTGGGACACAGGCTGGCACCAACACGTCCCAGCGGTGCATGGAGAGGGGGATGCTCAAGGCTTGGCATGAGCACAGTGGGGGCTGCTTCAATCTTCTCCCCATCCCTCAGTCTAATTTTGCGTCTCAAAAGAATGGTGAGTACATCGATTCCATGTTGTGCTTGTTGTTGCCATGACAATGAATGCATCTTGAAAACTAATACTTGGAGGTGGCATACTGCAGAAAAGCTGGCCCTGTATGTGTCCGAGCCGGCTCCTGGCTGTCACTGCCTCCTGCATACCTACAGGTGGTTGCTCTCTTGAACCCACTTGGGCCTGGGAGCAGTTGGTGGGCATGGCCACGCTCCCGTTGGTGGGTCAGCACAGCACCAACACTCACTGTGGTATAGAGATAGCAATGGCCCATCCGTGTGGCCGTGACTTTTGTTGTCCTGCTGCGCCCTTGTCACCCAGTGACCATGAGCGCCAACTCCAGCTCTGCTGCTGCTCTGCCTCTGGGTGGAACCAAGGCACGAGGGCTGATTTAAGGCAGAGACCTCCCTGGTAAAGTGCTGCTGTAGAGCAGGAGTTGAGGAGAAGGCTTCTTGGTGTAGGCTGGGTTCAGGCTTTACTTAATGAAATCCTCTGTTGGAGAGGCGAACTGCAGCCATGCCTGGTGTAAAGCAATGTGTGCTGGGGGGTGCAATGGGAAACTCCAACACTGTGTGGAGACCGAAGAGTGGGTGCCAGCTGTGGGCTGTCCCTGTGCTTGCTAATGAGCAAGCAGGGAATAGGCTTGGGCAGCAAAGAGTCCCTCTGCAGGTGGCAGCTCTTTACATTAAACACCATGCAGATACAGCTTGGAGAGTCTTGGAGGTGATCTGAAGGAATCCGGGAAACAGAAGCATGTCAGTAAATGAAAAATAAGGAGAATAAATGCAAAATAGCTACGAGAGGAACCAAAGAATTGAACGACACAGGTCGTCAGTAGGATTCCTAATTAACAGTTTAACTGGAGCAAGGTTGCAGGTTGTTTCCTATGCAGCTCATTGGGGAGCTCTGCTCAGTGTGAGCTTCAGAACAAAGTGTGGTGACCACATCACTGCAGGAGGTGGTGGAGGAAGATGGGAACAGCCCGGTGCTGTGGTCAGAAACTGTTCTGGCACCTGTGAGTGCTTGGGGACACACTGAGCTCCATGCACACCATGAAAACCATCGCCAGGAATTTCATAGCCATGAAAAGATCCTCTGCTCTGAAGAAAGATTTAGGAGAGCGGGATTGTTACCTTAGAAACGACACGGATGGGAGGAAAAAAAGTTAAAAATATTGGGAATATGAAACGGCTTGTGAGAGGGAAATAGGGAACTTCTGATTGTTTCGTGGCACCAAGAAAAAAGAGCGTGCAGTGGAATTAATGGCAAGCAAATTGAAAACCAGGATGAGATGGTGCTTTTCCCTGCAGTTAGCTCTGGAATTCACTGCCTCGGGAGCTTGCTACGCAGGGGCATGGTGTGATTATAGAAGCATTAGGAGGTCGGGGTGAGGGACATCACACTGTGGGCTTTTGTAATCAGTGCTTCTGGAGCTCCTCCTGGAAGCGCCGGGAGCCCTGGGGACACACAGAGCAGCTCTGCCCATCCTCTGCCTACTGCCTGGGCTGGGGCACGGAAAGAGCGGAGCTGATCCTTCCTGGCCATCTGCATTTAATGATGTGCATCTAAGAAAATGTTTTATTCCATTTTTTGTGTATTTCTGTAGGGATAGGAATATTCTGAGGTTCTGAGCTTGGGGCAAGTGGAACACGCACAGTGCAGCCGCCGGGCTCAGCCTGGCGTGCGGGAGGTGAGGTTGGGGAAGCTGTCCTGGTGATGGGAGGAATGTAGAGCAATGAGTTGAAGCTGAAGGCTGGGAGCCCATTCACTTGGTGGAGAGAAGGCTGAGGGGGATCTGAGCAGTGCTGATGGATGGATGATGGTCAGGAGGAGGGGGCCAGGCTCTGCTCGGTGCGTCCAGCACCAGGACAAGGGGGAACCTCATCCTGTCTGACAAACCTGATTTCATTCTATGGAAAGGTGAGCCGCTTAGTGGATGGAGGTGAGGCTGTCGATGTGATCTACCTGGGCTTCAGTAAGGACTTTGACACTGTCACACAAGAACCAGGGTTGGAAAAGACCTTCAAGATCATCCGGTCCCAAACATCAGGACTGTCCCCAACAACGTTCTCATGGAGAAGCTGGCTGCCCACAGTTCGGCTGGGCGCACGCCCCGCTGGGTGAAACGCTGGCTGGATGGCCGGGCACAAAGACTTGTGGTCAATGGGGTCAAATCCAGCTGGTCACGAGTGGTATCCCCCGGGGCTCAGTGCTGGGGCCACTCCTATTTAACATCTTTATTAATGATCTGGACGAGGGGATTGAGTGCACCCTCAGTAAGTTTGCAGACGACACCAAGTCGGGAGGGAGCGTTGAGGGGAGAAGGGCACTGCAGGGGGACCTGGACAGACTGGATGGATGGGCCAAGGTCAACTGTGTGAGTTTCAATAGGGCCAAGCGTGGGGTTCTGCATTTTGCTCACAGCAACCCTGCAGGCTTGGGGAGGAATGGCTGAAAGCTACCTGATGGAAAGGGAGCTCAGTGTGCTGATGGACAGTGGGCTGAGTGTGAGCCAGCAGTGTGCCCAGGTGGCCAAGGAGGCCGATGGCATCCTGGCTGGGATCAGGAATGGTGAGCAGCAGCAGGGAAGTCATCCTGCCCTGTGCTCAGCACTGTGAGGCCCCACCTCGAGTGCTGGGTTCAGGTTTTGGGCACCTCAGCACAGAAAGGACGTGGAGATGCTGCAGCAGGGCCAGAGATGGGCAACAAGGCTGGGGAAGGGCTTGGAGAATATGGCCTGCAAGGAGAGACTGGAGGAACTGGGGATGTTGGGTCTGGGGAAGAGGAGGCTGAGGGGAGACCTGATTGCTGTCTTCCAGTACCTGAGAGGTGATTGCAGCAGAGTGAGGTTGGTCTCTTCTCAGTGGTGACAGGACGAGGGGAAATGGCCTCAAGTTGTGCCAGGGGAGGTTTAGGTTGGGTATCAGGAAGAACTTCTTTACAGAAAGGGTTGTTAAGCACTGGGATGGGCTGCCCAGGGAGGTGGTTGAGTCACCATCCCTGGATGTGTTTAAAAACTGTTTGGATGTGGCCATGATTTAGTGGAGGGCTGTTAGAGTTGGGTAGGATGGTTGGGTTGTGGTTGGACTCAATGGTCTTTAAGGTCTTTTCCAACCTGAGCAATTCTATGATTCTATGATCCCTATCGCATCTCAGTGCTCAGTTCCCAGTGATGTTTTCTTTTCCAAGAGGAAAACATGGTGACAACACATCCATGAACACATGGAGTCCTCTCACATCTCCCCCCGAAATCTTGCAGGAAAATTGGTGCTGGGTCAGATTTTAATCAGAATAAATACAAAGAAAAATCCATGGCTGCAGCATGTGTTCCCAAATCCTTTATTCTGAGGGAGGAAACCGCCAGCAAAATTCTGTTTGTTTTGCAAATATATTCAGGCTGGCAGACATAATTTAAGGGAAGAGTCGTTCAGCTGCAGTGTTTCACATTTTCCAGGAGCGATGCTGTGTGTATGGGCACGGGGCAGAGCTGGGGGTTGATGCACCCCATAGGGTTTGGGGCAGCCTCGCTCCGAGCATCCCCAATGATGCTGCGCTGTCCCCTGAGCCCATGGCTGGGAGCTGCCCTGGGGAGGTGTTGGTGGTGCAGATGGCTGTGATCCCCCCCAAAATTCCCAGAGCTCTGAGGGTCTGCAAAGCCCCGTGTGACTGTTTGTACCCACAGCTCTGTCCCAGAGCTGCTCCTGGCAGCATTGTGGTGCAGGTGCAGCACAACGCAGCAGCAGATGACGCTGCGTGTTTTTCAGGCTGTGGTTTTGATAGCTGCTAATACTGCGTTCCGTGAGATGTCTGATGTGTGACTCACATCCCGCATGTGAGAGCCTCCACCTTTTTTTTTTTTTCCTCCCTCAAATACCACTCCATAACAAGTGTTTCCCTATCTGGATCCTGCTGCAGTTGATGTCTCCTGCACAGATGGAGCACCTTCAGCTTATCAGGGTCTGCTTAAACCCAAACCTTGTGCTTTCCCAGGCTTTTCCACGCTTTTGGGACACATTCTGTATCACATGATCCTTCAAGGATGAGCTTAAGCGTTCTTAGATTGCTTCAGTCCACCCATAAACTTCCCGCTTAGATGTGCAGTCAGGCTCACCCCAACATTAATTAATTCCCATTGCTGGTTTCCAAGTGAGCTCTTTCCTCTCTGCCCCTGCAAAGGTGCATTCCATCTCACACTGATCTTTGCATTAAAGGCTGATTCAGCGATGAGCAGACATTAAGTTGGTCTCCTTAGTTTCATCCATTGGAAGCTCTCTCTCTCTGCAGTTACCCAAAAGAGCACCAACCATTTCCAGCAATTTGGGGTCTTTTCTTGCTGTCAGTGAATTTGCAGAATGCTTTTTTGTTTGCCTTGCTTCTCACTGCAGTGGCACTTCTTGTGATTGTGCCTTTTGGATTTTTCTATCTGGTGTGTATACGTCTGTTTTGCCCACAGCAATCACTGCTGTTTTGCAGTTTCTGTAGTGTTTGAAGCCTTCCCTCCAGCCTGCCCTCCCTTCAGCCTTCCTTTCCTCTCTCCCATCTTCCCTTCCTGCCTTCTTTCCTTCCCTCCTGCCTTCTCTCCTTCCTGCCTCCCTCCTTTCCCTCCTGCCTTCCTTCCCTCCTGCCTCCCTCCTTTCCCTCCTGCCTTCCCTCCCTTCTGCCTTTCCTCTTTCCTGCTTTTCCATCTGCCTTCCCTCCTTCCTCTCCTCCCTCTCTCCCGCCTTCCTTCCCTCCCATCCACCTTTCCTCCCTCCCACCTTCCCTTCATCCTTCCCTCCCTTGGGTGAACACTTCCCATTTTGTGGCCATCCCTGCCAGCTTTGCCTTCGTGTTCTCAGCCTCTCGGAATGGGAGCACACAGAGTGTCCTGTGGCTGTTTTCTGCACCACGTGTCTAACAAGTGGTCGCAGGCACAGTTCAGGGTCTGGCCGGGCATCCCAGATGCAACTCCTGGTAGCACATCTCAGCTCAGTGCCATCTCTCATTACTCTGCATCCCCTACGGCAGCTCCGGATGGTGCAGCACAGGAGAGCTGTGTGCCAAGCCCAGCTGGTGGTGCTCAGAGCAGGACGCGCGCTGAGGGAAGCAGGGGTTACACTACCTGTGCTCCAAAACACCTTCTGCTCTGCTCCTGGCCGTGAGCATCTCTGCAGCAGGCAGTGCAAATTGCTGCTATGCCCGTGGCTGCTGCAGGCAGGGAGCACACCGAGCACCTCTCCTCCGTGCACAGAAACCCAGAGAGCGTCCTTTGCTGGCAGCACCCCGCACACTGCTGGCCCTTCGCCACCCTGAACAAACATCCTTCTTCTGAAATTGCTAAAACGGCAGTTATTGCATCAACTGCATCCCAGGGATCTTATTTCTAATAATCGTGACCTCTCCTCGGGGGCTTTAATAAAATAGATGCCTTGTCCCAACCTCTTCTCTCACATTATTACGTTTAACTGTGCGGACCGATGCATTATTCCCAGGCCAATTTCCCCCTCAGCACCGTGAATGAGATCTTTGCCCTAAGTGCTATCTCGCTGCTTTGTTTATTTATTTATTAAGTGCCTCAGCCAATTTGTTTTACCTTCACAGCTTCTGAAAGGCTCTGAGCCATTTGATTTGTTCTGCGCGCTCTTGGGGATTTGAGGAGAAACGGCCAGAGATTGTTTCATTCTCTCCTGCACTTTGCTTTTCAGCTCAGTGCCAGCTGTTAATCTGAGTCCATTCTGCATCTCAGCTGCAGATTCGGACTCTCCCTCACAGCAAAATCATTTCCTAGGGGTGCTGGGAGCATGGAGCTCCGTGGTGTGCAGGCTCTGCCCTGGGCGCACTGTTTGTGACACATCAGTGCAGCAAGATGGGGCTGTGCCCCACATGGTAGATATGGGGTTTTATTTTTGGGGTAGGATGGTGAAGAGCAGAATGGGAGCATCTATTGCTCCTGGTGTGGTGCTGTGGTCTGAGGTAACGCCTTGTTTGGGGGGTGGGAGGGGAGATTCAGGCTGGACATTAGGAAAAACTTCTTCTCCAAAGGAGCGGTTGGGTGCTGGAATGGGCTGCCCAGGGAGGTCACCATCCCTTGGGGGTGTTCCAGGAACGTTTAGGTGTTGAACTGAGGGACGTGGTGGAATGGGAAATACTGGTGATAGGTGGATGGTTGGACTGGGTGATCTTTGAGGTCTTTTCTGAACTTGGTGATTCTATGATTCTACAATTCTAAAGGATAATTTGGTCAGTGCTCCTTTGGAGAGATGTGGTGAGGAGGAGCGGTGGCCCCCCAGTGTCCAAGTGGGCATCTTGTGCAGGAAACAGGGGATGCTTGCAGAGGAACTGCAGAATAACGAGGATTGGAAGGAGCGTTGGGAGGTCACTGTGTTGAACCTTCCATTAGGGAGAAAAGCAAGCTCCCGACTCGTTGGTGAAGGAGCCAGAAGAGCTTTGTATCCCCCCGGGGTGCCCCTCCAGCTGCCCCCAGCACATCGTGAGGAGAGGAACCCACCATGGGCAGCAGCTTGGGGCAGAGCTGTGCTGTAACGTGCACCTGAACCATGCAACACCTGGAAGGTGCTGCTGCCCCTGGTGCTCGATGCAGTGCATCGAATGGAACTGGGCGATCGCCTTTGCCGTTCTGATAAACACAAATTGAATCTGATCAACATTCAGGTGAGATTACCTCCATGCTGGGTGTGTTTGTCTCAGTAACAACTTCTTCAGGGGTCCTGGGCAGCCTGAAGGGGGCACCCAGCTCACTGCAAGGGTGGGGCTGGGGGTCCCTTCAACCCAACCATGCTGTAGTTCTGTGAGGGCTGGGGTTGGTTTGTGCCCTGTTGCACCTGGGGAGGAGGTTAGTGAGCACAGTAGGGATGGGTTGGGGTTGGACTTGATGGTCTTAGTGGTCTTTTCCAACCTGATTCCATGATTCTGTTGGTGACCTTCTGGGCCACTGCCCCCAGAGCAGGAGGGGCCACATGTGGCACTGCGCCGTCTGTGCATGGAGATCCCTGAAATAGCCACATCTCTGAAAGTGTGGGATAGTGAATGACAACAGCTTTACTCAGCTCCGCATCTCGAGGTAGGAGAGAGACTGACAGCACTCAACGTGCCAACTTCTGAAGGGGAATTTCAAAAAGATGACGGAAATTCATCAGAAAGGCCTGAGGAACCTGAAGCTATCACATCCCTATGGGCAATGTGGGAAGTGCTGGGGCAATCCCACCAGAGCTGCATGAGGCCAAACCTCTGGGAGGGGAGCTGCTCCCTGGGGCACGATAGCTGCCTGCAGTAGGTTCAGGAAAATATCTGGGACCAAACAGACTGCTGAGAATGGGAATCTGAATTGGGGGAAGGCAATGTGAGCACCTGGAGCAAGGTGAAGCTGTCATCCAAATGGAGTCTGTGTGGGTTCTGCTGCCCTTTGCTGAGGGTCCGGTGCACTGAGCAGGATGGAACGTGTCCCAAAGGGGAACTCATTTCCTGACCTCTCGACCCTAAACTGGCAGGAAAACAAAGGTTTGAGAAGAGAAACCACATTGCCCTGAGCAGCGTTAGTGATGTGACAGCTGATGTCAGCAAGGCTTGCAAAACATCACTGCTTCTCTGCGTTGCTGCTCCCCAGCCTGCTTATTTTATATGGGGGAAACTGCAAGGCTTGGAAGTCTGATGGAGTTTATTGATAAATAGGGGTGATGCGTACTGCAGAGAAGGAATTCAGGCGGCCTAAATGCTGTATGGGATTGTAAATTAACTGCAGTCCCACCGGCCTCCTTGTCAGCTCCACCATGAAGAATTCCGCTCTTTCATGAGGCATCACTCGTTAGAATACAGAACAAAACAGCAGCATGTACAAAGAGGGAGGGAAAATAGTGCCTCTGTGGCTGTGCTGTGCCAGTGCTGGGTGGAGTGCTGCTCCCCAGCCATTGCAGGCAGCCCCCATGTGAGGAAGGGGCCATGG
Source organism: Phasianus colchicus (assembly GCF_987193195.1). Taxonomy (NCBI): domain Eukaryota; kingdom Metazoa; phylum Chordata; class Aves; order Galliformes; family Phasianidae; genus Phasianus; species Phasianus colchicus. The sequence goes on from NC_143436.1 coordinate 427,114, forward strand.
GAAGTGGGGGACCACAGGCAATGGGTTGGGACGTGTCACAGAAGGAGAGGTGACATTGAAGGCTGCCAGAGGGAAACATGCCTTCCTTTGCATCCTGTTGGGCCACGCAGCACCCTTGGCTTCATTTCTCACAATTTGTGCCTTATTGCGATTGCTGCTTGTCTCGGTGAGCTTCCTGTGCTCTGCAACGGGTCAACCATCAGCTGGCAGCTGAGGATGTTCTCTCAGGGCTGGCTAATGCCCACAGGCAGAGTCTGAGTGCAGGTGGCTGTGTCAGGGACCCCACGGCTGTCCTGGGGCCACCAGCATCCTTCCCACTGCCCCGCTCTGTCTTTCCCTGCGGTGCTGCTCCCAGCTGAGCTCTTCAATGCACAGAATATTTCCACTTGGAGCTGTCTTCCTTTCCTCTTTTCACCTTGTAAGGGGTGTCTGCCTTCATCTGGAGGGCTCATAAGGGCTCCTCATCCTGGCCTTGCTGTTGGCACGATCTCCTGACCGTGGCTGGGTTGGAAGGGCCCTGTAAAGGCCATCTGGTCCCACTCCCTGCAATAAGCAGGGACCCCCACAGCTCCATCAGTGCTCAGAGCCCCATCCCCTGTGCATGGGTGTCTGCAGGGATGGGCAGCACCTCTCTGGGCAATCTATGCAGTGCCTCAGCACCCTCAGTGGTGCTCCTTACATCCAGCCTCAGTCTCCTTCTGTTAGTTGGAAACCATCTCCCCATGTTTATCCCTCAGATCCTCTTTATGGCCCTCCTCTGGATGCATTTCAACAGCTCCATCTCTCTCCTGTGCTGAGCATTCCCCACGCAGCTCCAGGTGAGGTGTCCCAGCACAAAGCAGAGGTGCAGATCCCCTCCCTCACCCTGCTGCCTGCAGAATCACAGAATTGCCAGGGTTGGAAGGGACCTCAAGGATCATGAATCTCCAACCCCCCTGCCACATGCAGGACCACCAATCATCCCACCTAATGCTAGACCAGGCTGCCCAGGGCTCCATCCAATCTGGCCTTGAACACCTCCAGGGATGGGGCATCCACAACCTCCCTGGGCAGCTGTTCCAGTACCTCACCACTCTCTCTGTAAAGAATTTCCCCCTGACGTCCAGAGCCTGCGCTGCTCTGGATGTCCCCAGGGTGCAGTTGGCTCTCTGTGCTTTGAGGGCACAATGCTGCCTCATGGTGCTGCTCCCCACCAGCACCCCCCGGGGCCTTTTCAGCAGGGCTGAGCTCAGTAATGGACGTTTTTCATCCTTCTGGCACAAGGACGACTGCACGGACTGCCCCACAATGCAGCCCCGTTGCTCTCCTCGTGCCCGCAGCGTGCTGGGGTCGTCCCTGCCTTTGTGCCCACGTGGCTTTGGGGATGGGGTGTCCTTGGAAGACCCAGGTCCAGTGATGGCATCGATGCGCTCTCCTGGCGGGGTGTGAGCGGCCGTATGGCTCTGAGCAGCGGGCTGGGAGCACAGACATGGCCTGAATGCCAATGAGCTCCACGCAGCTCCGCAGCCCACCGTCCTCTCTTGGAAAGCAGACAGAAATGCAAAACGGTTGGAGCAGGTGGTTGGTGCTGTCCCAAGCGGGCGCCTGCCAGGTATGGAGCTGCTGTTGCAGCAGGCAGGCGGCTCACACAGTTCTCTGCTCCGGTGAGCTGCCCTGGCGCATGCTGGGCTGGCTCCAGCGCTGTGCTCTGGATGGCAATGCATCACATCTCACAGCTCATGGCTGTTTACATGGGCTTGAGCGTCTCGCTGCTTTTCCCCAAGACTTCAGCACGATCGTTTGCCACGGCATCATCAACGTGTGATCTCTGAGTGCTTCCTGGGGGTCATTGCATTGCAGGAGCTGGTGGAACCGCTGCGCTTTGCTCCCGTCTCTGAGAGCCATGCAGTCCCAGCTGTAGGCACTGTCCCTTGGCCCTGCCACCATTCACTGCCCTCCTGCTCAGCCTCATGGAGCCCATCTCTGTGCCCTAACCCCCTGCTGCCATCCTTACTGCCATCTCCATGACCTCAGCCCCGAGCTCTGGGTGCTGCTCTGGAGCGCTGCTGTTGGCTCAGGGCAGCACGTGGATGCTGCAGTCAGTGCCGAGGCTGTGCCTGTGGTGCAGATCCTGCCAGAAACCAAACAGGAGGTTTGGCAGCATCAGGGCCAGAATAGCAAATAGGAGAGGAGATTTCTCAGTGCTTCTGTCAATCAGTGGCACTCTTGTCTGGATAGTACCGGGCAGGCGGCTCTGAACAGAGCTGTGCAGGCTGACAGCAGAGAAATACTGCAAAGAAGCACAGGCTGGAGGTGATCTCTTTGTTCACAGACGTTGGAAAGAAGGAAATAATTTCTGCAGAGGCAGAGCTGAAGAAGGAGGACCAACTTCACATTGGTTTGGGGGATCCATAGGACTGGTGGTGTGATCTGAGCCATGCCCTCCCCACTGTTATCCTCGTGCATTTCTCATGGCAGCACTGCCCCCATCACCGAGCAGCTCCGTGTGCTTTGGGCTGATGGAGGAGCAGTGGAGCAGCACTGCTGGTGCTGAGCCTAAAGCATCACTGCCTGAAGCTGCAGTGCTGGCACACCTCTGTTTCCATGGGCTCATCGTGGCCACGCGCCTGTGTGTGGTGCCGAGGTGCCCCAGCTATGAGGCTGGGCTTCTGCCCCAAATGTCTGATATTTAAAGGACTTTATGTCCCCGTTTAATGTTTATGTGCCCATAACTCATGTGCCCAAGTCTCCCTGTAACAGTGCCAAAGGCATTTGGGACCCCCCAGAGCTCTCTGGCGTGTGCCAATGGAGTGACCTTGGGCTGAAGCAATTAATGGATTATCATCGCTATCTCCATGGCGTGGGGTTTATGACATCCTTATATCACTCCCTGCTTATGGTGTGTGCACCCCAAATACGACCACGCTGTATGGCTTGGCATGGAATTGCTCGTATTGCCTGGAGTTGGGCATGGCTGACACTGGGCAGCAATCTCAGCTGTCGTAAAGTGGATTTGTTCCCTGTTAATGGGGCTATTACTTTATGGTGGGCAAAATCTTGCCAGTGGCATTCCTGAGCTGGTTGGCTCGTAGCAATGCATTCTTTTAGCTGGTTTTAATCTTCCTGTTGAAATATCTTCCAGCCTGAACTTTCCCAGGTTTTTCATTGCTTCTGGCTCTGTGTCAGTTAAAATGGACCCAAGTTTTTGAAATGAGGAAAAGTGGAGGAAAAACAGTTGCAATATAATCTTTGAGGAGACGTGATCTTTGTATAAGAGCCAGCGTGGCAGAAAGCTGGTTTTTCACATGGGTGTTAGCAGGGAACCAAGCAGGTGAGTTAGTGCTTCAGAGGACATAAAATGCCAGTGTACAAAACGAGGGTCCCATAAATGCTGCCACAGTCACAAGTGCTGCAGAGATCTGCCCCACATTCCCTCCCTGCCTCTTTCCTTTGCTCACTTCCAGCTCCTTGCTCCAGCCAAACCAGTGGACACGTGCTGTGTTTTGTGTCCATGTGGGGACACATGGCCAGGCTGGGGTAGCTGTGGGGTGTGCAGATGTGCAGAGCCCTGTTCTCTTGGCAGATGTCCTGTCTGAATGCAGGCAATGCTGTCGGTTTCCCCACATTTCATCTGTGTTGATTTTCAGAGTCTCGTCTCCGTTTAGGCAGTCAACCTTTGTATTAAGTTCTTATCGAAACCCAAGGCAAAGTATGAATGTAGTTTTTGGACTCTGTACTGCTCTCACTGCTGTCAGCGTGAAGTTGGGAAGAAGCTTTCCTCGTGGATGATGCACTCGATGGAAGGAGCTGCTGGCAGTGCTGGTGCAGGATTTGATTTGCAGAACCAATGGGGACAGGGAGCCCATGCTTCTGTCTTTGAGCAGCTGAGTGGGCCATAAAGAGTTTTTACACCCAGAAGGATTGCTTGAGTCATGTGCCGAGAGCGAGGGTGGCTCTGAAGTTCTGAATGAGAAGGAAGGCTCAGCGTTGGCTCTGGTGGCACTCAGCCTCCTGGCTCGTTGGGTTTCCTTTGGATGGGCAGGGAGGAACACTACGTTGGTGCAGCTGGCAGAGAGGCGGTGGCACAGAGCTCAGGGCTGGCAGCTGGCAGCTGAGAGGAGGGCTCTGCTGGCTGCACCAGTCAGAAATGGAGCTGTCATTGTTCACAGCACTCAGAGGAAAACCCAGCACCAGCCCTGGGTGTGATCCAGCACTGCAAAGCCCAAGTGTGCATTGCAAGGGAGCGGCTCTGCGTGGCTTTGGCACACAGCTCCAGCTGAGCATCACGGCTCCGTGTGCCCATGCGCTGCCTGTGTGTTCAAGAGGGATCCTGAGTCTCATGGGAAGGGACCTGTGAGAGCTGCTCGAGGCATCCCAGACCTCCAGCAGGGATCTGAGCACCGATTTAGACGTGGCCTGCGGGTATCGCTGTGGAGAGATGGTTTTGAGTGATGGAAGGTTTATGAATCTGACGGCATTCTGTAAGTTGAATTCAGAATGTTCAAACAAGAGATGGCTGTGCCATGGGCCTCTGTTTTTTTTAAGTGAGGATAATTAAGAGTTGCAGTGAGTGATCACGCTTTCGTTAAGCTGAGGCCGAGTTCTGAGGTGCCCAAGAGCTTTGAGCCAGCATTGAAATGGTGGAGCCCAGGACATCAGTGGTGACATCCCAGCTCTGCTGCCTCTCGCTTGCAAGAGGCCAAGGGCAGCTCTGGTTGCTGGCGCACAGAGTGCCTGAGGGTGCCAACGTGATGCCCTTCACCAGAAGGGCTGCAGAGGGAACTGCGTAAATCCTTTGCATGATGGGGATGTCTGCAGTTAATGAAGGGAAAGGTTGCTGGGGTTGGGAGTAGCACAGCCTGTTTGTAAGGAACCAATGGCTCTTGCAAAGTGAGACTTCCCTCGCTGAGCTGAGAGAGGAGCTGCACGTGTTGGCAGCTGTGAATGGAGGCAATTTGGTGAGCAAAATACATTTGGGTTTTCTGGAAAGCTTTAGATGAGGTTTCATATTGAGGCTGCTGATGGAACTAAGGATGGGCTCAAAGGCTTCTAAATGGAGAGAGAGATGGGTGAGGCTGAAATGTTGATACTGGGGTGGCAGTCAGGAATGGGGCAGCTGGAGCTGCTGCTGGAACTGCTTCGTTCTGATTTCATCACTGAGCTGGGGGAGGAAGTGTGCTTTGTACCCTCTGCATCTGTGGAAGAGGCAAAGTTCTTCGGGTATCCTGATGCATATGATTCTAGAATTTATGATTCCAGGTGGATATGATTCTAGAATCTATGGTTCTATGATTCAAATGGATACACTGATGAGGGCTGAGTGCATGAAAGGTGTCAGGTAGGCCACCACAAAGACAAACACAAAGCAGTGCAGCTGCAAGTATTAAATGAATTGTCTGCATTCAGCTACACGATGCCAAAGTGTGGGATCCCTGCCTGGGGCTGTGCACCTCTTGGTGCTTGCAGAGCCACTGCTTGCTTTGTTGGGTCTGAGTCTGTAACTGTGGTCAAGTGGAACTTCTTCAAGCTCATCTCTGAGGTTTCCTCTCTCAAGTCTCCATTGGCAGTTCAGAGAATGCCTTAAAGAAGAAGATGGGCTCTGAGCAGTCTGTCAAGGTGCTGACAGACTTCATTCCTGGAGCACGTGGGCACTTCTGTCATATGAGCTCTGGCTTATTGGTCTCATTGTGTAGTTGGAGTGAGTAGCCTGAGGTGGGCTGAGATCTGGACCCTGGGAAGCTGCTGGTCTGAGGGGCCTTTGGGCAATGTGCAAATTGAAGTTTGGTGAGCGTCAGTACGGGGCTGTGCCACAGCCTGCCTATTTCTCCAGCCCCCAGCAAGTCCTGTGTCTCCAGCAGCTGGAGCCTGACAAGGGCAGGGAATGGATGGATCAGCATCGCACTTTCCTAACCCATCTCTAACAAGCTGGAGCTGTCCTGGAGCCCAGCAGCGCTGGGGATGCATCTGTGCATGATAAGACTCAGATTGTATGTAGCTCAGATTGCATTGAGGGTCTGAGAGCTGTGCTGGATGCAAAACCCAAAGACCTCTTCTACAAACACTGCTGTACCCCTCATTGCAGCACCAGCACTGCCTTCAGGCTGACCACAGCCCCATGCAGGTGTCCTCTGCTGCCCTGTGGGCTCCTCCATCCCTTTGCACAAGCTGCTCCTGTACTGCTTGCAGCTGAGTCCCTCTTAGCAGTGGAACAGACCTTCAGCAGCTTACGGCCCTTTGGGAGTGGTTGTGGGCTGCTTCCCAGGGGGGAAAATGAAACAGAAGGGCCACAGGTCCCCTCTGCTTTCCTCTAGTGTCGGGTGTAAGGTATTGGCATGCTCTGGAGGTCCTCTTGCTCGCTGAGTACCTGCCACACACTGCACTTTCCATCAGCTCTTCCTCCTAATGTAATTCACGTATTCAAGAACAGTTTCTGAAATTCAATCACATCCCCATTCCAGTTGCCTAATATACTCCAGCGGAGTTTTCATTATTGGAATATATTAAATTAAGTTGTTTCCTTTGCATCTCTTAAAGGTGCAGCTCCTGTTTCCCATCCATCAGAAACGAACAGCCACGTGTCCTGCAGGGCAGGTGGCTGCACAGCTGCGCAGGATACGCAGGAGGAGCTCAGTGCATTCCTTGTCCACACGGGGAGAAAGGCTCCGTGTGTGATTCCCTGCTGAGGCAGTTCAGGGAAGTGATGTTTTGTGACATCTTTAAATCCGGTTATTTTGCTCCTGGCTCATTTGTCTGCTGGGGTGCAGCCGTAATTCAGGCGATACCAATCGTGCTGACAGACGATTTGCTGTGGATATGGCTCTGGGTGCTGAGATGCTGGCGTGATCCGCGCCCAGTTTTCCCAGTATGATGGAGGGGAGAGGCCTGGAGGATGGCTGAGGCTGGAGCTGTTTGCACACTGACAGTCCCCTGTGTTCAGATGAGGAAACGGCTGTTGCTGGTGCAGGAGGGTCTTATCAGCATCCCAATCTGAAGGCTGTGTCAAAGACAAAGAATAGATAGAGTGGCGACAATCTGCTTGGAGAATTGCTGCTGCTGATAAGCAGTGTCTTTCCCTCGGTTAAGTTCCAGCCTGTATATTTATAATCTGCTCATCTAAATTCCCTACATACTTCCAATTGAACGTGGCATTCTGCTTCACTTCCTATATTGAGCTGATTTGCACTCTGGACGTGGTGAAATCCACACGGTGCTGAGCAGAGCAATGGGGGGTCCCCATCCCAGGGGGTGCCCAAGAACGTGGGGATGTGACAGCTGGGGACATGGGTAGTGGGCATGGTGGGATGGCTTTGGGTTGGACTTGGGGATCTCAGAGGTCCTGCTTGAATCTGTGATTGTGTTTTGTGAAAGGTCTGATGTGCTTTTTGGCCAAGCCATTGGGTTGGCTGCAGGCCCATGGGCAGCCGAGAGGTGGTCCCAAGTGCTTACAGCTACCTGGAGGCATTCAAGGCCAGGCTGGATGTGGCTCTGGGCATCTTGGTCTGGTAGCTGGCAACCATAGCAGGGGATTGGAACGAGATGATCATCGTGGTCCTTTTCAATCCAGGCTATTCTATGATTCTACCTGGGGATGGCAAGTGGACTCCAGTTTTTTGTGTCACCCTTTGTCTCTTTGCAATTTGCCATTGGTAGGAGTGAGTGAGTGTGGGGCAGAGTTGTTCCTGAGGACAGCACAGGAGGTCATGGTTAGCAGTGATGGTGTGTGAGAGGGCAGTGACCACATGTGGAATGTGAGACAGTGGTGTGAGAGAAGGTGTGAAAGGAGAGGAGGAGCTCCTTACATGTGAAAGCAAGTGGAAGGTCCCGGGTGCAGCACGAGATGTGGGGAGGAAAGCTCTGCCAGGGAGCTGACCCATTGTGCAGGGACAGAACATGTGGACATGAGCATCTCCAGCCTGGATCAAAGGCTGCAGGGAGAGCTGGGGCAGTGGCACATGGAGAAGGCAGGGGATCATGGGGTGGGGTGGGGTGGGATGGGGTGGGATGGGATGGGATGGGATGGGGTGGGATGGGATGGGATAGGATGGGATGAGATGTGATAGGATGGGATATGATAGGATGGGATGGGACAGGATGGCACAGGATGAGATGGGATGGGGTGGAATGGGATGGGATGGGGTGAAATGGGACAAGATGGAATGGGATGGGGTGGAATGGGATGGGATGGGATGGGGTGAGATGGGACAAGATGGAATGGGATGCTGCCCTGCCTGATGGCAGAAGAAAGCATACCTGGAATGTGTTGGAGGTTTGGGAATTGGCTCCACCAAGGCTGAGGCACTGAGTGGAATTGCTGCACCCCATGGAGAAGTGCTTAGGGAACATTCTCCCATGGGAAATGGCATTGATGTTTACAGTGCTGTGAAGATATGTGTACACACATTTATATGTGCATATCCTTCACATATCTCTATATATTTGCATTTCTCTCTCTCTCTCTTTCTATCTGTCTGTCTCTCTGTCTGTCAGAATGATTTACTGTAGCTTGCTCTTTATCTCCATGATCCATGATTCAGGTTTTAAGGAGCTTGTGCATCTTTTTCTATCGACGCTAAATTGAAACCTCCTGGATAAATACTGGATCCAAGCACAGCTCCCCAGGAAAGGTGAACACAGTGGATGTAATCTGTTGGTGTGATAGAGGATATCTGATGTAGTGCCCTGCATTAAACAGATGGTTCTCCTGGAGAATGTGGCGTTAATGCAGAGCTGTGATGTAAATAAGCAGTGGTCCGAATGTGCAAGAGCAGTGGGTTGCTGAAAGGGAACTGCTGGAACAGAAGGAGGTTGGTAGGAAAAGCCATCTCGTGTTGCTGCTGTTAATGGTCTTCAGTGTGATCTCTGGTGTCCTTGGCATCAGGAGCTTGGGCTCCACTGATGATACAAAGTCTGTGCTTAGGAGGGCTGGGATGTCAGGGGGGATTTAAAGAATGGGAAAGCTGCAAGTGAGATGGAAATGTAAGCAAGATGTGTCTAGAAGATAACAGATTTCTACTGTGAATTCATAGTTGCCCTGTCTGTTTCTGTTGGAAACAATAGGGGAAGATGTTTGGGAACATTAATCAGAAAATGACAGCCAGAATCGGTGTGATGCACGGGCAAGAGCTGACAGCATTGTCCAACATCCTCTTAAGATCTTATTTAAAACTTAATTTAGAATGGGATGGGATGGGATAGTTCAATTGGAAGGGGCTTTCAGAGGCCATCTGATCCAACTGCACAACCACTGCAGGGCTAACCTGTTGAAGTGCATTGCTGAGGGCATTGTCCAAATGCTTCCTGGACACTGGAAGGCATGGGGCACCAACACCTCCATTCCAGTGTCTGAGTGTCTCCATTAGCCAGACCTGGAGACTGTCTGATCCCTTTTTGAAGCTGTCTCTTCTTTAGGCATTCATAGCATCCCCACACACACAGTCCTATAGCTGAAAGGAATTGCTTTTCCTTCTGTGTTCACGTCCCTGCAGCAAGGTTAATGGTTACAAAGGCACTGGAAATGGGCTTGCTTATCCTACTGGAGGCAGAGGTGGGACTGAGCATCAGCAAAGGCTGCAAGTACCTGAAGGGAGGGGCAGAACCAGGCTTCTGTCAGTGGTTCCAGTGCAGAACCAGAGGCACTGGGCACAAACTGGAGCACAGGAGGTTTCTTCTGAGCATCAGGAAACACCCCTGTGCTGTGCAGGTGGTGGAGCCCTGGCACAGGGACCAGAGGGGTTGTGGGGTGTCCTCCTTGGGGATCCCCACACCCACCTGGGCTTGGGGCTGGACACAGCTCTGGGTGTCCCTGCTGGGGCAGTGGGTGACCAGATGGACCCAGGGGGCTCTTCCCACCCCAACCACTCTGTGATGCTGCGAGAGACAGTGGATATTGGCACAGGTGTGAGTTGGAATCATTCTTCCATATGGATCTGGAAAGTAGAAAGTGACCCTAGAAGCTGCAAGGGAAGTTCTTGCAATAGGAGCACAAAGAATGAGCAATCTAAGGCAATTCTAAAGCAAGGAATCCTAAGTTCATCAGTGAGCATACAGGTATCTGCCGAGGCTGATTTCACCAGTGATGCTTCCACTCCAGTGCTCCTGGTTTGGTTTGGGTTAATTTTCCCAGAATCACAGGGCTGAAGGGCTTGGAGGGGACCTCTGGGAACCCCCATGTGCTCAGACAGGTTCCCTACAGCGGGATTTCCTTACAGTGGGTGGCAATTTCTTCACGGGAGACATTACAGACACTCCTTTGCGGACCTTTGATTCATTCCAGTTTTTCATTCTGCAACTCAGAAGAACTGAAATGTTTTTAATGATGCCCCAATGCTTGTTTGGTTGCAAGATAAAAAGTTGCACTGGGTCAAACGGTGCTGAGCAGGGGAAGATAATTCTATGGAACTGTGTTACAGAGTGCTGAGCAGTGCTGGAAATGAGGAGAGGCAGAGTGGCCTTTGAGCATTGCCGTGAGCGCATGCAGCCACGTGAAGCTGATGAGAGGGTTGGAAAGGTCCATTTAACCCAATATCTTGGGTTAACGGCCTGTTTGGCAGCCTCTGATGCTCAGAGCTGATCTGAGGAAGGGTTGCACTGAGGTTCCTCACACTGCACCTCCTCTGGTTGGTTCATCCATTGGCTCTCAGAGCTCCGGGCTTAGGAGGATCCCCATTGCGGGCACAGCGTCAGACTCTGTCCCATCTCCTGAGAACATCATCATCAGTTTTTGGCTTCGTTCCCTATTTTGAGCACTTCTTGTATCCCTGGTTATCCATTGGTCATTTTAAGTTCCCAGTAAATGCTCTTTTCTGGATGTTTCTGAAAAATGACGCATTGGTTTTCAGGCGCATCGTTCCTGCAGCTCCATTTTCGTGGGTGTTCTTTTTGGTTTGGTTCATTTTTTTGTTTGTTTGTGAGTTTGTTTTTCTTTCTTTCTTTCTTTCTTTTTTTTTTTTCCCCCCCATTTAACTTAAAGGATGCGTGATTCATTCTGTTTTGTTTCAGGCTTTTATTCCTCTCTGAAATACAGCTTTGTCTTTTTGCCTGGCTCTTGTAGAGCCTTCCTCACCCCATTGCTCCCAGCCCTGCTGCCTTCCCCAAGACTTCCTGGGATATCTGAGCCCACAAGGTGCCCAGTCATAGGTGCCTTTGCTTTCAGCTGACCACTCTCACTTCTTACTGCCAAAATCAGTTTTAATGAGTTTTATTAAACTGGGTGCAGTGGTGGTGGCTTCATTGGCTTCCATTGGGCCTGCAGCATTACGAGCCTCACCATGCTGGGGTCACTGTTAACTAACATCTCCCAATTAACAAGATTATGAGCTCTGCCATGCTCGCTGCTCAGCACAAGGTCAGGAGTGCATTTGCCTTTTCCCAGGTGCTTTGTGTCACACCTTCTCCCAGTGTCTCACCCAGTTCCCAGGGCCCATTGGATCAGCAGTTCCATTAAAAACGGGCAATTCTGGTTCTTTTATTTCATCCCTTTGACTGTCAGCTCCTGTGCAGAGGAACATTTGCCTTAGCTTGGGGTTTTTTTGTTTTCTAGTTCCATTTGTGCAACTGCTCTCTGCAGCTGTATATCTGATGGCCAGCTTCTGTCCTGTCTCTTTTTGGCTTCACCCCTCCAGTGTGAGCATCCCCAGGCAGGTGCTGTTCTGCATCTACCAGCTTTCTTCCCTTTAGTTGGAGGCCCTCTGTGTTATGTTAAATCCCAGCAGCTGCTTCCTCTGGGATGTAGAAGGACCACATCTTTCCAATACGGGTATCTTATTTGCTGCCTTTTCCTTGGTTTCTAATTGCTCCACATCCTTCTAGTCTGCACCTTCTCGTGTGCTCTCATGCAGTCTCAGCCATGCAGTTGGATTTTACCTCCCTGCTCCTCAGATATGGCTTTGCATTTTGCTGGGGTATTTCTCAGAGCATTTGCTTGCAGGTCTTGGTCTTCAGCTCCTGTAAAGCTGCCTCCAGCTGCCCTCTCCCATTCCTCACATGTCACTGCTCCACGTGAGACCCTCCCCAGCATTTGGAAGGGTCCCACAAGGGCTGCCACCTTACCAAATGGGGCACGAATCACTAAGAATTCTTCTTGTGTTTCACGAATCTGTTCATCTCGGTGCTTAGCAATCACAGAATGGTTTGGGTTGGAAGGGCCCTCTAAAGGCCATCTGCTCCCATTCTCTGCAGTGAGAGGGACACCCACAGTTCCATCAGGTGCTCAGAGCCCCATCCCCTGCCCGTGGGTGTCTGCAGGGATGGGGCTGATGGACCACTCCATAACTTGCCTCGGTGGCAACATTTTCACTTTTTCAGCTGTCACGTTGGCTTTGCTTTTTGCAAATTTCCCTGTTTGTATTCAGTGCCATTCACACCTCCACGCAAAGCTACGAATCATGTGCACAGCTCGTCGTCAGTCATCCTTATGGCATCACGTTGAGGGTTAGACTTTCTGCACTCACAGATATTAAGAGCAGTCGTGTGGTGCTCCACAACGAGCTCCGTGTGGCTCGAATCGAGTGGTTCATCTGCAAGGTGCTGAATAAGCTGAGGAGTGAATAGATTCGCACCCTGCGTGGATGCTCTTCTCCAAAAGCCACGCAGGGCTCCTGGCAGCCCATCTGCACCACAGCTCCTGTTTGTGCTGATGGTAATTCTGCACAGATAGAGCCTTCGGAGGGCTCTTTGGCTGTCGGAAGTTTGGAAATGGCTGTGATTACTTTAGTAATTAAAGCAATGTCAGAGCACGGTGTGACCACATGGTTGTGCTCCCAGGCAGGGCTGGCACTTTGTGGGGTCAGAGCACCCAGGTGCCCATGGGTTCCTGTAGAGTTCTTCTGCACCACCATCTCTCATCCCTCAAATACGAAACCTCAATATGCAATCACAGAATCATGGAATGGCCTGGGTTGCAAAGGCCCACGGTGCTCACCTGGTTCCAACCCCCTGCTGTGTGCAGGTCACAAACCAGCAGCCCAGGCTGCCCAGAGCCACATCCAGCCTGGCCTCGGATGCCTGCAGGGATGGGGCATCCACAGCCTCCTTGGGCAACCTGTTCCAGTGCCTCACCACCCTCTGGCTGAAAAACTTCCTCCTCATATCCAACCTAAACCTCCCCTGTCTCACTTTAAAGCCATTCCCCCTTTTCCCATCACCATCCACCCTCACAAACAGCCGTTCCCCCTCCTGTTTATACGCTCCCTTCAAGTACTGAAGGCCACAATGAGGTTTCCATAGAGCCTTCTCTTCTCCAAACCAAACAATCCCAGTTCCCTCAACCTTTCCTCATAGGAGAGCTGCTCCAGCCCTCTGACCACCTTAGTTGTCCTCCTCTGGACCCACTCCAAGAGCTCTGCATCTTTCTTGCACTGGTTGGTGTCCCTGCATGCAGCAGGGGTGTTGGAGCTTCATGATCCTTGCGGTCCCTTCCAACCCAAGCCACTCTATGATTCTGTGATCTACCCGAGCTGTGTCTGCCTGCGCTGCTCGGATCCCGAATTAAGCCAGACGGTGGCACAGTGTTTCTGGCAGCAGGACAGACCGTGGCCCTTCCAGGTGCCGCTGCTGGAGGCGTCACAAAGCGCCTGCCCGGCGCATGACTCAACACGAGCTCCTTTTTTAAGAAATACAGATGCGGAATAAATGGGAATCAATTACACTTCCTACACAAAGAATCCCCTTGATTTGGCATCTGACACAGACACATCCTTCCTTCCAAGGGAATAGAAAATTCATTTGAGTTTCAGGGAAACTTCCGAGACGAGCTCTCCTTCTCAGCAGTGACTCTGGGACTGCACTGCACGCACGTGTGTCCCTCCAGCCCGATGCCAGGGGTCCTCCTGGCAGCCCAGGACCCCATTGGGCCGATTCCAGCCTATGGCACTGCCACCCCATCCCCTTTCTGTTGGGGGCAGACCTGCTCCCTCCAGTGCCTTCCAGCCTCTGAGCAGCACCCTGCAGTGTAGCTACCCTCATTGGTGCTGAGACACACCAGTTCCCCAGTGTTTGGTCCATGCAGGAATGGGTGGCAGTGCTCCCATTGCTTTCGGCTGATCATGGACAGCATCCCACCAGGATGTCAGCATCCTGACTCATTCTTCTCATGGTTCACAGAATCATAGAAAAGCCTGAGTTGGAAAGGACCCTGAAGGATCATGGAGTCCAACTGCCAGCTCCACACAGCACCATCCCAAAATGAGACCCTCTGACTGAGGACACTCCTTCCCCTCTGGCAGTAGAGGCTGTGCCATGCTTTGGGGAGCTGTGCCATGCTCTAGGGGCTGTGCCATACCCTGGGGAGCTATGCCATGTCCTAGAGGATGTGCCAGGCCTTGGGGACCTGTGCCATGCCCTAGGAACTGTGCTATGCCTAGGGAGCTATGTTGTGCCCTAAGGGCTGTGCCATACTTTGTGGAGCTGTTCCATGTCCTGAGGAGCTGAGCCATGTCCTTGGGAGCTGTGCCGTGTCCTAGGGGCTGTGCCAGGCCTTGGGGAGCTGTGCTATGCCCTAGAGGCTGTGCCGTGCGCTGGGGAGCTGTGCCATGCCCTAGGAGCTGTGCCATGCCCTAGGAGCTGTGCCATGCCCTAGGAGCTGTGCTATGCCTAGGGAGCTATGCCATGGCCTAAGGGCTGTGCCATACTTTGTGGAGCTGTTCCATGCCCTGGGCAGCTGTGCCATGCCCTAGGGGCTGTGGCAGGCCTTCGGGAGCTGAGCGATGTCCTGGGGAGCTGTGTCTTGCCCTAGGAGCCATGCCATGTCCTTGGGAGCTGTGCCGTGTCCTAGGGGCTGTGCCAGGCCTTGGGGAGTTGTGCCATGCCCAGGGAGCTGTGCCATGTCCTAGGGGCTGTGCCAGGCCTTCGGGAGCTGTGCTATGCCCTAGAGGCTGTGCCGTGCCCTGGGGAGCTGTGCCATGCCCTAGGGGCTGTGCCATGTTCAGGGAGCTATGCCATGCCCTAGGGGCTGTGCCATGTCCTGGGGAGGTGTGCCATGCCCTAGGGGCTGTGCCATGCCCTAGGAGCTGTGCTATGCCTAGGGAGCTATGCCATGCCCTAAGGGCTGTGCCATACTTTGTGGAGCTGTTCCATGCCCTGGGCAGCTGTGCCATGCCCTAGGGGCTGTGCCAGGCCTTCGGGAGCTGAGCCATGTCCTGGGGAGCTGTGCCGTGCCCTAGGGGCTGTGCCATGCCCAGGGAGCTGTGCCATGCCCAGGGAGCTGTGCCATGCCCTAGGAGCTGTGCTATGCCTAGGGAGCTGTGCCGTGCCCTGGTTCCTGCTCCTGTCCCACCCGTGCCCATTTCCCCAAGGTGATTTTGGTGAAGCCGAGCTGTGAGCTGCTGAGCCAGCAGTTGTGCACCCGTTGTGTCAGAGCAGATCTGTGCCGTGGAGCAGTGGTGCTCAGTGGGTGCTGTGGCAGCTGGGATGGCCTTCTGGGAAGTGTCCTTCTGGGTGCTGTGTTCAGTGCATGTGAACATCAGTTTATGAGGAGCTGAACTCATATCCCAAAACAGTTTGTGTGCTGTGGATGCCAAATGCCATGTTTAGGGCACCGGATTTTGACTGGGCCTGCATGTGGCAGGGGGGTTGGAGATTCATGATCCTTGAGGTCCCTTCCAACCCTGGCAATTCTGTGATTCTGTGATTCTGTAAAGACTCAGCAGCCAGAATGTTAAAGATTTCTTAGTCGTAATCTTTGCAAATGATTTCCTTCTTTACAGAGCAGCTCCCACGTTCTGCACTGCTCAGGTTCCTCCATCCCCAGGCATCACAAAGCCACTGACCTTCAGTGGCCAAAATGCTCCCAGCGTGCGCAGTAGGGACCAATTCATCACCTCCTGTCACTCCTGGGTGGCACTGACCAGGAGACACTGCTGGAATGATTCATGATTCGCTTTTTCTTTCCTTAATAGAGCAAAATGTTTGAAGTGTTTGGCTCGGTCAGCAGTGGACTGAGTGCATCCTCCTGGATCCCTGCACCCATCTCCTGCTGGGTGTGGGTTTGGTAATTCTTTGCAGCTCTCTGCAGCCTCTGTGCTCCTGTGGTGCATCTCCAGCAGAGCCAGCCTTCCTCCTCCCTTTGTGAAGAAGATCTGCCGGGGTGAGGTGCATGCTAATGCACCGCCGTTGGCTGCTCCTGCATTTGCTTGACTTATCAGACAGGCTGTCCAAATTCTGGAGGGCTGTGATCTTGCAGGATAGGCAGGATTAAAGGCATAATTTTCAGAAATCCCCTTATCCTCTTTGTTGACCGATAAAACTGCATTTTGTCTTTCTGATAGAGCTCTTTAAGATCTGATGGAGCAACCCAGTAATATAAAACACTTCTGGCTGTCAGGGCGGAGAGGCACCAATCCAACCACCTCCGTGGGTGTTTTACTGGCTGGGATGCGCGCAGAGCGCTTTAAAGAGCAAATCAATATCTGTGGTTATATGAGGGGAGACAAAAGCTTTTAATTAATTGCCTCCTGAGGGTTTCCAGTTCTGCTCCGTCTTCTCAGGGCGCGTCGTCGGTCGCAGTCAGGCAGAGGTGTTGGGACTTGAAGGGACGAGGCTCAGAGCAGCACCGCACACCATCCCCATCCCACTGCTGCAACCTGCTGAGCTCCCGCCGCTGCTGGCGGACGCTGGATCTGACCCGAGGGCTCCTGGGCTCCGGCTTTAAATAGTGCTCTCTGCTAATTAGCCAAGCGCTGCTCTCTCGCCGCTGTCTGAGCAAAGGAATGCGAGTGGCTGCCGCTCCCCCATCGCTGCTTCTTCCCGAGCAGTGTGACGCTGCCGCTAATTGGCTCTGGTTAGCAGGTGATTTCTCGTTTAGTTCTGCAGAGATGATCTAAGACCAGAAGTTTCTCAGCAGACTGAACAGTGAGCTAAATGAGCAGCGCTGGAGGAACGGGGAGGAATAGAAAGAGCCTTAGCAGTCAGCCCAAGTCTGCCTGATAACATGGCTCGGGGTGTGTGGGGGGAGGGGATGGCAGTCCTGGGGGTCCTGGTCAACCTTCGTGCCTGGAGGAAGGCACAGAGCTTTCCATGGAGGAAACTGCCTCCTGAATTTTGGGCAGAACCTGTGCTGTTCAGTCACTGCAGCAGGGAGGACCCAGGCGGTGCCCAAAGCATTTCTGAATTCAGGATCGTTCCTCACGTCGCTCATGGACAGCCAAGGGAAGTTCCCCTCCACCCCCAGCAAAATCTGCTGGAGACGCCGAGCTGGAATGCAGCGTGGTGGAGAAGGACCCGAGGTCCTGGTGGGCACCATGCTGACCGAGAGCTGAGTGATGGGGGAGGGGATCTGCTCCTATTCGCAGCCACCTCAGCAGCACTGAGCTCAGTGCTGGGCTCCCAGTACAGGAGAGATGTGGGCATACTGGAGAGAGCCCACTGCAGTGCCATGAGGATGCTGCAGGGTGCGGCGCAGCTCTGTTGAGGGCTGGGGCTGCTGAGCCTGGAGCAGAGGGGCTCAGGGGATCCGGTCCGTGTACACAAATTCCTGAAGGGAGGCTCAGGGGGGATCCCATCTGCACCCATAAATACTTGAAAGAAGGTGAGAGAGGATGGAGCCGGGCTCCTGCCAGTGGTGCCCAGTGGCAGGACAAGAGGCAGCAGGCAGAAATTAGAACACAGGTTGCTCCTAATGAACATCAGGAAGCATTTCTGTGCTGTGCAGGTGATGGAGCCCTGGGACCCAGAGAGGTATGACATCATCCTCCTTGGGGATCTCCAGAGACACCTGGATGTGGGGCTGGGCACAGGTCTGTGTGTCCCCAATGGGACAGAGGTTGGAGCATGCGGACACGGAGGTCCCTGCCAGCCTCAAACAGTCTGTGGCTGAAAGATGAATCTTATTACCATCTAGAAATATGATGCCTTTCAGTGGATGGCCTCATTCCCAGGCTTCGAGGTCCTGTCTGTGTGCTGATGTCTGCTGGGGAAGTCTTTCATCCTTTGTTTGGCAGCTCTGGGTACTGCAGAAGGTCTCAGAAACAGCCAAAGCCTCCAAACCTTTCCAGCTCCTTCAAGGACAGCTGAGCCCTGAAGGGGATTTGTGCTCAGTGATCCAACTTGGGCTGTTCTGTGGCTCTGTGGAAGGGCCTTAACTCACCCCAGAATGGAGATAACAGCTGTGGTCCCTCCCTGTGTTCCTTTTGCACTGATGTGATACAGCACAGTGCTCACTGCCCCCAGAGATCCTTCATTTCTGCCCATGATAAGGAATAACCATTAGGACTTACGTGACAGTCCTGGGAGGTGAAACCACCTCCGGAATGTGCTGTGACCAAATCAGTGTCCCATCTGTGAGTCTGCTTTTGGTACTTGAGATCTAGCAGACATCGTTGTTGTTTGAAGTTGGCTTCTGTCTCTGGGAAAATAGGCAGTGAATGAAATCAAAGAAGCCCAAGGTGAGCAGCTGTGGTTCCTTGTGCAGTTCCCAGCTAAACATACCCTGCCCAACTTGGAGTGCAGGGGTTGTTCCCTGCCCATTCCCTCCTCTGGGGATTGGATGCTCCCTTATGTGCTGGTGGCCATTCCTGGCACGTCTGGAGGTGGCAGTGGGGTGAGCCCTGTGCCCATTGCAGATCCCTCTCTGCAGGGCTGGGAGATCCATCTGTGGCTTTTAGAAGTGGCGAAGCTGCTGTTTTTTGGCTAAAGGTGAAATCCTCCCCATCAGAACCCGTATTTGTCAGCCTCACTCATAGTAATGACTTGAAACTCCTGAACAGCAAAAGCATTTCTTCCAAAGGACACAAAGCAAATGCCATAATCATAGAATCCTGGAATAGCCTGGGTTGCAAAGGCCCACAGTGCTCATCTGGTTCCAACCCCCTGCTGTGTGCAGGTCACCAACCAGCAGACCAGGCTGCCCAGAGCCACAGCCAGCCTGGCCTTGAATGCCTGCAGGGATGGGGCATCCACAGCCTCCTTGGGCAACCTGTTCCAGTGCCTCACCACCTTCTGAATGTTTGGTTGTCAACTCAGGTGCTGTCCAAAAGTCCCACACTGGAAGGATTTGGGCTTTCCGATACCGCCTGGCTCACCACGAGGTCACGCAGTGCTGAGTTCCCCATGGCTCTGTGCCACTGTGTGCATCCCCAGCACGGCTCCGGCTGCAGGAGCTGCAGAAGGCTTCCTCCAAGGAAATGATCCCGTGTACCCAAACAGCACCGAGCTGTGTGTGGGAGTGTCCTCAGGGTGATTCTGTGGTTCGGAGCAATAGGAGCAGTTTATAAATCCTTTTGTTCATGGCTGAAATGAGAAGCAGCTCCGGTGCCAAAGACGACTCGCTCTGAAAAGAAAAAAAGAAAATGAATGATCCTACGGTGACTGGGAAGGACAAACAGATTAACTGCAAAGCTGCCAAATGCGTTTCGTTCCTGCAGGGTTTGGTTCGTAGTACATTTTGAAAGAATAGGAAATTCCCCCATGCAAAAAAAAAAAACAACAAAAAACCTTTCTATATCCTAAAGCAACCAGAAAAAAAATCTGATATTCAGCTCTCAAGGGGGAAGAAATTCAGCATCTGTAATAGATACTTTGAGGATAATGTGCAGGGTTCCTTAGTATTGCCTCCAGGAGATGTGCAGAGATGTGGCAAGACAAAGCATCAGCTGTTCCCAGAGCTCTGGCACCGCTCCTTGGCGTGGGCTGCTCCATCCCTGGTCCTGCTGTGGCTGCGATGCTTCGGCACATGGAAATCCTCGGCTGTGCTCCCAGCACTGCTGTGCTCCCATCCCTTCCAGAGGGGGGAAAAAGGAGCAATGCTTTAACCCAGAGGAGAATCCTTCAGCCAGGACTTCCCACTGCCTGATGGAAAGGGAGCTCGGTGTGCTGATGGACAGTGGGCTGAGCGTGAGCCAGCAGTGTGCCCAGGTGGCCAAGGAGGCCGATGGCATCCTGGCTGGGATCAGGAATGGTGAGCAGGAGCAGGGAAGTCATCCTACCCTGTGCTCAGCACTGCTGAGGCCTCACCTCGAGTGCTGGGTTCAGGTTTGGGCACCTCAGCACAGAAAGGACGTGGAGATGCTGCAGCAGGGCCAGAGATGGGCAACAAGGCTGGGGAAGGGCTTGGAGAATATGGCCTGCAAGGAGAGACTGGAGGAACTGGGGATGGTGGGTCTGGGGAAGAGGAGGCTGAGGGGAGACCTGGTTGCTGTCTTCCAGTACCTGAGAGGTGATTGCAGCAGAGTGAGGTTGGTCTCTTCTCAGTGGTGACAGGACGAGGGGAAATGGCCTCAAGTTGTGCCAGGGGAGGTTTAGGTTGGGTATCAGGAAGAACTTCTTTACAGAAAGGGTTGTTAAGCACTGGGATGGGCTGCCCAGGGAGGTGGTTGAGTCACCATCCCTGGATGTGTTTAAGAACCCTTTGGATGTGGTGCTCAGGGCCCTGCAGAGGGCTGTTAGAGTTGGGGTAGGATGGTTGGGTTGTGGTTGGACTCGATGGTCTTTAAGGTCTTTTCCAACCTGAGCAATTCTATGATTCTATGATTCTGTGATCCTTCGTTGATGGGCCCCTGGGGAGCGAAGCAGCCATTATTGGTGCTTTGAATGCTGGATGCATTTTGCAGCTGCAGACTCAGTGAGGTTGGGAAGGAGCTCTGAGATCCCCAGCCCTGACCCCAGCCCATCCCCACCCTGCCTCTAACCATGTCCTACGGTCCACACCGAGTCCATCACAGGCAGCTGCTTTCAGTGGGCAGAGCATGATCAGAGCTCAGCACTGGAGACAAAGGCATACCTCCAGGTTTGCACAACATCAGCCCTGAGCACCACCTATCTGCAGCAGGACCAGGATAGTGGATGGTGACAGGACAAGGGGGAACAAAGTGAGACAGGGGAGGTTTGGGTTGGGTATGAGGAGGAAGTTTTTCATCCAGAGGGTGGTGAGGCACTGGAACAGGTTGCCCAAGGAGGCTGTGGATGCCCCATCCCTGCAGGCATTCAAGGCCAGGCTGGATGTGGCTCTGGGCAGCCTGGGCTGCTGGTGGCGACCTGCACACAGCAGGGGGTTGGAACCAGATGAGCACTGTGGGCCTTTGCAACCCAGGCCATTCTCTGCCCAGCACCAGACTCCAGGCTGCAGGCAGGGGATGAGCAAAGCACAGCCAGCCCATGGTTTCCAGAGGGGCTGTTGGCCCCAGGACAGCAAATGCCATACGGAGGAGTTGGTTCTCGGAGCTGTTGCAGCCCCTGCAGCGGGTGTCAGCTGAGCGGTGCCGTATCCATCATTCCCCAGCGCTGCTCCATGGTTAGTGCTGAGCAACCTGGTTGGCACTTGGGTGGATGGATTGCAGACAGAGCACCGCAGGGAGGAAACCCCATTGTCACCAGGGCGGGATCCCAGTGTAGGGCAGGATCTCAGTGTAGGGCAGGATCTCTGTATGGGGCAGGATCCCAGTGTAGGGCAGGATCTCATGTGGGGCAGGATCTCTGTATGGGGCAGGATCCCAGTGTAGGGCAGGATCATGTAGTGGGGTAGGATAACAGCATGGGGCAGGATCTCTGCATGGGACATGACCCCAGCATGGGGCAGGACCCCACGTGGAGCAGAATGCCAGCATGGGACACGATCCCTGTATGGGGGAGGATTCCAGTGTGGGGCAGGAAGGCTCAGTCTCTCCTTCCAGCCCCCTGGGGTGGAGGAGGATGCGGGCACAGCACACAGCAGAGGCTCCGTTATACACCAGGGACATGGAGAAGCTCTTTGGCTGCTTAATAAACACTGCCACGGTCGTGTTTGTTTTACGCATAACATACAAGGCGTGCTGGCTGCTGTTCAGGATGAGGTGAAGGATCCAGCGGCGATCTGCTGCAGCACGACCAGGCAGAGAAAGGGAAGAAATGTGCTCTGTGGGGCATTGGGGTGCCCCATGGCGTGGGGCAGTGGAACAGGAACGCATTGAGGGTGCTCCTGTTTGTGCCAGTGGGAGATAAAGCAGAGCCACGAGGCTCTTCTGGCCTTACCCTGTTGGGAACATGGGTGGGAATGTGCCTGGAGTGAGCCCGAACCTGGAGCAGCTGCATGGCTGACACGGGTCTCCATCAAGCAGGCATTAACATGAAATATGATTAAACTAATTAACATCCCTTAATTGAAATTGAGCCTGCTGAAAAAAAAATAAAAAATAAAAAATAGACCAAACAAAAAAATGGTTGCGTCCTTTGAAACTATTACACAACTTGTTATAAATGTACCTCCGATGTAATGGATGGAGGCTGCGGAGACATTTTGACTTAATAACTCCTTAATGATTAAAAAAATGAGTGCGCTGCAAAATCAATATGGCAGATATGAACTGGATTGCAAACCACGTAATTAATGCTTCCTCAATGCAGCTGCTGAAGGGGGGTCACGGGGAATTTGGGCTGTTGTTCTGATCTCATGGTGTCTGTGCCAAGGCCACCCTTGGTCCGGGGGTACTTTGGAACACAGTCAGTGCTTTGGCACTGGGAGAGATGGGGAAGTGGTGGGAGAAGGGAAGGTTACAGAAACCCTGAACTGTATGGGTGGGAAGGAGACGTTGTATCTCCCCCAGCCCAACCCCCCTATTGCAGAGCAGAGGGGAGGAGCACCTTCCTGCCCTGCTGGCTGTGCTCTGTGCAGTGCACCCCAGGGTCCCATTGGCCACTTCAGCCATCAGGACAAACTGCTGGCTCACGGTCACCTTGTGGTCAACTGTTGGCCTTCTCTGAAGACCTGCTTTTCAGCAGCTCAGCCCCCAGTGTGTCATAGAATCTTAGAATCCTATTATGGCCTGGGTTGAAAAGGACCACAGTGCTCATCAGTTCCATGGGCAAGGTTGCCAACCACCAGACCAGGCTGCCCAGAGCCACATCCAGCCTAGGCTGCGTCCTGATGCTGCTGTTGTTCCTCCCTAGGTATAAAACCCTGCACTTCCCTTGCTGAACCCCATTGGATTCCTCTTCCCTCAGCTCTCCAAGCCCCGTGTGAGCACATGATGCTCAGCCCCACAGGTTGGTGGATGTGGGGCTGCTGTGTCCGACATCCCATTGGCACCAGGCACTCTTTGCTGTGAGCAGCCTTAATGCTGATGTGTTCTTCATGCTGCTCGTGACAGTTTCTGAAAGCATAAAGGAGCTCTTCAGAGCTCTGAGCGGGTCTTTAATATCTCCGCATTGACTAAAACATGATACCGGAGTGACATTTAGAAGCACTAGAAGGCAAGGGGAGCTATTTATTTCTTATTAAGGTGTTTTTTTTTTTCCCTCGAGGGGTTGCGGTGTGGAGGACGGGGGCTGGAGGTGACCCAGTGCTCAGCAGTGCCTTCTGCTGCCGTATCCAGCCCTTCTTTGTGCCAGCTATGCCCCAAGGGGTGATCCGGGTGACCTCCGCTTGTGGGGATGTGCGGAGGTGATGGATTTCCCCACTGCATCGGGCGCTCCCTCCACCTGCATCCATAGCCAGGAGTGCTCTGAGCAGTAGTGAGGCTGAAGGTCCCTGGAGGGGCGCTGGGGTGCAGCAGCCCTGGGGCAGAGCACAGCCCACAGGCCGTGCAGGGAGATGTGTGCAAAAAACAACGATCAGGGGCTGCAAACCTGGGGCACGGGGCCGCAAGCACGAGGCATGGGGTGCAGACATTGGGTACAGGGTTGCAAATTTGTGACAGTGAGCTTCAGGCTTGGGGTAGAGGCTGCAATCGTTGAGCGCTGGGCGGCAAGCGTGAAGCAGGGCTGCAGTTTTCAGGCATCGGGCTGCGGGATCGGGCGGGGCTGCAGTGGCGTCGGGCGGTGTTGTGCCGGTACCGGAGCAGCACTGAGCACCGCTGGAGCCGGGCAGAGCCCCGCGGCGATGCTCGGGGCCCGGAGCTGCTCCCGGCGCGGGGGTGGCAGCGCGGGAGGCCCCGGCGCGGCCCCGAGCAACGGGCGATGGCCGCCGCCAGGACCGGGAGCGAAGCCCCGTCTGCGAGGTGCCCCGGTGCATCCAGCCCCGATTCCTCCCTGCACTGCCCACATCCGCAGTGCCCCCCGCTGCGCTCCCCCAGGCTGCCCGGCAGAGGCGGCCGCTGGGGGGCGGTGCGGAGTATGGGCCCATCCCCCTCCCACCCCATCCCATCCAACCCTCTTCCATCCCATCCCATCCCATCCCATCCCATCCCCATCCCATCCCTAACCCCATTCCCCTCCCACTCCTATCCCCCTCCCATCCCATGCAACCCTCTCCCATCCCATCCCCATCCCATCCCATCCAACCCCCTCCCATCCCATCACCATCCCATCCCCATCCCCATCGCCTCCCCCTCCCGTCCCATCCTCACCCGCATCCCCATTCCCCTCTCCCTCCCGTCCTATACTCACCCCCATCCCATCCCTACTCACATCCCATCCCTATTCTAATCCTCATCCCCTCCCCTTACTGTCCCATCCCCCTATCCCCATTCCTATCCCCATCCCCACCCCCATCTATATTCTCATCTTCATCCCCGCCCCATCCCATCCCATATCCCCATCCCATCCCCATATCCCCATCCCATCCTATCCCCATATCCCCATCCCATCCCATCTCTTCCTTTCCCCTCCCCTCCCCTTCCCTCTCCATCCCCAACCCCATCCCCATTTCCATCCCCATCCCCATCCCCATCTCCATCTCCATCCCCATCCCCATCCCCATTCCATCCTCTCTCCTCCCCCTCCCCCTCCTGTCCCAGCTTCATCCCCCTCTCATCCCTGTCCCATCCCCATCCCCATCCCCATCCCCATCCCCATCCCCATCCCCACCCCCATCCTATCCCATCCCCTCCCCTCCCTTCCCCTCCCCTCCCCTCTCCTCTCATCCCATTACCTCCCATCCCATCCCTTCCCCCTCCCATCCCCTTCCCCTCCCCGTCCCATCCCCATATCCCCATCCCATCCCCATATCCCCATCTCCAACCCATCCCCTTCCCCTCCCCTCCCCTCTCCTCTCATCCCATTACCTCCCATCCTATCCCTTCCCCCTCCCATCCCCTTCCCCTCCCCATCCCATCCCCATATCCCCAGCCCCATCCCCATCCCACCCCAATCCCATCCCCATCCCCTTCCCCTCCCCTCCCCATCCCCAAATCCCCATCCCTTCCCCCTCCCCCTCCTCATCCTCTCCCCGTCCCATCTCCATATCCCCATCCCTATCCCATCCCATCCCCACCCCTCCCTTCCCCTCCCCTCTCATCCCATCCCATCCCATCCCATCCCCTCCCCATCCCTATTCTCATCCCCATCCCCTCCCCGTCCCATCCCCATCCCATCCCATCTGCATCCTGATCCCCATATCCCCATCCCCTCCCCGTCCCATCCCCATATCCCCACCCCACCCCATCCCGGTGGGCGCGGCGGGGGCGGAGGCGCGGATCCCCGCCCGCAGGGAGGAGCCGCCGGCGGCGGGCAGCTGCCCCGGGCCATGGTGCGCGCGGCGGCGGCGGCGCGGCGCCGGAGGGAGCGGAGCGGCGCGCGGGGCGGGCGGCGCCGCGCCATGGAGCCGGCGGCGGGCGGCGGCCCCGGAGCCGCAGCCGTTGCCCGCGCCCGGGCGGCGCCGCGGCGGCCGGGGCTGCGCTGAAGCCCCGGAGCCCCCCGCGGCCGCGGCCGCCGCCGTCCCCGCCATGGCGCAGCCCGCGGGCCGCGAGCTGCCGGGCATCAGCACCGTAACGTACGTCTTCGTTTACAGCCCCGGCGGCCCGGCGGGTCCCCCCGGGCCCGGCCCCGGCCCCGAGCCCGCGCCGCACGCCGCGCCCGCCCCGCTGCGCGGCCCCAAACGGAAGCTGTACAGCGCCGTGCCCGGCCGTAAGTTCATCGTGGTGAAGAGCTACGCGCCGCAGGGCGAGGGAGAGATCCAGCTGAACCGGGGAGAAGCCGTCAAGGGTGAGTGCGGCGGGGATGCGGGCGGCGCTGCGGGATGCGGGGCGGGGGTCGCGGCGGCGGCGGGAGAGCGCGGCAGAGCGGTGCCGGTGGTGTTTGGCCCCGTGCTTCTGGGGAGGGGATGCGGGGCTGGGTGGGACCCTCGGCGGGGCTGGGGCCGCCGGGCAGCTGCAGGTCGGTGTGCGGGATCACGGTGCGACGGAGCGGGGGCCTGGAGCCCGGGGTCGGGGCTCGGCGGCGGAGCCGCGGGGCGTGGATGTGGGCATCAGGTGTGGTGCCCAGGTGCGGGGCCTCGGAGCCTTGCTGGGTCCTTTTGAGCACCGCAGGCCCCGGTGCTCGGTGGCAGCTCCGTGGCGCGGGCGCTGCGCTCGGTGCTGGGCTGGGAGCCCCGGTGAGTTGGACGGCGCTTTGCTGGGGCGGTCTGCGGGCGCTGCTGGGGTGAGCGGCCCCGATCCAATGCAGTGCCTGAGTTCGGGTGGAGAGGAAACACCGTCCATGCGGAGCTCCCAGCCGCACAGCCCCGGTGATGCAGAGCCGATGGGAGACGGCGGCTGAGGGGGATGATGGCATTGACATTTACATTGGGCAGCTGCTTGGAAACCTGCGGTGGGTCAGGAGTCGGCTTCCAGCAGGTAGCAGTGAGAAGAGGCTTCCTCTGCGAGGAAGAACCCAATTCCAGCGTTTCACAGAAAGTTGAAGGATCTTCCTTCTTCTTTCCATCTTCCTGCTCTCGCTGCCGTGGGCTGGAGCTGCTCCCCTGACTGCTCACGTCAGCTCTCTGATCGGGGCATCGCAGCTTGGGTGCACGTGGGACCTTCAGGAGTTGTCCTGAGCTGTGCACACCTCACATGGCAGCAGAGCAGAGGGCTGCAGCTGTGGCTGTAGGTGTGGTGTTTGCTGGAGGAGTCATTGCAGAGATGGGGCTTTTCCCATCTTCACCCACTGAGCGGTGTTTTCCATCCTGCAATTCTTCATCTCGTCGTGCATTTGCGTTAGGGAGGTGGTCCCAATAGCAGTCTGTAGTGATTGCAGCAGAATGTGTCATTCATGAACTCACCTGTTGCTGTTTGCACATCTCTGAGCATGGGATGCGGTGCTGGAGAGGAGGGCTGGTTGCGTCGCAGTGTGGCTGGGGCTCAGCAGGAGGGTCCCATGGTTGCCCTGTGGGAAGGACCTCGGGCAGGGCAGGTGGGCTGTGTGCTGCTGTTGTGCTGCTGATGTATAGCTAGAGGGACATGGAGTCATGAGCAGGCTGTCCTGGTTTTGCAGGGTGATCGTAGAATCATTCAGGTTGGAAAAGACTTTTCAGATCAACAGTCCAACCCCAACCCATCCCACTGCCCACGTCCCCCAGTGCCACATCCCTGTGGTCACTGAACACCCCCAGGGATGGGGACTCCCCACTGCCCTGGGCAGCTGTGCAGTGCTAACCGCTCTTTGCAGCACAGGTTGTTCCCAGTCTTCAACCCGACCCTCCCCATTCCACCCTGAGCCCATTCCCTCCTGTCCCACCCCCATTCCCTGCGGACAGAGACCAACCCCTCCTTCATCCAGCCTCCTTTCACTGGCAGCACAGAGCGCTGAGCTCTCCCTGAGCCCCTCTGCCCCACACTGCCCCATCCCCTTCTCCATAGGACCTGTAGGACGGTGTGAAGCGGGGCTGCATTCCAAAGCAATTGCTGTAGGTCCTGCAAGAGATCCGGAGCATTTCCTTGTGTTCCACTTAATGTTGCACCCCATATTAAAAGCAGGTCGGCTCCTGCCAGGTTCCTGCCGTGTCCTGGTGTGATGGGGTTGGTCTTGTGCTGGGTTTGTTGCTCTGGATCTTTCTTCATTGCCATCCTGTCCCCATCACCATCCTTTCCCCCATCCCATCCTCATCTCCATCCCCTCCCCATCCCATCCCCATATCCTCACCCCATCCCCATCCTATTTCTTCATGAGCTGTCGGTAGGAATTGGGTTGAAAGCACAGCGTGGGTCAGGAAGTGAGCATGGCAGCGTGCTGTGACCGTCCTGGTGGCCATTGGGTGACTTTGGATAACAATCGATGCTGATATTTCATCCGCAAGATAGCAAAAGAATGTGCAGAGAGGGGAGTCTGTCCTTGAGCTGCTTGTCGCTGGTAATGACAAACAAAATGAGATGTCAGAACCCCAAGCAAGGGGAGAACCGATGGGCACCAGCCTCGGAGTGCTGAGGTTGCAGAGAGAAGTGGCTCCTTGCAAGGGGACTCAGGACAGCAACCTGGGAACAAGGGGAAACCAGGAACACGATGAATGCGCCGGTTCTGGATCTCATTTCTTCACACGTTGTGATCAGGAGGAGTGATTCTCAAGCAACTGTTACTATGTGCACCCAACAGCAAGTTCTGCTCCATGGTGCAGTTCCTGCTGCCATTCTGTGTTGCAGTATTTGGAGCCACCCCACGTGGAGTGAACGGCAGCCAGCATTGCTGCTGGTGTTTGTTGGGTGTTATCATGATGGCTCTCAGTTGCACTGGGGGTTTAGAGATGGGGTTATTTTGCCTGTGGCTCGGGTTGTTGTAAGGCTGAGTGATCAGTGCTGGTTCCTCTGACTTCCTTCTGCCAGCACACAGCTCTGGACAGCAGGACCTGAGGGTCCTGGTGGGTGAGGAGCTGCTCAGGAGCCATAGAACTGTGGAATGGTGTGGGTTGGAAGGGCTCTCCAAAGGCCATCTGGTCCCACTCCCTGCACTGAGCAGGGACACCCACAGCTCCACCAGTGCTCAGAACCCCATCCTCTGACCGTGGGTGTCTGCAGGGATGGGCAGCAGCACCTCTCTGTGCAGCTGCGCGGTGCCTGACCTCTCAGCATGAAGCCCTCCCTTACTGGGAGCCTTACACCTGCCCAGGAGCTGCCCTGGGGGCTGCTGAGGTCTCTCCGTTGCCACTGTTTTCTGGAGGCAGCTCTGGAACCTTCCACTGCTCAAATCTTAGAATCACACAGGTTGGAGAAAACCCCTAAGATCACAGAGTCTGGCTGTAACAGTGCTGCTCCCAACTGCACGGCCACTCATTGTGGTGCCCCGGCCACAACAGCACCAGGAGCTGCCTCCAAAGTGCTGCACCACGGCTGAAGGGCTGTCCTGCGCTCACAGACCAGCACTCAGTGCTGACTGGTGCTCACCCAGGCTTGGTGTGGCCCTGTAGGGCTGCATGTTCCATCGATGGGGCTGGAGAGCAGCACCCACTGCTGTAGTGTCCCCTGTTTTGAGGTCCCTCTGTTCTTTCCCCTGAGCCCCATCTCAGTGTCACCGTTTGGGGCTGGGTGTCAGTTCCCCAAATCCCTCTGGCTCCTGGGGTCTGGGCTGTATAGGAAAGCATCACTGGCCCAACACTGGGGTTGAGTGGGAGCTGGGGACAGTGGGTGGGAGCTGGGGGGCTCCCCGTACCCATTACAGAATCGCAGAATAACCAAGGTTGGAAAAGATCTTCAAGATCACCCAGTCCAACCATCTACCCATCACCAATAGCTCTCACTAAACCATGTCCCTCAACACAAAATCCAACCGTTCCTTGAACACCTCCAGGGTTGCTGACTCCACCACTTCCCTGTGCAGCCATTCCAGTGCCTGACCACTCTTTCAAAAAAGTAGTATTTCCTAACCTCCAACCTGAATCTCCCCTGGCCGCAGCTTGAAACCATTCCTTCTAGTTCTATCAGTGTTACACAAGAGAAGAGGCCAACCCCCAGCTCACTACAACCTCCCTTCAGATAGCTACGGAGAGCAATGAGGTCTCCCTTGAGCCTCTTCTCCACACTCAAGGTCCTCCATGTCCCATTGGGGTCCTCCATGTCCCACTGATGTCCCAGTATCCCATTGGGGTCCTCCATGTCTCATGGTGTCCCCACTCCCTTCAGGCAGTCTTAGAGAACAGTCAGCTCTCCCCTGAGCCTCCTCTTCTCCAGACTGAACAATCCCAGCTCCTTCAGCTCCTCTCCGTTGGCCCCACCGATGCTGGTCCCACTTGTGGGTCCATCCGGGCTGTGCCGTGGTGGTCGCAGCGCTGGGCTGGCGGTCGTGGTTGGAAGAGAGGAGAGTTTTCAGGACCACCGACAGCTCTTGGAGACCTGGATACGGGATTTCCTCGTGCTGGAAACTCTGACAAGTGAATGGTGGAAGGGAAACCTAAGAATGGCTTATGGAGGTTGAAAGGAAACGAATAGAATAAAACCAAAATGTCTTGGGGAGCTGGAAGAAACTATTTTTTGGAACAAAGGGGGATTTTGTTGCATGTTCGTGGATCTGCGTGGCCGGGCAAGCGGTGCCTGGCCATGCAATTGAAGAAAGGTTGAGGGAATTGGGATTGTTTGGCTTGGAGAAGAGAAGGTTCTGGGGAGACTTGATTGTGGCCTTCCAGTACTTGAATGGAGCGTATAAACAGGAGGGGGAACGGCTATTTGTGAGGCTGGATGGTGATAGGACAAGGGGGAATGGCTTTAAAGTGAGACAGGGGAGGTTTAGGTTGGATATGAAGAGGAAGTTTTTCATCCAGAGGGTGGTGAGGCACTGAAACAGGTTGCCCAAGGAGGCTGTGGATGCCCCATCCCTGCAGGCATCCAAGGCCAGGCTGGATGTGGCTCTGGGCAGCCTGGGCTGCTGGTTGGCGACCCTGCACACAGCAGGGGGTTGGAACCAGATGAGCACTGTGTGCCTTTGCAACCCAGGCCCCTCTGTGATTCTATGCTGGGGGATGAGGCACAGTCCTGCACCCACTGTGGGCAGTTGACACATTGGCAGTGCTGTGCCACAGTGCAGTTCCTCTCCTGGCACCAAGCAGGGCCCCATCCTGGTGTCCCTTTCTGCAATCAGCTCTGAGCAATGCACGGTGAGCTGTGGTCATTGCTTCATTTCCTGGAGCAAAGCACCCCTGGTCACCGCCCGCAGAGAGTTGTCCAAGGGCAGCCGAGCACAGCCCGTGTTTCCCTTCTGGTTGTTTCACACTCAGTTTCAAACCACTGAAACCCTTACAACTGGATTGGTCCCATGTGTGGGATGCTCAGGCTGTTGACATAGGAGGGTGGGATGCAGCTGCCTGGCAGCTCCTGGGGCTGCACTGCTGTGCGGTGCTGTGCGGCGATGCTCTGTAGCAGTGCGTCCTGAATGTGGCTCAGCTGTCGGCTGCAGCCATAGGGCTCGGTTGTGTCTCTCTTCATGAAGCTCCATCTGCTCGTTGCTACATAAATATCTGACCTCCTTCTCATCCCCGCTGCGCTCTTTTAGGCTGTTTATGGCATTAGGTGGGTAATTGTGCCTGATGCAGAAAAGTATCCCTTTCTGTCTGTTTGTAGAAGTGACTCCGTGGCTCATTGATGCGTTCTTGTCCAGATGTTCCACAGAAGTTCTGGTTTTGTTTCATTTTTTTGAAATCCCGCTCAGCATTTTATGTCTGTTCTGTATCTGCTTAACCACAATTTGGTTTGCCATTAACGTGCCCCATTCCTTACGTCTTTTCCTGCAGTTTTCTTTATGCCTCTAATCAAGCCTTTGGCTCTTCTCTTAAACAAGTTTGGTTTCTGTTACAGGCGAGTGGAGCTCTGTGATTACTGTTCTGGGCAGTGTCCTGATGGGCACTGCATCACTTTGGTTAAGTAAAGAGAACATAAAACGTGCAACAGACTAAATTCTAAAGAAAAGCAACCTTCTGGTGTTTAGAAATATTAGATATTTTTGGCTCGAGCTATGAACCGTGTGTCCCTTTCCTCTCCTTCCTTGTTCCCTTCTCCAGTGTAACACATGGAGGCGGCTGCACTTCACCTCTGGTGTTTTTCCATGGCTCACCACTGATGCACTCATTGGGTTGTTCCAACCTGCCCATGGCTTTGTCCTCCCATTCGTTGCAGGGGCTGCAATGGGAGGAGGGGCACTCAGCCCACAGCAGGGCTTGGGGCTTTGGGGACTTTGAGGTCGCTTCCAACCCAACCATTCTGTGCCTCTTTGGGACCCAAAAGGGTTGTGTGGGGCAGGAGGGCTCCAGCTGTGAGGACGCAGCCCATAGGGATGGGACCAGGAGCTGTGTGTGTGAACGCCCTGGGCAGCACCAGGCACTTCTCCCAGGTGAGCAGCAATGCTGTGGGTCAGGAGGGCGCTGTGGGGCAGTGGGTGCAGGGAAGGGCAAGTTTGTGGGGCTCGTACAAGGTTTCCAAAGTGCTGCTGATGGTCTGACATCAATCACACCTTATGAGGAAGGTTAGGAGTGCCTAACGAGGACAGGGCAATGGGAAGAGGTGTCAGAATTGACTACAGCATAAAGAAGAACTGGAGATTCCCTGGGGACATGCGGAACACGCCATCCCTCTGTGGTTATTAAAGCTGCAACCGGTTGGCATTACAAGCTCTATTTTTAGCAGTCTTAAACTATGGTGAGAAAAAAATTGGTCTGGCCTAAAATTTTCTCACTCTGCTTAAAGTTTAATTCTTGCCACGGGTCAGGCTGCACAAGTCAGCCTCGCTCAGCATAGAATCACAGATTCATTCAGCTTGGAAAAGACTTTTCAGATCAACAGTCCAACCCCAACCCATCCCACTGCCCACATCCCCCAGTGCCACATCCCTGTGGTCACTGAACACTCCCAGGGATGGGGACTCCCCACTGCCCTGGGCAGCTGTGCAGTGCTGGCCGCTCTTTGCAGCACAGGTTGTTCCCAGTCTCCAACCTGACCCTCCCCATCGCACCCTGAGCCCATCCCCTGCCATCCCACCCCCATTCCCTGCGGATAGAGACCAACCCCTCCTTCATCCAGCCTCCTTTCACCAGCGGCACAAAGCACTGAGCTCTCCCTGCTCCGCTGGTTGCATGCTGGCTCTGGAAGATCTCATCCTTGCGCAAACTTAGGCTGAGTTTTTATATGATCACTATCAACAAATCTCACCAAACCCCAGTGATCCTGCACCTCCCTTTCTAGCACCGTTTCTGGGAGTTCGTTTTTCTGAGTGTTTCTGTAGCCACCTCAGGACTGGGATGGAATTGGAATTCCTGGAGCAGCTTTTCCTTCGAAACAGGGTCAAGAAATTGATTCTGTTCCCTCGTTCATTCTGGGAAGGTCATTTTGAAAGAGATGGGAAGAAGCCAGGATGCGGCTGGTGGCCGTGGCTCTGAGGATTACACAACCTCCCGGGATCGCTGTCTGTCATCAGTCCTGCTTTCTGCTGTGCTACATTTCCCTGAGTTTAGGGCAGGATTTTTCCACTGAGAAAGTGTGCTGCGGGTCGGCAGCGCGGCCGCTGCGTGTTGGTGCTGTGCACCTGAGGTGTCCAACCACAGCCCAGCAGTCCATATGGAAATGAGGGAATCATTGGCCAGAAAGGCTCCGGGGTGACCTCATTGTGGCCTTCAGTACTTGAAGGGAGCGGATAAACAGGAGGGGGAACGGCTGTTGGCACGGGCTGATGGTGATGGGACAAGGGGGAATGGCTTTAAAGTGAGACAGGGGAGGTTTAGGTTGGATATGAGGCGGAAGTTTTTCAGCCAGAGGGTGGTGAGGCACTGGAACAGGTTGCCCAAGGAGGCTGTGGATGCCCCATCCCTGCAGGCATCCAAGGCCAGGCTGATGTGGCTCTGGGCAGCCTGGGCTGCTGGTTGGCGACCTGCACACAGCAGGGGGTTGGAACCAAATGAGCACCGTGGGCCTTTGCAATCCAGGCCATTCAATGGTTCTATGAAATGTTGTGGTTCAAAGTTTGGGTAGAAAAGAGTCAGAAAGCGAAGGGAGGACTGAGGAATGGTGCCGACAGAGCAGCACTGGGATCTCCGTGCCCTGCAGGAGGACAGCACTGACCTGCATTGCTGTGAGCTGTTCTCCCCCAGCTTCACTTTTCATCCAGGGACACAACCGAGGGGATTTTGTTCGTTTATGATAAACACAAACTCTACCAACTTTTTGATACTTCCCTTTTCTTCAGCATGAATTCTTCTGCCTGGGAGTCCTCTCAGCCCTTCCCCATCAGGAGATGCTTCATCTCTGCAGCCCTTTTTGTCTTTGAAAACCTCCTTCCCGTGATGCTGTGGGTTTTTCATTCGTTCATTCATTCTTTTCCTGCGTGTTTTAATGATTTGTCTCCTCCTATTAATGGTGAGTGGTAGCGATCGTTTCCCCTTTCAACGTTTCTGCGTTTGCATTGACAAGTGAGGCTGCCTCAGTGCCTCTCTGAAGTACATGCAGATGAAATTCCTCAGCGCCTTCAGATGCTGTTTGCACGTTATGTGGATGAGGTTGGATCCCTGCACGTTGCTATCAGAATGCTATTGTTGGTGCTTTGCTTCTGCAGCAGTGTGCTGAGAGCTCCCTGCTTGCAGAACCACTGAGCTTGGAGAAAACCTCTGAGATTCCAACCCAACGCATCTCCCAATGTGCCCAGTGAGCAGAGGAAGCCTTGCTGGGGGTGCAGACAAAAGAGATGCCATCCACATTGCTCCATCTCCTACCTTCCATGGGGTGCTGCTGTGAGTGGCTGCTTCCTGAACCCCCTCTGCTGGTCCTGCCCATGAGGTTCCTGCAGACCCTGCTGGGGGCTGGGGCTGTGGTTCAGCACTGGGATTTGGGGCAAACTGTGTGTGCATGAGCCCGACTCACACCAAAAACGCCCCTCATTTTCTTGGTCTTATTTCCACCAGGCAATGCAGGGTGGCTCCGTGTTTTTCTCTCCGTTGTGCATTTTGCTTTTGGATGCACTTTTTCCTTCCAAGAATTTTTTCTCTTGCAGATAACCCCTTTTAAACGTTCTTTGCCAAGCCCGTGATCCAATTTGTTCCTCATCCACTGGTTGTTCTCCGAGCGCTGCAGGACTTAAAAGTGCAGATGCCTGGGGAGAAGCACGGAGTAATCCTCTTAATTTAACACTGAAGTGTTTTTCAGGAGGTGTGCTGGGGGGGATTTGTGCTCCTGAACTCCTCCTGAAGGTCCTTCTCGATTTCCTGTGCTTTGTCTACATCTGAGCTCTGCAGCAAGGCAGAATTTGTCCCTCAGCTGTGTGCTGCTGAGCGGCGTGTTGGAGAGGATGGACCCCACAGTAGTGCCAGAATAACAGACAACGTCATTGCCTCCTCAGAGTTTCTTTTTCCCACGACTCCATATCTTGTGTTTGGCTTTGTTGTACCTCGTAAGGTTCTCCAGGGCCCATCCCTGTGTGTTGGGATTACGGTAATCCCACTGCTGAACACCCATCTTTGTGTGTTGGGATTAGGGTAACCCCATTGCTGCACACCCATCACCTTGTGTTGGGATTAGGGTAACCCCACTGCTGCACATCCATCACTATGTATTTGGGATTAGGGTAACCCCACTGCTGCACATCCATCATTGTGTTGGGATTAGGGTAACCCAGCATCCCTGCTTTGCTCCAGGGGATGCTCTGAGGCTGCAGGGAGCAGGAGGGGTGACTCACCCCTCGGCATGGGGCTGGCTGCTGTACACAGCCACACCTGAGGCCACTGTCTAGACTCCCTGCAGTCAGTGGTGAGAAATAGCTCTTCCAAAGTGCAATTTATCTCATCCCAAGTTAGACATTTAAAATCAGTCTGATGAATCACGCTCTGAAATAGCCCATTTCTCTGTTGACTAGCACAGATATAGATAGTCCTTTTGCTGTCTCTCTTGACCATTAGCAGGGGCTCTTGCAATCCACAGCAAGGATGCTGGCTTCAGCATCCGCTTCCCATTGCTCTGCTGTTGTCTTCAGCATCCCATGGGGGAAGTCAGCAAAAAGAACAGCTCTGATCTGACGCCTCACCTGTCCCAGACGCAGCTAACCAAAATTCTTGGTTTTCTCCAAATTTATTGGTCCCTGACCGCAAGAAAGATGTTGTGGTCCTGGAACGTGTTGGGGTCTGCAGCACAGTGCTGTGGGGAGCGGCTGAGGGAGGGGGATGGGGCAGCGTGGGGCAGAGGGGCTCAGGGAGAGCTCAGCACTCTGTGCTGCCAGTGAAAGGAGGCTGGATGGGGGTGGGACGGCAGGGGATGGGCTCAGGGTGCAATGGGGAGGGTCAGGTTGGAGACTGGGAACAACCTGTGCTGCAAAGAGCGGCCAGCACTGCACAGCTGCCCAGGGCAGTGGGGAGTCCCCATCCCTGGGGGTGTTCAGTGACCACAGGGATGTGGCACTGGGGGATGTGGTCGATGGGATGGGTTCAGGTTGGACTGTTTATCTCAGAGCTATTTCCCAACCCACATGATAACATGATTCTCTTGGAACCAGCAGGCGTTCCCCAATGAACCATCATTCTTCCTTGCCATGTGGCTGAAATATTGCTTTGCAGAGGGAGGGAGAGCTGGGCGCTCGTGGCTGTCTCGCTGTACACTGCTCCATTTAAATACTCAATTCACGTCTGTAGTCTCATAATGATGAGGTTAATGAACAGCTGAACAGGCCCAGAGGTGTTGTGCTCCCCATGGAGGTGGGATGCTTCTGTCGGGGGCTGCAGGAGGTTGGGGTTGGAATGGTGGCTCCCGAGCTCTGCTGGGAGTGGGATTTCACCCCTGGCCCTTGGGGATGCTGCCAGAAGGACCCAGGGCTGATGGGAGCAGCTCGCCTTGAACCCAGCTGTGTTTGGGGGTTGCACAGAGGCCCTGCGGGGTCCCACCCTGTGGGGCTTCCCAAGCAATGAGTCACTGCCTCTGGAAGCTGTCGCTGCTGGGAGCAGTGGTGGGCGGGAGGGGCCCTCCTCGGTGTGTTTTTCTTCTCTTGATTAAGAATTAGCAATGATCCACACGCTCTGCTCTTTGTTTAAGCCTCTCTGTCAGATGTGTGTGTGCTCCATTGTCATTTATCCCTGCTGCTTGTCGGAAGGCGCGTTTCCTTCCCCATGGGATCACAGCTGATGGATCTGAGTGCAACGTGGGGCAGATGCTGCGGTACTCACGGATGGGTGAGAGGTGCCCCCACCTCTGTGCCCAAGGGTCGGTGTGCCAACTCCTAGCTCTGGGAATCTCAGGGAATGGGGGCTGTGATCTGAGCCTTGGGGTGAGATTGGGTGCAGGGCAGTGTAAAAGCCAAACCCAGAATGGAGATCTTGCATCTCATGCATGGGTAGCATAGAATGATAGAACCACAGAATGGTTTGGGTTGGGAGGGACCTTCATAGAAGCATAGAATGGTTTGGGTCAGAAGGGACCTTCATAGAATTGTAGAATGGTTTGGGTCAGAAGGGACCTTCATAGAATTGTAGAATGGTTTGGGTCAGAAGGGACCTTCACAGAAGCATAGAGTGGTTTGGGTTGGGAGAGACCTTCATAGAAACATAGAATGGTTTGGGTTGGGAGGGACCTTCGTGAAACCATAGAATGATTTGGGTAAGAAGGGACCTTTGTAGAACCATAGAATGGTTTGGTTTGAGAGGAACCTTTGTTGAACCATAGAATGATTTGGGTTGGGAGGGACCTTCATAGAAGCATAGAATGGTTTGGGTTGGGACGGATCTTCATAGAAACATAGAATGGTTTGGGTTGGGAGGGATCTTCATAGAACTGTAGAATGGTTTGGGTTGGGAGGGACCTTCGTAGAGCCATAGAATGGTTTGGGTCAGAAGGGACCTTCACAGAATCGTAGAATGCTTTGGGTTGGAAGGGACCTTCATATAACCATAAAATAGTTTGGGTCAGAAGGGATCTCTAAGGGCCATCTGACCTCAGTCCCTGCAATGAGCAGGGACACCCACAGCTCCATCAGATGCTCAGAGCCTGGACCACGGGTGGATGTCCAGCAGACATGTAGCAGGCTGAAGCAGAGAGCCTGTAATGCCTATTTCTAGATTATAAGGGATGATGGTAATGATTTTCTGTGATTCCTGTGCGTTACCTCTAGATACCATGTAGTTAATTTTCAATGGTGAGAATAATTTCAGTTCATTAGAAGCAGAAATGTCATGGATAGAGGCAGCTGTGTGAGGTTCTGCAGCAGGGCATGGTGATGCCTGGTGCTCCTGGGCACATGCACACACCTGGAAGAGAAGGAGCTCCTCTGCTGACTGCAGTGCTCATCGGGGGCTGCGAGCTGCAAGTTGGGGTCCCGTGGTGGCTGTGTGCAGGAGGTGGTTGGGGGCATTTGGCTTCTGAACACCGTTCTTCAAATCTTCTGCAGTACTGCATCCAGGCAGATGCAGCACAGCACATCATCACAGGAAGCACGTGGAGCTCTTGGAGCGGGTCCAGAGGAGGGCACTGAGATGGTCAGAGGGCTGGAGCAGCTCTCCTGTGTGGAAAGGTTGAGGGAACTGGGATTGTTTGGCTTGGAGAAGAGAAGGCTGCGGGGAGACCTCATTGTGGCCTTCCAGTGCTTGGAGGGAGCGGATAAACAGGAGGGGAACGGCTGTGTGTGAGGGTGGATGGTGATGGGACAAGGGGGAATGGCTTTAAAGTGAGACAGGGGAGGTTTAGGTTGGATATGAGGAGGAAGTTTTTCATCCAGAGGGTGGTGAGGCAGTGGAACAGGTTGCCCAAGGAGGCTGTGGATGCCCCATCCCTGCAGGCATTCAAGGCCAGGCTGGATGTGGCTCTGGGCAGCCTGGGCTGCTGGTTGGCGACCTGCACACAGCAGGGGGTTGGAACCAGGTGAGCACTGTGGGCCTTTGCAACCCAGGCCATTCTATGATTCTATGAAATCCACTCTGTTGGCCATCTGTGTGAGCATCTGCATGGCACTGGGTGCTGAATGAACATCTGCTCTCCAGCAGCGGTCACTGGAAGCTTTGTCTGCCGAGCCCACCATGCCTTCCCCCAGGGCCCACCCAGCTGGTGCCCTGAGGATCAGTCCTTGCTGCCCTGTGCTGCAGAGCAGTTCGCCCACCGACAGCCACCATGGCCTCTGACTTGGGACTGAAATGGTTCATTTGGTTTGGTTCAGTTCACTCCCAAAGCTATAATTATCATAAAAGAAATTATATTCGCTTTAATTCCGCCGAAGAGCATCTACTTATAAATATGATTTGCTGTGACTAATACATTTCAGTTCAGATCTCTGATATAAATTAACAAATCTTTTTGCACATGCACTGTAATGGATTTGTTTTATCAGTGACGGACGGGAGGGGCTGCACCCAGGGCTGTGGCTTTGCTGATCTGTAGGATTTGTAGCTTTGTAGGATTTGGTTGGGGTCCCTGGGCATCTCCCACCATTGCTGCTATTTATGAACTTCTGGATGTACAACCGTTCTCTGTAAAACCCCACTGTTTTATCTTTGGCTGTTGCTTTTCTTCTGTCCTCTGGGAGAAAAGAGTTTGCTTACTGCCCCTTCCTCACTGAGATTTCTGTAGGTTCCAAATCCAGGAGTCCTGGAGCAATTCTACAAATGCACACAAAAAAGAGAGTGCCTTTGTTACCTCTGGGTTTGAGGTATCTGTGGTAATTGTTATGTTATCCTGGCAATATAGCGTGGCCTTGCCCTACAGTGTGGCCTTGCCCTGCAGCGTGGCCTTGCCCTACAGCGTGGCCTTGCCCTACAGCGTGGTCTTGCCCTACATCATGACCTTGCCCTACACCATTGCCGTGCCCCACAGTGTAGCCTTGCCCCTTGGCTTGGCTGCAGCCAAGCCTGGTAGCATGATAAAAATGTTTCTTCTGCCAAATGTCATGGCAAACAAATCTGAGGCTGAAAATGTATTTTGTGGATGACCTCTAAAGACAACCTGTTGCATCCAGGGTTGCCATTTCCACAATATGCAGCTCTTCCCTTAGAAACCTCTAAATTAAGACGACATCCCAGTCAGATGTCCTGAGGTATGCACGGAGCTGGCAGCTCTCCTTATTTACCTTCCAGAATTAGAAACCCCTTCATTAATTCAAGTCAGCGCCTTGTGTGCCTCAGCATGACCTTAGTGGCGTCCCAGATTTTGGCTGTGAGGGGAACGCGGACCTATTATTAGAGGGAAAGCTTGTGTTGAGCTTGCCAGGCTGCAGCGGCCGTAGGACCAATGTGTGCTGGGGCAGCTCAGCTCTCTGCTCACCAGGAGCTCAGGAGCTGTGCTCGCAGCGATGCAGGGCTGCAGCTGGGAGCTGAGCAGAGCATCTCCTGATGAGGAAAGGCTGAGAGCTCTGAGGCTGAGAGGGGATCACAGAATCACACAGAATCACAGAATGGCCAGGGTTGGAAGGGACCTCAAGGATCGTGAATCTCCAACCCCCCTGCCACATGCAGGGCCACAAATGAGAACATCATCTCAAGAGCCATCCCATCAGGACCCTGCAGAGGATGAAGGAGAAACCAGGGCTTGAGATATGGATTCTGTCATTCAAGAAAGCTCAAACTTTCACTGCAATGAAATGTATGAGCCCAGACTACGGTCATCCAGGTCTTGTGCCACCAGCTTGGCTCCGAGCAATGGCTTCGGTCTGGCATTGCCAAAGCCATGTTTGAGATGTACGTGTGTCCTCACACCTCACACGAGCACTGCCATGAGGACTGTGGTAGTTGGAAGTTACCCAACTGCTCACGTTCCTCTCTGGAGTACATCAACAATTAGCACTGCATGTCAGGTGCTGGTGCAGGGCCTTCCTGTCTGCTCATGTATTTGTCATAGAATCATGGAATTGTGGAATGCCTCAGGTTGGAGGGCCATCCAGTTCCATCCCAGCCACGGGCTGTGTGCCCCCCAGCTCACGCTGCCCAGGAATCCATCCATGGCCTTGGGCACCTCCAGAGATGGGGCACCCACAGCTCCGGGGTTGGCTTTTTTTTAGTGTTAATCTGCTTTTCTTTTAGGTAGAAGAGGAGGTTCTGTTTATAAAGTTGCCTGTTAGCTTTGGTCTGCATGGCGGTGCGGCGTGGCTGTGTCCAATGGATGTGGGCTTTGAGGTGGTCCTGTGCTCCGACCCCGCGAGGCTCTGCTTTGCTCTCAGCTAACACACATCCCATGGTTTTTCTCTTTTATTTTCATTCATGCTTCGCAGTAGACGAGCAGCTTCGTGAACTAGGTAACTATGATTTTTTTCTCTATTTTTTTTCCTTCACTTTCCTCTGCACCTTTTTTTCCAGCCTTCTCCTTGCTGTGCCCTTTGTGTGTAGGACTTAGTACAAAAACCTGCACCCTTCCTCTTTCTTCCTTGATCCCGCCGTGTAGCCTGGATGGGGCTGTGTAGTGCAGAAGGGGCTCTCCTTCCCTGCCTTGCCATTCCTTCCACAATCCCTGCAGTTTCTCTGTTCCTGCATATCCCCTGTCAGGGGCTGGGGAGCACCAGCATTGGGGGGAAGCACTTCCCGACATGTTCCTTCCTCGTGTGGGGCTCAGTGAGAGCTGATCCATTTGAGCTTCTGCAGAAGTTGTGCTGCTGCTGGGTGCTGTGTGCCCATGGGGAGTGGAGTGCTCAGCCCTGTGCTTCCCCTGGGAATCATGGAATCAAGGAACATGATTCCATGTTCTTTGGGTTGGGTTGGAAAGGTCCTTAAAGATGAGAGAACCAGAGAATGGTTGGGTTGGAAGGGTCCTTACAGATGACAGAAGCACAGAATGGTTGGGTTGGAAGGGTCCTTAAAGATGACAGAAGCACAGAATGGTTGGGTTGGAAGGGTCCTTACAGATGACAGAAGCACAGAATGGTTGGGTTGAAGGGTCCTTATAGACAATAGAATCCCACAGTGGTTGAGTCGGAAGAGTCCTTATAGATAATAGAACCACAGAATGGTTGGGTTGGAAGGGACCCCCAGCCCCACTCCTGCCATGGGCTGGATGCCTTCCCAGCTCAGGCTGCCCAGGGCCCATCCATGGCCTCGGGCACCTGCAGGGATGGGGCACCTACAGCTCTGGGCAGCAGTGTTGGGACCAAGGTGGAAGAATGGGATGGTGGCAGTCAGCACTGAGATCAGTGCCCTGTGGTGGTGGCTTGCCAGGTGTAGGTGTTGGAGCCTTGTTGGAGGGCAGATGCCCTCCTATAGGCCCTGTCCCCAGGCTGTGTCCATGAGCTGGCTGCAGGCAGCAGGAGCAGCACTGATGGTCCCTCTTCTCCCACCTCTGCTCCTCGGGATTGGGGTGCTGGGTCCCACCAGGAGCACCCCCCTCCTGGGGTCCCCAGCTGGCTCTGGAGTGGTGCCATGTGTTGGCACATGGCTTGGCACCGCGTGGCCGCACAGCTGTGAGCCATCCAGGCTGTTGTTCTGCGTGGTGCAGGTCCAGGAGCAGAGGAATTCTGTGTGGAACAGTTGTCTGCCTGACTCACACACTGAGCACTGGTTGGCATTAAGCATTGCTGTGGTTGACAGCTGCAGGCGAAGCTGGCAGGTGGATTTCCATGCACCTCCTGTGCTTTGTGTAGACTTGCTGCTCTCATCTATGGTGTCTTTGTGGCTCCCGCGTGGCAGGGCAGCAGGAGCAGCCCAGCAGGTGGAGGGGCTGTGGGCACAGAACTACAGAACATCCCGAGCTGCAA
This sequence comes from Phasianus colchicus, assembly GCF_987193195.1. NCBI lineage: Eukaryota > Metazoa > Chordata > Aves > Galliformes > Phasianidae > Phasianus > Phasianus colchicus. Next base: position 469,291 of record NC_143436.1, read on the forward strand.
GGAACCCACAGGGATCACAGAGCCCAGCCCCTGGCTGTGCTCAGCACCGCCTGAACCCAAACCACGGGAGAGGTGTCCCACAGCTGCCCAAACTCTGGCAGCTCGGGGTCATGAGTGCTGCCCTGGGGTCAGTGGCTCCTCATGAGTTTGTCCCCATGATGGAGTAACACATGAGTTAAAGATGAGGATGCAGAGAATCTGGGGGATGGCCTCAGGACAACAGGCAGCAAAGGAAAAGAGAGAAGCAGAAGTCCAGGAGCAGTTTATCCTCCTTGGGATGGACCCAGACCTCTCACTGTGCCCAAGGAGATGGGAAAGACTCTGAGCATCTCCCCATAGAATGGCTCTGAGCATCCCCCCGTGGGATGGCTCTGTGCATCCCCCCATGTGCCTACAGACCCAGGGAAGTTGCACCAGCTGTGTTCACCTGCATCTGGCTTTGGAACTTAAAATTGTTTCCAAAAACGGTCACTTTCCTGTGTGGGTGGCAATAAACACTCAGCAGAGACCTTTTCTGCCAAATCGAATCTGCCGTTCTGACACGTTCAAATGTCACGTCTTCCTTTCTGAATATTTAAGATTTTTGGTTCGGTTTTGACATTGTATTAAAAAAAAAAAAAAGGCTTTATTTCAATTTTAGTTCTCTCAGCAAAAACACTCCAGTTCAGGGATCAGCAGGAACTTTGTTAGAGAGCTGCTGGGGCCGATGTTTGGTGCTGGGATCTGACCGCAGCAGTTAACCTTGGGCACTGGGAAGGTCACTGAGTGCCATAAGGACCTTGTGGGGCACTGCAGCTCACCGCCAGCATTTGGCCCCTTGTAAACCATCACCTGTGTTTCTCTGGAATGCAATTCAATTTGCAAATGGTGATTCTGCTCAGGAGTGCTTCCTGGGGCTGTGCTGACTCACTGGCAGTGCTCTGCTCTCCGCTCAGCTCTCCTGTGGAGCTGGCAGAACACAGCACAGCCCTGCTTGGGTCCCAGCCATCGTCCAGCACTGAGTGTGAGCCCTGCTGTCTTTGAGGAGCAGCAGAGCGTGCAGGGTTATCTTGAAGCAGCTCTCATTACTGAGCACAATAACGAGGCACATTCAGGGTAGAAGTGCTGCTTCAAAAGGAAAAGGGGGAAGAAAGGAGTTATCAAGATCCGCTTCAAACAGAGCAGTATTTCAGCTCTGCTCGGGTCCTGCTGTTCTCAGTGGGAAATCCCAAAACCATTTCGTCCTTTTGGTGTTAGTTCTCAGAACCAGCACCTTTGACTCATGGTTAAGAAATGGAGCAGCTCCATCGGTGACTCTCAGTTAAGGAATGGAGCACCTCCTTTAGCGGTGTACGAGCTCCTTGCTCTTCATCCTTGGGGTACTTCTGAACCAGCAAGAACTTTCCTCAAGATTGAGTATTTTTCTCCTCTCTCATCATTTTTTTTTTCTCTTTATTTCCCCTCTGAAGGTTTTGTCAGGGTCTCTGCTCTGCAGCTCGCGGTTGGAAGGATTTGGAGCTCCTTTCCATCCCCGCTTTCCAGACGCGGGTTTCTCTTGCCTTCCTAGGTGACTTCATTAATTAGCACATTTCTCCTCCTTTGAAAGGCTTTGCTTCGCTTTGCAGCGCCCGTCTCACGGAGAGCATATGCTGGAAGCCATGCAGCAGAGGCGGCGTTTGCTGCACAGATACTGCAGGGCTGCCAACTTTCATCTCCTGAGAGCCCACCTGGCACCAGGACTACCAATGGCAGCAAACACTTCTCAACGGCAGAGCCAACAACAGCCATGTGCAGGACGGTGCTTATGAAAGGATGCGATAACAAAACCTCTTCTCTGAAGTTTTCTTCTTCTTCACAAGATTTTCAGTCTTGTTTTTTCACAAGAAGCCCATCTGGCGGCTCTGGTCACGTTGTGTGTTGGCCACTGACCCCCCTGTAGCCATGAAGTGCTCTTGCAGTGCCACAGAGATGACTGGCACTCTTTGTGCTGTTCAGTTCATGCTCACCTCCTGATGTATTTTTCTTCGTTGTTCTGGCAGCTCTGCAGAGGTCTCAGGTGTTTCCCGGGGTCTCTTTGCTTTGGGGGTCCCTTGGTTGGAAGGCAGTTGAAGCTCACTGGATGGTGGACATCAAAGTGCTCTCCATGCTGGAACAGTTACCCCGTGAGGCTGTGTAACTCGTACTCCTTGTGTCATTACGGTGTCTCAGTTAGCAGCAGCTAATTTTCTGTGATGGCAGCTCGGTGGAAGCGCATCTGCTCTGTGTTGTTGTCCCTTAATACAAGAACATGACAATGGTTGTGTTTGAGCAGGACCTAGGACAGCTGGTGCTGCTCTTGTCCATGGCAGCAGCCCCGTGCCGAGGTCTGGAGCGGGATAGAAGTCAGGAGGTGCATTGGGCACAGCTTGGGAGTTACACCCGTAACAACTCATGGATTAATTTGCAGCTCCTGGTCCATTTTTTTCCCCTTCCATTCGTTTCTTTACCCAAACCCATGTAACTCACACAGCCAATACCATCCTAAAGCACAGCGTTCCACGTCCAGGGGTTGTGTGAACATCAGAAGGGGGGGGGGCTGGAGGCACCTCTGGGTCTCCTCCAAGCTGAGTGCCCATCAGCATGGCCAGATGGCTCCCAGGGAGGTCTCCAGGGGGCTCTTAGGGTTGGTCAATGCCTCCAGCACCGTGAGGAGCAGAGGGCAGCTGGAGCGCCTTCATCCTCCTCTGGCCATTCCCCCAGCCTCACGCCAGCAGTGTCTCACAGAAACACTGCTCCAAGCAGTATTCCTCATGCAGAGGCTGTCCCAGAGCTTCACTCTCATAACCTTCTCCTGGAACTTCTTTCACGTCTCTCTGTCCCTTTCGACATGGGACAGCTGGAATGGTGTGCATCCTTAAATCAGTGGGCACAACTGGGATCATAGAATCATAGAATGGCCTGGGGGGGGTTCAAAAGGACCATAAAGATCATCTTGTGTCAGCCTTGCCCATGCCTGGTCCAATTGGGTCCTCTACTAACCCGAGGCAGTGCTGGGGCTGTCTCAGGTCCATCAGACAAGTGGGGAATTCAGTGGTACCGTTAGTTAATGCCTTCATGTTTAAGTAATGATGTTGAATCTGGTATCCTTTGGACTCCAAGAACCGTGAAAATGTGGCACTGAGGGACATGGTTTATTGGGATGGTGAGATCTCAGAGGTCTTCTCCAACCTTATTCATTGTATGGTGCTGGTTCTCATTCTTTAATGGTGTGGCTAAAGGATGGTTGTCATTTGCTCATTTTTTAGGGAGCAGCAGGCTCTAAAAACCTTTCAAACCTTGCTTTGCACGTGGAAATGGAAGAAAAAATAAAGAAACGCAGAGTAGTGTAGACTTTCAATTAAACATTTCCTCTCTGCCTCGGAGGGAGCAGCATTTGGGAACCCTGTGAGTGATCACTCCTTTCGCTGCGCATCGTTTGGGGAAGTGATGTGAAGGGAAGCTGTCAGATGGGACAAATGAACATCGCTCCACTCCTGGTGCTGCTTTGGGTGCCGTAGAATCACAGAACCCCAGAAGGCTGGGTTGGAAGGGACCTTAATGATCATCCAATCCCACTCCTGCCATGGGCTCAGTCTGCCCAGGGCTCATCCACAGCCTCGGGCACCTCCAGGAATGGGGCACCCACAGCTCTGGGCAGCAGTGCCAGCACCACACCGCCTCTGGGTGAAGGATTTTCCCCCGTATCTGACCTCAGTTTCCCTTCCTTTGGTTTAATGCCATTCCGCTTTGTCCCATCGCACTCTGACATGTATAAAGTCACTTTTCTTCCTGCTTATAGGCTCTGTTCAAGTACTGGAAGGCTGCAGGGCAGTCTCCCCACAGCAATCCCTTCTCCAGGCTGCACACCCCCTCCCACAGAGCTGCAGCCCCCAGCCATCCCCATGCCCTCCTCCGGCCCCGTATGGAGCCATGGCTGGGAGCTCCGTGCCAGCCCCCAGAGCCATAGGGCTGCATGGAAGCCCCACACAGGGCCGAGTCCTGCACTGCTTGGTTCTGAGCTGCCTGCAGAGCTGTGTTCCTGGCTCAGATTGCTGCAGCACGAGCACATTCCTCTGCCCAGGCCAGGGCTGCCCGTCCCTCCGTGGGCACCGCAGGAATTTTGGCTGCGGGGGCGGCCGCTAATCAGAAATGAATCCTTCCTTTCATCTGCTCCCTTCCCTCATTCACTTTTGTGTGGGCGTTTCTGTCTCCAGCAAATTGGATTGCAGGCTGATGGAGCAGAGCCTATGGGAGGAGTGGTGAGCAGCAGCATAGCATCAGCTCCTGCCCTCCCTGTCCCCATGGCTCCATCCATCCCAGCGCCGTGGCCGCCCCACTCGTGCCGTTGGCTCGCCTATTGTTTTCCATAACAGACTTCAGAAGAGAAAATTACGTGTGTTATTAATCACTGTGAGGTTCCCAAAAGGACTGAGCAGAGTTGTGGTGTCTGCCGTTTGTTCCACAACACGCTGTAGTGCTCACAGTGTTCTGCTTTCCACCGAAACTTGGACCTGTAGGCATGTGGTCCCTTCCTCCCCTTGCAGGTTCTGGGTAGAGGACATTCCTGCTTCCCATCCCCACATGGAGGACATCCCTGCTCCTCATCCCTACATGGAGGACATCCCTGCTTCCCATCCCTACATGGAGGACATCCCTGCTCCCCATCCCTACATGGAGGACATCCCCGCACTCTGCCTCTCCCTGGCTGCAGTTTCTGCCTATATGGATTAAGTTTTTTGGGTCAGCTCTGAAGCCCTTTGATAGAACTCACGCAGAGGGTGGTGAGGCAGTGGAACAGGTTGCCCAAGGAGGCTGTGGATGCCCCATCCCTGCAGGCATTCAAGGCCAGGCTGGATGTGGCTCTGGGCAGCCTGGGCTGCTGGTTGGTGTCCCTGCACACAGCAGGGGGTTGGAACCAGATGAGCATCGTGGTCCTTTTCAACCCAGGCCATTCTATGATTCTATGATTCTATGAACTTTACCTGGATCGATGGCACCAAGCACTTCTTCCATCTGTGCTGCAGAGCAGAGGCACAACCCTGGCACTGCACAGCACCTTCCCTGCTGCTTCCCCTGGTGCACTGCGAACAGATGGGGAGACCTCAGCACAGGAGGGACACCAACCTGCTGGGGTGCATCCGGAGGAAGGCCACAAAAAGGGTCTGGGGGGCAGAAAAGGGAGATTTAGGCTGGATATAAGGAGCAAGATCTTCACGCTGTAGGCGGTGAGGCACTGCACAGGTTGCACAGAGGTGGTGCTGCCCATCCCTGCAGACACCCGTGGGCAGGGGATGGGGCTCTGAGCACTGATGGAGCCGTGGGGGTCCCTGCTTATTGCAGGGAGTGGGACCAGATGGCCTTTAGATGGCCCTTCCAACCCAAACCACTCTGTGATCATTGATGGAATCACCCCCTGCGTTTGCACTCCGCCATCGCAGGAAATGGGGCAGCAGTGGGTTGAGCTGTGCAGCCCCAGCAGTGCTTCTGTGCTTTGTACGTTTGTACCAAACCCAGTGCATTCGGGATCGCAGGAGATGTTTAATTTCCAGAGTGCTCCACTTCTGCTCCTGAGAAGTGCAGTGTCATGCTGCAAAGCACTTGGACGGGAGGAGAGGTCTGTTGCTAATTAGAGAGCTGCGAGCTCTTGGCATTTGAAATTGCAAAGGTGTCAGCGGGCTGCTCAGGAGCGTGCGATCTAGTAATTTTTATTGTGAAAAAAGCAGCAGCAGAATGGCTCCCAGCATTGCAGGGCTGGGTGGCTGTGAGCTGCAGGGAGCACAGCCCGGAGGTGCGGGCAGCACCGCGGCGCCGGGCACAGCAGCGGTGATGGTCGGAGTTAATAAATGCAAATGGTGCATGGGAGGAAGAACGGCCCAAATGCTGCACAGGCAGCTAAGGGAGTCGATTGGCTGTTGGTGTTCACATAGTAGATCTTGGAGTGATTGCTCCTCCGTAGCGTTGTCAATAATGATTGTGAGTAAAGAGATAAGAGGCAGTGCTGCCTATGAAGTCAGCGCAGTGCCAGGAGCTGCTGCATCACACCCAACAAATTAATGATGATTATTAGAACAGAAGTGATCAACGTGCACGGGGTGAAGCTGTGATGGGCCCTCTGAGCAGGGGGCAGCCTGAGGAGCCCCCTCTCCGTGAGGTGTGTGTGCAGCTGTATTAATGATACAGAGAGGGTAACGAGGGTGGTCAGTGGTCCGTGGGTCAGTGGCATTCTGCAGCATCATCTGCACAAGGAAACACCCACATGGAGTTTAGGGCTTGTTTGTTTGGGAGATAAATGGCTGTGTCTGTGGTGGCGTGGAGAGGCAGCCTGCAAATTTTTCCATATGGGAACGGAGAGGTGCTCTGAGAAATGTTGGGTCCACCTTCAAGGCAGAGGAGAGCACGGAATCACAGAATGGTTTGGGTTGGAAGGGACCTCAAGGATGACGAAGCTCCAACCCCCTGTGCCATGGAGAGCCACCAACCTCCACATTTCACAGCAGCCCAGGCTGCCCAGGGCCCCATCCAACCTGGCCTTGAACACCTCCAGGGATGGACGGGGCATCCACTCTGCAGTTGGGGATTTCCTTTCTGCAGCTTTGGAGTGGAGCTGGGAAGTTCCTGATCCTTCTGTCTTCAAGGAGAGGCTCTCAGCTCAGCAGTACATCAGCACTGCCATTGCCAGTCCCTACGTAAGCATCTGATCCAAAAAAAAACATTCCTTGGAGTGGGGCTCACGCAGGGAGGGCTTAAAAAAATCCCATCAGGCCACGGTATAACCGCCAAGATGCTGTCTGGCCATTCCATGATGAGGCTCTTTACTGCTCGAGTGCTGCTCACACAGCAGAGCACATTGCAGCCGTGCTGGCAGTGAGGGTTTCCCAGCGCCAGGGCTCTGGCAGAGCTCCTCCTGGCATGGGATGGGGGGGTGATGAGCAAGCAGCAGGGGGGGGGGAGGGATGAGCAAGCAGTGTGATGCAGCTTGGCACAGCGCTCCTGTCGCTCCTCGAGCTCTTTGCTGCTGGTGCTCAGCTGTGAGTGTTCTCTGCAGGCTGGGGCAGAGCTCTCTGCTTGTCTGTGTCCAGGAGCTCACGATGTGTGTTGCTGCTCCTGCTGCTGTGGATATGGATATGGATATGTGTTGCTGCTGCTCAGGATGTGCGCTGCTGCTGTTTCCCTCACACCAGCATGGCTTTTGATGCACCAAGTGCCCTCAACCCCAAAGCAAAGCACGCTGCCCCCTGTGACTGCCCTCCAGAGGACTGCGAATCATTGAATGGCCTGGGTTGCAAAGGCCCACGGTGCTCACCTGGTTCCAACCCCCTGCTGTGTGCAGGTCACCAACCAGCAGCCCAGGCTGCCCAGAGCCACATCCAGCCTGGCCTTGAATGCCTGCAGGGATGGGGCATCCACAGCCTCCTTGGGCAACCTGTTCCAGTGCCTCACCACCCTCTGGCTGAAAAACTTCCTCCTCATATCCAACCCAAACCTCCCCTGTCTCACTTTAAAGCCATTCCCTCTTGTCCCATCACCATCCACCCTCACAAACAGCCATTCCCCTCCTGTTTATACACTCCCTCCAAGCACTGGAAGGCCACAATGAGGTTTCCATAGAGCTTTCTCTTCTCCAAGCCAAACAATCCCAGTTCCCTCAACCTTTCCTCGTAGTAGAGCTGCTCCAGCCCTCTGACCATCTCAGTGCCCTCCTCTGGACCCACTCCAAGAGCTCCACGTGCTTCCTGTGCTGGGCGCCCCAGGCCTGGATGCAGTGCTGCAGATGAGATGGCCAAGGGCACAGAGGTGGTAACGAGGCAAAAATCAAAATGTTTTGTGCTGGGTAGGGCAGTGTGATGTGCCATGGTGGGGCTGCTGTCTGCGTGTCACCCCGTGCAGTGATACAATGGGGTTCCCATGCAGGGACTGTAGGGCTGCGTTCTCTGTACCCAGCAGAGGTGCCAGGGTTAAAGCTGCCAGCACAGCAGCTGGGGTGAGTAGGGGCCCCAGGGCTGCTGGGCTCTACAGGAACAGTTAATGAGTTAATTGGTGTCACCTGGCTGGAAGGGAGGCACAGGAGCAGCTGTGATGCTGTTCTCTGTGCTGGAGGAGGATGATGCTGGTTCCTGCTCTGTTGTGGTCCCTTGTCACCAGCCATCTGCACGCCTTCTGGGAGGTGAGTGGCATTGAGAGTGTATGTGTGGTTCTCCTTCCTTTCCTGTGCTGGGAAACCAAGCAGTTCTATGTGATTAATACTGAATATGTTACATTTATTCTGTGTATATACCAGCCAAAAAAAAAAAAAAAAATAGAACTTGGATAGAAGAAACCCCAAAGACTGTGGTGCTGCCTCTGTTGCAGTTGGAAATGCCTTCACCTCTATAGAACAGCTTCCCTTGGTGTTCCTGTCCTGGACCTGTAGGTCTTCCCAGGAGCCCATGAGAGCCCCATGCAGACATCGGGGTGCAGAACCCACTCATGCACTGCAGGATGGGTGCAGCATTGGGTGCAGCACTGGGTGCTGTGGTTCCCAAGAAGGGGGATCCTTTGGATGTGGTCTGGCCACAGGGTTCTCGTTCAGACAGAGTCATGGGCAGGATGCACAGATAGGAGGACAACTAAGGTGGTCAGAGGGCTGGAGCAGCTCTCCTTTGAGGAAAGGTTGAGGGAACTGGGATTGTTTGGCTTGGAGAAGAGAAGGCTCTATGGAAACCTCGTTGTGGCCTTCCAGTGCTTGGAGGGAGTGTATAAACAGGAGGGGGGGAATGGCTGTTTGTGAGGGTGGATGGTGATAGAACAAGGGGAATGGCTTTAAAGTGAGACAGGGGAGGTTTAGGTTGGATATAAGGAGGAAGTTTTTCAGCCAGAGGGTGGTGAGGCACTGGAACAGGTTGCTCAAGGAGCTGTGGATGCCCCATCCCTGCAGGCATTCAAGGCCAGGCTGGATGTGGCTCTGGGCAGCCTGGGCTGCTGGTTGGCGACCTGCACACAGCAGGGGGTTGGAACCAGGTGAGCACTGTGGGCCTTTGCAACCCAGGCCGTTCTGTGGTGGTCTTTGGGGAAGATGAATGCAGCAGTTTCCTGCATGCTCAGAAAATGTGGGCTCACAAAGCCCTGCGTGCTCGAGCACATTGGGTTTGGCACACTGCATGCCCATTCTAGGGGGTTTGGGGAACTGCCTGGGTGAAATGTGGGTTCTTCCTGTCTGTACCCCACTGTGAATCCCAGCTGGATCCACCAGGAGCAGACATCTGCAGGAGGTGAAGGAAGAGGCAGCTGTTGGGATTTTGCAGCTGAGCCCAGAGGTTCGGTTCGGCCAAAAGCTGCCCTGGAACTTTTCCCACTCCCTGTCAGAGCTGTGAATGCTTCGGTCAGCACAGAGCTGAGCTGAGCCCTGGCTCTCATTTCCTGCTGACAGCGATTAATTCCTGGTGACGCGTTCTCTTTGGATGGAGCTCAGTGTGGGTGTAGAAGCCCTTTAGCCGTGTGTTGGAGGGAGAGCAGAGGGCACCAGGCTGGGATTGCAGGGCTGGTGCTGCTGATCCTGCTTAGAAGCTGTCAGAGACGTTCTGTGGAGCCGTGGATGCGGTGCTGTCTGCCATCTGCTCACCGTGAGCAGTGCTGGCGTTTGGGTTTGGTCTCTGATTTGTGCAAATGGGGATTTTGGAGCAGTGCTTCACAGCATTGCTGTTCCTTGCACCAGGACCTGGGTGTCCACAGCGCAGTTGAGTTGGCAGGGACCTTAAAGATGACAGAGGCACAGAACGGTTGGGTTGGAAGAGTCCTTACGGATAGAACCACAGAATGGTTGGGTTGGAAGGGTCCTTAAAGATGACAGAAGCACAGAATGGTTGGGTTGGAAGGGTCCTTAAAGATGACAGAACTATTGAATGGTTGGGTTGGAAGGGTCCTTAAAGATGAGAGAAGCACAGAATGGTTGGGTTGGAAGGGTCCTTACAGATGACAGAAGCACAGAATGGTTGGGTTGAAGGGACAGCCCCTCATCACCCCCAGCCCCACTCCTCTGTGGGCTCTGTGCCCCCCAGCCTGGGCTGCCCATTCATGGTCATGGGCACCTGCAGGGATGGGGCACCCACAGCTCTGGGCAGCAGTGCCAGGGCTGCTCTCACCACCTCTATGTGAAGGATTTCCCTCTCTGTCTGACCTCAGTCTCCTCTCTTTTAGTTTAATGCCATTCCCCACGTCCTCGCCAGCACCCCGTACAGTGCAGTGCTGTGCTCTCAGCTGCTGAGGGCCCATATTCTGTGGGGAATTTCGGGTATGGAGCCCTGGCTCGCTCCTGGACCTGCTCCCCAACCTGCAGCACAGCCAGTTTCCACTTGCTCCTTCTGAGGTAGATACCTCTGCAGTCCTCAGTTCATCCTCAGACACTTCTTGCTTTGTCTCTGCAGACCGCAGAACAGTCAGGGTTGGAAGGGTCCCCCAGGCTCATCCAGCACCCTGCCCTGCTCTCCCCGTGCTGCTGGGGCTCGGGCAGACCCCAGCTTCTGTTTCAGTGTGGGCTCTGAGCCCACCTGCTGCCCCTCTGTGCGCACACCTGCAGCTCCCAGCGCAACACGGCTCCCCAAAACCCACCTCTTGGGCACAAATGCGTCTACATTTTGGGCACAGAAAAGCACTAGAGGAGGTTGGGGGTGTCCCTGTCCTTGGAGGTGCTTCAGAACCATGGAGATGTGGCGCTTGGGGCCACAGTGGGTACGGTGGGGATGGGCTGGGATTGGACTGGGTGATCTCAGAGGTCTTTGGGCGCAGGGAGCACTGGGTGCACCCGCTGCCTTTGTTGCATGAGCATGCACAATTGTGCTTGCCTGTGTGCCTGCAACCTGCAGCAGGGTTTACGTGCTGAAGTGTGCACCCGTGGGTTCCCAAAAGTCTTCACGTGTTCTGAAGCAGGCGTTGATGAGCACAGAGCAGGAATGGGCTGGGTGGAGGCGTTGCTCGCTTTGGCTGAACTGAGCGCATCTCTTTTATGTGAGGTGAAGAGCTTGGAAGCAAGCGGTTTTTTGGACCTAAACAGCTTTCTATGGGGCATGTTCAGAATGCCAGAGGGTTTGGAAGCTGGGCTGCTCCTTTGCCTTCCCTGGCTACGTGTGAGCAGCCATGCAGGGGCCGGTGTGCAGCTGTGTGAATCTGATTGAGGTGTGCAGCAGCAGAAGTTCCCAGAGGGTTTCCCATCAGGTGTGTTGTGCCAGGTTGAAGAGGAAGGGCGCTGAGTGCACAAACAAGAGGTGTCAGAGCCAGCACAGGGCCCACGGTGATGGGAGAGGTGTATCTGTGGGGACCTTGGATCAGTCTTGGTCTTGGCATCTTTTGGGGGTGGGGGAATTTCTCTGGAGATGCAGGGGAGGGAAGGAGGCAAGCTGGAGGGGTGGGTGCAGCACCAGTGCTCTTTGGGGAAGGGGAGAGAGCGAGCTGGTGCTGCTGGGGGGGGCTGCAATGGGGTTGTTAACGCTGGCTGTGCTTCATAGGGTAGCAGAACAATTGGGTTGGAAGGAGCCTTAAGGTTCTTTCAGTTCGACCCCTCAGTTCCTAGCACCTCCTGACCTGCTGTTATTTGGTCTGCCCTTTTTCTTAGGGCTTTCCCTGCTCATGTGAGCACCTGTGTTGGGGTGCTGTGGGGAGCACAGGCTGGGGAGCTCGTGGCTCACCTGCATGAAGGCACCGCGTGCCCAGCGCTCTTCTAGGGACACCAAGCTGAGTGTGAATGTGACACGTTATAAGAAAGTGAAGTGAAGCCATCCAAAGGGATCTCCTCAAACTTGAGAGTTGGGCCCGTGTGAACGTAAATGAGGTTCAATACAGCAAAGTGCAAGGTTTGGGATTTGGGTTGGAGGAATCCCAGATACGTACACAGACTGGGAGGAGCAGATCTCGAGAGCAGCCCTGCACAGAAGGACCTGGGGGTCCTGGGTGGTGAAAAACTGACCATAAGCCAGCAGGGTGTGATTACAGCTCAGAAAGCAAATGGGATCCTGGGCTCCATCAGCAGAGGGGTGGCAGCAGGGACTGGGAGGTGATTGTCCCTCTCTGCTCTGCTCTTGTGAGGCTCCATCTGCAGCACTGCGTCCAGGGCTGGGGGTCCCAGTACAAGAGGAAAGTGCTGTTGGAGAGGGTCCAGAGGAGGTCAGAAAGATGATCAGGGGCTGCAGCACCTCCCCTATGAGGACAGGCTGAGGGAGCTGGGCTTGTTCAGCCTGGAGAAGAGAAGGCTGCAGGGTGAATCATTGCAGCCTTCAGGACCTCAAGGGAGCCTACAGACAGGAGGGGAGTCAGCTCTTGGAAAGGGGAGATAACAGCAGGACGAGGGGAAATGGTTTGAAGCTGAATGAGGGCAGATTTCAGTTGGATGTGAGGGGGAAGTTGTTTGCTGTGAGAGCGGTGAGGTGCTGGAACAGCTGCTGAGAGAGGCTGTGGATGCCCTGTCCATCCCTGGAGGTGTTCAAGGCCAGGTTGGATGGGGCCCTGGGCAGCCTGGTCTAGTATTAAATGAGGAAGTTGGTGGCCCTGCATGTGGTGGGGGGTTGGAGCTTCGTGATCCTTGAGGTCCCTTCCAACCCAAACCATTCTGTGTGATTCTGTGTACTTCTGCAGCAGGGCTGCGGGTGCCTGAGCTGCTGGATGCACGCTGCCTGTCCATGTGTGGGAAGGAGCGCTTCCTCCATCTCTGCTGAAATCACCAGGGGTTGATTTGACTGCCTTTCATATCTGTTGCTCCTGTGAGTGCTTTTGCAATGCTCGGTGAGGAGTGTGGTCACACGCGTTGGCTCAGCTTCTCCTACACCTTTGCCTGTAGCAGGAGCTGGAGGAGCCTCTGTGTGTGAATGGGAGGATTCAGCAGCGAGCCCTGCTGCTGGTGCCCTGCTGAGCACCATGGAGCTGCATTGTGCAGATATCAGTGGTCAGTAGGGCAGATGCTGCAGGTTTGCACACTGGGACGCTGCACGTGGTGGCTTGCATGGTGATTCATGCGGGGTTCCAGGAAAGGTCTGAGCCCCGTGCCCTGAGATGTCCCTGTGGGGACCTCCTGTCCTGCAAGCAGCTGCTGCTGGGAGCAGAGCTCTGAAACCCAAAGGGCTCAGCCTGTGCCCTTCCTCCCCTGCGAGGGTCTGTGGGAGGGCCATGAGATCAGTTTGGGCCCCTCAGGATTGCAGTCCTGCTGCTGAGGGTTGGTGGGAGAGCAGGAGGAGCAGCGTGGGCATCAGAAAACTGCCTTGGTCCCCTTCCAGCTGGGATCATTTGGGTCAGGGCTGCAGTGCTCAAGCTTTACATATCACATTTGGAATCTGCTCATTGGATGCCGGATGCTGAAGCTCTATTCAGGCTGAAAAGTCCTCATTAACATTTTGGGAATACATTAATTCCCTTCCTTTCCTATTCCAACCTGCTGACTTTGATTGGCACTATTTTTTACAATAAATGCTTAATTAAAGGCATAATGACTGTATAATGATTGTATTAAAAGCGAGATGATTATAAAAATCAGCTTAGCAGCTGGAGGCTGAAGGGCTGGAACAGCTCGGAGCAGAAACGCGCGTGGCAGAGCTGTGAGCCTGCTCACGAGCTGCTCACATGCAGCATCGGCTGCAGCTGCGCTCACAGGCTCCCGTGCACAGCCCTCGTGTTGTGCACAGCCCTCGTGTTGCCTTGTGTGGAGACTCACTGCAGAAGTACCTCCTGCCTTAAGGAACCTCAGGCAAAAAGCAAAAGGTGGCTGCGCCTGCCTGGATCGCTGCAGGTGAGGGGCAGAGCTGTGGCATGAAGGAAGCTGCGAAACGGGATGCATTTCTGCATCGGTTCCGACTGCAGCTCTGCTGAGCTCTGAGCTCCTCCAGCTGTGAGCAGAGGGCAAAGTCTGGGCTGTAGCTGCAGGGAAGCTCTGGGCTGGTGAACGTGGCACTGAAATTTGAACAGAGCAGGGATGACCCAGGGGAGGGAGCGTGTTCAGCCCGTGGCTCATCTTCTGGTGCTGCGGGACTGGGCAGGGCTGTTCTGCTCCATATCTTCTGTGCAGGCTTTGCCCTTGCCGTCGGGCACTCGGGTGGATCCCATCTGCTCCTGGACACTTTTCAAGTCCCCAGACCTTGAGCTTAATTGCTTTTACCTGCTTGTACCTGAAGGTGCAACAGAGCCACAGGCAGATGGCGTGGGCAAAGGTGGACTCAGCTCCTCCTCTGTGCTCACTCTTCAGGTCACATCCCAATCCACCCCATAATGATCTCATCTCCCCCACTGCTGTATTTGAGTTCTGTGCTACCTCACATCTCTCTCAGACCCTCTGTGCCCCGTTGCTGGAGCCTGGGAGCTGTGGGATGGGCTCTGGGGTGGCCCCTCTGCAGAGGGATGCTTCTGCCTCACTCAGATAAGTACAACCAAGTTCTGCCCTGAGTGTTTTTAGGAGCAATGAGGAAATGCACTGCTCTCCCTTCTTTTGTTTCTGATGCGGCGATGAATGTTCTCCTTCCTATTTGCTTTTCTCTGTTTTAAAAGTCATCTAAAGTATCATGCCTGCAAAATAGGGCACCAAAAGTCACGTCCATCACCTCGATCTCATGCTGCACAGAAGGAGGGTCCATAAACCTCATCCCCAGAGACAGCATTAGTTTTGGGGGCGTTTTGTCCCTTACTTTCATAGAATCACACAATCATTCAGCTTGGAAAAGAGCTCTGAGATTCCCCAGTTCAACCCCAGCCCATCCCACTGCCCACATCCCCCACTGCCACATCCCTGTGGTCACTGAACACCCCCAGGGATGGGGACTCCCCACTGCCCTGGGCAGCTGTGCAGTGCTGACCTCTCTTTTGAGCACAGACTGTTCCCAATTTCCAACCTGACCCTCCCCATTGCACCCTGAGCCCATCCCCTCCCGTCCTACCATCCAAATTTGGAAGCCCATGATCTGCGTGCTGAGTTGCTGCTGAAGATGCTCGGTTCTGATGCTGGTTCTGCTCTGCTATTTCCTTTGCTGGGTTTTTGGTTCAGAACTCTGTTGGTTACTGGGATGAACGGCTCTGATCACAGAGAGCACTGCTGACCCACAGACTTTCCTCCCAGCTCTGTGGAACGCTGAACAGTTTGTATCTGAAGATGCTCCCATTCCGAGCAAACGCTCTGTGCTGACTTCCTTTCCAGAATTATTTCTTTTATCATAATACGTCGTGTAGCCTTTGAGCAAGAAGAATCCACTTGTTTATGAGGAAAGGTTGAGGGAACTGGGATTGTTCGGCTTGGAGAAGAGAAAGCTCTATGGAAACCTCATTGTGGCCTTCCTGTGCTTGGAGGGAGTGGATAAACAGGAGGGGGAACGGCTGTTTGTGAGGGTGGATGGTGATGGAAAAGGGGAATGGCTTTAAAGTGAGACAGGGGAGGTTTGGGTTGGATATGAGGAGGAAGTTTTTCAGCCAGAGGGTGGTGAGGCACTGGAACAGGTTGCCCAAGGAGGCTGTGGATGCCCCATCCCTGCAGGCATTCAAGGCCAGGCTGGATGTGGCTCTGGGCAGCCTGGGCTGCTGGTTGGTGACCTGCACACAGCAGGGGGTTGGAACTGGATGAGCACTGTGGGCCTTTGCAACCCAGGCCATTCTATGATCCTATAGTTCTGTTTTGTGTCACTTGATAGGTGTTGCACCTGGGGATGCTTCAATGGGGCCTGATGACAACTTGCTCAGTGTAACCAGATGGAAAGGATCTGTAGGACGTGTCACACAAAGGCCACGAGGGTGGGCAATGGGCACAGCATCATTCCTGATGTGCTGGGGTGTCCAGGACTCTCTGCTCCTTTCCCAAACCTTTTACAGTAACTCCCAGCTTGTGCACTTCCTCTGTTTTATCAGTAAAGCCAGATGATGAAGGGAACCTGCAATGTCTGACCCTTGGATTGTATGCAGTCAGGTTCACTGACTCTGAAATGTTGTTCGTTCTTTGGCCTGACCCGTTGGGGCTCTGCGAGCTTCATCAGGTGATGGGGTTTGAGAACCCCCAGGCTCTGGGAGTTGGGAGGCTGATGGCCTGGTTGTGCAGATGCTGGAGGCTGCAGCTTCACAGCTTTGGTGCTCCCAAACCTCTGTACAGAGCATGGCTTCTGGGCTCCTTCTGGAGGAGGGCATTTGCTGGTGTTGGTTCAGCCTGGGCTCCTGGCACTTGGGTGTGCAATAATTGTGCATCTGAGAAGGTGCATCCTGCAGTGTGTTCCAGCTCAGTGGGCTTTGGGCACGGCCCTGGGCAGTGCTCAGGTGATCGAGCTGGGAGCTAACGGGGCTCAGGTGCTTCTCAGAGCTGTGCGAAGCATCACACAGGCTGCTGGCCTCCAGTTTGGGCTGCAGCTCAGGGCAGCCCCAGGCAAATTAACAGAGAGAAATCTTTCCTACTCTGGGAATGCAATAATAGCAAGAAATACAGAACCTGATGAGCTCTGAAACGGACTGAAGGTCGCAGCACAGCGCTGCTGTTTGTGGCCAAAAAAAAAAAATGGGTCAGTTGCTGGTGGTATTTGAGAGTTTAGGATCTGTAATTTGGAGCTGATGCTGAGCGAAGCTGTGCTGTTGGTGTAGTGCTGGCAGCCGCCCTGTTTCTGGGTCTGTGGTACAAGCAGTGGCTCAGGAAGGAAAATGATGGAGAAGAAGAGTGGTTGAGAGGCCATGTCCTCTCCCAGTGTCCTCAAGCAGTGCGTAGGGTTGTCTGCTGGGAAGCAGATATTAGGGATAAAACCCACTGGGAACAACAGAAGCACCGATTTCCTCTTGGGTTCATCTTGGATTAGAAGAACGTAATGTAAAGGTGTTGTTTCTGTGGTGTGTTGTGTATCCAGGCACAGATTGGGTCACCTGCTCCACTTTTTCTCATTTTGCAGCCTTTTGGAGTTTGCTTTTGCTTGTTTTCCGTGGGGCAGGGCTGTGATGGGGCAGGGCTGAGTGTAGACTGGAATGAGACTATAGCAATGCAACTGGGGTGGGCTGCAGGGGCTGACCTCTTATAAATGGAGGGTGCTGCAGATGCTCAGATCCTGTGAGCTCTGTGTCATTGTGCCTTAACTTGTCCCTGGCAGCAGAACCCAGCTCGCATGCTGGAGTCCTTTCATCTTCCCCCCCTACCAGAGGCTTTGCAGGGCTGTGACTGCGTGCAGTGCTCACACGCACACTTGATGGATTTTAATGTGCTGGAGTAGATGGCAGCTGCAGTATGTTATGAATTTGTGATCCCGTGCCATTAGCACTGCGATGACAAATGGAGAGGTGCTGATGGGACCTCCCCGACACGAGGGCTGCGGTGCGCGTGGAGCCGGGCAGCAGACTCTGTTACACATCCATCTTGCATCTCCATCTAGGAACAGGGGGTCATAAATTAACAGGCATGCTGCAAAAGCTGCTGTCGGTGTTGAGAGGTCCCTGGGGCGGCTGCAACCTTGGATGGCTGCCACAGGAGGCTGTGACCCCATCACCATCAGAGGAGAGCTCTCGAGGCACCTTCCCTGCTCTCCTCTCCATCGGCAGAAGTGGCCTTAGACAAGTACCAGCTGGGGGTGGAAGGATGGAGCCCAGCCCTGCTGAAAAGACCCCGGGGGTGCTGGTGGGGGGCAGCACCACAAAGCAACACTGTGCCCTCAAAGCACAGAGAGCCAACTGCACCCTGGGGGGCATCCAGAGCAGCGCAGCCAGCAGGGCAAAGGAAGGGGATCTGCACCTCTGCTCTGTGCTGGGACACCTCACCTGGAGCACTGCGTCCTGTGGGGAGTGCTCAGCACAGGAGAGACATGGAGCTGTTGGAGTGTGTGCAGAGGAGGGTCAGCAGGAGGGTCTTAGGGATGGCAAGAGGAGGGATTTAGGCTGCGTATAAGGAGCAAGGTCTTCACGCTGAGGGTGGTGAGGCACTGCACAGGTTGCACAGGGAACTGGTGCTGCCCATCCCTGCAGACACCCATGGGCAGGGGATGGGGCTCTGAGCACTGATGGAGCCGTGGGGGTCCCTGCTTATTGCAGGCAGTGGGACCAGATGGCCTTTGGAGGGCCCTTCCAACCCAAACCACTCCGTGATTGTATGAAAGTCCCTTCTGATCCACACCATTCTGTGATTCCATGCTTCTGTGAAAACATTTCTGATAATTTACCATCAACCCAGAGTTCAGCAGGCCAGCACCCATCCCAGCCATAGAATCATAGAATTGCTCAGGCTGGAAAAGACCTTAAAGATCATCGAGTCCAACTACAACCCAACCATCCTCCTCTAAAGTTAACCCTCCCCTAAACCGTGTCCCTGAGCACCACATCCAGATGGTTTTTAAACACATCCAGGGATGGTGACTCAACCACCTCCCTGGGCAGCCCATCCCAGTGCTTAACAACCCTTTCTGTAAAGAAGTTTTTCCTGATATCCTGTCCCTGCAGCACCCCGGGGGCCGTTTCCCCTCCTCCAGCCGGACCTGCAGCTGGAGCAGCGCACTGCAGGCGTGCTGCCTCTCTTCCTGCATGCAGGAATGTGGCCCCGGAGCAAAGGCTGGGAACTGGGCTGGTGGTGACCGTATCCCCAGTGTGTACTGGGGGGATCCCCACGCTGATACAGCAGAGAGGGGATGTCAGCAGTGCGATGCCCGGGGAGCAGAGCACAGAGGAAGGTGCTGCTCACAGCTGTCTCCATCCCAACCTGATGAACAGGTGAACAGATGAACAGCGCTGGTGCTCTGAACGACCTTTCGGTGAGGTGGAAACAACAACAAATCAAAGTGGTGCAAATCTGGATCTGAGAGCCTGGGGGGAAGGGGAGGAAGGCAGCTCCTGGGTGCACTCTGTGTGTGCGCAGATGGGATGCAGAGGGAAACCCATCACCAGTGCATTGTTCTGGTGTGGTTTTGTGTGTGTGTTTTTCTTGGAAATTAGGAAACAAAGGAAAACAAGTTAAAGAGTAGAGGTGCTGGGAGCAAACTGAATTGAGAGATTGGCATTCCTGGCTGCCTGTGATGTTGGTAGCTCACGTGGAGGGCCACCAACCTGGGAGCTTTTGTGCTCCTTCAGGTGGGAATCCTGCCTTGTGGTGCCCGATGGAACGTGCGGGGTGTGGAGCTGCAGGTCTGCTGTGCAGTCGGGCAGTGCAGCTGCTGACGGTGCAAATTTAGGGTGCAGGGAGGTGCTCTTAAAGAGCTGAGCTTGCTGAGCTGCTCAAACTTATCCCGCAAAGGTGTAACGGAATTGGGAAGAGTGAAATAAACGCCAAGGAAGTAGTCCTTGGTCAGACCGTGTGCCTTGTCATCCGTAAGGGCCGTTCCAGGGCATTTTCCAGAAGACCCAAAGAGCGCTGCAGACGTTGTCCTGGGGAGAGGTGTGCAGACACAGCGCAGCGCGCAGTGGTCTGAAGGATGTCTTTGGAGATGAGCGGGGACGCGAGGTGAGGACAGCAGCATCGGGTTGATGGCAGAACAGATGGCAGGTGGATTTCTGCCTTAGGAGAAAGGCAGCGATGTCTGCATGCGGAGGGGAGCAGGCAATGGAGCTCCCAGGGGTGGCTGTCAGGAAGCCAAGCAGATCCAGCTGCAGCCTTTGGGCAGCTTCCTGCCGGGCTCTGAGCAATCCTGGGGATCTGCACAGGCAAACTGCAGAGCTGGGGGGCCCTGCAGGCACGGGGCGAGCAGCAGTAGGCACAGCAATAGGGCAGAGCAGCGGCTGGAGGCACTGAGACCTGGCAGGAGCCTGCGACTCGGTGTGCATTGGTTATGACTTCCTTTCCTAAAGGTTCTATTCCCGTAATGTCTTCTGGTTTGTTAATTTCTTCAAAGCGTATTGAAGTATTTGCCGTGCGCGTCCCAGCGCGGCGCGGTGTTCCTCATTACCATGTTTATAGCCATTCCAATTACTGCTGACCTTCACAGCTGAAGGCGGCGCCCAGCTTGCAGCTGCAATTTGTGGGCCACAGAGGAGCGTCGTTCCTCCTCTCCATCAGCAGCAGCCGTGTAACGAAGGTAATCACCTGCTCTGCGTGGGGCTCTGTGGGGCTGCTGGCTGGAGGAGAGGGATGGCACCAGAACACAAGGGTGGGGTTTTGAAGAAGAAAATGAGGCAGGCTTCTGAGTGTTGGGACAGAATGGTGGAGATGACATCCATGTTTCAGAGAGTCACATAAAGGTTTGGGTTGGAAAGGATCTTCATAGGATCATAGAATGGTTTGGGTTGGAAGGGACATTCATAGGGTCACATAACAGTTTGGGTTGGACGGGACCTTCATAGAATCATGGAATGCTTTGGGTTGGAAGAGACTTTCATAAGATCATAGAATGGTTTGTGTTGGAGGGGACATTCATAGGATCGTAGAACAGCTTGGGTTGGATGGGACCTTCATACAATCACATAATGATTTGGGTTGGACGGGACCTTCATAGGGTCACCTAGTGGTTTGGGTTGAAAGAGACCTTCATAAGATCATAGAATGGTTTGGGTAGGACGGGACCTTCATAGGATCATGGAATGGTTTGGGTTGGAAGGGACCTTCATAAGATCCTAGAATGGTTTGGGTTGGACAGGACTTTCATACAGTCACATGATGATTTGGGTTTTACGGGACCTTCATAGGGTCACCTAGTGGTTTGGGTTGAAAGAGACCTTCATAAGATCATAGAATGGTTTGCGTTGGATGGGACCTTCATAGGATCATGGAATGGTTTGGGTTGGAGGAGACTTTCATAGGATCATAGAATGGTTTGGGTTGGATGGGACCTTCATAGGATCATGGAATGTTTTGGGTTGGACGGGACCTTCATAGGGTCACCTAGTTGTTTGGGTTGAATGGGACCTTCATAAGATCATAGAATGGTTTGCGTTGGATGGGACCTTCATAGGATCATGGAATGGTTTGGGTTGGAGGAGACTTTCATAGGATCATAGAATGGTTTGGGTTCAATGGGACCTTCATAGGATCATGGAATGTTTTGGGTTGGACGGGACCTTCATAGGGTCACCTAGTGGTTTGGGTTGAAAGAGACCTTCATAAGACCATAGAATGGTTTGGGCTGGAGGAGACTTTCATAAGATCGTAGAATGGTTTGAGTTGGATGGGACTTTCATACAATCACATAATGATTTGGGTTGGACGAGACCTTCATAGGATCACAGAATGGTTTGGGTTGGAAGGGCCCTCTAAAAGCCATCTGGTCCCACTCCCTGCAATAAGCAGGAACCCCCACAGCTCCATCACTGCTGAGAGCCCCATCCCCTGTGCATGTCTGCAGGGATGGGCAGCACCACCTCTCTGTGCAGTCTGTGCAGTGCCTCACTACTTTCAGTGTAAAGAACTTTTTTCTTCAAGCCAGGCCCCTGTGAAGTGCAGCTGAACCCGAGCTCCTTGTTTCAAGTGCTGTCCTTGTGCTCATCGTGGACTGCTGCAACCTCAGAGCTCTCCAACCCGCCTGCCCCAGCCCAGAGCTTGTGCTCTATCCCCACCACTCCTAAGTTGTCTTTGTATGGGAGGAAGAATGTGAATGAATGGAGTGAGGTTGAGGTGCTGTGCTCTCCGGTAAGACCCCGGTGACCTCCAGCCCCTGGAACCAGTGGGACAGTCCATGGCAATGCAGGTGTACCTGCAGTGGAGAGACTGGATGGGACACATTAAAGCAAACCCAACGTGTGAGTGCATGGGGCCTGATGAGCAGTGAGGGAGGCTGACAGCACTGCAGGAACGCTCTCAGTGATCCCAGGAAGGTGGTGGTGGTGGTGGCGGTGGGGAGATTCCCCGAGGGCTGGAGGAAAGGAGATGCCAGCAATGTCTGCAGGTGCAGAGGAGGGGCTGTGAGGAGCTGCGGGCTGACACTGCCACCCCCACCCCAGGAGCTGATGGAGCACTGAGCCCTGGAGGGGTGGGGAGGTGGCTGGGTGCACCAGCCTGGATCTGTGGAGAGGAAGTCCTGCTTGACCAAGTCAATAGGGCTCTGCCAGAGACGCCTGCCTGCAGGGTGAGGGGAGAGCAGGGGGAGGTTGTTCTTGACTTGGGGAAGGCTTTTCGTGTTGTCTTGTGTAACATCCTCACGGACCAACTGGTGGAATATGGAGAAGTTTAAGTTTGCCTTCTGTTGGAATAGACTCAGTTTGCTGTTACCCTAAAATCTGTGTTCAGCTTGCCGCCAGACAAGCTGAAATTTCAGTCCTCCCAGTCCTCATGAAATATCAAATCTTAAAACAGGAGCAGTGCGAGTGAAGAGCCAAGCATAACAGTGCAGGAACAGAAGGCTTTGAGGAACAAAACGAGCTCCCTTCCACCAGGGACCAGTTGGGAAGTTGTGAACACAAAGTCTAAGATGGGGAATTTTCCACTGGGAAGCGTTAGCGGACTTGTAATGCGTGGACAAGAGCAGTGGGGAATACGGTGTGGGATTTGGGTCTGTTCCAAATGGTGACAGCGTGGCAACCTTTGGAGAGCGGAGCATTAGCATCTCAGGAAGGATTTGGAGGAGAGGCTTAAGGGAAGCTCCTCCTTGGCTGGTAAATCAGGGTGTTCTTTTTCCCTTGCTTCCACCAGGATTAGAGCCTGGAAGAGGCAATCATGTTGCTTGCTTCTATGGGGGATTTTGCTTTGGCTGTCACAGAGGAGTGCACAGTTTGTGAGTGGTCCTGGTTTCTGAGTTTGGCAGCGGGGGACACAGGGACGAGTCCAGCAGTGCTGTGACATGACAGGGTAGCTGAGCTGGAGATGGCACACGTGGCAGCATGGGTGTGTGTCACCTCGATGGCCTTTGGGATGCGATGCTTAACCCAGTCACTGTAGGGAGAAGTATCCTCAGCAACCCCTGGTACAATAAATGCAAACTGCAAAAACCTCCTTCTGGGTGTGGGGGCTCTCCTTCAGACAGGGCTCTGATCTGCCTCCTGCGTTGTGCCCAGCCCCCTCCGAGGCGTTCAGCTAAAAGCAGTACAGCAACAAATCGTAGAATCAACCAGAGCTGATAACTGGAACAGATTGATCAGCAGCTGTTAATTCATTGGCACTGCTGTCCAGAGCTGTGGGTGCCCCATCCCTGGAGGTTTCCAAGGCTGTGGATGGGATCCTGGGCTGGCTGAGCTGGGGGAGCACCCAGACCATGGAAGGGGTGGGTGAGAGGGGCTTTGGGGTCCCTTCCAACATCCTATCATAGAATCATAGGCATCCTATGATTCTATGGACTGCCTGCAGTGCAGACTTAGCAAAACAAGGCAGTCCCTCACAAGCCATTGCTGGTTGCCTCATCCCTTTAGCCCCTAACAAAGGGCCTTCTTCTGCCAGAGGAGATTCCTCATCTCCTGCTGGGCGTGTGGTGGTGGGAGGGAATGCCCAGCAGCCTCCGAGGTCAGTGCACACGTATGGGACAGTTTGTAAGATGTTCTGCAACCTGCAGCCTCTGTCTCTGGGAGAAATGGCTCTTTTTAACTCTCAGATTGACTTGAGGACGCTTCAGATCAACATGGAGATGAGGTCCATGCTGTCAAAGCCAGAAGGTTAAGGTCTGATCGTGGTATTGGAGAGGCAGCTATAAAGCAAAAGCGTGAGATAGGTAATGCAAATCTACCATGGGCTCGCCATCAGGCTTCGCTTTACCTTGAGAATTGGGTCTGGAGCTGGAGGTTGTCCTTGGGTTTGTGTCCCCTGTTGCTGTGGGGTGACAACAGCTGCTCCCAGAGTCCCAGGAATCCCCACGTCCTGTGCCAGTCGGAGGTCTCTGTATGTGGCAGCCCTGATTTTAAGGACTCGTTCTTTGGATAACGCCAAGGGAATCACTTGGAGATCGTTTGGGACTTCCCTCCGACAGCAGCGACCGTGGGATGCTGAATCTTGATTATTATTATTATTATTTTTTTTTTGTCTGATTGTGAAAAGAATTGCAGCTACAAACGTCACGCCGTAACGTTTTCCAAACGGTGCATCAAAAGCTTATTGCTTTTGGGTGATGTGCAGCAGTTCCCCTTGAGCTGAAATAGCTTCCTCTAGGCTGCACGTGGCAGGTGAGCTCACGGTGTGTCCTGGAGTTGGGGACACCCAACTCCACCCCAACAGCTGCAGTGGGTGGGAGGGAAGCAGGAAGGTGACAGCACAGGAACTGCTGGGTTGGGGTGGTTTGACAGGGAAAGCCAAAGCTCCGTGTGCCATCAAAGCACCACCAGCAATTTATTCATCACCTCCTGTGGGCAGTGGGTGTGCAGCCACATCCAGGGCTCATCCCGTGGGAAGCCCCGTCACTCTGAACGTCTTCCCCATCCTTACCCCAGCTTTTATTGCTGAGCACAGTGCCGCAGGGCACGGGATGTCCCTGTGGTCCATTTGGGTCAATGTGGTGGTGCTGTCTCCTCCCAGTGCCCCCCCACCCCTCCGCTGCAGCGCAGCACAAAGCATCCTTGGCTCCACGCAGCACAGCCAACACGTCGCTGTGTTATCACTGCTATTTTCATCACAGATCCAAAACACTGCATCACACAAGAAAAATAACCCTCCCAGCCAAAACAACGGCAGCCACAATAACCTGAGAGCAGCTGGGGCTGCTCTCCTTCTCCACTTTTCTGATCAGGAAGGAGCAAATAGTTGTCCCGTGAGTGCACGAATTCAAGAGGTGCCATTTGCACCTCTTCAGCCATTTGCTGGGTGAAACTGGGATGACATCTGGGTGTGACGTATGAATGGTGAACATCCCGAAGGAGGAGCAGTGGTTCTCAGCTCCCTTCTTGCTCTCTGGGGTTACACCTATTTTGTGTGCTCACGTGTTCCAGGGATGATGACCATTTGCTTTGTGGCCACAAGCAATGTCATGGTTGTGTCTGATGCATGACCCAAAAAATGACCCCCAAAAAACCACAGATCTTTCTTGCAGAGCCAGATAACGTAAGGCTGGGGGGTGGGAGGGGGATTGCAGGTAACTTAGAGACTGACACGGTGGTGGCTTGGGGTTGGACTTGATGTTCTTTAATGCTCTTTCTCAACTTTAATCGGTCCATCAAACATACAACTGGTGGCAGTGGTTTTCGTGCAGCCCAGGTGCACTACAGAAGGCACATTGGTTTGTAGCTCCTCAGCAGCTGGGATCCCAGCAGCCTGAAAGCATCCTTCCTCGGTCAGTAGTTGGCAAGGAGTTCCAGCTGATCGTTCCCTGGTTGAATGAGGACACTCCTGGGGTGATCCTCAGTTAAAGCTGCCCTGACTCTGAATTCATTTAATCTTCAGAGCACATTTTAAGACTTCCTTTCTGTTTCCTTAAGCTTTGGGCAAGTGAAAACAAGGCTTAATGCACGGGGAGAATTTGGCTGACATCAAAGAATGCTGGTGCTTGGTGTCACTTTATTTTGTATTGTTTTTGAGCAGGGGCCTGTTAGGACCCCTCAGTTCTCACAGTGACCCGTGTTGTTACCATTACCGATTTCCTTCCTTCTCTACATCTTGTTTCTGCGCGCAGCTGTGATTTCTCTGCTCCGAGGGCTGCTCGCCCCATCTCGTTGTGATGCTAAATTACGATGAGAGTAGACCAATCGATGTGGTTTACAGGGCCTTCCTGTATCCAGGAGCACACGTTAGCTGCGTGCTTCCTTGGAGGATGCCTCACGCTTGGTTTAAAGGGAGCTGCATTGTGTCCCTGGGAAGCTGTCCCCCAGTCCCACTCTGCTTCTGTCAGCAATCCGTGGTGGCGTCAGGGATGCTCCCACGATGCATCCCATCGTGTGGCTGCACGAAGGCACTGCCTGCCCTTTCTCTCTATGTGACTTGTGTGACAGAGCATCCCAAAGGCTCCAGGAGGGGCTGTGCTCCTGCAGACCATGCCTGGCTCCAGATGAGTCCTACGTGCTCAACTCAGCCCTTCTGCGTTCCCTCTGACGTGACGCTGTGCGGCGTCATTCCGCCCTCCCCATTTTCGGGTCCCTCCTCGTTCTCATCACCTCTCTGTTTCTTCCCACAGTGCTGAGCATTGGTGAAGGTGGCTTTTGGGAAGGAACTGTGAAAGGAAGGACCGGCTGGTTCCCAGCAGAATGTGTCGAGGAGGTGCAGATGCGACAGTACGACCCGCGGCAAGGTAAGCTGCACTGCGACGGCGGTGTCTCTCAGCAGATGCACAGAACAGCCCCAGAAATTCACAAGTCTCCATTTTAAATTTCTGTCCCTCTCAGGGTTTGCCCGTGATGAGTACATCTGATGAACTGCGTTGCTCGGGGTGTCAGATCACTTACTGTGTGCAGTAACACCCAGCAGCACACCTCGAGCCGTGAAGGTGTGGTACAGCTGTGAGGCGAGCACTCAGTGGTCCTTTTCGTAGAGATTATTGTAGTGATGGAGCAAAACTGTGTGACTGTTGACCTGAACCTTAAAGCCAGCAGCGTGCTGCAGGAGCCTTCGTTGGGCTGAGGCTGATGGGATGAGGTTCAACCAAGTGCTCAGCACTCTCTGCCACTCCTGAAAGGAGGTCGTGGCGAGGGGGGTCGGCCTCTTTTCTCGGGTGAAAAGGGATGGGATGCGATGAAACAATCTCAGGTTGTGCTGAGGAGGTATAGACTGGATGTGAGGATGAATTCCTTCATTTACAGAGTGGTCAGGGATTGGAATGGGCTGCCCAAGGAGGTGGTGGAGTCTCTGTCCCTGGAGGTAGTTAGAGGACGTGTAGACATGGCACTGAAAGACGTGGTTTAGTGATGAGACTCAGTAGGTCTGACTCATGGTTGGACTCATTCCCATGGAACGTGCATGGTTCCATGAAAGGTTTTGACCTGGTAGTACTTTGCTGGAGAACAGAGCTGTGCCAAACACTTGCAGATGTGTTTACAAACTGAGGAAAGTAGTGGGGTTGTGTGACAGATGTCTGACTCTTGTTGAGGCAGACTGAAGATGACTATTACAAGGTTGAGAGCAGCTCAAGAAATGCATTGTGATTGTCAGTGAAATTCAGAGAGAACAAGTTCCAGGGCTGACATTTTGGAGATGGTATTCGGATGGTCCTTCAACCTGCTTGTGTTTTCATGCTTTGAGGGAGAAGGCCACGAGCTGCATGTTGATCTGTCTTTAATGAGGCGGGTTCTTCTGTAATGGTGCCTCTAGGAAAGAGCTTCCTTCCCAGATCACACTTTGTAGACCCCGCAGTGCTTATTGACTTGGAAGAGGAATGTCTGGTCACCCACCTCAGTTTTGGGTCCCAAGAAACTTAAGCTTTTCATTTTCCAGTGAGGGCCTCATTAAATATCTCCTGTCTGTAGAACCAACATTCTTTGAGGTTTAAATATGGTTCTTCCATTGAATAACTCGCTTTTTGTCGGTTCTGAGTTTATTTCTTACAGCACATTGAGTCAGAGGTTTTTGTGATGACCGATAGAGGTGATCTTTCCTGTAGCATCCTGATGTTCTAGGAGGAGATGCAGGTTTAGTTAGCAGTCCCACCGCTTCGTTCTGCTCTTCTACTCTTCAGCAGCACCTCCTCTAACTCCACACCCTATGTTCTACTCCAAGTGGCATGACATTTGTCACGGAGTCAGGAAATTAATGTCTTCGTGCTTTCCATGTGGCTGGAACAGGGCTCTGTGTCAATCCAGGACCATCAGCAGGTGGTCCTCATTTTGGCTGGTGGCTTCCCTGAGATCTGTAGGTGTGGGAATTGTGCATGCAGACACTGCCAGCTCTCTGTCTCCGGGCTGCTCATGAGACCATCGTGCAGATCTGTGTTGGGCAGTGGGAGTGCATCCCCGTGGGGCATGTCATGCCAGAGGGGCCGTGCTCCCACTCTTGCTTGTCACACAGCTCCATTCCCACGTGCAGAGCTGCCACGGAGCATCACCAGCTCGTGGTGTGGGCAGCATCTGCACTGCTGCCTGGGAGCCCGTGGGTCTCTTTCCAAGTGATGTTGGAAGGTGGTCTTTCTTGGTGGAATTTTGACTGAAATGAAGCAGAAGGAGTTGGTGTCAGCGCCCGTGGGTACGTCTGCTTCTTGTGCTCCTTCCTCCTGTCCTCAGTGCGTCCCTGAGGACCACAAAGCTCAGAGTGTGAGCAAGGGAAGGTGCCTTAAGGAGTGACAGAGGTGAAGGAGAGCTGAGGGTGAGGACTGCACATGATACACAGGCTGCAGAAACAGAGAGAGCACCAGACCCCAAACCTTCCAATTGCTCTGAAAAACGATGATGCGAGGTATCTTGGTAATAAGGAAAGAGTCTGGATTTTTATAGCTGATGAAAAAAATGTAGTGAAGCAAATGGAGCTGACTTTCTCCAATAAGTTTAAAAAAAAGAGATGGAATTCGAAGAGAATTTTGTAAGTCAGAGGTACAAACCCCATCTCTAATATATCCCAGGCAGAAGAGAAATCTCACGAGTAAGGAACCCAAATGTGAGAGTCTGAAAGAAGCCCATAGGAAAGAGCAGAGCTCCCCAAGAACGAAGTCTGGGATTTGTCTGCAAAGAAATCTGTGTGAGAGGGATCTGAAATTCTAAATATAATATGCACCTTGCCAAAAACACAGCAGAGAGAGATCTTGAATCATCTATTTCTCCTCTTACAATTCTCGGCCATACAAATGGAAGAGTGAGGAGAGCAGAAGCAGAGCTGTTAAGCAGTGAGGATGAGGTGAGATCAAAGCCAAACAGATCAAGCTCCAAGTCCACCAGAACACTTACCTGGATGTGTGGGAAGGTGGATGGACGGGTTGACCTGGGGCTGATGTGCCACCATGTCCCTGACTGGGGACCATCTATGTATCTGTGGGATCTCTGGCTCACTCTATGGGGTCTATGGGGCGCTGTGTGTTCTTATGGGGTCTCTGGGTCTCTGTGGGCTCAGCAGCTCTGTCCCACTGTGGGTCCAGGGCTGTGCTGGAGATGTCCTGGTACCCAGCCAGCCATATCCTGCAGCCTGGGCCTCCCAGTCCAGACCACAACCCATGGACCGATGTCCTCAGAGCTGCCCCTGCAGTCCTGCCTGATGATCGTTAATCCTTACCCTAATGCCAACCTGCAGATTGGCTTTCAGGCTTGTTTTGAGACCTGCCCTGTGGCCACGATGCTGTTCTTAAAAGCTGGGCTCCTTGCTGGAGCTGGCCCTACCCAGGCTGCCTTGGCCATTGAGGGCGGTCTGGCTGGGGATCCCCAGGTTCCTGACCCAGATTCCCATCAGGAGCAGCAAACCCCTGCAGACCCCATAAACCACAGGCACCAATGCTGTGAGAGAAAGAACATGGAATGTTGGTGGAGGTTCCCATTGGGGTGGCCGTAGATCAGAGGTGGGCAATCGAAATGAGGTCGGCAAAGGAAATGTCATCGTTTGAGCTCATGTGGATTTTGGGACAGAGCTTAACTGTGTCGTTGAAAATTATTAGTGAGGGTGGAGGAAGTGTGGGGGAGCACGAGAAGTTTGTCATCTGTCGCTGGCTGATTAGTGGTCGCATCTGTTAAGTACTTTCAGTGGGAGCTGTGGCCAAAAGGAAAAAGGGGAATGTGCTGCTCGTGTCCCCGTGTGAAGTTGGATGCAGTGAGAACATTTGACTTTAAGAGGTGGATGAGCTGGTGTGACAGAAAAGGATGAAATTCAGTAGGATAAAATGCAGGACCTTGCGGTGAGCTAATGGGAAGAATTCCTGCTGCAAGCCAACGCTGGTATTGTTGAAACAACGACTGGGGGGGTTCGTGCACTGGAGCTCTCCTGCCCTGCAGGGCTCACTGCTCTTTGGGAAGTGCTACTTGGAAATTAAAGGACAAGCTTGGGTTTGTGAAGCTCAACGTGCCAAAGGCAGGCAGCCTGTTGTCACAGTAACTTGTCCCTGGATTGCGAGGTGTGATAATGGAGCAGAAGCTCTCCCCTGCACTGCCAGCCTGGAACCTGGCCTTGGTAGAAATCCAAGGCTGTTTGGAAGCACCTTGCTACTATTTCCCTCTCTCAAGTTTTGTTTGTTTGGAACGGTGGCGTAGCATCTCTTTTGGGAAACATTCTGTGCTCTTTATCTGCTTCCTCACGCAAATCTGGCTGGAGAGAAGTGCAAAGGAAGCTCTTTGCAGGCTGTCTCTAGGAGCACTGTGAGCCTCCTGGCTCTGTTTTTGCCCTATGGCTGCTTCCCAGCCCTTGGGGAGCAGAGCTGCTCCTTCCCTCTGGGAGGTGAGGCACTCAGGAGATGCAGGCAGAATACAGACCTGGGCTTGGGCTTTGCTGAGCTGCAGAGAGCAGCAGGAGGGGCTGGGACTGAGCTGCGCTGAATGCTGGGCACCAGCAGCTGTGGCAGAAGGGTTTGGCAAATGGTTTCTTTTCTTTTTCGAAGAGTGAGAGCAGTCAGCTTTGCACCGAGTGGCAGAGGTTTCTTTCCTCAGTGCTTCTCATCTGCCCACGTGTTTGCTGCAAGATTTTCAATTGTTTCCATGGAATCACAGAATGGCCTGGGTGGAAAAGGACCACAGTGATCATCAAGTTTCAACCCCCCCCTGCTATGTGCAGGGCTGCCAACCGCCAGACTGGGCTGCGCTGTTACAAGTGTGGTTTTCCATCATTATCACATCTGTATTCACAGAATCCAGAGTTATTCAGGTTGGAAAACACCTCTAAGATCACCAAGTCCAACCCCAACCCATCCCCACCATGCCCGCTGGCCACGGCCCTGTTCCTATTACACGAGACTCGTGATCAGAGTTCTTCCTGGTGGACTTTTTTCGTCTTTTTATGGGAAAGGAAAAGTAGTGGTAAGACTGGGGGAGCTCTTTGTCACGATGGGAGATAGTTGGTTATTTCCCTGGTACCTGCAGGTGGCAGTGGAGGTAGCAGCAGGGCTGCTGCTTCGTCCTGTTGTGGAAGGGCTTTGTGAAGGAAGAGCCTGAAACGCCTCTTGCTGAAGAAACAAGTTTCTTACGTAAGAAATGGTCTGAAGAGGTAACAATGCCTGTTGGATGGTTCGCATTACTTACGAGTTGAATAATGAGATCATCGTGCCAATCAGGCTTGGCCCCTCTCCTCCTCCATCTCTTCTTGTGACCAGCGTAGATCTCAAAGAGCGAATGACATCGGAAGGGAGTTTAAAAAACCATTACCACGGCTTTTCCTGAGGCATCTGTTCTGTCCGTGTTGTTCAGGAGAGTCAGAAGTGTTTTCCAGCCACGTGCACGAGATGCACCAGAGCACATCATCGCTGAAGACCTCAAAGTACACACATCGGGGCCCAATGCCCATGGGGAAGCTCTGCATCGTTACCCAGAGCGTGGTCCTGAGCCTGGAGTGGGAGCAGGGCTGGTCCTGGCCCCAGTGCTCAGGATGGGAAGGCACCGAAGCCTTTGGCTGTTTCTTTTGGTAGAGGGCACTGTTGTTCTTCATCATCTGCTGCCAGCCTCAGGTGATAACACACGCGGGCTGCCGAGGCGGAGGAGGAGGGGTGTGGAGGATTTGGGTACCCTGGTGAAATACAGCTCTCTGATCTCCTGCAGCGAGTCGACTGTCTCCTCCTGGAGGTCTGCACCATTTTGTTATGCTGTCCATTCTGTGATTTTGTCTGTGTCTGTCCTGGGTCAGAAGGGACGAGTCACCCATCCCACCTCTTCTGTCATTGTCTCGGAGCATTGCAGCACCTGCCTTGTGCAGATCCTCCTCTGGAGGACTTCAGATAGCATGAACCTGGGCTTGTCTTCAGCTGGGCGATGAGAAAGCCTCATCCACAGTGATGATGGATGGGGCGCAGAGCGATGAGTACAGTCCTGCAGCTGAGATGGTCGGTGTCCCAGGGGCCGTGATGGTGGCCTGGTGACCACTGGTGTGGGCTGGATCTCTTTGGTTTGGTTGCAGTGACTCAGACACTGAGTTGGGGCTGTCCGCTGTGGCTTTTTTTTGAGAGGCTCTGAAGATGAGGGGAAGGAACCCCCCAAGGAAGGGTTTGTGAGCCGGGGGGGGGAGCAGAAAGCAATGTGGGTTAACCATGAGGTGAGGCTGGGGGATGCTGCACCTGGGATTTGTCGTGGCTTTGGTGCACTAGTTTTATAGCCATTTGCTTTCACACGAAGAGTGGTAGCAAGAATACAAGTTTCAGGTTGTTTCCTGATTGTTAAAGAAATATATCTGCTTTTATCGTGCTCTCTTGGCTGGAGAGAGGCGGCTCTCCCCCTCTGTAGGGTGACAACTCTCTGCCAGAGCAGGGAATCAGAACGGGCCCTCTGTTCACTTGCACCAGCATTTAAAAGCCCCTTAACTTATTTTTCGCTTTCCTGACTTCCATGTGATGCTGATCCTGGCTCCATTGTACTGCTTCCCACGCTGGGCTTCCTCTGTCCGCGCTGCCGTTAGCTTTGATCCCCTTCTCCCCGTGTTTTAATTAATCCGCTGCTCTGCTGGCAGCTTCTCCTTCCAGCCAAGAATAAAGGTCAGCCTTGTGAGTACCGAGGGCTGCTTCGCTTTTACAGCTAATATCTGTTACGTTTGCTGATTTTTAATTTTTCCCCATCTGAGCCAAAACTTGCAGGTCCCCCAATTCCTTCCAGATCCGCTTTCACATTCAGATCCCTTTGCATTCCCGACGGCAGAACTCTTTGCACTGATTTGACCACAGAAAACAGCAGAAGCGTGCAGACACGGTGCCCACTCCCTGAAGCGATGGCTGTAGCCGTGCTGGGGTCAGGCGGGGTGCGTGGAGGAGCAGCAAAGTGCAGCCTCATCTGAAGCTCTTAGCGCAGCCGTAGCTCTCAGCCCTCGCCTCCATTGCGCCGTGTCTCCGAGGAGCAGCGATGCAGTTGTCTTAAAGCTGCTCTCAGGCTGACACCTGAAGCGCTCAGAGCCCCGGCCACTTTGAACCACAAACAAAGCAGCTGCTGGAGGTCGTTTCTGTTGGGCTTCTGGTTGGTTTCAGCTCGGAAAACTGAAAAAAAACCCAAAAAACCCAACAACAAAGGGCACGGCTGTTTGGTTTCCTACAGCTGTTTGGTTTCCTCAGCAGAATGGTGCTACTGATGCTGCAGAGCATAGCAAACAAAGGTTGAGGGAACTGGGATGGTTTAGCTGGGAGAAGAGAAGGCTGCAGGGAGACCTCATTGTGGCCTTCAGTACCTGAAGGGAGCGGATAAACAGGAGGGGGAACGGCTGTTTGTGAGGGTGGGTGGTGATGGGGCAAGGGGGAATGGCTTTAAAGTGAGACAGGGGAGGTTTGGGTTGGATATGAGGAGGAAGTTTTTGAGCCAGAGGGTGGTGAGGCACTGGAACAGGTTGCCCAAGGAGGCTGTGGATGCCCCATCCCTGCAGGCATCCGAGGCCAGGCTGGATGTGGCTCTGGGCAGCCTGGGCTGCTGGTTGGCGACCTGCACACAGCAGGGGGTTGGAACCAGATGAGCGCTGTGGGCCTTTGCAACCCAGGCCATTCTGTCATTCTGTGATTCTATGAAGAAGATGGCTGGGAGCAGAGCCTGGCCTTGCTGCTGCTGCAGAGCAGAAGCTGGCGGCTCTGACCGGCGTTCATTCAGAATTCTGCGCCGCTCCGGCTGCAGCAGAGCACTGCTCTCCTTGCAGTGGATGCAGGCTGCTCTGCACCTTATTCCACAGCCCCTGAAAGAAGTCAGCCCTTTTTCTTTCTCTTTTGTGCCACCTGGATGTTTGACCACGGGCTGCTCGGGGTTTTTGTTTTGTTTCAGCTCTTAAATTTTCTGCGGTGCCTTTTGACACGATGTGAGTTGCCGTAGTTAATGTCTTCTGATCATTTTGGTTCGGGCTGTTTTATGTTTTATTCATCCCCAGCACTGTATTTGATATTAGCTCACACGATGAGTTAGAATTTCTGTCTTTTTTAAGCAACTGTATCATTATTAGTTGCTAATACCTTCTGGCGCTCTTTCTTGTATTATGCACTTCCCACTGTTTCTGGAACTCAACAGCCTTAAAAGAAATGGATACAAATCCCTTCTATATCTAGCTCCCTGCTTTTCCCAGTCAGCTCTTTCATTTCTTGCCTTCTGCAGCTTGCAGCATGCGTTCCTCCAGCGCTGGGAGCTGGGCTGTGGGCTCAGGGCAGGGCTGTGCTCTCAGCCAGATGCTCGTCCCCATGGCACACGGGGCTGCCTGAGCCCAGCTGTGCACGGAGGGTGTCCTGGAGGTTTGCTGCAGGATGTTGGTTTTGTGCAGGTTCCTTTGGGAGGGACCCAGCCGTGCAGTGGAGGCTGTCAGCAGTGCTTGGCTTGCCATTGAGCACATGAGGAACTTGGCTAACACAGGTAGAATCACAGAATCACAAGGTTGGAAAGCACCTACAAGAGGTCCTGACCGTTCTCCTATCACCATTTCTGCTGAGACCGAGGGACTGCGCTGTGAGTTGCATTGGTTAGGGTTGGGTTTCCTTGAGCAGCCTAGATTTGCTCTGCAGAAGTGCAGGCAGCAGGGAGGGAGGTGGCTGCCCCGTCCGCCCCGCGGCTGCAGGACCTGTGCCCCCATTCACCCTCTGAATACTTGCTGCTGACTCAGCTTTCTTCTGCTCCTCAGTTACTTCTCTGTGTTCCAAGGCTCAGTGCAAATGTTAACTCCAGACGGTGCAGCAGGGAGATTCTTAAAGGATCCTGGCTAAGAACCCTGACCCAGAGCTGCTGATTTGATGACGCTCTTCTCTAGCGGATCTTGCTTGGGATCTCCTCTAATTATCAGTAGAATAAAAGGCAGGTGGTCAGCACGCACGGTCCTTTCTGTGTACGTGGAAAGAACAAGTACTGCTTAAAGAGGTTTGCTTTAACTGCAATATTTTGTAAAAGATCAGCACCATTTCCAGGATAGCAAGATTTTTTCATAGAATCAATTCAGATTGGAAAAGACCCCCTAAGATCAGCAAGTCCAACCCCAATCCATCCCTGCCATGCCTCTAACCCTCACTGCCACACCTTCCTTTGTCTTGAGTCCATCCAGAATTCGCATCATGCATATTTCTGAAGGCTAGAACAAAGCTGTATGTATTGACTCTTCCTCACTTTCAAACCTTTGTGTGGGGGAAGACCCCTAAATGTCCTACAAATCTTTGAAGAGCTCAAGAAACACTGGGGCAGGGTTTGATATACTGTGCCCACGCTTTCCAAAAGCCTTTAGGAAGGTTTTCTCAGAGGCTGCTTCTCTTTAGCTGGCTGAAGGATAAAAGCAAAGGATAGGAATAAGCATGTGGATTCCACCCGAGGTGGAGGTGGTCAGTGCTGGGTTCACAGGAGGCTTCCAGCGAGGACAGGCTGTTAGAGAGGTGAGCGTGGAAAGGTTGTCAGGAGAATATATTGGGAATGAGAGAAAGGACAGGGATGTGGAATGATTTATTGTCGTTTGCCTTAATGTGAGAATTAAGCTTGCTGCCTGATCCCATTGACTCCACAAATCGATGTGCTGCTTCCACGCAGCACAGCTCTGCAGCTCATTGCTACAGAGGGTGGAGATTAAAGGCTCCAGGAGGAGACCATGCAAAATTCATGGAGGCCGTGTTCCTTAGGTTTATTAAAGTGTTGGTTCTGATCCCCCTCTGCTAAGAGGCAGAAGGAGGCCTTTGCTCACACAGGCTTTGTTTGGAGCTCTGCACTGACCACTGCTGTCTACCAGCATGCAGAGCCCCCTGAAAAGTCCTCCTCCGGAGCCCTCCTGTGCAGTCCTGCAGTCACTGTGGGGAATGAGAGCCTCAGTCCCACAGCTGTGGGTCTGGTGCCAAGGGTTAAGCTGAGGTAGGGCCATAACCCTGCCAGGTCCTTACCAGCAACTTGGGTGAGGTGACATCTTTCTGCTGATTTCTTTCTGCAGCTGCACCAATGTTCTTGGCAGAAAGTGAATCAGTGATGTTATTCATCCTTATCAGGCTTAAGGTTTCCTCCCCACCCACTCTTTGTATTACTTCCCAGGTTGGAGGATGCCACGTTATCATCACTTTTATCACCTGTTTCTGGATCCTGGAATCTTTCCCCAAGCCAGATCTGGAAGGGGACACAGCAGAACCCTTTGGCTCCTCAACTGCTGTGCTTCCAACTCGAGGACCCCCATCCTCTGTTCTGCAGAGCTCCTCGTGCAGAGTCGCTGTGATGTGGGTGTTTTCCTTCTGCAGGAATGTGAAGCTGAGGATTAGAGGCAGGAACACAACCAGTCCTGTGCTGGAAGTCCCTGCAGCTGCACAGTGTCACCATCCCTGGTGCCCAGTGGGTGCCATACCAGCAGGATCTCCATCTCCCCGCTGGCACCAAGTCCTGGGCTGGTTGGGTTTCCTTGCGTGGCAGTGAGGTTTGGCAGAGGGACAGCTCTCACTTCACCTCTTTATTCTTCGTGGTTCTTTCTCTTGGCCAGGTGTTGGGGCAGCACTCATTTTCAAAAGGTGGCCTGGGTCTGAGGCATGGTTCCCTCGCAGTGAGACTGCTTTCCGCTCTGTTGTCTATTGAGTGCCATTTCAGGGCCACTTCAATGGAGCAGCACATTTTTGGGCACGCTTTCAGCAGTGTGAACACGTTTGCTCTTGCATGTCTGTCATATGCAGCTTCTGCTAAAGTGGCCCTGTCTTCTGGTGAGGCCCTGACAGAGCTGCTGAGGCCATCAGGAACCTTCCTGCTCTGCTGCAACGAACAACTCCAAAAACAGGTGTAGGAATGGGGTATGTGAGAGGACTTGGGCTCCCCACGCATGTCTGACTTTGGCAACCCAACAGCCATCTGAATATCTGGTTGAGGTCAGGACCAAGCAGCCTCTGTGCCTCCTGCCACTGTTCTGTGTCACCTATGCCATCTTGTTTTGGGTGCCCAAACTGCTCTTGAAGCTGTGGAGCTAAGTGACAAAACTGGAAATCCCGATCCATCAGGTTGCACCCAGTGAGTGATCAGGGTGAGGGGAGTCTACACAGTCCCCCTTCATTACTGAGAGGTGTGAGCAGCGAAGATCACCCCTGTCCCTGCTGCCTCCACGTCCCCAAGGCACACATCGGTCAGTGCAGATCGAGGGATGAGGAGACATTTTTCCAATTAAAAAAAAAAACCAAAAAAAACCCCACAAAAGTGAGGAATTGGAGATGCCCAACATGAAAGGCTCTGACTAAGGTTTAGGTCACCTCAATTCTGACATTTCTTAACTGCGTGCAAAGCAGGCACACATTCAGCCTGACCACGTACCTCACAGGCAGACAGACAAGCGCAGATCCATTTCTCCCTTGCTGTGCTGGTGCCAATAAGTGCTGTCCCCTGCTGTCTCCATCCCCTCTGATTAGCGCCCACTGCCTGTAAGCTGCCTCTTTTCCCCGGAGCTGTGAGCGTAGCTCTGTATTTTCCCAGCACGTGGTTGCAGAGTTAGGGGATCCCTGGGATGGTGGGACAGCAATTTGTTGTGCATTTGGAGTGGGAACGTCTGTCCCTGTGATGCCAACAGAGCCGTGGTCCACGTAAATGGGGAAAGGGCTCCTGGGTCCCCGTGTGACACAGACAGCTTTTGTCCCTGGGGGGCACGGCGCTGCCCGCAGAGCTGATGTGCCAGGCAGCAGTTGGGGATGTGGCAGAGCAGATGTGGTGATGGCTCTGAAGGTGCTGGTGTGACTCTGTGTGCTTGGGGACTCCTTTGCTGAGCTCCCTGTGTGCTGTGTGCGTTCTGGGAACCCAAGTGGAGCAGTGCTGGGTTGTGGCTGTGGGGAGTCGGGTGCCAATCCTCCTAGGCAGCATGGAAGTGGCACTGCTCCATCCCTGTTGGTCATAACACAGCCACTGCTGCACAGTGGCAGGGTTTGCAGTAGGGTTTGGCTGTGGCACAGGTGATGTTCCATGAAGATAATGAGGAGCTTGTGGTAGATGTCAATAAACCTGTTCTATGGTTATTTTAAAAAATGATTATTTAAAACAAAAAATGAAAACAAACAAAAAAACTTGAAGAAAAAGGTGCATGTTAGGGATTGTGTCGTCATCTCTGCGGTGCTGTGAGAGTCGTGGGCCTCTCCAAGGTCCGTGAGCTGATGAGCTCATGGGGCAGCATCTCCAGTGGGCATCTTCACAGAACCACAGAGGTTGGAAGGGACCAGAAGCGATCACTGCGTCCAACCCCCTGCTAACACAGCTTCCCTCCAGCACATCACACTGACAGGCATCCAGGCGGGTCTTGAATATCTCCATAGAAGGAGACTCCACAACACCTTGCTTGGAGCGTTGCTCTCCCGGTTGCATTGTAGCCATGGGAGTCAACACATTAGGGGAAGTTTGTTTCTTTATTTTGTTCGTGTATGAGAAAGTACGCTTTCTTGGATGCCTCATCCCTGGAGGTGCCCCAGGCCATGCATGGGGCCCTGGGCAGCCTGATCTCATGGGAGGCATCCAGCCCATGGCAGTGGTGGGGCTGGGTTCGGTCCCTTTCCAACCCAACCTGCACCTGTCTGGGTGGTACTCCCTGGAAATTTTTGGTGTAGAAATCTGTATAAATCTGCATGGAGCAGAACCTCTGAATGGTGTCCCTCGAGACCCGCTGCTGCTGGGTTCGGCAGCTGAGTGGTGCAGCTCTGCTGACTGCTCTCCCTGTTCTCCTTAAACCGATGGCTGCCCAGCTCAGTCCTTGGGAGGGGTGAAGCACAGAATGCTGCTCTCTGACTCACAGTTATTTGAGAGTTGACTTTCAGCTTATTTGTGGCTTTTTTCAGCTACAGATGGGCTAAAAACTCTAACAAGCATAATCACATTGCAAGCATAACTCATAAATGAAGGCAAGAAAGACTAATACAATTATCTCCTCGGTGCATTTGTGTAACGCTGGCCAAAGTTGCTCCAAATGATTACATCTTGTACATAAATTATTGTATGAAACTAATGATGATACAGCAAGGCTTCTAGAAGTATTCGCTTTCAGAGAAAAGTTGAACTTCAAAGAATAAAGATCAGTCATGGGCAAAACAGAAATGAGTTAACTGCCCTGCATAAAACATGGTAATAGC
This sequence comes from Phasianus colchicus, assembly GCF_987193195.1. Lineage (NCBI taxonomy): Eukaryota > Metazoa > Chordata > Aves > Galliformes > Phasianidae > Phasianus > Phasianus colchicus. Next base: position 508,095 of record NC_143436.1, read on the forward strand.
ACAAATCGCTAAGCAAATACATTCTTGGGCTTTTCTGTCTTCAGTAAACAGAGCCAGGTGCTGCAAGGCTGTGAATTAGCTGATTCTCCTGGTGATGCTGTAAGGAAGGGAAGAGTCATACTTGAAGGGTTTCCACGCCTGCTTGCGTTTGAAGTGAGGTTTGCTGATGCTGGTGTGCAGACATCTGAGCTGGGGCTGCGGCTGCCAGAGGAGCACGTGGAGGCAGCTGGTGGCAGCATCCCCCATGCTGCAGCTCCTTCTCCTCAGTGGGCTCCACCACGATTCCTTCTGGACTCAGACTCCACGTGCCCTTTATCTTCTCAGCGTAGTTCAGCATTTCTTGCTCTGAAATAATTCCCTTTCTCTCCAGCGCTGTGCTGGGAGGCAGCCCCAGCCAGATTGGCTGGCTGGCACCAAGCCTGGAAGAAGCTTTAATTGTGGTGGCATCTGCTCGTCAGCCTACTCCGAGTCAGGTGCTCGAGAGCACTGTTTGGGATGCGTGGGTGAAATCCACAATGGGCAGCAGCTCCGTCTGCAAGTGCCATGCTGGGGGTTGGGGCGGGCGCCTGCGGGGCTGCAGCGGAGCAGGACCTCTGTGCTCAGTGGAGGCACCGCTGCTGGGACCCACGGCTCACTGAACCCAGCCTGAGTTTGCTGGCATTCTGCACCAGCAGTCCCAGCATGGGTGGAGCTCGTGGAGCAGCACAGCTCCCTGTTGGCATGCACAGCCGAGAGCTGCCAGGCTCGTGGTCTGGCTGCTGCAGGAGGAGGCGGCTGTCCGCCAGTTCTCCTGACCAAGAGCATCATCTGCATGTGGTGTCACTTCTAGAGTGGCGAGATGGTTCAAAAAGCAGTGAATCAGGGCTCCCATAAGGGATTGGTGAAACAGAGCTGGGGCATCTGTGAGCCTTATTGGTGGGTGTGTTGGCACAAGAAGCGTCTGCGTACTGGTGTAGGCACAAGTGCAGGCCCCAGTTTCCTTCATTCCCAAGACAACATCTCCTCTGACTTGCACATTACTGCTTTTAGTGTAAAATTTCAATTTAAAAGATTGTATCTGTTTGAAATCCTCTTTTTTGACCAGCGCAGAATCTAATTGGTATCTCCCTTCCTGAGTTCCTTATCTGCTTGATGGCTTTATGGTTTGTGATGACCTTGACCTCTCGGTGGTTCGATGCAGCTCTTGGCTGATAGCAGCAATATTCCTGCTGCTGTATTATGTGATTTAAGAGATCGTTTTCCAAAATCTGACTCGTCATGCTTCACCCGGTGCTCCGGTGCAGGAATCTGTGTTGTGCAGCCCAAAGCCCGCAGCATGCAGCCACTGGGGAAGGTGCTTGCCAGGGACGCCCTGGCTGCAAGGGCAGTCCTCTGTTTGTGTTGGTCACTGTGCTGGCCTCTTCACCTCTGAGAATTTGTGCTGCTACAGTGCCTGTTGTGACACAGGAGCAGCTGATCACAAACAGATGATGAAAGAAACATTGCCACCCATAATCAGAGATGCATAAATCTTGCACTTAATTAGATGAAATGCAGTACTTAGAAGCGTAGCTCCAACATGCTGTAGAAAGAAAACGTTATCTTTTCACATTCCAAAAGATTCATTTTTTTTCCATTTGTAAACCAGTGTTTGTTGTCTGAGACAGGGACCAGCCAGGTCCTGGAGGACTCACGGAGCTTCCTGTGCATCAGCTCTGGCCCAGCAGCACTCTGCCCTGTCTGCATAACAGCTCCTGCTCTCCTGTGACCTTTTCTCTGGCACGTCCAGACTTCTCTTGGCCAGCCGTGGGACATTCGTATTCTTGTATTTTTATTTAGTGCCAGGAGACAGGCTTACCTAGAAAAAATTATTTTGAAAACTTTACAGAGGCACTTTACAGGTGGTCTACGGAGCAGCTTGAGCACAGCCTGCATCCATCCACGCGCTCCTGCTGGGTGCCAGGCTGTAGTTTTCCAGCGTTCTGTGTTCTCTGTTCCCATTTCCCTGCTGGCACAGCTCCTCCCACAGGGTGCCCCAGGAGCTGGCACCTTCGCGCCCGCTTGCTCCCTCGTCCCTAAATATAGAGCCTCCCTCTCCACACCTCTCCAAAGCATTCGCTCCTCTCCATCCATCAGCCTCGGTCCCTGATGCCTCCTTGACGGCTCCATTAAACACACACTCCGCAGCAGCTATATTTAGAAGTCAGGAAGAGAACGAGCCTTTGGGCTGCGGACAGCCCATAAATCGAGCTCTCTTCACAAAGTCACCACTCTTCTATCTGGAACGAGATCAATAGAGGTGTTTGCAAATGAGGTACAAGTGTCTGTGCACGCATGGACGGGAGGCAGGAGATGAGGAGGCAGAGCATGGCAGAGAAGGGAGGAGAAGGACCTAAAGCACAGGTGTATACGGAAGGGGGAGTGGGACCTAAGGGCCCCCATGAACAGAAGTGAGGGGAAATGCATCTGGAGCACGGTATGGCAGCAGGGCTGTGCTCGTCCCTCGCAGGATTGGAAAGGGGCAGGAAACATTTCTGAACCTCTGCATGCCATGCAGCAGGTGGTGGATGTGCTCCCCTTGGCCATTAGGGTATGCTCAGCTGGTGCCCCCCATGGAGCCCAGCCCCTTCCCATCCCCAGTGCATCCATGTCAGCTTGTACACAGTTCTGGATGCCGATTCCTGGGCTGCACATTGGCCTGAAGCCCCGTCCTGATGCTCTCCATGCGTTTCAGCTCTCTGCTGCACTCCTCCCTGTGCAGTGCCCCGGCCTCCCACGGGGCTCACGGTGTGCAGAGCCAGGGCTGCCCCTGCCCTTACAGCCTCACTGTGCTGTCCTGGTGCTGCAGTGGCTCTGAGGTCCCTCCATCCAGAACCAAGAGCTACAACCCCTCTGCGGCTGGGCAGAATGGGGAAGCGGTGCTTTCAGCCCCAGGTGAGGGGTCAGCTCCTTCTGTAGCTGTCTGGCAGCACCTCGCCTCGCACCACTGCACCCACCGCTCCTTATCATCTCTATTTCTTGGCACAGCATGTCTTTTCCTCAGTAAGGTTAATTCCTCGCTTCTTAGAGACAGTTTCTCCCAGGACCCCCAGGATGGGGCTTGGTAGAACATCACCTGTCTGGAGGACCTGCCAGGTAAACAGTGGAGGGGCTGCTCTGAGAGCTTTGGCCTGCTTGGGGCCTGCAGGGCCAAACGAGGCCTGCTCAGGACCTGTGGGGCCAAATGAGCCATGCTTGGGAGCTGTGGGGCCAAACGAGGCCTATTCAGGACCTGCAGGGCCAAACGAGGCCTGCTCGGGGCCTGTGGGGACAAACAAGGCCTGTTGAGATCCTGTGGGGCCAAATGAGGCCTGTTCAGGGCCTGCAGGGCCAAATGAGGCCTGTTGAGGACCTGTGGGGCCAAATGAGGCCTATTGAGAACCTGTGGGGCCTATCGAGGCCTGCTTGGGGCCAAACAAGGCATGCTGAGAACCTGCAGGGCTAAACGAGGCCTGCTCGGGGCCTGCGGAGCCAAACGAAGCCTGTTGAGGGCCTGCAGGGCCAAATGAGGCCTGCTCGGGGCCTGTGGGGCCAAACATGGCCTGTTCAGGGCCTGCAGGGCCAAACGAGGCCTGTTGTGGACCTGCAGGGCCAAATGAGGCCTGTTGAGGACCTGTGGGGCCAAACGAGACCTGCTCGGGGCCTGCGGGGCCAAATGAGGCCTGTTCAGGGCCTGCAGGGCCAAACGAGGGTTGTTGAGGTCTTGCGGGGCCAAATGAGGCCTGTTGAGGACCTGCAGGGACAAATGAGGCCTGTTGAGGACCTGTGGGGCCAAACGAGACCTGCTCGGGGCCTGCGGGGCCAAATGAGGCCTGTTCAGGGCCTGCAGGGCCAAACGAGGGTTGTTGAGGTCTTGCGGGGCCAAATGAGGCCTGTTGAGGACCTGCAGGGACAAATGAGGCCTGTTCAGGGCCTGCGGGGCCAAATGAGGCCTGCTCGGGGCCTGTGGGGCCAAACAAGGCCTGTTCAGGGCCTGCGGGGCCAAACGAGGCCTGTTGAGGACCTGCAGGGACAAACGAGGCCTGCTCGGGGCCTGCAGGTCCTGACCGCCCCGCGGCCCCGGGCCCGGCGCTACCTTCGCCGCTGTGGAGCGCGGGCTCCCCCTGGCGGCAGCACCTGCTGTGCGCCCCTCGACTCGCGCACCTCCACCGCAGCGCTGCGGCACCGCGGAGAAGCGACGGATGCGCCCTGGTGGCGGTGTCCGTGGGTTTGTGAGCGGCACGACGAGCCCTCGGCTCACACGGCGCGATGGAAGAAGGAGAGCCCGTTCTGGGGAATACGCTGGGAGAGCCCTGCGGTGTCTGGGGAAAAAAAGAAAAGAACAGAACGCAGGAGGATGCGGGAAAGGAAAAAATCCCCCAAAAGGCAGAGCTGCTGTTAGTGAATTCATTTTTACATTCTGGAGAAGTGAGTTGCTCTGTTAACTGCTCTGCACTCTTCCCGTGTGGGGTGGAGGTGTGTGGGGGGCCTCAGCCCCCAGCAGGACGGATGCTGGGAGCATAAGAGCAGAAAAAAAGGTTTGGAAGCTTAAAAGAACCTCGTCAGGTTGGCAGTGACAGCAGAACCCGGAGCTGTAGGGCTGGAAAGAACCCCTGCAGCTCCCCCCACCCAGCTGCACACAGAGCATCCAGGTGGGTTTGGATCCCTGCAGATGGGATCCCCCACCTCTGTGGGCAGCAGTGCCAGGGCTCTGCCACCCCCACAGCGCAAAGTTCTCCCTCACGGTTACACGGAACTCCCTGAGCTCCATTTTGTGCCCGCTGCCCCTCGTCCTGTCACGAAACAGAGCCCGGCCCCCTCCTCCTGACCCAGAGCTCCAGCTATGCCCCCCTATTGAAGAGCAGAGCGGAGCAGCACCTCCCCACCCTGCTATCCGTGCTCTGTGCCATGCACCCCGGGGTCCCATTGGCCTTTTGGCCACCTTTTGGTTGGCTCATGGTCAGCTGTGGGCTTCCAGGACCCCAGGTCCTTCTCTGCAGAGCTCCTTTCCAGCAGCTCTGCCTCCTACCTATACTGTTGCAGCCTCTTCTCGGTAGCAGTTGTCATTTTGGATTCCAAAGCAGGAAAAAGCAAACTTTTGTTTTGCTTTGGGTGTAAACAGCTTGTGTCCCAGCCAAAGGGGAAATCGAGTCTCATCCATGCTCCACTATCCATGCCCTCTCCTTTCTTTTCACCCCTTCTAACCACCGTGTTCAGCAGCATCAGATGGTTTGGTGTCCCATCACCCTGCTGCAGGCGTGGATGAGTTGGTTCAGTGTCACTCAGCCCAGTTCATTGCGAGGCCTCCAGTACTTCCTGTAGGTTGTGTGACATATTAACCCCGGGCCATGTAAATAAATTCACTTTTGGTAGTGTGATGTCAGTTCCTTCTGTGTTAGGAAGGATGGTTACTCCCAGCAGGGGACACAGTGCCTTGGGCCATGGAGCTGCTGGGGATGGTGCTGCTGTTCACATGCAAGGAGTAGCAGAAGTCTTTGGGTTCCTTCCTCCCCTTTCTTACGGCTTCTACGCACCCATTGGACCCACTGACCCCCTGGAGAGGAGGATGGGAGCTGTTCCCATCTCTTCTGTGGGGATTTGCATCCAAATTCCCTGAGACTTGCAGGATTCAAGTGGCCAAAGGGGAGGGGGGATTTATCTGGGATAGAGAACACACCTTTGCCTTGCTGGGGTTGGTTCTCCTCCGTGGCACTGCTTTGGAGTTTTGATGAAATTTGATGCTTTGGTGCATTGAAATCTGCAGACTTAGGAGTGCTAGGAGAGAGATCTGCTGTTCACAGAAGCTGCTGGTGTGCACTTGGGACTGCACACAGCACTGCATGGGACCACTCACACTGACACGTCTGCACACAGATTATGGCTTGTTTTTCACTTGGTGCTTGCATGAGAATCGGTTCACTCTGTACACACACACAGAGGAAGCAGAGACACTGACCACTGCTCTGTTAGCTCTCAGCTCTGCACTGTGTCTTTTTTTCTTGTAGAAACCAGAGAAGACAGAACAAAGCGTCTCTTCCGACATTACACTGTGGGCTCTTACGACAATTTCACCTCTCACAGGTAAGAACTTTGCTTTGTGATTGCAAAGAAATTCATTTGCACGAGCAGAGCATCCTGCTGGCTCAGCAGTCTGTGCCATGTGAACTTAACAGGGAGGGAACTTTGCTGCTTCCAGTCAATCCAGTTACAGCCTCAGCTTTCAGTCTTCGACGTGGCTAACTGGGATAAAACGTGGGCACTGAGCAGGGCAGTCTGGTTTGTGTCTCACTGTAGGAGTAAATGTCCTGGGAACTTTTTGGTGTGCTCTGGAAATTGAGGAGATGCTTTGGATGCGTACGGAGGAGCACAGCGTTGTGCTGAAGGGGAGGGATGCTGCTGGGTGTTCACTGGGTGTTCTGTGCACTCAGGGCTGTGGTCCGGGTGTTCATGGCATCGATTGAAGCAGTTTCATTGTGGAGAATGGCAGGCAGTCAGACCTGGTGCAGGAGGGAGCACGGGATGCATCCTGACAGCAGGGTGATGCTGCTGCTGCTTTGTGCCTGGGCTCCAACGGTCCTGTGCAGGAGCAGGGCTGCCCTTTGGGCCCAGGAACGTGCTGCTGACATTGGGCTTCTGTGTGATGCACCTGAGGGATGAACGTGGTGCTGCTCTGTGGAATTTATGAATACAGATCTTGCTTGCAGTCAGGCTTCAGTGCTGTTAAAAGCTGTTGGTCATTAATGTAACTGGATGGGCATTATTGCATATGAAATAAGTATGAATGACGTGGAAGGAGCAAGTTGTGACAATTCATTATGCTAAGCTCTCCTCAAGCCTTTGAGCTTGCCAACAAGGCAGTGAATGTATTCTGTTTCACTGAGCTGCTTATCCCAAATCTGTCTCCATAGCTCTGAACATTTTTTACTCCGAGTTATGGGCGTAACTTGTTTGGATTTTCAGAAATCCTGTGACATGCTTCTTTGGGGCTGTTTATATTCTTAGCTGATCATGGGACAAAAGAGAAAGTGCTGCTATGACTCAGAAAACAGCAAAGAATCAAAACAGGGAGGGAAAAGCACTGATTTCCATCCTGACCAAAAGCCCCAGGGAACTCCCTGAGGGTCTGCACTGGGACCACTGTTTCTTCTGGGTCTTGAAAAGGGCAGGAAATAGGTCAAAATTTGCAGGTGATTCAAAGTTACCTTTGTTAAGCGAGACAAGAGTGGATGGATGAGGTTGCATCAAGCTGGGTCAGTAATCAGTGTGACAATAGAACACGTTTGTTTTGCCAGGTGAAAGATAACAGCCAAAGAAGTGCTCTGAGCTGCTCTCACCCATTAAAGGTTTTTCAGCTTTTTGTAATGGCTTAGGAATAAAGTCCTGACTTCACTGTGACATCAAAGTGCAATTGTTGGGAAAAGAAAAAGGAACAAAACAGGAGGTGTAAATAGTTGATTGTTGGTATTAATCTGCACTATGCACACCTATTGGAACCTGCGTCCCGTTTTGATCTCTCAGACTTGAAAGATAATTCATCAGAAGAAAACTAATTCAGCAGAGAAAACTAACAGGTGCTCAAGATGGTGAAGTGTCTTCCATAAAGGATGAGGCCAAACAGGGCTGAAACTTGGCCAAAATGGGGACAAAATGCATGGATTGTTCTGGTGGTGGCTCTTTTGCCCATCGTGGCCCTGTTTCTCCAGCATCAGCTGGGAAGGGGGGGAGAAATCAGGCAGTTGTGTGTAGACATGTCTTAACTGCACAGTTAGCCACGAGAATGTATCTTTTCATCTTAACATTCCCCAGGGCTCCGTGTCAGGAGGACTCAAAGCATCCTCTGGACCAGCTGAGAATGGATGTTTGCAGACTGCAGTCCTAACCCTAGCAGTGGACACAGGGCTACCTTGGCTTTGGAAGCCTGGGGTTTAGGCAGATCTTGTGGGATCATTCATACAGACTGAAGTGTTTCAGCTGCAGTCCCGTAATGTGGAGCATAGTTGTGCAGCATGAAAGCACAAGGGCAGCTGCTCTGGGTCGTGCTGATATCCCTCAGGGCAGCGTCGTGCCCTGCAGCAGCGTGTGGTGCAGTGGGAGAACAAAGCAAGCAGGTTGCTGCATCTCCCCAGCCTCTCACCCTGCCTGCAGCGCTTCATTGCTCAGAGCCAGAGGCAATGTATCTGTGTTTAATAGCACTAACAGACTTTTATTCCCTTGGTTTGCTCCGTGATGTGTAACTCAGTGCTTGGATTCCTCTGACGTGCAGACAGGGCTGGGATTGTTGGTGGTGGGGCAGGGGTGGTGCTGAGCACTGGGGACGCACACCTGCTGCTCCTGCTGCCCCAAAGTGCTTACAGTGTGCTATTAAGAAATGAAGAAGTTGGTTAGAGCATGCAAGCTTGCCATTCACTGAAAGCAGGAGTAAAACACAGCCTTACCACTCAGTGAAAGCCAAGGTCAGGCTGCTGCTGTTGCTTTCCTTGCATCCATGCAGTGCTGATGACCGTGGCCCCATCTGAAGCCCTGGAGGTGAGTGCTGTGGCATCAGCTGCTCCATGGAGCTGCTCTGTCAACAAAAGCCATCCTGAGGCCGGAGCTCTGTGCTCCCACATCGGGGCTGTGCCTGTGCTCCATCCCAAGGCTCATAATTTGGCTCCTGCTGAGCACAGTCCCATTGGCAGCTGGGGCTGCAGAGTGGCCCTGGGCACAGGGAGTGGAGCCCTGGGTGCGTGGCACATCAGGGTGGCAGTGGATTTGACAGGAAGCAGAATGGTGTCTGCAGCGTGAGGGTTCATGTGATGGCTTTAGGATCACCTTAATAAATAGGATACATGGATATCTATCCCCTTCTTTGCAAACTCCATTCCTCTTCTCTGCTCGATGAGAAGAGGTGGAAAAGAGTGGATGGGGGAAAATTTCTTCTCTGAAGGAGCGGTCAGCACTGCACAGCTGCCCAGGGCAGTGGGGAGTCCCCATCCTTGGGGGTGTTCAGTGACCACAGGGATGTGGCACTCAGGGGGCACGGTGAGATGGTTTGAGGCTGTGCTGGGGATCTCAGAGCTTTTTTCCAACCTGAATGATTCTGATTTTTTAGTTTGCTTTCATTTCCCGCTGCTCCAGTCCACTAACAGAAGGCAATCAATTACACCAATCCCCCTTACGCTGAGTGTTTTTATCCATGATGGGAACTGGTGAGTGATTTCCCTGCCCTTACCGCAGCCCAGGAGCCTTTTCATTGTGTGCTCCCTCCCTGTTCCTTGAGAGAGTGACGTGCTGGGACTGCTGCCCGTCGGTGTGAAACCACTGCAATTAAACACTTGAACCGAGGGATCCCTTTGAAGCAGAGATCAAGAAGTACCGAAGGTGCAGCAAACATGAACACAATTTGCAGGAGAGCGCTTATTCCATCATCTCTGACTTCACTGGAGGTCTCAGACGTGGGAGAAGATTAACATAATGACAGCGTTTGAGGAACAACTTAAAAGTACTCGAGAAAATTGCGCACGAGTGACTTCAGATTTCAGGAAAAGTCTTTGAAGCAGTCACAGGTTTGAATGGGTCTCCTGCACAGCAGAGCAGGGAGCAGCATTACGAGGCTGAATAGCAGATTTGGGTGGGGTACGGATGTGATTTTCCCTTTTTTTTTTTGCTTAATAAGGTAAAAAGAAAGCTACGAATACGTGGAGGGATGTATTTGAGAACACGAGAAGATAGTGGGCTGCGTACTGGGAAAAAAAAGTCTTTCCTTTTGTGGAATCAGCCTCTGGGGAAGAAGTATTTCAGAGCTCTGAGCCTAACAAGTGCATTGCCAATAAGAAATGATGGGTATGGGGTCTGCCTTGGAACAGGGGAAGGCAGCTCGGGGCACCTTCCCACCTCCCATCAATGCCATTCTGAGGCATAACTGCAGCTGTGGAAGGGAGGAAGCAGAGCCTGCAAGGGAGCACGAATCTGCTGGGGTGCACCCAAGGTCTCAGAGGGCAACGAGAGCCTTCCCTGTGGACCTGAGGATGAGGAAGACAGCACGGAGCTCAGCGAGTGTAATCCCGTCTGCCATAGGAGCTGCATCCTCCAGGCTTGTTCTTGGCAGAGCGAGGCGGTCGCAAGGGGAATTGACTTCCCTGATGAACCATGTTAAGGGAAGAGATTAAAGTGATTTGAAATTAACTCTATAAAATTAAGAGCCCCCATTCTACACGGCACAGCTGGGAAGCAAAAGAATTGGGAGCAACAGACAATTTAGGATTATTTTCTTTCATTCAGTCCTGGGGATTAATTGACCAGGAAGAGAGATTACAACAAGTCAGTGCTCAGCAGCCATCTGGATGGGCCTTCCCTGAAAGAGGAAAAACACGAGGGAGTCGTAAGTGGGGATTTCTGTGCCCTGAAAGGAAGGGCCCTGTAAAGGCCATCTGGTCCCACTCCCTGCAATAAGCAGGGACCCCCACGGCTCCATCAGTGCTCAGAGCCCCATCCCCTGCCCACGGGTGTCTGCAGGGATGGGCAGCATCACCTCTCTGTGCAACCTTTACAGTGCCTCACCGCCCTCAGTGTGAAGACCTTGCTCCTTATATCCAGCCTAAATCTCCTCTCTGTTAGTTGGAATCCATCTCCCCTTGTCCTGTCACAGCACCCTGCTGAGCGGTCTTTCTCCTTCTTTCTTATGTTCTCTCTGTTGTACGTTCCAGGCTGTGCACAGCCTCCCTGGTGTCTCCAGGTCCCGGCAGTGACGTGTCCCCTTCACCTCTGAACTGGACAAGCATGGCTACCTCAGCATCAGCCATGTGCTGCAGCCTGCAAATGTTCTGATGGATTGAGTGAGCAAATCAGTAATGGAAAAGAATTGGTAATGTCTCCTAGAAAATGCTGGGAGTGCACCAACGACTTCTATTTCTCCCCTCCCCTGGCACAGAAGAGAATGGCAGCAGCGTTTCCCCTGTATAGATTCAGTTTGGTGGCTTCCATTCCTTTCATTTCTCTGAGTCCTATTCTGGAATCACTTATCTGGGCTGTGACCTCTTTCTGATGGCATTTCTGCCGTGGTGATGGCATTCATCACCTCCTGCACGTCCACCCCCTGACCATGTGTGCTCCTGCAGCCAGTGCAGGGCAGTGCAGGGCAGGGCAGTGCAGCAATGGCCCAGCAACAAGCTGTGTTCTTTCCCAGAGCAGGACAAGCAGAACTCTTCTTGAGCCGAGTGTGGCTCTGAAACTACTCTTCTTATTTCAAAGCCAAGTTCCATAGGGTCATGGGCAGCCTGCCACAGTGTTGGAACCGTGCCCATGGCAGCGGAGTTGGATCTGGATGGGCTTTAAGGGCCCTTCCAACCCAACCATTCTATGGGTCTGTCACCTTTAAGGACCCTTCCAACCCAACTGTTCTGTGGTTCTGTCATCTTTAAGGACCCTTCCAACCCAACCATTCTGTGGTTCTGTCATCTTTAAGGACCCTTCCAACCCAACCATTCTGTGGTTCTGTCATCTTTAAGGACCCTTCCAACCCAACCATTCCGTGGCTCTGTCGTCTTTAAGGTCCCTTCCAACGCACCCATTCCAGGATTCTATTCCTTTCCATGCTGCAGCCTATTTGTTGATTGCTTCCATCTGCTGTAATGCCATGTAAGACAGTTACCAACGTGTGCCACGCACTGTGCACTAATACTCCTATGAGCTGTCATCTAGGAGGCAAACAGCAGGCAGGGAATTGAGTGCTGCATCACTTTTTCTGTCATTCTGTCCATTTGTGGCTAATTAGCAAGCTGATGGCTAATTAGCAAGCCAGTGTTACAAGCAGGGCTCAGAGAGGGGGCTGAATGGGACCTGGGCAGTCGCTTTCCAGAGCAGTCATGCAAATATCCTGCAAAAGGTACTCAACACTTGAAAACTATGAGGGGGAATGAATCAGGGACAGCCTCATGGTGCACCCTGAGCTGATGGGCAGCTGGAAGGCCACCTGAGCTGCAGGAAATGGGCTTTTCTAGCAGCATCCCATCTCGTGGGAAAGAGGCAATTTACACTGGGCTGGTGCAGCGTGCATTTCTATAGCAACAGAAAGTGTAGAGGGAGAAAATTAAATCTCTTCTTGAAAAGCTTCTGTATAATTCCACTTGTCGCATTAACGTGCCGTCAGAATGTCGTGGAAGATTTTTTGGGGAGCAGTAACTTCTGGAAGCATTTCCCTCACTCACTGAAAGCTGTAGGACACGAAATAGTAAAAAGTGAACTCCCATAACCCCTTTCCTTTTCAACACAGCAAAGTGCGAGGTTTGGCACTTGGGCCAGAGGAATCCCAGGCATCCATACAGACTGGGAGGAGCAGACCTTGAGAGCAGCCCTGCACAGAACAACCTGGGGGTCCTGGGGGGTGAAAAACTGACCATGAGCCAGCAGGGTGTGATTACAGCTGGGAAAGCAAATGGGATCCTGGGCTCCATCAGCAGAGGGGTGGCAGCAGGGACAGGGAGGTGATTGTCCCTCTCTGCTCTGCTCTTGTGAGGCTCCATCTGCAGCACTGCATCCAGGACTGGGGGTCCCAATACAAGAGGAAAGTACTTTGGAGAGGGTCCAGAGGAGCCACAGAGATGATCAGGGGCTGCAGCACCTCCCCTATGAGGACAGGCTGAGGGAGCTGGGCTTGTTCAGCCTGGAGAAGAGAAGGCTGCGGGGTGAATCATTGCAGCCTTCAGGACCTCAAGGGAGCCGACAAACAGGAGGGGAGTCAGCTCTTGGAAAGGGGAGATAACAGCAGGACAAGGGGAAATGGTTTGAAACTGAATGAGGGCAGATTTCAGTTGGATGTGAGGGGGAAGTTGTTGGCTGTGAGAGTGGTGAGGTGCTGGAACAGCTGCTGAGAGAGGCTGTGGATGCCCCGTCCCTGGAGGTGTTCAAGGCCAGGTTGGATGGGGCCCTGGGCAGCCTGGGCTGCTGTGAAATGTGGAGGTTGGTGGCCCTGCATGGCACGGGGGGGTTGGAGCTTTGTGATCCTTGAGGTCCATTCCAACCCAAACCATTCTGTGATTCTGTGCTTTTCTGCAGTCAGTCATTGAGCCTGGAGCCTTGTACATTGCTGCTTAGCTCGTTTGGAAGTGTGTGATGTAGAACTGTGGAATTGATGGCTAATATGAGGCTTTGTGACCTGTGGTTTTTTTTTTTTTCAAGAAACAGGACCAGGAAATGGTGTGATATCAGCAGTGCTTTGTGGTCAGTTTGGGTCCTGCATGCAGGGAACACGGGAGGACCATGGGCAGGTGATGGCAGCTGGGCACAGCAGCACATCTGCCCCATCCGAAGCCCTTTTGGCTCCCGTGGTCTTTGGGGCTGGCAGCCTCAGCGGTGCTCATCTGCCTGGTGATGGATCCGAGTGGTCTGGGAGCCCATGTGGGCCACCACACAAATGGTGACACACAGAGGGTGTTAATAGGAAAGAAACAGAACGTCTACCAAAGCCCTGCTGCTTCTATTGGAAGATACCTGCAGCTGGAGTTTACCTAAATCGGAGCTGGAAGAGGTCCAGAGGAGAGCACAGGGGCAGTCAGAGCACAGAACAGTTTGCTGTGATGAGGGATGCACAACCTGGGACTGTCAGCCCGGGAAGAGGAGCCTGGGGAAGATCTGACAGAGTTGATAGAGTCATGTGTGGGCAAGGAGAAGGTGAATCTGGAACAATAGGTATCTCTCTGTACAAAGGGATGAGGTGGCACTCGGTGGAATTATCAAGCAGCAGGATTAAAATAAAACAAAGTACTTTGTCACTCTGCAGGTGGATTTATTCGTGCTGCGTGATGTGGAGGCCAAAAATATGAACGCATTCAGGAAGGGAGCACAAAATTAGTAGGGAGGACATTTGTGATCAGGAAACACCATGACTTGTGTGGGGTTTGGCATTGGGGCACAGATTTCAGAAGCAGGAAAGGAGTCCTGGGGGAGCAGTCAGGGTCCTGAGTTTTGTTCCTTGGGGTCTTCTTCCCTTTGCTGCTTGTTCCTTTGTTCGTAAGCAGACATGGTGTCACTGAGCCCAGGTTTTCTTCCTGTGCCACTGCTGGGGAAGCTGCTCTGCAGGTTGGGCTGGAAGAGCTGCAGGGCTCCCTTCCATCCCTCACTGCTCTGCAGTTCTGCATCTGTAGTTCTGCAGCGCCAGCGTCCCTGCCTTCTGGCTTACAGTTGCCACTGGGTGGAAGGAATCAGGCTCTCTGCATTAAAGGCTCATTTTAACACTCCAGACTAATTAAAGAAAATAATCACAGGTCGCATAGAAGGCAAATTGGTGTTCCTTCATGCTAAGAATGCGATAAATGGGAACATGTTGGTGCATTTTCATTTTTTCTCCACCACCTTCAGAAAGGGAGGAATGGCACTCTGAGTACTGGACAGCTATGGAGCTTGGCTGCTTTCCTTCCATGGTGCATTTCTTTGGTCTTTGGCAGCTATGGAGCTCAGCTGCTTTCCTTCCATGGTGCATTTCTTTGATCTTTGGCAGCTATGGAGCTCGGCTGCTTTCCTTCCATGGTGCAGTTCTTTGGTCTTTGGCAGCTATGGAGCTCAACTGCTTTCCTTCCATGGTGCATTTCTTTGATCTTTGGCAGCTATGGAGCTCGGCTGCTTTCCTTCCATGGTGCATTTCTTTGGTCTTTGAAAACTTTGTTTTCATGTCAACTGTTGGGTGTCTTTGAGTGAAGCATAAATGTTCTCAGTAACGCTGCACTGTGTTTAATGGCTTTGTGCCATGTACTGTGCAAGGAGAGCAGAGGCTCTGTCATCTGGCGGTGGTGGAGAAGTTCATGGCGTGTCTCTGCAGTCAGACCTGTCTGCCTGACCTTATCAGCAAGGCTCCGTCATAGTGTGCAGGGTGCAATTAATTTCCATCTCAAACATGAGAAATGAGGACGATGAATCACGAATCAGAAGGAGCTCCAGGGAGCAGCCTCACGTTGGGAACGTGTGCACCGCTGCGCTGCTCGGTTGGGGTGGACCAAACTTTCTTTGTAGGGGTTCCTGTGGTGCAGTGGTTTGGGGTTTGTGATGAAAACACTGTTTTCAGCATCAGGTGCTGCTGGGCAGTGCTGCAGGTGGGATATTCCAGTGCACAATGTGTCAGTTTTCCCTAAGGTGACACGATGCATCCCTCGCAGTCATTGCCATCTCCCCAGTGCGCACCAAGCCTTGCTGCTGCTGCTGCAGGGCCTCCCCCTCATGGTGCCCAGATGGAAATGGTTAGCGTATTGCTGCATGCATTGACTTGGAGACCTGAAGGAGCAAAAGAGGAAACCACGGCAATTCAATTTAACTTCAGCTTCCCAGAGTGTCTGAGCACTGGGATGAGCATCGTCCTCCCCTTTTCTGGACAAGAATATCCACTTAATGAGGGACAGAAGACACTGCAATGCCCTGGGTGAGTCACTGCCAATACTGCACATTTGTAGGCAGGGTAAGAATCCCAAACGATCTTGGCAATGGAAACACTTGTTTGAAAAGGCATAGATGCAGCTCAGTACAGGAGAAATGCAAATTACCACTGCTTGCAAAAAAAGTCATCAGCTTTGCCAACGTGGGATGGCGAAGTGCTGGGGGTGCAGCAGCTCTGCAGAAAAGATGTGGAAGTTATGGCAGTCCTCAGCTGAGCATCAATCAGCAATAACAAAATGTGCTAAAATCCCAAAGGTGCTGGGAGATCCAAACAGAAGTCCAGCAGGCATAAATGCTCTCCTTAGCTTAGCACTGGTAAGGTATAAGGTGGGATGCTGTGCTGAGTGAGCGCGGGGCATCGGTGCTCAGGTCCATCATTTTAGCTGCAGAGGATGAAATGGGGATGAACTGCTCCGTGCCTTTCTGAGTCAGACAAGGAGTTGTCAGCAACAGCCACAGCAAAATTCAGCTGGCCAAAAAGGATCAGCATCAGCAAAGTTTGCCTAGATGGTGATGCAAAGGTCTCCCACTGGTGAATAAAGCACATTTTAGGCT
The DNA here is from genome assembly GCF_987193195.1 of Phasianus colchicus. Classification (NCBI taxonomy): domain Eukaryota; kingdom Metazoa; phylum Chordata; class Aves; order Galliformes; family Phasianidae; genus Phasianus; species Phasianus colchicus. The sequence goes on from NC_143436.1 coordinate 524,046, forward strand.
GAGTTCTGAGTGTTTTGGTGCTGGAGGATGGCCGTGTTTCTGCTCTGTGTTGCTACCTGCAGAAAGCAGCACTGGGAAGGATGCTGCAGATTCTTCACAGTATCTTCTTCTTGGATTTTGGTGGATTTTTCATTTGATTGGAGGCTTCTGGTTCTTGTTCTTCCAGAGAAAAAGTAATCGGATCATTATAAACAAATGGAATTTTTACAAAACTGTGCCAAACGTTCTTTCCTCCAGCACTTCTTCAACTCACAGCAGTTCAATTCAATAAGCAAAAATTACCATAAAGTGTTTTCTATTTTGATAAAATATGAGTGAGAAGGGGCAATTAGGTTTAATTTGACTTCCTGTGCCTACCAGCCTGCTGCCTTTTACCTGGATTTTACTGTGTTTGCCTGCAAAGACTCCTGGTGGACTCACATGTGAGCACTCCTGGGATGGAGCCCTCCTGCTGGTGGGAGGGATGCAGATTTGGGCAGATGAGAGGCATCCTGCAATGCCAGGGAACGGAGAACTCCTGGATTTCTCAGCAGCCTAACCTGGGAGGTTGTTTTTCATCCAGAGGGTGGTGAGGCACTGGAACAGGTTGCCCAAGGAGGCTGTGGATGCCCCATCCCTGCAGGCATCCAAGGCCAGGCTGGATGTGGCTCTGGGCAGCCTGGGCTGCTGGTTGGCGACCTGCACACAGCAGGGGGTTGGAACCAGATGAGCACTGTGGGCTTTTGCAACCCAGGCCATTCTATCGTTCTATGATTCTGTGATTCCCTATATTCTTCAGATTCAAATGCATTCATGGGTGTTCAGGGGTTCATACATCCTTGGATGGCCTCCCATCTGCTGGCACTTATCCTGCTCTGAAGAGTTTGGGGTCCCCCTTTCCCTGGAGCAGCATTCAGAAAGGAGGGGCGAAGAGGGGGGTGTTAGCATTCTAGATTTAGAACCAGGAGTCTCAGTTTCCAAACAGCCTGGTCCGCTCCCAGCCGTGATTTGGAGAAGCTAAATGGCAATGTCATCTCTGAGCTGTCAATGAAGAGCCCCAAGGAAGAGCTCACCGCTTTCTTGACATGGTGTTCCATTTAATTGCCCATTCTGTTGGAAATTCAGCCTTATTGCAAGGCTGGACTTCAAGGCTTTTGAGTCACATCTCAAAATCTGGTCTTTTTTCCCTGCGTCGTTTGAAAATTCTGGAATACCAAAAGCGTTTTTCTTTCATTATGTTCAGGACGGTGATCTGCATGCCTCCTGACCTTGTCTTTGATAGGAGTAAATCTGCTGACTTTCACACCGTAAGGCTTATTTTCCAGCTTCTCTGCTTACTTCTTGCCTTGCCTCGTGACCTCAAATGATTCCACACTGATCTTGAAGACACAGGCAGGAGTGCTGGGTAGTGCCTCACCTATGTGTTTCTGTACAGTTTTTGTCAAGTCCAAGATTGCCTTTCTTCACTTGGTTGTGATGAGAGTTAACATTGTGGCAGTGCTCCCTTTTTCCAGGTGCTGCTCTCCAAAACGTCTCCTATCCTGAAAACAGAGCCTGTGGGATTGATGCTTTGGATTTACCTGCGTTAAAACCCTTTTTTGTCCTGATGCTCAATGATCTGCCACAAGGCAGATCGTTCTGACCATCACTTCTCTGCTGTGGCAGCATCCTTTGGAGTCTCTTTTTATCTTTTGCCTTTTGGGTTTTACATTGTTATGCACAAACTGGGTAAGGCTTGTTGTAAGTCTGCCCAGTCTCTGCAATTACTTGGGATGTCTCCTAACATCTGTGGTCAGCCCTGGGTCTCAGCCCTGGTTTCTCTTTCACCTTCCAGATAAAGCATTTTGTTAATTTACTTAGCATTGGTGTCAGGCTGATAGTTTATGGTTCTGGTGTCATCCCTGGCGCTCCTTCAGGGCTCTGGAATTTCCCAAGTTTCCAGAATTTCTTAAATACTGGCACTTGTTTCTGAGATGACTCCTTAGCTGATTTCTTTAATGCTCTTCAGCGGAAAGCATTCTGGCTCTGCATCTGAAGATGCTTTACTTCAGCAGGCGCTGCTTCGTGCTCTCCATGGAGGTGACAAATTTTCCACATATATCATCCTAGTAGATGTTGACAGCGGCCAACTTAGTTCCAAATTCAGCATCAAAGTACCTACTTTACATTTCTGCCTTTCCTACGTTGTAGCTCACATTTCATCATCCACCTCAGTGCTGGGCTTGGGCCACCTCGAACAGTGGGGAAAGAGCTCTGAGATCCCCAACCCAACCCCAACCCATCCCACTGCCCACGTCCCCCACTGCCACATCCCTGTGGTCACTGAACACCCCAGGGATGGGGACTCCCCACTGCCCTGGGCAGCTGTGCAGTGCTGACCTCTCTTTTGAGCACAGATTGTTCCCAATCTCCAACCTGACCCTCCCCAGCAAAATGTGAGACCATCCCCTCTCATCCTGTCAAGCTTCCCTTAGAGTGCTCAGAGTGATTGCCATTGCTGGGACAGTTTTTGTTTGCTCCCCAAACTGCTTTTTGGCAAATGTTTGCCAAGGTTTTCTTTGCATGTTGGTGCCCTGAAGATGTACGTGCAGGCTGTGTTTGTAGCCTGTGGTGTCGTCTTCTCCTGGGTTGCATTCCTGGAGTTTGGCTGACTGGAACTCTTCCACTAAAGGAGCTCATGGCTTGTGCTAAGGTTTCAGAGAAGGGTAAATCAAATGATGATGTATCGGCTGAGAATATGGAGCCTGTAAACAGGAGGGGAGTCAGCTCTTGGAAATGGGAGATAACAGCAGGACAAGGGGAAATGGTTTGAAACTGAATGAGGGCAGATTTCAGTTGGATGTGAGGGGGAAGTTGTTTGCTGTGAGAGCGGTGAGGTGCTGGAGCAGCTGCCCAGAGAGGCTGTGGATGCCCTGTCCATCCCTGGAGGTGTTCAAGGCCAGGTTGGATGGGGCCCTGGGCAGCCTATGAAATGAGGAGGTTGGTGACCCTGCATGGCACAGGGGGTTGGAGCTTTGTCATCCTTGAGGTCCCTTCCAACCCTGGCCATTCTGTGATGCTGTGATTCCATGTATCCCTATGGTGTCCCTACGGGTCTCTATAGGGTCTCTATGTATCCCTATGGTCCCTCATGTATCCCTATGGATCCCCATGTATCCCTATGGGTTCCCCATGTATCCCTATGATTCCCCATGTATCCCTATGGGTTCTCCACGTACCCCGGGGCTCCACGCCGCTGCCATACACTGCAATGGTGTGGTGTCCCTATGGTTCCCTATGGTGTCCCTATGGTGTCCCCATGGTGTCCCCATGATGTCCCTATGGGTCTCCATGTGCCCCTGTGGTGTCCCTATGGTTCCCTATGCCGTCCCCATGGTGTCCCTGTGGGTCAGCATGTATCCCCATGGTGTCCCTATGGTGTCCCTATGGGTCTCCATTTAGGGAGCCTACAGAGGGGAGGGGAATCAAATCTTGGAAAGGGTTGATAACAGCAGGACGAGGGGAAATGGTTTGAAGCTGAAGGAGGGCAGGTTGAGGTTGGATGTGAGGGGGAAATTCTTCACTGTGAGAGCGGTGAGGTGCTGGAACAGCTGCCCAGAGAGGCTGTGGATGCCCCGTCCATCCCTGGAGGTGTTCAAGGTCGGGTTGGATGGGACTCTGGGCAGCCTGGGCCAGAATTAAATGTGGAGGTTGGTGGCCCTGTGTGTGGCAGGGGGTTGGAGCTTCGTCATCCTTGAGGTCCCTTCCAACCCAAACCATTCTGTGATGCTGTGATTCTGTAATATGCACTGTGAGAAGGAGGAGGTGATGGAGGTCCCCACTGAGATATCTATGAGCAGATGGGCTCCACACAGCGCCTGCATGGTGAGAACCTCAGCCTGTTCTTTGCAGGATGCTGTGGGAGCACTCTGATGGACGTCTTATTCCACAGGGTTGGGGTCAGGCATGGAGCTCAGCCCTCACCACGATGCCTGCCCCACTCCTGGGTCCTCTGCCCCGCTGCTTGGGTCATGCACCCACCAGGTCCCAACAGCACAACGCTGGGTCCTCGCTGTGTGCCTTGAGCTGAATCCAACTCGTACAGCATTCTGTATGCTGACATCAGCTGTGGGGATTTGGAAGTAACGTCTTGGCCCGCCTTTTGGAAGAGATGCTGAGGAAGAGAAGATTCATTCCAGAGGAATTATGATCTCTGGTTCTGGCACTTCACATCAAGGCCAAACGGGGCTTCAGGAGGGCAGGGGAAATTCAATCACCAAATGGGCAGCTGGATGCTTTGCTCAGAGCTGTTATTTAATAACGTCTCCCACTGGTGTTCTGGAAGAGCTGCTTTTGCCTTCATGAAATTAAATATCGTGCTTTCCCTAGTGGACTTTGTAGATCTTGTGGCATGGGGAGACCGAGCCCGAGGCCATACAGCTGAACTGCTGCTGCTCTCCTGACTGCGTGAGAGGTGAAGTGGAATTCACTGGTGGTGGAATTCCTGTTACAGGGGAAGGCAGAAGAAACAAGAATGTGTGCAGCAGCGCCCTGCAGGGCTGAACAGCCCAGAGAGTAAAGTCTTGATGCTCTGCTTCTCAGTTCAGCTCTGAGGACCCGAGCAGGACACACCAACAAACACATATTGGAGGCATTGCTGCTGTGGGCAGAGCACACACCACGGCCTGTCCCTGGGAAGGGCAGATCCCAGCGCTTTGGGAAGGCACAGAAGTGCTGCAGGATGCACACCGTGCACAGAGGGAGCAGCAGGAGCCTCCTCATGCAATGCTGGTGCAACAACCGCCTGGTTTGAGCAACAGAGTCAACACTTGGAGCTTGCTGTCCATCTCCAGAACTGCACTGGTCATGTTTCTGTCTACAAATAATTAGTCAAGTCTGTCTGAGTGCTAATTATCCCATAGAATCACAGAATGACAGAATGACCGTGGTTGGAAGGGACCTCAAGGATCACGAAGCTCCAAACCTGCAGCCACACGCAGGGCCACCAACCTCCACATCTCACAGCAGCCCAGGCTGCCCAGGGCCCCATCCAACCTGGCCTCCAACACCTCCAGGGATGGACGGGGCATCCACAGCCTCTCTGGGCAGCTGTTCCAGCACCTCACCGCTCTCACAAAAAACAACTTCCCCCTGACATCCAACTGAAATCTGCCCTCCCTCAGCTTCAAACCATTTCCCCTTGTCCTGCTGTTATCTCCCCTTTCCAAGCTAGAAAGGTGGGCCCAGGTGAACCTGATGAAGTTCAACACGGCAAAGTGCAGAGTTTTGCACTTGGGCCGGAGGAATCCCAGGCATCCCTACAGACTGGAAGGAGCGGGACTTGAGAGCAGCCCTGCGGAGAAGGACCTGGGGGTCTTGATAGATGAAAAACTGAACATGAGCCAGCAGTGTGCCCTTGCGGCTCGGAAGGCAAATGGGATCCTGGGCTCCATCAGCAGAGGGGTGGCCAGCAGGGACAGGGAGGTGATTGTTCCCCTCTACTCTGCTCTTGTGAGGCCCCATCTGCAGCACTGCGTCCAGGGCTGGGGGTCCCAATACAAAAAAGACAGGGAGCTGTTGGAGAGGGTCCAGAGGAGGGTCACAAAGATGATCAGGGGACTGGAGCACCTCCACTATGAGGACAGGCTGAGGGAGCTGGGCTTGTTCAGCCTGGAGAAGAGAAGGCTGCGGGGTGAATCATTTCAGCCTTCAGGACCTCATGGGAGCTACAAACAGGAGGGGAGTCAGTTCTTGGAAAGGGGAGATAACAGCAGGACAAGGGGAAATGGTTTTAAGTTGAGGGAGGGGAGATTTAGGTTGGACGTCAGGGGGAAATTCTTTACAGAGAGAGTGGTGAGGTGCTGGAACAGCTGCCCAGAGGCTGTGGATGCCCCGTCCATCCCTGGAGGTGTTGGAGGCCAGGTTGGATGGGGCCCTGGGCAGCCTGGGCTAGCATTAGGTGGGAAGGTTGGTGTCCCTGCATGTGGCAGGGGAGTTGGAGCTTCATGATCCTTGAGGTCCCTTCCAACCCTGGCAATTCTGTGACTCCCCTCCTGTTTGTAGGCTCCCTTTAGATCCTGGAAGGCTGCAATGATTCACCCCGCCACCTTCTCTTCTCCAGGCTGAACAAGCCCAGCTCCCTCAGCCTGTCTTTGTAGTGGAGGTGCTGCAGCCCCTGCTCATCTTTGTGGCTCCTCTGGACCCTCTCCAACAGCTCCCTGTCTTTCTTGGGACCCCCAGCCCTGGACGCAGTGCTGCAGATGGAGCCTCACAAGAGCAGAGCAGAGAGGGACAATCACCCCCCTGTCCTCATATAATGATGAGTTTCAGATTCGTAACTGATGCTACAGAGAAATAAAAGCCTTTTTCCACGTGTATCATCCTAGTAGATGTTGACAGTGGCCAACTTTGTTCCAAATTCAGCATCAAAGTACCTACTTTACATTTCTGCCTTTCCTGCATTGTAGCTCACATTTCATCACCCCCCTCAGTGCTGGGCTGGGGCCACCTCGAACTCATAGGCTCTCTTTTTGCCATAGAGATGCTGTAGGAACCGTGTAAAATACGTGCTGAAGTAGCAGTTGGCACCTGCTACAAACTGCAAGTGGAGAGGGTATCTTCAGCCCCACAGAACAGTGGGGAAAGAGCTCTGAGATCCCCAGTCCAACCCCAGCCCATCCCACCGTTGCACCTCCGGGTGATGTTTTAAGGCATAAAGGCATTCTGTCCTGATGCTGCAGGGCTGGATGTGCTCACCTGCAGCCCCGCAGGGCACGAGCAGCACCTGGGGCTCCCTGGGGCAATGGGACACGGCGTGGGCTCAGGGAGGTTGTGTGGAGCTGCACCTTTTTGCCTGTGCAAACACCAGCAGTCGTGTGCACAGCAGCAAGAACGTGCCAACAAATCACAATGGGATTTGTAATTACTTTGTGGGGGTGTAAATTACTGCTCAGGCTGCAGGGCAGGGGGGAAGCAAGCCATAAATCAGTCCCTGTTCCTCCGCCGGCTGCTGCTACGCTGCTGCTGTGCATGTTTGGGAGGCTGATTTTCTCTTATTGCCTGTTTTGCTAGAAATGCTAATTAACTTCCAGGCCTGTGATTACTTGGATCACTTTACCTTTTTCTATTTCTTTCTTTATGTCTCTGCTGGGTTTTTTTTTTTTTTCTTTCCTGTCCTTTCTGGAGGAGCTGTTAGGGCTGCTGTACATTGGATGTGTACCCGTTTGCTCCCATGGTGCAAGCATTAATTATCAAAGTGTTTCCATTCCTGGGGTATTTTCTTGATGTGATGATCTTAGTGGGCTACCTTTACAATTACATATCCACTTCCTTGTTGTTTAAATTGATGTGGGCAAATTCATAGCATAGGAGCTCAAGATGCCAAAAGCATTGCATCTATGAAAAGAATCACAGAATGGCCCGAGTTGGGAGGGACCTCAAGGATCACGAAGCTCCAAACCTGCAGCCACACGCAGGGCCACCAACCTCCACATTTCACAGCAGCCCAGGCTGCCCAGGGCCCCATCCAACCTGGCCTTGAACACCTCCAGGGATGGACGGGGCATCCACAGCCTCTCTGGGCAGCTGTTCCAGCACCTCACCACTCTCACAGCAAACAACTTCCCCCTGACATCCAACTGAAATCTCCCCTCCCTCAATTCCAACCATCCCCTTGTCCTGCTGCCATCTCCCCTTCCCAAGAGCTGACTCCCCTCCTGTCTGTAGGCTCCCTTTAGGTCCTGAAGGCTGCAATGATTCACCCCACAGCTTCTCTTCTCCATGCTGAACAAGCCCAGCTCCCTCAGCCTGTCTTTGTAGTGGAGGTGCTGCAGCCCCTGCTCATCTTTGTGGCTCCTCTGGACCCTCTCCAACAGCACTTTCCTCTTGTACTGGGACCCCCAGCCCTGGACACAGTGCTACAGATGGGGCCTCAGGACAATCACCTCCCAGTCCCTGCTGCCACCCCTCTGCTGATGGAGCCCAGGATCCCACTTGCTTTCCCAGCTGTAATCACACCCTGCTGGCTCATGGTCAGTTTTTCACCCCCCAGGACCCCCAGGTTGTTCTGTGCAGGGCTGCTCTCAAGGTCTGCTCCTCCCAGTCTGTATGGATGCCTGGGATTCCTCTGGCCCAAGTGCCAAACCTCGCACTTTGCTGCGTTGAACCTCATTCGATTCTCCCAGGCCCACCTTTCAAGTCAAAGATGATCTCTTTTTTCACTTTGCTGCCTCTGGCACATGGCTGCTGTGCTGGGAGCTGTGCTGAGTGCCAGGAAAGGGAATGAGAGCGGAGTGAGCTTAGGGCCGGCCATGCAAACATAGCAGATATCTGCAGAGCTGCTGTGCTTTGGGCTGCTGCCTTGGAGCAGTCTGCTTTCCTTGGTTTGGATGCTCAGAGAAATGCAAACTTTCAGTTCTGTGTGTGTTCTTCTGCTTCCTTGAGCAGCAGCTCTGCCTGGCAGTGTTCTTTTCCCGTTTAGTTTTGCAGCAGATCATTACTTTCTCCCAGACAATCCTTATCACCACGTTACATGCTTGTGTCATGGTCATATTGGCCTTTTCATCTCTTGAAGGCTGCTTGTAAGCTTAATGCTGTGACAAACAGCCTGCTTAGCAGCCAGCAAAGCCGGGTAAGCACATTATGTATGCGCTGCATTGATTTCCTATTCAAGCCATCAGCTGTGAATGAGGCTCTGCACAACGTCAGTGAGAGCTGCAGCCTAGTGGAGGGGCTTTGCTGACAGTGGTGTGCTGGGTGCAGAGAACCATGCAGCCATAGAATGGCCTGGGTTGCAAAGGCCCACGATGATCACCCAGTCCCAACCCCCTGCTGTGTGCAGGTCTCCAACCAGCAGCCCAGGCTGCCCAGAGCCACATCCAGCCTGGCCTTGAATGCCTGCAGGGATGGGGCATCCACAGCCTCCTTGGGCAACCTGTTCCAGTGCCTCACCACCCTCTGGCTGAAAAACTTCCTCCTCATATCCAACCCAAACCTCCCCTGTCTCACTTTAAAGCCATTCCCCTTTTCCATCACCATCCACCCTCACAAACAGCCGTTCCCCCTCCTGTTTATCCTCTCCCTCCAAGCACTGGAAGGCCACAATGAGGTCTCCCCGCAGCCTTCTCTTCTCCAAGCCAAACAATCCCAGTTCCCTCAACCTTTCCTCACAGGAGAGCTGCTCAGCCCTCTGACCATCTCAGTGCCCTCCTCTGGACCCGCTCCAAGAGCTCCACGTCCTTCCTGTGCTGGGTTCCCCAGGCCTGGATGCAGTGCTGCAGATGTGGCCTCACAAGAGCCGAGCAGAGGGGGACAATCACCTCCCTGTCCCTACTGGCCACCCCTTTTTTCATGCAGCCCAGAACACAGCTGGGCAGAAGCACACCTGGGGCTCTGCACAACCAGTGTGCTTTCCTGTCAGCACAGATTTAAGGGTAATACATGCATTTCTGGAACAGCTTCCAGGAGGAGAGCCTTGCGCTTTGCCTACGGTCCCTTTTGTGTGTCTGTGATGGTAAGGGAGGGTGGGGAGGAAGGGGGAGCTGATGGATTATTTACTACAACTCAGCAGCGCACGGAAGAGCAGCTCACACCAGGCAGGGACAGCCCGGATGATTCAGCCCCAAATTGTTCTGTTTGTACTTTGGGGAAGGTGCTTCCCACTGCAGGCTCAGGTGTGCTGCTCACACCCGCATGGAGTGTGAGCAGCATCAGGGCCGTGCAAACGGAGCAGAGCTGATGCTGCTGGCTGTGTCTGCCATCACAGGGCAGCTGCTGCATGCAGCAGTGGCTGCTCTGCACACGATGCCTGGTTAGAAGGCAGTGCACGTGAAATTAGCAGTATATGAGGTACAACAAAGAGGTTTTGTTTCTGGCTGTTCGTGTTTTAAACGGAGATGACACAACATATTGAGAGCGCCCGAGCGCGTGAGCTTCCAGTTATTCTTAATTACAGTTAGGAGTTAATGCTAATTAGTACGAAGGAAATGTGTCAGACCCATGGGAAGCAGCCGCCGCATCAGAACGAGGGTGGTGCAGATTGTTGGGTATCGTGAGCGCAGCGTGGAAATGGGAAGCCAGAAGGAAGCAGTGATAGAGGCTGCAGTGCGGTGCTCACACCGGCGGATGTTCCACGTGCTCCTTTGCGGCCACAGAAAACTGCAGAGTGGTTCTGAGAAGCGGTTTCATTCAGTATTGCTAAGCTGAATCACAGGTACAGGTGGGAGGTGGTCCTCACACGGCTCTGCCCCTTCCCACGATTGTGGAGCAGAGCTGGGGCTCAGCGTGGGGGGAGGATGCAGTCCTAACCCTAACCCTAACCCCGATGGGGACACCGACCCACTGCCCCACAGGGAGCATCAATGGCACCGCAGTTCCAGGCTGATTCATGAGAGCACTTCAGCCCAGCAGCCACAGGCACAGACAGAAAACCATCATTCATGCTTCTTCTCATCCTGCGGGTGATAAGTCGTTCATTCAGAAGGCAGAAGCTCTTAATTAAGCTGGCGATGGGTGTCTCAGTCAGTAGTGACTACACAGCTTGTGCTGAGCATGGAGCAGCTGCGGTGGCAGTGGGTCTGGGTGTGCTGAGGGCGGTTCTTAGGATCCCGGAATCCTCTGGGTTGGAAAAAAACTTCAAGTGAGGCCAACCATCACAGAATCATGGAATGACAGAATGGTTTGGGTTGGAAGGGACCTCAAGGATGACGAAGCTCCAACCACCCTGTGCCATGCAGGGCCACCAACCTCCACATTTCACAGCAGCCCAGGCTGCCCAGGGCCCCATCCAACCTGGCCTTGAACACCTCCAGGGATGGACGGGGCATCCACAGCCTCTCTGGGCAGCTGTTCCAGCCCCATCACCACTCTCACAGCAAACAACTTCCCCCTCAATCTTCCATCCAACTGAAATCTGCCCTCCCCCAACTCCAAACCATTTCCCCTTGTCCTGCTGTTATCTCCCCTTCCCAAGAGCTGACTCCCCTCCTGTTTGTCGGCTCCCTTGAGGTCCTGAAGGCTGCAATGATTCACCCCGCAGCCTTCTCTTCTCCATGCTGAACAAGCCCAGCTCCCTCAGCCTGTCTTTGTAGTGGAGGTGCTGCAGCCCCCTTCTCATCTCTGTGGCTCCTCTGGACCCTCTCCAACAGCTCCCTGTCTTTCTTGTACTGGGACAGCAGCTGTCACTTGGTCTTGTTGGATGACATGAGACTGGATTCGACCCACTGATCCATCCTATCCAGATTCCTCAGCAGACCTTCCTACCCTCAGGCATATCAACACTTCAGCCTAAGTTGGTACCATCTGCAAAGTTCCTGAGGGTGCACTCCATTCCCTCATCCAGATCACCGATATAACTTTTAAACACTCAGCTGAGTCCTGGTGATCATCCACCAGCCAAGCTGAGCTCTGCTCACAGTGACTCTAAGTTCTTTAAGTTCTTTACTCAGAGAGTGGTGAGGTGCTGGAACAGCTGTCCAGAGAGGCTGTGGATGCCCCGTCCATCCCTGGAGGTGTTCAAGGCCAGGTTGGATGGGGCCCTGGGCAGCCTGGGCTGCTGTGAGATGTGGAGGTTGGTGTCCCTGCATGGTGCAGGGGGGTTGGAACTTCATGATCCTTGAGGTCCCTCCCAACCCGGGCCATTCTGTCATTCTGTGACTTCAGTCCTGAGAACCAGTGAGCTGTGCAGCCACGAGCATCCAAGCCACGAGCATCCAAGCCACGAGCATCCCATTTCAAGGACAGCAATGGGAAACAGCGTCAAACACTTCACTCAGCCCTCCTAGACAGCACTCACAGCCTTCCTCTCTTCTGCTGCACAGGTTCCTGTTGCAGGTGTCATGGAAGGGCTGATTTGGCAGCCCAGAAGGAGCCCTGCCCTGGAGCTGGTGCTGTGTCCATAGACACACAGTGATGCCTACAGCTGAGATGTGGGGATTTTGTATTCTGAGAGAAAAAGTAGCTTCACAGAATCCTAGAATGGCCTGGGTTGCAAAGGCCCACAGTGCTCATCCGGTTCCAACCCCCTGCTGTGTGCAGGTCACCAACCAGCAGACCAGGCTGCCCAGAGCCACATCCAGCCTGGCCTCGAATGCCTGCAGGGATGGGGCATCCACAGCCTCCTTGGGCAACCTGTTCCAGTGCCTCACCACCCTCTGGCTGAAAAACTTCCTCCTCATATCCAACCCAAACCTCCCCTGTCTCACTTTAAAGCCATTCCCTCTTGTCCCATCACCATCAGCCCATGCAAACAGCCGTTCCCCCTCCTCCAGGACCAATAGGGGACCTGATGTTTACACTCTCCCTTCAAATACTGGAAGGAATAGGTGGGCAGAGCTACTCATGACCTCTCTGAGACATCTCAAAGGTCTCCTCTGACTCATGAAGCAGCTGATGACAATCCTGCATGCAGGATGGGCCATCCCTGCCATCTGCCAGCGCAGCACGGCGGCAGCTGCGGCATGAGATGCTGCACACACGGCACCTGCGCTCCTGGAGGATGGAGTCACTGCTGTTGAGCTCGACGGGAATGAGGACCAAGCTGGCCAACTCTCAAGTTGCAGGGAGACGTTTGGTGCAATAAAGCACTCCGTCTGTACAGCAGCGAGGAAAAGCTGGGGCACTGCTGCAGGTTGCTGGAGCTGTCACGCTGAGCAGCGCTGCTGCTGAGGGCTGGAAGAGCAGCCCAAACGTAGCACCCTCGAGCACAGCACTGCTGCCAGTCGAGCTTTTTGTGCTCGCTGTCCTCAAATCGAGTCACTGCCCGTAGGAAGGTATTGCAGCCGAGTAGCAGCAGATGTGTGCAGAGCAGGAGCTGCTCCCCATGCAGGGCTCAGCACGGCGGGCGTCAGCACCTCATTCAGTGTGAGTGCTCTGCCGTGGCATTGCTCTGCTCAGGCCACGAGCTGCTCCTCATATTAATTCTAAGTTCTTTGCAGAGAGAGTGGTGAGGGACAGCTGCCCAGAGAGGCTGTGGATGCCCCGTCCATCCCTGGAGGTGTTGGAGGCCAGGTTGGATGGGGCCCTGGGCAGCCTGGGCTGCTGTGAAATGTGGAGGTTGGTGGCCCTGCCTGTGGCTGCAGGTTTGGAAACTTCGTCATCCTTGAGGTCCCTTCCAACCCTGGCCATTCTGTGATTCTGTGATTCAGCACCCTATGGGCAGAGGGCTTTCAGTGGGGATCAGAAAGGTGAGCTTTGTCAGGGTTGGGGCTCTGCCTTTGGGCTTCGTGAGGACGATGTCAGAAGGCAATGTTAGGTCAACCACAGCGAGGAGCTGGATGTAACTGCTGCAGGCAGGTGAGATTTGCAGAAGCAGTGCCCGTGTCTTGGGCTGCATAACCATCAAAATCTCTGCAGAGTGCAGCCTGAGCGTGGTCCACTTGTAGGACAAGTGTGTGTTGGGAAAGCCTGACATCTGGGGAGCTCAGGTCAGCTGCTGGCTTTGTTCTCATCCAAATGAGTACGGCAGCATCGCCACAGCATCACTTGGCCCTGGGATGGGGCTCCCAGTGTGAGTCCTGGGTGGAGACTGTAAGAAGAAAACAAGAGTGGCACGATGAAAGTACAGATGGAGATGTCTGAGAGGACACGGTGTGATGCAATAGATTGGGGTGTGTTGATAACCCTGAGCTGGAAGGGCAGCCAGCATTGCCCATGCTGCAGGTAGAACCGTGTGCTGCTGCTGCTGACTTGTGAGCTGCCCACCTGCACTCTGATCACAGGAGGGTGCTGACAAATGCTGCACACACTGTTCCGCATCCTTCTGCTCCAGCAGGAGGACCAACTGCAGCCACCACGTACCCCAAATGAAGACAGTGCACAGCAGCACCCTCGCTAGGATGGGCACAGGATGGAACAGGACAGATTCAAGATGAGGATGCTGTCATAGTAGCTGTTCATTCGGAAGGGTTCTCGGTGATCTGTCCAAAGCACAGTTTGGTTTTGCCAGACAGAGAAACAGCACTAACTCAGTATTCAGGATCCTTCCTGGCCAAGAAGGCCAGCGGCATCCTTGCTCATAGCAGCAGCAGAGCAGGAGGTGCCCGTCCCTCTGCATGGCACTGCTGGGGCCGCAGCTCAGCGTTGGCCCCTCGCTGCCAGAGAGACGCTGAGGCCCTGCAGCGTCCAGAGAGGGGAGCGGAGCTGCGGGGGTCTGCAGCACAGCGCTGTGGGGAGGGAGGGATGGCTCTGTGCCACTGGTGAAAGGAGGCTGGATGAAGGAGGGGTTGGTCTCTGTCCGCAGGGAATGGGGGTGGGACAGGAGGGAATGGGCTCAGGGTGCGATGGGGAGGGTCGGGTTGGAGACTGGGAACAACCTGTGCTGCAAAGAGCGGCCAGCACTGCACAGCTGCCCAGGGCAGTGGGGAGTCCCCATCCCTGGGGTGTTCAGTGACCACAGGGACGTGGCAATTGGGGATGTGGGCAATGGGCACGGTGGGATGACATGGGCTGGACTTGGGATCCCAGAGGTCATTTCCAACCTCAGTGAGTCTGTGAGCTCGCTTCTCTTTATGCCAAGTCCTTGTCTTTGCTCACCCTGACCACATGTCAGGTTACCCCTTGCTCTGTTCTGCTGCCCACCGCACCTCTGGAGCACAGCCTGCTCGTGGTGCTGAGCCCTGCTGAGCCCCCACTTCCCCACAGCCCCCAGCCCCACTGCTCATCCCAATGCTGTGCCCACATGGGGATTGTTTGAAGGGTGCTGGCCCAGTCTGCTCTGCTCTGCTTAAAGTGGGGGTTGGCACAGATTGGTTCTGGGGACCAAGACAGCTTTGTGATGGGGCTGCTCGTACCCCATGTGGTTTATCCCCACTGCCTGCAAATCCCACACAAACCCTGAACCCTTAAGGCTGCGAGGGACCCATATCCATACATAGAACTTCAGTGGACCGAGGTTTAGGAGTGCTTTTGCCTTTAGCCTGCCCAAGTTAGGGTCCTCGTGTGGACACAGTTTGGTTGCATGGAGGATGTCTGTGTGTTGTCAGTACCTCCATTTCCTTCTGCTCGCTCTGCCTGCAGTGTTTGCACTGTGCCTCCAGTTCAGTGCCCTTAAACACTCTCCATCTGTCTCCTTGCCAAGGTGGGTCAAATCCACAGTGTAGAATTCGGATTTTCTGGGGCTTGTTTTTATTATTTATAGAAATATGCATTGTTCTTTCCTGAATACATATGGGGTGAGACACAGACGTAACGTTCTTTAATCTCCTTCTGTTCAAGCTGAGGGGGATTCCAGGTCTCCCTGTTCCTTCTCAGTGTGTGCTGCAGCCGATGGCAGCGGTGCCCCTCACTCTGACACCCTCTGCTCACCCCTGCTTTCCCCTCGGATGGCACAGAGCACATATTGCAGAGCTGCAGTCCATCCCCAGCACTGCTGCATGCTCTGCTCTGATGGCAGCACAGAACAGCAGCATTCCCACGGTGACATCTGTAAGTCAGCAGCGTGCATCACAGCCCGCTCTGCCTCCTCTTTGAGCAGTTTTCCTGCAGCACTCTGCAGGATGGGCTGTGCTCAACGGCCGCTCTCACATCAGGGCTGGAGGGGCTGATTGAGGTGCACCCATGGGAGGAGCTGCTTACACCCATCTGCTGCGCTGCCCTTCTGAGGATACGAATCCGGCACCAGCAGCTTCCTCCTCCAACTGATGCTGCAGAGCCTCATCTCTCTGTAGTGCTGTGATGTCCTCTTTTCCTCCACTCGGGCACTTGCAGGGCAGTGCGGCGCTGGCTCTGCTGCCCAGAGCTGTGGGTGCCCCATCCCTGGAGGTGCCCCAGGCTGTGGATGGGCCCTGGGCAGCCCAACATGAGGGGGAACCCAGCCCATGGCAGGGGTGGAATTGAATGATTATTAAGGTCCCTTCTAACCCTACCATTCTGGTGTTCTGTGATTCTATGATTTTCAGCACATACAGTGAGAGCTTTGATGTTTTCTTGGTAGCACTGATAGTTTAAAGTCCATCCAAAGCATATCGTAGACTTCTCATTCACTCACTGACCTCTTGTTTCGCAGAGTCATTCAGGTGGAAATTTGCTCTGAGATGCCCAGTCCAACCCCAGCCCATCCCACTGCCCACGTCCCCAAGTGCCACATCCCTGTGGTCACTGAACACCCCCAGGGATGGGGACTCCCCGCTGCCCTGGGCAGCTGTGCAGTGCTGACCTCTCTTTTGAGCACAGGCTGTTCCCAGTCTCCAACCCGACCCTCCCCATTGCACCCTGAGCCCATCCCCTGCCATCCCATTGCTGGTTAACTCCCCACATGCTACCCATTTGGTGTGTTTAAATAAAATGCATCCAGCACTGAAAATGTCCTGTGAAAACTCTCTGTGTTACAGTTGGGAAGGTGCTGCTCTTCACTAAGAGGCTTTCTCACCTTCTGCACTATTTGGTCTTCAGAGTTTCTCAGGAACTCAGCCCACGTTTCACCTAGGAATGAACAGTATTGGCTTTGGGTGTCTGCAGTGCTTTCGACCATTGCTGGATGGGATCTGATCCCAAACATCACATCCTGAACGTGATTTCAAGCATCACAACCTGAATGTGATCCCCAATATTCCATCCTGAATGTGATCCCAAATATTCCCTCCTGAATGTGATCCCAAATGGCACCATCTGAATGTGACTCCAAATATTCCATCCTGAATGTGATCCCCAATATTCCATCCTGAATGTGATCGTAAATGACACAAACTGAATGTGACTCCAAATGTTCCATCCTGAATGTGACTCCAAATGGCACAACCTGAATGTGATCCCAAATGGCACAACCTGAATGTGATCCTAAATGGCACAACCTGAATGTGATCCCAAATACTCCATCCTGAATGTGACCCCAAACAACACATCCTTCCTTGGGTTCTGGGGAACCTTGGAAGGTTGTGTGTGTGTATGTGGCTGGAAGGTGGTTTCTTTTGGGGGAAGAGTTGCTTCTTGTGTGCCACTTTGCTTTTGACGTAGTTCATAATCAGTGCCTTGATGAGCTGCCTCCTCCCTGAATTAAACAGCAAGCACTGCTGATGATAATCAGGGCCTTGGGATGAGCTGTGAGCACAAACAGGCTCCTTTTCAGCCCCTTCCCCTCTTCCTGCTGTCCTCTGCTTCCATTGCAGGAGCACCACTATGACAGCGTTTCCAGGGGCGTCTGCTCAGTCTCTGTGGAGCCCCAGGTGGATTCTTTCTCCATTTGGGATGGGACTTTTCCCCAGTTTCCCTGACAGGGAACCCCTGGCTGCCCAGCTGGGGGGCTGTTGGAGGACAGGAGCACAGCCTTCAGTAGGGATGTGCCTCTCAGAGCCTCAGGAGGGCTGATGCAGTGGATCCCAGACCCCTGGGGCACACACAGCACACACTCATTGGTGGCAGAAGCTGAAGTGTTTGGTGTGCAAGTCCAAGGGTGACTGGAGGTCTCTTATCCTAAAGCTTCGCCTGCTGGGAGCTGAGTGGGCAGGGATGGAAGCCTCGTGCTGCCCCGTGGGCACCCTCACTGCTCTGCAGGACGGGTTTCATGGGGACCCATTTGTGCTCTCCCAGCAATCCCAGCTGCGGTGCAAGGCTGGCTCTGGTCAGAGGCAGCTTCTGGAGTGCAGATTGGGAACAGCTGGGCTCTGTGTTCTGGTCTTGGTTTTCTGGGGCAGAGAGGAAAGCTTGTTCATAAGGGCCTGGACTGACGCATTGTGCAGCAGGGAATGAGCAGCTTTATACCATTCTGTCACTGCTGTGGGTCTGCAGCACCCTGGGGTGTGAGTAGCTTTACTGGGAAAGGTCCATCCTCCCATCTTCCAGCTCCATCACACACATCTGAACTCAGGGTGTTCTTGAGCAGAGTCCATCACAAAGCTGCCCGTGAGCAACCTGCCACCAGCAGCACCCCTTCCTGTGCTTCCTGCATCGTTACTGCTGGGAAGTTGTGGCACCTTTGAAGCATTCAAAGGAACGAGCAAGCAAGTCCATAGGACCAGCTGTGCCCTCAGCTGTGTTTGCTGGGCCCTTAGAATTGTGGAATGGTGTAGGTTGGACAAGACCTATAGGGTCATCAGGTCCAGCCATCAACCCAGCCATGCTGAGCCCACCCCAACCACATCCACACATTGGGATGGGACTCAACTGCCTCCTGGGCAGCTTCCTCCAGTGCTGATGTTATCTTGAACATCCCTTGGCACAACTTGGGGCCATTTCTTCTCATCCCATCGCCTGGGAGAAGAAAGAAGAGCCCAACTCCACCGCACTGCATCCTCTCTGAGGTCACTGCAGTGCAAACACGCGGCCTCCTGACCTCCCAGGCATCCTCCTGGGGCTCTGCTGCTGCCCCACGTCCCCCGGAGCTGTGCAGCATCTCCTCCTCCTCCCAGAGGACGTGACTCACATCCGGGCTGTGGGTGTTGGCCCGTGGGCTCTGGGCTGTCCCTGGGAGCGGTGCAGATGTGTGCAGTCCCGGAGCCAGCGGTGCCGTTCACCTGACAAAATGTGGGCTGTCGTTTCAGCGTGGGGTGAATCAGCCCCATTGACTTCACCCAGCAGCTCCATTGAGTCTGAAAGCAGCCCGGCACCTAGAGGTGCTGCTTTCTGCAGCCCACGTCCGACTGCGTGCTCCCACCCTGCGGTGCAGGGAGAGGAAGGAGGCTTCAATCGGGACTTGGCTGCATTTCTGCTCATTCCTCTCCTGTCCGCCCGCTGTGGCGCTGCTGCTCAGAGCCCAGGGGCTGCCTGTGCCTTCTGCTGGCCGTCCTGCCAGCCCTTCTCCATCCCTGCTCTCCCCACACTCTGCCTTTCTCCTCCCCAATTTTTCAGACCATTTCTCCAGCACCAAACGAGCCCAAATGCGCTCTTGCAACAGGTGGATGTGGTTACTGGGCACGGTGGGGATGGCTTGGGCTTGGATTTGGGACCCGAGAGGTCTTTTCCACCTGGATGTTTCTGTGATTCTCTGACTGCATTGAGCCTGCCCCAGGACAGACCCTCTTTAATCCCACTCTGCGCATCCACCTGACAGTGAGAAATGTGCCAGGGCAGCTCTTCGCTCACCCCGCAGCCTTTGTGCTCCCCTTGCTTTTTGTGAGCATGTCCTGTGAGAGAGTTCAGAAAGCTGAGCTGATGTCAGGGTCTGCATCACACAGCTGCCTTCCTGTGTTCAGGAGACCCGTTGTGTTCCAGCAGCAATCAGGTCTGTTCAGCACAATTAGCTCTCAAAAATCGTAGAACCGTAGAATGGCCTGGGTTGGAATGGATCACAGTGCTCATCTGCTTCCAACCCCCTGCTGTGTGCAGGGTCACCAAGAGACACACAGGGACACATAGATCCCCATAGAGACCCCTTTACAGACCCTTCCAACCCAACCATTCTGTGGTTCTGTCATCTTTAAGGACCCTTCCAACCCAACCATTCTGTGGTTCTGTCATCTTTAAGGACCCTTCCAACCCAACCATTCTGTGGTTCTGTCATCTTTAAGGACCCTTCCAACCCAACCATTCTGTGGTTCTGTCACCTTTAAGGACTCTTCCAACCCAACTGTTCTGTGATTCTGTCATCTTTAAGGACCCTTCCAACCCAACCATTCTGTGGTTCTGTCATCTTTGGGGACCCTTCCAACTCAACTGTTCTATGGTTCTGCAACGTTTAAGGACCCTTCCAACCCTAAGACATCCTGTCATTCTATGGGCTGTAAGGATCTATAAAACCCATCCCATGTTGTGTTTTTATGATTCTATGGCTCACAGCTCAGGATGTGAGACTTCTGGCTGCCATTACGAGCCACATGCTGCTGCTGTGGCCTCTCCTGGGAGCAGCTGTTAGCAATCCATTCCCAGTGGGATGTCCACAGCTCAGAAGAAGTCTTGCTGGGATTCATCCACACCTGGAGCATTGTTGCATGAGTTGTGTGACCAGTTTTCTAGATAGCTTTTTTTTTTTTTTTTTTTAATGCAGAATGCCTAAAATGTCCAGAATTATTGTGCGGAGTGAAATATCAGAGAAGTGCAAGGAGTCCTGCATTCATTTTAGTGGCAGCACTGTCCTGAGTCCTCAAGGCACCCCACACCTGCCTGCATTGTCTGCTGCGGTCACCTCCCCGTGGTCTGAGAGCAGCCCTGCACAGAAGGGCCTGGGGGTCCTGGGGGATGAAAAACTGACCATGAGCCAGCAGGGTGTGATTACAGCTCGGCAAGCAAGTGGGATCCTGGGCTCCATCAGCAGAGGGGTAGCAGCAGGGACTGGGAGGTGATTGTCCCTCTCTGCTCTGCTCTTGTGAGGCCCCGTCTGCAGCACTGCATCCAGGTCTGGGGGTCCCAATACAAGAAGAAAGTGCTGTTGGAGAGGGTCCAGAGGAGCCACAGAGATGATCAGGGGCTGCAGCACCTCCCCTATGAGGACAGGCTGAGGGAGCTGGGCTTGTTCAGCATGGAGAAGAGAAGCTGCGGGGTGAATCATTGCAGCCTTCAGGACCTCAAGGGAGCCGACAAACAGGAGGGGAGTCAGCTCTTGGGAAGGGGAGATAACAGCAGGACAAGGGGAAATGGTTTGAAACTGAATGAGGGCAGATTTCAGTTGGATGTGAGGGGGAAGTTGTTTTTTGTGAGAGCAGTGAGGTGCTGGAACAGCTGCCCAGAGAGGCTGTGGATGCCCCGTCCATCCCTGGAGGTGTTCAAGGCCAGGTTGGATGGGGCCCTGGGCAGCCTGGGCTGCTGTGAAATGTGGAGGTTGGTGGCCCCGCGTGTGGCTGCAGGTTTGGAGCTTCCTTGAGATCCTTGAGGTCCCTTCCAACCCAAACCATTCTGTCATTCTGCCTGGAGCACAGAGAGATGGAGCTGGGTCCTCCAGCATTCATGGCAGCACCGCAGGGCTCTGCCCAATGGGCCGTGATTCTCTGGAGCACCTCTGCTCAGGGCACAAGCAGCGAGGGGCTGCAGTGAGCCCACAGCTGTGGGGCTGCAGGGAGCTGACGTGTGTGTGGGATGGGGGCTGGTGTGGGTCGGGACTGGCACACGTGTGTGCAGGTCAGGGCTGGTGCCTGCTGTGTGGATGGAGGCTGACACACACGTGTGTGGATCAGGGCTTGCACATGTGTGTGGGTGAGGTGCTGGCAGGTCAGAGACGTGGGACATGTGTGTGGGTTGGAGCTGGTGTGCACACACACACACACACACGCACACAGACACACAGAGACACACACGTGTGCGGGTCGGCCCTGCAGTATGTGGGGAGGGGGCTGCAGGGCTGTATTCCCCCCCGTTCCCACCCCTCACACGTGTGGTGCTCGGGATGGGGATGACCCCGACCCACCCCCACCACCCCCCCATCACCGGCTTTTTCCGTTAGGTTCACAGAGAGCGCCTTTGTGAAAATAGGACAATGCATCGCGGCCCCCCCATTCATCCCCCCCCCCCCCCCCTTCCCAATGACAGACGGTTCCTTAGCAACGCCGGGGGGGCTCTAAGGGAAGATGGGAGCACCGGGATGAGGATATAAACTCCGTCGCTCCCCCTCCCGGAGCTCACCGAGGGGCCCCCTCCCTTTGTCTCACATCCCGGCTCTCCGCACGGAGCATCGCCCACGCCCCCCCCCTCTTTTCCCACCCCCCCCTCCCCCCCCCTCAAGCCACCCACCCTTCCACCGAGCACCGCGCTCCCCATCTCCCGGCCGAGGGCACCTGAGAGCCCGGAGAGGGTGGGGGTGGGGGGTGGAGGAGGGGATCGCAACCCCCCGCATGCGCCCGCAGGTGACCGCGGGGAGCCCGGAGCCCCCCGCCCGCCGCCGCCGTTGTGCTCCGACTGCGGGAGAGGGAGGGAGGGAGCGGCCGCTGCCCCGCTCCGCTGCGATGAGACGCTCCGTGGGAAGAGGAGGGCTCCCCGCAGCCGGCACGAAGCCCCCCGGCGCCCGGCAGCAT
Source organism: Phasianus colchicus (assembly GCF_987193195.1). NCBI lineage: Eukaryota > Metazoa > Chordata > Aves > Galliformes > Phasianidae > Phasianus > Phasianus colchicus. The sequence goes on from NC_143436.1 coordinate 545,873, forward strand.
GGTGCTGAGATCTAACCCCAGCGTCATTCTCTTGTGCTCTTTCCTGCCCAGCGACTACATCATCGAGGAGAAAACGGCCGTGCTGCAGAAGAGGGAGCATGAAGGATTCGGGTTTGTGTTGCGCGGGGCCAAAGGTAAGGAAGGAAGGGGGCTGCGGGGCTGCCGGGTTGTTGCGGGGTCGGGGGGGAGGGGGGGGGGGCGGCTGTGGGGCAGCGCTGCGTGACGCGGGGCTGCGCTCGGGGGCTGTGAGCGCTCCGCTGCCCGCACGGTGCGGGTTGTAGCCGTGCGTTGCACGAGGGCTCCCCGCTGCCCGTCGTGCACGGGGTGCAGCCGCCGTGTCCGCCGTGGTTTTTGCGGTCGTTGGGGTTTGGGGTTTTTTTTGGTTTGGCTTTTTTTTTAATGCGTGAAGTTTGGCGCTGTTCCGTGCGGTGGGGATCCCTCCTTTGGGGGGGGGGGGGAGAATAAAGGGGGGTTGGGGGGTTCAGCCCCGGCGCTGCTCGGGGGGGTGCGCGGCCCCTGCGGAGCCGCTCGTTGCCGCGGTGGTGGCTCCCAATGAACGGAGAGGTTTTTTCGCTACGATCGAAGGAATCCCTCCGGGTCCGAAGGGAACGTGCGCCGTTCGGCGATGCGCTCAGCCCTGCGGCGAGGGGCGGCTCCCCTCCGGCTGAAGGCTCGGGAGAGGCCGGGGGGCTGCGAGGTACGGAGCCGCGGGGCGGGCGGCTGCTGCTGCTGGTGCATCGCCGTGGGGAGCGGGGGGGAGAAGGGAGAAAGCGGCCCCTGGGGCTGAGAGCTGCGCTTGGGTGACGCTGTCGGGGCTCCGGAGCTGCTTTTGTGCTGCCCGAGCATCGATCCCTGGCGGTGGGTGTGCGGGGCTCCTCCACAACGCAGCGCCCGTCCGTCTGTGTGTGTGTGTGTGTTGTACGTGTGTGCCGTGTGTGTGTGTTGTACGTGTGTGATGTGTGTGTGTGTTGTACGTGTGTGACATGTGTGTGTGTTGTACGTGTGTGACATGTGTGTGTGTTGTACGTGTGTGATGTGTGTGTGTGTTGTATGTGTGTGATGTGTGTGTGTGTGTGTTGTACGTGTGTGCCATGTGTGTGTGTTGTACGTGTGTGATGTGTGTGTGTGTTGTACGTGTGTGCCATGTGTGTGTGTGTGTTGTACGTGTGTGACATGTGTGTGTGTGTGCCATATGTGTGTGCCGTGTGTTGTACGTGTGTGATGTGTGTGTGTTGTACGTGTGTGTGCGTGCGCCATACGTGTGTGTGTGCCATATGTGTGTATGTGTGTGTTGTGCGTGTGTGATGTGTGTGTGTATTGTATGTGTGTGACATGTGTGTGTGTGCGCCATACATGTGTGTGCCATACATGTGTGTGTGAGCCATATGTGTGTGTGACACGCGTGTGTAACGTGTGTGTGCCATATGTGTGTGTGACATGCGTGTGTGACATGTATGTATGCCATATATGTGTGTGACATACATGTGTGTGACACACGTATGTGTGTGACATACACGTGTGTGACCTGTGTGTGTGTGCCATGTGTGTTTGTTCTATACATGCATGTGCCAGACATGTGTGTGCCATACTTCATTGTGTGCCATATGTGTGTGTGCCATACGTGTGTGTGTGCATGTGTGCCATACATGTGTGCGTGCCATACGTGTGTGTGTGACATACGTGTGTGTGCCATACATGTGTGTGACTTCTGTATGTGTGCCATACTTGTATGTGTGCCATACGTGTGTGTGACATATGTGTGTGTGCCATACATGTATGTGCCAGATGTGTGTGTGCCAGACATGTGTGTGCCATACTTGTGTGTGTACCATACTTGTGTGTGTGTGCCATATGTGTGTGTGTGCCATACATATTTGTATGCCATACATGTGCATGAGCCATACGTGTGTGTGTGTGCCAAGTGTGTGTGTGCCATACATGTGTGTGTGAGCTATATGTGTGTGTGTGCCATGTGTGTGTGTGCCATATGTGTGTGTGTGCCAGATATGTGTGTGCCATACGTGTGTGCGTGTGCCATACATGTGTGCGTGCCATATGTGTGTGTGTGCCATACATGTGTGTGTGCCGTACACGTGTGTGTGCCAGGTGTGTCCATGTGCTGCCCTCACCACTCCGTGCAACACGGAGTGAAACTTCAGCCCTCAAAATGGCATCCGTTTCTTTGCTGGATCAGACTGGCAGCAATGAGGTTGGGGCAGACGTGGGGTAAATTTCCTCCTATTTCTGCCTTTTTTTATTTTCTCAGGCTCTGTGTCTTCCTTTGTGTGCCAGGGCTGGAGGGGAGGGCGGGGGACGGGGTGGGCAGTGCTGGAGAGTTCACAGTGGGACTGAGTGGGGTGACCCCACGTCCCCAACCCTTTGGGTTTGTAACACAGCGCCGAGACCCTGTGTCACTGCTGCTCACACTTCATTCGGGTCACAAAGCTGCGGTGTCTCTCGATGATGGGAGAAGGGAGGGAGAGAAGGCAGCGGAGCCCCTGCAGGGGGAAGGAGCATTGAAGTGAGGCACAGACTGGCGATCCCTGGAGGAGCCGCACTCAGTGCTGCAGAGGGTGGGGAGAGCCCAGCACAGTGCTGGAGGCTGGGATTGCCCGTAGGTGTGTCACAGCCCAGGTTTGGGGAGCCACTCCTTCATCACATCCCATCCCATCCTGTCCCGTTCCCTCCCATCCCATCCTGTCCCGTCTCATCCCGTGCCATCCAATCCCATCCCACCCCATCCTGTTCCATCTCTTCCCATTCCATCCTGTCCCATCCCATATGTCCTATTCAATCCCATCCCATATGTCCTATTCAATCCCATCCCATATGTCCTATTCAATCCCATCCCATCCTGTCCCATCCCTTCCTGTTCCATCTTATCCAATTCCATCTCAACCCATACAATCTCATCCCATCTTAAGCTATCCCATCCCATCCCATCCCATCCCATCCCATCCCATCCCATCCCATCCCATCCCATCCTGTCCCATCTCTTCCAATCCCTTCTTATACAATCTGATCCCATCCCATCCTGTCCCAACCCTTCCCATCTCATCTCTTCCAATCCCATCCCATCTTATCCCATCCCATCCCATCTCCATCTGCATCTGGCACCCAGACGGATGAGGGCAGACCCAGAAGAGTTTACTCAGAGGCTGTCCTGGGGCTGTGGATGGGACAGAGCAGGGACAGCCCCTGAATGGAGGTGGGAGGCAGCCAGGAGCATCTCGGTGTTCCCCAGCCCAGGGACACCACCACAACCCTGCACGTGCAAGGCTGGCAGTCCTGGGCTTGGAGTAATCAGAGACATTTCTTGGTTGTAATACCCCATCCTCCTTCTGTGCATGGGGCAACCTCCCTGCTGCCCCGAGCACAGCGCAGGCACTGCCCCTGCAGCAATGCCATTCACACAAGATCCACCCCCCCCTTCAGCAGGAATTCTATCCAGAGGCCACATCTGGGGTTCTACATCCAGGCCAGGACCCCCAGCACAGAGATGTGGGGCAGTGGGAGTGGGGCAGCTGCCGGAGCTGATGGCTTTGGGCACAGCAGTGATGAGCAGAGCTGTGCTTGGAGGCTGCCCACACGTGGCCTCGGGGGCTCTGTGTCCATGGAGGGGCTGTGAGTGACCCAGTGCAGCTGTCACACCCCAGCAGGGCCATCAGGAGGTCCCGTTTGTCACCCCCCTCCTCCCCATCCCTCTGTGCGGGATGCAGGACGCAGTCAGCACCATCCCAGCCCCACAGCTGATGGCATTCAGCATTTCAGAGCCGCTCCCATCACAAACTCCTGCTTCTTGTTGGCCACGCTTTCTGTGCTGAAAGGTTCCAGTTTGGTGTCCAGCATCATCTGTGTGTGTTCTCAGCCCCTCACGTGCAGAACTGCAGAGCTGCTGATGCTGAGACAAAGTTCCCTGGGTGAGCTCAGGGCTCCCAGCACCCAACGCTGCATTGCTCCACCTGCAGCCACACGTGGGGCAGGTTTGGTTTCCTTTCCTGCCCAATGGGCTCAGCAGCAGAACCTTTGCAGTGAGTGCTGGGAAGTGGTGGGGCAGCACAGCACGGTGAGCAGCTCGGTCCATCCGGGGTCTGGCAGAGATGGAAGGGGAATGGGAAGAGCTCATTGATGGCTTTTGTGCAGAGGAGGAGTGCTGTGACACTTGGTGACCCTTGGGATGAGCTCAGGTTGGGACTGGAGGATGTATTTGAAGCACTTCAGAAATCATCTGCATTGTTAAGGGCTGTGTCTTTGTTATGGAGATCCAGTCCAACCAGTGCAGCTTGGACATGGTAACGCTGCTATGACCGGTCCTATGCTTTAACCTGAGGAATTGAAGATCCTGGGAGGTGTAAAATGAACCTCTGTAGCTCCTCTTCTCCTCCAAACACACGTGCTCCAGCAGTGCTGTTGTCCACTGCCCAGCAGCAAGTCGTAGAATGGCAGAATCACCGAAGTTGGAAAGGACCACAAGGATGCACTGGATTCTGAGCATTGCTGTGTGCCCTGCTGCCCGCTGCCTGCACTCCAGCATGCCTTCAGGGGTTAAATAAACACCAGGCAGCTCAGCTGTTCTGCAGTAAATACAGCATTGAGCCCTATTTTATAATTTCCCTGGAGGTGTTCAAGGCAGGGTGGGATGGGGTCTAGTAGTAGATATGGAGGTTGCTGGCCCTGCATGCAGCAGAGGGGTTGGAGCTTGGAGATCTGTGAGGTCCCTTCCAATCCAAACCATTCCGTGTTTTTATGATGTTCCATTCTGTGCCTGTGCTTGCAGAGAAGTACCTGGGATCCCAACCATTTGCTCTACTCTCCATTAACTCACTGTATTTTTTCCACTGCTGAGCCTGGCTGGGTACACAAGGAACTTGTCTGCAAGGAGTTTTTGCAGGGTGTTTGCAGAGCCCCAAAGAGCTGCATCACGAAGGCTGTGCTGCTGCAAAGTCAGATCAGCCTGGGCTCACCATGCTGGCTTTTTTTTCACTGTGATGCTTCCTTGACTTCTGAGAAATGAAGTCCTGAGCTTCTGCAGGGAGCATTAGAGCTCACCATTAGGAAATTCTACCTCGTGACGCAGAGAATTTCTGTCATTTATCATAGAATCATAGAACCTTACAATGGCCTGGGTTGAAAAGGACCACAATGATCATCTGGTTCCAACCCCCTGGGCTCACTATGTGACACCAAGTATAACACATCACACCCCAAATACAACCAGTCCCCCCCAGGCTTCCCCAAGAGCTCAGAGGAGTGAACTGCTGCCCAGCTCTCCGCACACAGGGGTCCCACGGGGGGCTGTGCTGAACGGTGCCGAGGTCTCCTGCAGCTCTGCTGGCACAGCAGCCCCATGGATGCAGACGTGCAGGACAGCAGAGTGCCCCCAGGGGAGCTGGGGTGGCCAAGGTGAGCAGGAACACCCACAGAGCCATCGGCCAGGCTCACCGCAGAGCACAGCTGCGTCGTGGAGCTGGCCTCCAACCACTCTGCTCTCAGCACGTGTTGGCTGCAGGGCAGCTGGAAGAGATGCTGGGCGGAGGGCACTCACCAGCTTCCTTCCATAGAGGGCTGTGCCGTGGGAGGCGGTGATCTCAGCTCTCAACAAAGGGCAGAGAAGGACAGAATGGTTTGGGTTGGAAGGGACCTCAAGGATCTCAAGGAAGCTCCAAACCTGCAGCCACACACAGGGCCACCAACCTCCACATTTCACAGCAGCCCAGGCTGCCCAGGGCCCCATCCAACCTGGCCTTGAACACCTCCAGGGATGGACGGGGCATCCACAGCCTCTCTGGGCAGCTGTTCCAGCACCTCACCGCTCTCTCTGCAAACAACTTCCCCCTCACATCCAACTGAAATCTTCCTTCCCCAACTTCCAACCATTTCCCCTCGTCCTGCTGTTATCTCCCCTTTCCAAGAGCTGACTCCCCTCCTGTTTGTCGGCTCCCTTGAGGTCCTGAAGGCTGCAATGATTCACCCCGCAGCCTTCTCTTCTCCATGCTGAACAAGCCCAGCTCCCTCAGCCTCAGAGCTCCCCCAGAGCTCCGTGCCCTGGATCTGCCCTCCCAAACAAGCAGAGCACTGCAGGCTCTGTGTGCCCCCCGTTCCCAGAGCACCACCCCAACCCCAGGGCAGCTCTGCTCTGTGCCATCCATCGCAGCTCTTCCTGTCACCTGCACCTACAAACTCACTGAAGTGGGTCCAGGCGTTTGTGTGTTTCGGCACGAAGAATCCCCAAAATAGGAGCCTTCGGCTCCTGGGTCAGCAGATGACAACCATGCTGAGCTGCAATCCCAGCTGGGCTTCCACATCTGCACATCTGGAAGCTGTGCAGCTGGATGCTGAGCAGTGCAGCCACAGCACGACAGGGGAGGGAAGGGGAGAGGAGCATTGCAAAGTGAGTCATAGGATCCTAGAATGGCCTGGGTTGCAAAGGCCCACAGTGCTCATCCAGTTCCAACCCCCTGCTGTGTGCAGGTCACCAACCAGCAGCCCAGGCTGCCCAGAGCCACAGCCAGCCTGGCCTTGAATGCCTGCAGGGATGGGGCATCCACAGCCTCCTTGGGCAACCTGTTCCACTGCCTCACCACCCTCTGGCTGAAAAACTTCCTCCTCATATGCAACCTAAACCTCCCCTGTCTCACTTTAAAGCCATTCCCCCTTGTCCCATCACCATCCACCCTCACAAACAGCTGTTCCCCCTCCTGTTTTTATGCTCCCTTATTAGATTATTCTTCAATTCCAAATCTTTTAATTCAGTTTTACCCTTGCGAGTTGGATAGGGGGAGCCTCCTTAACTTTCATTTCCTTCCTGTGTGAATACTTAGAGATGAAGCATCACCCACAGTACACACTTGTGACCCAGGAGGACCTGGCTCCAGGCTGGGCTCTGCTCTGGGCTGCTGGGAGGCATCTGAGGTTGGGTTTCCTGGGAGCACCAGGAACATTTGGGCATCTTCATTGATGAGGATGCGGGCAGCTCTGAGCGTTGTGCGTCGCATTGGTTGCTTGTTCTGTTGATGCTGGGGCTCTGGGAAGTGAGCAGCTGCTGAGGAGAGCTTGGATGAGGTTCAGTTCATGGGATAGGACCAAAAAAGTGCTGGATGGGATGTGAGAGGCTGCAGGACATGGCAGGTGTCGATGAGAGAAGTGATTACCAGCAGGGATCTGGGGAAGGGGGGTTGGGATCATTGGAGGAGTCAACTCTTGGTCTTCAATGACCACAGGGATGTGGCACTTGGGGACGTGGGCAGTGGGATGGGTTGAGGTTGGGGTGGGGATCTCAGAGCTCTTTCCCGACCTCAACTATTCTGTGATTCTGTGAAATGGCCGCATTTCACAGATAACTGAAAGGGAACTGGGGAGCTTTTGGGGTCACCCATCAGTAACCTGTCCGGGGTCCCGGCAAGGCCAACATTGTCTGGGTAGCGGAATGGGAAATGCTGAGTTTGAACTCAGGTGCAGCAATACTGAGATGAATGGGGGAAAAGACTAACGAGGTGGATTGTTCATTTGGGAGGAAACCAGGGAGGTCAAAAGCAGTGCCAAGAAATGGGAGAAAGGATAGCAAGGTACGTGGAAGGTGTGAGCGGGGTTGCGTGGCACAGCATCAGCCGTGTTTGATCAGTGCAGCCCAGGTGGAGGCTATGAATCAGATCTGTGCTTCTGACCATCCCTGTGTGCCCTTGGTCCTGGCTGCACAGCTGCAGCTGGGTTGAGTGTCCTGGGATCTGCCCTGGGCTTGCTGGCAGGGTTGCTCCATGTGGCTGATATGTGTGGTTGTGGTTTATGGGCTGGATGGGCTCCTCCAGGGCAGAGCTGTGGCTGCTGGTTCCCTGCACAGCAGAGGATGCTCAATAAGGGCAAAGGGGAGGACTGTGCTAATTACAGACCTGTCAGTGTCACTGCACAGCCTGGCTGAATTACGGAGAAGATAATTCTGGGAGGTGATGCATGGAGCTGGGCTCTGCACTTGGGATGGGGCAACCTGGGTTATAGGTACGCACTGGGGGATGAGAGGCTGCAGAGCTGCCCCAGGAATGGGGTCTGGGGGCTCTGGTGAGTTGGTTCTGAAGCAGCAGTGGTGCCATGGAGCCAAAAGGGCCAGCAGTGCCATGGGGTGAAGCCGGCCATGGGGTCAGGGGAGGGGTGAGAGGGCAGGGGGTGTGAGGGGTGGTTGGGGCTCTGGGTTTGTTCAGCCCAGGGCAGAGGAGGCTGAGGGGGAGGACTCATGGTGACTCTACAGCCCCTCATGGCCCTACAGCCACCTCCTGGTTCCCATGGCCCTACAGCCCCCATGGCCCTACAGCCACTCTTGGCCCTACAGCCCCCATGGCCCTACAGCCACTCTTGGCCCTACAGCTCCTCGTGGCCCTACAGCTCCTCGTGGCCCTACAGCTCCTCGTGGCCCTACAATTCCTATGGCCCTACAGCTCCCCATGGCCCTACAGCTCCCCATGGCCCTACAGCTCCCCATGACCCTACAGCTCCTCATAGCCCTACAGTTCCTGTGGCCCTACAGCTCCTCATGGCTCTACAGTTCCTATGGCCCTACAGCTCCTTGTGGCCCTACAGTTCCTATGGCCCTAGAGCCATTCTTGGCCCTACAGCCCCTCATGGCCCTACAGCCCCTTGTGACCTACGGTAGGGAACTGCTTTAGCAGAGGTTGGGCTCACTGATCCCCTGGGATCCCTTCCAACCCTGTGGCTCTGTGTGTACAGCAGGAGGGCAGTGCTGTGTGTGATGCTGATGCTCCGTTTTGTGAAGTGCTGATATTCATGGACTGCGTGCCTCACTATCATGGTACAGATAACTCACATTTGCAGACCAGGTTCTCCCCGTTCCTCGTGTTTAGAGGCTCAGACAGCACATGAGGTCGTTCTGCCCTTAAACTCGTGTTCTTGTGGAGTTGTGGGAGCTGTTCTGCAGCTCCTGTCTGTTGCAGGTCAGATCTGTGGGTCCATTGAGCTCAGATTGTTGGAGGAACTCATTGGTGAGCAGTGATCCGAGGGGCTGAGCTGAATGCTGGGGAAGTCGTGAAGGGTCGTAGAATCCTAGAATGGCCTGGGTTGCAAAGGCCCACAGTGCTCACCTGGTTCCAACCCCCTGCTGTGTGCAGGTCGCCAACCAGCAGCCCAGGCTGCCCAGAGCCACATCCAGCCTGGCCTTGAATGCCTGCAGGGATGGGGCATCCACAGCCTCCTTGGGCAACCTGTTCCAGTGCCTCACCACCCTCTGGCTGAAAAACTTCCTCCTAAAAATCCCGAGTGGGAACTTTGCTGTAGGCTGAGGGTTCCAGAGCTGCTGGCTGTGCTGGGGCTGGGGCGGTGTGGGACTCCCAGGCTCTGTTCCAGGCATTTCTCTCCTCATCATACCACTTCTTCCTCACCTTGGCCAGCTTTACCCTCACTCAGAGAGTACTGAACGTTGGGAAAGAGCTCTGAGATCCCCAATCCAACCTCAGCCCATCCCACTGCCCACATCCCCAAGTGCCACATCCCTGTGGTCACTGAACACCCCCAGGGATGGGGGCTCCCCACTGCCCTGGGCAGCTGTGCAGTGCTGGCTGCTCTTTGCAGCACAGATTGTTCCCAGTCTCCAAGCTGGAATGGAAAGAACACGAAGGGAAGGAATAAGGAAGCCCTCTTGCTGGCCATCCAGCATCCCTCTCTTGTTCCAGGAGGGTGCAGGTCAGTCAGAACGTGGGGGGGTTGAGCACATCTCGTTCCCAACGTGTTGGTAGCTTTGCTGCTGTGTGGCAAAGTGATGTGGAACATCATCTCCTGTTTGTGCAGGCAGGGAGGGTGGGTTTATTGGCATTTCTGGTTTCAGGATGTGACAGTGCAGCTTTGCTGGGCGCTCCCACCCTGAGCTCCCAAATCAGAGCGGTGCCACTCACTGCAGCCCCATCCCCTCTCCTGTCCTGGAACTGCTGTGGTGCAGAGGGGGAGAGCTGAGTGCTCTGCTGGTGCCACAGCATCACAGAGTGCTTTTGGAAGATACCTTCTGCCTTTTCCCTGCCTGTGGAGCAGGCTGTGAGGTGGGCCCATCTGTCTGGGGATGTGTGATGCGATTGCAGGTGGTGAGGAAAGGGATCTGGAGCTCCTCCTGCACCCCCTCCTGGTGCTGCTCATCATACAGCCCTGGTGAGGCACATCCTGCTGTGCAGCGACACCTGAACCCAGCACAAAGGCAGCTCTGTCACAGTGCACAGCCCCAACCCCAGGCAGAATGTTGGAGAGCCACAGCTGGCCCCAAAGCCCAGCAGATCCTCTGTGCCCCTGCTGTGGGGCTCAGAGCCTGGCCAGGTGCATCACTTCTTAACACAGCTGGTGTTCCTCAACACCTGCAGCAGTCTCATGGCAAAGGAGCCCTTCTTCATCCCCTCACATCTCATCACACAGCTCCTGTCTGCTCTCAGCTGGGCAGCAGTGCAGGGTGGGTCGGGGCTGGGCAGTGTCAGAGCCCTCCTGGTCCAGCTGAGGCCATTCCTTGGACAAGGAATTGCTGTGGGACAGGGCAAAGTTTTACAGCTGGGAGTGCGATGGAACCAGAGGCTCCTTGGGCTGATGCAGGTGTCCATGAGTGAGTGGTTCTCTGCTTCTGAGCACTCCGGAAGCCCTGTGCTGGAGGGCATCGTAGTGCAGCATCACACAAAGATGCACTCATGGTCTGGGAGCATCGCTGGGATGCATCTCCTCTGCAGCCACCCAGCAGTGAGTGAGTGAGCTCCACTCCTGCATCCTAGTTGTTGTCCCCGTTCCATGCACGGCGCTGGGACGTGGAGGAGGCTTTGGGGACCTTCTGGCAGCAGTGCTACTCTGAGCACTCCTCATTTCTCAGGGGTTCTGGGGCCATCTCAGGGGGTCTGAGCTGGGGGACACTGCCACCGTGCTGTGGATCCTGCATGAAGCCAAGGCAGGCTGTGCATGCAAACCAATTCACAAAGGTTTTCCTGGGCTCCTGGACACCTCTGTCTGCAGAGCCTCAATCTCTGTCTCTATGTTTTGCAGCTGAAACCCCCATCGAGGAGTTCACCCCGACGCCAGCCTTCCCCGCGCTGCAGTACCTGGAATCCGTGGACGTGGAGGGCGTTGCGTGGAGAGCGGGGCTGCGAACGGGAGACTTCCTGATTGAGGTGAGCGTGGTGGGACGGGGCTGGCAGCCCCCCCGTGCTCTGCTGCTGTCCCTTAGCAGCAGCTCTGAGCGATGGGTAGCGAGCGCTGTTGAAGTGCTGGTGAAAATCCCCTGGTGAAAAAAACCTTTGGTGCAGTCGTCCAAGCAGATGCGTGCGCCCTGTGCTTGAGAAGGGCCGACAGGTTCCTTTCTGCTGGCTGAAATTATGGGGAAGGGTGGAACCTGGAGGAAGGACCCATTGGGTTCCGCCTCTGCAGGATTGTTTTGTGCTGATATTTACTGTGGCTCTGCCCAACGTGGTCCAACAGCTGGGGTCTAAAGAGGAAGCAGATCTGGTGGATGCTGCAGTCTGCCCGTATCTCCTGCTCGGCCCTTTTGGCAGTCCTGCAGGGGCTGCTCGGGGCCCTGGGGGCTGTGATGGAGGCAGAGGGTCCTGAGATGCCCCCAGCCTGATTTGCTGTGCTCTGTGCAGGGCTGCAGTGCCCTGGAGCTCACGGCCCCTGGGAGGGAGCGTGGTGAGGAGCGCTCCTCGTTAGCAGCCGCTTCGTCTCCCGGCGAGCGCAGCAGGGGACAGTTTGAAGGAGCAATTTGAAAGAGAGAGATAACGTTAATTTGTTAATGTGCACGGGGATTTTCATTGCTATAGGAGGGAAGTGTAGGAGAAATTACCGTGGTGCTTGAAAATGAAAATGATGTTCAGAATCTGTGCCAAATGGATACAGCAGGAATAGGCCAAGTCAGAGCCGGAGAAGGGGCTGTTGCAGAGCAGTGGGGAAGGAAGGGTTCTTAAATCTCTCGGTCTGCGTCTGCAACATCACTGCAAATGGACCCTGGAGCCTCTGGGAACTGCTGCAGGGGCAGCTGCAGAGCTGCCTTCCAATCCCTGCAGTTCTGGAACTCTGTGGATCCTCTGAGCCCCGCCGTGGGGACGGAGCAGCGCGCGCTGAGCGGATGGACGCGGTCAGGGATGGCACCAACATGGAGCAGGGTTTTGCTTTCTGGTGTTTTCCCATGCAAACATCCTAAGGTTTTAAACCAGTAAGGCAGCACGTTCTGTCTGCATCAGTCCAGTGTGGGGATGTGAGATGTGGAAGGAAAAAATCCTTTTCCCAGAGGCAGTGCAGCCCTGGCACTGCTGCCCAGAGCTGTGGGTGCCCCATCCCTACAGGTGCCCGAGGCCATGGATGGGCCCTGGGCAGCCCGAGCTGGGGGGCACACAGCCCACAGCAGGAGTTGGGCAGGGGGTTCCTTCAACCCAACCATCCTAGGATTCTATAATCTATAGCATTCCTTCCAACCCAACCATCCTGTGCTTCTGTGATTTTCAAGGATCCTTCCAACCCAACCCAATCATTTGAGGATTGTGTGATCTTTAAGGACCCTTCCAACCCAGCCATTCTGTGGTTCTCTCATCTGTAAGGACCCTTCCAACCCAACTGTTCTGTGCTTCTGTCATCTTTAAGGACCCTTCCAACCCAGCCATTCTGTGGTTCTGTCATCTTTAAGGATCCTTCCAACCCGGCTGTTCTGTGCTTCTGTCATCTTTAAGGACCCTTCCAACCCAACCATTCCATGGTTCTGCCATCTTTAAGGACCCTCCCAACCCAACCATTCAATAGTTCTGTGATCTTTAAGGACTCTTCCAACCCAACCGTTCTATGGTTCTCTGATCTTTAAGGACCCTTCCAACCCAACCATTCTATGGTTCTGTCATCTTTAAGGACCCTTCCAACCCAACCATTCTGTGGTTCTGTCATCTTTAAGGATCCTTCCAACCCAGCCATTCTGTGGTTCTGTCATCTTTAAGGATCCTTCCAACCCGGCTGTTCTGTGCTTCTGTCATCTTTAAGGACCCTTCCAACCCAACCATTCCATGGTTCTGCCATCTTTAAGGACCCTCCCAACCCAACCATTCAATAGTTCTGTGATCTTTAAGGACTCTTCCAACCCAACCGTTCTATGGTTCTCTGATCTTTAAGGACCCTTCCAACCCAACCATTCTATGGTTCTGTCATCTTTGGGGACCCTTCCAACCCAACCATTCTTTGATTCTACAACTGTACCAGCTGCAGAGGTGCTCCTGGTGCAGGGGGGGCTTTGCTGAGCCCAGCTGAAGCTCCCATTGAGAAATGCTCTTTTCCATGGGTGTTGGGCTGTGGTGGGCAGTGTTGGGCAGCAGGCTGTGCAGCACAGATCTCCCAGCTCTGTGGGATCTTTCTAGGAATGCTTCTTCCAGACACCTCTTCATCAACCCGCCCCAGCAAGCGGGTTAGAGAACGTGCTGCATTCAGATTGAAGCTGCACAGGCATTGAAAGTGTGGGACTCCGTGTCTGTCCCCACTGAGATTCATCTTCAGGCTTTTAGCTGTGAAGCTTTGTGGTATTGGAGATCTGTGCTGCACAGACGTATGTAAGGTGCTTTCGTGTCAGAGTTGGCAAATTCAAATAAAGAAATGGAGATGGGAAATGCTGGGAGGTGTTTCCTGGTGCAGCAGTTTTTGCTGACGGTGCTCCTTGTGAGTGCTGGGATTGCCTGGGCTGGGCATAATCACTCAGGTTGGAAAAGAGCTCTGAGATCCACAGTCCAACCCCAGCCCACCCCACCGCCCTCACCGACCACATCCCCACGTGCCACATCCCTACAGCCCTGAAACACCCCAGGGATGGGGATTCCCCTGCTGTCCTGTGCCACAATTTATTGCTCTGATAGCGCTGATGGGGTCATCAGAGCTCCTCTGCCTGTCATCATTCCTCTGCTCCTTTATGATTATGGCAGTTGGCATTGAATCATGTAATCCAGCAGCAGCAACCCGCTGTCATGTCTGCAGCTCTGCCTGCCCTGCAGTTCTCCTCCCTCTGACCCTTTCCAACACAGCCCAGCTCCCATCCCTGCAGAGCCTGGAGCTGCACAGTGCTCTGCCTCCAGCCCTGCATGCATCTGCCAACAGAAATGCAAGCGATGGGAGCCTGTTTGGAGTTTGGCCTTCATGGCTGATGCTGTGTCTGTGGCAGCAGCCAAGTGCTCCATCCTCCAGGAGCAGTTTGCAGCTCTCAGATACTGCAGCAGATCGGAATACCTGCCCCTTGTTCTCATTCCATGTCATCCCTGTGCAGTCCCTCAGTGTATTTCCATGAGCTGCCGCTCACTCTTGGCTTTAGTTTTTCATTTGCAGGCTGGCTGTGGCTCTGGGCAGCCTGGGCTGCTGGTTGGTGACCTGCACACAGCAGGGGGTTGGAACTGGATGAGCACTGTGGGCCTTTGCAACCCAGGCCATTCTAGGATCCTATGACTCACTTTGCAATGCTCCTCTCCCCTTCCCTCCCCTGTCGTGCTGTGGCTGCACTGCTCAGCATCCAGCTGCACAGCTTCCAGATGTGCAGATGTGGAAGCCCAGCTGGGATTGCAGCTCAGCATGGTTGTCATCTGCTGACCCAGGAGCCGAAGGCTCCTATTTTGGGGATTCTTCGTGCCGAAACACACAAACGCCTGGACCCACTTCAGTGAGTTTGTAGGTGCAGGTGACAGGAAGAGCTGCGATGGATGGCACAGAGCAGAGCTGCCCTGGGGTTGGGGTGGTGCTCTGGGAACGGGGGGCACACAGAGCCTGCAGTGCTCTGCTTGTTTGGGAGGGCAGATCCAGGGCACAGAGCTCTGGGGGAGCTCTGAGGCTGAGGGAGCTGGGCTTGTTCAGCATGGAGAAGAGAAGGCTGCGGGGTGAATCATTGCAGCCTTCAGGACCTCAAGGGAGCCAACAAACAGGAGGGGAGTCAGCTCTTGGAAAGGGGAGATAACAGCAGGACGAGGGGAAATGGTTGGAAGTTGGGGAAGGAAGATTTCAGTTGGATGTGAGGGGGAAGTTGTTTGCAGAGAGAGCGGTGAGGTGCTGGAACAGCTGCCCAGAGAGGCTGTGGATGCCCCGTCCATCCCTGGAGGTGTTCAAGGCCAGGTTGGATGGGGCCCTGGGCAGCCTGGGCTGCTGTGAAATGTGGAGGTTGGTGGCCCCGCGTGTGGCTGCAGGTTTGGAGCTTCCTTGAGATCCTTGAGGTCCCTTCCAACCCAAACCATTCTGTCCTTCTGTCCTTCTGTCCTTCTCTGCCCTTTGTTGAGAGCTGAGATCACCGCCTCCCACGGCACAGCCCTCTATGGAAGGAAGCTGGTGAGTGCCCTCCGCCCAGCATCTCTTCCAGCTGCCCTGCAGCCAACACGTGCTGAGAGCAGAGTGGTTGGAGGCCAGCTCCACGACGCAGCTGTGCTCTGCGGTGAGCCTGGCCGATGGCTCTGTGGGTGTTCCTGCTCACCTTGGCCACCCCAGCTCCCCTGGGGGCACTCTGCTGTCCTGCACGTCTGCATCCATGGGGCTGCTGTGCCAGCAGAGCTGCAGGAGACCTCGGCACCGTTCAGCACAGCCCCCCGTGGGACCCCTGTGTGCGGAGAGCTGGGCAGCAGTTCACTCCTCTGAGCTCTTGGGGAAGCCTGGGGGGGACTGGTTGTATTTGGGGTGTGATGTGTTATACTTGGTGTCACATAGTGAGCTCAGGGTGTCACATAGGGAGCTCAGGATGTGAGATAATGGTGCTTGGGGTATCACATATTGAGCCCAGGGTGTCACATAGTGAGCTCAGGGTGTCAGATATTGAACCCAGGGTGTCACATATTGAGCTCAGAGTGTCGTACTGTGCTCAGGGTGTGAGATAATGGTGCTCAGGGTGTCACAGTGTGCTCAGGGTGTGACATATTGTGCTCAGGATGTGAGAGAACGATGCTCAGGGTTTCATGTGTTAAGCTCAAGGTGTCACATTTTGTGCTCAGGGTGTCACATATTGAGCCTGGGGTGTCACACAGTGCTCAGCTCTTTTCCAACCTGAATGACTCTGTGATCCGTGGTTAATCTTCATCAGCAGACATGCCTTCTCCCTGAACTTCATTTGGTCCCCATTGCCACCACAAGCTGTCCTTGCCCGGCCTCAGCTCCAGCTGCACTCCGACCTCCCACTGCTGCTCCCATGGCCTCCAGCAATGCCTGCATTGTTTTGGAGCTTCTCACTGCTCCTTCTTTCTGCACGTGTGCTCTGTGCGTTTCAGTTCATTTCAAAGTTTGATACCATGTTGAGCCTTCTGCAAAAACACCCCGTCTTCCTACACAGCAGGATGGGCTGTTCCTGAGATCCCAACATATCCCTTTCAAAACCAGCACTGTTTTCCCTCCTGCTGCTCCCCAGGAGCCACTTCCCAGCAGTTCCCCACGTAACCCAGAGCTGTCCCACCCTCAGCCCCAGCTCTGCACCCACCCTCTGGGCTGTTCCACACCACTGCAGCCTTCTGCCCTGAGCTCCCCCTCACTGCCAGCTTCCCCTGCTCTGATTCTGTTCCCCTGTTCTCTGGTGCTCCTCACTCAAAGCCCTTCTCCTCTCCATGCCATCAGATCAGTGAAGTGCTCACAGAGCTCTTCTCCCTCTGATAGTTACGGTCTTTCTGGTGGTCCCCCGTTGTGCTCCAGGATGGTGCCCAGGAGGGTCGTGGCTGGCAGCATTGGCAGCACAGCCTGGGGCTGCACTCCTTGGTGGGTCTTCATCTCAGCCAGAAGGATTCTTCTGAGCAGATTCAGCTGAGAACACTGCTGGAATTCACTGCATCTCCATCATCCCTGACCCCAAAGCAGTCGCCCTCGAGCTGCTCCAGGTTTTTCCTGGAGAAATCACCGCCAACCACCTGGATGAGCAACCAGGACTGCAAATCAGAAGGACAGAGGAGTCCCAAAATCTCCCATAGTGCTGCCAACCCCTGTCCTGAGCACACAGCAAATGTCCAGGACGGCTCTGGCTCATGGAGTCCCTGTGCTGTGCCTCCCTCAGGGCCAGCAGCCTCCCCAGTGACGTTGCCTGGGGTGATGAGCAAAGCCCTGAAATCGACTCCACACCTTTTGCCAGGACAAAACCACCCAGCAGAACCCAATTGTGGCTTTTCTTTCCTGAGCTCTGTTTTCCAAGATAGAGCTCTCTCTCCAGGTTTTTTTTGCCCCTCAGAAACCCCAGACCATGGAGATAAGAGAGTGTGGGGAAAGGAGGGCTGGGGAAGGGAAGGAAGATCGTGCTAGAGATCGTAGAATCATAGGATCATAGAATGTCTTGGGTTGCAAAGGCCCACAATGCTCATCTGGTTCCAACCCCCTGCTATGTGCAGGGTTGCCAACCAGCAGCCCAGGCTGCCCAGAGCCACATCCAGCCTGGCCTTGAATGCCTGCAGGGATGGGGCATCCACAGCCTCCTTGGGCAACCTGTTCCAGTGTGTCACTGGAGATGGTCCAGGCAAAATCAGTGCACACAAATCCTTGGGCCCCAGCAGGACAAACCACGAGTGCTGAGGGAGCTGCAGAGGTGACCGCTGAGCTGCTGTCATCTTGGAGAGCTCCTGGAGAATGGGAGAGATCCCTGCAGACTTTTGGAGAGCCAGTGTCGGACCCTTCTCCAAAAAGGGCAGTAAGGATCCGGGCACCTCCAGGCCTGTCAGCCTCATCTCCATCCTGAGAGATGGAGCAGTTCATCTTGGATGCCATCACCAAGCAAATGGGAGATAAGAAGGTGATCAGGAGCGGTCAGCACGGGTTCACCAAAGGGGAAGTCACACTGCACCAACCTGGAGCCATCTGCGATGCCATTGCTGGCTGGGGGCAGCAGTGGATGTGGTGCTGTGACTTCAGCACGGCGTCGGATGCCATCAGCCACAGCATCAGCGTAGGGGTGGATGAGAGGGCAGTGAGCTGGGCTGAGAGCTGATGATGGGCAGAGCTCAGAGGGCTGCGATAGCAGCGTGGAGTCTCGTGGGGCTGCAGTGAGAAGCACTTCCCAGGGGTGTGTGCTGGGTCTGGTATCATCCACCATCTCCATCAGTGACCTGGATGAAGGTCTGAATGCATCCACAGAGAGTTTGGGGTGGCACCCCATGGGGCTGCACTGCCATCCAGCGAGAGCAGAGCAGGCTGAGAGTGAGGCAGAGAGGAACCTGATGGGATCCTGAGCCTGGTGAGGAGCAGCCACAGCATCACAGCATCACCGAATGACCAAGGTTGGAAAAGACCTACAAGATCATCCAGTCCAGCCATCCACCCGTCACCAATAGTTCTCACTAAGCCATATCCCTCAACACAACGTTCCTTGATCACCTCCAGGCTCGGTGACTCCACCACCTCCCCAACAGCCCATTGCACTGCTTGCCCAGAGAGAAGATCAGTGTGAGTTGAGGCTGAGCTGACCAAAAGGAGCTCTGCAGAGAGGGAGCTGGGGGGTCAGCAGGCTGACTGTGAGCCAGCAGTGTGCCGTGGTGGCCAGGAAGGCCAATGGGACCCCAGGGTGTCTTACAAAGGAGGAAACCCCCACACCTCTCTGGGCAGCAGTGCTGTGGCTCTGCCATCCTCACAGCATGAAGTTCTCCCTCATGGTCAGACGGAACTCTCTGGGCTGCAGTCTGTGGCTGCTGCCCCTCATCCTGCCTCTGGGCACCATGAAACAGAGCCCGGCCCCCTCCTCCTGACCCCCACCCATCAGACATCCATCAGCACTGCTCAGATCCCCTCTCAGCCTTCTCTCCTCCAGCTGCACAGCCCTGGTGCTCTCAGCCTGTCCCCAGCAGGAGGTGCTCAAGGTCTTTATGCATCTTTGGGGCTCTCCACTGGGCTTCTGTGTAGGAGATCCCTGTCTCTCTGAACTGAGCCCAGCAGTGGGTGCAGTGCTCCAGGTGAGGTGTCCCAGCACAGAGCAGAGGTGCAGATCCTTTTCCCTGCTGGCTGCGCTGCTCTGGATGCCCCCAGGGTGCAGTTGGCTCTCTGTGCTTTGAGGGCGCAGTGCTGCCTCGTGGTGCTGCTCCCCACCAGCACCCCCAGGGGCTGGGCTCCATCCTTCCACCCCTCCAGCTTATACTGAAGATATGAGACCTCACACTTGAGCCCCGTGAGGTTCTCCTGTCCTGCTGCTCAGCCTGTCCCGGTCCCTCTGCACCCCATCCATCCATCCGCCACCAGAGGAATAGTGTTGGTGGGACGTTCTGTGCTCCTGTATGAATTTAATTTGACACCGTAACAAAAGAACTCGTGGCTCAATAGAAATGTGCAGCTGTGGGAGGACCTCTGCTGGCCAGGCTCCGTGCTGTGTGTGTGCAAAGCTCAGAGCATGGAGAGCAGCTCGAGGGTGGGAGAGCACCTCTCCTCCAGCACCGAGATTTTGGTCTTTGGGAATATCAATTTTACATAACGAAGAGAATCCGAGGGTTGTTTGAGGACACGTTGCTAAATGCAGCCCGAAAGTCAGGGGAAGAAAATGGCTGGGCAAGGCTTCACCCCACTGCATTGCGTTAATGGAGGAGCTGTTAAATTCCCCTCCATGTAAAGGTTAGCAAGGAGGGGAGAAGGAAACGCAGTTAATTCGAGCTGAGGTGTGTAGGAGGTTGGGAAGGGAAGCCAAAGGAAATATCAGAGGCCGATATGTAGAGACAAGAAGGCATTTTAGTGCAGTAGAAGCAAAGAAAAAAATAAATCTGGTAGAGATGCATTTCTATGTGTAAATGATAAAATCGTATATTCTGGTGCAAAAAGCAAAAAAAAAAAAAAAAAAAGGCAGAAATGTTCTGTTCTGAGTTTGGAACAAATCAGGAGGATGTATCTATCCATATGATGTGCTTGGAACAGAAAGTTTCCCAGCTGTAACCAAGGAGAAAGTGAGATAGTATTTGCTAAAAATAAAGGTACTCAAATTAACAGGCTTGGGAGCAGAAAGCAGCGCTGAGCTGTGAGCTGTCTGCAGCCTCATGCCTCACAACCTATGGAATCTTGAGGGCTGGAGGGGGCTGCTGCTCCTCTGATATGCTGAAGGCGTAAACCAGGAAGCTGCAGGTTGTGTAGATGAGGATCAGTGCCTGGGGAGGTCATGGAAGCACTCAGCTGGAGCACAGCGAAGACTTTGAGGAGGGCGGTGCAGTGCAGTCAGTGCAGGGCAGCTCACTGCCTTCCCCTGCCTTCACTGCAGGGCTGCTTAAAGCCAGGGCTGCGTTTACATCTTCTGCAAATCATAGAACCGTAGAATAACCGGGGTTGAGAAAGACCACAGTGCTCACCTGGTTCCAACCCCCTGCTGTGTGCAGGTCGCCAACCAGCAGCCCAGGCTGCCCAGAGCCACATCCAGCCTGGCCTTGGATGCCTGCAGGGATGGGGCATCCACAGCCTCCTTGGGCAACCTGTTCCACTGCCTCACCACCCTCTGGCTGAAAAACTTCCTCCTCATATCCAACCCAAACCTCCCCTGTCTCACTTTAAAGCCATTCCCCCTTGTCCTCTCACCATCCACCCTCACAAACAGCCGTTCCCCCTCCTGTTTATCCGCTCCCTTCAAGCACTGGAAGCCACAATGAGGTCTCCCCGCAGCCTTCTCTTCTCCAAGCCAAACAATCCCAGTTCCCTCAACCTTCCCTCATAGGAGAGCTGCTCCAGCCCTCTGATCATCTTATTGCCCTCCTCTGGACTCGTTCCACGAGCATCTTTCCTGAGAGCCATGTGGTTTGTAGATCCCTGTGACATCCCATGATGTCCTGCGATCCCACAGCCCAGCACTTCCAGCCATGCTTCAGAACTGTGCCAAGGGAATCGTGGTCTCGCAGAGTCATTTGGGTTGAAAAGAGCTTCTGAGATCCCCAATCCGACCCCACCCCATCCCACCGACCATTTCCCAAAGTGCCCCATCCCTGTGGTCATTGAACACCCCCAGGGGACTCCCCACCCCTGGCAGCTGTCTGGAGAAGGAATGTTTCCCATTGTCCAACCTGACCCCTCCCCTGGTGCTGCCCTGGAGCACTGTGTGAGAGCTGTGGGTGCCACCAGGTGGGAACGGCTCCCAGGGCAGCTTTGTTGCTGCACAACTTCTCCCAGCAGCGTGAGCACACAGAGGGTGCAGGAGAAGGGGTATGGGATGAGTCTGGAAAATGTAATGCAGCAGAAGATATGGGCTTCTCCGAGATAATTGCCTTAACATTAGCTGATTGCGTGGGATGTGGTGGAGATGTCTGAATTGTGTATGCAAGGGAAAAGCTTTAAGTGTCCTGTGAACTTGCAGAAAGAGTTGCAGCTTTGGAAGATGACTAAAACAATACTTTGTGCAGATCAGGAATTTGTACCACAGGGTGAATCTGAAGCTGCCGAGCAGAATTCAGAGAGGGGCCCTGAAAGGATTCAGGGCTCTGCAGGACTGATGGAGTCTGCCCATCTGAGTGCCTGAGGGCACAGCTCAGAGCCATGGGTTGGGTTGGGTTGAGTTGAGTTGTGTTGGGTTGGGTTGAGTTGGGTAGGTTGGATTGAGTTGGATTGGATTGGGTTGGGTTGTGTTAGGTTGGGTTGGGCTGGGTTGTGTTGGGTTGGGTAGGGCTGTGTTGTGTTGGGTTGGGTTGGGTTGGGCTGGGTTGGGTTGGGTTGTGTTAGGCTGTGTTGTGTTGGGCATGGTTGAGTTGGGTTGGATTGTGTTGGGTTGTGTTGGAAGGACCTACATCCCATCCTGTCCCACCTCTGCCTCCACCCGGGGGGCATTTTCACCTCCCAGTGCAGAGTGCAGGAGCTCACTGCAGGGCTCAGGATGGGCACAGACATTCCCCTGGGTAACCTTGATGGTGAATTATAGTGAAATCCCATTTTGATGCACTTCTGCACCAGTTTTTGCTATGCCCTGAGCATGAGTTTGCCTGGGAGGGGTGGGAAGGACAGTGTGGAGCTCAGGTTCTTCCAAGGAACTTGAGACCTGGAGAATCATGCAGGCTTCCTGCGGGTGGAGTGCTTTGGGGTGCTGAGAAGGTGAGGCTGGCAATCAGTTGTCAGAGCTCTGCTGTGAGCAGTGTGCAGGTTTGTTGTGCATCACAGAACCATCGTAGCATCCCAGCATGGTTGGGTTAGAAGGGACCTTATAAATCATAGAATCCCAGAATGGTTGGGTCAGAAGGGACCCCACAGCCCCCCAACCCCCTCCCTACCATGGGCTGGGTGCCCCCCAGCTCAGGCTGCCCAGAGCCCCATCCACAGCCTCAGGCACCTCTGGGGATGGGGCACCCACAGCTCTGAGCAGTGTCAGGACCTCAGCCCCTCTGGCATTCTGGTTGTTGCACCAGTTTCCTCCTGGTTGGTGGCCACAGCTCTGGAGAAGAGGAAAATTATTGTAGGCCTCAGAGCTCGCGTCTCTCTCATTAATACTTCTTATTCCTGGGGATCTGCACTGCTCTGGTGAGTTATTGTTAGGTCAGAATTCTCCTTACCTGCTGTGCTGAGAAGGCACACACCGCATAACGGAGGTACGGAGCGGAAAATGAGTGAGTCAGAACTCAGCCTTTACAATTTTCTGCTCGTACTGTGCATTTCCCTGCACTGCTTCTCACTGGTTCGTATCATGTGGATAATGAAGTGTCCAGAATGGACCACAGCACGCTTGCTGAAGCTGCCTGGATGGCATTTGTGTCATCCTTCTGCAATTCAGCATGACACTGTCACAACTTTGGATACCGGTCAGCATTAAACGATGCCATCCTTTCCAAGGGGATGGAGTTCAGCGAGAGCAGGGCAGGCTGACAGGGCAAGGGCAGCACGGAGCCCTGCACCTGGGGAGGAGCAGCCACACACTTCAGTGCAGGCTGGGGGCTGAGCTGCTGGGAAGAAGCCCTGCGGAGAAGGACCTGTGGGTTCTGGTGGCCAACAGTTGGCCAACGGTTGACCAGTGGTTGACCAATGGTTGACCAACAGTTGGCCAACGGTTGACCAGTGGTTGGCCAATGGTTGCCCAACAGTTGGCCAACGGTTGACCAGTGGTTGGCCATTAGTCAGCAGTGTGCCCAGGTGGCCATGAAGGCCAATGAGACCCTGGAGTGTGCTGCACGTAGTGTGGCCAGCAGGCAAGGGAAGTCCTCCTCCCCTCTTCTCTGCTCCAGAAAGGCCAAAGCTTGAGCATTCCTTCTCTGGAGATCATCAAACCTGCCTGCAGATCTCTCTTATCTTCTTCCCAGTCTGACTTCAGCTGGGAACATCTAGCTGTCCCCTCATTGCCGGCACCATGCTGGGACCCCTGAATGTGCACTGAGCACCGCAGAGGTGGCAGTTCCATGAGGAAGAAATTGTCTCAGAAGCTGTAGAGCAGCCAGAGGTGCCGTGCCCAGGTTTGTGTCTCAGGAATTGTTGGAATTCAGCCCACCGTGTGCAGCAGGGAGCAGCTCTCAGGAAAGCTGGGCAGTGTTTTCTTATGGCCCAACATCCCTCTGGAGATGGGGCCCATTACACAGGGGTTTGATTTAGCAGTATATGTAATTTACAGCACCAGCAGAAGTGGCAGCACAGCACGGTAGTTGCAACTTCTGGCACAGTACAGATGTGGTTCTCTTCACCAGTCTCTGTCCTCTGCTCTCCGTTATGGCACTGTGTCCCAAGTCGCCAGGAGGGCACAGATGAGCTGAAAGCACTTCAGATGGAGTTCTTTCTTTTACTGTTCAGTTCTGTGTTGGGTTTACCCACGTATACAGTCCCTCCCCTTGTATTGGTCCATATATAGAGTCATAGGCTCACAGAGCATTTTGTTTGGAAAAGACCTCTAAGATCATCTAGTCCCACCATCCACCTACCACCAATAGTTCCCCACTGCCCACGTCCCCAAGTGC
Source organism: Phasianus colchicus (assembly GCF_987193195.1). Lineage (NCBI taxonomy): Eukaryota > Metazoa > Chordata > Aves > Galliformes > Phasianidae > Phasianus > Phasianus colchicus. The sequence continues at coordinate 569,668 of NC_143436.1, forward strand.
CACATCCCTGTGGTCACTGAACACCCCAGGGATGGGGACTCCCCACTGCCCTGGGCAGCTGTGCAGTGCTGACCGCTCTCTGCAGCACAGGTTGTTCCCAGTCTCCAACCCGACCCTCCCCATTGCACCCTGAGCCCATTCCCTCCTGTCCCACCCCCATTCCCTGCGGATAGAGACCAACCCCTCCTTCATCCAGCCTCCTTTCACCAGTGGCACAGAGCGCTGAGTTCTCTCTGAGCCCCTCTGCCCCACACTGCCCCATCTTTCTCCCTCAGCCACTCCCCCCAGCACTGTGCTGCAGACACGGTGCAGTGCTGGCTCTGTGGTTATGGGGGCCATGTCAAAGGCCTCGCTAATCCAGACAGATGACATCAGCAGCCCTTCTCCCACCTGCTGGTGCAGTGACACCTTCACAGCAGCCATGGGTTGGTCAGGCAGGACCCACCCTTGGTGCAGCTGTGCTGGTCGTCCCGTATCACTTCCTTAGCACAGCTTCCAGGAGCCTCTGCCCCACGTTTTTCCCCAGCACAGAGCAGATGCTGGCAGGTTGGGAGTTCCCTGGGCCATCCTTTCCACCTTTCTTAAAAGTGGGTGCTTCTGCAGCCAAGGAGCAGCCATTGGCAGAATGAAGCTGTGCGGTGCACTCTGAGTTTGCCTTGGAGTTTTTTTAGGAGTGCCCCATCCATTGGGTGTGTTTGAAACACATTGGGCAAAAGGTTGTCTGGCCCCGTGGGTACCTTTTATGGATTGAATCATAGCACCAAAGAATTGTGAAGGTTGGAAAAGACTAAGGTGTCCACCACAACCCAACCAACTTTACGGGGTCAACCCAATGGGATCAGCCACCAGCCACCAGCCAACCAAACCCAAGCTACAGGGATGACCCTGTGGGGTCAACCACCACCCAACTGAACTCTATGGGATCAATTCCATGGGGTCAACCACTACTTCTAAGATCCCCAGTCCAACCCCAACCCATCCCACTGACCTTGTCCCCAAGCACCATATCCCCGTGGTTCCGGAACACCCCCAGGGATGGGGGTTGATGTGACCCAAGTGGAGGACCCAGCATTAGGTTGAACTTCATCCCATTGGCCTCAGCCCATCAATGCAGCCTGTCTGGACCCCTCTGTAGAGCCTTCCTGCCCTCCAGCAGGTGGGCTCTTCCTCACAGCTTCACGTTTTCCTCAACCCTGATCACAGGGAGATACAAACAGCTGAAAATCCACGTTTCCCTTCTATCCCTTGAGCGACCAGCAGAAGCCCCAGCAGCCAACCAGAGCACCAGGAGGACGGGGACATGCAGGGCCCCACCAGATGTGCCCCGGATCTCCTGGGGACGCGTGCTCAGGCAGTGCCATAACTGCTGGAGGAGGGGCTGAGGTCCCACTTTGCACTACAGGGTCACAGTGCCCCACTTCTGCACCTCTGTGTCAGAGTAACCTAAAAAACACGAGAGCTGCTGCCCTGCAGGATGGACGTGTTGGGATGATTAAAAATGAAACAGCACAGGCGTGTTCTGTCAGCATTTCTGTTCTTTATTTGGAAAGGAGCAGGGCGATGTGCACGTATCACATGCAGATGATGAAATATTTTCCACACCATTAGTAACCGAAGCTGTCAGCATCTCCCAGGTGGCGATTGTTCAGTTTGGGTGTTTTTTCATTGTAGGATGCTGGGGGATGCCAGGGGCTGGCAGAGCTGGGGAGGGGCAGAGACCGTCCCTGACAGCGGCACGCTGGTAGTGAAGGCAGCTGATAAAAAATTAAAGAGTGGAATATAATGAACACCATAAAATCTCATAGAACAGGCATGATTTCATTCTTGGAGGCATCAGATTTGTTTGATAAAGATCTCTATTTAGATGTAATAGATTTTTGTGGGGCTTTGTTTACTACAAAGCCCATGTTACACAAAATGAGTGTGGTCTGCTGAATGAGGGGTCCTGATGGGAAGCTGCCTGTAAGAGCTCAGCCCTGACTGCTTCTTCTGGTGGCCTCTGCAGGGTTGGTCCTGGACCTGCTGCTGCTCAGGGCTCTCTTGAACGTTGTAGAGCATAGAATTCAACGCGGGCAACTGTAGGGTCCTGCCCCTGGGGAGAAACAACATGTGGATCAGTACAGGTTGGGGGCTGATGTGCTGGAAGGGAGCTCCAAGGAGAAGGACCTGGTGGTCAACGGTTCATGAACAGCTGAAGAATGGTTGACCAGTGGTTGACCAACAGTTGACCAACGGTTGACCGATGGTTGACCAACAGTTGACCAGCGATTGACCAACAGTTGACCAATGGTTGACCAGCAGTTGACCAGTGACTGACCAATAGTTGACCAGTGGTTGACCAACGATGGACCAGGTGTTGACCACGAGCCAGCTGCGTGCCCTGGTGGCCCAGAAGGCCAATGGGGATCCCAGGGTGTATTGCACAGAGCGTGGCCAGCAGGGCATGGGGTGGCTCAGCTGCAGCACTGAGCCCAGTGTGGGGCTCCCCCAGTTCCAGGCAGACTGGGAACTGCTGGGACAGCCCAGCAGAGATGATTGTGTGTCACAATAACCCACATACTTCTAATTACGTAAACAACAACAGCGCAGTCTGCTCTGACAGTATTAGTAAAAGCTCCTTAGGCTTTAAGACGAAACGTCTCCTGCTGGAGTCGGAAGAGACAAAAAAGGAACGCTCGTGAGATGCCCAATCCTGCAGCTCTGGGGACAGCCCCATCTTTTGGTCCGTGCTGCTTCCAGCGCCGGGTGCTGCGGTGCAGAGGCAGTGCTGGTGGTGAGGGGTGCTGTGCAGCGAGGGCGTCACAAGAAGCAGCACCTGAACTCTGATCTCATGCTGGTTCAATACAGGAGCAGGTGGGGGAACTGTTGGTGTAGGTTTTTTTCTGTCTGTTTTTTTTTTTTTCTTTAAAGCAGTGGCAGTTACTGAGCAGTTGGAGCAAACATGCAGGGGTAGGGCTTAAATTCTTCATCTCTATCTCCTGGTGTTGACACCTGAGGCCTCTTTATATCCAAGCGGTTTCAAGACCAACTTCTGTCTTGAAATCGGGGAAAATTGAATGTAGCATGGGCTTCCCAAACACTGCCAACATCTTCACTCCTGGGAGCCTAAATAATAGGCACAAGCGCCAACACAGATGCTTTTATTCTTTGTAGTCAATCACTCCTCTCTTATTTGCCATCACTGATTTTCTCATTTCAAGAGTGCTGTCAGTCCTGGGACCGTTGCAAAAGTCAGTGCCAAAACGTGCCAGCCTGCCCCTCTTCTTTCACCCCGGGGCTGGAGCCGAACGCAGCTCCTCCAGCTGCAAGCCAGCCCAGCTGTGCCACCCCCACTCCAGGTGCTCACAAAGGAGCTCAGGGTGCCGTGCAGCCCCTGGCTGGGTTGTGTGCATGCAGCTGCACGCTGGAGGAGCAGAGATGCCGACCCATCCGCACCGGCGCCGCTGCCCACGGCTGCCTTTCTCTTTGCTGCCCAGGTGAACGGAGTCAACGTGGTGAAGGTGGGGCACAAGCAGGTGGTGTCGCTGATCCGCCAGGGGGGGAACCACCTGGTGATGAAGGTCGTCTCCGTCAGCCGCAAGCCTGAGTCAGAAGAGGTCGTTCGGAAGAAGGGTAGGTGGAGGGGGCTGCGCTGCTGATGGGGGGCTGAGCTGGGGGGTTGTTGGGGGCAGAGGGGGCTGCATTGCAGGGCTGCGTGCGTCACACTCTTGTGGGCAGGTAAACCTCTGCAGCACAGAACTGCCCCTGCTTTGGGGGTGTTGGGGCACAGTGTCAGGGTGCAGAACTGCCCTGGTTTGGAGTATGGGGGTGTTGGAGCACAGAGCTGCTCCTGCTTTGGGGTCTGGGGGTGTTGGGGCACAGAACTGCCCCTGGTTTGGGGTACAAAGGGTGTCAGGGTGTAGAACTGCCCCTGGTTTGGAGTATGGGGGTGTTGGAGCACAGAGGTGCCTCTGATTTGGGATACGAGGGTGTCAGGGCACAGAACTGCTCATGATTTGGGGTCTGGGGGTGTTGGGGCACAGAACTGTCTCTGGTTTGGAGTCTGAGGGTGTTGTGGCAGAGCTGCAGCTGGTTTGCAGTCTGGGGCTGTTGGAACACAGAACTGCCCATGGTTTGGAGTATGAGGGTGTCAGGATGTAGAACTGCCCCTGGTTCAGGGTCTGGGGGTGTTGGAGCACAGAGGTGCCTCTGGTTTGGGGTATGAGGGTGTCAGGGTGCATAACTGCTCCTGGTTTGGGGTCTGGGGGTGTTGGGGCACAGAACTGCCCCTGGTTGTGCACTGGCGTCAGGCCTTCTCCCCATCACCCCCGGGCACTGAGGGCAGAGTTGAGACCCTCACCCAGAGGGGGACAGAGGGATGCCCTCCCGGGATGGAGCAGCACTGCGGTGGAGGGCAGCTGTTGTGGGCACAGCCGGAGGGGTGCAGCGGGGGCAGAGCGGGGGCACATCTGGGAGCACGGGGGGGCTCTCCCTGCCCACCCCCACTCTCAGTGGGCAGCGGCGTGTCTGGGCGGCAGGGGGTCACTCGGAGAGCCGGGAGGAGGCAGAACCCTGAGCGCTGCATCGCATCGTCGCTGCACAAAGTGTGAGCCCTGAGGGGGGGGTCCGAGGCTCCGAGCCCGTGCGGGCAGCACCGCGCTGCCGCTGCTCCACCGCTCGCGGCCCCGTAGCCGAGCCCCAGCCCCGCGCTGCCCTCCGGCCGCGGCTCTGCGGGAGGGGCCGCGGCCGTCCCTGCAGCCAGGGATGCGCTCCTGCGGGTGCCGGCGTGGAGCCGTGTTTTCCCCTCGAATCCGCCCCGGTTGGGGTCTCTGATGCGGCGCCAGCACGAGCCCGGAGCTCCGGTTGCCATGGCAATGCCTGAGCGTTGAATCCAGGACTCAATCCGGTATTGTCACCGCGCGAGCGAGGAGGAGGCGCCGGGCGGAGAGGAGCAGCCTTCCTTCCACGCGTCCCCGCGCCGTGGGTCGGGGCATGGAGAACCCGAGGGCGTCCGGCCCGGACGGGGGACCCCCAGCGCCCGCCCCGTGTCCAGCGAGGAGCCGCCCCCCCCCAGAGCTGCGTTAGGGCGGCGGAGCCCGGATCCGGCGGAGGAGCGGAGGGTGGGTGCCGCGATCGGCGGGGGGCCGCGCCGGGGATGAAGGACTGAGCTGAGTTCCGGACTCGCCTCTTCTGCACCCCCCGCCCATGGCGCACGCGGAGGGGCCGCAGCTGCCGAAGCCGTGAGCCGAGGGCCGAGGCCCCGTCGCCCGGCACGGGGCAGAGCCGGGGATGTGAGCCGGACCGCGCTGCGCTGAGGGCGGCGGAGCCGGGCAGCGTGCAGCCCCCGGCCCGGCCCCGCACCACCAACACGATGAAGAAGTTCGCCTCCACGCGCAGCCTCAATAAAATCCTGCAGCAGTGCGATTCCTCGTCCCGCGAGTACGAGGAGATCCAGGCGGTGGAGAAGAAGTGGCACCTTCACCTGGCCACGCCTCGTAAGTTCCTGGACAAGAAGTGCAAAATGCCGTCTCTCTTCCTTTCAGCTCCGCCGCCTCCCAAGAGAGCGCCCAGCACCACGCTGACGCTGCGGTCCAAATCCATGACGGCTGAGCTGGAGGAGCTGGGTGAGCGGCGGGGCGGGGGGCGGCACGGGTGGGCGCACAGCGGGTGGGCGCACACAGCATCCGTCCCTTGTGCTCCTGGTGCTGGGGGGGGATGGGGAGGGGCTGGCTTGGGGCCGCGTGGAGCCATTGCAGCTCGTTGGGATGGGGCAGGGGGCCCCTGCGGGTTCGGACCCTTCGCTCGGGCTGCCTGCCCCCGTGTGCCGTGCCAGGTCAGAGCTGTAGCACGGCTGGGCCGGTGGAGACCTTACAGAACCACGGAATAGGGTTGGGACCCCCCCAACCCTACCTCTGCCGTGGGCTGGGTGCCCCCCACCAGGGCTCATCCGTGGCCTCGGGCACTTCTAGAGGTTGGGGCACTGCTCTGTGCCAGGACCCCCCCGCTGCCGCCTCCCCTTACACACACACACACACACGCTCCCTCACACATTTGCTGCCACGAAGCGTCCTGCCCACGGCTCCAGCTGCTTTGGCACCGCAGCTCACAGCTCCATCTCTGTGCTCTCTCCACCCCCTCCCTCCATCCCCACATCCGCGCGCCCCGTGACGAAGCTCTTCGCTCTCCCTCGTGTTGGTGACCCCCCCCCCGTTCCCCCCCCCCCCCCCCCCCCGAGCTCTCCCCTCCCCGTCCCCCCATCTCCCCCTTTGCACCCCACGGCTCTCACCATCCCTGGGCTGCTGCAGGGTGCGCTGCTGGTTCAGGGGCTGCAGCGCTGCCCTCCTGTCGGCGCTGAGCGGTGCCGGGGGGGTTTCCTCCGAGGGTCCGGAGCAGCCCGGAGCTGCGATACACGTGGGTTGGGCAGAGGGACCCGGCCCCGGCTTTGCTGCTTGCATTGAGGTCTTTGTGCGCGGCCGCGTTGGGCAGGGGGGCTGCACGTGGCCCTTCCTGGGGGGAACCCCCCTGGAGCCCCCCCTTTCCTCCCCTCCCGGGCGATGAGGAGAGCGCTGCGATTCATTCCGTGCTTTGTTTTCACCTCTCCCTGCGTCCCCGGCCCCGCAGGCGCTGCGCTGGCCTGCAGCCATCAGGCGGGGACGCAGAACGGCGCATTCTTTGCCGTTTCCTCGGCACAAACATCGCGCAGCCCCCGGGGTTGATATTCCCCCCCCCCCCACACACACACACCGCCCCGGTTCCTTCTTCTGAGGCAGTTCCGCACCGCTGGGGGGGGTGGAGGGGTGCAGGTGCAGGAGGTGCAGCGCTTCACCTCGCCCCGTGGCACCGCGTGCTGTGCGCGCGTTGTGCGAGCGCGGCTGCAGGAAAGGCCGAGGGGCACGCCGAGGCTGAGCCCTGGGGTTCCCCCCCTTCCCCCCCTCCGAGGTTTTCGCATCGCTGTGCCTTTGTGCCCCCTCGGTGCCCCCCAGGAGCCGGACGTGCGGCCCTGGCGGCGTTCCCTGCTCTCTTTGCCTCCTTCCGCCGTTCGGGTGGCTCGGAGCCGGGCCGGGGGGGAGGCGGCTCTGCGTTCTGATGGTGGGGACGTGGGGACGGTCGCCGCCTCTTCTCCCCGAAGCCCGTCCCCGTCCTGCAGCTCGCCCTGCGTGCCCGTAGCGATCCCTTTGCGCTGCCCGTGCTGCGCGCTGCGCCCGCCCCCTGGCCCAGCAGATCCCGGCAAAGCGCTGCCATCCCGCAGCCCCGGGGGTTCCGGAGGAGCTGTTTGGGGTGGGGGGGGGTCGGGGGGTGGCTCACGGCTCTCCTCGCTGCGGTGGGTTTCAGCCCGGCAGCGCGGGGCCGAGGTCAGGACAGAGCAGGCAGAGCTGGGACGGGAGCAGAACTGTGCATGCCATTCACGTGTTGTTTTGTTTCTTGATTCCAAGCCTCCATGCGGAGAAGAAAAGGGGGTGAGTGAAACTGCACATCCCGGGGCTCGGCCCGTCCCCCAGCCCCAGCCGTGGGGAGCGCCGGGGGGGGCTGATGGGGAGGAGGCAGAGCGAGGTCGGGACGAGGAGCTTTGGGGAGAGGTGCCCGGCAGCAGGCTGAGCACCCGGTGCTGGGGGGAAGCTGGATGTGGTGTGGGTTGGCGTGCGAGGCGTTTGACGAGGGATGGTGCAGAGATGAGAGGTTTCCCACCGAGGCTGGGAGCTGCAATGGGCTGCGGGGTGTGGAGCACGAGAGCTCTTTGCACAGCTGTGCCAAGTGCAGGGCTGCGTCCTGAGGGGAGAATCACAGCCAGCAAGGCTGGAAAAAAACCTCTGGGGTCACCAGTCCAACCCCCACGTCTCCAAGTGCCGCATCCCCATGGATTTGAACACCCCCAGGGATGGGGACTCCCCTCTGTCCTGGGCAGCTGTGCAGTGCTGACCGCTTTTTGGAGCTGAAATGTTGCCCAGCACTCTGCCGACCCCAGGGCAGCTCAGGGGTCTCAGTGGCAGAGACAGCGGACACCTCCCTGACCTCCTCTGCAGGAGCAGCACTCAGGTGGGGGTTCTGCAGATGTCTCCTGCTCTGGGACAATGGCAGGAGGCCAGCGGGGCTGTGCCATTAAGGCTGTGCCATCCAGGCTGTGCTATGAGGGCTGTGCCATCAGGGCTGTGCCAACAGTCCCGTGCCAATAGGACTGTGCCATCAGGGCTGAGCTATGAGGGCTGTGCTTCCAGAGCTGTGCCAGCAGGGCTGTGCCACCAGAGGTGTGCCATCAGGACGGTGCCAGCAGGGCTGTGCCACCAGAGCTGTGCCAATAGGACTGTGCCATCCGGGCTGTGCAATGAGGGCTGTGCCATCCCCATGCCGCACAGTGCCCCGGCGCGGTCCTTTCTCGCAGCCCGGAGGTTGGAGGGCTCACCTGAGAGGAGGACACCCCGGTGCCATTTGAGGGACAGAAAGCAGAACCCGAAGAGCGAGGCGGATGGAAGCTGGCGGAGCGTTTCTGCCGTCCCGGCCGCGGCTCCGCGCTCCCGTGCAGCTCCCGCAGCTCCTCCGCTCCCCGCCCACGGCCCTTCCGCGGGGCTGTGCCGCAATATAGCGGCGACGTCGTGCGGAGATCGCGGCTGCGGTGGGTCCGGAGTCTCCCCAAGGCTCAGCCCACCCCCCCTCCCCGCCTCCGGCACGGCGCTGCGGGGTCCCGGCCGCGGGGACGTCGGCACCCGGTGCTGCTGTGCGTGGCTGCCCGGTGCCGGGACGCAGCGCTGGGGATGGGAGCGGGGAGGAGGCGGCCCCCCGACCCCCCCCCGACCCCAGTGAAAGCTCACACGGACCCGCTGGGTCCTGGGCTCGGTGGGGGCTCTGGGCCGAAGGCTTTGCCCAACGCAGCCGTCCGCCCGGTTCGGGGGATTCGGTCTCCTTCGGAACAAGCTCCGCACGTTTCGCCGGTTCCGAATATCAAAAAGTGCAGCATCGCCGGTTCCGAATATCGCAGCGGACGCTGCCGGCTCCATCCCGTGGGGGTCCTGAGACCCACGGAGCTGCGGGGCGGGGGGCGGCCGAGCAGCGTTTCCCCACTCCGTGCCCCGTCTTGGCGGTGCGCTCGGCTCGGCTCGGGGGGGGAGGGGTTTGGGAATTGCCCCTCTGTCGCTGCCCCCGCTGACGGCCGCGCGTCTGTTTGGGGTTGCAGAGAAACTGGACGAGATCCTGGCGGCCGCCGAACCGGCGCTGAGGGCGGACATCGTGGAGGCGGATTCTCGGGCGGCCACGGTGAAACAACGCCCGACCAGCCGCCGCATCACCCCGGCGGAGATCAGTGTGAGAGAGGGGGCTGCGCCCGGGGGAGGGGTCGGAAGGGCGGGGGGGGGGGTTGGAGCGGTGCTGTGACCACGCGGTCGGGGTGGGAATGGGGCTGGAGGTGGGGAGGGATGAGGGCAGGGCGGCATTCCTGGGGGAGGGGGGGGAATCCTGGGCTCCATCAGCAGAGGGGTGGCAGCAGGGACCGGGAGGTGATTGCCCCTCTCTGCTTGTGAGGCCCCATCTGCAGCACTGTGTCCAGGTGTGGAGCCCCCAGTACAAAAAAGACAGGGAGCTGTTGGAGAGGGTCCAGAGGAGCCACAAAGATGAGCAGGGGCTGCAGCACCTCCCCTATGAGGACAGGCTGAGGGAGCTGGGCTTGTTCAGCATGGAGAAGAGAAGGCTGCGGGGTGAATCATTGCAGCCTTCAGGACCTCAAGGGAGCCTACAGACAGGAGGGGAGTCAGCTCTTGGAAAGGGGAGATAACAGCAGGACAAGGGGAAATGGTTTGGAGTTGGGGGAGGGCAGGTTGAGGTTGGATGGAAGATTGAGGGGGAAGTTGTTTTTTGTGAGAGCGGTGAGGTGCTGGAACAGCTGCTGAGAGAGGCTGTGGATGCCCCGTCCATCCCTGGAGGTGTTCAAGGCCAGGTTGGATGGGGCCCTGGGCAGCCTGGGCTGCTGTGAGATGTGGAGGTTGGTGGCCCTGCATGTGGCAGGGGGTTGGAGCTTCCTTGAGATCCTTGAGGTCCCTTCCAACCCAAACCATTCTGTCATTCTGTGGGGATGGAGGCGGCTGCTGGAGCAGGACGGCGATGGGGAGGGACAGGGTCTGGGCAGCAATGGGGTCACTGGAGGAGGGTTGTCTCCTTTTTTGGCCGCTTTTCGCCAAACATGCAGGATGGAAATTCCTTCTTTTTCCTTTCCAGTCCCTCTTTGAGCGGCAGGGCATGGCGGCCCATGCGGGGGTCCTGGCAGGAGCTGAGAAACCCCACGTGTCACTGCGCAAAGGGATCCCGAGGACCAAATCTGTAGGTAAGGCATGCGGGGGTCCCGGGGGGTCCCACACCCAACAGGGAGCTCGGCCCTCCCCATGAAGGTCTTGAAATGGGACCCCATAAAGTTCTCAAAATGGCATTCCATGAAGGTCTCAAAATGGGATCCCATGAAAGTCTCAAAATGGGACCCCATAAAGTTCTCAAAATGGGATCGCTTTGGGAGTTCTGCCCTGAGGATGTTGGGGCTGTGGTGGTGGCAGGGAAGGGTGAAGGGGGGAGTCTACAGAGATGAGGCTGCAGTGGGAGAAGGTGGGGGGGCAGAGGGAGGTGGTATTGGGGGCAGGGGGTGGGAAAAGAACAGATTGGGGGTGGTGGGACGATGGGCAAGGAGTGGTGGCACTTACAGACAAGAGGTGGTGGCATGATGGACAAGAGTTGGCACTATGGACAAGGGGTGGTGGCACTTATAGAAAAGAGGTGGTGGCACGATGGAGTAGAGGTGGTGGCATTTATAGTCAAGAGGTAGTGGCATCATGGGCAAGGAGTGGTGGCACCATGGAGAAGAGGTGGTGACACCATAGATAAGAGGTGGCAGGATGGGCAAGAAGTGGTTGGTACCATGGGCAAGGAGTGGTGGCACCATGGAGAAGAGATGGTGGCATTTGTAGTCAAGAGGAAGTGGCACCATGGGCAAGAAATGGTGGCACCATGGACGAGGAGCAGTGGCACCATGGAGAAGAAGTGGTGGCACTGTGGACAAGGCATGATGGCAGGGTGGACAGAAGGTGGGGGCACCATGAACAAGGCATGGCACCATGGACAAGAGCTTGATGGCTGTGTGAACAAGGAGTGGTGATAGGATGGACAAGGCATGGTGGCACATGGACAAGAGGTGGTGGCACTTATAGACAAGGCACAATGGCAGGATGGACAGGGGGAGGTGGCACTATGGACAAGAGCTGGTGGCACCATGGACAGGATTCATAGCACTTACAGACAAGAGATGGTGGTGCCGTGGAAAAGGAGTGATGGTACCATAGAGGAGGAGTGGTGGCACAATGGACAAGAGGTGGTGGCACCATGGATAAGAGGTGGCACCACAGAGGAGGAGTGATGGCACCATGGACAAGAGGTGTTGGCACCTACAGACAAGAGGTGGTGGCACCATGGAGGAGGAGCAGTGGCACCATGGACAAGAGGTGGTGGCAGGATGGACAAGGCACGATAGCAGGATGGGCAGGGGGTGGTGGCACTCATAGACAAGAAGTGATGGCACTATGGATAAGAGGTGGCAGGATGTGCAGAGGTGATGGTACCATGGACAAGAGGTGATGGCACTGTGAACAGGGCACGATGGCAGGATGGACAGGGGGCGGTGGCACCATGGACAAGGAGTAGTGGCACAATGGACAAGAAATGGCACAATGGACAAGAGCTGGTGGCAGGATGGACAGGGGGTTGTAGCACTTACAGAAGAGAGGTGGTTGTACCATGGGCAAGGAGTGGTGGTACCATAGAGGAGAAGTGGTGGCACCGTGGACAAGAGGTGACAGGATGGTCAAGAAGTGGTGGTACCATGGTCAAGGAGTGATGGCACCATGGACAATATGTGGTGGCACCTACAGACAAGAGGTGGTGGCACCATGGACAAGAGGTGACAGGATGGGCAAGGAGTGGTGGTACCATAGAGGAGAAGTGGTGGCACCATGGACAAGAGGTGGTGACATGATGGACAAGGCACGATGGCAGGATGGGCAGCGGGTGGTGGCACTTATAGACAAGGACTGATGACCATGGAGGAGTAGTGATGGCACCGTGGACAAGAGGTGGTGGCACCATGGATAAGAGGTGACAGGATGGGCAAGAGGTGGCTGTACCATGGTCAAGGAGTGGTGGCACTATGGAGGAGGAGTGGTGGCACCGTGGACAAGAGGTGGTGGCACCATGGATAATAGGTGACAGGATGGGCAAGAGGTGGCTGTACCATGGTCAAGGAGTGGTGGCACTATGGAGGAGGAGTGGTGGCACCGTGGACAAGAGGTGGTGGCACCATGGATAATAGGTGACAGGATGGGCAAGAGGTGGCTGTACCATGGTCAAGGAGTGGTGGCACTATGGAGGAGGAGTGGTGGCACCATGGGCAAGAGGTGGTGGCACTATGGACAAGGCATGAGGGCAAGATGGACAGGAGGTGGAGGCACAGTAGACAAGGAGTGGTGGCACTATGGAGGAGGAGTGGTGGCACCGTGGACAAGAGGTGGTGGCACCATGGGCAAGGCTGATGGCAGGATGGACAGGAGGTGGTGGCACAATGGACAGGAGGTGGTGGCCCCATGGCAGTACAGTGGCCTGGTTTTTGTTTTCTTTTCTGTGCTGTGTGTCACTGGGTTTCCCCTGTTGGTCCGTGGGGCTGCGCAGCGGGGCAGGAGCTGCGCCGGGTGCTCATCCCACGTGAGCCTTCGGATGCAGCGGTGATGCCAGAACTGATTGTGCCTTTAACGCACACTGTGAGCAGATAGGAAGCAAATTCTGCATAGAGACACAGCGGAGAGCGGCGTAATCCCAGTCAGGATGTAAGAGGAACCTGGCCAAGGCGAAGAGCCGCATGCAAAATGTGCTTTATTTTACGCACGGGGCCACGGGATTGCGGCGCATCTGCGCCTCCCATTTGTGTTTGTGTAAGAGCAGCTGCTGCCTGCGGTCCCACGTGAGGTGGGGCTGAGAGTTGTAGAAAGCCGGAGATAATGCAGTGTGTGTGTGTGATTAATCTGCAAAACAAACGGAGGAGATGAGCTCAGAAAGGAGGAGTGGGTGTTGAATGGACGGCTTCGCACCGTGCCGACAGCGCTGTGTTGTGGCCGCGGAGATGAGTGCTGTGCTGTGCTGTGCTGTGCTGTGCCTGGGGAGCACGGAGCACCCACAGCTGTCAGGGGTGTGCAGGGGGAGGGCAGCAGTGTGTGCTCCTTGTGCACGAGATGTCTGTTTTGTTCGGGTGAAACGCTCGTGAGCAGAGGCTGCTTGAGGTTCAGTCAAGCTCCAGGTTGTTTTGAAGGGGAGCTGTTGTGTGAAATAGCATCTCAGCTCAGAGGCACGTCATGAAGCAGAACAGGATTTGTTAAATGCGAGATCCGTGCCTTAAGGAATCACAGAATCACAGAATCACAGAATCACTAAGGTTGGAAAAGACCTATAAGATCATCCAGTCCAACCATCCACCTGTCACCAATGGTTCTCATTAAACCATATCCCTCAACACAACATCCAAACGTTCCTTGAACACCTCCAGGGAAGGGGACTCCACCACCTCTCTGTGCAGCCCATTCCAGTGCCTGACCACCCTTTCAGAGAAGTAGTAATTCCTAATATCCAGCCTGAATCTTCCCTGGCGAAGCTTGAAACCATTCCCTCTAGTCCTATCACCAGTTACACGAGAGAAGAGGCCGACCCCCAGCTCGCTACAACCTCCCTTCAGGTAGTTATAGAGAGCAATAAGGTCTCCCCTGCGCCTCCTCTTCTCCAGACTGAACAATCCCAGCTCCCTCAGCCGCTCCTCATAAGGCCTGTGCTCCAGACCCCTCACCAGCTTTGTTGCCCTTCTTTGAACACGCTCCAGGGCCTCAATGTCTTTCTTGCAGTGAGGGGCCCAGAACTGGACACAGTACTCAAGGTGTGGCCTCACCAGAGCTGAGTACAGGGGAACAATTACTTCCCTACTCCTGCTGGTCACACTGCTTCTGATACAAGCCAGAATGCCATTGGCCTTCTTGGCCACCCGGGCACACTGCTGGCTCATGTTTAGCCGGGCGTCAACCAACACCCATTTCTGGGTTCAGTTCATTTCTGGTTGTGAAAACAGCCTGTGGCTCAATGGATCTGGCTGAACCCACACGTGGTGCAGTGGTGCAGAGGAGTTACGGAACCGTGGACCCGTTGCTGGTTGGGCTGGAAAGGACTGTGAGCGGCGTGGGGTCCAATGCAGCAGGCAGGGATTGCTGCAGGCAGCACCGGGCAGCAGTGCCCATCCCTCTCCCCTCTCACTGCAATGGATTCCTTGCTAAGGGAGCCTGGAAGTCGATCGGGTTGGGTTACATCTCATAGGATTGGCTGAAATAGAAAACAGCCAAGCCTGAGTGCTGGGGATGGGGATGCACTCACATTTATGTGATGCAATCACATTTATGGCCTTGCTGTTGTATTTCTTGGGCTGCTGTGGCTGTAAGAGATTAAAAGAGCCCTCTGTGAGCCGTGGTGTGACAGTGTGACACCAACAGTGTGACTCCCAGTGTGACACCCATGGCAACAGGCAGGCTGTGCATACAGGAGGGCTTTGGGGCTTCGGTGGGGGGCTCGGTGCTGTCAGCACGTGGAGCACTGCGTGGCTGCACAGCAATCCAGGGCAGAAGGTCAGAGAGGTTGACATCAGCATCTCAGCATTTCTTGAGGCAAAAGGAATTAAGGAAGGCCTGCCTTGCTGCAAAGGGAGGCAACAGTTCCACGGGCTGCATGGAGCACCCCACGGGGAGGGGTCCTGGAAGGAAGGGGTCAGGAACAGCGATGGGATGGAGGGGTGGGGGTGGCCCCGTGGTGTGGATTGGTTACTGGGAATGGTTCCCAGGTGAAAGCTCTGCGTTGCATTCCCATGGGGATTGAGGCTGTTATGGCAACGAAAGCATCACGGCTGTGTTTGCCAGAGCCAGCAGTGCTGCGCTCTGTGCTGCGGTTGGACGTCTTGCTGGAGGATTCCTTGGAGCTGCTGCTCTGCCCTGGGGGTGCTCCACTCCGTGCTGCTCTGCCCTGGGGTCCCTGAGCCCCACAGAAGGGTCCAGGTGCTGCAGTGCTGCCCACGTGGGGGCTGTGCTCAGCCCACTGCCCAGTGCAGATCTCAGCAGCAGGGCAGCTTCGAGGCAGAGGTGAACAAAGGATGTACTTAGCAGGAGGAATCCATGTTAACCTTGGAGGTGGGGGGTGGGCTCACAGAGTCACGGGGCCGCTCGGGTTGGAATGAGCCCTGAGATCCCCAGTGTGACCCTATTGGTGTGGGGTTTCTTGCTGAACGAGGGCCGTGTTTGGTGAAATAGGCTCTGGGGCAGCGTGGGGCAGAGGGGCTCAGGGAGAGCTCAGCGCTCTGTGCCACTGGTGAAAGGAGGCTGGATGAAGGAGGGGTTGGTCTCTGTCCGCAGGGAATGGGGGTGGGACGGCAGGGGATGGACTCAGGGTGCGATGGGGAGGGTCGGGTTGGAGACTGGGAACAACCTGTGCTGCAAAGAGCGATCAGCACTGCACAGCTGCCCAGGGCAGTGGGGAGTCCCCATCCCTGGGGGTGTTCAGTGACCACAGGGATGTGGCACTTGGGGATGTGGGCAGTGGGCACATCTCATTGGGTGGATTTGAGGTTCTTTGGTTTGTTGATGTGATTCTTGTATTAAGAGCCCCAGAAGTTGACATGGGTGCAGGGTCATTGGTGGTGAATGAGAGGGATGAAATGTCTTTGCTCCATCTCTCACAATTTCCCTGCTCACGTTAGAATCATGAAAGCATTGGATCCTTAGCGGCAGAAGGGACCTTTACAGGTCAGTTCGTGCAGCTCCCTGCTTTGGACAGGGACACCACAGCTCCATCAGGTTGCCCAGGGACTGATCCAGCCCGACCTTGAAAGTCACTGTGCAGCCTGTGCCGGTGCCTCTCCACCCTCACCAGGAAAGGCTTTTTCCTTATATCCCACCTAAATCTCCCCTCCTTGAGCCTGAAGCCATTTCCCCTCATTCCATCACCACAGACCCTGCTCAGTAATCTGTCCCCTCCCTCCCTGCAGCTCCCCTTTGGATACTGACAGGCTGCCCTCAGGTCCCCTCGCAACCTTCTCCTCTCCATCTGCACAGCCTCAGCCCATCCCCATAGGAGAGCTGCTTCAGCCTTTGGACCATTTTTGTGGCCCTCCTCTGGATGAGCTCCTACAGCTCCGTGTCCCTCCTGTGCTGAGCACTCCCCATCTGCAGAACGGAGGTGCAGATGCTCTCCTTTGTTCTGCTGTGCTGCTTTGGATGCAGAGCAGGTGCCCTGTGCAGCTCAGTGCACCCTCAGCTCACTGCCGGTCAGACTGGGGTTGTAGAAGCATAGAATAGTCCATCTTTCCCCCTGTCTGGTCCCAATGGGTTGCTCCTTCCAGCTGCAGGATTTTGCATTTGTCCTCCTTGAAATTCCAGAGCTTCCTGCTGCCCCATTGCTCACCCTCCCCAGGTCCTTTTGGGGTGTCCAACTTAGCGCTGCGCTCAGCAGCGCTTCGGGTGTCTTTTTCCAAAGTGCTCCCTCCCCACCCCATTCAAAAAAACCTCATACTGTAAAGAAAAGCGTCAGTTGGGAACAGAAGGAGCACAGCAGTAATTGTGGAAGCCTGATGGGCTCCATGTCTGCAGGTGGTTGGTAGGGTTGCTCATGGGATGCTGCGCATAGAGCACTGCTGGGCACTGCAGCACACAGCAGAGCTGTGCCTGGGCACGGCTGCAGCTCTCAGTGCACCCTGTGCTGAGGTAGGAGGATACTGCTGACAGTGGCAGCACCTCCCTTGGGTGATTGCAGGCTGACATCTTTGCCAGACCTGCTGCCGAGCTCAGTCTGGCACATTGCAGCATGTGTGAGCCCTGAAAGGGAGCGGGGTGAGGAGCTGCACTGTGTGAGAGCTGTGCATGGTTGGGTGTGGGAGCTGCAATGCAGCAGGGCTGCAGTGGAGCGGGGCTGCAGTGTTGCGGGGCTGCAATGGAGCGGGGTTGTGATGGAGCAGGGCTGCAGTGGAGCAGGGCTGCAGTATTGCAGGGCTGCAATGGAGCTGGGCTGCAGTGGAGCAGGGCTGCAGTGGAGCAGGGCTGCAGTATTGCAGGGCTGCAATGGAGCTGGGCTGCAGTGGAGCAGGGCTGCAGTGGAGCAGGGCTGCAATGCAGTGGGGCTGCAATGGAGCAGGGCTGCAATGCAGCGGGGCTGCAGTGGAGCAGGGCTGCAGTGGAGCAGGGCTGCAGTGGAGCAGGGCTGCAACGCAGCGGGGCTGCAGTGGAGCAGGGCTGCAGTTGAGCAGGGCTGCAACGCAGCGGGGCTGCAGTGGAGCAGGGCTGCCTTTTCTTGGCATCACACGGGGCTGGAGAGTGGCCGGCTTGGCTGGAATAGAATCATAGAAGCATAGAATGGTTTGGGTTGGAAGGGACCTTTAAGATCATCCAGTTCCAACCCCCTGCTATAGGCAGGGACACCTCCCACTAGACCAGGTTGCTTACAGCCCCATCCAGCCTGGCTTTGGATGCCTCCCCATGTACCTCAGTACATCACATTAAGATTTATTGAACGCTTCCAGGGTCAGTGACTCCACCAACCTCCCTGGGCGGCCCCTTCCTTCCCCATCCCCTCAATTGGTAATTATTTTGCCAACATCCAACCTCAGTCTCTGTGACTCAACTTTAGACCATTATCTTTAGTCCTGTTACTAGTTGTATGGTTGACCACTACCTCCCTTCAGCTTGTTGCGGAGAGCAATAAGGTCTCCCCTGTTCCTCTTCTGCAGACTAAATAATCCCCGTTCCCTCAGCTGCAACTCATAAGGCTTGTAGTCTAGACCAGCCAGAGCTTAATTGCCTTTCTCTGAACACTCTCCAGGGCCTCAGTGTCTTGTGGTGATGTGCCCAAAACTGAACTCAGTACTCAAGGTGTGGCCTACAGGTCCTGAGTACGGAGAGACGATCCTTTCCTCGCTCCTGTTGGCAACACCACTTCCAACACAGGCTGGGCTGCCGGGGGCCTTCTGGGCCACCTGGAGTCACCGCCAGCTCGCCTTCTGATACCACCCGATACCAACGTTGGGTGGTATGGAACATTCAGCTGCCCTGGTTCTGTCCCCTCCTTGTGCCTCCCCAGTCCCTCATTGGCGGTGCTGGGTTGAGAGCGATGGAGGATGACTTGAGGGTCTGTGGTCGTGTGTGCCCCATCCCTGGAGGTGCCCGAGGCCGTGGGGGGGTGCAGGGCAGTGCGATCCGGTGGGCGTGGGGCTGGATGGTCTTCACCCCCCAACCCAACCATTCTGGGAATGTGAGCAAGGAGCCAAACTGCAAATACTTGCGTCGAGCCAAGATCAGGCGAAGCAGAAAGCTGCCTCCAAATGAAGGTGGGGCAGGGGAGGAAAGGGATCCGGTACCCCCACGCTGTCGTGGGTGCTGTGCTCTGGGTGCTCCGGAGAAGCCCTCTCTGACCTCTCTGTTGTTCTGGTTTTCCAGGTGAAGACGAGAAACTTGCTGCTTCTTTGCTGGATGGGAAGTTTCCGCGGAGCACATCGATGCAAGACACCGTTAGGGAAGGGCATGGGATCCCACCGCCCCCCCAGACGGCCCCACCCCCTCCTCCTTCTCCATACTACTTTGACACGGGCCCCCCTCCATCCTTCTCTCCACCTCCACCCCCAGGGAGAGCTTACGACACCATCAGGTCGAGCTTTAAGCCCAGCCTGGAGGCAAAGCTCCACGGGCTGCCGCAGGTCATCAGCGCGGCCGAGATGTACGACCAGGCGAGGACGTCCATCCCCTATCCCGAAAGGCAGAAGAGGGCCCGATCCATGATAATCCTGCAGGATTCCTCCCATCTCCCTGTGGAGCCGACGGAGATCCCCCGGCCCGGCCCGTCCGCAACCCCTCCGGAGAAGCTGAAGAGGAAGGGGAGGGTGATCGACAACCCCTACGCCAACATGGGGCAGTTCAACGTCAGCCTGTTCACTCCCACCAAGCCGCAGAGGAAGAAGAGCCCTCTGGTCAAGCAGCTGCAGGTGGAGGACGCGCAGGAGAGGGCGGCCCTGTCCATCACGGGGGGCTTCACCAGGGAGCCCTCGCCCACCCGCAGGAGCCATCGCCTGAGCGGCGTGGACTATCAGCACCACGCCGGCATCGCGCAGGTCGAAGCCACGAGCATCCCCTTCGCCACTGCCATCGCTGGGGTCATGAAGGACAGAGACCGACGTCTGGACGAGAAGCGCAAATCCACTGTCTTCCTCTCGGTCGGGGCCATCGAAGGCACCCCCCCCAGCAGCGACATGCCATCCCTGCAGCAGTCCAGGTCTATCGATGAGCGGTTGTTAGGAAGCCGAGATGTACTACTGCCTTCCCCCGTCTCAGCTTTAAAGCCATTAATTAGCAGCTCATCCTCTACGTTCATCCACCCCCTGACGGGAAAGCCCCTGGATCCCAACTCGCCACTGGCGCTTGCGCTGGCCGCAAGGGAGAGGGCCCTCTCCACCCAAGTCCCATCCCGGTCGCCCACCCCGATCCACAGCCCGGACTCCGACAGAGCAGCGCCGCTGTTCGTGGACATCCAAACCAAAGAACCGGAGAGGGTGGAGCTGGAGAGCTTGGTGTCCCCCGCCTATTCGCCCGGAGCGAAAGGGGCCGTGGCGGCGGCGGAGGCGGCGGCGGCGGCTTTGACCCCCGCCAAGAGCCCGTGGGGAACGCCGTCCACGCTGAGGAAAGAAGCCGAGGCAAGGGTGGAAGCGCCCGGCAAGGAGGAGAAGAAGCCGGAAGACAAGAAGTCCATGATCATCAGCATCGTGGACACGTCGCAGCAGAAGACTGCCGGCCTGATCATGGTTCACGCCACAAGTAACGGCCAAGACGAGATTGGACTTGAGCTGAAGGAGGAGAAGCCGGCGGTGCCCGAAGCGTGCGCGGAGCCGGCGGAGCCGCCCAAAGCGGAGCCGCAGCCCAGCCCTGCGGGGAAGGCCCCGGGCAGCCCTGCCGC
This sequence comes from Phasianus colchicus, assembly GCF_987193195.1. Lineage (NCBI taxonomy): Eukaryota > Metazoa > Chordata > Aves > Galliformes > Phasianidae > Phasianus > Phasianus colchicus. Next base: position 589,675 of record NC_143436.1, read on the forward strand.
CGACAAGACGCTGGGGCAGGGCAGCTCGGAGGAGGAGGTGGAGCCCTACACCGTGACGCTGCCGCCGGCGCAGCTGTCCTCGAGCGACGAAGAGACCAGGGAGGAGCTGGCCAAGATCGGGTTGGTGCCTCCACCCGACGAGTTCGCCAACGGGGTCCTGGTCACCACCCCCGGCACCCCCGTCAGCCACCTGGCGACGCCCAGCACGCCATCCGCACCAGCGGCAGCAGGAGCTCCTCCGACCGCGGGCGGAACACCCTCAGGGAAGCCCCCCGATGCCCCCGCAGCCCCGGAGTCGGCAGCCGACTCGGGCGTGGAAGAGGTGGACACCAGGAGTTCGAGCGACCACCACCTGGAGACCACGAGCACCATCTCCACGGTCTCCAGCATGTCGACGCTGTCCTCGGAGAGCGGGGAGCCCACTGACACATACACTTCCTTTGCGGACGGACAAACTTTTATACTCGAGAAGCCACCAGTGCCTCCAAAGCCAAAACTCAAGTCCCAGCTCAGCAAGGGGCCAGTTACTTTCAGGGACCCACTTTTGAAGCAGTCTTCGGACAGCGAGCTCATCTCCCAGCAACATGCGGCCACGCTGGCGTCCGCCAGCATTGGCCGGCCACGCTACCTCTTTCAGAGAAGGTCCAAGCTATGGGGGGACCCCATGGAGAGCCGGCCGATCCACGGGGCTGACGACGACAAGCCAACTGTGATCAGCGAGCTGAGCTCCCGCCTGCAGCAGCTGAACAAGGACACGCGGTCGCTGGGGGAAGAGCCGGCCGGCTCCGCGCTGGATCCCGGCAAGAAGTCTCCGGTGGTCGCGGCACGGTAAGAGGCTGCGTGGCGCCCGGGGCTGCGCGGTGCCGTGGGCCGGGTGGGCGTCGGGGCGTTCCGGAGGCGTCTGTCCTGCTCAGATGGGGAGCAGCACGGCCGTCCTTCCCCTGGGGCTGTGCGCGCTGCCCGCTGCTCCGCGCTCGGCTCCCCCGTCGGCCGCCCCTCCTCTGTGTCCACTCTCGTGAAGCCGCTGTGTTCTGTTGTGGGTTTCCTTTCCAAATGTTTTCTCCCGAGCAATTAATTAACGGCGACGTTTGTTTCCCCGGTGCTTTTCATCTGGAAGTGCTCTGAGTGTTGTCGGGCTGCGGGGCGGCGCTGCCAGTCGTGGGGCACGGCAGCGGTGCCGGCTGTGCCGCGGGGCACTGAGGGTCAGGGTTCCATTTCCCACATGGATTTGTGCTCAGACTGACAGAACGCAGAGCCGTAGGGCTGGAAGGGACCCCTGCAGCTCCCCTCGCCCAGCCCCCTCAGTGGCCCCCCCAGCAGCTGCACGCAGAGCTTCCAGGTGGGTTTGGATCCCCGCAGAGATGGAGGCTCCCCCAGCTCTGTGGGCAGCGGTGCCGGGGCTCTGCCACCCCCACAGCACAAAGTTCTCCCTCATGGTCACACGGAGCTCCCCGCTTCCCCACAGATCTACATGTAAAACAGCAAAACCAAAAAAACTCCCGATTGCAACCTGAGATGTGAGAGCAAACCCTCGGAAGGCTCTGAGATGCTCAGTGAGTGCCCCACTCTGGCAACCGCGCTGCGCCCACCCCAGTGAGCAGCTCCCACCCCCCCCCTGTGGCCCCCCGCCATGCCCACACCATGGGGTCAGCCAGGAGCTGGGAATGGCGAGCTGAAGGGAGCATTGATCCGAGGAGCTGCGTGTGCTGCGCTCGGTGCGGCGGCGGCTCTCCAAGCCGTGCCGTGCGCTCACAGCTGGAGGCATTTTGGAATGGAGCAGGGGGGTACCGTGCCCTGCAGCCCCCCAGGAGCGGCTCCCGCTGCCCTGCTGACCCACTTCTGGCGGGCACCAGACCCGTGGTTGCCATCACAAAGAGGAAGGAAACCTCTGGATCTTTCCGTGCTTTCGCTCTGATGGGTTCAGCCCCACGTCGGCGCTGCGGCCGCTCCCTGCAGAGCCGTGGTCCTCACTGTGCTGCTCAGCTGGGACCCGGGGTCCTGTGCTGGGTCAGCTGCATCCGAGGGCCATCTGGAGTAAGGCGTGCATTGCTCCAGTTCTGGAACGCTCTGCAGCAACGCTGGGTGGGGAAGGGTCCTGATCTGCTGGTGACCGGGCACGGTGTCTCGGTAGCCCACCTACAGGATTTGGGCCCTTTGCTGGGAGCAATGTGAGGCACAGCCAACCCCCCCCACACACAGCTGCTGGTGCTGGGGGTGCTGGGGTGCCCATCTCCCCCCTTTTTGGGTCTCCCGGAGCAATCAGTGAAAAGCACCCGCGGCTCCCACCTGCAAACCCTGCTGTCCTACACCCACCTCCCCCCCTGCCCTCCCGTGTCCCACATCACCGCGTCCTGGTGCTGATCCCCCATCCCCATAGGTGTGTGAATTCCCCCATTCCTGGGGAACCCTCGCCCCATCCCTGCCCCTCCTCCATGCCCACCTCCCGCACTGCAGTACTGCATCCCCACCCCCATCTCCCTTAACAACCCCCCCAAAGCTCTGCCCTGGCTGTGGATTGCTGCAGTGACCCCCTGTGCTGAGACTCTGTCCTCTTCCTCCTCCTCCTCCTCCTCCTCCTTCCCCCCAGCTGCAGGGAATGCCTTGCCCCCTCCGTGTCCTCCCCACCCTGAGCACTCCGTGTTCTGTGCTCCCATTGATTGCAGTGTTCCTCATCCCCTCCTGGAGCCTTGCAGCTCTGCCATTATTTTGCTCTCGGTTGAAATTCTTGCAATGCTCCCCAGGAAACCCACTGCAAATGGAGCACGCGGCGACGTCGGCCGCTCCACCTCATTGTGAGAGAATTCCTCTCTTCTATGAAACTGCTGTAAATTCAGAAGGTGATGCCAAGAACAGTCAGGATAAATGTAGGTGACCCATTGCAGGGCACGTGTTCCAGTCCCTGGACCTGTCCTGAGATAAACAGCATCACCCAACACTGCCACAGCGACCGCCCCGCAGGCTGCAGTGCTGCAGTGCTGCAGTGCAGTGGGACCTGCAGCCCTGAGCTCTACGGGGGCTGTGGGATGGGCACGAGGAGAGCACAGTGCTGCTGCAGCCAGGGCTTTGTGCTGGAGCTCCTGCACACGTGGAAAGCAACGGGGCCGTGCCCTGCCTTGTGCTGCAGCTTCTCTGTCATGCTCATATTTTGCACTGCTCCAGAAAGGGCCATGAGCTGAACTGCGGCTCCTGCCTGCAGCCAGCACTGCTCTGGAACCAGCACATGTAATGGAGCCAGCACTGTTCTGGACCCAGCACCACTCTGGAGCCAGCACCATTCTGGAGCCAGCACACTTAATGTAACCAGCACCATTCTGGAGCCAGACGGTGTCCCGCAGGGCTCAGGGCTGAGCAGGACCCCTGGCAGAAGCCCCCCATGAGCTGCCATCTCAGTCGGTGCCTCCCCAGGCTCCGAAGCGCTGCTGCAGGCAGGAGGAGCGGGGCGGTCGTTGTGCACTCGTGGTGTTTTGTGGCTGGAGTTCGTTTTGAAGCGCATTACATCCTGAATTTACAGCAGTTGCATCCAAGAGCGAGGGATGCTGCTGTGCTGCAGTGCACACGGATGTGTTCCTGCAGAGGGCACCTCCAGGAGCAGAGGACGGAAGCGCTTTCTCCATCTCTCTAACTCTGTGTCTCCTCCCAAGGCAGTCTGTCCCAGGAGGACCTTTGACAAGAGGCACTGGAAAAGAGGCCAAGGAATACTGAGAATGAGAACCTAAGCTCAGAGTTGAGGCATTCAATAGAGGGAATGTTTGTCCCACCCTCCCCAAGCCCTCCATCCCCGTGCAGACGGGCTGAGCCTGCCGAGGAAGCCCCGCTGCAGCCATGCCCACGCTTTGCTTGCTCCCGGCTCAGCCTCCTGCTCAGCGTGGCCGTGAGGTGCCCGTGGGGCCCCGCTGTGTTGTGGGACCACGGGATGACCCCAGAGCTGGGAACACACCGACCTCGCTCCCCTCTGACCGCTGCGTGCGGAGCAGCTCCCGGGGGGCCGCCCCGAAGCCCGCAGCAGCGCGAGGGTCGGGCGCGAAGAGCTGCTGACCCCCACGCGGTTCAGGAGCTGCTGACCCAACAGCTGTGCCATCCATTACCACAATAAAGCTGTCGTGAACCAACAGAGGTGTAACGTTTCTGATTAGCGCTCAGTGAGTCAGAGCGGCCGCGGCGAGGAGCTGCACGGAGCTGAAGTCGTGCTCCCCAGCGTGACTCACAGTTCCAGTGGGGCTCGGAGGCGTTGCTCTTCAGGGTTTCATTCTGCTCCTGGCTGTGGCCACTTGGCCCTGCAGAGCTGTGCCATCCTGATGGAGCTCCCGGGTTGCAGGGCTGCGTGTGAGCTGTGCTGGCTGGAGCCAGGAGCGCAGCAAGTGCCAACACGGGGGGGCACAGAATCACGGAGCGGCACTAAGCTCATCTGATGGCAGCCCCCAGCAGCTCTGGGTTGGGTCAGCACAGCTCTGGCTCAGCATGGGCGTGAGACTTTTTGTTCGCTCCTTTGCATCTTTGCGTCTCAGCAGCAGCCAAGCAGGTGGCAAAGCAGAATTTCAGCTGCAGAACGGAGTTGTTCGGGTGCTGTTTCTGGAGAGCCACAACTGCTTTGTGTCTGTACAGACGGGAAAGGGAGGAGAGAAATAAGCCTTCAGGCATCTAGCTGCCAGGGCAAAGCCACCTCTTTCTACGTAACCCAACGGTTAAATGTGATGCAGTGAAATGGTGTGGGATGGATTCATGCTTGTCCAGAGTGGGATTCAGGAGGAGCGGAGCAGCAGGCGGCCGAGCTGTGGCTGCCAGCATGGCTGCACTGGTGGCCCAAAGGGAGACAGATGAGAGGCACTCAGTGATGGCAGATCCACAGTGCAGGGATGTGCACCCCGGTGCAGGAGAAGAGCTGTAAGGGGGGCTCCTTCTGGACAGAAGACCTCCAGCCCAGCTCCGTCATCAGCTGCAAAACCACCTGAGAGAAAGCAGCCGGAGGATGAGATGCTCCGGTGTGGAAAAGGATGAAGGGAGAGAGCTGGAAGTGTGTGTTGGAGTCCTATTCCTCTTCTGGCTCACTCCTTGAGCACAGCAAGTCGCCGCAGCATGGCACAGCATGGCACGGCACGGCACAGCATGGCACAGCATGGCATGGCACAGCACAGCATTACATGGCATGGCGCAGCATGGCACGGCATGGCACGGCACGGCATGGCACAGCGCAGCATGGCATGGCACAGCACAGCATAGCATGGCATGGCATGGCATGGCAAGGCACAGCATGGCACAGCACGGCATGGCACAGCACGACACATCATGGCACAGCAAGGCACAGCATGGCACAGCACGGCACGACGCAGCATGGCACGGCATGGAACGGCAGGACAACTTGGTGGCAGTGCCTGGCGTTCCCAGGGGATAACAGCACTTCCTCCATGCACAGCATCCCTCCTCGGGCCGTGCAGGGCTGAGCTGAGCTCCTCCATGCACCATTCCTCAGCTCTGGGTCAGGGTCTCCATGGGTGCCCGGCAGCTCCTGCTGCTCGTGGTCCTTTCTTTGGCCAAGCACACCAGCACATCCCGTGATGAGGGCGCAGCAGAGCGGTGGCACTGCTCCTTCCTCCCCGCTGGATCCTGGTTCAGGTCTGAGAAATTCCTGCCAATTTCTTTGCATTGTGAGCACAACTTACGGGACCAAAAAAACAAAGCAAAGCTGTGGATGAGTCCAATGATTGCCTTGTGATTTCGGCAGCTGCTGAGACAGTGCTGAGCTGAACCTTGGGCACAGGAAGGGCTCCAGGCAACGACATACTGCTGCTGGGGGTGGTGGGAGTGCAGGAGGAGCCCAGGGGGTCCCCAGTGCCCACCCAGCCATGCGTTGTGCCCCACCTCCCATGGGGGGTGCCCTCCTGGCCCAGTGCTGATGCTGTGCTGTAGCTCAGACTCCTGGCGAGGCGTTCACTCAGGCTCCTCTCCGCTGCAGCAGCGATCGTCCCCTCTGCAGAGCTCTGACTCACATGCAGAGCCCCAACAATACCCGCTGACCTTCAGCTGTGGTCCTCGCAGTCATAAAAAACAAAGCCCTTAACACCCATACTCGGTAGGGTCCAAAGATGTTGATCTGTATTTGCCGCTCTCGTTCTCGCCGTGGACCATTTTTTCTCATGCTTATGTTCTCTCCTCCCCCCCTTTCCCCCCTCTCCTGCTCTGTCCCCAATTCTGCTCCCACCCCATCCCTCCTCCCTCCCTCCTTCTCTCCCCCCGTTCTCAGCCCTTCCAAATATCTCCGTCCAACTGTTCAGGCTTTGGCTGTTGACCTCACGCAATGACCGATGTCCCATTTCCCGTAGCCCACACACAAACGTAACCTCAGCGAGTGCGGAAACCGCCTGAACCCAGAGGGGCCCCCAGAGCCCCTCAGCATCCACCCCGGCCCCGGAGCCACCGGGCGGCTGCACGCCGACGTCCTCTCACTCTGTGTGGTTGCTGCCCTGGACCGGAGCTAACATTCTCTCTCATTGCTCTCTTCCTGCTCTCCATCTGCATGTCTGCGCTGCTCTGTCTATGAACCGCCTCTGGCCTCAGGAGGGTGGGCGAGTTGTGTAAGTGAGCACGTTCTCATCTCATAGCAATCTCACGTTGTCCCCACCCGCTCCGCTCCCCGTGTGCCCCGTAGTCTGTCCGTGTCCCCATCTGTGCCGTTGTGTGCTGCTGCTGCTGCTGCTGCTGCTGCCCCATGGCGACGGCTGAGGAAATTCCCTCTGGCTCTGACGGCGCTCGGGTCGGACCCCGTGCCCCACTCTGCCCTCACTGGGGCCGTCCCTGCAGGGCTGCAGCCCCCAGGGCAGCTCCTGGAGGCCCCGCCGAGGGAATGGAGCGGCCCTTCATGCTCCTTCCGCACCCAAAGCCATACAACCCAGAGCTCAGCTCATTGGCTGCCAGTGAGGGGTCTTCATGGTGGCCCACAGGGAAATCACCGCCACGGTAACGACTGACACAGGGAAATTACAGCACGGAAAGTGCCCTTCTCCCACTCTGGTTAATAGTTGTTGCTGGAGGCTGTGCTGGCACAGCCCCTCGGCCTCGTTCCCTGTTGGCAGTTCTGGGCTGGCCAGGTCGGAACTGGATGATCCATAAGGTCCAACCCAACCCAACCCAACTCAACCCAACCCAACCATTCTATGGCTCTGTGATCTATAAGACCCCTTCCAACCCAACCCAACCCAATCCAACCATTCTGTGGCTCTGTGATCTGTAAGACCCCTTCCAACCCAACCCAATCCAACCCAACCCAACCCAACCATTCTGTGGCTCTGTGATCTATAAGACCCCTTCCAACCCAACCCAACTCAACCCAACCCAACCATTCTGTGGCTCTGTGATCTATAAGACTCCTTCCAATCCAACCCAACCAACTCTATATCTCTGTGATCTTCAAGATCCTTCCCAAACCAACCCAACCGTTCTATGTCTCCATGATCTTTCAGATCCTTCCCAGCCCAACCCATTCTGTGGCTCTGTGACCTATAAAGATCCCTTCCAACCCAACTCACTCTATGAATCTCCAGTTCCCCAGGCCAGACCACGCCTCGAGGCCCCTTTCTCCCTGTGGGATTCTACCTGGGGCATGTGCTCCCACCCCAGACCGCTCTCCAGGTGAATTTCCCCAGTGTGCATGGCCAACTGTGTGGTCTTGGTTGTGCTTCTTCTGTATTTGTCTATTTGTCCATCCTGTTGGCTTTTTTGACCCGTAGTGTGTTTGAACGTAGCTACATCCACCTGTGTTGCTCCCATGTGTGATAGCACACCCAGAGCTCTGGGCAGTCTCCTGTTTGATTTTACTTGTCATTTTCTGCACATTGCTGGATTTCCAAGTCCGCACCCCTCGCCGGTGCCCGGCTGGACAGGGCCAGTCCCCAGGAGAGCAGAATGGCAGCACATAGGACTCTCATGCCAGATGCCACCCACCACCGCTGGGCTGCCGGTTCCTCCTGGATGCCACCTGCATGGATCAGGTCTGCTTTGCTCCAGGCTGTGCCGCACCGCAGCTTCCAGCAGAGGGTGGGAACTCCAGTGCTGTCTGCCCGGCGGAGGTGGTGGAGCCCACAGCTGCGGCTGGGGACCAGGCACTGCTCTGGGCAGGGTCGTGCCTTGGTCTTAGCACAGCACATCTCACTTTGTTCACCCATGGTTGGCAGTGGGAGGGCTCCTGTCTGTGCACTCCGTGCTGTTGCTGCTGTCACACAGCATGCTGTAGGTGGGGAAGCTGTGGGCACGTGGGCTCTGTGATGCGAGCAGCGGCCGGGGCCAGTTTTGGGGCTGAGCAGAGCCTGCTGCTGACCCCACATCAGGACAGCACTCATCAGCATTCACGTGATTAGAGCTGTTTGCAGTGCACGGCAGCCAGTTCCATCCTTGTTCAGCTGAGCTGACATTTCAGACAATGGCACAGCCTGCACTCGTCCCTTCGGGGTCACCCAGCTGCTGCCCCGCTGCTGGCACAGCTTCCAACAGCAGGCAGGACAGGGATGGGCACTGAGTGCAGCCCAATGGGGCCGTGTCAGTGTGGGCAGTGGGCAGTGCCCCCACACAGCCCCTTTGTGCAGTATTGTTCCCATTGAAAACATCCAACAGCAGTGGAACGAGGTGTGTGATCCGCTCTGGCTTTCACTGGTGCTTGCTTAGCTGGGTGCCTTAAACGTTTTCTTAGCACAGGTTTTGCGTTTACCTGTTATGTGGGAAGGGTGGGGAGGTGTAAAACTGGAATACTTGCTGGTTACACTGAGGAGGCTCAGTCCTGCAGCATCCCCAAGGCACAGTCAGTTCAGGTGTGAAAGTGCCTGCTGCTGTATGGGAGCGCGTCACAGAATCAGGGAGGATGGTTGTGTTGGAAGGGACTGTATCAGTCATAGAGCCATGGAATGGTTGGATTGGAAGGGTCCTTAAGGATCATAGAGTCATAGAATTGTTGGGTTGGAAGAGTCCTTAAGGATCATAGAGCCATGGGATGGTTGGATTGGAAGGGTCCTTAAAGATCATAGAGCCATGGGATGCTTGAGTTGGAAGGATCCTTAATAGATTGTAGAGCCATGGGATGGTTGGGTTGAAAGGGTCCTTAAGAATCTTAGAGCCATGGAATTGTTGGTTGGAAGGGACCTTAAAGATCATGGAGCCATAGAATGGTAGGGTTGGAAGGGTCCTTAAAGATCATCCTGTGCCAGTCCCCTGCTGTGGACTGGGTGCCCCCCAGCATGTGCTGCCCAGGCCCATCCATGGGCTCAGGGTGGGGCACCCACAGCTCTGGGCAGTGCCGGGGCCACACCGCTCTCTGATTAAATGCCTTCCTGGCATTTAATTCCTGGCATCTGACCTCAATCTCCCCTCAGTGTAAAGCCATTCTCCCGTGTCCTATCACTGTCAGTGCCCCTCCTGCTCTTGTGCTGCCTTGGTAAGGTCTTGTAAGCGGTTTGGGAGGACTGAAATAAGGAATGCTGCTTGGGCAGAGGTGGAGGCAGCAATCCCTGGGACGGGCAGTGTCTGTGGAGCAGGGGCAGCACGCAGCCACCCCGGTGGGTCACATCCTTTGAGCACTGTGCTGATTCAGGACCGGTGTTGGTTGTGCTGCACCAAAGGATCCCCCTGCCATAACATCCCATATCTTCCCTGTTTTGCTCTCCCATGAGAACGTGCTGGCCTCAGGCAGTGGATTTATGGAGAAGAATTTCATACTTCTTTTGAACCGGTGAGACAAGAGTGCAGGAGGTGGCTTGTGGCACGTAGCACAGCCTTCTCTGGATTGGTGCGAGGTGCTCTTCGGTGAGGAGGGATCCAGGCTCTGCTGTGTGGCCTTGGGGCAGGAATCTCCCATCAGTGCACCCAGCTCTGCTTGCTGTGTTTGCAAGGCCTTCAGGTCCCCATCGCTCCTGTTGAGTCCACATCATCGTCCAGCCCGACGCGTGTGCCTTGTTTCCATTCACACCCACTTACCTTTGGCAGGCGTGGGTCTGCTCATTGCCCTGTCCCTGTTGTGTGTTCCATTGACAGCGTTCTGTTTCCACCTCTTCTATCTCTTCCATCCCGACCTTCCTCTGAGCGCAGAGCGTGGCTGCATCGCCGCGCTGCTGACCTGCAGGCACAGCTGTGACCCACAGGGGTTGCCAGTCCTCTGTAGGGCTCCTTAATCATAGAATCATAGAACCATAGGATGTTGCAAAGGCCCACAGTGCTCATCTGGTTCCAACCCCCTGCTGTGTGCAGGTCACCAACCAGCAGACCAGGCTGCCCAGAGCCACATCCAGCCTGGCCTTGAATGCCTGCAGGGATGGGGCATCCACAGCCTCCTTGGGCAACCTGTTCCAGTGCCTCACCACCCTCTGGCTGAAAAACTTCCTCCTCATATCCAACCTAAACCTCCCCTGTCTCACTTTAAAGCCATTCCCCTTTTCCATCACCATCCACCCTCACAAACAGCCGTTCCCCCTCCTGTTTATACGCTCCCTTCAAGTACTGAAGGCTACAATGAGGTCTCCCCGCAGCCTTCTCTTCTCCAAGCCAAACAATCCCAGTTCCCCCAACCTTTCCTCACAGGAGAGCTGCTCCAGCCCTCTGACCATCTCAGTGCCCTCCTCTGGACCCGCTCCAAGAGTTCCAAGAGCTTTGCAGCTCCCGCTGTTCAGATGGAGATGTTCTGCTCAGCACAAGGCAGCATGGAGCCAGCCTGGTGCTCACACAGTTGTTGGAGTTTGGTTGTGCTGCTGGCAGCGCTGAGAGCCGTGCTTTTCCTGCCCTACACAGCCCCACAGAGGGCAGCTCTCCTGGGTTGGCCCCCAGGATCAAAAATGCTGGCGATGTGGGACCGCGTGTTGTGGCACTGGGGATGCTGAGAGTGGGGAGCAGCGCAGAGCGAGGCGGTGCTCGTGGTGAGTTCTGTGGGGAGAGGACAGGAGTGAGGAGCAGGAGGAGCTCGTCGTTGTGGGAAAAGTTTAATAGCAGAGTCAGCGCTCCGTATCAGCGTCCCGTTTGGTTTTGCAGAGTTGCTAATTGTATGAGAACCACCGTGCTTAATGAGAACTTGTGGTTTGCAGAAAACGTGGAAGCTGTGGGGGACACTGAGCCATAGAATCACAGAATCAGGTTGGATGAGACCTCTCAGATCACCCACTCCAACCCGTCCCCGCCACATCCCCAAGTGCCCCGTGGAGGGTTCTTCCCATGGGTAGTGATGATGAAAACCATCTGTAGGAACGGGTTTGTGTGGATCACTGCTTCCCATGGGGACGTTTGTTGCTCACAGCTCCATCTGGGGCCTGAAGTCAGAGGAATGGTGATGTTGGAGGGGAGTGCTGGGGGCACCTCCAGGTCTGCCAGGGCCAGGCTGGGGGCTGCGCCAGCGCTGGGCCGTCCTCGCGGTAAAGAACCATTTGATGTCTTCCTATGGAAAATCTTTCTTCTTTCCGTATTCTAAGTGTGCCCATTACTGCCCGTCCCCTCTGGGCACCACTTCCCCCTTCTTCATTCCCTTCCATCAGATATTTACACACTGAGAGCCCCCAGAGCCTTCCCCTGGCCGAGCAGCTCCAGCTTTCCCAGTGCCTCATCGCCATCACGGCCATCACATGTCCCAGTCCCTCATTGCCATCACAGCCCCCTCTTGCCTCTCCCAGAGCCCACATCCCTCTTGCAGTGGGGAGCCCAGCACTGCCCCAGGCTCTGGGTGAGCCCTCACCGGTGTGGGATTGGCTCCCTGAGCGGCCCCAGGAAACATTGCTGGCTCCTGGTCCTGCAGCACAGGGTTCTCCCACCCCCTCAGGTGCAGGATTTTGCTTTTCCCTTTGCTGGGCTTTCTGAGTTCTCTCCCAGCTCATTTCTCTGATCACTGCAGTCTTCACAGACGTTTGGTGCATCTGCTCCTGCACCCTATTTGTAAACAAACTGCCGAGGGGATCCTTTTCCCCATCATCGCGGTAATTAAAGAGGACATTGGGAAGCCACACCCACAGTTCTCCAGTGTGTGCTGCACACCGTGCTGCTGGCCCCGCTCCTGCAGCCCCACATCTCTGCACTGGGGGTCCTGGCTGTGTGCTCACCTCAGTCGCTCCCATTGCAGCCATGCATGCTGCCACGTTTCCCTGCCATTCAGCAGCAGTGTCCTTTTCCTGGTGACACGTGGCCCACGTGCTCTGACCTTTGCTTTGGAGGTTTCCTTCCCTTTCTCTTTCGCCCTTCCCTTTCGCCTTCTGTTTGCAGAGCCAGGTGAGGAGTTTCTAGCAGATCAAATCCCTCTGAAAGAAAGGAAAGCTGTAGAGGTGAGATGCCATCTGTGCGTGCACCGCCCTGTGCAGGGCGACTCAGCATCTCCAACTGCATTTAGGCAAAGAGAGAGGAGCAGTGCCTGCCTGCAGCCCACCCTGCCCATGGCCGTAACCTCTGGGCTCTCTGGGTGCTGCTGCAGAATCACAAGTGCAGCCCCACAGCTCAGTGACACTTCGGAGGTGCTCTTGGTGGGAGGAGAATCACAGAATCCTAGAATGATGTGGGTTGAAAAGGACAACAGTGACCATCCAGTTCCAACCTCCTGCTCTGTGCAGGGTCGCCAACCACCAGACCAGGCTGCCCAGAGCCACATCCAGCTTGGAGAATCCTTTGTGCAGTTTCGTGATGAGCACTGGAGATGTTTTGGAGGGAGGATGAGAATATTTGGGCACCAGAAGTGGTGAAAGCGAGAGCAAGTGGCAGAGTTCTCCTTGCAGCGACTGGAAGGCATTGCCTGTTGCTGGGTCTGGTTACTGCTGAAGGAACTGGGACTGAGATACCGAGATCAAAGAAAGGAGACTCAACCATCAGTGACGTTCAACAAAATCTGCCTTTTAATGCCTTGCATCAGAGTGTTCCCAAAGGGTTCAATTAGCGGCCAGGCAAACACAGCATCCCTCTTTGCTTGGTGAGAACGCGCTTTCCTCATGAGATGCTTCCCGTGAGAGCTGTTCCCTCTTCTTGCTGATTGCAGCCTGCACTGTGGGACATATGCTGGGTCCTGGGCTCCGTGCCGGGAGGCAGAGCTGTGACAGCCACCGTCCCCTTGCTGCTGTGGTCCTCCAAGGTGCAGCCAGAGCATCGCCGTGCGCGGGAGATGAAGAAAGCATTTCATTTTCCCTGCAAAGCTTCCAGGTTGCATTTACACGATGGTGCCCAAAGGAGCAGTGGGCAACACTGAAGAGACCTGGTAAAGACAAAGCCCTTGATAGCATCACCCTAAAACAGAGCAGCACCTTAAGATGGAGCAGCGCCCGAAGACAGAGCAGCGTTTGGCCTCAGCTTGGTCCTGGTTTGTCCATATGAGGATGTGCTCTGCAGAGCTTTTTCCTGACCCTGGAAGCCACTGGACAGCAAAGGAGCTCTGCTGACAGCTTGCAGCACAGCATGTTGCAGCTCTGCACCCTCACAGGCAGTGACAGCAGTGCTGAGGTCACTGCATCCGCACTGGCCAACCTTACCTGGCTCTGGGAAGAGGAGTGGCAGTGACACCGGAGCACAAATGACAGCAGTGTCTCACTGTGCCCATCTGTGGGGATTTCCAGATCCTCTGCAGGGATGCCACGTGCTTGTGAAGCCTTTCTGTTTGCAGCTGAAACTCGAAGAAGCTCAGGACAAATTGCAGCATTAGTGGGGCAGGTCTCCCCTGTCCAAACTCCCATCCTCAGCTCCTGGATCCTCCCTGGCACAGCAATTCTTGTGGCAGAGCCTGAAAGCTCTCAGAATCTTTCAGGTGGAGAAGAGCTCTGAGACCCCCAGTCCAACCCCAGACCATCCCACCGTGCCCACTGCCCGCGTCCCCAAGTGCCACATCCCTGTGGTCACTGAACACCCCCAGGGATGGGGACTTCCCACTGCCCTGGGCAGCTGTGCAGTGCTGACCGCTCTTTGCAGCACAGGTTGTTCCCAGTCTCCAACCTGACCCTCCCCATTGCACCCTGAGCCCATCCCCTCAACGCACAACACAGCGTGTTGCTGTCCTCTGAAATCCTCTCTGCAGCGGTCATCATTCATCTTGCATCGAGATTAATTCACATTTGGACACAGATTTTGGCTTGTTCTGCAAGTTCCATGGAAGATGAGCCCTCAGACCGTAACTAATTGCATCCCTCAGCAGCGAGGCTGTGGCGTTGTCGCATCGCATTGCTCCTGGCAGGCCGTAGCCCTGTCCTCATTCTGCATTTGGCACCAAAGTGCCTGCTGGGCTGCCAGCTTCCTGGGTAGTGCAGGTATGACAGCTGGGTGTCACCTGCTGCCTGGTGAGCATTCCTGCATATCATCCTCGTGCTCTCCAACTGCAGTCTCTCCTTTCCCAATCTCTGGGAGCATTCCCCTCTCTCCATCCCATCTTCGCCAGGCTGAGCAAGCTCTTGGCCACCAGCTGCCACTGCCTGCAGCCACTCCTCTTCACATTTACCTTTCTTGAACGTGAGGGACCCGAACTGTCCTCCAAATGCCAGCAGAGATGGCAAAAAAACGTTGTCTGCTGCGATGATGTGAGTGCACACGTAGGTCTTGTAGCACTCCTGCTGTGCCAGTGCCTCCGGGCTGTGCCAGCAGACCCAGAACTTTCTCTTCCTTCATCATTTCCTATGGATGGGCTCTGGCTGAAAGCAGAGATCCTTTGCCAGCCCCTGTGAGCTGCGTACCGTCCGTGTTCTGTTTCTCATACTGCAGTCCTCAAGGTCATTCCGTTGTTCCTCTTTCGTATTGACGGCGCTTCCCAAGTGTGACTCACCGTCACGCTCCTCTGTAACTCCTGCTTTCTGTGCCAAGGTGGGAAGAAGATCAGCACAAGAGGCAGCGTGGCTGAGCTCACGGGCTGCAGACGGCCCTTCCTATTCCTCTCAAGCTCATCTTCAGTTAGCACCTATAGGCCTCTCAGAACGCGGCTCTTACGCAGCGTCTGCGTTGGTGGCTTTGGGCACTGCGTGCATTTCTGTTGCCGTCTGTTTGTTCCAGGAGGGGAAGGCAGAGCTGCAGGGTGCCGTGGTGCCCCAACTCCTTTCTGCCCTCCGTGGCTGGGCTGGAGGTTGGGTTGCCACCTGGCCAGAAGCAACGCACTCCTCTGGCTGCTTGTTGGCAAAGCACAGCCCGGTCAAAGAGTGGCAGTCAGGGCAGCTGGAGGCAGCACGGGGCAGAAGTGGCTGAGCTGGATGCTGGGTGCACAGAAGGACCGCACAGAGTCCCACGGCCCTGCTCAGCACCAAGGCCCTGATGGCCCCACAGGATTCCACCCCTGGGTTCCACGGGCTGAGGGGCTCGCTCTGGTCAGAGCACTCCAAGCAGATGCTGTCTGGTGGTTTTTTGGTTCATTTATTTTCTCATTGGGAGCATCCTTGTTTATGCCAGGCGAGGTTTATAACAAGCAGGTGATGGCAGAAGGGAGGTGTTCTTGCAGCACCATTTGTCTCCTATCAGATCCTCCAGTCTGGTGCAGAGCAGACCTTGGCCGGTGCCCAGGGACACCGCGCATCCCCGGCGCTGCTGCAGAAGGAACTGGCCCAGCACCACACTGCCCACACACACAGCCCAGCAGGTCGGAGCATTTATGCTCGTGGGGGCAGAACAAGATGCAGACAGGTTAGGCCCCTCCCTGCCCTACACACAGCCCACAGCAGAGCTCAGCCCCATTCTGTGATGGTCAGCCCCTGCTGCCCCATGCCCGGAGCCTCGCACCGGAGCCTGGGGAGATGCTGGAAGTTCTACAGCTGGAGGTCCTCTCATCCTACAGAGGGGCTCTGTCCCCGTGGCAGATGTGCTCAGGTGGTTGTGTGTTGCTCTGGCTGTGTCTGTCGCTCTGCCTTAGTGAGGGGAGGTGGTCCCAGACGGAGGGGCAGGCGGCGGTGCGAGGTCCTCAGTGTGGCACTTCACAGTGAATCCGCAGAGGGCTGCAGGGCCAGGGCTGCTCCCAGGAAGGCTTTGGGTGTGCAGAGTGATGGCAGCACGGCTGAGATCCGGAGCTCCCGGAGAAAATTCCCACACCTCTTCTGCCTCCTCGGAGCAGACCTCGCAGGGCTTGCAGCAGGTCTTGGCCGGAGCTCCGAGCCGCGTCCCCGCGCGTTGTGTGTGTGCTCTGTGTCTGGGGACCTGGCCTCACCCCGCGCTCTGCTCTCTCTCCTCTCTCTCTCGCTGTACCGTTCTTTCTGCAGACTTTTCAGTAGTTTAGGAGAACTCAGCACCATTTCCCAGCGGAGCTCCGGGACCACCTACACGGTTCGACCTGGCAGTCGCTACCCCGTAACCCGACGTACCCCCAGCCCCGTGAAGCCGGCTCTGGATCGGACAGAGCCGCTCAGCACCGTGCGGCCCTACGGCCTGACCCCTCCCACCATCCTCAAATCTTCCAGCCTCTCCATCCCACACGAGCCCAAGGAGGTGCGCTTTGTGGTCAGGAGTGTGAGCGCCCGGAGCCGCTCCCCGTCCCCGTCCCCCTCGCCAGGGCCGCCCCTGCACACCCTCCACCCGCCGAGGCCCTTCATGCAGAAACCCCTCCACCTGTGGAACAAGTACGACGTTGGGGACTGGCTGGAAAGCATCAACTTGGTGGAGCACCGAGACAAGTTTGAGGACCATGAGATCGAGGGCACGCATCTGCCTGCCCTCACCAAGGAGGACTTTGTGGAGTTGGGGGTGACACGGGTCGGGCACCGGATGAACATCGAGCGGGCACTCAAGCAGCTGGTAGACAGCTGACCATGCTAGGCAGCGCCGGCCTCTTCCAGAGCCACCAACGGGGCGGGGGGACGTTTCTACCAGACTAATAAAACCCATTTTGATTCTCTTTCTACTCTGAGCACTGCACTGAAGGGTGCGGAGCCTGACGGCTCCCACCCGCTCCCAGGCGGCCCCGTGCCGCGCACGCGCAGCCCCGCTCAGCCCCGCCGGCCCCGCGACGCCTTCGGGAAAAGGAATGTTGCATGAAATACATCCTCTTTTCCGTCCCTCCCAGAGAGTCCGGCCTGTATATCGCTTGATGTGCTCTTGCCTGGGGGCGTCGCCGGTGGCCGGAAGGGCCGAGGAGCCACGTGCCGCCGTGCCATGGCTCTGTGCCTGGCCTGTGGCACGGTGACACCTGGCTGGGGCTGGGGGCCGACCCGCCGCCAGGCGAGGAGCCTGACCCTCCTGCAGGCATCTCGTGTGGCAGGTGGGAACGGGCCGGCCAGGCCCTGGGGTGCGCAGCACAGCCAGGCCCAGCAGTGCCGCCAGGCCCAGCAGTGTGGCTAAACCCAACGGTGCAGCCAGGCCCAGCGACATAGCTAGGCTGGGTGGCACAGCTAGGCCTGCAAGCACAGCTAGGCCTGGCAGTGCCTCTAGGCCTGGTGGTGTGGCTAGGCCCGGTGGCACAGCTAGGCCTCGTGGTGCACTTAGGCCCAGCAGTGCAACTAGGTCCAGTGACATGGCTGGGCCCAATGGCGCACCCAGGCCCAGTGGCATAGCGAGGCCTGGTGGCACAGTTAGGCCCAGCAGTACTGTTAGGCCTGGTGGCACAATTAGGCCCAGTGGCACGAGGCCTGGTGGCACAGTTAGGCCCAGCAGTACAGTTAGGCCTGGTGGCAGTTAGGCCCAGCAGTACGGTTAGGCCCGGTGGCTCAACTAGGCCCAGTGGCATGAGGCTTGGTGGCAAAGTTAGGCCCAGCAGTACTGTTAGGCCCAGTGGCACAATTAGGCCCAGTGGCACGAGGCCTGGTGGCAAAGTTAGGCCCAGTGGCACAGCAAGGCCTGGTGGCACAGTTAGGCCCAGCAGTATAGTTAGGCCTGGTGGCACAAGGCCTGGTGGCACAGTTAGGCCCAGCAGTACAGCTAGGCCTGGTGGCACAAGGCCTGGTGGCACAGTTAGGCCCAGCAGTACTGTTAGGCTTGGTGGCACATTTAGGCCCAGTGGCACGAGGCCTGGTGGCAAAGTTAGGCCCAGCAGTACTGTTAGGCCTGGTGGCACAACAAGGCCTGTTGGCGCGGCTCGGCCCGGCGGTGCCGCCTGCTGCAGGAGGCAGGCAGGGTGCTGAGGGGGGGGAGCAGCCTCGGTGGCGGGGCGGCCCAGCGAGGGGTCCCGGTGCCGTGGGGGTGGCCGCCCCACTCCCGCCCCGCTCCCACCCCGCAGCCCCTGGTCCGGCTCTCCTGGCAGACCGGAGCCGTGCGAGAGAGGAGAGGGAGCGAAACCGCATGGATTGAAGCATGTTTGGGGGGTGTCGAGGGAGGCTGGTGGGGACCCAGCAGCAAACGCTTTGCCAACGGTGAGGGTGGGGGGTGGGGGGAGGTGTTTGGTTTCCTCTTGGTTTGGGGTCTTGTTTCCAAGGGGATGCGTTGATGGGTAATATTTAATCTCCGTGCATTTATATAGAGAGCAGCTGATGATCTACAAGAGACGATTCTGACCTACAGGATTCCCACTCTGTCCTTGTCATCCTTATTTTGCATCTTTTTAATCGATCAGCTATATATTTGAAAAGAGAGAACAAATATCTATATATCTATATCTATAGCTATAGCCACCTGATTTTGTTATAATTTTACTAAATCTATATATCTCTAGACTTGTTGAGATGCTGACGAGGCGGTGCCTGCACCCCTCCCCCAGGACGCCCATCGCTCATGGGAGTTTTTAGCGACTGACTGACTGAATGTTAAAAAAAAAAAAAAAAAAAAAAAAAAAAAAAAAGAAAGAGTCTTTTTAAAAAAAAAAACTTTAAAAAAAAAAAAAACCAACAGCTCCTTTCAGACACTCTGGATTTTAAAGATTTAGAAACACAAAGCAACGAAACCGCTCGGTTTTTGGGACACACCACGTCTTCCATCCCCGCAGGCAGAGGCAAACGCATGGAGATGGAGAGCTTCCAGTCCCCGCTCCTGGATGCTGCTCTCCCTCCGGTGCCGGGGAACCCGCAGACCCACGGCCTGGGGCGGGCGGCCCCGGTGCTGGAGGGGCAGCAGCCCCATTCCCGTTCCCGCGCCCCATGCACTCCCCTCGCCAGCATCGCGCGCCCAGGCTCAGGGGTGGCCAGGGGACGGCTTGGTGACTGGTGTTCCCCAAAAGCCGAGTCCCCCATGAAGGCATTAACTCTTCTGGTGCTAGAGGGAAGGACAAGGAGGTTCCTTCTGACCCTCACACATCTACGAACCTTTACAACCTTCAGCCAGTGGAAGGCCCAGGGCTGGGGCTGCGGCCCCTTCCCCTGCGCGCGGCCCCGGGCTGAGCCCCTCTGATGGGCCCCGGTGGCTGCGGTGCTGTCTCCTTACCCTGAGCTCTCGGCCTCTGAGGCTCCATCCAGAGCTCTCTGGAAACCACTGAATTCTGTGTATCCACAGCGCTTCTTCCCTCCCCAGGCGATGCCCCAGCACTTGCACGGGGAAGGTGAGGGGCTCCCAACCTGTACCTTCTTATTCTGCAAGCAAAAATCCCTCTGTAGATACCCGGGGTACTCCAGGCCTCCCACCTAATAACGGGGGAGCCAGGAGGCATCCCAGCTTTGACTGCAGCCATCGCGTCCACCCGAGGCCACCTCCTTGCTGGCCAGCTTTGCCACTGCGCCCGCCCTCCTGTGTGTGCCAACGCTGCGCTGTCGTGTGCCCACATCCTGCCCTGTGCCGTTATCACCTCTGGTCCCATCCAGCCCTGCCACCACGCTCCCATCGCCCTCTGTACCCCACCACACTCCCCAGTCCCTCCTGGTGGTCTCTTCGCATTTTGACACAAGCATCGCATTGTCCCCATCCTTCATCCTCAGCCCCCTGCCCCCCATTACCTGCATTGCATCCCCTCTGCCCACCCTGGCATGAGCAAGCACCCTCTGAGTTACCAGAGTTTGTTGGCATGCTCGTGCACAGGGACGGTCCTGCACCACGGACGTGCAGCAGCCACGGCTGCTCCGCACTCCTCCATGCTCTGCTCCTGTCGTCACCTCCTGCTCTGCAGTGCCCGGATCTCAGAGCCGTGCCGTGAGCCAGGTGTGTTCCCTGCAACCCAAACCTTCCTTCATGCTGGTTCTGTTCCATCAGCCCACGCCTGGCGAGGTGGCACGGCCGCATCCTGTGGGCGCTCCGCATCGCTGCATGTCCGCAGCCCTGTGCCCTGCAGGCTCTGCCACAAACCCTGCAGAACACTGGGATTTCTACAGACCTTCAGTCCACCCTCCTGTTCCTCACGCTGCTTCTGCAGGGCCGCCCCGCGGTGCTGTGGGACAGCCCATTTCCTGCACCGTGCCGTGGGGATCTGTGCCGTTGGTGCATCAGCCTCGTGCCCCACGCTGTCCTTTCCTGCTGCATGTCCCATGCTTGCCACTCATGCACTGCCCTGCATGCCGCAGCTCACCGTGCTGCAAACCTCTGCACCAATGCAGGTTCTGCCTAGGCTGCCCAGCTTGGTTCTGCAGCCCTGCACCTGCACCCTGCTCCCACCTCCTCCATCCCCATCCCTATTCCCATCCCTATTCCCATCCCTATTCCCATCCCTATTTCCATCCCCATCCCCATCTACAACCCTATTCCCATCCCCAACCGTATTCCCATCCCCATCCCCATCCCCACCTCCATCCCCATCCCCATCCCTATCCCCATTCCTAAACCCACCCCCATGTCCCTCTCCCCATTCCTGCAGGTAAAGCAGACCCCAGCAGCCCCCACCCCACAGAGCAGCGCAGTCCTGCTGCCCAGCATCCCCCCGGCACGGCCCTGAGCCCCCAGTGCTCGGTGCACAGGTTGGAGTGTTCCGTGTTGCCCTGAGTGCAGGCAGCTCCTCAGGCTCTGTCTGAGGAGTTCGGGTCTCTGCCCCTTCCGCAGCTGCTTCTGGGGCGACCCACAGAGACCCCGCCTGCAGCCGCCCCCCGCCACGAGGGGCCAGAAGACTGCAGAGCGAAACTTTTCTGCAGGACGTTCGGTCTGGGACCAGGAAGCTGGACGCCTTCTTGCCATTTCCAAAGAGCCTTCCTTGCCCCACTGCTGCCCCATCCTCCCACCAGGGCTGGAGATGGATGGTGGGCACACAGTTCTGCCTGGCGCCCGCGCCGCCGTGTGCCCCCCAGCTCCCACCGTGCCAAGCAGCTGCAGCCGTACCTGTGTTGGAAAACACTGGGTGACCACGGGGCAAAGCCCCACGGCACCACGGCTCGTCCCAGTCAGGAAAACACAAAAGAAGGCGACACCCAACCACGGCCGTGCCATCACCCCGTCCCCACGGCTGCTCGGGTCTGCACCAAACCCTGCACCTCTTCAGTGCCCGTCTCCTCCTCAGCTGGATCTTCCCATCTCAGTGCCCTTCCCTTCTATTCCCACGTCCTCCCCTCTCAGTGCCCTTCCCTTCTATTCCCACGTCCTCCCCTCTCAGTGCCCATCCCTTCTATTCCCACGTCCTCCCATCTTAGTGCCCATCCCTTCTATTCCCACGTCCTCCCCTTTCAGTGCCCATCTCCTCCACATCTGCATCCTCCCATCTCAGTACCCATCCTTTCCACATCCTCCCCTCTCAATGCCCAACCCTTCTATTCCCACATCCTCCCATCTCAGTGCCCATCCCTTCTATTCCCACGTCCTGCCATCTCAGTACCCATCCTTTCCACATCCTCCCATCTCAGTGCCCATCCCTTCTATTCCCACATCCTCCCCTCTCAGTGCCCATCTCCTCCACATCCGCATCCTCCCATCTCAGTACCCATCCTTTCCACATCCTGCCATCTCAGTGCCCATCCCTTTCATGCCCACACCCTCCCATCTCAGTGCCCACCCCCCTCCACGGCCGGATGCACACGGAGCTCCATGAGCGTGGGCTCAGGGCTTTGGAGACGGCCCCGCACAGCTCCCCAGGAGCAGTGAGTGCGGATCGGCCCCAACAGCGGTCGCATCCCACCATCATTTCTGGTCCCACCCAGACAGAAGCGCACCGTCCCAGCTCATGCAGCTGCTGCTACTTAACCTTTTTTTTTTTTTTTTTTTCTCAGCTGAAGCAAAGAGGGTTTTTTTTCCCATGTGTAGATAGCTCTTTTCTGACTTTAGATCTACTCTGATGGCATTGGCATCTCCACCCCGAGCATCCCGGACCCAGTGAGACGCTTCGCTTTGACAAGCCATTCAGGAGGAGGCCGAGCGCGCGGCGCCCGCTGCCCTCACTGTGATGCTCATGGCTTCTCGACATTGGGTTACTTCTGTACAAAGGGAGACACTTCTTGGGGTTTTCTTTTTTTGGGTTTTTTTTTTTTTTTCTTTTTTTTTTTTCCTGGCTTTGAAGGGAATTTTTAAGAAAAAAAAAAAAAAAAAGTTGTTGGTATTTTTCCTTTGTCCAAACAAAATCCATCGATCCTCATTCTTCATAACCCCTCCTCTGTAACTCTGACGTTAGGAGAAAAGGAACCAAAACCCAACGCACTTTGTGGCTGATGGCCATGGGCAACCAAAGCCAGTGCACATCATTGCTGATGGCCATGGGCAACTATAGCCAATGTGCTTTGTGCTTGATGGCCATGGGCAACCAAAGCCAGTGCACATCATTGCTGATGGCCGTGGGCAACCAAATCCAATGTGCTTTGTGCTTGATGGCTATGGGCAACCAAAGCCAATGCACATCATTGCTGATGGCCATGGGCAACTATAGCCAACATGCTTTTTGCTTGATGGCCATGGGCAACCAAAGCCAACGTGCTTTGTGCTTGATGGCCCTGGGCAAACAAAGCAATGTGCTTTGTGGTTGATGGCCATGGGCAACCAAAACCAACGTGCTTTGTGCTTGATGGCCATGGGCAACCAAAGCCAATGTGCTTTGTGCTTGATGGCCATGGGCAATTATAGCCATTGTGCTTTGTGCTTGATGGCCATGGGCAACCAAAGCCAATGTGCTTTGTGCTTGATGGCCATGGGCAACTATAGCCAACGTGCTTTGTGCTTGATGGCCATGGGCAATTATAGCCATTGTGCTTTGTGCTTGATGGCCATGGGCAAGCAAAGCCAACGCACATCATTGCTGATGGCCATGGGCAACCAAAGCCAATGTGCTTTGTGCTTGATGGCCATGGGCAACCAAAGCCAGTGTGCTTTGTGCTTGATGGCCCTGGGCAACCAAAGCCAACACGCTTTGTTACCAATGGCCACGAGCTTTGGCAGCAGCACAGTGCGTCCCGGTTTTCTTCCTCCAGCACATGTGCATCCCCCATTGCTGGCATGCATGTAGACATGTGCGTATATCCCCCCACACACACACGGCCCCCGGGCACGTGCACACTCACAAGGACTCTGCATGTGCATCGACACGCTTGCACCTCGCACACGTGTGCGCGGAGCCGCAGGCCTCGTCCCACCACCACACTCGATCCCACCCGGACGAACTCACCTGTGGGTTTTTGTTCTGTTTTTAATTTTACAGGGTCAGTTTGACTTCACCCTTATTTTGTATGGATTTTCGGAGGAGATTTCTCCTTCTCCAGAGTCATGGAGGTGTGGCCATTCGCCTCCCGCCCTTGACGTTGTGATACACATACCCCACAGAGATCTATGTTTCTTATATTATATTATTATTATTATTATTATGTAATAAATTTATAAGAAAGCTTCGCTCTGTTCTCTGCTCTCTCTCTGTCCCCACACCGGACCCCTCCTCCCCTTCCTCAGATGAGGACCTGAGCTGCCATCACCGCAGGGCTCTGGGGCTCTCGTGCACATCTCTACGGGCAGCACCGGGGTGTCACAGTGCCCACTGCTCACCCAATGTCTGCCCTACAGGATCGGGGGGTGCTGGGAGACCCCAGCATGTCGCCCCAATGCCCACTGCCACCGCTGCCCCTCCTCACACACAGCCATGCTGCCCTCCAGGCTGGCGCAGAGCTGGTGGGGGTCTCACCACAGCCCCAGCACAGCAAATGACAAATCCTGACCCCATTGCCCCAAACCCGGTCCCAGTCCTCCCCACAACCCCTGACCCCACGACCCCGTCCCCACACCACGCTGTGCTGCGCCCATTTTGGTAATGGTGATGGGGTCCCTTCTGGAGGTCCCATGTTCCCATAGGGGTTCTTCAGCTCTTTCCTCTAGTTTCAAGTCACAGAACCCAGAGCTGTAGAGCTGGAAGGGACCCCTGCAGCTCCCCCCGCCCAGCCCCCCCAGCAGCTCCCTACACAGAGCAGAGGGGAGCAGCACCTCCCCGCCCTGCCGGCCGCGCTCTGTGCAATGCACCCCGGGGTCCCATTGGCCTTTTGGCCACCTTTTGGTTGGCTCTTGGTCAGCTGTGGGCTTCCAGGACCCCCAGGTCCTTCTCTGCAGAGCTCCTTTCCAACAGCTCAGCCCCCAGCCTAGAATCATAGAATCACAGAATCATAGAATTGCTTAGGTTGGAAAAGACCTTAAAGATCATCGAGTCCAACCACAACCCAACCATCCTACCCCAACTCTAACAGCCCTCCGCTAAATCACAGCCCTGAGCACCACATCCAAAGGGTTTGTAAACACATCCAGGGATGGTGACTCAACCACCTCCCTGGGCAGCCCATCCCAGTGCTTAACAACCCTTTCTGTAAAGAAGTTCTTCCTGATACCCAACCTAAACCTCCCCTGGCACAACTTGAGGCCATTTCCCCTCGTCCTGTCACCACTGAGAAGAGACCAACCTCACTCTGCTGCAATCACCTCTCAGGTACTGGAAGACAGCAATCAGGTCTCCCCTCAGCCTCCTCTTCCCCAGACCCACCATCCCCAGTTCCTCCAGTCTCTCCTTGCAGGCCATATTCTCCAAGCCCTTCCCCAGCCTTGTTGCCCATCTCTGGCCCTGCTGCAGCATCTCCACGTCCTTTCTGTGCTGAGGTGCCCAAACCTGAACCCAGCACTCAATGTGAGGCCTCACAGTGCTGAGCACAGGGCAGGATGACTTCCCTGCTGCTGCTCACCATTCCTGATCCCAGCCAGGATGCCATCGGCCTCCTTGGCCACCTGGGCACACTGCTGGCTCACACTCAGCCCACTGTCCATCAGCACACTGAGCTCCCTTTCCATCAGGCAGCTTTCAGCCATTCCTCCCCAAGCCTGCAGGGTTGCTGTGAGCAAAATGCAGGACCCCACGCTTGGCCCTATTGAAACTCACACAGTTGACCTTGGCCCATCCATCCAGTCTGTCCAGGTCCCCCTGCAGTGCCCTTCTCCCCCCAACACTCCCTCCCGACTTGGTGTCATCTGCAAACTTACTGAGGGTGCACTCAATCCCCTCATCCAGATCATTAATAAAGATGTTAAATAGGAGTGGCCCCAGCACTGAGCCCCGGGGGATACCACTCGTGACCAGCTGGATTTGACCCCATTGACCACAAGTCTTTGTGCCCGGCCATCCAGCCAGCGTTTCACCCAGCGGGGCGTGCGCCCAGCCGAACTGTGGGCAGCCAGCTTCTCCATGAGAACGTTGTTGGGGACAGTCCTGATGTTTGGGACCGGATGATCTTGAAGGTCTTTTCCAACCCTGGTTCTTCTGTGACAGTGTCAAAGGCCTTACTGGAGCCCAGGTAGATCACATCAACAGCCTTACACAGAAGGCTTTCACAGAATCACCAAAGCTGAAAAAGAGATCATCCAGTCCAACTGCCCACGTCCCCCAGTGCCACGTCCCTGTGGTCACTGAACACCCCAGGGATGGGGACTCCCCACTGCCCTGGGCAGCTGTGCAGTGCTGGCCGCTCTTTGCAGCACAGGTTGTTCCCAGTCTCCAACCCGACCCTCCCCATTGCACCCTGAGCCCATCCCCTGCCGTCCCACCCCATTCCCCGCGGATAGAGACCAACCCCTCCTTCATCCAGCCTCCTTTCACCAGTGGCACAGAGCCATCCCTCCCTCCCCACAGCGCTGTGCTGCAGACCCCCGCAGCTCCGCTCCCCTCTCTGGACGCTGCAGGGCCTCAGCGTCTCTCTGGCAGCGAGGGGACAACGCTGAGCTGCGGCCCCAGCAGTGCCATGCAGAGGAACGGGCACCTCCTGCTCTGCTGCTGCTATGAGCCTGGATGCCGCTGGCCTTCTTGGCCACCCGGACACAATGCTGGTCGTGTTCAGCTGCCCTCTGACCCCATGTGCCTTTCTGACCCCATGTGCCTTGGCCCCATCCTCAGGTGTCCCCACGTGCCGTGTGATGGCACTCACAACGATCAGCTCTGCGCCCTGGCGCTGAAGGCAGGCTGATGGGCGGCAGTTCCCCGGATCCTCGCTATGATTCCATAGGGATCCCACCCAGCCCCACACGATCGTGAGAGTCCGGGTGAAGCTGTGGCTCCCTGGCTGCTCCTACCTGGATGGTGGGGGTTTATTCTGCTCCACTTTTCTGGGTCAAGGGGTGGAATGAATCATGGCATCACAGAATGGTTTGGGTTGGAAGGGACCTCAAGGATGACGAAGCTCCAAACCTGCAGCCACACGCAGGGCCACCAACCTCCACATTTCACAGCAGCCCAGGCTGCCCAGGGCCCCATCCAACCCAGCCTTGAACACCTCCAGGGATGGACGGGGCATCCACAGCCCCTCTGGGCAGCTGATCCAGCACCTCACTGCTCTCACAGTGAAGAATTTCCCCCTCACATCCAACCTCAACCTGCCCTCATTCAGTTTCAAACCATTTCCCCTTGTCCTGCTGTTATCTCCCCTTCCACAGAGTTGCCCCCCCTGCTGTTTTTAGGCTCAGTGCCCCAGGGATGGCAGCTCTGCCTGCCAAGGACAGATGCGAGGAAGGCGTTGGGAGCCTCAGCCTTTCCCCCCCCCACATCCAGCAAGGGATGGAGCTTCTCCTCAACCCTCCTCTTGCTGCTCATTCATTTCTTCTCCCTTCCCCCCACCAGAGGACCCCGGGGACCCCCCTCCCACTGCCCCCATCATTTCCCAACCCCCCCCCAAGGATTTCACAGCAGCCCAATGGCGCTCTGCTGTCATCCCCCCCCTCCAGGCAGCACCCGCACCCCGCGCTCACACCAAGCATATATTTTATTGAAAGACCAAGTGGATGACAAGGCGGTAGGGGGGAGAGGGGGGGGGCGAACCTTTACCGGAGGGGGGGGGGAGTTTGTACAAGTTACAGTTGCTCAGGACTCCTCGTGGTGGTCGGAGTTGGGAGATAAATATCGGAACATCGAGCGGCGCGCAATTATCGGCACTAAACTAGCACTGGTCGGATGGGGGGCCGGCAAGCAAAAGAAATCACCAGGCACAGCAATGGGGGGGGGGGAGGGGGAGCCGACTCCCCCCCCCCCCCTCCCACTTTCCCCCCCCCTCCCGCCCGCGGGTTTTCCTCTCTTGGGGTGAATACATTCAGGCCGGGGGGGTCCTGGGGGGGTCCCAGCGCCGGTCCGTCCGCCCCCGGCACGGATCCAGAATGGGGTGGGGGGGCAGCGTGGGGCTGGGGGGGGGGAGTACGGGTGGCCTTGCAGCTGGGGGGGATCCTGCGAGGGCGTGAAGGGACCCTTTGGGGAGGGGGGGTCGGTGCGGACCTGGGGGCAGCACAGGGGTGAAGTTCGCCCCGGCACATGGATGTGTCCCCATCGCCCACCCCCACCACCGCCCCCCCTCTCCCCCCCAATCCCCCCTACTTTGGGACCCCCCAAGGGCTGCCCCGTCCCCCATCCCACTCACCCCAATGCCCCCACCCCGTGAAGCCTCCCCCCATTCTGTGCCTCCGTCGGTTTCTCATGCAGGGGGTCGGCCAACACTCCCTCCTCCCTCTCCCCCCCCTCCCCAGCCCCCCCAGCCCTGGGCACGGTGTTGCCCCCATGGGCAGAGCGCAGCCCCGGCCCCCACCCCTCAGCCCCAGCCCCCAGGGAAGCAGTGAGGATGCGCGGTGACTCCGTGGGTGGGAGCGTGTGCGGGAGGGGCCAAGCCGGCTGCCGTGGGGTCAGACAGAGTCTCTGGGGGGGGGGTGTGAGAGCAGGAGACCCCCCCCCCCACACTCGCCCCCCTTACTCCAGGTAAATGTCCTCTGTGGGGCAGGCGTACTCCAGGTGCTCCTGGTAATATTCCTGAAACGCACGGCTGCGAGGCGAGGGGCGACTCAGGGAGGGAAGCAGAGCCTGACCCCCACCCCTTCTGCCCCCCAAAAAATCCCTCCCCATCCCATCCACTCCCAGGACCCCCATCCCCACCCCCCATATCCATCTGCCCCCCAGGACCTCCAGTATTGTCCCCATGCAACCCCAGCCGTGGTTCCATTTGCGCCCCAATATCCCCCAGCCCCACGTCCATCCATCCCTCCAGGATCCCCATCCCAATCCCCACCCCCCCAAGACCCCCACCCTCCCCCCACCCCCACCTACCCGACACACTCGGCGACGTGCCGCATGGATTCCTGGGAGACGAAGACGTGGCAGGCGAAGCGGCTCAGCACCGGGTGCTTGGTGATGAACCCAAAGTAGCTGCAAGGGAGGGGGCACAGAATAAGGTGGGGGGGGGTCCTGTGGGATAGGGGACCCCCGTGGTGCATCATGAGGTCAGGGGGGCTCACCAGCTGTTCCGGGGGTGGCACCCGCAGAAGGAGATGTTCTTCATCTGGAAGAAGTGACTGCAACGCTCAAACTGGAAGAGGAAAACCAAACCACGCTGCAGTGTGGGCACCTGGATGGATGGGGGGGAAGGGGGCATAACCCGGGACCCCCCACCCTTGCCCCCACACCTCCTCATCCCGGCTGTACTCGTTGACTGTCAGGATGAGTTTGATGCCCTGCAGTGTGATCTCCAGGTCGCAGCTGGCCGGCGGGCGCAGGTGAACCGTCAGCTTCCTGGTGGTGGCAATCTGGGGGGAGAATCGGGGGTCCCACGCAGCCTCAGCACAGACATACCCACAGCCAAAAGTGGGGCTGGTGCCCACCCGGTGCCCCCCGGACTCACTTTCTGCATGGCTGCACAGAGGATGCCGTTGCCCTGGTGGTACGGCACCTCCACCGAGCCCAGGAATTGAACGTTGAAGCGCTCAACCCAGCACGGGTTCCTCTTCAGACCTGCATGGGAAAGGGGATGGGGAGACAGCGCCGGGACCTACCATGGCCTGGGATCCCCATGGGATGTGGGACCCCCAGGGGATGTAGGAAACCAATGGGTTGTGGGACCCCCATGGGATGTGGGAACCCCAGGGGATCTGGGAACCCAATGGATTGTGGGACCCCCAGGGGATGTGGGACCCCATGGGATGTGGTACCCCACGGGATGTGGGAACCCAATGAATTGTGGGACCCCTTGGGTTCACTGTAGGATCCGATGGGTTGAGGGAGATCACGGTTTGAGGGACTCCCATGGGAGCTGCGACCTCACATACAGTGGAGTTGGGAGCACTTCCTACCGATGACATCCCTGGCCTGACCAATGACTTCGTGGGCGTAGAATGCAGGGAAGATGCCCCTCTCTCCCGTCCTCATGTTGTAGCCGCGGTACCAGTAGTCGTCCTCCTCCAGCTCCACCAGGATGGGGTCGTCCACGTCCAGTTCCAGCTCATCCTCGTGGCGCGGGATGAACCTGTGTGGGTGGGTGGGCGGGAGGAGAGACCCCCTCTTTGCCCCGTGGTCGTGGGGTGGGGAGAGACCGGAGGGGGACGTGGCCGTGCGGTGCTCACCTGAACACAGCGCGGTGGGTCTGCTCGCGCTCCTCTCCGTTCACCATGCAGGAGAACAGCCCGAAGGACTCTGTGCCTGGGGGACAGGCAGGGGGAGGGAGCATCACCCAGGGGCAGAAGACACCCATGGCCCCACAGGGAGAGCCCCCGCTGAGCCAGAGCCCCTCAGCAGCACCACGGCTGCCCCACGCCGTAGTGCTGGGCTTTGTCCACGGCACAGAGATGGCAGAGGGCAGCCAGACGTGGCCAGCATGCAAAACAGCATCAGGCTGGCACGGTGCTGCGTGGCATGGCACGGCATGGCGTTGCATGGCATGGCATGGCACAGTGCAACCTGGCGTGGTGGATCAGAGCACAGCAGGGCACAGCACAGCACAGTGCAGTGTACCATGGCAAGGTTTATCATGGAACGGTGCAGCACAGCACAGCTCAGCACAGCACATGCAGCACAGCAGGGCACAGCACGGCGCAGTCACTCACTGGAGGAGCGGGAGGTGCTGTTGACGAAGACGTTGAGGAACTTTTTGGAGAACTGCAGGTCGGCCTCGGGGGAGGAGTCCTCTGAGGAGCTGTGCACGTCGGGGGCCGCCAGCCCGTCGCCGAAGGCCGCCTCGTCCTCCTCCAGCTCGCAGCGCTCGCAGGCCCGCAGCAGGTCGCTGTCGTCGCTCAGCACCGACGTGCAGCGCCGCAGGCTCACCAGCTCCAGCTGCGTGTGCTCGTCCACCACCAGCGTGTACTTCACTGCGTCGTAGGCCAGCGACTCGTCCCGCGGCTCCAGCGCCTCCAGGGCAGGCGGCAGCTCCTCGGGGAACAGCGATCCCCGCAGGTGGGGCGCCGCGTCCTCTTCTGCCCCGTAGGCCGCGGCGAAGCAGCGGTTGGTCTTGGCCGTGGAGACGTCCGTGGCGGTGGAGTCCCGTCCCCCCGGCTCTAACCGGACGGCGTCGATCAGATCACCGGCCTCCAGGACGCCCGAGCGCGGGCTCCGCTCCGCGGCGCTGTCCGCGGTGCTGAGGGCGCTGTCCGCGGTGCTGAAGGCGCTGTCCGCGGTGCCGAAGGCGCTGTCCGCGGTGCTGACGGGACCGCGGCGGCCGATGGCGGCGGTTTCCCCGCTGCCTCCCAACCGCTCGATGGAGACGGGGCGCCCCGGGAAGACGGGAGCGATGGTGTCGTGGG
Source organism: Phasianus colchicus (assembly GCF_987193195.1). Taxonomy (NCBI): domain Eukaryota; kingdom Metazoa; phylum Chordata; class Aves; order Galliformes; family Phasianidae; genus Phasianus; species Phasianus colchicus. The sequence goes on from NC_143436.1 coordinate 620,380, forward strand.
TGGGGTTGCTCAGGAAGAGGAACGGCCCCGACTCTTCCGCGTTTTGATCCAATGGCGCCTCCGTTCCGGCCCCCAGCGCCCGCTGGTCCTCAGCACGCTGCAGGGAGCTGCGCAGCGTCTCCATGTCCACCAGCTCGATGGGGCGCGGGGTGTGGGGCAGCCCCTCGGGGCCGGGGGGCTCAGCATCCAGCGCCTCACTCAGCTCAGGCTCCAGGTCGGACGCTGGGGATATGGTGTCGCAGAGGGAGTGTTGCTGCTGGAAGCATTCGTCAGGGCACTTGATGGGGTAGGAGCCCTCCGAGATCATCTTGTTCACCAGGTTGCTGAGCAGCCACGGCGAGTCCGAGTCCTCGCTCAGGTCGGGCTCCGACTCCGAGTCAGAGTCGTAGTCGCTGTTGTCGTCATCGTCAGCCGCAGGCAGCAGTGGGGGCCCCACAGGCAAGTAGAAAGAGCGCCGCACGCTCTCCAGGCCGTGGTCGGGGTCGAGCTCCAGGTGCAGAGCGCCGGGGGAGGGCACGTCGGTGTGCTCGGGGGGCACCGAGGGGTCGGTGGGGTTCAGGCTGTCGTAGTACCCCTCCGTCTTCAGCTCAGCCGGGCTGCCCCGCTGCTCCAGCGCCTCCTCCTCCTCCCTGCCCGCGTCCCGCAGCAGCGCGCCCTTGATGCCCATCACGCCGGGCGCCTCCAGCTCTGGCTCCAGCTCTCCCTCCGAGCCAGGCGAGCTCGCCTCTTCGATGGAGTTGGTGAGGTGCGAGGAGCGGCCGCTGCTGCTGGCACTGCTCAGGTCCAGCTCCGTCTCCGAGATGGAGGAGATCATGTTGCTGAGCAGGCGCCCGCCGAAGGCCTCCATCTCCCCCTCCACGTCCGAGTCAGAGCCGGGTGAGCTCAGCCCCTGGTGCCGGGTGCCGGGCGGGAAGCCCTTGGCGGTGCGGCGGGTCATGTCGGCCTCGATGCCGGGGTCGGAGGACGGCGACGTGGTCTCGGAGGAGCCCGTGGGGCGGCTGTGCGCGCTGCCGGGGGGCCCCTCTCCATCGGAGCTCAGCGGCTCCGTGCGGGACCCCAATCCCTCGCCGCGCCCGGCGTGACCCCCAGCTGAGGGCTGCTCGTGGGGCGCGGGGACGCCGTGCTGGGCGCGAGGGGAACCCGGGCTGCCGACCCCCGGCTTCGGTGTGCCGCGCTCGGGGCTGCGGCGCTGCGGGGCCACGCAGGCGGGGGCTGCGATCCCGGCCGGAGACGGGCGCGGCTCAGCGGTCGGTGTGCGGCGCGGGGGGGGATGCGGTTGCGGCGCAGAGCAGACGACGTTCCTGTTCACGTCCTCCCCGGAGCGCTCGGGCGAGGGCTCACCGTGAGCCGCCGGCGTGCGGCTGTTGCCGTGCGAGTCGAAGTGGGGCGGCGGCAGCGGGGCGGGCGCCTGCGTGGCCCCCCCGGGGCTCAGCCCCACCGCACACGGCGCATCCTGGAGGCAGGCGTGGGGCGAGGGGCGGCCTGCGGAGCACAGCAGATGCCACGCAGCGTCAGCGCCCACCCGCAGCCCACCCGTCCCACAAGGCAGGGGAGAAGTAGCCCAGGACCCCCGCCCTGCACGTGGCTTATTGTGAAGCCCCCAGACCCGTGGTGAGCCACCTCAACCCCGCGGTGAGCCCCCAGCGGTCCTCCGACCCTACAGCAAGCCCCCAGCCCCATCTTGGAGGGTTCCGGCACGAAGGACCCCCCCCTACGCTTTGGCTGAAAGGGAGCAGCCCCCCCCCCCTCAGCCCCACGTTTCAATGCTCACCGGTGTGTGAGGAAGAGGAGGAGGAGGAGGAGTGAAGCAGGGCGTCCTGCCAGCTGGGGCGGTGCGCGGGGGGCGGGAAGCTGCCGTTGTTGTTAAGGGAGTCCTGCGGGGAGACAGCAGTCGTGGGACGGGGGGGGAGGACGAGAGATGGGGGGGGCGGGAGGGGGGGAGCACCGTGAGGGATTCGGGGCGGACGGGAACGGTTGGGGAGGTGAGGATCACCTCGACGGGACTCCGGGGGGAGCGGATGGGGGCACACGGTGGGGTCACCGCGACCCTCCGTCCTCAGCCCCGCCGTGGCGACGCGAACCCGGCGCCGATCCGGATTACGGCCGCGACGTCCCGAGCGCAGCGACACGGGGACACCCGCAGCAGCGCTCAGCCCCACCGCGACGCCGACCCCGAGCCACAGCGCGACGGAGCTCCGCGACCCCCCCCCCCGCGACAGGACGGGACCCCAAAGGGTCGGAGCTGCGGGGCCGCTGCTGCGGATTAACGCTGGCGGCAGCGAAAATGAGGCCGGAGCTTAGCGGGACCGCGACGTGCGGGGCGGCACGTGGGGGGGTTGGGGTGGGGGTGGGGGTGGGGGTGGGCGGCACAGGGAAGTGGGAGGGGGGGGGGGTAACAGAATGACAGAAGGACAGAATGGTTTGGGTTGGAAGGGACCTCAAGGATGACAAAGTTCCAAACCTGCAGCCACACGCAAACTTCTCCATTTAATGCTGGCCCAGGCTGCCCAGGGCCCCATCCAACCCGGCCTTGAGCAGCTCCAGGGATGGACGGGGCATCACAGCCTCTCTGGGCAGCTGTTCCAGCACCTCACCGCTCTCACAGCGAAGAATTTCCCCCTCACATCCAACCTCAATCTGCCCTCATTCAGCTTCAAATCATTTCCCCTTGTCCTGCTGTTATCAACCCTTTCCAAGAGTTGATTCCCCTCCCCTCTGTAGGCTCCTTAAATGGAGACCCATAGGGACACCATAGGGACACATGGAGACCCATAGGGACACCATAGGGACACCATAGGGGTACATGGAATCACAGCATCACAGAACGGTTTGGGTTGGAAGGGACCTGAAGGATGCCGAAGCTCCAACCCCCTGTGCCACATGCAGCCCGTTTGTCGGCTCCCTTGAGGTCCTGAAGGCTGCAATGATTCACCCCACAGCCTCCTTTTCTCCATGCTGAACAAGCCCAGCTCCCTCAGCCTGTCTTTGTAGGGGAGGTGCTGCAGCCCTGCTCATCTTTCTAAAGAACTTTTGGGGGTCCGGTCCGAGGAGCCACAAGCGGCGGTGCCGCGGGAAAGCGCCCATCCCGTGGGTCGGGGGGGGGGAGGGGCCCAAAAGACCCCCAGAATGGGGGGAGGGGGGGATGGAGCCGAGATCCCCGGCGTTCTGGCAAGGCGCCGATGCAGCGGCAGCACCGCTGCCCACACACTGCGGCGCTGCCACGCCTGCGCACGGGACAACGCGGGGAAACCCCGCAACGCCGGGACACCGCGACCGGGGGAGGGGGGTGGGAGGCGGGGCTGGGAGGTGGGGGGGGGGAGGGGGCACGTGAACCTGCCGTGCACACCCAGCTGTGCACACGCACACACAGCCCTGCCATCCCGCTGTGTGCAGGGCGCTGCGACACGTGGGCGACCCCAGAACCCCAAAAACGCCGGGAGTGGGGGGACCCCAAACTGCGAACTGCACAGAGCACGCAGGGACCCCAAAACGTCCCCACCTCGGCTCCCCCCCCACTGCAGAGATGGAGGTGGTGCCGTCATCACCCCACAACCCTGCAGCCCTGCAACCCTTCAGCCTCACAGCCCCACAACCCCGCAACTCTGCAGCCCTGCAGCCATGCAGCCCTACAACCTCACAGCCCCACAACCCTGCAGCCTCACAGCCCTGCAGCCCTGTGGCACCACAACCCTGCAGCCCCACAGACCCTCAGCCCTGCAGCCTTGTAGCCCTGCAGCCCCACAAGCCTGCAGCCCTGCAATCCCACAGCCCTGCATCCCCACAACCTTGCAGCCATGCAGCCCCACAGTCCCTCAGCCCCACAAGCCTGTAACCCTGCAGCCCTGCAGCCCCACAGCCCCACAATCCTGCAACCCCGAAATCCTGCAGCCCCACACCCCATGAGGTGTGGGCACAGCCCTGCAGCCCTGCAGCCCCGCAGCCCCGCAGCCCCGCAGCCCCACAGCCCTGCATCCCTGCAGCCTCACAACCCTGCATCCCCACAACCTTGCAGCCCCACAGCCCCACAGCCTTGTAGCCTTGCAGCCCCGCAAACTTGCAACCCTGCAGCCCTGCAGTCCCACAGCCCTGCATCCCTACAACCTTGCAGCCCCACAGCCTTGTAAACCTGAATCCCTACAACCATGCAACCCTTCATCCCCACAAGCCTGCAACCCTGCAGCCCCAGAAGCCTGCAAGCCTGAAATCCTGCAGCCCCACACCCCATGAGATGCGGGCACAGCCCTGCAGCCCCACAGCCCTAAAGCCCTTGTAGCCCTTCAGCCCCACAACCCTGCAACCCTGCAGCCTCACAAACCTGCAACCCCACCGTCCCACAACCTTGCAGCCCCACAGCCCTGCAGCCCCACAGCCCTGCAGCCCTGCAGCCCCACAGCCTTGCAAGCCCACAGTCCCACAGCCTTGTAGCCTTTCAGCCCCATAACCCTGCAACCCTGCAGCCCTGCATCCTCACAGCCCTGTATCCCCACAGCCTTGCATCCCCACAGCCCTGCAATCCTACAGCCCTGCATCCCCACAGCCTTCCATCCCTGCAACCCCGCATCCCCACAACCCTGCAGCCCTGCAGCCCCACAGCCTTGCAAGCCCACAGTCCCACAGCCTTGTAGCCTTTCAGCCCCACAACCCTGCAGCCCCACAACCCTGCAGCCCTGCAATCTTACAACCCTGCATCCCCACAACCTTACAACCCTGCAACCCTGCATTCCCACAACCTTGCAACCCTGCATTCCCACAACCTTGCAACCCTGCAGCCCTGCAGCCCCACAGCCTTGCAATCCCACAGTCCCACAGCCTTGTAGCCTTTCAGCCCCATAACCCTGCAACCCTGCAGCCCTGCATCCCCACAGCCCTGCAATCCTACAGCCCTACATCCCCACAGCCCTGCAATCCTACAGCCCTGCAATCCTACAGCCCTGCATCCCCACAGCCTTGCATCCCTGCAACCCTGCATTCCCACAACCTTGCAACCCTGCAACCCAGCAGCCCCACAGCCCCTCCGCCCTTCATCCCCACAACCCTGCAGCCCTGCAGCCCCACAAGTGTGCACCCCTGCAGCCCCCCAGCCTGCCCTCCCCGAGCCCCCCAGCCCCATCCTCAGAGCCCACCTGCGTGCCGGGCGCCGTCAGGTTGAGCGTGGTGGGACGCAGCTTCTGGGTGTCCTCCAGGGCGGGGGAGGGGATGGGTGAGGCCGAGGGGGACGGGGGGACCTCCAGCGCGTTGCCTTCCTCCTCTTCCTCCTCCTCCCCCTCCTCCTCCTCCTCCTCGTTGTCGTCGATCATCTCGAACTCCTGGAAATCATCCTGGAAGGTGCAGACGGGGTGCGGCTGCTCGCCGCGCTCCAGCACCAGGCAGTCCTAAAGGGATGCATGAAGGGCACCGGGGGTCAGACCCCCTGATAGCCCCCCCTCCACGGCACCCACACCTCACCCCGCAGGTGGGGGCGGCCGTTGTCCGTCCCCCCCCCCGAGTTCAGGGCGAGCTCCACGTTGGGCTTTGGGTGCCCTGCAATGAGGCACGGCCACGTGGCAGTGGGGCTGAGCATCACTGCTCTGCGGAGGGCACCCAGCCGACCCCCCCCCACCCCACGGCACCGGGGGGAGAGGAGGGGGGGTCCCACAGCAGCTTGGGGGTGGGGGTCTCAGACCTTCTCGTAATGGTCGGAGTCGTAGTTGAGGCCGATGCCGCAGTCGTCGGTGATCTCTGAAAGATCCTCGTCGTCAAACTCCTCCAGGCTGATGTCCTGGGGGGGCCTGGGGGCAGTGAAAGATCAGGGTGGTGGGGGGGGGGCCCACTCTGCACCCTTCCCCACTCCTTCCCCCCACCCCACAGCCTCAAACGGCGCCCAGGAGCCCCACGGCATCTCTGCCACACAGAGCGGTGCCACAAGGGGAGCGATCCTGGGGGGGGGGATTTGGGGGGGCACGGGGGGATGGGGGGCAGGGGGTGATGGGGGGGCAAAGGGGGATGGGGAGACAAGGGGTGATGGGGGAGTATGGGGAGATGGGGGGCAAGGAGGGATGGGGAGACAGGGGGGGATGGGGGGCACGGGGTGATGGGGGGGCAGGGAGTGATGGGGAGGTACGAAGTGATGGGGAGGCAGGGGGGGTGGGGGGCAGGGGGTGTTGGGGAAGCAGGGGGTGATGGGAGGCACAGAGTGATGGGGGGGCAGGGGGTGGTAGGGGGCACGGGGTGATGGGGGGCAAGGGGGGATGGGGAGACATGGGGTAATGGGGGGGCAGAGGGAGATCGGGGGCACAGAGTGATGGGGGGCACAAGGCTATGGGGGGGGCACGAGGTGATGAGTGGGGGGACACAGAGTGATGGGGGGGCACAGGATGATGGGGGGGCAGGGAGTGATGGGGGGCAGAGTGTGATGGGGGGGCACAGAGTGACGGGGGGGCACAAGGCTATGGGGGGCCACGGGGTGATGGGGGGCACGGGGTGATAAAGGGGGGCAGGGAGTGAAAGGGGGGCAGGGAGTGATGGGGGGACGCACGGAGCAATGGGGGGGCACAGAGTGATGGGGGGGCATGGGGTGGTGGGGGGAGCACGGGGTGACGGGGGGGCATGAGGTGATGGGGGGCACGGGGTGGTGGGGGGGCACGGGGTGACGGGGGGGCACGGAGCAATTAGGGGGGCACGGGGCGATAGGGGGGGCACGGAGAAATGGGAAGGCACGGGGTGATGGGGGGGGCATAGAGTGTTGGGGGGGCACGGAGCAATGGGGGGGGATGAGGCGATGGGGGGGCACAGAGAAATGGGGGGCACGGGGTGATGGGGGGGCATGGGGTGATGGGGGGGCATGAGGTGATGGGGGGAGCAAGGAGCAATTGGGGGGCACGGGGTGATGGGGGGGTCACGGAGCAATGGGGGGGGGCATGAGGTGATGGGGGGGGCACGCAGCAATGGGGGGGCACAGGGCGATAGGGGGGGCATGAGGTGATGGAGGGGCACGGAGAAATGGGGGGCACGGGGTGATGGGGGGGCATGAGGTGATGGAGGGGCACGGAGAAATGGGGGGCACGGGGTGATGGGGGGGCATGAGGTGATGGAGGGGCACGGAGAAATGGGGGGCACGGGGCGATGGAGGGGGGGGCACGGAGCAATGCGTGTCCATGGGATGCGCCCCCCCCCCCCGCCACGCACAGAGCAGCGCCGCGGTGACGCTGAACCCTGTGCTGATGTGCGGGGGGAGGAGAAAGGGGGGGGGGAGGGGAGCACAGATGACCCGAAACCCCGCAGCCCCCCCCCCCTCCCAACCCCCCCCCCGACCCCGAAGCCGCACCGCCTCCCCGCAGCCCCACAACCCCCCCAGCGCCCCCCAACCCGGGCTGCCCGGATGCGTTTCCCGTCTCCGGGCGGTGCCATGGAAACGCGACCTGCGCGCGGTGCGAAGGCGGATCTTCCGAGCATCGGATGCTCGGGGAGGGAGGGGAGGGGGGGAGAGGGGGGGGCGATGAGGCTCGGGACCCCCCCCCCCCATCGGCCGCCACCGCCCGGCCCCGCACCGCCCCGCACCGCCCCGCACCGCCCGGCTCTTCGGCGGAGCGCTGGGAGCGCAGCGGCAATGCGGGGACGGAGCGCAAAGCCGCACCGCGCGGCCGGACGCACAGACGGACGGATGCATAGATGGACACACAGACGGACGGATGCATAGATGGACACACAGACGGATGCGCAGACGGACACGCAGCTGGATATAGACAGATACACAGCCGGACACACAGCCCGCAGATGGACAGACAGCCAGAGACAGATGGACACACAACCAGACACACAGCTGGACTCACAGCTGGATACACAGCTGGACACAGCCGGACACACAGCTGGAAACAGCCAGACACACAGCTGGATACAGCCGGACACACAGCTGGACACACAGGTGGACACACAGTCGGACACACAGCTGGTCACTCAGCGAGACACACGGCCAGACACACAGATGGACATACAGCCAGACACACAGCCCACAGATGGACACACAGCCAGACACACAGCCAGATGCACAGTCGGACACACAGCTGGACACTCAGCGAGACACACGGCCAGACACACAGCTGGACACACAGCCCACAGATGGACACACAGCTGGGCATACAGCCGGACACAGAGCTGGACACACAGCCAGATACACAGATACACAGCCAGACACACAGTCGGACACACAGTCGGACACACAGCCAGACACTCAGGCAGATGCACAGTCGGACACGCAGCTGGACATACAGCCGGACACATAGCCAGATGCACAGCCGGACACAGCTGGACACACAGCTGAACACAGACAGATATACAGCCGGACACACAGCTGGACACAGATGGACTCACAGCCAGACACACAGCCAGACACAGATGGACACACAGCCAGACACAACCAGACACACAGCCAGACACACAGCTGGACAGAGACGGACACACAGCCGGACACAAAGCCGGACACACAGTCAGACACACAGACACACAAGTGGACACACAGCTGGACACAGCCGGACACACAGCCAGATGCACAGCCGGACACACAGTCGGACACAGCCGGACACACAGCCAGACACACAGCTGGACACACAGCCAGATGCACAGACAAACAGGTGGACACACAGCTGGACACACAGTTGGACACAACCAGACACACAGCTGGACACACAGCCGGACACACAGACACACAGCCAGATGCAAAGACACACAGGTGGACACACAGCCGGACATACAGACACACAGCTGGACACACAGCCGGACATACAGACACACAGCCAGACACACGGCCGGCCCCACCGCCCACAGCCATTCCTCACAGCCGCCCCTCGGACTCCGGCCCTTGGAGCCCAGGGACATCGCAGACCAGGATCCCAAACCCTGAACCCCCCACACCGCATCCACATCCCAGGATAAGAACTGCAGGCTTCTGACCCCAAACCCACAACAACCCCAAACCCACAACAACTCCAAACCCGCAACAACCCCAAACCCGCAACAACCCCAAACCCACAACTCCAAACCCGCAACAACCCCCACAACAACCCCAAACCCACAACAACTCCAAACCCGCAACAACCCCAAACCCGCAAGAACTCCAAACCCGCAACAACCCCAAACCTACAACAACCCCAAACCCACAACAACCCCAAACCCGCAACAACCCCAAACCCACAATCCCATACGCCAGATCCAGACCCCCAGACCCAAAACCTCTGATCAGACCCCAGATCCAGAAGCCCCGACTCCAGACCCCAAACCCAGAACTCCATACGTCAGATCCAGACCCCAAACACAGAACCCCAGACCCCATACCCACAACCCCAGACCTCATATCCAGAAACCCAGACCAGATTCCACATCCAGACTCCAGACCCCAAACCTCGAACCCCAGACCCCAAACCCGAAACCTCAGACCAGATCCCAGATCCAGAACCCTACACTGCAGACCCCAAACCCTGAGCTCCATATGCCAGATCCCGATTCCAGACCTCACACCCCAGACCCCAAACCCAGAAGCCCAGACTTCAGATCCAAAAACCCAGACCAGATTCCACATCCAAAACCTCAGACTCCAGACCCCAAACCCAGAGCTCCATTTGTCAGACCTGATCCCAGACCTCAAATCCCAGACCCCAAACCCAGAACCCCAGACCTCAAACCCCAGACCCCATACTCAGACCCCAAACCCAGAACCCCAGACACAGAACCCCAGACCTCGAACTCCAGACCCCATATTCAGATCCCAAACCCAGACCCCAGATCCAGAACCCAAAACTCCAGACCCCAAACCCAGAATTCCATTTGCCAGATCCAGACCCCAGACCTCAAAACCCAGACCCCAAACCCAGAACCCCAGACCCTATACCCAGAATCTCATCCCAGACCCTAGATCCAGAAGCCCAGATGCCAGACCCCAAACCCAGAACTCCATATGTCAGATCCAGACCTTGAACCCCAAACCCCAAACCCAGAACCCCAGACCTCAAACCCCAGACCCCATACCCAGAACCCATACTCAGACCCCAAACCCAGACCCCAGATCCAGAAGCCCACACTCCAGACCCCAAACCCAGAGCTCCATTTGCCAGATCCAGACCCCCAGACCTCAAAACCCAGACCCCAAACCCAGAACCCCAGACCCCATACCCAGAATCTCATCCCAGACCCCAGATCCAGAAGCCCAGACTCCAGACCCCAAACCCAGAACTCCATATGTCAGATCCAGACCCCATATCCAGAACCCCAGAACGCAAACCCAAAACCTCAGACCAGACCCTAGATCCAGAACCCCAGACTCCAGACCTCAAACCCAGAGCTCCATATGCCAGATCCAGACCCCCAGACCTCAAATCCCAGACCCCAAACCCAGAACCCCAGACCTCATACCCAGAATCTCATCCCAGACCCCAGATAACCCTACACTCCAGACCCCAAACCCAGAGCTCCATTTGCCCAATCCAGACCCCAGACCCAGAACCCCAGACCCATACCTCAAACCCACACCCTCAGACCCCAAACCCAGAACCCCACAGCTGGACCCAGACCCCATGGATGTCACCCTGAGGGCTCCCTGCCCCACTGGGGGTCCAACTCCTCCACTGCCCCCCCCCCCCCGATGGACCCCCAGCCCTGGGCTGTCACCCCGTGCCAAACCATGGGGCAGCGGCCCCACATCCATCCCAAACCCGACCCCAAAGGGAGGAGCCCCCCTGCAGCCCCCTCCCCAGCTCCACCAGAGCTGCTGCTTCACCTCGGCCTCAGAACCTGGGAGGGAGGGGGGGGCACGGCCAGGCAGGACCCCCAGATGGCCACAGTGCTCCACTGGGACAGCCATGTGACACTGGGACCCCAGCGTGACATTGGGACACCATGTGACATTGGGACACCATGTGACATTGGGATGGACCCCCCTGTGACATTGGGACACCAACAGGACATTAGGACACCCCCATGTGACACTGGGACCCCAACATGACACTGGGATGGACCCCCATGTGACACTGGGACCCCAACGTGACATTGGGACACCATGTGACATTGGGATGGACCCCCTTGTGACATTGGGACCCCAACAGGACACTGGGATGGACCCCCATGTGACACTGGGACCCCAGTGTGACATTGGGACACCATGTGACATTGGGATTGAACCCCATGTGACACTGGGACCCCCATATGACACTGGGACACCAAGGTGACACTGGGACCCCAAGATGACACTGGGATGGACCCCCATGTGACACTGGGACACCGTGTGACATTGGGACCCCAACATGACACTGGGATGGACCCCCATGTGACACTGGGACACCATGTGACACTGGGACACCAACGTGACATTGGGATGGACCCCCATGTGACACTGGGACACCATGTGACATTGGGACACCAACGTGACATTGGGACACCAACGTGACACTGGGACCCCAGTGTGACACTGGGACACCAACAGGACATTGGGATGGACCCCCCTGTGACATTGGGACACCATGTGACACTGGGACCCCAACATGACATTGGGACACCAACGTGACACTGGGATGGACCCCCATGTGACACTGGGACATAAACATAACATTGGGATGGACTCCCTTGTGACACTGGGATCCCAACGTGACATCGGGACACCAACGTGACATTGGGTTGGACCCCCATGTGACATTGGGACACCATGTGACACTGGGACCCCAACATGACATTGGGACACCAACGTGACACTGGGATGGACCCCCATGTGACACTGGGACATAAACATAACATTGGGATGGACTCCCTTGTGACACTGGGATCCCAACGTGACATCGGGACACCAACGTGACATTGGGTTGGACCCCCATGTGACATTGGGACATAAACGTGACACTGGGACACCATGTGACATTGGGATGGACCCCCTTGTGACACTGGGACACGATGTGACATTGGGACACCAACGTGACACTGGGACACCATGTGACACTGGGATGGACCCCCATGTGACACTGGGACCCCCATGTGACACTGGGACACCAACATGACATTGGGATGGACCCCCATGTGCCACTGGGACATAAACATGACATTGGGACACCAAAAGGACATTGGGATGGACCCCCATGTAACATTGCGACCCCCATGTGACACTGGGACACCATGTGACGTTGGGACCCCAACGTGACATTGGGACTCCAATGTGACACTGTGGTGGACACCCATGTGCCACTGGGACCCCCCCCGTGTCACAGGGACACCGACATGACACTGGGACCCCCACGTGCCACCAGGACCATCACATGACATTGGGACACCAAGGTGACATCGGGACGGACACCCCCGTGCCATTTTGACCCTCATGTGTCACCGGGACCCCCCATGTGTCACCAGGACACCCCCATGTGCCATCATACTCCATAGGGACCCTCACATGATGTCGGGACCCCGTGTGCCACCAGGATCCCCTGGATGGACCCCAATGTGCCATTGGGACACCAACGTGACATCGGGACATCCACATGACACTGGGATGGACACCTCCATGCCATTGGGACCCCCGTGTGTCACCAGGACACCCCCATGTGCCATCGTACTGCACTGGGAGACCCTCACATGACATCGGGACCCCCGTGTGCCACCGGGACCCCCATGTGACATTGGGATGGACCCCAGTGTGCCACTGGGACCCCCACTTGCCATTGGGACACCAATGTGACATTGGGGTGGACACCCCCATGCCATTGGGAGCCCCGTGTGTCACCTGGACACCCCCGTGCCATCGTACTGCACTGGGAGACCCTCACATGATGTTGGGACCCCCATGTGCCACCAGGACCCCCCGCACGGCACTGGGACCCCAGCTGACACCGAGACCCCGTGTGCCACCGGGACCCCCCGACCCCCCCGGCCCCCCCCTCCCCCTCCTTCAGCACCACGGGCCACGCGGGGGGGGGGGGGCACCGCTTCTGTGCAGCCCCACGTGGGGGGGGGGGGGGTCCCAAAGGCAGGGCGGTGCTGCGGGACCCCCCCTCCCGCACCGAACACCGCCGTTGCGATGCTGCGGGAGGGGCCAGAGCCCATGGGGGGGTCGGGGGGGGGGGGGGAATTGGGCCTCCGGCAGGGTGACACGGTAACCCCCCCCCCCCGCACCGCACCGCATCCCGCCCTGCCCAACCCAACGCCGCGCATCCCGCACCGCCCTCATCCCCGTGCCCCCCCCCCAGTAATTCGGCACCCCAAGGTCGGAGAGGTGCGGGGGGGGGGGGGGAGCTCTGGACGGACCCCACCCGTTCTACGTAGCGGCCCTGCGGGAAGGTGACCCGCACGGTGCGGCCGGGCCCGGCGCTGGGAATGCGGGGGGGGCGGAAACGGAGAGCCGGGGGGGGCGGCTTTTTGGGGGGGCTTTGGGCCTCGGAGCGCTCCGGGTTGGGGGGGGGGGTCGCACGGCGCTCCGACGCGAAACCAACCCCCCCCCCCCCCCTCCGCGCTCCGGGAGAGACAAAAGCCCCGCAACGGAGCCCCCGGGGGGGGGGGGGAGGGGTAATGGTTGCGGGGGGGGCACCGCGATGCCGAGCGCTGCCCAGCGGGTCCGGGATGCGCAGCTACGGATTGATGGGCCGCCCAACCCCCCCGCCCAGGCCGTGCGGGGCGATGCGGGGCGATGCGGGGTGAAGGTTCGGCCCCGCCGCAACGCGGATCCGCGGCCTCCGCCCGCACCGCCCCGCACCGCCCCGCATCGCCCAGCGTCGCTGGGCCGCCATCCCCCCTTCCCCCCCCACCCCTCCAGGCCGTGCGGGGCGATGCGGGGCGACGGTTCGACCCCGTCGCAACGCGGATCCGAGGCCTCCGCCCGCATCGCCCCGCACCGCCCCGCACCGCCCCGCATCAACCCGCATCGCGGCCCGGCGAAGGGCGGGCAGAGCCGAAGGGCCGCAACGCAGCGCCGCACCGCTTCACCCCCCCCCCCCCAACCTTCTCCCCCCCACCCCCACCCCGCACCGCACCGCCCCCCCCCCCCCCCCCGCAGCGGAGATCCCCGCACCCACCTGCAGCCCGGCGGGGACAGAGAGTGGAAGGTGGAGAGAGAAAACATCTCGGCGCGATCCGCCATCTTCTGCTCGGGCCGCCGGGCGCCGGGGTGGGGGGCGCGGGGGGGGGCGCGGCGGGGAGGGGGAGGGAGGGAGGGAGGGAGGGAGAGCGGCGGAGAACGGAGCGGGGCAGAACCGAGAGAACGGAGCGGGGGGGGGGGGATGGGGAGGAGCCGGGGGGGGGGGGGAGGGAGGGAGGAGGGGCGGGGGATGCGGGAGGGGGAGGGAAAAGGGGAGGGGGAGGAGTGCGGGGGGGGGGGAGAGGATGAGGGATGGGGGGGGTGATGGGGGGGGAAAGGGAAAAGGGAAGGGGGGGGATTTGGGAAGGCGGGGGGGGTGGGAGGGGGGATAGCGGTGAAGGGGGGGGGATGCTATGGGGAGGGGAGGGGGTTAGGGATAGGGATTGGGGGGGGGCTGTGGGGAAGAGGGATGGGATGGGAATGGGGGCGGGAGGGGGTGAGGGGGGGGAAGAGGATGGGGCTGCCCTGAGGAGGGGAATCGGGGGGGGGAGAAGGGGGGGGGAAGGGGAGGATGGGGAGTGGGATGGGGTGAGGAGCCGGGGGTAAAGAAGAGGTGCGAGAGGGAGGGTCGTGTGGGGAGGGGGCGGTGGGGGGGGGGAGGAGCAGAGGGGAGCTGGGAGCTGAGTAGGGGGGGGGGCGGGAGGGTGGGGGGGGGGAAGGGTAGAGGGGGGGTCTTCAGGGAGGGCGGGGTGGAGCAGCGGGGGCTGAATGGAGAGGAGCCGCTCGGGGGGTGCGGGATGGGGGGGGTGGGGGGGTAACACGGGAGGGGAGGGGGCTGCAAAAGGGGGAGGGGGGGTCGGACTTTGGGGGGGGGCGCAGCGCAGAGCGGAGCGCGGTGGGGGGGGCGCGGAGCTGTCCGCCCCTCGGTGCTGAAACGCGGCACGCTTCGTCCCGGGATCGGGGCCGAACGATGGGATCCCGATTCGGAACCACAGGATCCGGTTCTGGAGGTCCGGAACCGCCCCAACCCGTGGTTACCGCTCGGGATCGAAGTCCAATTGAGGGGTTCGAGGGGGGGTGCGGGGTCCGTTTGGTCCCGCTGGGTCGGGTCAGGTCAATATAGAGGGGTTCTGGAGATGGGACCGCAGCGCTGCGCTGCCAGTGGGACTGCGGGCAAAACCCCGACCCCAAAACGGGGGGCGGGGGGGGGGAAGGACTCCGTGCGGGGGTCAGAGCACAGCGTGAGGGAGGGGAGGAGATGGGGGGGGAGCAACAGGTCCGTGTTTGGGGTCGGAGTGCAGTTAGGGGGCACCTGGGGGTCGTGGGGGGGGGGGGCGCAGCTGAAAACACACCTCGATTTTGGGTGCTCAGGAGGCTCCCGTGTGTTGGGGGCAGGGTGAAATGGGGGGGGGGGGCTGAGGGGGGGGGAAGTGGGAGGGAGATCTGTGAGCCTTAATGTGCGCCGTGGGCCCCAGAGGTAGAGAGAAACGGTGGGGGTGGAGGGGGGGGACACGAGATGTAGGGCAAGTAAATGGGGAAGGGGAAGGCAAGGGGGGGGGCGGGGGGGGCACAACTGGTGCCCTGTGGGGTTACAGCGTTTGGGGCACGGGGTGGGACACAAAGGGGAGATTTGTGCACTGGGGGCTCCGTAAGGATTGCGGGGGGGGATCTGAGGGGCAGTCTGTCCTGTGAAGCATTCCTGAGGTGTGTGCATGGAGCACAGCGAGGGGGGGCAACAGAGGCTAAGAGGAGCAGAAGGCAGCGTGGGGGGGGGGGGGGGCAACCCGCGTGTTGGGGAAAGAACGGGGGGTCGGGGGGGGCACTTCAGGGGGGGGACTGAGCCAACCTGAGAGGTGCTGGGCCAACCCAGGGGGGTGCTGGGCCAACCCAGGAGGTGATGCTGGGTGAAGCTGGGGGGGTGCTGGGCCACTTCAGGGGGGGAGCCAGGCCAACCAAAGGGGGGGCACTGAGTGAACCTGGGGGAGAAATGCTGGGCCACTTCAGGGGGGGGACGGGGCCATCCTGGGATGTGCTGGGCCAACGTGGGAGATGATGTTGGGTGAAGCTGGGGGGGTGCTGGGCCACTTTGTGGGGGGGAACTGGACCACTCTAGAAGGGATGCTCGGCCACTTCAAGGGGGGGGAGCTGAGCCAACCCAAGGGGGTTGCTGGGCCACCCTGGGGTGGGGATGCTGGGCCACTTTGGGGGGCTGGGGGGTGCTGGGCCAACTCAGGAGGTGATGCTGGGTGAACCTGGGGGGTGCTGGGCCACTTCGGGGGGGGGACTGGGCAAACCTGGGAGGTGCTGGGCCAACCCAGGTGATTCTGAGTGAACCTGGGAGGGGTGCTGGACCACTTCAGGTGGGAGACTGCGCCACCCTGAAGGGGATGCTGGGTGAACCTGGGGGGTTGCTGGACCACTTCAGGGGGGGGAAGCTGGGCCAACCTGGGGGAAATGCCTGGTGAATCTTTGGGGATGCTGGTCAAACCTGGGAGGTGCTGGGCCACTGTCGGGGGGGGGAGCTGGGCCACTCTAGAAGGGATGCTGGGCCACTTCGGGGGGAGGGGGGGTGCTGGGCCACCCAGCTCAGACCCACCCCAAACCCCATCCCCTCCCCACGTGGAGGAGCTGCACGCAGGAATACAGGAGGGCTGCAGGGAAAGCAGTGCTGCCCGGCCCCCCCCTCTGCCCCCCCCCCCCCCCCCCCCAGCACAGCCAGGCCACGATGAGCTTTGGGATCCATCCCTGCTGCTTGCAGGGCAACGAGGGAAGCTGCCCTCTCAATGAGGGATGTGGGGGTGGGAGCTGGGGCGGATGGGACACAACAGGGAATTGGGGACGGGAGGGTTTGGGGGTCCTGGGTATGGGGTCCTATGGTTCTGGGACCCAGAGATGTGGGGATGGGAGCTGGGGGGTGTTGGGGTGGGACCCCAGGGTTGTGGAACCAGCAGAGTGCTGGGAATGGAGGGATGGAGGTGTGGGATGGGATTTTGGGGTGCTGGGTGGGATGGGACACAACAGGGATGTGGGGACAGGAGGTTTTGGGGTGCTGGGTATGGGATCCTATGGTTCTGGGACCCAGAGATGTGGGGATGGGAGCTGGGGGATGTTGGGGTGGGACCTCGGGGGTGTGGAACCAGCAGGAGTGGAGGGGTGGGGGTGTGGGATGGGATTTGGGGGTGCTGGGTGGGATGGGACACAGCAGGGATATGGGGACGGGAGGTTTTGGGGTGCTGGGATTGGAGGGCTGGAAATGGGAGCCTCTGGTTCTGGAACCCAGAGGTGCCAGAACGTGGGGATGGGAGCTGGGGGGTGGCAGGGTGGGAGCCCAGGGGTGTGGAACCAGCAGGAGTGGAGGGATGAGGATGTGGGATGGGATTTGGGGGTGCAGGGTTGTATGGGACACAGCAGGGATATGGGGACAGGAGGTTTTGGGGTGCTGGGTGTGGGATCCTATGGTTCTGTGACCCAGAGATGTGGGGATGGGAGCTGGGGTGCAGCAGGGTGAGAGCCCAGGGGTGTGGAACCAGCGGGACTGGAGGGGTGGGGGTTTGGGATGGGATGTGTGAGGGGTCTCCCCGCAGACCCCCCCCCAAGTCAGCTCAGCATCCTCTGTGCTCCACACTGTGGGGCTCAGGAAAGCAGGGATTGTGGCGAAAGGGGATGGGGGGAGTTGTGCCCCATAAAGGCTCACCGTGAGCCACCAGCAGCCAGATGGGATCTGGGGGGGGGGGGTGACACAGCTGCTGCCACAGCCTGGACCCCCCCTCACCCCCCCCAGGGCATAAGGGGGGGGCAGGGAGACGGGATTAATCCTGGCTTAGGGCTGAGCGCCGCCAGAGGGATCACCGCAGCTCCATCCACAGCTGTGCCACCCCCCCGCCCCCCCCTCCCCACCAAGGCTAAGCCTCCCCCCCCCCCCTCCCTCCAACCCCCCCATCCCCCCTCTAACCCCCCCCCATCCCGGTCCCGACGTGACATCAGCCTGGGGACACAGATGGCATCTGGTAGAGCTTTATTGGGCATCGCCCTGCCAGCAGGGTGAGCTCAGTGTGTTGAGCTCAGCTCCGTTCCAACGCCCCCCCCTGGGCCCCCCCCCGGGCCAACAGCAGGTCCAGGTACGCCCCGCTCACCAGATCTTCATCCCTCACCCCCAGCTTCGCCATCAGCTCGCGGGCCAAACGCTCACCCTGCTCCAGGCTCTGCCCCTCGCTCAGCACCACCTGCATAGGGACAGAATGGGGAGGGGGGGGCCGTGTCGCCCTCTGCCCCCCCCCACCTCCCCCCAAATTTGCCCTACCACGCTCACCTCCAGCTCCAGGAAGTCTCCCAAACCCTCCACGCTGTCCAGATGCACTCGGGTCTGGCCCACCATATAAAGCAACCTCTGCTTCCTCACCGTGCCCAGCGCCCCCAGCGCCCGCCTCAGCACCGCCTGCAGGGCAGCCGTGAGACCCCAGCCCACAGGGAGGTGGGGGGAGGGGGGGGGGGACACAGGGCAGCCCCAGCCCTCTTCCCCCCCCCCCCCCCCCCCCCCCTCACCTCCAGCCCATCCGGGTCAGCCGTGGGGGTGATGCTGAACTGGGACAGTTTGGGGCCGGCGGTGTCAGGACGCTCGTAGAAGATCAGCTCCCCCCCGCCGTCCTGCGGGCAGAGCGGGGCTCAGGGCAGGGTCCCACACCTGGCCCCAAATCCCCGCGGTGTCCCATCCCACCCAGCACCCCCAAATCCCACCCCACATCCCCACCCCTCCAGTCCTGCTGGCTCCACACCCCTGGGGTCCCACCCCATCCCCCCCCCCAGCTCCCATCCCCACATTCTGGCACCTCTGAGCTCCAGAACCAGAGGCTCCCATTCCCAGCCCTCCAATCCCAGCACCCCAAAACCTCCCATCCCCATATCCATGTTGCATCCCATCCCTCCCAGCACCCCCAAATCCCATCCCACACCCCCACCCCTCCAGTCCTGCTGGTTTCAAACCCCTGGGGTCCCACCCTGCCACCCCCCAGCTCCCATCCCCACATCTCTGGGTCCCAGAACCATAGGATCCCATACCCAGCACCCCCAAACCCTCCCATCCCCATATCCCTGTTGTCTCCCAGCACCCCCAGATCCCATCCCACACCCCCGCCCCTCCAGTCCTGCTGGTTCCAAACCCCTGGTGTCCCACCCTATCACCCCCCCAGCTCCCATCCCCACATCTCTGGGTCCCAGAACCACAGGATCCCACACCCAGCACCCCAAACCCTCCCATCCCCATATCCCTGTTGTCTCCCAGCACCCCCAGATCCCATCCCACATCCCCATCCCTCCACTCCTGCTGGTTCCAAACTCCTGGGTTCCCACCCTGTCACCCCCCAGCTCCCATCCCCACATCTCTGGGTTCAAGAACCATAGGATCCCATACCCAGCACCCCAAAACCTCCCGTCCCCATATCCCTGTTGTGTCCCATCCCACCCAGCATCCCCACATCCCATCCCCACACCCCCATCCCCCCAGTCCTGCTGGTTCCACACCCCTGGGCTCCCACCCCAACACCCCCCAGGTTCCATCCCCACATTCTGGCACCCCTGGGTTCCAGAACAACCATGGTCCCAATCCCAGTCCTCCAACTGGGGCAGGGAATGGGGACCAGGGAACAGGAACGGGACTGGGGAACAGGGCTGGGACCGGGGCTGGGAACAGGGCTGAAGACCGAAGGTCGGGATCGAGGTCCATCGCGGGATGATGGAGCGGAGCCGGGGGAGCGGGATTGGGGATGGACAGAGGGACATCTGGGACATCGGTCCCGTTTCCCATTCCCAATTCTGTGCCCTTGTCCCAGCCCCGGTCCTATTTCCCATTCCCCATTCCCAGTCCCAGCCCCGGTTCCGTTCCCAGCCCCGTGCTCCAGCCCCGGTCCCCAGTCCTGTTCTTCATTCCCAGCCCCTGTCCCCGTTCCCATTCCCCATTCCCAGCCCCGGTCCCGTTCCCCATTCCCTGCACCATTCCCTGGTCCCATTCCCAGCCCCGTTCCCCGGTCCCGTTTCCCTGTTCCAGTCCCGTTCCCCGGTCCCCGTTCCCAGCCCCGTGCCCCAGTCCCGTTCCTCAGCCTTGTGCCCCGGTCCCAGCCCCGTTCCCCGGTCCTGTTCCTCATTCCCAGCCCCGTTCCCTGGTCCCTGGTCCCCAGCCCCGAGCCCTGGTCCCCGGTCCCGGTCCCATTCCCAACCCCGGCCCCAGTCCCCTGTCCCGTTCCCGGTCCCCGCACCGCGTCGCGCCGCAACTTGAGCCGCCCGCGCGGCACGACGAAGAAGCAATCGTCCTGGTGCATCAGCCGTCCCCCCGCCCCGCTCAGCCGCTCGGCCGCGCCCCGCACCGCCGCCACCTCCCGCAGCCGCGCCTTCAGCTCCACGTTGCGGCGCATGGCGGCGCCGTCTGATTTCGTCACTTCCGCTTTCCTCTCCCATTGGCCGGCCTCCTCCCCGCCCCCTCTCTGCTGACCAATGAGCGCCGCCACCGCCCCCTCAACCACGCCTTCTGTTCCGCGCCGAGGGGCGTCGCGGCGCCGCCTCATCGCGTCACTTCCTCCCCCTCCTCCCATTGGTCCGAAGGATCCCCGCCCCCTCCCGGCTGACCAATGGGTAGCCGCCGAACGGCTCCGGGGGGCGGGGCGTGGCGCGGCGCCATGGCGGCGGGGCGCGGCGGCGCTGGGATGGCCGCGCCGGTGCCGGTGGCCGTGGCTGAAGCCGGTGCCGGTACCGGTGCCGTTCCCGCCGCCACCCGGCTGCAGGCCTACGCCTGGTGCCGTGAGTTCCTGGCCGGCTCCTGGAA
Source organism: Phasianus colchicus (assembly GCF_987193195.1). Classification (NCBI taxonomy): domain Eukaryota; kingdom Metazoa; phylum Chordata; class Aves; order Galliformes; family Phasianidae; genus Phasianus; species Phasianus colchicus. Next base: position 641,205 of record NC_143436.1, read on the forward strand.
GCTCATCGGCCCCGACGAGTTCGCCATTGCGCCCGTCAGGTACCGCCCCGTGTCCCGGTGCCGCCCGGTGTCCCGGTACGGCCGGTGACCCAGTACCGCCCGGTGTCCCGGTATGACCCGGTGTCCCGGTACCGCTCGGTGTCCCGGTACCGTCCCGTGTCCCGGAATGACCCGGTGCCCCGGTACCGCTCGGTGTCCCGGTGCCACCCGGTGTCCCAGTACCGCCCGGTGTCCCGGTACCGCCCGGTGTCCCAGTACCGCCCGGTGTCCCGGTGCCGCCCGGTGTCCCAGTACCGCTCGGTGTCCCGGTGCCGCCCGGTGTCCCAGTACCGCCCGGTGTCCCGGTACCGCCCGGTGTCCCAGTACCGCTCGGTGTCCCGGTGCCGCCCGGTGTCCCAGTACCGCCCGGTGTCCCGGTACCGCCCGGTGTCCCGGTATGCCAGATGTCCCGGTGCCAGCCGGTGTCCCATTACGGCCCGGTGTCCCAATACCGCCTGGTGTCCCGGTACCGCCTGGTGTCCCAGTGTGCCCGGTGTCCCGGTTCCGCCCGGTGTCCCCGTACCGTCCCCCATACCGCCCCGTGTCCCAGTACCGCTCAGTGTCCCCGTACCGTCCCCCATACCGTCCCCTGTCCCGGTATGACCCGGTGTCCCGGTACCGCCCCGTGTCCCGGTACCGCCCTCCCAGCCCTCCCCGCGGCCGCAGTGCCGCCGCCATCCTCCCCCGCGCCGCCCCCGGTGCCCCCGCTCCGCCATCGTGTCCCCTGGGTGCCCCATCTGTTGTCCCCCCGTCGTGTCCCATGGGTGCCCCATCGTGTCCCTCCGTTTCATCCCAGTGCCCCATCAGCTCCCCTGGGTGCCCCATTACTCCTCCATCATGTTCCTGGGTGCCCTGTGATGTCCCCCAATTGTGTCCCCTGGGTGCCCTGTTACACCCCACTGTGTCCCCTGGGTGCCCCCCAATATCCCCCCATCAGGTCCCCTGGGTGCTCCATTACACCCCCATCCCATCCCCTGGGTGCCCCCGTTGTCCCCCCACCCCATCCCCTGGGTGCCCCCTGATATCCCCCCATCACACCCCCTTGGTGCCCCATTGTATCCCCACCCCATCCCCTGGGTGCCCCCCACTGTCCCCCCATCAGGTCCCCTGGGTGCCCCATTACTCCTCCATCATGTTCCCAGGGTGCCCCCCGATGTCCCCCCATCACATCCCATTGGTGCCCCATTACACCCCCACCCCATCCCCTGGGTGCCCCCAGTGTCTCCCCACTGTGTCCCCTGGGTGCCCCATTACACCCCCATCATGTTCCCAAGGTGCCCTGTGATGTCCCCCCACCGTGTCCCCTGGGTGCCCCTTTACACCCCACCCCATCCCCTGGGTGCCCCCCAATGTCCCCCCACTGTGTCCCCTGGTGCCCCATTACACCCCCGAGTCCCCCCCCCCATTACGCCCCCATTTCCCCCTCCCGTTCCCGATTCCCCCCACCATCCCCCACTGCCCCACATCCTCCCCCTGCTGCCCCCCCCCCCCGGTGACCCCCCCCGATCCGTGTCCCCCAGCGGTGGGCTCAGCAATCTGCTCTTCAAATGCTCGCTGCCCGACCACGTGCGCAGTGTCGGGGATGAACCCCGCCAGGTGCTGCTGCGTGTCTATGGGGCCATCCTACAGGTGAGCCCCCCCGCCTCCCCCTGACCCCCACAGCCCCTCCGTCACCCCCTCCCCGACACCCTGACCCCCTTCCCACCCCCCTCCCCCAGGGCATGGATTCCTTGGTGCTGGAGAGCGTCATGTTCGCCATCCTGGCTGAGCGGGCGCTGGGGCCACGGCTGTATGGGGTTTTCCCCCAGGGGAGGCTGGAGCAATACGTGCCGGTACGGTGTGGGGTGTGCTGGGATGGGAGTGGGGGGTGGGGGGGTTTTAGGGGGGGTTGGGGGTGGGGGGGGGGTGGCGATGCCGTTTGCTGATAGCGATGGGAGCGGAGCTCTTCAGCATCTGCATCCATCGCAGCATCGCAGGATGGTTTGGGTTGGAAGGGACCTCAGGGATGATGAAGCTCCAACCCCTGTGCCATGCAGGGCCATAGGGACACCATAGGGACACCATTGGGATACATGGAGATCCATAGGGACAACGTGGGGACACCATAGGGACACCACTGGGACACCAAAGGGACACATGGGGACCCATAGCGACACCGTAGGGATACATGGAAACCCATAGGGATACCATAGGGATACATGGAGACTCATAGGGACACCATAGGGACACCATAAGGACATCACTGGAACACCATAGGGACACATGGAGACCCATAGAGACACCATAGGGATACATGGGGAACCCATAGAGACACCATAGGGATACATGGAGACTCATGGGGACACCATAGGGACACCACTGGAACACCATAGGGACACATGGAGACCCATAGAGACACCATAGGGATACATGGGGACCCATAGGGATACGTGGGGAACCATAGGGACATGTGGGGGACCATAGGGATATGTGGGGGACCATAACGATACATAGAGATCCTATAGAGACGTGTAGGGACACCATAGAGATACATGGAGACCCATAGGGACACCACTGGGATACATGGAGACTCATAGGGACTCATAGGGACTCATAGGGACACCACACCATTGCAGTGTATGGCAGCAGCGTGGGGAACCCATAGGGATACATGGGGGACCACAGGGATACATAGAGACACATGGAGACCCGTGGGGAACCATAGGGATACATGGGGACCCATAGGGACACCATAGGGACACCATAGGGACACCATAGGGATACATGGAGACCCATAGGAACACCATAGGGGTACATGGAATCACAGCATCACAGGATGGTTTGGGTTGGAAGGGACCTCAAGGATGACGAAGCTCCAACCCCTGTGCCATGCAGGGCCATAGGGACACCATAGGGATACGTGGGGAACCATAGGGATACATGGGGGACCATAGGGACACCATAGGGATACCTGGGGAGCCATAGGGAACCATAGGGACACATGGGGACCCATAGGAACACCATAGGGACACCATAGGGATACATGGAGTCACGGCATCACAGAACGGTTTGGGTTGGAAGGGACCTCAGGGATGATGAAGCTTTAACCCCCTGTGCCATGCAGGGCCATAGGGGTACGTGGGGAACCATAGGGATACATGGGGACCCATAGGGATACATGGGGACCCATAGGGATACATGGGGGACCATAGGGATACGTGGGGAACCATAGGGACACCATAGGGATACATGGAGTCACGGCATCACAGAACGGTTTGGGATGGAAGGGACCTCAGGGATGATGAAGCTCCGACCCCTGTGCCATGCAGGGCCATAGGGGTACGTGGGGAACCCATAGGAATACGTGGGGAACCATAGGGATACGTGGGGGACCAATAGGGATACATGGGGGACCATAGGGATACGTGGGGAACCATAGGGACACCATAGGGAACCATAGGGATACATGAAGACCCATAGGGATACATGGGGGACCATAGGGATACATGGAGAACTGTAGGGATACATAGAGACCCTATAGAGACCCGTAGGGACACCATAGGGATACATGAAGACAAATAGGGACACCATAGGGACACCATAGGGACACCACACCATTGCAGTGTATGGCAGCAGTGTGGAGCCCTGGGGTACGTGGGGAACCCATAGGGATACATGGGGAACCAATAGGGATACATGGGGAATCATAGGGATACGTGGGGGACCATTGGGATACATGGGGGACCATTGGGATACAAAGAGACCCTATAGAGACCCGTAGGGACACCATAGGGACACCATAGGGATACATGGAGACCCATAGGGACCATAGGGACACCATGGGGACACCACGGGGATACATGCAGACCTATGGGGACACCATAAGGACAGCATAGGGACTCCATAGGGATACATGTGGACTCATAGGGACTCCATAGGGACACCACAGGGATACATGGAGACCCATAGGGACACCATAGGGACACCATGGGGACACCATAGGGACACCATAGGGATACATGGAGACCCATAGGGACATCAGAGGGACACCATAGGGATACATGGAGACCCATAGGGACACCATAGGGACATCATGGGGACACCATAGGGACACCATAGGGATACATGGAGACCCATGGGGACACCATAGGGGTACATGGAGACCCAGAGGGAGATCATGGGGACACCATAGGGACACCATAGGGACACCATAGGGATACATGGAGACCCATAGGGACACCATAGGGACACCATAGGGACTCCATAGGGATACATGGAGACCCATAGGGACACCATAGGGACATCATGGGGACACCATAGGGACACCATAGGGAACCATAGGGACACCATAGGGAACCATAGGGACAACCTGGCCTTGAACACGTCCAGGGATGGACGGGGCACCTGCAGCCCCTCTGGGCAGCTGTTGGCACGGGCTGGTGGTGATGGGACAAGGGGGAATGGCTTTGAAGTGAGACAGGGGAGGTTTGGGTTGGATGTGAGGAGGAAGTTTTTCAGCCAGAGGGTGGTGAGGCACTGGAACAGGTTGCCCAAGGAGGCTGTGGATGCCCCATCCCTGCAGGCATCCGAGGCCAGGCTGGATGTGGCTCTGCGTCCCTTTAAGGGATCTCTGGGTCCCTATGGGGGATCTGTGTGTCCCTTTAAGGGATCTGTGGGTCTCTATGGGGTTCTATGGGGGATATATGGGTATCTCTGGGTCCCTATGGGGGATCTGTGAGTCTCTATGTGTCCCTGTGAGGGATCTGTGAGTCCCTATGGGTCTCTATGGGGTATCTATAGAGGTATATGGTTATCTTTGGGGATCTATGGGGGATCTGTGTGTCTCTATGGGGGATCTCTGGGTCCCTATGGGGAATCTGTGGGTCCCTATGGGGAATCTGTGGGTCTCTATCTGTCCCTGTGGGGGATCTGTGAGTCCCTCTGGGTCTCTATGGGGTCCCTATGGGGGATCTGTGGGTCCCTATGGGGATCTGTGTGTCCCTGTGGGGGATTTATGGAGGATCTATGGGTCTCTATGGGGTCCCTATGGGGATCTGTGTGTCCCTGTGGGGGATTTATGGAGGATCTATGGGTCACTATTGGTCCCTTTGGGGATCTATGGGGGATCTATGGGTCTTATGGGTCCCAATAGGGATCTGTGTGTCCTTGTTGGGGATCTCCGGGTCCCTATGGGGGATCTGTGAGTCCCTATGGGTCTCTATGGGGTATCTATGGGAGATATATGGGTATCTCTGGGTCCCTATGGGGATCTGTGTGTCCCTTTAAGGGATCTCTGGGTCCCTGTGGGGGATCTGTGAGTCCCTATGGGTCTCTATGGGGGATATATGGGGATCTTTGGGGATTTATGGGGGATCTCTGGGTCCCTATGTGGGATCTATGAGTCCCTTTAAGGGATCTATGGGCCACTATGGGGGATCTATGTGTCCCTTTAAGGGATCTGTGTGTTCCTATGGGGATCTGTGGGTCTCTATGTATCCCTGTGGGGGATCTGTGAGTCCCTATGGGTCCCTATGGGGTATCTATGGGAGTATATGGGTATCTCTGCGTCCCTTTAAAGGATCTCTGCATCCTTTTAAGGGATCTCTGGGTCCCTATGGGGGATCTGTGTGTCCCTTTAAAGGATCTCTGGGTCTCTATGGGGTTCTATGGGGGATATATGGGTATCTCTGGGTCCCTATGGGGGATCTGTGAGTCCCTATGGGTCTCTATGGGGGATATATGGGGATCTTTGGGGATTTATGGGGGATCTCTGGGTCCCTATGTGGGATCTATGAGTCCCTTTAAGGGATCTATGGGCCACTATGGGGGATCTATGTGTCCCTTTAAGGGATCTGTGTGTTCCTATGGGGATCTGTGGGTCTCTATGTATCCCTGTGGGGGATCTGTGAGTCCCTATGGGTCCCTATGGGGTATCTATGGGAGTATATGGGTATCTCTGCGTCCCTTTAAAGGATCTCTGCATCCTTTTAAGGGATCTCTGGGTCCCTATGGGGGATCTGTGTGTCCCTTTAAAGGATCTCTGGGTCTCTATGGGGTTCTATGGGGGATATATGGGTATCTCTGGGTCCCTATGGGGGATCTGTGGGTCTCTATGTGTCCCTGTGGGGGATCTGTGAGTCCCTATGGGTCTCTATGGGGTATCTATGGGGGATATATGGGGAATCTATGGGGGATCTGTGGGTCTCTATGGGGGATCTATGGGTCCCTATGGGGAATCTGTGGGTCTATCATCCCATGGTTCTGTCATCATTCTATGGATCATCATTCTACGGATCCATCATCCTATGGTTCTGTGGATCTATCAATCATCCCATGGATCCATTGTTCTTTGTTTCTATCATCCCATGGCTCTATCATCCTATGGATCTATGGTTCTGTCAGTCACTGGATCTATGGATCCATCATCCTATGGATCTATCATCATCCTATGGTTCTATCAATCATTGTTTCTTTCTATCATCCTCTGGTTCTGTGGATCTATCAGTCATCCTATGGCTCTATCCTTCTATGGCTCTATCCTTCTATCATCCCAGGGATCTATCGTCCTATGGCTCTATCATTCTATGGGTCTGTCATCATCCCATGGCTCCATCATCCCATGGCTCTATCATCCTGTGGCTCCATCACCTCACGGTTCTATTTTCCTATCGTCCTATGGCTCTGTCATCCTATGGTTCTATAGATCTATGGTTCTACGGATCTATCAATCATCCTATGGATCTGTCCTTCTATGGTTCTATTCTTCTATCATCCCATGGCTCTACCATCCTACGGTTCTATCATCCCGTGGATCTATCATCATTCCATGGCTCTATCATTCTTTTTGTCTATCATCCCATGGTTCTATGGTTCTGTCATCATCCCATGGCTCTATCATCCCATGGCTCTATCATCCTATGGATCTATGGTTCTATCGGTCTCTGGATCTATGGCTCTATCATCCCATGGCTCTACCATCATTCTATGGCTCTATCATTCTTTTTGTCTATCATGCTATGGTTCTGTCATCATTGTATGGATCCATCATCCTATGGTTCTATGGATCTATCAATCATTGTTTCTTTCTATCATGCTCTGGTTCTCTGGATCTACCAGTCATCCTATGGATCTGTCTTTCTATGGTTCTGTCCTTCTGTCATCCTATGGATCTGTCTTTCTATGGTTCTGTCCTTCTGTCATCCTATGGATCTGTCGTTCTGTGGATCTGTCATCCTCTGGATCTATGGATCTGCCATCCTATTATCCTACAGATCTATCCTTCTATCATCCTATGGTTCTATCCTTCTATCGTCCTATGGTTCTATCCTTCTATCATCATCCCATGGCTCTATCCTCATTCCGTGGCTCTATCATTCTTCTTGTCTATCATCTTATGGTTCTATCATCATTCTATGGATCATCATTCTGTGGATCCATCATCCTATGGTTCTATGGATCTATCAATCATCCCATGGATCTATTGTTCTTTGTTTCTATCATCCTATGGATCGATCATCCTATGGATCTATCATCCCATGGCTCTATTATCATCCCATGGCTCTATCATCTACGATCTATGATCTACCATCATTCTATGGTTCTATCATTCTTTCTTTCTATCATTCTGTGGTTCTACGGATCTATAATCCTATGGATTTATCATTCTATCATCCCATGGCTCTATCATCCTCTGGATCTACCATCATTCTATGGTTCTATCATTCTTTCTTTCTATAATCCCGTGGTTCTACGGATCCATCATCCTATGGTTCTATGGATCTATCAATCATCCCATGGCTCTACCATCATTCTATGGCTCTATCATTCTTTCTTTCTACCATCCTACGGATCTATGGATGTATTATCCTATGGATTTATCATTCTGTCATCCCATGGCTCTATCATCCCATGGCTCTACCATCATTCTATGGCTCTACCATCATTCTATGGTTCTATCATTCTTTCTTTCTATCATCCTATGATTCTATGGATCCATCATCCTATGGATTTATCATTCTATCATCCCATGGCTCTACTATCATCCCATGGCTCTACCATCATTCTATGGCTCTACCATCATTCTATGGCTCTATCATTCTTTCTTTCTATCATCCCATGGTTCTACGGATCCATCATCCTATGGTTCTATGGATCTATCAATCATCCCATGGCTCTATCATCCCATGGCTCTATCATCCTTTCTTTCTATCATCCCATGTCTCCATGGATCCATCACCCTACGGATCTATGCGTCCCTACGGCTCTCTCACCCCCTGGATCTGATGTTTCTGTCGCCCCCCGGTTGTATCATTCCATCACTCTGTGCCCCCCCCCACCCCCCCTCCCCCCCAGAGCCGACGGCTGCGCACCGCCGACCTGCGGGACCCCGACATCTCGGCTGAGATCGCGGTGAAGCTGGCGCGCTTCCACGCCATGGAGATGCCGTTCAGCAAGGAGCCCAAATGGCTCTTCGGGACCATGGAGAGGTGAGTTGGGGGCGGGGGGGGGGGTGGGGGGTGGGATATGGGTGTTTTTTTCTTTATTGGGGGGGGGAGGGGGGGGTCGCGGCTCCTCATTCAGCCTGCAGGTATCTGGAGCAGATCGAAGAGCTCAGCTTCAGCGGGGAGGAGCAGCTGAAGTTGGAGAGGATGAAGGCGCGCGACCTGCGGGGGGAGATGGGGAGGCTGCGGTGAGGGGGGGGTAATGGGGGGGGGGATGTGGGGGGGGGAGGGAGGGATATGGATATGGGGGGTGCTGGGGGGGGGTGGGGGGATATGGATGTGGATATGGGGGGCTCTGGGGGGGATATGGATATGGGGGGATATGGATATGGGGGGGGATATGGATATGGGGGAGGGCTGGGGGGGATATGAATGTGGATATGGGGGGGCTTGGGGGGGGATATGGATATGGGGGGGGATATAGATATGGGGGGGGTGATATGGATGTGGATATGGGGGGCTCTGGCGGGGATATGGATATGGGGGGATATGAATATGGATATGGGGGGAGGCTGGGGGGGATATGAATGTGGATATTGGGGGCCTTGGGGGGGATACGGATATGGAGGGGTTTTGGGGGGGATATGGATATGGTGGGGTCTGGGGGGGATATGGATATGGGGGGGTTTGGGGGGTGGGATGTGGATATGGGGGGATATGGATATGGGGGGGTTTGTGGGGGATGTGGATATGGGGGGATATGGATATGGGGGGGTTTTGGGGGGGATATGAATGTCAGGGGGTCTGGGGGGGGATATGGATACGGAGGGGTTTGGGGGGGGGATGGGAGGGGATATGGGTGGAGGGGGGGATATGGATATGGGGGGGGCTGGGGGGGATATGGATGTGGATATGGGGGGTCTTGGGGGGGATATGGATATGGGGGGGTCTGGGGGAGGATATGGATATGGATATGGGGGGCCGGGGGGGGGATACGGATATGGGAGGGTATGGGGGGGATATGGATATGGGGGGGTCTTGGGGGGGATACGGATATGGGGGGGGTTGGGGGCATATGGATCTGGAGGGGTCTGGGGGTATATGGATGTAGGGGGGTCTGGGGGGGGATATGGATATGGGGGGGGTCTGGGGGGGGATGTGAGTATGGATATGGGGGGGGATGGGGGGGGATATGGATCTGGTGGGGTCTAAGGGAGATATGGATATGGGGGGGGGTATGGATATGGGGGGGGGTATGGATATGGGGGGATATGGATATGGGGGGGGGATATGGATATGGGGGGGGGTATGGATATGGGGGGGGGTATGGATATGGGGGGATATGGATATGGGGGGGTCTGGGGGGGCCGGGCTGTGGGATGGGGCTGAGCCCACCCTGCCCTATAGGGCGCTGCTGGAGGAAACCCCATCGCCTGTGGTGTTCTGCCATAACGATGTGCAGGAGGGTGAGGGGGGGGGAGATGGGGGGGGGGCATTGGGGGGGGTGTATGGTGGGGGGGGGCGAATAAGGGGGGGGGGAATGGGGGGCCAAAGGGGGGAGGTGAACAGGGGGAGTGAATGGAGGGGGCTGAATGGGGGGAGGCAGAATGGGGGGGGTTGGGGGGGCGATTGGGGGGGGGCCGAATGGGGGGGGGCCGAATGGGGGTGCTGAATGGGGTGGGAAAACGGGGGGGGGCTGAATGGGAGGACAAATGGGGGGGGGGCTGAATAGGGGGAGTGAATGGAGGGGGAAGGGGGGAAGCTGGATGGGGGGGGTGGATGGAGGGGCTGGATGGGGGGGGGCTGCATGGCGGGGGGGTCTGGATGGAGGGGGGGGTGATTGGGGGCTCTGAATGGGGGGGGCTGAATGGGGGGGGGGGCGAGTGGGGGTTGAATGGGGGGGTTAAATGGGGGGAGGGGGGGTGGAGCAGGTTTTCCCCCCCCCGCACCATGGGGTTCCCCTGGGGGGGGCTGCACGCCCCCGCAGTCCCACTGCATCTATAGGACCCCCCCACACACACTGCAGTCCCATTGCCCCCATAGGACCTCCCCCCCCCTTTATTCCCATTGCCCCCATAGGACCCCCCCCCCCTTTATTCCCATTGTTCCTATAGGACCCCCCCCATACCCTGCAGTCCTATTACTCTTATAGGACCCAGCCCACCCTTTTTCCCATTGCCCCCATATGACCCCCCCCCACCCTTTATTCCTATTGCCCCTATAGGACCCCCCCCACACGCTTTATTCCCACTGCCCCCATAGGACCCCCCCGCCATACCCTGCAGTCCTATTACTGTTATAGGACCCCCCCCCCCCTTTATTCCCATTGTTCCTATAGGACCCCCCCCATACCTTGCAGTCCTATTACTCTTATAGGACCCCCCCTCCACCCTATGTTCCCATTGCCCCTATACGACCCCCCCACATCCTTTGATCCCATTGCCCCTATAGGACCCCCCCCCACCCCATACGACCCCCCACACCCTTTATTCCCATTCCCCCCACAGGACCCCCCCCCCATTGCCCCTACAGCAACCCCCCTTCCATTCCCATTCCCCCCGTGGGATTTATTTTTTTTTTGGGGGGGGTCCCCACATTCCCCAACCTCACCCCCACCCCCTCCCCAACCCCCCCCCCCAAAATCGCCCCCCAGGGAACATCCTGCTGCTGGCCGGCCGCGAGTCGTCCCCCCACGACAAACTGATGCTCATCGACTTCGAGTACAGCAGCTACAACTACCGGTGTGTGCTGTATTTGGGAGGGGGGGGCTGATTTTCCATCAGCTCTGCCTTCACCAACGCCCCCCCCCCAAAAAAAAAAGGGGTTTCGACATCGGCAACCACTTCTGTGAGTGGGTCTATGACTACAGCCACCCCGCCTGGCCCTTCTACGAGGCGGCCCCACACCGTTACCCCACCCGGCAGCAGCAGGTGGGGGTCCTGGGGGGGGCACAGAATTTTGGGGGGGGGGTCCTGATGGTGCCAACCCAACATTTCCCCCCCCCACACCAGCCCTTCTATGAGGCAGCCCCCCCACCGTTACCCCACCTGGCAGCAGCAGGTGGGGGTCCCGGGGGGGGGGGTGTCCTGGGGGCGGGCAATTGGGGGGGTCCTGGGGGTTGGGGGGGCAATGGGGGGGGGTCCTGACGGTGCCAACCCAACCTTTTTGCCCCCACCCCAGCCTTTCTATGAGGCAGCCCCCCACCATTACCCCAACTGGCAGCAGCAGGTGGGGGTCCTGGGGGGGGGTCTGGGTTGGGGGGGGCAATGGGGGAGGGTCCTGGGGGGGTGGGGGGGCAATGGGGGGGGGGTCCTGACGGTGGAAACCCGACCTTTTTGGCCCCCCCCCCAGCCCTTCTATGAGGCAGCCCCCCCACCATTACCCCACCTGGCAGCAGCAGGTGGGGGTCCTGGGGGGGGGCAATGGGGGGGGGGGTCCTGAGGGAGGGGGGGGGGCAATGGGGGGGGTCTTGATGGTGCCAACCCAACCTTTTTGCCCTCCACCCCACCCCAACCCCCCCAGCCCTTCTACAAGGCAGCCCCCCCACCGTTACCCCACCCGGCAGCAGCAGGGGGGGATCCTGGGGGGGGCACAGAATTTTGGGGGGGGGCGGTCCTGATGGTGGAAACCCAACCTTTTTGCCCCCCCCCCAGCCCTTCTACGAGGCAGCCCCCCCACCATTACCCCACCTGGCAGCAGCAGGTGGGGGTCCTGGGAGGGGGGAGCAATGGGGGGGGTCCTGGGGGGGTCAATGGGGGGAGGGGTCCTGACGGTGGAAACTCAACTTTTTTGCCCCCCCCCCAGCTGCACTTCATTCGCTGCTACCTGTCGGAGGGCGGGGGGCTGCGGGAGGAGCAGCGCCGGGGGGAGGAGGAGGAGGAGGAGGAGGAGGAGATGCTGCTGGAGATCGACAGGTGGGGGCGCTGCGGGGGGGGCGGCCCTAGAGAGAAGCCGGCCCTATAGGCTAACCCTATAACCCGGCCCTATAACCCAGCCCTATAGCCCAGCCCTACAGCCCAACCCTGTAACTTAACCCTACAACCCAACCCTACAACCCAACCCTATAACCCAGCCCTATAACCCAGCCCTACAACCCAACCCTACAAGCCGGCCCTATAACCCAGCCCTATAGCTGAGCCCTATAACCCAACCCTATAACCCAGCCCTATAACCCACCCCTACAGCCCAGCCCTATATCCTAACCCTACACCCCAGCCCTACACCCCAGCCCTACAACGCACCCCTATAACCCAGCCCTATATCCTAACCCTACAACCCAGCCCTACAACCAATCCTATAACCCAACCCTACAACCCAGCCCTATAACCCAGCCCTACAACCCAACCCTACAACCCAGCCCTACAACCCAGCCCTATATCCTAACCCTACAACCCAGCCCTACAACCAATCCTATAACCCAACCCTACAACCCAGCCCTACAACCCAACCCTACAACCCAGCCCTACAACCCAACCCTACAGCCCAGCCCTACAACCCAACCCCATAACCCAGCCCTATAACCCAACCCTACAGCCCAGCCCTATAGCCTAACCCTATAGCCTAACTCTACAACCCAGCCCTATAGCCTTGCCCTATAGCCCTACAGCCCAGCCCTACAGCCCAGCCCTACAACCCAACCCCATAATCCAACCCCATAACCCAGCCCTACACCCCAACCCTACACCCCAGCCCTACAACTCAACCCTACAACCCAGCCCCATAACCCAGCCCTACAGCCCCCCCCTCGCGGTGAGCTGAGCTGACAGCCCCCCCTTTGCCCCCCCCAGGTTTGTGCTGGCCTCTCACTTCTTCTGGGCTCTGTGGTCCGTCGTTCAGGCCAAGATCTCCACCATCGAGTTCGGCTACCTGGTGAGCGCCCCCCCCGCGCCCCCCCAAATCCCCCCCAAATCCCCAAAATGGGGGTCTTTGCCCCCCCCCAACCCCATAGGAGGGTTGTGTGTGATGGGGGGGCCGCAGCTGACCCCTTATTTCCCTGCCCCCCCCCAATATAGGGGTGCACCACAGTCCCCCCAATGCCCCCCCCAATCCCCAAAATGGGGGTCCTTGCCCCCCCCCCCATAGCAGGGTTGTGTGTGATGGGGGGGGCCGCAGCTGACCCCAGATTTTTCCCTGCCCCCCCCCCCTCAATATGGGGATGTCCCACAGCCCCCCCCCACAACCCCCCCCCAATCCCCAAAATGGGGGTCATTGCCCCCCCCCATAGCAGGGCTGTGTGTGATTGGGGGGGGGGCCGCAGCTGACCCCAGATTTTTCCCTGCCCCCCCCAATCTGGGGGTGTCCCTGGTGCAGCCCCCCCCCCCCCCCATCCTTTCTGACCCCCCCATTTCCCCAGGACTACGCGCAGAGCCGCTTCGATGCCTATTTCCAACACAAGGCGCAGTGCTGCTGAACCCCCCCCCCAAAAACCCCCTCCCCAAAATCAGACCAGGCTGTGCCCCCCCCCCTCCCCAAATCCCCCCCCTCCCCCCGTGCTGCAGTGCTGCCTATGGGGGTGTGGATATGGGGGGGGGGCTGCCTGTGTCCCCCCCCCCCCCAAGGACCAGAAATGGGGGGGGCAGTTAAGGGGGGGGGGGTTTGGTGCCCCCACCGTTGTCCTGCCCCCCCCCCCCAACATTCACACAGGTTGGGCTGTGGGGGGGGGGGGGGCTTCTATTATTGCAGCTCATTCCCCCCCCCCCCATCAGAAACCATTTGCAGCCCACCGGGACCCTGCCCCCCCCCCCCCACCCCATGCCTGGAAAATGAGGGGGGGGTCTCTGTGTCGCTGCCCCCCCCCCAAAGAGCAGAATAAAAACCCCATGGACCAACAAAGGCTGCGCCTCTCCCTGCTGCTGCCCCCCCCCTCGGCCCCCCCCCCACCGTTGGTCTCATGGAGTTGGGGGGGGGGGATGGAGTGCAGACCCCCCCCCACCCCCCTCAGCCATAGGAAACCCCCCCCCCCCAAAGCCCTGCAGTCCCATTGCCCCTATAGGACCCCCCCCCAGGTGCCACTGACCCTATAAGACCCCCCCCAAAACCAGCGGTGCGGTTGACCCTATAAGACCCCCCCCCCAAAACCTGTAGTGCCATTGACCCTATAAGACCCCCCCCAAATACCCTGCAGTCCCATTGCCCCTATAGGACCCCCCCCCCACGGTGCCATTGGCCCTGTAAGACCCCCCCCCAAAAAACCTGCAGTCCCACTGCCCCTATAGGACCCCCACCCCAAAACCTGTTGTGCCATTCCTCTATAGGACCCTCCCCCCCAAAACCAGTGATGCCGTTGACCCTATAAGACCCCCCCCCAAAATCTACAGTCCCATTGCTCCTATAGGACCCCCCCCCAAATACCCTGCAGTCCCATTGCCCCTATAGGACCCCCCCCAGGTGCCATTGTCCCTATAAGACCCCCCCCCAGTGCCCCTGAGGTGCCATTGACCCTATAAGACTCCCCCCCAAATACCCTGCAGTCCCATTGCCCCCCCCCCCATACCCTGTAGTGCCATTGACCCTATAGGACCCCCCCCCCCAAAACCTGTGGTGTCACCCTATAAGACTCCCTCCCCAAATACTCTGCAGTCCCATTGCCCCTATAGGACCCCCCCCCCAAAACCTGTAGTGCCTTTCCTCTATAGGACCCCCCCCCCCACGGTGCCATTGCCCCTATAAGGCCCCCCCCCCAAATACCCTGCAGTCCCATTGCCCCCATAGGACCCCCCCCTTTGCTCCCATTTCCCCTATATGCCCCCCCCACCCCTTTTCTCCTCTATGACCCCCCCGCCTTGTCCCACTGCCCCTATTTGCCCCCCTGCCCCATTCCTCCCATTTCCCCTATATGCCCCCCCCACCCCATTTCCCCTATATGCTCCCCCCACCCTTTGCTCCCATTTCCCCTATATGCCCCCCATTGCTCTCATTTCCCCTGTATGACCCCCCCACCCCATTTCCCCCATATGACCCCCCCACCTTTTCTTCCCATTTCCCCTCTATGACCCCCCCACCCCTTTTCTCCCATTTCCCCTATATGACCCCCGCCTTTGTCCCACTGCCCCTATATGACCCCCCCCCTTTTCTCCCATTTCCCCTATGTGACCCCCACCCCCATTGCTCCCATTTCCCCTCTATGCCCCCCCCTTTGTCCCACTGCCCCTAAATGCCCCCCCCTCCCCATTCCTCCCATTTCCCCTATATGACCCCCCCATCCCTTTTCTCCTCTATGACCCTCCCCCCCTTTGTCCTACTGCCCCTATATGACCCCCCCCTTTACTCCCATTTCCCCTAAATGCTCCCCCACCCCATTTCCCCTTTGTGATCCCCCCACCCCTTTACTCCCATTTCCCCTAAATGCCCCCCCACCCCATTTCCCCTCTATGACCCCCCCACCCCTTTTCTCCCATTTCCCCTATATGACCCCCCCACCCCTTTCTTCCCATTTCCTTTATACGACCCCCCCACCCCTTTTCTCTCATTTCCCCTATATGCCCCCCCCACCCCATTTCCCCCATATGACCCCCCCACCCTTTTCTCCCATATTCCCCTCTATGACCCCCCCCACCCCCATTGCTCCTATTTCCCCTCTATGCCCCCCCTTTGTCCCACTGCCCCTAAATGCCCCCCCACCCCATTTCCCCTATATGACCCCCCCACCCCTTTCTTCCCATTTCCCCTATATGACCCCCCACCCCTTTACTCCCATTTCCCCTATATGACCCCCCCCCATTGCTCCCATTTCCCCTCTATGCCCCCCCCACCCCATTTCCCCTATATGACCCCCCCACCCTATGACCCCCCCTTTGTCCCACTGCCCCTATAGCCCCCCCTCATTGCTCCCATTTCCCCTATGACCCCCCCACCCCTTTTCTCCCATTTCCCCTCTATGCCCCCCACCCCATTTCCCCTCTATGCCCCCCCCCCCATTGCTCCCATTTCCCCTATATGCCCCCCCCACCCCTTTACTCCCATTTCCCCTATATGACCCCCCCCCATTGCTCCCATATTCCCCTCTATGCCCCCCCCACCCCATTTCCCCTCTATGCCCCCCCCCCATTGCTCCCATTTCCCCTCTATGCCCCCCCACCCCATTTCCCCTCTATGCCCCCCCCCCCCATTGCTCCCACTTCCCCTCTATGCCCCCCCCATGCCCCCCCTTTGTCCCACTGCCCCTATTTGCCCCCCCCCAGCTCCGCCCCCCGCCTCCCATCCCGCTGCTATTTATGGCCCCGCGGAGCCGCAGCTGCGGGGGGGGGTGTTGGGGGGGGGGGGCACCGCG
Organism: Phasianus colchicus; assembly: GCF_987193195.1. Taxonomy (NCBI): domain Eukaryota; kingdom Metazoa; phylum Chordata; class Aves; order Galliformes; family Phasianidae; genus Phasianus; species Phasianus colchicus. The sequence continues at coordinate 657,933 of NC_143436.1, forward strand.
GCCATTTGGGGCCGTTCGAAGGGGTCCGCCCCCCCCCCCCCCCCCCCCACCCACCCAACCCACCGCCCCCCCCCCGCCCAGCTCCGGTTTCAGCCCCACGGGGCTCCGAACCGCCGCAGCCGCGGTGCTGCCCCAACTCCGCTGGGATCCCTTGGAGGTACCGGGGGGGGGGCTGGGGGGGGTTGAGGGGGGTCGGGGGGGGGTTGGGGGGGTTGGGGGGGGCGGCTCTTTTTGGGGGGGGGGCAAAACCGGGACGCGACCTTGGGGATGGAAGTGCTGTTCTATGGGGCGGCAGCGCTGTGCCCTATGGGTGTGTGCCCTATAGCTGTGTCCTATAGATGTGTCCTATAGCTGTGTGCCCTATAGTTGTGCCCTATAGGTGTGTGCCCTATAGCTGTGTCCTTTAGATGTGTCCTATGGGTGTGTGCCCTATAGGTGTGCCCTATAGCTGTGCCCTATAGATGTGTCCTATAGCTGTGCCCTATAGCTGTGTGCCCTATAGGTGTGCCCTATAGATGTGCCCTATGAGTGTGTGCCCTATAGGTGTGCCCTATAGCTGTGTGCCCTATAGCTATGCCCTATAGCTATGCCCTATAGATGTGTCCTATAGGTGTGCCCTATAGGTGTGTGCCCTATAGCTGTGTCCTATAGGTGTGTCCTATAGCTGTGTGCCCTATAGCTGTGCCCTATAGGTGTGTGCCCTATAGCTGTGTGCCCTGTAAGTGTGCCCTATAGGTGTGTGCAATATAGTTGTGTGCCCTATAGATGTGCCCTATAGGTGTGTGCAATATAGTTGTGTGCCCTATAGATGTGCCCTATAGGTGTGCCCTATAGCTGTGCGCCATATAGCTGTGTGCCCCATAGCTGTGCCCCATAGCTGTGCCCTATAGGTGTGTGCCCTATAGCTGTGCCCTATAGCTGTGCCCTATAGCTGCGTGCCCTATAGCTGTGCCCCATACTGTGCCCTATAGCTGCGTGCCCTATAAGTGTGCCCTATAGCTGTGTGCCCTATAGCTGTGCCCTATAGTTGTGCCCTATAGTTGTGTGCTCTATAACTGTGTCCTATAGATGTGTGCCCTATAGGTGTGCCCCATAGCTGTGTGCCCCATGCTGTACGCCATAGCTGTGCCCTATAGCTGTGCCCTATAGCTGTGCCCTATAGGTGTGTGCCCTATAAGTGTGCCCTATAGCTGTGCGCCCTATAGCTGTGGCACATAGCTGTGTGCCCCATAGCTGTGCCCTATAGGCGTGCCCTATAGTTGTGCCCTATAGGTGTGTGCCATAGCTGAGCCCTATAGGTATGTGCCCCATAGCTGTGTGCCCCATAGCTGTGCCCTATAGTTGTGCTCCATAGCTGTGTGCCCTATAGATGTGTGCAATATAGTTGTGCCCTATAGCTGTGCCCTATAGCTGTGTGCCCCATAGCTGTGTGCCCCATAGCTGTGCCCCATAGCTCTGCATTGCCGTGCCATGCAGTGCCACGCAGCTCAGTGCAACTCAGCGCCATGCAGCGCCCTGCAGCACCACGCAGTGCAGCTCAGTGCCATGCAGTAGTGCCATGCAATGCCACACAGCACCGTGCAGCGCCTTGCAGCACCATGCAGTGCAGCCCGGAGCCATGCAGCACCATGCAGTGCAGCTCAGTGCCATGCAGTGCCATGCAGCACCATGCAGCGTCATGCAGTGCAGCCCAGAGCCATGCAGCACCTTGCAGCGCCTTGCAGCTCCATGCAGTGCAGCTCAGCGCCATGCAGCGCCATGCAGTGCGGCTCAGCTCCATGCAGTGCCATGCAGTGCAGCTCAGTGCCCTGCAGTGCCCTGCAGTGCCTTGCAGCGCCATGCAGCGCAGCTCAGTGCCATGCACTAGTGCTGTGCAGCACCATGCAGTGCAATTCAGTGCCACGCAGCGCCATGCAGCTCCAAGCAGCGCCCTGCAGTGCAGCTCAGCGCCTTGCAGTGCCATGCAGCGCCACACAGTGCAGCTCAGTGTCATGCAGTAGCGCCACCCAGCGCCGTGCAGCGCCCTGCAGCAGCATGCAGTGCAGATCAGTGCCATGCAGCGCCATGCAGTGCCACACGGCACCATGCAACGCCTTGCAGCACCATGCAGTGCAGCCCAGAGCCATGCAGCACCATGCAGCGCAGCTCAGTGCATGCAGCGCCATGCAGTGCCATGCAGCACCGTGCAGTGCAGCTCAGTGCCTTGCAGCGCTTTGCAGCACCATGCAGCGCTTTGCAGCACCATGCAGCGCAGCTCAGCACCATGCAACACCAAGCAGCACCTTGCAGCGCCATGCAGTGCCTTGCAGCGCCATGCAGTGCAGCTCAGCGCCATGCAGCGCCCCGCAGCGCCTTGCAGTGCAGCTCAGTGCATGCAGTGCCTTGCAACACCATGCAGCACCATGCAGTGCCTTGCAGTGCAGCTCAGCGCCATGCAGCACCATGCAGTGCCTTGCAGTGCAGCTCAGCGCCATGCAGCGCCATGCAGTGCAGCTCAACGCCCTGCAGCGCCGCGCAGCGCCGCGCAGCCCCGCACCCCGCACCACCCCCGCTCCGTTGCTCCGCTCCGTTTCTCCCCGCCGCCCTTTGGCTCAGTGGGCGCCGCTCCAGCGCCCCGTGACCGCGGGCTGAGCGACAGCCGAACGGCCGGGCCGGCAGGGCGGGGAGCGGCCGAGCGGAGCCGAGCGGAGCCGGAGCGAACCGAGCGGAGCCGAGGCGAACCGAGCGGCGTCGAGGCGAACCGAGCGGCGTCGAGGCGAACCGAGCGGAGCCGAGGCGAACCGAGCGGAGCCGAGGCGAACCGAGCGGAGCCGAAGCGAACCGAGCGGAGCCGAAGCGAACCGAGCGGAGCCGAAGCGAACCGAGCGTCACAGCAGCGCTCGGAGCGGCGCGGAGCGGAGCGGGGCGGACGGACGGACGGACGGCGGCGGCTGTGACGGAACTGCGGGACAACAGGTGGAGGGGCGGACCAGTACACACCAGTACACACCAGTGCACACCAGTACACACCAGTGCAGGCCAGTATAGACCGGTACAGACCAGTATAGACCGGTGCAGGCCGGTACAGACCGGTACAGACCGGTATAGACCGGTACAGGCCAGTACAGACGAGTATAGACCAGTACAAACCGGTACAGACCAGTTTAGACCAATACAGCCCAGTATAGACCAGTACAAACCAGTTTAGATCAGTACAGGCCACTATAGACCAGTGCATCCCAGTACAGACCAGTACAGCCCAGCATAGACCAGTGCAGACCAGTACAGACCAGTATAGATCAATGCCAACCAGTACAGACCAGTACAGACCAGTATAGACCAGTGCATCCCAGTACAGACCAGTGTATCCCAGTGCCATCCCAGTACAGCGCAGGGCACCCCAGTGCATCCCAGTACAGCCCAGTATTGACCAGTGCATCCCAGTGCCATCCCAGTACAGCCCAGTGCATCCCAGTGCATCCCAGTGTCACCTACTGCCATCCCAGTGCCATCCCAGTGATCCCAGTGCATCCCAGTGCAATCCCAGTTCCATCCCAGTGCCTTCCTTCCCAGTGCATCCCAGTGCATCCCAGTCCCATCCCAGTGATCCCAGTACATCCCAGTGCATCCCAGCTCCATCCCAGTGTCACTTACTGCCATCCCATCACCATCCCAGTTTCATCCCAGCACCATCCCAGTCCACCCCTGTCCATCCCAGTTCCCTCCCAGTCCATCCCTGTCCATCCCAGCTCCATCCCAGCTCCATCTCGGTGCCACCATTTCCATCCCAGTGCCATCCCAGTCCATCCCAGTACATCCCAATGCATCCCAGCTCCATCCCAGCTCCACCCCAGTGATCCAAGCACCATCCCAGTGCCACCAGTCCCATCCCAGCCCCATCCCAGTACATCCCAGCTCCATCCCAGTACATCCCAGTGCCACCAGCTCCATCCCAGCGCCATGGCAGCTCCATCCCAGTGATCCCAGCTCCATCCCAGTGCCATCCCAGTACATCCCAGTCCCCCCCAGTCCCATCCCAGTCCCACCCCAGTTCCATCCCAGTGATTCCAGCTCCATCCCAGTGCCATCCCAGTCCCATCCCAGCTCCATCCCAGTACAATCCCAGTGCCATCACAGCTCCATCCCAGCTCCATCCCAGTGCCACCAGTTCCATCCCAGTGCCACTGTTTCCATCCCAGTGCATCCCAGTACATCCCAGCTCCATCCCAGCGCCATGGCAGCTCCATCCCAACGATCCCAGCTCCATCCCACTTCCATCTCAATACATCCCAGTTCCATCCCAGTCCCCTCCAGTCCCATCCCAGTCCCATCCCAGCTCCATCCCAGTCCCTCCCAGCTCCATCCCAGCCCCATCCCAGTACATCCCAGCTCCAGCCCAGTACATCCCAGCCCCCCACAGTCCCATCCCAGTCCCATCCCAGCGATCCCAGCTCCATCCCAGTCCCATCCCAGTCCATCCCAGTGCCACCAGCTCCATCCCAGCGCCACGGCAGCTCCATCCCAGCGATCCCAGCTCCACCCCAGCTCCATCCCAGTACACCCAGTACATCCCAGTCCCCCCCAGTCCCATCCCAGTCCCATCCCAGTGATCCCAGCTCCATCCCAGTCCCATCCCAGTACATCCCAGTGCCACCGGCTCCATCCCAGCGATCCCAGCTCCACCCCAGCTCCATCCCAGTACATCCCAGTACATCCCAGTCCCTGCCCCCCGCAGGTCGCCCCCCCCCCAGCATGGCGGAAGCCCACCAGGCGGTCGCCTTCCAGTTCTCCGTCACCCCTGAGGGGCTCCACGTGCAGCTGAGCCGCGAGGCCCTGCGCCACTTCTACCTCGTGGGGGTCTCCAACTGGAAGAAACGGCTGGTCAGGGCCAAGGTGGGCATGGGGGGGGCCGGGGGGGGGGATGGGGGGGGATCTGGGGGGTTTTGGGGGGGGATGGAGGGATGGGGGGGGAGATATGGGGGGTATGGGGGGATATGGGGGGATGTGGGGGGATATTGGGGGGTATGGGGGGGATATGGGGGGATTTGGGGGGTATGGGGGGATGGGGGGAGATATGGGGGGATATGGGGGAAATGGGGAGATATGGAGGGAAAAGGGGGATATGGGGGGGATATGGGGGGATTTGGGGGGGTATGGAGGGATGTGGGGGGAGATATGGGGGGCTTTGGGGAGATATGGGGGGGATATGGGGGGATTTGGGGGGTATGGGGGGATGGGGGGGGAGATATGGGGGGGTTTGGGGGGAGAATGGGGGGGATATTGGGGGGTGTGGGGGGGTATGGAGGGATTGGGGGGGTATGGGGTGGATATGGGGGATATGGGGGGCTATGGAGGGGGATATGGGGAGATGTGGGGGGACATGGGGGGTATGGGGGGGATATTGGGAGGTATGGGGGGGATATGGGGGGATTTGGGGGAGTATGGAGGGATGTGGGGGGAGATATGGGGGGTATAGGGGGATATGGGGGATATGGGGGGATTTGGGGGGAAAAGGCGGATATGGGGGGGATATGGGTGGATTTGGGGGGGTATGGAGGGATGTGGGGGGAGATATGGGGGGATATGAGGGAAATGGGGAGATATGGGGGGAAAAGGGGGATATGGGGGGGATATGGGGGGATTTGGAGGGTATGGGGGGGATATGGGGGGTGTGGGGGGGTATGGAGGGATGGGGGGGGGATATGGCGGGGGTGTGGGGGGTATGGGGAGATATGGGGGGGATATGGGGGGATATTGGGGGGATATGGGGGGAATATGGGAGGTATGGGGGGGATATTGGGGGGTGTAGGGGTATGGAGGGATTTGGGGGGATATATGGGAGGTATAGGGGGATATGGGGGGCTATGGAGGAGGATATGGGGAGATGTGGGGGGTATAGGGGGATATGGGGGTATGGGGGGGATATTGGGAGGTATGGGGGGGATATGGGGGGATTTGGGGGGGTATGGAGGGATGTGGGGGGAGATATAGGGGGGGTTTGGGGAAGATATGGGGGGGATATGGGGGGAATATGGGGGGTATGGGGGGATATGGGGGGCTATGGAGGGGAATATGGGGAGATGTGGGGGGTGTGGGGGATATGGGGGGGAAATATGGGGGGAGATATGCAGGGGCATGAGGGGATATGGGGGGGTATGGGGGGATATTAGGAGGTATGGGGGGGGATCTAGAGGGATTTGGGGGGGTATGGAGGAATGTGGGGGGAGATATGGGGGTATAGGGGGATATGTGGGATATGGGGGGGTATGGGGGGGATTTGGGGGGAATTTGGGGGGTATGGGAGGGATATGGGGGGATATAGAGGGGTATGGGGATATGGGGGGAATCTGGGGGGATTTGGGGGAGTATGGGGGGTATAGGGGGGATATGGGGGGATGTGGGGAGATATGGGGGGTATGGGGGGGATATGGGGGGATCTGAGGGGATTTCGGGGGTATGGGGGGATATGGGGGGGATATAGGGAGATGTGGGGAGATATGGGGGGATACAGGGAGAAATGGGGGGATATGGGGAATGTGGGGGGATGTGGGGGATATGGGGGGTATATGGGGAGTTATGGGGAGATGTGGGGGGGGTATGGGGGATATGGGGGGGATATGGGGTGGTGTGGGGCGAGATGGGGCGATGTGTGGGGTTGGGAGGTGATATTGGGCAATATGGGACGATGTGCTGGGCTGTGGGTGCTATGGGGCGGTGTGGGGCTCTGCTGGTGGTATGGGGCTGTGTGGGCGCTGTGGGTCCCTGTGGGTCTCTATGGGTTTCCATATGTCCCTATGTGTCCCTATAGGTCTCTATGGGTCTCTATGGGTTCCTATGGGTCTATGGGTCCGTATGGGTCCCAATGTGTTCCTATGGGTCCCTGTGGGTCTCTGTGGGTCCCTATGGGTCTCTATGGGTCCCTATGGGTCTCTATGGGTCCCTGTGGGTCCCTTTGCTCCCTATGGGTCCCTACGGGTCCCTGTGGGTCCCTATGGTCCCTGTGGGTCCCTATGGGTCCCTATAGGTCTCTATGGGTCTCTATGGGTCTCCATGTGTTCCTATGGGTCCCTATGGTCGCTATGGGTCTCTATGGGTGTCTATGGGTCCCTATGGGTCTCTATGGGTCTCTGTGGGTCTCTATGGTGTCTTTGGGGTCCCTATGGGTCTCTATGGGTCTATGGGTCCCTATGGGTGTCTATGGGTCTGTGGGTCTCTGTGGGTCCCTATGGTCTCTATGGGTCACTATGGGTCTCGATGAGTCCCTATGGGTCTCTACGGGTCTCCATGTGTTCCTATGGGTCCCTATGGTTGCTATGGGTCTCTATGGGTTCCTATGGGTCTGTGGGTCCCTATGGGTCCCTGTGGTCCCTACGGTCCCTATGTGTTCCTATGTGTCCCTATGGTCCCTACGGGTCCCTGTGTGTCCCTATGTGTCCCTATGGTCCCTATGTGTCCCTATGGTCCCTATGGTCCCTGTGGTCCCTGTGGTCCCTATGGTCCCTATGTGTTCTATGGGTCCCTATGGTCCGTATGGGTCCCTATGTGTCCCTATGTGTCCCTGTGGTCCCTGTGGTCCCTATGTGTCCCTGTGGTCCCTGTGGTCCCTATGGTCCCTGTGGTCCCTGTGGTCCCTACGGCCGCCGTGCGTCCCTGCAGAACCGCTTCCTGAGCGGCGTTTACCCGGCGTCGCCGTCGTGGTGGCTGGCGCTGCTGGCGGCGACGGGCGGCGCGCTGAGCCTCCGCCTGGATCCGTCCTTCGGCGTCATCGGCCGCATCCGCGCCGCCCTGCCGGAATGGTGGGCGGGGGGACAAGGGGGGGAAACGGCACCCACTGAGACCCCCACCCAAATCCCGGCCCCAAATCCCAGCCCCACATCCCTGTCCTGCATCCCAACCCCAAATCCCAGCCCCAAATCCCTGTCCTGCATCCCAACCCTGCGTCCCAACCCCACATCCCATCCTACATCCCTGTCCTACATCCCAGCCCCACATCCCAGCCCCACATCCTCTTCCCTCCCCTTTCCCCTTCCCTTCCCCCTCCTTTTCCCTTTCCCTTTCCCTTTCCCTTTCCCTTTCCCTTTCCCCTTTCCCTTTCCCTTTCCTTTTCCTTTTCCCTTTCTCTTCCCCTTCCCCTCCCCTCCCCTCCCCTCCCCTCCCCTCCCCTCCCCTCCCCTCCCCTTCCTTCCCATCCCCATCCCCATCCCCTTCCCCTTCCCTTTCCCTTCCCTTCCCTTCCCCTCCCCTTTCATTTTCCTTCCCCTCCCCACCCGCAGCTCGGCGCTGCCCCCTGGCGGCCGCACGGCGCTGAGCACGGCGCTGTTCTCCCACTTCCCTTTCCCCTTCCTCCTCCTTTTCCCTTTCCTTTTCCCTTTCCCTTTTCCTTCCCCTCCCCCCTCCTTTTCCCCTTCACTTCCCCTTCCCCTTCCTTTTCCCTTCCCCTCCCCTCCCCTTCCCTTCCCCTCCCCTCCCTCCCCCCCAACTCATTGCTGCCCCCTGGCGGCCGCCCTGACAGCGGCGCCGTTTCCGCCCCCCCGCAGCTCGGCGCTGCCCCCTGGCGGCCGCACGGCGCTGAGCACGGCGCTGTTCTCGTCGGCGCTGTGGCTGAGCGGGGCGCTGCTGTTCCGCGCGGCGCTGCGGCTGCTGCTGTCGTACCACGGCTGGATGTTCGAACCGCACGGCGCCCACAGCCGCCGCACCGCCGTCTGGATGGTGAGGGGGGGCTATGGGGGGGCTTATAGGGCGGGGCCTATGGGGTGGGACCTATAGGGGTGGGGTCTGAGAGGGGTGAGATCCTATAGGGGTGGGACCTATAGGGTGGGACCTATAGGGAGGGGGCCTATGGGGTGGGAGCCTGTAGGGGTGGGAGCCTATAGGGGTGGGGTCTGATAGGGGTGAGATCCTATAGGGGTAAGCCTATAGGGGTGGGATCCTATAGGGGTGGGAACCTATAGGGGTCGGAGTGTATAGGGGTGGGAGCCTATAGAGGGTGGGACCTTTAGGGGTGAGATCTTATAGGGGTGAACCTATAGGGGTGGGAGCCTATAGGGGGTGAGCATATAGGGGGAGGGAGCCTATAGGGGTGGGGTCTGAGAGGGGTGAGATCCTATAGGGGTGGGATCCTATAGGGGTGAGTATATAGGGGTGGGAGCCTATAGGGGGGAGCCTACAGGGGTGGGACCTATAAGGTGGGACCTATAGGGGTGGGACCTATAGGGGTGAGCATATAGGGGTGGGACCTATAGGGTGGGACCTATAGGGAGGGGGGCTATGGGGTGGGAGCCTGTAGGGGTGGGAGCCTATAGGGGTGGGAGCTTATAGGGTGGGACCTATAGGGGTGGGAGCCTATAGGAGTGAGCATATAGGGGTGAACCTATAGGGGTGAGATCCTATAGGGGTGGGACCTATAGGGTGGGACCTATAGGGGTGAGCATATAGGGGTGGGAGCCTATAGGGAGGGGACCTATGGGGTGGGAGCCTATAGGGGTGGGACCTATAGGGGTGGACCTATAGGGGGGAGTATATAGGGGTGGGAGACTGTAGGGGTGGAATCCTATAGGGGTGGGACCCTATAGGGGTGGGAGACTATAGGGGGTGGAAGCCTATAGGGGTGGGAGCTTATAGGGTGGGACCTATAGGGGTGAGCATATAGGGGTGAACCTATAGGGGTGGGATCCTATAGGGGTGGGACCTATAGGGTGGGACCTACAGGGGTGGGAGCCTATAGGGGTGGGAGGCTATAGGGGTGGGACCTATAGGGGTGAGATCTTATAGGGGTGAGATCTTATAGGGGTGAACCTACAGGGGTGGGAGCCTATGGGGTGAGATCCTATAGGGGTGAACCTATAGGGGTGAACATATAGGGGTCGGAGCCTATAGGGGTGAGCATATAGGGGTGAACCTATAGGGGTGGGACCTATAGGGGTGAGATCTTACAGGGGTGAGCCTATAGGGGTGGGGTCAGATAGGGGTGAGATCCTATTAGGGGTGAACCTATAGGGGTGAGATCCTATAGGAGTGGGACCTTTAGGGGTGAACCTATAAGGGTGGGAGCCTATGGGGTGGGACCTATAAGGGAGGAATCTATAGGGGTGAGATCCTATAGGGGTGAGCATATAGGGGTGAGCCTATAGGGGTGAACCTATAGGGATGGGATCCTATAGGGATGAGCGTATAGGGGTGAGCCTACAGGGGTGGGAGACTATAGGAGTGGGACCTATAGGTGTGGGAGTCTATGCGGGGTGGGAGCCTATAGGGTGGGACCTATAGGGGTGATCCTATAGGGTGGGACCTATAGGGTGGGATCCTATAGGGGTGAGATCCTATAGGGGTGATCCTATAGGGTGGGACCTATAGGGTGGGATCCTATAGGGGTGAGATCCTATAGGGGTGATCCTATAGGGTGGGACCTATAGGGTGGGATCCTATAGGGGTGAGATCCTATAGGGGTGATCCTATAGGGTGGGAGCTGTAGGGTGGGAGCTGTAGGGTGGGAGCTGTAGGGGGGAGCTATAGGGTGGGAGCTGTAGGGGGGGAGCTGTAGGGTGGGAGCTGTAGGGGGGAGCTGTAGGGGGGAGCTGTAGGGTGGCAGCTGTAGGGGGGAGCCGTAGGGTGGGAGCTGTAGGGGGGAGCTGTAGGGGGGAGCTGTAGGGTGGCAGTTATAGGGGGGGAGCTGTAGGTGGGAGCTGTAGGGTGGCAGCTGTAGGGTGGCAGTTATAGGGGGGAGCTGTAGGGTGGGAGCTGTAGGGTGGCAGTTATAGGGTGGCAGTTATAGGGTGGAGCTGTAGGGTGGCAGTTATAGGGTGGCAGTTATAGGGGGGAGCTGTAGGGTGGAGCTGTAGGGTGGCAGTTATAGGGTGGGAGCTGTAGGGTGGGAGCTGTAGGGTGGCAGTTATAGGGGGGAGCTGTAGGGTGGCAGTTATAGGTGGGAGCTGTAGGGTGGGAGCTGTAGGGTGGAGCTGTAGGGTGGCAGTTATAGGGTGGCAGTTATAGGGTGGGAGCTGTAGGGTGGGAGCTGTAGGGGGGGAGCTGTAGGGGGGAGCTGTAGGGTGGCAGTTATAGGGTGGGAGCTGTAGGGTGGCAGTTATAGGGTGGAGCTGTAGGGTGGCAGTTATAGGGGGGAGCTGTAGGGTGGCAGTTATAGGGTGGAGCTGTAGGGTGGCAGTTATAGGGTGGAGCTGTAGGGTGGAGCTGTAGGGTGGCAGTTATAGGGGGGAGCTGTAGGGTGGAGCTGTAGGGTGGCAGTTATAGGGGGGAGCTGTAGGGTGGCAGTTATAGGGGGGAGCTGTAGGGTGGGAGCTGTAGGGTGGAGCTGTAGGGTGGCAGTTATAGGGGGGAGCTGTAGGGTGGCAGTTATAGGGGGGGAGCTGTAGGGTGGGAGCTGTAGGGGGGGAGCTGTAGGGTGGGAGCTGTAGGGTGGCAGTTATAGGGTGGAGCTGTAGGGTGATCCCACAGGCGGCGCTGCTCCCCCTGCAGGCGGTGATGCGGGCGCTGTGCCGCCGCCAGCCGCTGCTCTACAGCTTCCAGAGCGCCCTGCCCCGCCTGCCTGTGCCGCCCGTCGACGCCACCGTCAGCAGGGTGCGGGGGGGGCACATATATGGGGGGGGGCACACATGGGGGGGGCCATATATGGGGTGGGGGGGGTCGTATGTGGGGGTGGGTTACACATGGGGAGGTCCCATATATGGGGTGGGGGGGGTCACATACGGGGGGGGGTCACACATGGGGGGGGTCCCATATATGGGGTGGGGGGGGGGCCAGTGGGGGGGCTCATATGTCGAGGGGGGCCCCATATATGGTGTGGGGGGGCGGGTCACATATAGGGGGAGGGGGCTGTATGTGGGGGGCTCACATATGGGGGGGGTCATATTTGAGAGGGGGCACACATGGGGGGGGGCACACATGGGGGGGGTCCCATATATGGGGGGGGGGGCACATATGGGGGGGTCACATATATGGGGTGGGGGGGGTCCAGTGGGGGGGGGGTCATATGTCGAGGGGGGGTCCCATATATGGGGTGGGGGGGGACACACACATGGGGGGGGTCCCATATATGGGGTGAGGGAGGGGGCCAGTGGGGGGGGGTCATATGTCGAGGGGGGGTCCCATATATGGGGTGGGGGGGGTCCCATATGGGGGGGGGGTCACACATGGGGGGGGGCCCATAAATGGGGTGGGGGGGGTCGTATGTGGGGGTGGGTTACACATGGGGAGGTCCCATATATGGGGTGGGGGGGGTCACATATGGGGGGGGCCCATATATGGGGTGGGGGTCCCATATATGGGGTGTCGGATCCCATATGTGGGGTGAGGTCCCATATGTGGGTTGGGGTCCTATATATGGGGTGGGGGTCCTATATAATATGGGGTGGGGGTCCCATATGTGGCGTGGGGATCCCATATGTGGGATGGGTTCCAATATATGGGGTGGGGGGGTGGTCCCATATATGGGGTTGGGTTCTCATATGTAGGGTTGGGATCCCATATGTGGGGTGGGGGTCCCATATGTAGGGTGGGGGTTCCATGTATGGGATGAGGGTCCCATGTATGGGGTGGGAGTCCCATGTATGGGGTGGGGATCCCATATATGGGGTGGGGGTCCTATGTATGGGGTGGGGGTCCCATATGTGGAGTGGGGGTCCCACATGTGGGGTGAGGGTCCCAGATATGGGATGGGGGTCCCATGTATGGGTTGGGGGTCCCATATGTGGGTTGGGGTCCCACATGTGGGTTGAGGGTCCCATATATGGGGTGGGGGTCCCAGATTTGGAATGGGGGTCCCATATGTGGGGTGGTGGTCCCAGATATGGGGTGGGGGTCCCATGTATGGGGTGGGGATCCCATATATGGGGTGGGGGTCCCACATGTGGGGTGGGGGTCCCATATGTGGAGTGGGGGTCCCACATGTAGGGTGAGGGTCCCAGATATGGGGTGGGGGTGCCATGTATGGGGTGGGGGTCCCATATGTGGGGTTGGGATCCCAAATGTGGTGTGAGGGTCCCAGATATGGGTGGGGGTCCCACATATGGGTGGGGTCCCATATATGTTGTGGGGGTCCCATATGTGGGGTGGGGTCCCATATATGTTGTGGGTGTCCCATATATGGGGTGGTGGTCCCATGTATGGGGTGGGGGTCCCAGACGTGGGATGGGGGTCCCATGTATGGGGTGGGGGTCCGTATATGGGTGGGGGTCCCACATGTGGGGTGGGGGTCCCAGATATGGGATGGGGGTCCCATGTACGGGGTGGGGGTCCCATATGTGGGGTGAGGTCCCATATGTGGGGTGAGGTCCCATACGTGGGTTAGGGGTCCTATATATGGGGTGGGGGTCCTATATAATATGGGGTAGGGGTCCTATATATGGGGTGGGGATCCCATGTATGGGTGGGGTCCCACATGTGGGTGGGGTCCCACGTGGGGCGGGGTCTCCCGCTGGCGGTGCTGACCCCCCCCCCCCCCGCAGTACCTGGAGTCCGTGCGGCCGCTGCTGGACGCCGCGCAGTTCGGCGCCATGGAGGCCATGGCCGAGGAGTTCCGGCTGCGCGCCGCGCCGCGCCTGCAGAGGGCGCTCGTGCTCAAGTCCTGGTGGTGCAACAACTACGTGCGTGGGGGGGGGGGGGGGATGGGGGGGTTATGGGGTGGGGTTTTGGGGTTATGGGGTGGGGGGGTTATGGGGTGGGGGGGGTGGGGATGGGGGGGGTATGGGGTTATGGGGTGGGGGGGTTGTGGGGTGGGGGTGGGGGGGGATTATGGGGTTATGGGGTGGGGTGGGTATTGGGGGGTGGGGGTGGGGATGTGGGGGTGGCAGGGGGTTATGGGGTGGGGTTGTGGGGTGTGGAGGGGGTGGGATAGGGATGTGTGGGGGGTTATGGGGTGGGGGTGGGAGTGGGGATGTGGGGGGGGATGGGGAGGTTATGGGGTGAGGGAGTGGGGTGGCAGGAGGGGTTATGGGGTAGGGGTGTGGTGGTAGGCACATCCTATATCGTGATATCCCATATCCCACATCCCATACCGCGATATCCCATATCCTATATCCCATATCGCGCATCCCATATCCCATATCGCGCATCCCATATCGCGATATCCCATATCCCACATCCCATATCGTGATATCCCACATCCCAAATCCCATATTGCACATCCCGTATCGCGATATCCCACATCCCACATCCCATATCCCATATGGCACATCCCGTATCGCGATATCCCATATCCCACATCCCATACTGCACATCCCATATCGCGATATCCCCCATCCCGCACTCCATATCGCACATCCCATGTCACGATATCCCACATCCCACATCCCATATCCTATATCCCACATCCCATATCGCGATATCCCGCATCCCGCGCTCCGTATCGCGCATCCCATGTCACGATATCCCATATCCCGATCCCCCCCCCCCCCGCAGGTCAGTGACTGGTGGGAGCAGTTCGTTTACCTGCGCAGCCGCGGCCCCCTGATGGTCAACAGCAACTACTACGCCATGGTCCGTTGCCCCCCCCCCCAAAATGCCCCCCCCCCAAAATGCCCCCCCCCCCAAACACCCCCCCCAAAATCCCTCCACCCCAAAACGCCCCCATCCCCAAATTTCCCCCCCCAAAATGACCCCACCCTGACGTGCCCTCCCCAAATGTCCCCAAAATGTCGCCCCCCCCCCAATGTCCCCATGTCAAAATGTCCCCCAAGATGCCCCCCCCCCAAAATGTCCCCATCCTGACATGGCCCCCCCCAAAATGTCGACCCCCCCCCCAAAATCCCTCCACCCCAAAACGGCCCCATCCCAAGACGTCCCCCCCCCAAATCGCCCCCCCCGGATGCTCCCCCCCCAATCGCCCCCCTCCCGATGTCCCCCCCCAATTGCCCCCCCAGATGCCCCCCATCCCCCCCCTAGAAGCCCCCCCCAACTCCCCCCCCAAATACCTCCCCAATGTCCCCCCAGACGCCCCCCCTCCATAATTGCCCCCCCCCCAGCTGCCCCCCCCTCTAACCGCCCCCCCCGCAGGACTCCCTGTACTTCCCCCCCCCAAAATTTCCCCCCCCCAGACGCCCCCCAGTTGCCCCCCCCACTGTCCCCCCCAAGTTGGCCCCCAAATTACCCCCCGCAGACGCCACCCCCAGCTGCCCCCCCCAATTGCCCCCCCCCCAGACGCCCCCCCTCCAGCTGCCCCCCCAATTTGCCCCCCCAGACGCCCCCTGCCCCAATTGCCCCCCCAAATTCCCCCTCGCCCCAGACGCCCCCCCATCTGCCCCCCATCTGCCCCCCATCTGCCCCCCCCAATTGCCACCCCCCGACGCCCCCCCCCCAGACGTTTTCCCCCAGAAGTCCCCCCCCCAATTCCCCCCCCCTCAGGACTTCCTGTACCTCCCCCCCCCCAAATTCCCCTCCACCAGATGCCCCCCCCCCATCTGCCCCCCACCCTCCCCTCTGCCCCCCCCTTTAATTCCCCCCCCCCGCAGGACTTCCTCTACTTCCCCCCCCCAGCTGCCCCCCCCATCAGCCCCCCCTGTAATTCCCCCCCCGCAGGACTCCCTGTACTTCCCCCCCCCAAATTGCCCCCCCCAGCTGACCCCCCCATCATCAGCCCCCCCCCATCTGCCCCCCCCCCCGACGCCCCCCCCTCCGACGCTCCCCCCTAATTCCCCCCCCGCAGGATTTCCTGTATTTCCCCCCCGCAAATTGCCCCCCCCAGGCGCCCCCCCCCATGAGCCCCCCCCATCAGTCCCCCCCCGTCAGCTCCCCCCCTGCCCCCCCCCCCAATTGCCCCCCCCGCAGGACTTCCTATACTTCCCCCCCCCAGCTGCCCCCCCCCAGACACCCAGACACCCCCCCCCTCACCCCCCTAATTCCCCCCCCCCGCAGGACTTCCTGTACTGCCCCCCCAAATTCCCCCCCCCAATTGCCCCCCCCCCTGCCCCCCCCTAATTCCGCCCACCCCCGCAGGACTTTCTGTACTTTCCCCCCCCCCATCAGCCCCCCACCCATCAGCCCCCCCCATCAGCCCCCCCCCCTGATTGCCCCCCCCGCAGGACTCCCTGTACTTCCCCCCCCAAATTGCCCCCCCCAGCTGACCCCCCCCCCATCTGCCCCCCCCAACTGCCCACCCCGCTCAGCCCCCCCGTAATTCCCCCCCCAGGACTTCCTGTATTACCCCCCCGCAAATTGCCCCCCCCCATCAGCCCCCCCCATCAGCCCCCCCCTCACCCCCTCACCCCCCCGCAGGACTTCCTGTACGTGACGCCCAGCTCCCTGCAGGCCGCCCGCGCCGGCAACGCGGTTCACGCGCTGCTGCTCTACCGCAAGAAGCTCGACAGGGGGGAGATACCGCCTGTAGGGGGGGGCAATGGGGGGGGGAGATACCGCCTGTAGGGGGGGCAATGGGGGGTGGAGATACCGCCTGTAGGGGGGGGGCAATGGGGGGGGAGATACCGCCTGTAGGGGGGGGGCAACGATTGGACAGGGGGGAGATACCGCCTGTAGGGGGGGGGGCAATGGGGGGGAGATACCGCCTGTAGGGGGGGCAATGGGGGGGGGAGATACCGCCTGTAGGGGGGGGGGCAACGGGGGGGGATACGGCCTGTAGGGGGGGGGAGATACCGCCTGTAGGGGGCGCGATTGGGGGGGGGGTAATTGGGGGGGAGGGGCGTCTGGGGGGGGATGGGGGGGACAATTGGTGGGGGAAATTGGGGAGGGGGCGTCTGGGGGGGGCAATTGGGGGGGTATTTGGGGGGTATTTGGACAGGGAGGAGATACCGCCTGTAGGGGGGGGCAACGGGGGCGGTGGAATTTGGGGGGGGGGCGCCTGGGGGAGAAAATTGGGGAGGGGGCGTCTGCGGGGGGCAATTGGGGGGGGCAATTTGGGGGAGGGGGCGTCTGGGGGGGGCGTCTGGGGGGGGAATTGGGGGAAGGAAATTGGGGGGGCTATTCGGGGAGTATTTGGGGAGGGGCCATTGGAGGGAGGCAATTTGGGGGAGGAAATTGGGGGGGGCAATTTGGGGGGAGGGGGCGTCGGGGGGGGTAATGGGGGGAAAATCGGGGGGAGGGGGCAATTGGGGGGGTACCTGGGGGGGCAATTTGGGGGAGGGGGCGTCTGGGGGGGGAATTGGGGGGGTATTTTTGGGGTATTTGGACAGGGGGGAGATACCGCCGGTATGGGGGGGCAACGGGGGGTGGAATCTGGGGGGGGGGGTCCCTGTGGGTCTCTATGGGTCTCTATGGGGCGCTATGGGTCCCTGTGGGTCTCTATGGGGTGCTATGGGTCTCTATGGGGCACTATGGGTCTCTGTGGGTCCCTATGGGTCACTATGGGTGCTATGGGTCTCTATGAGTCTCTATGGGTCCCTATGGGTGCTATGGGCGCTACAGGTCTCTATGGGTCTCTGTGGGTCCCTGTGGGTCCCTATGGGTGCTATGGGCGCTATGGGTATCTGTGGGTCCCTGTGGTTCCCTATGTGTCCCCATGGGCGCTATGGGCGCTATGGGGCGCTGTGGGCACTATGGGGCGCTATGGGGCTCTATGGGGTGCTATGGGGCGCTATGGGGCGCTATGGGCGCTATGGGGCTCTATGGGGCGCTATGGGGCGCTATGGGGCGCTATGGGCGCTATGGGCGCTGTGGGCGCTATGGGGCGCTATGGGGCGCTGTGGGTGCTATGGGTCTCTATAGGCGCTATGGGGCGCTGTGGGCGCTGTGGGCGCTATGGGGCGCTATGGGCGCTATGGGGCTCTATGGGGTGCTATGGGGCGCTGTGGGCGCTGTGGGCGCTGTGGGCGCTGTGGGCGCTATGGGTCTCTATGGGCGCTATGGGGCTCTATGGGGCGCTGTGGGCGCTATGGGGCGCTATGGGTCCCCGTGTCCCGCAGAGCATGGCGCTGGGCGTGGTCCCCATGTGCTCCGCGCAGTCGGAGCGGATCTTCAACACCACCCGCATCCCCGGCAAGGAGGAGGGTATGGGGGTATGGGGGGATATGGGGGATATGGGGCAATGGGGGCTGTGGGGTTATGGGGCTGTGGGGGCCTATGGGGGGCTATGGGGTTATGGGGGGCTGTGGGGCAATGTGGGGCTATGGGGTAATGGGGGCTATGGGGGATATGGGGCTATGGGACAATGGGGGTTTATGGGAAACTATGAGGCTATGGGGCAATGGGCGGCTATGGGGTGGTGGATCAGTGGGGCAATGGGGGGCTATGGGGTCACTATGGGGTCACTATGGGGTCACTGTGGGGTCGCTGTGGGGTCACTATGGGGTCACTATGGGGTCACTATAGGGTTGCTATTTGCTCACTATGGGGTGGCAGTGGGGTCGCTATGGGGTCGCTATGGCGTCACTATGGAGTTGCTATAGTGAGCTACTTGCTCGCTATGGGGTCGCTATGGGGGTGCTGTTTGCTCACTATGGGGTGGCTGTGGGGTCACTATGGGGTGGCCATGGGGTCGCTATGGGGTTGCAGTTTGCTCTCTATGGGGTGACTATGGGGTGGCCATGGGGTCACTATGGAGCCGCTATGGGGTGTCTATGGGGTCAGTATGGGGTCGCTACGGGGTGGCAATGGGGTCGCTATGGGGTCACAGTGGGGTCACAGTGGGGTCGCTATGGGGTCACTATGGGGTCACTATGGGGTTGCTATGGGGTCACTATGGGGTCACTATGGGGTTGCTGTGGGGTCACTATGGGGTGTCTATGGAGTCGCTATGGGGTGGCCGTGGGGTCGCTATGCAGTCGCTATGGGGTCGCTATTTACTCACTATGGGGTGGCTGTGGGGTCGCTATGGGGTCGCTATGGGATCCCTATGGGGTCGCTGTGGGGTCGCTATGGGGTCACTTTTTACTCACTATGGGGTCCCTATGGGGTCGCTATGGGGTCCCTATGGGATCCCTATGCGGTCGCTGTGCGGCCGCTATGGGGTCGCTATGGGGTCACTATGGGATCCCTATGGGATCGCTATGGGGTCGCTATGGGGTCACTATGGGTTTGCTATTTGCTCACTATGGGGTGGCTGTGGGGTCGCTATGGGGTCACTATGGGGTTGCTATGTACTCACTATGGCGTCGCTACGGGGTCACTGTGGGGTCGCTATGGGGTCGCTATGGTGTTCCAATGGGGCTGCTATGGGGTCGCTATGGGGTCCCTATGGGGTTGCTGTGGGGTTGCTATGGGGTCGCTATGGGGCCACTATGGGGTCCCTATGGGATCCCTATGGGGTCGCTGTGGGGTCGCTATGGGGTCACTTTTTACTCACTATGGGGTCCCTATGGGGTCGCTACGGTGTCCCTATGGGGTCCCTATGGTGTCTCTATGGAGTCACTATGGGGTGGCAATGGGGTCCTATGGGGTCGCTATGGGGTCACTATGGGATCCCTATGGGGTTGCTATCGGGTTGCTGTGGGGTCGCTATGGGGTCGCTATGGTGTCCCAATGGGGTCGCTGTGGGGTCGCTATGGGATCCCTATGGGGTCGCTATGGGGTCGCTATGGGATCCCTATGGGGTCGCTGTGGGGTGGCCATGGGGTCCCTATGGGGTCGCTATGGGGTCGCTATGGGGTGGCAATAGGGTCGCTATGGGGTCCCTATGGGATCCCTATGGGGTCCCTATGGGGTCGCTATGGGGTGTCTATGGGGTGTATATGGGGTCGCTATGGGGTGGCCGTGGGGTCCCTATGGGATCCCTATGGGATCCCTATGGGGTCGCTATGGGGTGGCAATAGGGTCGCTATGGGGTCGCTATGGGATCCCTATGGGGTTGCTATGGTGTCCCAATGGGGTCGCTATGGGGTCGCTATGGGGTGGCAATAGGGTCGCTATGGGGTCCCTATGGGATCCCTATGGGGTTGCTATGGGGTTGCTATGTGGTCCCTATGGGATCCCTATGGGGTTGCTATGGGGTCGCTATGGGATCCCTATGGGGTCGCTGTGGGGTCGCTATGGGGTCCCTATGGGATCCCTATGGGGTCCTATGGGGTCGCTATGGGATCCCTATGGGGTCGCTGTGGGGTCGCTATGGGGTCACTATGGGGTGGCAATAGGGTTGCTATGGGGTCGCTATGGGATCCCTATGGGGTCGCTATGGGATCCCTATGGGGTCGCTGTGGGGTCCCTATGGGGTCGCTATGGGGTGGCAATAGGGTTGCTATGGGGTCGCTATGGGATCCCTATGGGGTCGCTATGGGATCCCTATGGGGTCCCTATGGGGTCCCTATGGGGCCGCTCTGGGGCCGCCCCCCAGCCTCCCCCCCCCCCAGACTGGCTGCTGCACCTGCTGGACAGCAAACACATCGCCGTGTTCCACCGCGGGCGCTTCTACAAAGTGTGGCTGTACCACGGGGGGGCGCTGCTGCCCCCCCGCCACCTGCAGCTGCAGTTCCAGCGGATCCTGGACGACCCCCAGCCGCCACAGCGCGGGGAGCTGCGCCTCGCTGCGCTCACGGCCGGGAACAGGTGGGGGCGGGGGGGGGGTGGAGGGGTGGGGGGGGTGGGGGGGGGATGGGGGATATGGGGGGGATGGGGAGATGGGGGGGATGGGGGATATGGGGGGATAGGGGGCATGGGGGGCATGGGGGATATGGGGGGATATGGGGGATATGGGGAGATAGGGGGGATGGGGGCGATGGGGGGGGTATGAGGGGTATGGGGGTGGGGGGGGATGGGGGATATAGGGGGATATGGGGGGGATGGGGGGTGTGGGGGAATGGAGGGGATTGTGGGGGATGGGGGAGATGGGGGGGATGGGGGGAGATGGGGCCATATGGGGGGATATGGGGGGATGGGGATATGGGGGGTGGGGGGGGTATGAGGGGTATGGGGGTGGGGGGGGGATGGGGGGTAGGGGGGGGATGGGGGGGATGGGGATTGGGGGGTTGGGGGCGGTATGAGGGGTATGGGGGTGGGGGGTGGATGGGGGATATAGGGGGGGATGGGGGGGATGGGGGGGTGGGGGGTTATGAGGGGTATGGGGGTGGGGGGGGGATGGGGGATATGGGGAGATATGGGGGGGATGGGGGGATATGGGGGAGATGGGGAAGAAGGGAGAGTATGGTGGGTAGGGGGGATATGGGGGGATATGGGGGAAGGGAGAGTATGGGGGTACGGGGGGATATGGGGGGGATGGTGTTGTAGGGGGGATGGGGGGGATGGGGGGGATAGGGGGGGTGTGGGGGTATGGTGGTATGGGAAGGGATGGGGGCTGTGGGGGATATGGGGGGATATCGGGGTGTGGTGGGATTGGGGATATGGGGGGGGATAGGGGGTGGGGGGATATGGGGGGGGATGGGGGGCTATAGGGGGTATGGGGATATGGCGTCCTATAGGGAACGGGGTTGGGGATCCTATAGGGAACAGAGATGCAGAGCCTATAGGGAACGGGAATGGGGCGAGTGCCCCCCCCCCCCCCCGCCCCACGTGTCCCTATGGGTCACCCTGCCCCCCCGCCCCACGTGTCCCTATGGGTCACCCTGCCCCCCCGCCCCACGTGTCCCTATGGGTCACCCTGCCCCCCCGCCCCACGTGTCCCTATGGGTCACCCTGCCCCCCCCGCCCCACGTGTCCCTATGGGTCACCCTGCCCCCCCGCCCCACGTGTCCCTATGGGTCACCCTGCCCCCCCCGCCCCACGTGTCCCTATGGGTCACCCTGCCCCCCCGCCCCATTTCCCGCAGGGCGCCGTGGGCGGAGGTTCGCTCGCGGTTCTTCAGCGGCGGCCCCAACAAAACGTCGCTGGACGCCATCGAGCGCGCCGCCTTTTTCGTAACGCTGGATGAGGAATCGCACGGTTACGGCAGCGGCCGCGAGGACTGCATGGGCGCCTACGCCAAGTCGCTGCTGCACGGCAGCTGCTACGACCGGTGCGGGCGGCGCTGCAGCGCCACATAGCGGTGGCTCCTCTGCGCCCCATTGCGCCCTATAGGACCCCATAGAGCCCCATAGCGCCCCATAGCGCCCCATAGCGCTGAGCCCTAACCCCATAGCGCCCCACTGCACCCCACAGCCCCCCATAGCACCCCACAGCGCCACATAGCGGTGGCTCCGCTGCGCCCCATTGTGCCCTATAGGACCCCATGGAGCCCCATAGCGCCCCATAGCGCTGAGCCCTGACCCCATAGCACTCCACAGCACCCCAGAGCTCCCCACAGCTCCCGTAGCACCCCACAGCGCCCCATAGCACGGCAGCTGCTACGACCAGTGTGGGCGGCGCTGCAGCGCCCCATAGCGGTGACCCCGCAGCGCCCCATTGCGCCCCATTGCACCCTATAGGACCCCATAGAGCCCCATAGCGCCCCATAGCGCTGAGCCCTGACCCCATAGCACCCCACAGCACCCCATAGCAGGCCACAGCGCCCCATAGCATCCAAGAGCACCCCACAGCGCCCCATATCCCCCCACAGACCCCCATAGCACCCCATAGCACCCCAATGCACCCCGCAGCACCCCACAGTGCCCCATAGCACCCCACAGTGCCCACAGCCCCCCACAGCACCCCATAGCACTGAGCCCTGACGCCATAGCACCCCACAGCACCCCAGAGCACCCTATAGCGCCCCCATAGCACCCCATAGCGCCCTATAGTGCCCTATAGCACCCTACAGCACCCGATAGCGCCCCATAGCGCTGAGCCCTGACCCCATAGCCCCCCTATTGCTGACCCCTGACCCCACAGCCCCCCACAGCCCCCCGTAGCCCCCCATATCACTGACCCCTGACCCCACAGCCCACCATAGCTCCCCTATCGCTGACCCCTGACCCCATAAACCCCCCGTATCTCTGACCCCACAGCCCCCCATTGCCTCCCCTATCGCTGACCCCTGACCCTACAGCCCCCCCACAGCCCCCCATATCACTGACCCCTGACCCCACAGCCCCCCATTTCACTGACTCCTGACCCCATAACCCCCATTTTGCTGACCCTTGACCCCACAGCCCTCCATATCGCTGACCCCTGACCCCACAGCCCCTATTGCCTCCCATATCATGGACCCCTGACCCCACAGCCCCCCCCTTGCTGACCCCTGACTCCCCTTATCACTGACCCCTGACCCCACAGCCCCCCACAGCCCCCCTATCACTGAACCCTGACCCCATAGCCCCCCATAGCCCCCCCTATTGCTAACCCCTGACCCCAAAGCCCCCTATTGCTGACCCCTGACCCCACAACCCCCCACAGCCCCCCCATATCGCTGACCCCTGACCCCATAGCCCCCCACAGCCCCCCATAGCACTGACACCTGACCCCACAACCCCCCATATTGCTGGCCAATGACCCCATATCTCCCCAAATCGCTGACCCCTGACCCCACAACCCCCCCCTATCGCTGACCCCTGACCCCACAACCCCCCATATTGCTGACCCCTGACCCCCCAGCCCCCCATAGCCCCCCCTATCACTGACCCCTGACCCCACAACCCCCCCTATTGCTGACCCCTGACCCCATAGCCCCCCATAGCCCCCCCTATCGCTGACCCCTGACCCCACAGCCCCCCATATT
The DNA here is from genome assembly GCF_987193195.1 of Phasianus colchicus. Classification (NCBI taxonomy): domain Eukaryota; kingdom Metazoa; phylum Chordata; class Aves; order Galliformes; family Phasianidae; genus Phasianus; species Phasianus colchicus. The sequence continues at coordinate 681,391 of NC_143436.1, forward strand.
GCTGACCCCTGACCCCACAGCCCCCCACAGCCCCCCATAGCACTGACCCCTGACCCTATAGCCCCGCAATCACTGACCCATGACCCCACAGCCCCCCCTATCGCTGACCCCTGACCACACGACCCCCCACAGCCCCCCCATATCGCTGACCCCTGACCCCCCAGCCCCCCATAGCCCCCCCTATCGCTGACCCCTGACCCCACAGCCCCCCATATTGCTGACCCCTGACCCCACAGCCCCCCACAGCCCCCCACAGCCCCCCATAGTACTGACCCCTGACCCTATAGCCCCCCAATCACTGACCCATGACCCCACAGCCCCCCCTATCGCTGACCCCTGCCCCCTGCCCCCCCCCTCTGACCTTTGACCCCGCAGCTGGTTTGACAAATCCTTCACGCTGGTCGTTTACCGGAACGGCAAACTGGGCGCCAACGCCGAGCATTCGTGGGCTGACGCCCCCATCATTGGGCACATGTGGGAGGTAGGGGGGCTGGGGGGCTGGGGGGGCTGGGGGCGGTGGGGAGGGGGGACCCCATATGGGCTCTGTGGGGCGCAGGCACAAAGCACCCCGTGTGGGGGCTCCTGGGGGTGAGGGGTCCCGCTTTGATGGGGGGACCCCTGTTGGGTGACCACCAGAATGGAGACCCCCAGAATGGGGACCCTCAGGATGGAGACCCCCCCATTGGCCACCCCCAAAGTGGGGACCCCCACTGGGAGTCCTTAGGATGGAGACCCCCATTGGGACCCCCAGAGCAGGGACCCCGAGTTGGGCACCCCTGCAGTGGGGACCCTCATAGAGACCCCCATAGAGACCCCCATTGGGCGACCCTAAATGGAGACCCCCAATGTGGAGACCCCGAGTTGGGCACCCCTGAAGTGGGGACCCCCATTGGGAGCCCCCAGAGTGGAGACCCCCATTGGGTGACCTAGAATGGGGACCCCCATTGGGAACCCCCAGGATGGAGACCCCCATTGGCCATCCCCAAAGTGGGGACCCTCATTGGGATCCCTTAGAATGGAGACCCCCACTGAGTGACCCAGAATGGGGAACCCCAGGATGGGGACCCCCATTGGCCACCCCAAAAGTGGGGACCCCGAGTTGGGCACCCCTGAAGTGGGGACCCCCATTGGGAGCCCCCAGAGTGGAGACCCCCATTGGGTGACCCAGAGTGGGGACCCCCAGAGTGCGGACCCCCATTGGCCACCCCCGAAATGGGGACCCCAAGTTGGGCACCTTGTTGGGGGGCAGGGAAAGGCTGGGGGGCTCCAGGATGTGGGGGGGCTGTGGGGTTGTGGGGTGTGGGGTTGGGATTTGGGGTTGGGATTTGGGGTGGGATGTGGGATGGGATGTGGGGTGGGATGTGGGATTGGGATGTGGGTTGTGGGGTGTGGGGTTGGGGTGTGGGGTTGGGTTGTGGGGTTGGGATGTAGGATGGAATGTGAGGTGGGATGTGGGGTTGGGGTGTGGGGTGGGATGTGGGGTGTGGGGTTGGGATGTGGGGCTGGGGTTGTAGGATGGGATTTGGGGTGGGATGTGGGGCTGGGATTTGGGGTTGGGGTGTGGGGTTGGGTTGCGGGGTGGGAAATGGGGTGGGATGTGGGGCTGGGATTTGGGGTTGGGGTGTGGGGTTGGAATGTGGGGTGGGATGTGGGGCTGGGATGTGTGGGGGGGATGTGGGGCTGGGATGTAGGATGGGATGTAGGGTTATGGGGTTTGGGATTGGGGTGTGGAGCTGGGATGTGGGGCTGGGATTTGGGGTTGGGATGTGGGGTGGGATTTGGGGTTGGGATGTGGGATTGGGGTGTGGGGTTGGGATGTGGGGGCTGGGATTTGGGGTTGGGATTTGGGGTTGGGATGTGGGATTGGGTTGTAGAGCTGGGTTATAGGGCTGGGTTGTAGGGCTGGGTTGTAGGGTTGGGTTGTAGGGTTGGGTTATAGGATTGGGTTATAGGGCTGGGTTATAAGTCTGGGTTGTAGGGCTGGGTTATAGGGTTGTCTATAGGGCTGGTTATAGGGCTGGGTTATAGGGCTGGTTATAGGGTTGGTTATAGGGTTGTCTATAGGGCTGGTCATAGGGCTGTTTATAGGGCTGGTTATAGGGCTGGCTATAGGGCTGGCTATAGGGCTGTTTATAGGGCTGCTTATAGGGCTGGCTATAGGGTTGTCTATAGGGGTGGCTATAGGGCTGTTTATAGGGCTGGTTATAGGGCTGGTTATAGGGCTGCTTATAGGGCTGGTTATAGGGCTGGTTATAGGGCTGGCTATAGGGTTGTCTATAGGGCTGGTTATAGGGCTGGTTATAGGGTTGGTTATAGGGTTGGTTATAGGGCTGGTTATAGGGCTGTCTATAGGGCCGCCTATAGGGCCGCGCTCCCCCTGCAGTTCATGCTGGCCACGGACGCCTTCGTGCTGGGCTACGGCGAGGGCGGGCACTGCCTGGGGGAGCCCGACGAGCGGCTGGCGGCCCCACAGCGCCTGCGCTGGGACATCCCTGACGAGGTGCCTGACCCCAAACGCTGCGGCCCCAAAGTGCTCCGACCCCATAGCACTGCAACCCCAAACACTGCGGCCCCAAAGTGCTCCGACCCCATAGCACTGCAACCCCAAACACTGAGACCCCAAAGTGCTCCGACCCCAAATGCTCTGACCCCAAATGCTGCAGCCCCAAAGTGCTCCGACCCCAAACGCTGCGACCCCAAAGTGCTCTGACCCCAAATGCTCCGACCCCAAAGTGCTCTGACCCCAAAGTGCTCTGACCCCAAATGCTCCGACCCCAAAGTGCTCTGACCCCAAAGTGCTCCAACCCCAAATGCTCTGACCCCAAATGCTCCGACCCCAAAGTGCTCCAACCCCAAATGCTCCGACCCCAAAGTGCTCCGACCCCAAATGCTCTGACCCCAAATGCTCTGACCCCAAACACTGTGACCCCAAAGTGCTCCAACCCCAAATGCTGTGACCCCAAACGCTGCCACCCCAAAGTGCTCTGACCCCAAATGCTCTGACCCGAAACACTGCAACCCCAAACACTGTGACCCCAAAGTACTTTGACCCCAAAGTGCTCTGACCCCAAACACTGCGACCCCAAAGTGCTCTGACCCCAAACACTGCAACCCCAAACACTGAGACCCCATAGCACTGCAACCCCAAAGTGCTCTGACCCCAAAGTGCTCTAACCCCAAACAATGCAACCGCATAGCGCTGTGACCCCAAAGTGCTCTGACCCCAAAGTGCTCTGACCCCAAAGTGCTCTGACCCCATAGCACTGTGACCCCATAGCACCATGTCTGCATAATGCTGTGACCCCATAGCACTGCAACCCCAAAGTGCTCTGACCCCAAACACTGCGACCCCCAGGTGCTCTGACCCCATAGCACTGCAACCCCAAACACTGTGACCCCAAAATGCTCTGACCCCATAACACTGTGACCCCACAGCACTGTGACCCCAAAGTGCTCTGACCCCAAACGCTGTGACCTCCTATGACCCCATAACCCCTCATTGCCCCCCATGACCTCCACTGACCTCATGACCCCTGCTGACCCCATAACCCCCCATGACCCCATAACCCCTCATTGTCCCCCATGACCCCCAGTTACCCCATGACCCCATGACCCCATGACCCCATGACCCCCGATGACCCCATGACTCCCATTGCCCCCTTAGGCCCCCCATAACCCCCCATAACCCCCCATAACCCCCCATGACCCCACAACCCCTCATTGCCCCCCATGACCCCCAATTACCCCATGACACCTGGTGACCCCATGACCCCCATTACCCCCAATGACCCCATGACCCCATAACCCCTCGTTACCCCCCATGACCCCTGATAACCCCATGACCCCCATGGCCCCCAATGACCTCATGACCCCCATAATCCCCCATAAGCCCTCACTACCCCCCATGACCCCATAACCCCTCATTGCCCCCCCATGACTCCGCTGACCCCATAACCCCTCGTTACCCCCCATGACCCCCGCTGACCCCATGACCCCCGCTGACCCCATGACCTCCGGTGACCCCATGACCCCCAATGACCCCATGACCCCCAGAACCCCTCATTGCCCCCCATGACCACCATGACCCCATAACCCCTCATTACCCCCCATGACCCCCGCTGACCCCATGACCTCCGGTGACCCCATGACCCCCAATGACCCCATGACCCCCATAACCCCCCATAACCCCTCACTACCCCCATGACCCCCATGACCCCATAACCCCTCATTACCCCCCATGACCCCCGCTGACCCCATGACCTCTGGTGACCCCATGACCCCCAATGACCCCATGACCCCCATAATCCCCCATAACCCCTCACTACCCCCATGACCCCCATGACCCCATAACCCCTCGTTACCCCCCATGACCCCCGCTGACCCCATGACCCCCGCTGACCCCACGACCCCCCGCTGACCTCTGACCCCCCCGTGCCCCCGCAGTGCTGCGCGGCCATCGACGCTTCGTACGCCGTGGCGAAGGCGCTGGCGGACGACGTGGATTTTTGCTGCTTCCAGTTCGACACCTTCGGGAAGGGGCTGATGAAACGCTGCCGCGTCAGCCCCGACGCCTTCATCCAGATCGCCCTGCAGCTCGCCCACTTCCGGGTGAGGGGAGGAAGTGCGGAGGAAGTGGGGAGGAAGTGGGGAGGAAGTGGGGGGGATGTAGGGAGGAAGAAAGGAAGAAGTGCAGGGCAGAAGTAGGGAGGGTGTGAGGAGGATGTGGAGAGGAAGGGGGGAGGAAGTGGGAAGGAAATGGGGGGAGGAAGTGGGGAGGAAGTGGGGAGGATGTAGGGAGGAAGAAAGGCAGAAGTGCGGGGCAGAAGTAGGGAGGGTGTGAGGAGGATATGGAGAGGAATTGGGGAGGAAGTGGGGCGGAAGTGGGGAGGAAGTGGGGAGGAAGTGGGGAGGATGTAGGGAGGACGAAAGGCAGAAGTGTGGGGCAGAAGTAGGGAGGGTGTGGGGAGGATATGGAGAGGAATTGGGGAGGAAGTGGGGTGGAAGTGGGGAGGAAGTGGGGAGGAAGTGGGAGGAAGTGGAAGTGGGGTGGAAGTGGGGAGAAAGTGGGGAGGAAGAAAGGCGGACAAAAGGCATTGATGGGGCCGCTATGGGGCAGCTATGGGACAACTGTGGTGCACCTATAGGGCAGCTATGGGGCAGATATGGGGAAGCTATAGGACATTCATGGGGCAGCTATGCGGCATCTATGGGGCTGTTATGGGGCAGCTATGGTGCATCTATAGGGCAGCTATGCGGCAGCTATGGGGCAGCTATGGGGCAGCTGTGGGGCAGCTATAGGACATTCATGGGGCAGCTGTGGGGCAGCTATGGGGCAGCTATGGTGAATCTATAGAGCATCTATGGGGCAGCTATGGAACATTCATGGTGCCACTATGGGGCAGTTATGGGTCTTTCATGGGGCTGCTATGGGGCAGCTATGGGGCAGCTATGGGGCAGCTATGGGGCAGCTATAGGGCAGCTGTGGGACATCTATAGGGCAGCTATGGGGCTGCTATGGGGCAGCTATGGTGCAGCTGTGGGGCAGCTATGGGACAGGTCCTATAGGGCAGCTATGGGGCAGCTATAGGGCAGCTATGGGGCAGCTATAGGGCAGCTATGGGGCTGCTATGGGGCAGCTATGGGGCAGCTATAGGGCAGCTGTGGGGCAGCTATGGGGCAGCTATGGTGCAGCTATGGGGCTGCTATGGTGCAGCTATAGGGCAGCTGTGGGGCAGCTATGGGGCAGCTATTGGGTAGCTATGGAGCAGCTATGGGGCAGTCACCTTGCAGCTATTGGGCAGCCATAGGATATTCATGGGGCAGCTATAGAACATTCATGGGGCCGCTATGGGGCTGCTATGGGGCAGCTATGGGGCAGCTATTGGGCAGCTATAGGGCAGCTATGGGGCAGCTATGGGTCTGCTATGGGGCAGCTATAGGGCAGCTATGGGGCAGTCACCTTGCAGCTATGGGGCAGCCATAGGATATTCATGGGGCAGCTATAGAACATTCATGGGGCCGCTATGGGGCAGCTATAGGGCAGCTATGGGGCTGCTATGGGGCAGCTATAGGGCAGCTATGGGGCAGCTATGGTGCAGCTGTGGGGCAGCTATGGGACAGTCACGTTGCAGCTATGGGGCAGCTATAGGATATTCATGAGGCAGCTATGAGATATTCTATGGGGCTGCTATGGGGCAGCTGTGGGGCAGCTATAGGATATTCATGGGGCAGCTATGAGATATTCTATGGGGCAGCTATGGGGCAGCTATGGGGCAGCTATGAGATATTCATGGGGCAGCTATGGAACATTCATGGGGCCGCTATGGGGCTACTATGGGACATCTATGGGGCCGCTATGGGGCAGCTATGGTGCAGCTATAGGGCAGCTATGGGGCAGCATCTATGGGGCTGCTACGGGGCAGCTATGGGGCAGCTATAGGATATTCATGGGGCAGCTATAGAACATTCATGGGGCAGCTATGAGATATTCTTGGGGCCGCTCTGGGGCAGCTGTGGGACATCTATGGGGCGGCAGTGGGGCGGCAGTGGGGCAGGCGGCGCGCTGTCCGTCCCCAGGACAAGGGCGGCTTCTGCCTGACGTACGAGGCGTCGATGACGCGGCTGTTCCGCGCCGGCCGCACCGAGACGGTCCGCTCCTGCACCGCGCAGTCCTGCGCCTTCGTGCGCAGCATGGCCGACCCGCAGCACGGCGTGAGACGGGGCGCCGCGGGGCGTCTGGGGGCAGAGGGCGTGTGGGGTCAGAGGGCATCTGGGGTCACGGGGCGTCTGGGGTCAGAGGGCACGTGGGGTCACCGGCCCAAGAGGGGACATCAGCCCTATAGGGGTCAGAGGGCATGTGGGGTCACAGGGCGTGTGGGGTCAGGGGGCGCCTGGGGTCACGGGGCGTGTGGGGTCTGAGGGCACATGGGGTCACTGGCCCAATAGGGGACATCAGCCCTCTAGGGGTCAGAAGTCATGTGGGGTCACAAGGCATGTGGGGTCAGAGGTCATGTGGGGTCACTGGCCTGACAGGGGACATCAGCCCTATAGGGGTCAGAGGTCATCTGGGGTCATTGGTCGTATGGGGTCACAGGGCATATGGGGTCAGAGGTCATATGGGGTCACCAGCCCGATAGGGGACATCAGCCCTATGGGGATCAGAGGTCATATGGGGTCAGGGGGCGTCTGGGGTCAGGGGGCGTCTGGGGTCAAAGGTCATATGGGGTCACCAGCCCGATAGGGGACATCAGCCCTATGGGGATCAGAGGTCATATGGGGTCACAGGGCGTCTGGGGTCATGGGGCGTGTGGGGTCAAAGGTCATATGGGGTCACCGGCCTGATATGGGACATCAGCCCTATAGGGGTCAGAGGCCATATGGGGTCATGGGGCATGTGGGGTCAGAGGGCGTCTGGGGTCAGAGGGCATCTGGGGTCACCAGCCCGATAGGGGACATCAGCCCTATAGGGGTCAGAGGCTACATGGGGTCATGGGGCATGTGGGGTCACGGGGCATGTGGGGTCAGAGGGCACAATGGGGTCACCGGCCCGACAGGGGACATCAGCCCTGTAGGGGTCATTGGTCATATAGGGTCACAGGGCGTGTGGGGTCACGGGGCGTGTGGGGTCAGAAGCCATATGGGGTCATCGGCTCTATGGGGGTCAGCGGTCATATGGGGTCAGAGGGCATGTGGGGTCATGGGGCATGTGGGGTCAGAGGGCGTGTCGGGTCATCAGGCATATGGGGGTCACAGGTCATATGGGGTCATTGGCCATATGGGGTCATCGTCCCTATGGGGGGTCAGAGGTCATTTGGGGTCAGAGGCCATATGGGGTTAACGTCCCTATAGGGGTCAGAGGCCGTATGGGGTCATCGGCCCTATTGGGGTCACAGGGCATATGGGGGTCATTGGTCATATGGGGATCAGAGGTCATATGGGGGTCAGAAGTCATATGGGGTCACGGGGCACTTGGGGTTATGGGGCATGTGGGGTCACAGGGCATGTGGGGTCATCGGGCATATGGGGTCCCTACGGTGCCCCTGTCCTTATGGTGTCCCTATGGTGTCCCTGTCCCTACGGTGCCCCTGTCCCTATAAGGGTCCCTATAGTGTCCCTATGGTGTCCCTATGGTGTCCCTGTCCCTATGGGGGTCCCTGTCCCTATGGTGTCCCTATGGTGCCCCTGTCCCTATGGTGTCCCTACGGTGCCCCTGTCCCTATTAGAGTCCCTCTGGTGTCCCTCTGGTGTCCCTGTCCCTATGGGGGTCCCTGTCCCTAACGGTGTCCCTATGTGGGTCCCTATGGGGTCCCTGTCCCTGTGGTGCCCCTGTCCCTATGGTGTCCTTGTGGTGTCCCTATGGTGCCCCTGTCCCTATGGGATCCACGACTCTATGGGTTCCCTATGGTGTCCCCATGGGTCCCTCTGGTGTCCCTGTCCCTATGGTGTCCCAACGGTGCCCCTGTCCCTATAGGGGTCCCTATCCCTCTGGTGTCCCTCTGGTGTCCCTATGGTGTCCCTCTGGTGTCCCTGTCCCTATGATGCCCCCGTCCCTGTGGGGTCCCCATCCCTCTGGGTCCCTCTGGTGCCCCTGCCCCTATGGTGTCCCTATGGTGTCCCTCTGGTGTCCCTGTCCCTATGGTGCCCCTGTCCCTATAAGGGTCCCTCTGGTTTCCCTATGGTGTCCCTGTCCCTATGGTGCCCCTGTCCCTATGGTGTCCCTATGGTGCCCCTGTCCCTATAAGGGTCCCTCTGGTGTCCCTATGATGTCCCTGTTCCTCTGGTCCCCCTGTCCCTATGGTGCCCCTGTCCCTGTAAGGGTCCCTGTGGTGTCCTTCTGGTGTCCCTCTGGTGTCCCTATGGTGTCCCTATGGTGCCCCTGTCCCTATAAGGGTCCCTATGGTGTCCCTCTGGTCCCCCTGTCCCTATGATGCCCCCGTCCCTGTGTGGTCCCCGTCCTTCTGGTGTCCCTCCGGCTCCCCCATCCCTGTGGGGTCCCCGTCCCTCTGGGTCCCTCTGGTGCCCCTGTCCCTATGGTATCCCTATGGTGCCCCTACGGTGCCCCTGTCCCTATTAGAGTCCTTATGGTGTCCCTGTCCCTCTGGTGTCCCTCTGGTGTCCCCATCCCTCTGCTTTCCCTATGGTGCCCCTGTCCCTATGGGGGTCCCTGTCCCTAACGGTGTCCCTATGGTGTCCCTCTGGTCCCCCTGTCCCTATGATGCCCCGTCCCTGTGTGGTCCCCGTCCCTCTGGGTCCCCCTGGTGTCCCTGTCCCTATGGTGCCCCTGTCCCTATAAGGGTCCCTATGGTGTCCCTATGGTGGCCCTGTCCCTATGGTGCCCCTGTCCCTAAGAATGCCCCTGTCCCTATGAGATCCCTATGGTGTCCCTGTCCCTACGAAGCCGCTGTCCCTATGGTGTCCCTCTGGTGTCCCTATGGTGTCCCTGTGCCTATGGTGTCCCTATGGTGTCCCTCTGGTGTCCCTGTCCCTGTGGTGCCCCTGTCCCTATGGTGTCCCTATGGTGTTCCTATGGTGTCCCTGTCCCTATGGTGTCCCTATGGTGTCCCTATGGTGTCCCTATGGTGTCCCTGTCCCTATGATGCCCCCATCCCTGTGTGGTCCCCATCCCTCTGGGTCCCCCGGGTGTCCCTGTCCCTATGGTGTCCCTGTCCCTATGATGTCCCCATCCCTGTGGGGTCCCCGTCCCTCTGGGTCCCCCTGGTGTCCCTCCGGCTCCCCCGTCCCTGTGGTCCCCGGCCGCCCCCAACTCCCGCCGTCCCGCAGCGCTCGTCGCGGCGCTCGCTGTTCGTGGCGGCGGCGGCGCGGCACCAGCAGTTGTACCGCCTGGCCATGACGGGCGCCGGCATCGACCGCCACCTCTTCTGCCTCTACGTGGCGTCGCGGTACCTCGGCGTGCGGTCCGCCTTCCTCGATCACGTGAGCGGCGGGGGGGGCGGGGGGGCGATGGGGGGTGATGGGGGTGTGGGGGGGGGGGTAATGGGGGGCGATGGGGGGTGATGGGGGTGGGGGTGGGGGGGGTAATGGGGGGCGATGGGGTGATGGGGGGTGATGGGGGTGGGGGGGGGTGGGATAATGGGGGGCGATGGGGGGGTGATGGGGGTGATGGGGGTGATGGGGGAGGTGGGGGGAGATGGGGGAGGTGGGGGGAGATGGGGGGTGATGGGGGGGGGATGGGGTAATGGGAGGCGACGGGGGGAGATGGGGGGTGATGGGAGGTAGGGGGTGAGGGGAAGGTGGGGGGAGATGGGGGGCGATGGGGCGTGATGGGGGTGGGGGGGGATGGGGTAATGGGGGGTGATGGGAGGTGATGGTGGGTGATGGGGGTGGGGGGGCTGATGGGGTAATGGGAGGCTGGGGGGTGATGGGGGGAGATGGGGGGTGATGGGGGGGTGATGGGGGATGGGGGGCTGGGGGGTGATGGGGGGAGATGGGGGTGATGGGGGGTGATGGGGGGTAGTGGGTGAGGAGGAGGTGGGGGGAGATGGGGGTGATGGGGGGTGAGGGGGGGGATGCGGTAATGGGGGGCTGGGGGGTGATGGGGGTGATGGGGGATGATGGGGGAATATGGGAGATGGGGGGCTGAGGGGTGATGGGGGGAGATGGAGGATGGGGGAGGTGGGGGGAGATGGGGGGTGGGGGTGATGGAGGGTGAGGGGGCAATGGGGGGCTGAGGGGTGATGGGGGGTGAGGGGGCATGGTGGAGGTGGGGGGAGATGGGGGGTGATGGGGGGTGAGGGGGGTGGGGGTGATGGGGGGTGATGGCGGGTGGGGGGGATGGGGGGAGGTACGGGGTGGGGGTTTGGGGTAATGGGGGCCTGGGGGGTGATGGGGGAAATGGGGGGTGGGGGTGATGGGGGAGATGGGGGCGATAGGGGGTGAGGGGGCAATGGGGGTCTGGGGGGTGATGGGGGGAGATGGGGGCAGATGGGGGGTCCATGGGTTCAGTTTGGGCCTGTGGGTTCGGTTCGGGTCCATTTGGGTCCATGGGTTCGGTTCGGGTCCATTTGGGCTGTGAGTTCAGTTCGGGTCCATGGGTTCGGCTGGGGTCGGTTTGGGCCGTGGGTTTGGTTGGGGTCCTTGGGTTCAGTTGGGTTCAGTTGGGTTGGGTTGGGTTCAGTTGGGTTGGGTTGGGTTGGGTTGGGTTCAGTTGGGTTGGGTTCGGTTGTGTTGGGTTGAGTTGGATTTGGTTGGGTTGGGTTGGGTTCGGTTCGGTTCGGTTTGGTTGGGTTGGGTTCAGTTGGGTTGGGTTGGGTTTGGTTCAGTTGGGTTTGGTTGGTTTGGGTTGGGTTTGGTTGGGTTGGGTTGGGTTGGGTTGGGTTCGGTTGGGTTCAGTTGGGTTGGGTTGGGTTCGGTTCGGTTGGGTTGGGTTGGGTTCAGTTGGGTTCAGTTGGGTTGGGTTGGGTTGGGTTGGGTTGGGTTGGGTTTGGTTGGGTTCGGTTCAGTAGGGTTGGGTAGGGTCCGGTTGGGTTGGGTTCAGTTGGGTTTGGTTGGGGTCCTTGGGTTGGGTTGGGTTGGGTTGGGTTCAGTTGGGTTGGGTTGGGTTCAGTTGGGTTGGGTTCAGTTGGGTCGGGTTCGGCTCGGCTCGGCTCGGCTCGGCTCGGCTCGGCTCGGCTCGCCCCGCTGACGTCCCGCAGGTGCTGTCGGAGCCGTGGCGCCTCTCCACCAGCCAGACGCCGCAGCAGCAGCTCAACATGTTCGACCTCAAACGCTTCCCGCGCCACGTCTCCACCGGCGGCGGATTCGGGCCGGTGCGCCGCCAGGGGGCGCTGCGGGGCTGGGCGGGATATGGGGGGCTGGGGGGGATATGGGGGTCTATGGGGTGCTGTGGGGTGCTGTGGGGGGCAGTGGGGTGCTGTGGGGCGCTATAGGGTGCTATGGGGTGCTATGGGGTGATATGGGGTGCTGTGGGGGCTATGGGGTGCTATGGGGGGCTGGAGGGGGATATGGGGTGTTGGGGAGGCTATGGGGCGCTGGGGGGGGCCTGTGGGGCTCTATGGGGTGCTATGGGGGGATATGGGGTGCTATGGGGCGGTATGGGGTGCTGTGGAGGCTATAGGGTGCGTGGGGTGCTATGGGGCGCTATGGGGTGCGGTGGGGTGCTGTGGGGTGCTATTGGGCGCTATGGGGCTCTATGGGGCTCTGTGGGGCTCTATATGACTCTATGGGCGCTATGGGGTGCTGTGGGGCTCTATGGGGTGCTATGGGGCTCTATCGGGCGCTATGGGGCGCAATGGGGTGCTATTGGATGCTATGGGGTGCTGTGGGGTGCTATGGGGGGCTGTCGGGTGCTATGGGGGGCTGTCGGGTGCTATTGGATGCTATGGGGTCCTGTGGGGTGCTATGGGGTGCTATGGGGCGCTATTGGATGCTATGGGGTGCTATTGGATTATATGGGGCGCTATAGGGTGCTATGGGGGGCTATGGGGTACTATTCGATGCTGTGGGGTCCGTGGGGAGGCTATGGGGAGCTGTGGGGGGCTATGGGGTGCTATGGGGGGCTGGGGGGCGATATGGGGTGCTATTGGATGCTATGGGGCGCTGTGGGGAGTTATGGGCCGCTATGGGGTGCTATTGGATGCTATGGGGAGTTATGGGGTGCTATTGGATGCTATGGGGCGCTGTGGGGTGCTATGGGGGGCTGTGGGGTGCTATTGGATGCTATGGGGCGCTGTGGGGTGCTATAGGGGGCTGTGGGGTGCTATTCGATGCTATGGGGTGCTCGGGGTGCTATTGGATGCTATGGGGCGCTATGGGGTGCTATGGGGAGCTGTGGGGCGCTGTGGGATGCTATGGGATGCTATGGGGGGCTGTGGGGTGCCATGGGGTGCTATGGGGTGCTATGGGGTGCTATGGGGGGCTGTGGGGTGCTATGGGGCGCTATGGGGCGCTATTTGATGCTATGGGGTCCGTGGGGGGGCTCCGGGGGGCTTTGGGGAGCTCTGGGGTGCTGTGGGGCTGCCGTGAGGTCTATGGGGTGCTATTGGATGCTACGGGTCTCTATGGGGCGGAGGGCGGGGGGGTCTCCCCGGCCCCACAGCGCCGGCCCCATAGCCGAGCCCCCCGCCCCATGACCCCCCAGGTGGCCGATGACGGCTACGGCGTGTCGTACATCATCGCGGGGGAGAACCTCGTCAGCTTCCACATCTCCAGCAAGTTCTCCTGCGCCGGCACCGTGAGTGGGGGGCGCGGGGATGGGGGGCATGGGGGGGATTTGGGGTGGGGGGGGGTTGGGGGTGCGGGGTGTTGGGGATGGGGGGGATTTGGGGATTTGGGGTGGGGTTGGGGGTGGGAGGTTGGGGATGGGAGGGGATGGGAGGGGATGGCGGGGATGGGGGGGGATTTGGGGTGGGGGGTGTGGGTGGGGGTTGAGGATGGGAGGGGATGGGGGGGATGGGGGGGATTTGGGGTGTGGGGGGGAGATTGGGGGTGGGGGGTGTTGGGGATGGGAGGGGATGGGAGGGGGATTTGGGGTGGGGGTGGGGGGTAGGGATGGGGGAAATGGGGGGGTTGGGAGGGGGTGGCGGGGATGGGGTGGATTTTGGGGCGGGGGGCTTAGGGGGTTGGGGATGAGAGGGGATGGGGGATTTGGGGTGGGGTTGGGGGTGGGGTTGGGGGTGGGGGGTGTTGGGGATGGGGGGGATGGGGGGGTGGGTGGGGGGTATGGATGGGGGGAGATGAGGGGTGGGGGGTGGGGGGTAGGGATGGGGGGGATGGGGGTGGGGGGTGTGGCGTTGGGGATGGGAGGGGATTTGGGGTGGACGAGGGGGGGTTGGGGGGAGTTGGCGATGGCAGGGATAGGGGAGGTGGGGGTGTGGGGGGGGGAAGGGATGGGGGGGGATGGGGAGGGATTTGGGGTGGGGGGGGGATGGGAGGGGATGGGATGGGATGGGATGGGATGGGATGGGATGGGATGGGAGGGGGTGGCAGGGATGGGGAGGGATTTGGGGTGGGGGGGTTGGGGATGGAGGGGGATGAAGGGGCATTTGGGTTAGGGTTGGGGGTCCCATGGGGTTGAGGGTCCTGAGGTTGGGGGTCCCAGATTTGTGGGTGCCCGGGTTGGGAGTCCTGAGATTTGAAGATCCCAGATTTGGGGGTCCCAGGGTCGGGGGTCCCATGGGGTTGGGGGTCACAGGGTTGGGGGTCCTAGGCTTGAGGGTCCCAGATTTGGGGGTCCCATGGGGTTGAGGGTCCTGGGGTTGGGGGTCCCAGATTTGAGGATCCCAGATTTGGGAATCCCAGGGTTGGGGGTCCCATGGCCTTGCGGGTCCCAGATTTGGGGGTCCCATGGCGTTGGGGGTCCCAGGATGGGGGTTTTGGGGTCGGGAGTCCCATGGGGTTGGGGGTCCCAGGATGGGGGTCACAGGGTTGGGGGTCCCAGGATGGGAGTCCCAAATTTGGGGGTTCTCAGGGTTGGGGGTCCCAGATTTGGGGATCCCAGATTTGGGGGTCCCATGGGGTCGAGGGTCCTGGGGTTGGGGGTCCCATGGGGTTGGGCGTCCCAGGATGGGGATCCCAGGGTCGGGGGTCCCATGGCGCTGTGGGTCCCAGGATGGGAGTTTTGGGGTCGGGGGTCCCAATGTTGGGGGTCCCAGATTTGGGGGTCCCATGGGGTTGGGGGTCCCATGGGGTTGTGGGTCCCAGGATTGGGGGTCCCAGGGTCGATGGTCCCAGATTTGAGGATCCCAGATTTGGGGATCCCAGATTTGGGGGTTTTGAGGTTGGGGGTCGCAGGGTCGGGGGTCCCATGGCGCTGCGGGTCCCAGGTTGGGGATTTTGGGGCCGGGGGTCCCATGGGGTTGTGGGTCCCAGGATGGGGGTCCCAGGGTTGGGGGTCCCATGGGGTTGGGGGTCCCAGATTTGGTGATCCCAGTTTTGTGGATCCCAGATGTGGGGGTTTTGAGGTTGGGGGTTTTGGGGCCGGGGGTCCCATGACGCTGTGGGTCCCAGGATGGGGGTTTTGGGGTCGGGGGTCCCAGTGTTGGGGGTCCCAGATTTGGGGGTCCCATGGGGTTGAGGGTCCTGGGGTTGGCGGTCCCAGATTTGAGGATCCCAGATTTGGGGGTCCCAGGGTTGGGTATCCTAGATTTGGGGGTTTTGAGGTTGGGTGTTTTGGGGCCGGGGGTCCCATGGGGTTGGGGGTCCCAGGATGGGGGTCCCAGGGTCGGTGGTCCCAGATTTGAGGATCCCAGATGTGGGGGTTTTGAGGTTGGGGGTTTTGGGGCCGGGGGTCCCTGCGCTCCGCTGCAGCGGCGCCGCGTTCGGTTCCCGCAGGACTCGAAGCGCTTCGGGCGCAACATCCGCGCGGCGCTGCTGGACATCGCGGCGCTGTTCGACACCGAGCTGCGCGCCGCGCAATAAAGCGGGCGGGGCGAACCCACGGGTGGCGCTGCGCCGGGGGACGGGGCGGGGGGGGGGTCGATAGGGGGGCTCGATATGGGGGGATCTCGATATGAGGGGGGCTCGATAGGGGGGCTCGATAGGGGAGCTCGATATGGGGGGGGCTCGATAGGGGGGCTCGATATGGGGGGGGCTCGATAGGGGGGCTCGATATGGAGGGGTCTCTATAGGGGTTCTCGATATGGGGGTCTCGATAGGGGGTCTCGATAGGGGGGGTCTCGATATGGGGGGGGGTCTCGATAGGGGGTCTCGATATGGGGGGGGCTCGATATGGGGGGGTCTCGATAGGGGGTCTCGATATGGGGGGGGCTCGATATGGGGGGGTCTCGATAGGGGGTCTCGGTATGGGGGGGGCTCGATAGGGGGTCTCGATATGGGGGGGGCTCGATAGGGGGGCTCGATATGGAGGGGTCTCTATAGGGGTTCTCGATATGGGGGTCTCGATAGGGGGTCTCGATAGGGGGGGTCTCGATATGGGGGGGGTCTCGATAGGGGGTCTCGATATGGGGGGTCTCGATAGGGGGGCTCGATATGGGGGGGGCTCGATAGGGGGGGGCTCGATAGGGGGTCTCGATAGGGGAGCTCGATATGGGGGGGGGTTATGGGGGTGGCTCGATAGGGGGTCTCAATAGGGGGGGTCTCCATGGGGGTTTTCTGAGGTCCTATGGGTCCCTATGGGTCCCTTTGGGTCCCGGTGGGTCTCTGTGGGTCCCTATAGGTCTCTATGAGTCCATATGGTTTCCTGTGGGTCCCTATGGGTCTCTGAGGGTCTCTATGGGGTCCCTAAGGGTCTCTGTGGGTATCCATGGGGTCCCTATGGTTCCCTATGGGTCCCTATGGGTCTCTATGGGTCTCTATGGGTCACTATGTGTCCCTATGGTTTCTGTGGGTCCCTACGTGTTCCTATGGGTCTATGGGTCTCTATGTGTCCCTATGGGTCCCTACGTGTCCCTACGTGTTCCTATGGGTCCCTATGTGTCCCTATGTGTCCCTGTGGGTCCCTATGGGTCCCTACGTGTCCCTATGTGTCCCTATGGGTCCCTGTGGGTCCCTATGGGTCCTGGCTGCTGGCGGCGCTTTGGGTGCGGGTGGCGCCGTGGCTGCCGCCGTTCTGTGCAATGGGGCGCAGCGGCCGTGACGGCAGGCGGTGCCGGACAGACGGACGGCGCGGGACAGACGGCCGCTGCTCAGCTCCACCCACCGCCCCACTGTTCCGCACCGCCGCCCCAACACCCACAGCTCACACCCCAAAACCCCACACGTCCCATAACCCCCCACACCCCATAACCGCCCCCACACCCCATTACTGCACACCCCATAACCCCACACAAATCCCATAACCCCACACAAATCCCATAACCCCCCCCACACCCCATAACCCCACACACCCCATAACCCTACACAAATCCCATAACCCCCCACACACCCCATAACCCCCCACACCCCATAAGCCCACTCACCCCATTACTGCACACCCCATAACCCCACACAAATCCCATAACCCCCCACACACCTCATAACCCCACACACCCCATAACCCTACACACCTCATAACACCACACACCCCAAAACCCCCCACACCCCATAACCCCCCACACACCCCATTACTGCACACCCCATAACCCCACACAAATCCCATAACCCCCACACCCCATAACCCCACACACCCCATAACCCCACACACCCCATAACCCCCCCCACACCCCATAATCCCCCCACACACCCCATAATCCCCCCACACAAACCCCATAACCCCCACACACCCCATAACCCCACATACCCCATAACCCCATACACCCCATAACCCCACACACACCCCATAACCCCCCCCACACCCCATAACCCCCCCCACACCCCATAACTACACACCCCATAACCCCCCCTATACCCCATAACCCCCCACACACCCCATAAGCCCCCACACGCCCCATAACCCGCCACACACACCATAACCCCCACACCACCCCATAATCTCCCACACAAACCCCATAACTGCACACCCCATAACCCCACACATCCCATAACTTCCCCCCCATACCCCATAACCCCCCCACACCCATAACCCCATAACCTCCCCCCCACCCCATAACCCCCCCACCCCATAAGCACCCATATCCCCCCTCCCCCCCACCCCACCCCCCCGGTCTCAATAAACGGATCCCAGCTCAGCACTGTGACTTGGGGGGGGGGAGGGGGGGATTGTGGGTGGCAATTTGGGGGAGAGGGCGAGGGAGGCAACAACCAGGCCTTATCAGCCCCTATCAGCCCCTTATCAGCTCCTATCAGTCCCTTATCAGTCCCTTATCAGTCCTTATGAGCCATTATCAGCCCCTTATCAGCTCCTATCAGTCCTTATCAGCCCTTATCAGCCCCTTATCAGCTCCTATCAGTCCCTATCAGCCCTTATCAGTCCCTTATCAGTCCATTATCAGTCCCTATCAGCCCCTTATCAGTCTGTTATCAGCCCCTATCAGCCCTTATCAGTCCCTATCAGATCCTTATCAGCCCTTATCAGCCCCTATCAGCCCCTATCAGCCCCTATCAGCCCTTATCAGCCCTTATCAGTTCCCTATCAGTCCCTTATCAGCCTCTATCAGACCCTTATCAGACCCTTATCAACTCCTATCAGACCCTTATCAGTCCTTATCAGCCTCTATCATCCCTTATCATCCCCTATTATTCTTTATAAGCCCTTTATCAGTCCTCCTTATCAGTCCCTATCAGCCCCTTATCAGCTCCTATCAGTCCCTATCAGCCCTTATCAGTTCCCTATCAGTCTCTTATCAGCCCCTATCAGCCCCTTATCAGCTCCTATAAGTCCTTATCATCCCTTATCGGCCTCATATCAGTCCCATATCAGACCCTAATCAGTCCCTACCAGTCTCTTATCAGCCCCTTAACAGCTCCTATCAGTCCCTATCAACCCCTATCAGTCCCTATCATCCCTTATCAGACCCTGTCAGTCCATGCCAACCCCTATCAGCCCTTATCACCCCTTATCAACCCCTATCAGTCCCTAACAGCCCTTATCATCCCTTATCAGTCCCTATCAACCCCTATAAGTTCCTATCAGCCCCTTATCAGCCCTTATCAGCCCTTACCAGCCCTTATCAGCAGCTGTGGGCAGGGCAGGAGGAGCAGAAGGTCGGCAGTGAGTCGCCCTGCCAGCACCGTCACAGCAGCACCCGGCACCCCACGCCTGGCGCCCCCAGATTGATGAGGGGCTGGGACCCCACCCCACCCCATCCATCCCATCTCTATTCTCATCTTCATCCCACCTCATCCCATCCTCATCCTCATCCCCACTCCCACTCCCATCCCAGCCCCCCCACCCCACCCCCAACCCATCCCACCCCATCCTCATCCTCATCCCATCCCATCTCTATTCTCATCCCCATCCCATCCCATCCCATCCCATTTTATCCCATCCCATCCCACCCCACCTCTATTCTCTATTCTCATCTCCACCCCATCCCCATCCCTCCCCATCCCCACCCAATCCCACCCCACCCAATCCCATCCCACCCCCCCCCCACCCCATCTCATCCCACTCCATCCCCATCCCATTTCATCCCACCCCCATCCCATCCTCATCCCCACCCCCATCCCACCCCATCCCTCCTCATCCCCATCCCACTCCATCCCATCCCATCTCTATTCTCATCTTCACCCCATCCCATCCCACCCCAACACCACCCCATCCCACCCACCCCATTTCATCCCCATTCGATCCCATCCTCATCCTCATCCCATCCCACCCCATCCCACCCCATCCCATCCCATCCCACCCCATCCCATCCCATCCCATCCCATCCCATCCCATCCTCATCCCCACCCCCATCCCATCCCATCCCATCCCATCCCATCCCATCCCATCCCATCCCATCCCATCCCATCCCATCCCCATCCCCATCCCCACCCCATCCCATCCCACTCCATCCCACCCCACCCCCCCATCCCCCCCCACCCCAAATCCCAGCCCCGCACCCCGCTGTGCCCCGCAGCCAACGCAGCCCCACCGCCACAACTCGGTGTCGTCCGCAAACCGAGGGAATCCGGGAAGCACGGGGTCATGAAGTCGTGGGATCACAACATCGCGGAATCTTGGGATCTCAGAGTCGCAGAGCCTTCGATTCTTGGGATCTCAGAATCTCAGAATCTTGGAATCTCAGAACCATCGAATCTTAGGATCATAAAATCTTAGAATCACAGAACCTCAGAGTCTTGGAATCATTGAATCATTGAATCTTAGAATCTCAGAATCACAGAATCTTAGAATCATAAAATCTTAGAATCACAGAATCTCAGAATCTTGGAATCATTGAATCATTGAATCTTAGAATCACAGAATCTTAGAATCATAGAATCTCAGAATCTTAGAACCATAGAACCATAGAATCATAAAATCATGGAATCTTAGAATCACAGAATCTTAGAATCACAGAATCATGGAATCTTGGAAACTCGGAATCTTAGAATCTCAGAATCACAGAATCTTAGAATCTTGGAATAATAGAAGCTTTGAATCTTGGAATCTTGGAATCTGAGAATCCTGGAATCTTGGAATCATAGAATCTTAAAATCTTAGAATCTTAGAATCTGAGAATCATAGGATCTTAGAATCATAGAGTCTCAGAATCTCAGAATCTTGGAATCTTAGAATCATTGAATCTTAGAATTTTAGTATCTTAGAATCTTGGAATTTAGAATCATAGAATCTTAGAATCTTAGAATCTCAGAATCTTAGAATCATAGAATCTCAGAATCTTGGAATGATAGAATCTTAGAATCTTAGAATTTTAGTATCTTAGAATCTTGGAATTTAGAATCGCAGAATTTTATAACCTTAGAATCTTAGAATCTTGGAATCTTGGAATCTTGGAAACTCAGAATCATGGAATCTTAGAATCTTGGAATCAGAGAATCCTGGAATCTTGGAATGTTGGAATCATAGAGTCTTAAAATCTTAGAAACTTAGAATCTGAGAATCTTGGAATTTTGGATTCATAAAATCTTAGAATCATAGAATCATGGAATCTTAGAATCATAAAGTCTTAGAATCTCAGAATCTTGGAATCTCAGAATCTCGGAATCTCAGAATCTCAGAATCTCAGAATCTCAGAATCTCGGAATCTTGGAATCTTAGAATCACAGAATCTTGGAATTTTAGAATCATGGAATATTAGAAACATAAAAGCTTAGAATCACAGAATCTCAGAGTCGCAGAATCTCAGAATCATTGAATCATAGAATCTTAGAATCTTAGAATTTTAGTATCTTAGAATTGTGGAATTTAGAATCTTAGAATCTTAGAATCATAGAATATTAGAACCTTCGAATGTTGGAATCTTGGAATCATAGAATCTCAGAATGTTTTAGAATCTTAGAATAATAGAATCTTAAAATCATTGAATCATAGAATCTTGGAATCTTGGAATCATAGAATCACTGAATCTTAGAATCAGAATCATAGAATCTTGGAAACTCAGAATCATAGAATCTTAGAATCTTGGAATCATAGAATTTTGGAATTTTGGAATCACAGAATCATTGAATCAGTGAATCACAGAATCACTGAATCATAGAGTCATGGAATCTTGGAATTTTAGAATCATGGAATCATAGAATCTTGGAATCTTGGAATCGTAGAATCACAAAATCTTAGAACCGTAGAATCATAGAATCTTAGAATCCTGGAATCTTAGAATCATAGAATCTTAGAATCTTGGATTCTTAGAATCTTGGAATCTTGGATTCTTAGAATCACAAAATCTTGGAATCTTAGAATCTCAGAATCATAGAATCTTAGAATCATAGAATCTTAGAATCATAGAATCTTAGAATCCTGGAATCTTAGAATCCCAGGGTTGGAAAGGCCCTGCAAGACCCCCATCCCACCGCCCCCCCCCCCCACCATCACTCCCCCACACCGACCCACATCTCGCAGCTCCTCGCCCAGACCTCTTGAACGCAGACCGGGACGTTGCCAGGCCAAACCCTCCTCATCACAGCTCCCTTCAGGCAGCTTTGGGGAGCACTGAGGTCTCCTCTGAGCCTCTTCTCCACACTCAAGGTCCTCCGTGTCCCACTGGGGTCCCCACGTCCCACTGATGTCCCTCAGTCCCATTGGGGTCCTCCGTGCCCCATTGATGTCCCATTGTCCCATCAGGGGTCTCCATGTCCCATTGGGGTCCTCCATGTCCCACTGATGTCCCACAGTCCCATTGGGGTCCCCATGCCTTACTGAGGTCCCCATGTCCCATTGGGGTCCTCCACATCCCACTGGGGTCGTCCATATTCCGTGGGGGTCCTCATGTCCCACTGATGTCCCAGTGTCCCATTATGGTCCACCATGTCCCATTGGGGTCGTCCATATTCCATTGGGGTCCCCGTGTCCCACTGATGTCCCAGTGTCCCATTGTGTCCCCATGTCCCATTGGGGTCCTCCATGTCCCATTGTGTCCCTATGTCCCATTGGGGTCCTCCACATCCCACTGGGGTTGTCCATATTCCATTGGGGTCCCCATGTCCCATTGATGTCCCACAGTCCCATTGGGGACCTCCATGTCCCATTGAGTCCCCATGTCCCATCAGGGTCCCCATGTCCCATTGGGGTCCTCCATATCCCACCGGGGTCGTCTGTATTCCATTGGGGTCCCCGTGTCCCACTGATGTCCCACAATCCCATTGGGGTCCTCCATGTCCCATTGTGGCCCCATGTCCCATTTGGGTCTTCCATGTCCCATTGGGGTTGTCTGTATTCCATTGGGGTCCCCGTGTCCCACTGATGTCCCAGTGTCCCACTGGGGTCCTCCATGTCCCATTGGGTCCCTATGTCCCATTGGGGTCCCATTAGAGTTCTCCATGTCCCATTGGGGTCCTCCATGTCCCACTGATGTCCCACAGCCCCATTGGGGTCCCCATGCCTTATTGGGGTCCTCCATGTCCCATTGGGGTCCTCCACATCCCACTGGGGTCGTCCGTATTCCATGGGGGTCCCCATGTCCCACTGATGTCCCTGAGTCCCATTGGGGTCCCAAAGTCCCACTGATGTCCCTGAGTCCCATTAGGGTCCTCCATGTCCCATTGGGGTCGCCCGTATTCCACTGGGGTCCCCATGTCCCATTATGGTCCCACTGATGTCCCAGAGTCCCACTGGGGTCCCAATGTCCCATTGGGGTGGGGGTCCCCATTGGTGGGGGTCCCTATGGGTGGGGGCTTGGTTTTGAGTTCGGGTTTGCATTTGGATCTGATTTTGGATTTGGGTTCGGTTTCAGCTTTGGGTTCAGGTTTGGGTTCAGGTTTGGGTTCAGGTTTGGGTTCAGGTTTGGGTTCAGGTTTGGGATCAGGTTTGGGTTCAGATTTGGGTTCAGGTGCGGGGATGGGGTGTGAGTATAGGGTGCAAGTAAGGGGTGCAGGGTGTGGGTGTGGGGTGTGGGTGTAGGGTGCGGGTTTGGGTTTGGGTTCAGGTTCAGGTTCAGGTTCGGGTTTGGGTTCAGCTTTGGGTTCAGGTTTGGGTTTGGGTTCGGGTTCAGGTTTGGGTTCAGATTTAGGTTCAGGTTCAGGTTTGTGTTCAGGTTCAGGTTTGGATTCAGGTTGGTATTCAGGTTTGTGTTTGGGTTTGGGTTCAGGTTCGGCTTCAAGTTCCGGTTCCGGTTCGCGTTCAGGTTCAGTTTTGGGTTCAGGTTCAGTTTTGGGTTCAGGTTCAGGTTTGGGTTCAGGTTCAGGTTTGGGTTCAGGTTCGGGTTTGGGTTCAGGTTTGGGTTCAAGTTCTGGTTCAGGTTTGTGTTTCTGTTTGGGTTCAGCTTTGGGTTCAGATTTGGGTTCAGATTTGGGTTCGGGTTTGGGTTCATGTTTGGATTCAGGTTTGGGATCAGGTTCGAGTTCAGGTTTGGGTTCAGCTTTGGGTTCAGATTTGGGTTCAGGTTTGGGTTCAGCTTTGGGCTGAGGTTTGGGTTCAGGTTCAGGTTTGGGTTTGGGTTCAGGTTTGAGTTCAGGTTTGGATTCAGGTTTGGATTCAGGTTTGTGTTCAGGTTCGGGTTCAGCTTTGGGTTCGGGTTTGGGTTCAGGTTTGGGTTCGGGTTGAGGTTTGGGTTCAGGAGCGGGGATGGGTTCGGGTTCAGGTTCAGGTTCTGCTTTGGACTCAGGTTTGGGTTCAGTTTGAGGTTTGGGCTCAGGTTTGAGTTTGGGTTCAAGTTCCGGTTCTGGTTTAGGTTCAGGTTCGGGTTCGGGTTCGGATTTGGGTTCGAGCGGCACATTTTGGGCCGGATTTGTGCGCGGCGCTGCCGAGGCTCCGATCCGGCCGCAGGGATCCGCGAGCGGGGGGGGGGGGAGGGGCGGAACCCGACCGGTCTGCGGGCCGAACCGAACCGAACCGCACCGAACCGCACCGCGCTCCCATTGCGGCTCTGCGCGGCACTGCGGGCTCTGCGCACCCCACACCCGCACCCCATTCCCGCACCCTACACACCCCACACCCACACCCCACATCTGCACCCCGTACCACACACCCCATCCCCGCACCCGCACCCTGCACCTGCACCCCATCCCCACACCTGCACCCCATCCCCAAACCCCGCACCCCACACCCGCACCCCACACCCGCACCCCATCCCCGCACCCTACACCCACAGTCACAGCCCACACCCGCCCCCCATTCCTTCACCCCGCACCCCACACCCGCCCCCCATTCCTTCACCCCGCACCCCACACCCGCACCCCATTCCCGCACCCATCCCCGCACTCCAAACCCACACCCCACATCTGCACCCCACACCCCACCCCCGCACCCCATTCGCTCACCCCCGATCCACACCCCACACACGCACCCCATCCCCGCACCCCACACCCCACAACCACACCCTATCCCCATTCCCACATCCCACACCCCGCACCCCATCCCCGCACCCTACACCCACACCCCACACCCGCACTCCAACCCCGCACCCCACACCCACAATCACACCCCACACTCGCACCCCATCCCCACACCCCGCACCCCGCACCCCACACCCCACCCCCCATTCCCGCACCCCACACCCACACCCCATCCCTGCACCCCATCCCCGCACCCCGCACCCCATTTCCGCACCCCATCCCCACACTCCACACCCGCCCCCCATTCCCTCACCCCGCACTCCACACCCCATTCCTGCACCCATCCCCGCACTCCAAACCCACACCCACACCCGCACCCATCCCCACACGCCACACCCGCCCCCCATTCCCGCACCCTACACACCCCATACCCGCACCCCATACCCCATATCTGCACCCCATCCCCGAACCCCGCACCCCAACCCCTCACCCCCGCACCCACAATCACAGCCCACACCCGCACCCCATCCCCACACCCGCCCCCCATTCCCTCACCCCGCACCCCACATCCGCACCCCATCCCCCCACCCCACTCCCTCACCCTATTCCCGCACCCCACTCCCGCACCTTGCACCCCATCCCCGCACCCCACTCCAGCACCCCGCACCCCACACCCACTCCCCATACCTGCACCCCGCACCCCACACTCGCACCCCACGCACCCCATCCCCGCACCCCATTCCTGCACCCCATCCCCGCACCCCACTCCCGCACTCCGCACCCCATCCCCACACTCGCACCCCACACCCGCACCCTACACCCCATACCCACTCCCGCACCCCGCACCCCACACTCGCACCCCACGCACCCCATCCCCGCACCCCGCACCCCGTTCCCAGACCCCATCCCCGCACCCCATTCCTGCACCCCATCCTCGCATCCCGCACCCCACTCCCGCACCCCGCCCCACTCGGCTCCGTTCCCGCAATGCCGACTCGCCCCGCTCGGCGCCACCGCGGCGGAACGCCACGATCCCCCCCCACCTCCCCCCGTCCCGCACCGCTTGACGCGGGGCAGCGCGGCGCCGTTTGATCGCTGCCGTCAGCGCTGCGTGACGCTCCCGCTGACCCGCGAGGCGTTCCGACCCCCCCCGCACCCCATTCCCGCACCCCACATCCACATCCCATACTCAAACCCCATACCCACACCCGATACCCGCACCCTACACCCAAACCCCAACACCGCACCCCACATCTGCACCCCATCCCCGCACCCTACACTCACACCCCATACTCGCACCCGATACCTGCACCCCAATCCCGCACCTCGCACCCCAAACCCGCAACCTATAATCACACCCCATACCCGCACCCCGCACCCCATCTCCATCCCCACACCTGCACCCCATAACCGCACCCTACACCCGCACCCCATGCCCGTACCCCATCCCCATTCCCGCACCCCACACCCGCACCCCTTTCCCGCACCCTACACCCACACCCCATACCCGCATCCCACACCCGCATCCACGCCCCACACCTGCACCCCACACCCCATACCCGCACCCCATTCCCGCACCCATCCCCATTCCCGCATCCAACACCCGTACCCCATTCCCGCACCCTGCACCCCATCCCCATCCCCGCACCCCACACCCACACCCCATCCCCGGACCCCGCACCCCACACCCGCACCCACGCCCCACATCCACCCCCCACATCTCCCCCTATCCCCGCACCCCATCCCCACCCCGCACCCCACACCCGCACCCCATCCCCATTCCCGCACCCCAGACCCGCACTCCACACCCGCACCCGCCCCCCACATCCGCTCCCCATCCCCGCACCCCACACCCGCACGCCACACCCGCACCCCACACCCGCACCCCATCCCGCACCCCGCACCCCATCCCACACCCCACACCCACAACCCATCCCCGCACCCCCTATCCACACCCTACACCCGCACCCCATCTCCGCACCCCGCACCCCACACCCACACCCCGCACCCCATCCCGCACCCCACACCCACAACCCATCCCCGCACCCTCTATCCACATCCTACACCCGCACCCCATCCCCATCCCCGCACCCCACACCCCACACCCGCACCCCACACCCCGCCCCCCCCCCCCCCGCCCCCGCCCCGCATCAAAGCGCCCCGCCGTGCGTGAGCGGAGCGCCGCGCGTTGCGGCGGTGACGCGTGGGGGCGATTCACGCAGCGCTGCCCCGCACCCCCCCGCACCGCCACCATTAAAACCCCGCGGGCCGCGCGGCGCTCAGAGCGCGGAGACCCGGAACGGCCGGCAGGACGGTGAGACAACGCACCGCAAACAGCCGCAGCCACGGCGGGACGCGGCCCCATAGCGCCCCATAGCGCCCCATAGCGCCCCATAGAGCCCCATAGAGCCCTATAGAGTCCTATAGAGCCCCATAGAGCCCCATAGAGCCCTAAAAAGTCCCATAGCGCCCCATAGAGACCTATAGAGTCCTATAGCGCCCCATAGAGCCTTATAGAGTCCCATAGAGCCCCATAGAGCCCCATAGAGCCCTATAAAGTCCCATAGCGCCCCATGGCACCCCATAGAGCCCCATAGAGACCTACAGCGCCCCATAGAGCCCCATAGAGCCCCATAGAGTCCCATAGAGCCCTATAGAGTCCTATAGAGCCTTATAGAGTCCTATAGAGCCCCATAGCGCCCATAGAGCCTTATAGAGTCCCATAGAGCCCCATAGAGCCCTATAAAGTCCCATAGCGCCCCATAGCGCCCCATAGCACCCCATAGCGCCCCATAGAGACCTACAGCGCCCCATAGATCCCCATAGAGCCCTATAGAGTCCTATAGAGCCTTATAGAGTCCTATAGAGCCCCATAGCACCCATAGAGCCTTATAGAGCCCCATAGCGCCCCACAGAGCCCTAAAAAGTCCCATAGCACCCCATAGAGACCTATAGAGTCCTATAGAGTTCTATAACGCCCCATAGAGCCTTATAGAGTCCCATAGAGCCCCATAGAGCCCCATAGAGCCCTATAAAGTCCCATAGCGCCCCATAGCAACCCATAGCGCCTCATAGAGACCCATAGCGCCCCATAGAGCCCTATAGAGTCCTATAGAGCCCCATAGAGCCCCACAGAGCCCCATAGAGCCCATAGAGCCCATAGAGCCCTATAGAGCCCCATAGCGCCCCATAGAACCCCATAGAGTCCCATAGCGCCCCATACAGCCCCACAGAGCCCCATAGAGCCTTATAGAGCCCTATAGAGCCCCATAGAGCCCCATAGAGACCTATGAAGTCCCATAAGCGGCCCATAGAGCCCTGTAGAGCCCCATAGAGCCCCATGGAGACCTATAAAGTCCCATAGTGCCCCATAGCGCCCCATAGCGCCCCATAGAGCCCCATAGAGCCCTAGAGAGTCCTATAGAGTCCCAGAGCGACCCATAGAGCCCCATAGAGCCCCATAGTGCCCCATAGAGACCTACAGCACCCCGTAGAGATCCATAGAGCCCCATAGTGCCCCATAGCGCGCCAGAGCACCCCATAGAGACCTATAAAGTCCCATAGCACCCCATAGAGCCCTGTAGAGTCCTATAAAGTTCGATAGAGCCCCAGAGAGCCCATAGAGCCCCACAGGACCCATGGAGACGTATAAAGTCCCATAGCACCCCATAGAGACCTATAAAGTTCCATAGCACCCCATAGAGACCTACAGCGCCCCATAGTCCTATAGAGCCCAATAGAGTCCCCCTGTAACCCCACACCTGCACCCCTATAACCCTGCACCCCTATAACCCGAACCCCTATAACCCCGAACCCCATAACCCGCACCCCATAACCCTCACCCCTGTAACCCTCACTCCTATAACCCGCACCCCATAACCCTCACCCCTGTAACCCTCACTCCTATAACCCGCACCCCATAACCCGCACCCCGTACCCCCGCACCCCATAACCCCGCACCCCATAACCCGCACCCCATAAACCGCACCCCTATAACCCTCACCTCTATAACCCGCAGCCCCATAACCCGCACCCCTATAACCCGCACCCTATAACCCCGCACCCCATAACCCGCACCCCGTACCCCGCACCCCATAACCCGCACCCCATAACCCCGCACCCCTATAACCCTCACTCCTGTAACCCCTCACCCCTATAACCCTCACTCCTATAACCCGCACCCCGCACCCCCGCACCCCATAACCCGCACCCCTATAACCCCGCACCCCATAACCCTCACCCCTATAATCCTCACCCCTATAACCCGCACCCCATAACCCGCACCCTATAACCCGCACCCCATAACCCGCACCCCTATAACCCTCACTCCTGTAACCCCTCACCCCTATAACCCTCACTCCTATAACCCGCACCCCATAAGCCCGCACCCCTATAACCCGCACCCTATAACCCCGCACCCCTATAACCCTCACCCCTATAACCCGCACCCCTATAACCCGCACCCCTATAACCCTCACTCCTATAACCCGCACCCCATAACCCGCACCCCGTACCCCCGCACCCTATAACCCGCACCCCATAACCCGCACCCCGTACCCCCGCACCCTATAACCCGCACCCCATAAGCCCGCACTCCTATAACCCGCACCCTATAACCCCGCACCCCTATAACCCCGCACCCCTATAACCCTCACCCCTATAACCCGCACCCCATAACCCCGCACCCCTATAACCCTCACCCCTATAATCCTCACCCCTATAACCCGCACCCCATAACCCGCACCCCATAACCCGCACCCCGTACCCCCGCACCCCATAACCCGCACCCCATAACCCGCACCCCATAACCCGCACCCCATAACCCGCACCCCGTACCCCCGCGCGCGTCCCGCAGGGATCGCAATGGCACCGCGCTGGGCGCTGCGGCTGCTGGGCTGCGCGCTGCTGCTCCCTTCGCTGCGAGGTGAGGCGCCCCCTCCCCCTCCCCACGACCCCCCCCACCCCCACCCCCCCCGGCCCCGCACCCCCCGCATCCCGCGCCGATCCCCGCAGGGCAGCGTGCGGGCTGCGCTCCGGGCTGGGCGCCGACCCCGGGCGGCTGCGTGGCGTTTTTCCCCTGGGCGCTGAGCTGGAGCCGCGCGGAGGTCAGCGGGGGGCGAGGAGCCACCCGGAATGGGGGCACCGCAATGGCACCGCGGCGCCGCGGCCCCGTATCACAGTGGCCCCAATGGCCCCGTATCCCAATGTCCCCATATCCCAACGCTCCCATATCCCCGTGTCCCCATATCCCAGTGTCCCCATATCCCCGTGTCCCCATATCCCCGTGTCCCCATATCCCCATGTCCCCATATCCCCGTGTCCCCATATCCCAGTGTCCCCATATCCCCGTGTCCCCAATGTCCCGATATCCCAATGTCCCCAAAGTCCCCATATCCCAACATCCCCATATGTCCCCATATCCCAGTGTCCCCATATGTCCCCATATCCCAGTGTCCCCATATGTCCCCATATCCCAATATCCCCAAAGTCCCCATATGTCCCCATATGTCCCCATGTGTCCCCATATCCCCATGTCCCCATATCCCAGTGTCCCCATATCCCCGTGTCCCCAATGTCTCAATGTCCCCATATCCCAACATCCCCATATGTCCCCATATCCCAATGTCCCCATATGTCCCCATATCCCAATATCCCCAAAGTCCCCATATGTCCCCATATGTCCCCATGTGTCCCCATATCCCCATGTCCCCATATCCCAGTGTCCCCAACGGCTCCATATCCCAATGTCCCCATATGTCCCCATATCCCAACATCCCCATATCCCAACGTTCCCATATCCCAGTGTCCTCAATGTCCCCATATCCCAATGTCCCCATATGTCCCCATATCCCAACGCTCCCATATCCCCATGTCCCCATATCCCAATGTCCCCATATGTCCCCATATCCCAATGTCCCCATATCCCAATGTCCCCATATGTCCCCACATCCCCAAAGTCTCCATATCCCCATGTCCCCATATCCCAATGTTCCCATATGTCCCCATATCCCAGTGTCCCCATATCCCAATGTCCCCATATGTCCCCATATGTCCCCATATGTCCCCATATCCCAACATCCCCATATCCCAATGTTCCCATATCCCAATGTCCCCATATCCCAGTGCCCCCATATGTCCTCATATCCCCATATCCCCAATATCCCCAATGTCCCCAACGCCCCCAACACCCCCAATGTCCCCAGTGTCCCCAAAGCCCCCAAAGTCCCCAAAGTCCCCATATCCCAATGTTCCCATATCCCCAATGTCCCCATATGTCCCCATACGTTCCCATATGTCCCCATATCCCAACATCCCCATATCCCAATGACCCCATATATCCCCATATCCCAGTGTCCCCATATCCCATATGTCCCCATATGTCCCCATATCCCAACATCCCCATATCCCAATGACCCCATATGTCCCCATATCCCAGTGTCCCCATATCCCATATGTCCCCATATGTCCCCATATCCCAACGTCCCCATATCCCAATGTCTCCATGTCCCAATGACCCCAAAGTCCCCCATATATCCCCAATGTCCCCACATGTCCCCATCCCCATATGTCCCCATATCCCAGTGTCCCCATCACTCCCAATGTCCCCAAAGTCCCCAACGCCCCCAATGCCTCCAATGTCCCCAAAGTCCCCAGAGTCCCCAGCGTCCCCAACGCCCCAAACACCCCCAATGTCCCCAAAGTCCCCAATGTCCCCAAAGTCCGTAAAGTCCCCAATGTCCCCAATGTCCCCAAAGTCCCTAAAGTCCCCAAAGTCCCCAATGTCCCCAAAGTCCCCAATGTCTCCAAAGTCCCCAACACCCCCAACGCTTCCAATGCCCCCAGTGTCCCCAGAGTCCCCATTGTTCCCAAAGTCCCCCGTGTCCCCAACGTCCCCATTGTCCCCAAAGTCCCCAATGTCCCCAATGTCCCCAACGCCCCCAGTGTCCCCAATGCCCCAATACTCTCAGTGTTCCCAAAGTCCCCAATGTCCCCAAAGTCCCCAATGTCTCCAATGTCCCCAGATGTTCCAAAGTCCCCAACACTCCCAACATTCCCGAAGTCCCCAATGCCCCCAACACCCCCAATGTCCCCAAAGTCCCCAATGTCCCCAATGCCCCCAACACCCCCAGTGTTCCCAAAGTCCCCATTGTTCCCAAAGTCCCTAGTGTCCCCAACGTCCCCAATGTCCCCAATGTCCCCAAAGTCCCCAATGCCCCCAATGTCCCCAATGCCCCCAACGCCCCCAATGTCCCAAAGTCCCCATGTCCCCAAAGTCCCCAATGCCCCCAACACCCCCAATGTCCCCAATGCCCCCAAAGTCCCCAATGTCTCCAATGTCCCATATGTCCCCACATGTCCCAGAGTCCCCAACACTCCCAACATTCCCGAAGTCCCCAATGCCCCCAACTCTCCCAATGTCCCCAACGCCCCCAATGTCGCAAAGTCCACCATGTCCCCAAAGTCCCCAACACCCCCAAAGTCCCCATCACTCCCAATGTCCCCAAAGTCCCCAACGCCCCCAATGCCTCCAATGCTCCCAATGTCCCCAGAGTCCCCAATGGCCTCAATGCCCCCAATATCCCCAATGTCCCCAAAGTCCCCAATGCCCCCAACGCCCCCAACGCCCCCAACACCCCCAATGTCCCCAAATGTCCCCAAAGTCCCTAAAGTCCCCAATGTCCCCAAAGTCCCTAAAGTCCCCAAAGTCCCCAATGTCTCCAAAGTCCCCAACACCCCCAACGCTTCCAATGCCCCCAGTGTCCCCAAAGTCCCCATTGTTCCCAAAGTCCCACGTGTCCCCAACGTCCCCAACATCCCCAATGTCCCCAAAGTCCCCAAGCCCCCAATGCCCCCAACGCCCCCAATGCCCCCAAAGTCCCTAGTGTCCCCAACGTCCCCAGTGTCTTCATATGTCCCCATATCCCCAACATCCCCAATGTCCCCAAAGTCCCCAATGCCCCCAAAGTCCCCAATGTCCCCTAAGTCCCCAGAGTCCCCAATGTCCCCAACGCCACCAACACCCCCAATGTCCCCAAAGTCCCCAAAGTCCCCAATGTCTCCAATGCCCCCAGTGTCCCCAATGTCCCCAGTGCACCCAATGTCCCCAATGTCCCCAAAGTCCCCAAAGTCCCCAATGCCCCCAACGCCCCCAATGTCCCCAACGCCCCCAACGCCCCCACTGTCCCCAAAGCCCCCCGTGTCCCCAATGTCCCCGCGCCGCCCGCAGTCGTTCTGCCGCCGTTTCGGCTCCGGCTCCCACCTGGCGTCGGTGCGCAGCGCGGCGGAGCTGCGGCTCCTGGCGGAGCTCCTGAACGCATCGCGCGGCAGCGAAGCCAGCGGGGAGGACGAGGACGAGGAGGACGTTTGGATCGGCATGTTGTGCCCTGCCAGGGTGGGTGGGACCCCCGGGGTGGGGGGGTGGGGGGGGGGGGTGGAGGCCGGGGGTCCCGAAGCCGCGCTGTCCCCGCAGGGCCGCCCCTGGCACTGGTCGGACGGCACCGCCGTGGCGTTCAGCTCCTGGCACGGAACCGCCGCGCCGCGGAGGAGAGCCTGCGCTGCTCTGCGCCATGCCGCCGGTGAGCGGGGCGGGGGGGCATGGCATGGCACTGATGGCACGGCATGGCATGGCATGGTTAGCATGGAATGGCATGGCACTGATGGCACGGCGTGGCATGGCATGGTTAGCATGGAATGGCATGGCACTGATGGCACGGCGTGGCATGGCATGGTCAGCATGGAATGGCATGGCACTGATGGCACGGCGTGGCATGGCATGGTTAGCATGGAATAGCACGGCATGGCAAGGCATGGCATGAGCAGCATGGCATGGGCAGCATGGGCAGCATGGCATTGCATGGCACGACATTGATGGCACAGCACGGCATGGCATAGCATGGGCAGCATGGCATGGCACTGATGCATGGTCAGCATGGCATTGCATGGCATGGCATTGATGGCACAGCACGGAATGGCACGGCATGGCATGGTCAGCTTGGTCAGCATGGCATGGTCAGCATGGCACAGCATGGCATGGCATGGTCAGCACAGAATGGCATGGTGTGGTCAGCATGGTAAGCATGGCATGGCATTGATGGCACAGCACTGCATGGCATGACATGGCATGGTCAGCATGGAATGGCATGGCATGGCATTGATGGCACAGCACGGCATGGCACAGCATGTCATGGTCAGCATGGTCAGCATGGCACGGCATGGCACAGCATGGCACAGCCAGCATGGCATTGCATGGCATGGCATGGCATAGCATGGTCAGCATGGCATGGCACAGCACGGCATGGCATGGCGTGGTCAGCATGGCATTGCAAGGCATGGCACGGTCAGCATGGAATGGTATGGCACAGCACTGCATGGCATGGTCAGCATGGCACGGCATGGCATGGCATGGCATTGCATGGCACACCATGGCACGGCATGCTCAGCATGGAATTGCACAGCATGGCATGGCACAACATGGCACTGCATGGCACGGCATGGCATGGCACAGCATGGCACAGCCAGCACACGCCTTGCACACTCACACTCACACACTGCAGACTCACTCACGCCTTGCACGTGCCTTGCACACGCTCACAGCCACACGCTACACGTTCACACACACACACAGCCACAACTTGCACACTCACACGCCTAGCACACGCTTTGCACATTCACGCCCACACGCTCACACCCGCAACTCGCACACGCGTTGCACACTCACACACTGCACACTCAAACATGCCATGCACACTCACAATGCATGCTGGCACACACCTTGCACACTCACGCATGAGCACGCACCTCGCACACTCACACACACGTGCACACAAACACCCAAACGCCCTGCACACGGCTCGCACATGCCTTGCGCATGCTGTGCTCACGCCTTGCACACTCACACAGACTGCACACACCTCGCACACTCACACACAATTCACACATCTTGCACACTCACAGCGACACACCATGCGCATGCCTCACGCGTGACTCTCACACCTGGACACTCACACATACCCACGCCTTGCACACTCACAGACACTGTGCACACCTTGCACACTCACACATACTCACACATGCACTCACACGTCCTGCACAAGCCTTGCACACTCACATTCTCAAACCCAGGCCTTGCACACTCACACACACTGCGCACACCTTGCAAACTCACACGTACTCACACTCACACTCACATGCCCTGCACAAGCCTCACACACACACTCACACACACACTCACACATACACGCACACTGCAGACACCTTGCACACGCCTGGCACATGCCTGTCACACACACTCACACACTCACACATACATGCACACTGCACACGGCTTGCACAGTCACACATACACACACACACGCCTGGCACACGCCTGGCACACTCACACGCTCAAACATACACGCACACTGCACACGCCTTGCACACGCCTGGCACATGCCTTGCACACTCACATGCACACGCGCACTGCACACAACTTGCACATGCCTCGCACACTCCTGGCACACGCCTTGCACACTCACACATACATGCACACTGCACACACCTCACACAGTCACACACACACACACACACCTGGCACACGCCCGGGACACGCCTTGCACACACCTTGCACACACACTCATGCATAAGCACACACCTTGCAGGCTCACACAATCACACCCATGACTTGCACACTGCACACACACTGCACACACCTTGCACATTCACACAGTCACACATACACGCACACTGCACACGTCTTGCACACACCCTGCACACTCACACTCTCACACATACACGCACACTGCACACACCTTGCACATGCCTGGCACACGCCTTGCACACTCACTCATACATGCACACTGCACACACCTCACACAGTCACACACACACACACACACACACCTGGCACACGCCCGCGACACGCCTTGCACATGCCTTGCACTCGCCTTGCACACGCCTTGCACACTCACTCACGCATACACTGTACACGCCTGGCACACGCCCGGGACACGCCTTGCACACTCATTCACACTTACACTGCACACGCCTGGCACACGCCTCGCACCCTCACACACTCACGCGCCTTGCACGCGCCTTGCACGCGCCTTGCACACTCACGGCCCCTCCCGTTGCAGACTTCCTGGCCTGGTCCGGCTCGCCGTGCGCCGCCCCCAAACCTTTCGTCTGCAAAGCGGCCTCGTGAGCCGCCGCCGCAATAAAACCTCGGCGCGGCCCGCCGTGCTGCCGTGCATTGCGGGGGGGGGGGGGGGGGTCGATGGGTGGGGGGAGGTGGGGGGGGTGATGGGGTGGGGGAGGGGTCGATGGGGTGATGAGGTGGGGGGGAAGACGGGGAGCCTATGGGATGGGGGGACGGGGGGTGATGGGGGGCTGATGGGGTGGGGGGGTCTGGGAGGGGTTATGGGGTGGGGGGCTGATGAGGTGGGAGTTTATGGGATGGGGAATGGGGTGGGTGATGGAGGGATGATGGGGTGATGAGGTGGGGGAAATGGGGGGGAAGAGGGGGAGTTTATGGGATGGGGTGGACGGGGGGTGATGGGGGGGTGATGGGGTGGGGAAGGGGTCGATGGGGTGATGAGGTGGGGGGGATCGCGGGGGAAGAGGGGGATTTTATGGGATGGGGGGGATGGGGAGTGATGGGGAGTGATGGGCTGGGGGGTGATGGGGTGGGGGGGTGATGGGGTGGGAGTTTCTGGGGTGGGGGGTTGGGGGGGTGATGCGGTGATTGGAAGGGACTTTATGGGGTGGGGGGATGTGGGGAGTGATGGGGGTTGATGGGTGGGAGGGTGATGGGGTGGCGGAGGGGTCGATGAGGTGATGAGGTGGGGGGCAAAGGGGGGGAAAGAGGAGGAGTTTATGGGATGGGGGGGATGGGGGGTGATGGGGTGTGGGGGGGGTGAGGTGGGGGGATGTGGGGATGGGATGGGGAGGTGATGGGGTGGGGGGTTATGGGGTGGGGAGGTGATGAGGAGGGAGTTTGTGGGATGGGGGGGTGATATGGGGGTGATGGGGGGGGGAGGGTTCGATGGGGTGATGAGGTGGGGGGATGGGGGGGGAAGAGGGGGAGTTTATGGGATGGGGGGGTGCTAGGGGGGTGATGGGGGGCTGATGGGGTGGGGGGGTGATGAGGTGGGAGTTTATGGGGTGGGGGGATGTGGGGGGTGATTGGGGGTGACGAGGTCGGGGGGTGGGGGGGGAAAGGGGTGTTTACGGGATGGGGGAGTGATGGGGTGGGGGTTGATAGGGTGGGGGGATGATGGGGGGGGAGGGTGATGGGTGGGGGAGGTGGGGGGGGTGATGGGGTGGGGGAGGGGTCGATGAGGTGATGAGGTGGGGGGGTGGGGGGGAAGAGAGGGAGTTTATGGGATGGGAGGGTGATAGGGGGGTGATGGGGGGCTGATGGGGTGCGGGGATTATGAGGTGGGGGAGTGATGGAGTGGGGGGGGTGATGAGGTGGGAATTTATGGGATGGGGGGATGTGGGGAGTGATGGGGGTTGATGGGTGGGTGGGGGGGTGATGGGGTGGGGGAGGGGTCGATGGGGTGATGAGGTGGGGGGGAAAGAGGGAGAGTTTATGGGATGGGGGGGTGGGGAGTGATGGGGGTTGATGGGAGGGGGGGTGATGGGGTGGGGTGGAGGGGTTATGGGGCGGGGAGGTGAAGAGGTGGGAATTTGTGGGGTGGGGGGATGTGGGGGGTGATGGGGGGGTGATGGGATGGGGGGTGGGGTGGGGCGGGAGGGGTTATGGGGTGGGGGTGATGGGGTGGGAGTTTATGGGGTGGGGGGATGTGGGGGGGTTGATGGGGTGATGGGGTGGGGGGTTGATGGGGTGGGGGGGGTTGATGGGGTTGATGGGGTGGGACTTTATGGGGTGGGGGGTGAATCATTGCAGCCTTCAGCACCTCGAGGGAGCTACAGACACGGGGAGTCAGCTCTTGGGAAGGGGAGATGACGGCAGGACGAGGGGAATGGCTGGAATTGAGGGAGGGCGGGTTGAGGTTGGATGTCAGGGCGAAATTCTGCACTGTGAGAGCTCCAAGCCCACAAAGATCCCGGAATTCTGGCAGTCCGCCTGCACTTTCCAAGGCCAAGTTTGCAGAGAGCACCGGCGAAACAGATCGACTTTCCCAACGAAGCTCCCCGAGGGCACAGAGCTGAGCTCCCCGAAGCTGCGCAGCAGCTCGATGCCCGCAGCCCCACCAGGAACGGCGGCGCTGTTCGGGCGGTTCGGCCCGGGGCCGCGAGCAGCAGGGCGGAGGGATCCGCAGATCCGCGCCTCCGGGAAAGGGAAACGGGGCACCCGAAGTAATTGGAAACAGCGGCAGCCATCTGAGCAGAAACAAACCGATTTACTCAGGGTGGAGCCAGCAGGATACAGACAGAGGGGGAGTGTGTGCGGAAAGTGCATCGGCGTCAGCAAGCGCCGGGGTGAGAGGTGCAGTCAGCTGAGCCGGTGAGGAGGAGCAGGCGAAGGAGAGCAGGCGAAGGAGAGAACATGGGCTGACCCTGCCGAGTGACACCTCCTCGCTGACCGCAAAGCCCTGGGATGCGGTTCTTCTCCTCCTCCAGACGGCACCCGGAACTCGAGCATCACCAGTCACAGCCGCAGTGCACAACGTGATGTCGGGATGTGGAATGGTGATAACCAGAAATCATAAAACCGTGACACTCGTGTCCAACCTCAACCTCCTCTGCTGCAACTCGCGGCCATTTCCTGTTCGTTGCCGGGAGCAGAGCCCAAACCCTGCTCAGCACAGCCTCCCCTCAGGAAGCTGCAGAGCAGCGAGGTCTGCCCTGAGCTCCTCTGCCCACACCAAACAATCCCAGCTCCCTCAGCCGCTCCTCACAGACCTGTGCTCCAGACCCCCACCAGTTTCGCTGCCCTTCTGTGGTCACGCTGCAGGGCCTCAATGTCTTTCCTGCACTGAGGGCCAGAACTGAACGCAGCACTCGAGGTGCGGCCTCACCAGTGTGAGCACAGGGGACGATCACCTCCCTGCTCTGCTGGCCGCACCATTTCTAATGCAGGCCAGGATGGCGCTGGCCCTCTTGGCCACCCGGGCACACTGAGCTCACGTTCAGCCCAGCATCACCCAACACCCCAGGTCCCTTTCCTCCTCACACTCACCCAGCCGTCGTCCCCAACCCGTAGCGCTGCATGGGGTTGTTGTGCCGAAGCGCAGGACCCGGCACTTGGCCGTGTTGAATCCCATCCCATTCGCCCCAGCCCGGCGATCCCGCTGATCTCAGTCCCTCTGCAGGGCCTCCTGCCCTCAGGCAGACCCAGCCCACCTCCCAGCTTGGTGCCATCTGCACACGCACTGAGGGAGCACTCAGCGCCCTGGTCCAGGCCGTCCATGAAGACATCAAACCAGACGGACCCCAGCACCGCCCCCTGGGGCACAGCACTTGTAACGGGTCGCCAGCTGCACTGCGCCCCACTGACCACCACCCGCTGGCCCGGCCCTGCAGCCAGTTCCTCACCCGGAGCAGTGTGTGCCCGCCCAGCCACGGGCAGCCAGCGTCCCAGAAGCAGCCTGTGAGACACGCAGCTCCCTGCGCTCCTCGGAACCGCGCAGCAGCGGGGCGGCGCTCGGCGTTGTGACGGCGGGGTTCCGTGGGATCACCGAGACTGCAGGAGACCTCCAGCATCACCGCACGGACCGCCCTGCCGCCCCTCTGGCCGTGCTCGGCGCTGTTCGGCTGCTCAGTGCCCCCGACTGCTTCCCCTTGCTCCACCAGCGGCTCCAGCACGGAATGTCCCACTGCCACCCGCTGCCCCAGCTCAGGACGTTCCCAGAGCTCATTGTGGCACAGTGAGCCGCTTTTAAACCGCGCCTGTGGAAGCCCAGGAAATGTCCGTGCGCGTTGTGAGGCCACGGATAAAAGTGTTCCACTGGGGCTGCAGTGCTCGTCGTGGGGCAGAGCCGCTGGGGCAGAAGACAGAGGTGTTCTGTTATGTCCCAGGGCAGAGTGAGGCAACCAACGCCCACTAAAGCTGCAGTGCAGGATTTCAGAACTGTCACTCGTGGATTCCTTTTGCTGACCTCATTGCTTCTGAAACTGATGCACTGCTCCCTACTGCTGGGCAAGCCAACCTGCAGCCACGGCAACAGCCCAAACAAAACCCACTAAACCACATTTTCTGCTCTGTCTTTGCCTGAGCTATCTTCCCACCCCCTTCCCCACCACTTCCTTCCCCCCAGATGCTCTGCCGTGCTGTTTTGTTCAACCCAACCTCCACTCCCCAGGCTGACTTCTTTCTCCTCGCAGCTTCTCTTTCCCGTCTCTACCATCGCAGCACAAAACACGCCGTTAAGCACAGTGAACGTTCCTTCTCTTCCACGGGCTGACCTGTCCACAGCTCCCCCCGCGCCGCTCTCTGTCCCCTTCGGCAGCGCTGAGCCACAGCAGCGGCAGCCGCCGCTCACTGCCATTGCTGCCATTGCTGCCATTGGTGCCATTGGTGTCATTGGTGTCATTGCTGCCATTGGTGCCATTGGTGCCATTGGTGCCATTGGTGCCACTGGTGCCATTGGTGCCATTGGTGCCATTGGTGCCACTGGTGCCACTGGTGCCATTGGTGCCACTGGTGCCACTGCAGCCGCCGCTGTGCCCGGGGTCCTTCTGGCAGCGCTGCTCTCCTTGCCAGCCCTCTCTCCGTGACACACACAGCGGCACCGAGCGCGCCCTCACTTTGCTGCTGCCCCGCACAGCGCTGCAGGGACACAACGGGAGGACGCGGTGCTGCCATCGCAGCCACAGAACGGCACCGACTGC
Organism: Phasianus colchicus; assembly: GCF_987193195.1. NCBI lineage: Eukaryota > Metazoa > Chordata > Aves > Galliformes > Phasianidae > Phasianus > Phasianus colchicus. Next base: position 721,396 of record NC_143436.1, read on the forward strand.
AGAGACCCGAAAACACAGCGACTTTAATGAGAGCTCAGTGCAAGTACAAAAGGAAGCAGCTCAGCGAGACTGCAAGTGCAGAAAGCCTCCTGCAGGGCTCCGGCCGTGTAACAGCACCGGGAGCGACATCGCCCGGAGCCGAAGTCCGACGGCGGCTGGGAGCGACGGCACCGCGATGTGACGCAGTGGTGGCACCGCGATGTGACACAGTGGTGGCACCGCGATGTGACGCAGTGGTGGCACCGCGATGTGACACAGTGGTGGCACCGCGATGTGACGCAGTGGTGGCACCGCGATGTGACGCAGTGGTGGCACCGCGATGTGACACAGTGGTGGCACCGCGATGTGATGCAGTGGTGGCACCGCGATGTGACACAGAGCCCGAAAGGAGAGCAGAAATTCCCCCAGCCTCGGCTCCGGCAGCAGCGTGGGATCGTTCCGTGCTGCTGTGACCTTCAAGGACCCTTGGAGGACCCTCCCTTTAAGGCACAGTGCAATTAAACATCTTCCCTGAGAGATAACGAGCAGCAGAGCTGCGTGGTTCCATGCAGGAACAGCTGCAGCACTGCTGGAAAGAGGCAGATTCCAGCACACAGCCATGGCATGGCAGTGCCCAGCAGCACTGGCACGAGCTGGCTGCGCTGGGATCTGTCACTGTGGATTTGTCCCATTCCTCCAGAGGACGAAGCTGTCGGCTCTGCTGCACACCCAGTACTTCTTAATGTGGCAGAGGGCTGAGCTGATCCTGTCCCCATTCAGGTACGCACATCGGCCTCCGCCTCGCACCTCAAACCTGGGCACAGGAGGGAGCAGAATGGGAAAGCCAGTCCCAGCCCATCCCGAACAGACCCTGTCCGAGATCCCAGCCAGACAGACGGACGCACACACTGACCAGTTGGTGAAGGCGCTGCCGTCGGCCCACGTCCAGTGCTCGTCCCCTTCTGCCCTGTGCAGCCCCAGCCAACAGTTTGCTGGGTGCTGGTATTGCAGCATGAATTGCTGTGAACAAACCCAGGAGTGATTGGAGCCGTTGGAGCACTTTCCCCCCTCAGGCCCCCATCTCAGGTCCCACCTCGCTGCAAGGCATCTCCTCATGGCTGTGGCACGGGGCCAATTGGGGGCACCGCCAGCAGTTGGTGCGGCCCCACAAGTGTGGGTTTCCCACCCCCGTGTTGGCACTGCGGCTCACGCCCCGCTCTCACCACCTCCTCCTCCGTGTCCACGGTGGCCAGGGCAGCTCCGAGGCGCTGGCAGTGCTCCCTGCTGCTGTTCCAGTCACTCTCGTTGTCCGAGAAATAAAAGCATTTCCCTTGGAAACTGAGCCAGGCGTTGGGGCAGACGTGGGAGAAGTGTGGGCGAGGTGAGCACGACGGATGCTGGAGCACTGAGAGGGAGAGAGGTGGGCAAGTGAGAGGCAAGGAAGGTTCCCCTGCAGCACATGTGGGCTTGGGATGCACGGCCACGGGGCGATGGCCTCGCAGCGTTGCAGAGGGTGGGAAGGTGGAGCAGAAGGTGGTTTGGGGCACCACGTGGGCAACCCAGGAGGTGGGATGGGGGCTGTGCTTGGGGAGCAGCTCAGGGTGCTGGGAAACCCCATCGTCCCCCTTCCTACACCCACAATAGAGGTTCCATCCCCGTGGGAATGCGGGTGGCACTCACCTATCACAGCCACCAGCACCGAAACAAGGATCCATGGCACTGCACACACAGCCATGCAGGGCACACAGCGCCTTTTCTTCCTCAGCTCACTGCATTTGGAGCCTGGTCAGACAGAGAGCAGTTCATGGAGTCACAGAACCACCATGGTTGGAAAAGACCTCATAGGATCACATCACAGAGCCACAGGATGGTTTGGGCTGGAAGGGATCTCCAGGATCATGAAGCACCAACCCCCCCGTCACAGGCAGGGCCACCAACCTCCACATTTCACAGCAGCCCAGGCTGCCCAGGGCCCCATCCAACCTGCAGGGATGGACGGGGCACCCACAGCCTCTCTGGGCAGCTGATCCAGCACCTCACCGCTGTCATGGTAAAGAGCTTCTTCTTAGTTAAGATCATTCCGTCCAACAGGTCACAAACCGCCATCATTTCCCCACTACACCACATCCCTTTGTACCACGTCCCTGTGGTCACTGAACACCCCAGGGATGGGGGCTCCCCACTGCCCTGGGCAGCTGTGCAGTGCTGGCCGCTCTTTGCAGCACAGGTTGTTCCCAGTCTCCAACCTGGCACCTCCCGCTCTGCCGCCCGCACCGCTGCCGCTCCGAGGGACGGAACGGGAGCACTGCCGGTGACTCACGGGCTCAGCGGGACGGAACTCCGTCCCCCGCTGTTGGGCAATTAATTGGTGCGTAACAAGCACTTATCTACCGTGAGACGTGACCGCCCAGGAAACCCACAAACCCGACTAGGAAACCCCTGAACGAATTCCCTGTCTCATTGTACCACCCTCAGCCCCGCCTATTACCCCGACACCCGCCGCCCCCCGCAGCTCCGCACGCCGCACAAAAGAGTTCTTTGCCGGCCCTCCCTGCGGCGCCCACCCGCAGCTCACTGCGGGCTGCTGCCTTTCCGACGCTCTCGCTGCCATCCCAGCCCCGTCCTCGCGCTGTGCCCGCGCTGCCCGTCCCTTCTCCCGCACTCGGACGCTCCTTCTCTCCCGCACTCTCGCCGCAGCTCCCCGCTCCCTCCCGCCGCTCTCTTCCCTCCCGTGGGCTCGGGCTCTTTTCCCCGCTCGGCCCTTTCCCGCTGCCTCCCGGCATTACCCCGCTGCCGCTGCCGCTCTCCGTCTCCCGGCCGGATCGTCACCTCTCGCTGCGGGGAAGCGCTCCGTCGCTCTCTTCCTCCCATAGCGGCGCGGAGGTGCGGGGCTGCGGCCGCCGTGTGCGGGCACAGGGGCGCACGAGGGTCGGGCTGAGGGCACGGCGGTGCCGGCGGAGCGCTCTTCGTAGCGAACACCTCGCGGGGATCGAGGTGAAACCGCTGCTGCTTTGGGAGAGCAGAAACCGAGGCTTCAGCCGCCGTGCAAAACAGCCCGGACGGTGTGTCAGCTCAGCTCCACACTCCGCCTCTCCGCGTATTCAGGAAACGCTCTGATGTTTCTTTCACTTTCTGTGCGAAGCGGGGATTACCGGCATCCACCTCCCCGTGTGGGCACCCCAAAATGGGGACCCCAAAAGCGGCACCAAAAATGGTGACTCCCAAAAATGGGGGCAATAATGGGGGGTTTGGAGCTCTTAGTGATGATCGTGTGTCATCGTGGCCATGGTGATCAGTAATGGTTGTGTTTGTAACGCCACGCTGGGGGAACTGGGACAATAATGGTATCCAATAGCATTATTAATGGGATAATCATCCAAAATAGAGAGTAATGGGGGGTGGGACGCAGAATATAGAAATCACCAGACGTGTATTATCAGTAATGGTGTAAGAGTGACTGCTGCATGCAGTTACAAAAATGGGGGGATACTGGAGCAATAATCATAAGAGAAATATTATGAATCATCTGTGTATGATCAGAAATATGAAAAGTAATGATAAAAGGGCAGCTTTAGAGGAGAGGGGCACTTAACAACAAGGACCATAAGGAACGAATTCGTGGTATTAGTGTCAAGAATCACTTGATTAAACGTGATGATAAAATTGTGGTGGAAATGAGAGAAATCCTCTTCAAGATCTTTACTGATGACCTGGATGAGGGCACCGAGTGCACCCTCAGGAAGTTTGTGGGTGACACCAAGCGGGCTGGAAGTGTGGATCTGCCTGGGGGTAGCGAGGCCCTGCAGAGGGACCTGGACAGGCTGGAGAGCTGGGCTGAAGCCCATGGGCTGAGTTCAACAAGGCCAAATGCCGGGTCCTGCACTGTGGCCACAGCAACCCCAGGCAGTGCTACAGGCTTGGGGTGGAGAGGCTGGAAGACAGTGTGGAGGAAATGGAGCTGGGGCTGTTGGTTGGTGCTCGGCTGAACACGAGCCAGCAGTGTGCCCGGTGGCCAAGAAGGCCAGTGGCATCCTGGCTTGTATCAGGAACGGTGTTGGCAGCAGAAACAGGGCCGTGATTGCCCCCCGTACTCAGCTCTGGTGAGGCTGCACCTCGAGTGCTGTGTCCAGTTTTGGGCCCCTCGCTGCGAGAAAGACATTGAGGCCCTGGAGTTTGTTCAAAGAAGGGCGACAAAGCTGTGAGGGGTCTGGAGCACAGGCCTTATGAGGAGCGGCTGAAGGAGCTGGGATTGTTCAGTGTGGAGAAGAGGAGCTCAGGGCAGACCTCATTGCTCTCTATAACTGCCTGAAGGGTGGTTGTAGTGAGCTGGGGGTCGGCCTCTTTTCTCGTGTAACAGTGGTAGAACTAGAGGGAATGGCTTCAAGCTGTGCTGGGGAGATGTAGGCTGGAGGTGTGGAAATACTACTGCAAGCACTGCAGTGAGCTGCCCAGGGAGCTGGAGGAGGTGGTGGAGTCACCGACCCTGGAGGTGTTCAAGGAATGGTTGGATTTTGTGTAGAGGGACGTGGTTTAGTGAGAGCTATTGGTGATGGGTGGATGGTTGGGCTGGATGATCTTGTAGGTCCTCTCCAACCTTGGTGATTCTGGGATTCTGTGATAATTAAACTGTGCTGTAAAGGGAGGGTCCTCCAAGGGTCCTTGAAGGTCACAGCAGCACGGAACGATCCCACGCTGCTGCCCCAGTGCAGCCGGAGCCGAGGCCGGGGGTATTTCTGCTCCCTTTCGGGCTCTGCGTCACATCGCGGTGCCACCACTGCATCACATCGCGGTGCCACCATTGTGTCACATCGCGGTGCCACCACTGCGTCACATCGCAGTGCCACCATTGTGTCACATCGCGGCTGGGAGCGACGGCACCGCGATGTAGCACTGTAGCACTGCTTGGGGTTGCTGTGGCCACAGTGCAGGACCCGGCATTTGGCCTTGTTGAACTCAGCCCATGGGCTTCAGCCCAGCTCTCCAGCCTGTCCAGGTCCCTCTGCAGGGCCTCGCTACCCCCAGGCAGATCCACACTTCCAGCCCGCTTGGTGTCACCCACAAACTTCCTGAGGGTGCACTCGGTGCCCTCATCCAGGTCATCAGTAAAGATCTTGAAGAGGATTTCTCTCATTTCCACCACAATTTTATCATCACGTTTAATCAAGTGATTCTTGACACTAATACCACGAATTCGTTCCTTATGGTCCTTGTTGTTAAGTGCCCCTCTCCTCTAAAGCTGCCCTTTTATCATTACTTTTCATATTTCTGATCATACACAGATGATTCATAATATTTCTCTTATGATTATTGCTCCAGTATCCCCCCATTTTTGTAACTGCATGCAGCAGTCACTCTTTCACCATTACTGATAATACACGTCTGGTGATTTCTATATTCTGTGTCCCACCCCCCATTACTCTCTATTTTGGATGATTATCCCATTGTTACTGCTATTGGATACCATTATTGTCCCAGTTCCCCCAGCGTGGCGTTACAAACACAACCATTACTGCTCACCATGGCCACGATGACACACGATCATCACTAAGAGCTCCAAACCCCCCATTATTGCCCCCATTTTTGGGAGTCACCATTTTTGGTGCCGCTTTTGGGGTCCCCATTTTGGGGTGCCCACACGGGGAGGTGGATGCCGGTAATCCCCGCTTCGCACAGAAAGTGAAAGAAACATCAGAGCGTTTCCTGAATACGCGGAGAGGCGGAGTGTGGAGCTGAGCTGACACACCGTCCGGGCTGTTTTGCACGGCGGCTGAAGCCTCGGTTTCTGCTCTCCCAAAGCAGCAGCGTTTTCACCTCGATCCCCGCGAGGTGTTCGCTAAGAAGAGCGCTCCGCCGGCACCGCCGTGCCCTCAGCCCGACCCTCGTGCGCCCCTGTGCCCGCACACGGCGGCCGCAGCCCCGCACCTCCGCGCCGCTATGGGAGGAAGAGAGCGACGGAGCGCTTCCCCGCAGCGAGAGGTGACGATCCGGCCGGGAGACGGAGAGCGGCAGCGGCAGCGGGGTAATGCCGGGAGGCAGCGGGAAAGGGCCGAGCGGGGAAAAGAGCCCGAGCCCACGGGAGGGAAGAGAGCGGCGGGAGGGAGCGGGGAGCTGCGGCGAGAGTGCGGGAGAGAAGGAGCGTCCGAGTGCGGGAGAAGGGACGGGCAGCGCGGGCACAGCGCGAGGACGGGGCTGGGATGGCAGCGAGAGCGTCGGAAAGGCAGCAGCCCGCAGTGAGCTGCGGGTGGGCGCCGCAGGGAGGGCCGGCAAAGAACTCTTTTGTGCGGCGTGCGGAGCTGCGGGGGGCGGCGGGTGTCGGGGTAATAGGCGGGGCTGAGGGTGGTACAATGAGACAGGGAATTCGTTCAGGGGTTTCCTAGTCGGGTTTGTGGGTTTCCTGGGCGGTCACGTCTCACGGTAGATAAGTGCTTGTTACGCACCAATTAATTGCCCAACAGCGGGGGACGGAGTTCCGTCCCGCTGAGCCCGTGAGTCACCTGCGGTGCTCCCGTTCCGTCCCTCGGAGCGGCAGCGGTGCGGGCGGCAGAGCGGGAGGTGCCAGGTTGGAGACTGGGAACAACCTGTGCTGCAAAGAGCGGCCAGCACTGCACAGCTGCCCAGGGCAGTGGGGAGCCCCCATCCCTGGGGTGTTCAGTGACCACAGGGACGTGGTACAAAGGGATGTGGTGTAGTGGGAAATGATGGCGGTTTGTGACCTGTTGGACGGAATGATCTTAACTAAGAAGAAGCTCTTTACCATGACAGCGGTGAGGTGCTGGATCAGCTGCCCAGAGAGGCTGTGGGTGCCCCGTCCATCCCTGCAGGTTGGATGGGGCCCTGGGCAGCCTGGGCTGCTGTGAAATGTGGAGGTTGGTGGCCCTGCCTGTGACGGGGGGGTTGGTGCTTCATGATCCTGGAGATCCCTTCCAGCCCAAACCATCCTGTGGCTCTGTGATGTGATCCTATGAGGTCTTTTCCAACCATGGTGGTTCTGTGACTCCATGAACTGCTCTCTGTCTGACCAGGCTCCGAATGCAGTGAGCTGAGGAAGAAAAGGCGCTGTGTGCCCTGCATGGCTGTGTGTGCAGTGCCATGGATCCTTGTTTCGGTGCTGGTGGCTGTGATAGGTGAGTGCCACCCGCATTCCCACGGGGATGGAACCTCTATTGTGGGTGTAGGACGGGGGACGATGGGGTTTCCCAGCACCCTGAGCTGCTCCCCAAGCACAGCCCCCATCCCACCTCCTGGGTTGCCCACGTGGTGCCCCAAACCACCTTCTGCTCCACCTTCCCACCCTCTGCAACGCTGCGAGGCCATCGCCCCGTGGCCGTGCATCCCAAGCCCACATGTGCTGCAGGGGAACCTTCCTTGCCTCTCACTTGCCCACCTCTCTCCCTCTCAGTGCTCCAGCATCCGTCGTGCTCACCTCGCCCACACTTCTCCCACGTCTGCCCCAACGCCTGGCTCAGTTTCCAAGGGAAATGCTTTTATTTCTCGGACAACGAGAGTGACTGGAACAGCAGCAGGGAGCACTGCCAGCGCCTCGGAGCTGCCCTGGCCACCGTGGACACGGAGGAGGAGGTGGTGAGAGCGGGGCGTGAGCCGCAGTGCCAACACGGGGGTGGGAAACCCACACTTGTGGGGCCGCACCAACTGCTGGCGGTGCCCCCAATTGGCCCCGTGCCACAGCCATGAGGAGATGCCTTGCAGCGAGGTGGGACCTGAGATGGGGGCCTGAGGGGGGAAAGTGCTCCAACGGCTCCAATCACTCCTGGGTTTGTTCACAGCAATTCATGCTGCAATACCAGCACCCAGCAAACTGTTGGCTGGGGCTGCACAGGGCAGAAGGGGACGAGCACTGGACGTGGGCCGACGGCAGCGCCTTCACCAACTGGTCAGTGTGTGCGTCCGTCTGTCTGGCTGGGATCTCGGACAGGGTCTGTTCGGGATGGGCTGGGACTGGCTTTCCCATTCTGCTCCCTCCTGTGCCCAGGTTTGAGGTGCGAGGCGGAGGCCGATGTGCGTACCTGAATGGGGACAGGATCAGCTCAGCCCTCTGCCACATTAAGAAGTACTGGGTGTGCAGCAGAGCCGACAGCTTCGTCCTCTGGAGGAATGGGACAAATCCACAGTGACAGATCCCAGCGCAGCCAGCTCGTGCCAGTGCTGCTGGGCACTGCCATGCCATGGCTGTGTGCTGGAATCTGCCTCTTTCCAGCAGTGCTGCAGCTGTTCCTGCATGGAACCACGCAGCTCTGCTGCTCGTTATCTCTCAGGGAAGATGTTTAATTGCACTGTGCCTTAAAGGGAGGGTCCTCCAAGGGTCCTTGAAGGTCACAGCAGCACGGAACGATCCCACGCTGCTGCCGGAGCCGAGGCTGGGGGAATTTCTGCTCTCCTTTCGGGCTCTGTGTCACATCGCGGTGCCACCACTGCATCACATCGCGGTGCCACCACTGTGTCACATCGCGGTGCCACCACTGCGTCACATCGCGGTGCCACCACTGCGTCACATCGCGGTGCCACCACTGTGTCACATCGCGGTGCCACCACTGCGTCACATCGCGGTGCCACCACTGTGTCACATCGCGGTGCCACCACTGCGTCACATCGCGGTGCCGTCGCTCCCAGCCGCCGTCGGACTTCGGCTCCGGGCGATGTCGCTCCCGGTGCTGTTACACGGCCGGAGCCCTGCAGGAGGCTTTCTGCACTTGCAGTCTCGCTGAGCTGCTTCCTTTTGTACTTGCACTGAGCTCTCATTAAAGTCGCTGTGTTTTCGGGTCTCTGCAGTCGGTGCCGTTCTGTGGCTGCGATGGCAGCACCGCGTCCTCCCGTTGTGTCCCTGCAGCGCTGTGCGGGGCAGCAGCAAAGTGAGGGCGCGCTCGGTGCCGCTGTGTGTGTCACGGAGAGAGGGCTGGCAAGGAGAGCAGCGCTGCCAGAAGGACCCCGGGCACAGCGGCGGCTGCAGTGGCACCAGTGGCACCAATGGCACCAGTGGCACCAGTGGCACCAATGGCACCAATGGCACCAATGGCACCAGTGGCACCAATGGCACCAATGGCACCAATGGCACCAATGGCAGCAATGACACCAATGACACCAATGGCACCAATGGCAGCAATGGCAGCAATGGCAGTGAGCGGCGGCTGCCGCTGCTGTGGCTCAGCGCTGCCGAAGGGGACAGAGAGCGGCGCGGGGGGAGCTGTGGACAGGTCAGCCCGTGGAAGAGAAGGAACGTTCACTGTGCTTAACGGCGTGTTTTGTGCTGCGATGGTAGAGACGGGAAAGAGAAGCTGCGAGGAGAAAGAAGTCAGCCTGGGGAGTGGAGGTTGGGTTGAACAAAACAGCACGGCAGAGCATCTGGGGGGAAGGAAGTGGTGGGGAAGGGGGTGGGAAGGTAGGTCAGGCAAAGACAGAGCAGAAACTGTGGTTTAGTGGGTTTTGTTTGGGCTGTTGCCGTGGCTGCAGGTTGGTGTGCCCAGCAGTAGGGAGCAGTGCATCAGTTTCAGAAGCAATGAGGTCAGCAAAAGGAATCCACGAGTGACAGTTCTGAAATCCTGCACTGCAGCTTTAGTGGGCGTTGGTTGCCTCACTCTGCCCTGGGACATAACAGAACACCTCTGTCTTCTGCCCCAGCGGCTCTGCCCCACGACGAGCACTGCAGCCCCAGTGGAACACTTTTATCCGTGGCCTCACAACGCGCACGGACATTTCCTGGGCTTCCACAGGCGCGGTTTAAAAGCGGCTCACTGTGCCACAATGAGCTCTGGGAACGTCCTGAGCTGGGGCAGCGGGTGGCAGTGGGACATTCCGTGCTGGAGCCGCTGGTGGAGCAAGGGGAAGCAGTCGGGGGCACTGAGCAGCCGAACAGCGCCGAGCACGGCCAGAGGGGCGGCAGGGCGGTCCGTGCGGTGATGCTGGAGGTCTCCTGCAGTCTCGGTGATCCCACGGAACCCCGCCGTCACAACGCCGAGCGCCGCCCCGCTGCTGCGCGGTTCCGAGGAGCGCAGGGAGCTGCGTGTCTCACAGGCTGCTTCTGGGACGCTGGCTGCCCGTGGCTGGGCGGGCACACACTGCTCCGGGTGAGGAACTGGCTGCAGGGCCGGGCCAGCGGGTGGTGGTCAGTGGGGCGCAGTGCAGCTGGCGACCCGTTACAAGTGCTGTGCCCCAGGGGGCGGTGCTGGGGTCCGTCTGGTTTGATGTCTTCATGGACGGCCTGGACCAGGGCGCTGAGTGCTCCCTCAGTGCGTGTGCAGATGGCACCAAGCTGGGAGGTGGGCTGGGTCTGCCTGAGGGCAGGAGGCCCTGCAGAGGGACTGAGATCAGCGGGATCGCCGGGCTGGGGCGAATGGGATGGGATTCAACACGGCCAAGTGCCGGGTCCTGCGCTTCGGCACAACAACCCCATGCAGCGCTACGGGTTGGGGACGACGGCTGGGTGAGTGTGAGGAGGAAAGGGACCTGGGGTGTTGGGTGATGCTGGGCTGAACGTGAGCTCAGTGTGCCCGGGTGGCCAAGAGGGCCAGCGCCATCCTGGCCTGCATTAGAAATGGTGCGGCCAGCAGAGCAGGGAGGTGATCGTCCCCTGTGCTCACACTGGTGAGGCCGCACCTCGAGTGCTGCGTTCAGTTCTGGCCCTCAGTGCAGGAAAGACATTGAGGCCCTGCAGCGTGACCACAGAAGGGCAGCGAAACTGGTGGGGGTCTGGAGCACAGGTCTGTGAGGAGCGGCTGAGGGAGCTGGGATTGTTTGGTGTGGGCAGAGGAGCTCAGGGCAGACCTCGCTGCTCTGCAGCTTCCTGAGGGGAGGCTGTGCTGAGCAGGGTTTGGGCTCTGCTCCCGGCAACGAACAGGAAATGGCCGCGAGTTGCAGCAGAGGAGGTTGAGGTTGGACACGAGTGTCACGGTTTTATGATTTCTGGTTATCACCATTCCACATCCCGACATCACGTTGTGCACTGCGGCTGTGACTGGTGATGCTCGAGTTCCGGGTGCCGTCTGGAGGAGGAGAAGAACCGCATCCCAGGGCTTTGCGGTCAGCGAGGAGACAGAACTCCTGGCACGGTCACCCCATGTTCTCTGTTCTCTTCTTTGCCTGCTTCTCTTCATCGGCTCACCTGGATGCACTTCTCACCTCAGAATTGTGGTGAGGCCTATCCAGGTTTTGGACGTTCCCCGTCTCGTTACATTTGGGGTTATTAGCTTCAATTCCAATTGTATTGCATTATCTTTCATCCTGATTCTGCATTTAGAGAATGAGGGCAAAAGCTGCTTTTTAGCTTTTTAGAAAGAATCTCTCTGCTCTCGGGGAGCTTCGTTGGGAAAGTCGATCTGTTTCACCGGTGCTCTCTGCAAACTTGGCCTTGGAAGGTGCAGGCGGACTGCCAGAATTCTGGGATCTTTGTGGACTTTGAGCCTTGCTTCTTTTTCTGTAAAAAATAAAAACGAATAAATTTTAAAAAAAGCTTTCTCTTCTAAAACTGCCTCTCAAGGGACTGCATGCCACCGTTTCTTCTTTTTTAATGCCCAAAACTTTAATGCTTAGTTAAGTCTGCCGCTTTGCTCTATGGAGCTGCAGGTACGTACAATGCATTGAAAGCACTGATGGCGGTGTGTGCCTGGTACCTGCACGCATTCAGCTCCAGAGGGAGCTGCCAATTTCACAGGACTTGGGATTTCTAAGCAGGCTCCCAGTCTCTCCTTCGAATCCTTTACGCAGTTTTTGAATGCCCACCTGTCCGTCTCCCTGAACGCAGCGCTCATCATTCCGCTCAGGATTAGTATTCGTCACATTTTGAGGGAGCCCCCCCCAAACCAGGGGATGCTGAGTGGCAGGGAGTGTGGAGGGGCCTGGCAGAGACTTTAGACAGACGGACATCTTCGGTGTCGTGGAACTTCGTCCCGAACGCCTGAAAGCCCCTGAGAGCTGAAACAGCTCTGAGACAGCGATGCTGCGGCGCAGGCAGGGCTGAGGAGGCACAGACGGTTTGGGGCCCGGCTGATGTTATTCAGCAGCATCCCAGACAGGGAGGGAGTTTGCGGCATGGAGAGAGAGCGTCTGAGCTGGAAGGGAAAAAGTGCAGAATGAGCGCGAGAGTCTCCTGGTGGAGAGAAAAGGCCCCCAGTGTGAGGGAGCTGCCCTCGAGCCGAGACACTCCTGCAATCCCAACTCGGCAGGCTTCAGTCCCAGCAAGGCGCCCTTAAGTCCGAGCGGCGCGTGCTGCACACTGGGCGAGACGCCCTGCAGGCTGAGCTGGATACTCTCATCATCGAACCAGCTGAGCTGGAGGATGAGAGCATTGGGACTGACCAACCTATCAGTCACGGGAGGCACCACAATGGATGTCAGTCGCCGCTGCGAGAGGACGGAGAACGAAACGGATCTCCACTCATTTAGAAGAGAAGAAAGAGCAGCAAAGGGGCCCAGAGGAGCGGCTCAGAGGCGCAGGAGCAGCAGCCCTGAGTGCAGCGGAGGGGCCCTCAGTGAGACCGCGCTCAGCAGCGCCTCCGAGGGAACGGGGAGCCCTGAAAGAGTGCGAGGAGAGCAGGGCGCCGTTACCAGCGTCGGCCGACCTCTGAAAACGAAGGAATTCCAAGCCCGAGGAAGGACTTTTCACGCCGCCCACGGGAGCCCGTTGCCCCCTGGTGACTTCGCTGCTGGGCAGCGGGGCCGGCAGCGCGTGGCACACAGCAGAGCTCGCCAGCTGGGCGGCATTGCCAGGGACGCAGCCGTTGGCCCAGGCATCAGCGCGTGCCGGAACCTCTGGGAGCGGATGCTGGCAGCTGTGAAGGAAAGGCACCCCTTCAAAGGCGATCTGATGCCTGAGAAAAGGAAACGGGCTGATAGGGAAGAAGGCATCCGTTATTTGAGAGAATATGCTGTGGTGGAAGCGCTACATAGCCCTGATTTCATTCCTGATGAGCCGGACCAACAGCACGATCCTGAGAGAGTCGGCTGTGCACCGAATATGGCGTACGTTCACACAGACTGCGGCAGAAAGGTTCGCCAGTACATTGCAGCGATGTATGGCAGAGGGGAAAGAAGACCCTTATAAACGAATTGGTTAATAAACTCCAAGACCTTGAGTTACATTGAAGCCCTCTGCGAGCTCGTGTTCCAGCCATCGCAAAAGAAGCTGAAAAGCTGGGCGGAATGGAGAGCGAACAAGAAGATGTCACAGACAAACCATCAGCAGAGCCTGATGCTGATGGACCCACGGTGGTCACAGATGCACCCAGTGGGGACCAGCACTCCCAGAACAGCCTGCTGGAGGGCTGAGCAGCTTGGTTTCCTCCCAGCCTCCAACGTCTCAGCCATCGAAAGCAGACGTCCTCCTGCTCCAGCAAGGGGCAGCAGTGAGACGACGTCACGTTCTGCCTTGTGGCATTACCTGCGTGGGGGAGACACGAGGGAGAGGCAAAAACAACCAACTCCTGCACTTCCAGCACGGGAAAAGAACTGCAAGGCAAAGCAACCGCCAAGGGGAACTTCTCCAAGAAGGTGATGGCTCCAGTCGCTGCAGACAACGGAGGGAACAAATAGAGGGGCCCTGCCCCCAGCCTGGGGGGAAAGGGGTGATAGAGTTTATTGGGCCGTGTGGGTTGGATGGCCTGGCACGTCAGAACCACGGGAAGATGGGCACTGGTGGGCACTGGTGCCCAGTGCACTCTGATGCCCCCCAGTCACCAAGGCACAGAATCAGTTGGCACTGAAGGGGGGACTGGGGGCTCCCGAGGGCTGACAGTGTTGGAGGCCAAAATCAGCCTCGCTGGTGAAGACTGGCAAAAGCCCCCTTTTGCGACCGGCCCGGGGGCTGCATGCGTCCTTGGTACTGACGGCCTCAGAAGGGGATACTTCAAGGATCCCATGGGGTATTGATGGCCTTTGGAAGAGCTGCTGTGGACACAGACAACGTGAAGCAGCTGTCTGTCCTGCTGGCCTGTCAGAAGGTCCGTCTGCTGTGGGGTCGCTACGAGTGCAAGGGCAGCAGGTACCGAGTGCCACAAAAAGGTGCGCAGCACCAGCAGGGATTCCTTGCTCCCCGTTCAGAAGTCGATTCGTCGGCTGCAGAGTCGGGCAGCCATCAGCAGAACTCGCTCACCTCTGAACAGCCCGTAGGGCGCTGCGTAAAGCCAGCGGAGAGCGCAGGCTGGCGGCGGGCAGAATGAAGTCACAGCCCACCGAGTGCTGTGTGCTGGATGCAATAGAACTGCAGGGTGAGCTGGAGTCAGAAGCAGCCGCATGGTGTGCCACGCTGACATTGCTAACGCCTTTCTCTCCGTTCCTTTGGCCAAAGAATGGAGGCCACAGTTGGCTTTCACCTGGAGGGGCGCTCAGTGCGCCTGGAACCGTTTGCCCCAGGGGTGGAAGCACAGCCCGACCGTTTGATCCAAGCTGCACTGGAACAGGGCAGTGCCCCTGAGCACCTGCAGTACATCGATGGCATCGTCGTGTGGGGCGGCACAGCAAAGGAGGTTTTTGAGAAAGGAGAGCGAATAACCCAGATCCTTTGCCTGCTGGTTGTGCCGTTAAGCGGAGCAAAGCGAATGCTTGATTGCCGAGGATCGCCGCTTCGGAGCTGGTCCAGCCAGAAGCGCAGCGACTGATGGCGAGGTACAAGGGGGTTTCGGTCGGTTCCCTCACTCAGGGATCCCCGAGAGAGCAGAGTAGCCGGGCAGCTCTCGGCCGGGCAGTTCTCGCGAGAGCGGACGTCGCGGCGGGGGCGTTGCCAGGGCAACGGTTCCGCACCCACCCCTTCTTGCTTTAAAAAGCCTCGGGGAGCGACGCGTCGCTGCCCACCAGAGAAGGTGTGTGGGAAACACCTGGGCTTATCTGTCGAGGAGAATCAGTAAGCCACTCCTGCACGGAACTCCCCAGCAGGGACGGTTGTCATTGCCAGGGTGAGTGATAAGTGCGGGGCTCCTGTTAACGACCCGGCAGCGGTGCGGGGCAGTGCCAGCACTACCGGCAGCAGGGTGGGCCTGATCAGGCACACCCCGTTAAGGCTATCTAATAGTGTTGGTGTGCCTGCTGGTTGGCAATGCCTGCACCCCGGAGGAAGGCTAATAGCACAAGAATTGTGGAGTCCCAGGCGGAAGTCCCATGCTCCCGCAGAAAAAAGACTGCGGCCATAAAGAGTGTGGAGACTCAGACTGAGGCCCCAACGCGAGATGCTAGTACACAGGTCGCTGGCTGTCATGAGTGCCAGAGCCCGGCCTTTGCAGTGCTGGGTGATGACAGTGGTAGATGTATAAGATGTGACCAACTGCATGACTTACTCAGCCTTGTGGTTGACCTGAAAGAGGAGGTAGAGAGGCTGAGGACCATAAAAGAGTGTGAGAAGGAGATTGACTGGTGGTGCCAGTCCCTATCGGCCCCGAGATCTGGGCGCATAACTGAGGCATCATGTGGAGCACGTCACCCCCCCCTGCCTCATAAACAGGTGGGAGAGGGGAAGCGGCACATGGGTGCGGGGAGCCGGCGGGCTGACGGTGCTGCAGTGAGCCTCCTGTCCTCTCCTCCTCCTAAGAACAATTCAAGAAAGGGGGATGAGTGGAAACATATACCGGCTCGACAAAGTAGGCGTCCCCCATCCCGACCATCCTCGGCTCCCCAGGTGCCTCTGAGTAATAGGTTTGAGGCCCTGGAACTCGAGGGAGAGGTGAGTGGGGATGTAGGGGGAGGTCAACCTGTGAGGTTGCCTCGGGAAAAGCACTTGGCCCCACGCCTCAAGACTGCCTCTGCCCGGAAGGACAGAAGGGTGGTTGTTGTAGGAGACTCCCTGCTGAGAGGAACGGAAGGTCCCATATGTCGGCCTGACCCCCGCAGGGAGGTGTGCTGCCTCCCTGGGGCACGGGTCAGAGACATTTCTAGGAGACTTCCTGGTCTGATTCGCCCTTCCGATTGTTGCCCGTTGTTGATAATCCAGGCTGGCAGTGACGAAGTTGCAGAGAGGAGTCTCAGAGCTATCAAGAAAGACTGCAGGGGACTGGGGCGGGTAGTCGAGGGAGCGGGTGTGCAGGTGGTGTTTTCTTCCATACCTTCAGTGGCAGGGCGGGATACCGAGAGATACCAAAAAACACACCTCATAAATAAATGGCTCAAAAATTGGTGCAAATCCAGGGATTTTGGGTTTTTTGACCATGGGGAAACTTACTCAGCACCTGGCATGATGGCAGCAAATGAAAGTAGTCTGTCTCTGAGGGGGAGGAGGATCTTAGCTGAGGAACCAGCAGGACTCATTGACAGGTCTTTAAACTAGGTATGAAGGGGGAAGGGAGCAAAATCAGGGATGTTGAGCTTGAGCGGGTCATTCCAGGGCTCGTACCGAACCTGCTGGGCGACGACAGTCAAGTACGAAGGGATGGACTGGGGCAGGGGGGTGTTGGGGATGCTGCTGTTCTAGGGGAACCCAGACCATCTATAAAGGCGGTGCGACGGAAAGCTGAGCTGAAGTGCCTTTATACCAATGCACGCAGCCTGGGAAACAAGCAGGATGAGTTGGAAACCGTGATGTGCTTAGAAAATTACGACCTTGTTGCTATCACGGAAACGTGGTGGGATGATTCCCATAACTGGAATACCACCATTGAGGGCTATCGGCTCTTTAGAAGAGATAGGCTAGGTAGGAAGGGTGGGGGAGTAGCCCTCTATGTCAAAGAGTGGATAGACTGTGAGGAGCTTCCTCTGAGAAACAGTCATGATCAGGTTGAGAGCCTGTGGGTTAGAATTAGGAATGGGTCTAACAAAGGCCAGCTGGTGATAGGAGTATACTATAGGCCACCTGATCAAGGGGAGACTGTTGACGAGGCTTCCTTGCTTCAGATGCGGGAGGCTTCGTGCTCACGGGCTCTTGTCCTGATGGGGGACTTCAACCATCCGGATATCTCCTGGATAGATCACACGGCGAGTTGCAAGAGGTCCAGGAGGCTCTTGGAATGTGTTGATGATAACTTTCTGGTCCAGGTGTTGGACAGACCGACCAGAGGTGAAGCGCTGCTGGACCTGCTGCTCACCAATGTGGAGGAAATAATTAATGGTGTTAAGGTCGGAGGCAGCCTGGGTTGCAGTGACCACGCTCTGATCGAGTTTGTGATCTCGAGAACTGTGGGCCTGGTGAAGAGTGGCATCAGGACCCTGAACTTTGGGAGAGCAAACTTTAAGCTGTTCAATGGACTGTTGGCCGAGATCCCCTGGGATGCTCTCTTTAAAAACAAAAATGCTGAAGAGAGCTGGTTACTCTTCAAGGATGCCTTCCTAAGAGCGCAAGAACTCTCTGTCCCACTGAACAAGAAAGCGGGCAGAGGAGGGAGGATGCCGGTGTGGCTCAGTAAGGACCTGCTGAGGGAGCTGAGGGCGAAGAAAGGTGCGTACAAACTCTGGAAACAAGGACGTGCCACCTGGGAAGAATACAGGGATGTCGTCCGGACTTGCAGATGTGGGATCAGGAAAGCCAAGGCGCAGGTGGAACTGAACTTGGCGAGGGACGTGAAAAACAACAGGAAGACTTTCTATAGGTACATTGGCCAGAAGAGACAGGCCAAAGCGAGTGTACCTCCTTTGGTAAACGTAAAAGGAGAACTGGTTTCAACGGATGAAGAGAAGGCTGAGGTACTGAATGAGTTCTTTGCCTTGGTCTTCACTGGCAGCCAGGACTCCAGTACTCCTTCCATCCCTGAGCCCTGCATCCCTACACCTCTGGGTGGGGACTGGGGTGGTAAATCCCCCCCTGCTGTGAGGACAGAGCAGGTCCGAGACCGCCTCATGACACTGAATGTGTACAAGTCTATGGGGCCGGATGGCGTGCATCCCAGGTTCTGAAGGAGCTGGCTGAGGTGGTTGCCGAGCCGCTCTCCATCATATTTGAGAAGTCGTGGCTGTCTGGTGAGGTCCCGGATGACTGGAGGAAGGGTCATGTCACTCCCATTTACAAGAAAGGAAGCAAGGAGGACCCCGGGAACTACAGGCCGGTGAGTCTCACCTCTGTGCCTGGGAAGATCATGGAACAGATCATCCTGGATGACATGCTTGATCACATGAGGAAAGGGCGTGTGATCCGTGACAGCCAGCACGGCTTCACCAGAGGAAGGCCATGCTTGACCAATCTGGTGGCCTTTTATGATGGAGTGACGGCATCGGTGGACAAGGGAAAGGCGACCGATGTCATTTACCTGGACTTGAGCAAGGCCTTTGACATGGTCCCCCACCACATCCTTATCTCCAAACTGGAGGGATGTGGATTTGATGGGTGGACCACTCGATGGATAAGAAACTGGTTGAAAGGCCGCAGACAGAGGGTGATCATCAATGGCTCTATGTCCAGGTGGAGGCTGGTAACGAGCGGCGTCCCCCAGGGCTCTGTCTTGGGACCGGTGCTCTTTAACATCTTTATCAATGACATTGATGACGGAATTGAGTGCACCCTCAGCAAGTTTGCTGACGACACCAAGCTGAGTGGTGTGGTTGACACAGTTGAAGGACGGGATGCCATTCAGAGGGACCTCGAGAGGCTAGAAAGGTGGGTCTGGGTGAACCTGATGAGGTTCAACACTGCAAAGTGCAGAGTTTTGCACTTGGGCCGGAGGAATCCCAGGCATCCCTACAGACTGGAAGGAGCGGTCCTTGAGAGCAGCCCTGTGGAGAAGGACCTGGGGGTCTTGATAGACGAAAAACTTAACATGAGCCAGCAGTGTGCCCTTGTGGCTCGGATGGCAAATGGGATCCTGGGCTCCATCAAAAGAGGGGTGGCCAGCAGGGACAGAGAGGTGATTGTTCCCCTCTACTCTGCTCTTGTGAGGCCCCATCTGGAATACTGCGTCCAGGTCTGGAGCCCCCAGTACAAAAAAGACAGGGAGCTGTTGGAGAGGGTCCAGAGGAGGGCCACAAAGATGATCAGGGGACTGGAGCACCTCCCCTATGAGGACAGGCTGAGGGAGCTGGGCTTGTTCAGCCTGGAGAAAAGAAGGCTGCGGGGTGACCTCATTGCAGCCTTTCAGTACATAAAGGGAGCCTACAAACAGGAGGGGAATCAACTCTTTGAAAGGGTGAGTGACAGCAGGACAAGGGGAAATGGTTTTAAGCTGAGGGAAGGGAGATATAGGTTGGATGTCAGGGGGAAATTCTTTACGGAGAGAGTGGTGAGGTACTGGAACAGCTGCCCAGGGAGGTTGTGGATGCCCCGTCCCTGGAGGTGTTCAAAGCCAGATTGGATGGGGCCCTGGGCAGTCTGGTCTAGCATTAGGTGGAATGGTGGTGGCCCTGCATGTGGCAGGGGGGTTGGAGATTCATGATCCTTGAGGTCCCTTCCAACCCTGGCAATTCTGTGATTCTGTGATTCTGTGAAAGGACCTGCCCAGGAGATTCGGGTCCCGGGTGTCAAGTGGCAGGACGGCCGCGCTCACATCCCGGCAGATGTGACCGACAAAACCACCGCCATGTCGCCGCCCACCAGTGAGAAAGAGGCACAGTTCTGTGTGGGTGCAGTGGGCTTTTGGAGAACGCGTGTTCCGAACTGCAGCCTCATTGTCAGCCCCCTTTATCGGGTGACGGGAATGAAGAACGAGTTCACATGGGGCCCTGAGCAGCAGCAGGCTTTTGAGCAGATCAAACAGGAGGCAGCCCGTGCCGTGGCCTTAGGGCCAGCGCGGATGGAACAGGATGTAAAGAGCATCTCTACATGCTGCTGGAGAGAAAGGTCCCACCTGGAGTTTGTGGCAAAGAGCCTCAGAGAGACCCGAGGCCGAGCCCTGGGTTCTGGAGTTGGGCGTACAGGGGGTCAGAAGAGGGCTACACGCCAACCAAAAAGGGGATCTGAGCCGCGTGTGAGGGGTTCTGGCTGCTTCTGAAGTAATGGGCACTGAGACACAGCTCCTTCTGGCACCTCGACTGCCGGTGCTGGACTGGGTGCTTAAAGGAAAGGTTCCCCCACCCATCGTGCTGCTGATGCCACTGGCGTAGATTGGACGGCGTTGGTTGCACAGCGAGCGCGGATGGGGAACCTCAGCCGCCCAGGGATCCTAGAGGTCATCGTGGACTGGCCTGAAGGCAGAAAGTTTGGAACAGCAGCAGAGGTGTGACGAGCTAAAGAGGCCCCAGCCTGCAATGAACCACCAGGAAATGAAAAGACCTCTGCCCTGCTCACCGATGGATCGTGTCGCGTTGTGGGGAGCATTGCAGGTGAAAGCTGCTGTGTGCAGCCCCACACGGCGAGTTGCAGAGGCCACCGAAGGGAAAGGAGAATCAAGGCAATTTGCAGAGGTACAGGCTGTCCAACTGGCCTTGGATGTGGCTGAGCGGGAGAGGTGGGCAATGCTTTATCTTTGCACTGACTGTGGGTGGTGGCAGATGCTTTGTGGGGGTGGTTACAGCAGTGGGAGCAAAACAAGTGGCAAAGAAGGGGTAAACCCGTTTGGGCTGCTGAGCTGTGGAAAGACGCTGCTGCCCGAATAAAGGATGCGGTGTGACGGTGCGCCGTGCAGATGCTCATGTGCCCACGAGTCGGGCTGCTGAGGAACAGCAACATAACCGCCGGGTGGACCGAGCTGCCGGAATTGAGGTGGCTCAGACAGACCTGGACTGGCAGAACAAGGGTGAATTATTTCTGGCTCGGTTTGCCCATGAGACCTCAGGCAGCACGGAAGAGATGCGACATAAAATGGGCTGGAGAGCGAGGGCTGGATTAACTGTGGATGCTATTGCACAGGTTATCCATGCTGTGACACCTGTGCCACAATCAAACAAGCCAAGAGGATGAAAGCTCTGGGGGGAAGGGCGATGGCGAAGGTATGAACGTGGGGAGGCACGGCAGGTTGATTCTGTCGCCTCGCCACGACCCGCAGTGCTGTTATGTGCTCACCATGGCGGAGGCGACCACTGGGTGCCTTGAAACATCTGCAGCACCCCATGCTACCCCCGAAACACCGCATTGGGTCTGGAGAAACAGGTCCTGCGGCGACATGGCAGCCCAGAAAGAACTGAGTCCGATAATGGGGCTCATTTCAGAAATTCCCTTGTAAATACTTGGCCGAAGATCGTGGCACTGAGTGGGTTTACCATATCCCCTCCCGTGCACCAGCCTCTGGTAGAATGGAACGCTACAATGGGTTGTTAAAAGCCGTGCTGAAAGCGATGGGGGGCGGAGCACTGAAGCACTGGGGGAAGCATTTGGCAGAAGCCACTGGTTGGTCAATAGCAGAGGATCCATCAGTCGTGATGGTGCTGCCCAGCCCAGCTCCCTGCGTACCACAGAGGGAGATAAGGCCCCTGTAGTACATGTAAAGAGCATGTTGGGAAAAGCAGTTTGGGCTCTTCCAGCTTCTGGGAAGGGCAAACCTCTTGGTGGAACTGTTTTTGCCCAGGGACCTGGGTCCGCTTGGTGGGTGATGCAGAAAAGTGGGGAGGTTCGGTGTGCACCACAAGGACACGATGCTGGGGGAGTGCAGGCAGGAATCCATGTATGTGTACATAGACGTGTGCGTGTGGTGCACTTTAATCATTTTGTTTGTGTAGGTGTATATGAAGCCTCTGGGGGGAAGGGCGATGGCGAAGGTATAAATATGGGGGTAGGCAGTGAGGTGCCCGGAAGATATCGCGGTGTGCGGGAAGACGGGGTCCCTGTCCCGATAGCCGGCAGCGTTCAGTGCCCAGGTGATACAAGGCCGTTCTTCCCACCAATAAACGCCATTTGCCGCCCACCACATTGGTGTCAGCGAGCCGATGGACCGAGCCACCTGGGGTGGGTCGCCGCGCCGTTCCTGAACCGGGTCACCACGTCTACGATAGGCAACAGATGGGGTGGGGGGGGGATGGGATGGGGTGGGATGGGATGGGGATGGGAAGGGGGGGGGGAAGGAGGTGGGAAGGGGGTGGGATGGAATGGAGATGGGATGGGATGAGGATGGGGTGGGGATGGGGATGGGGATGGGGATGGGGATGGGGATGGGGATGGGGATGGGGATGGGGATGGGGATGGGGATGGGGATGGGAAGGGGGTGGGAAGGGGGTGGGAAGGGGGTGGGATGGAATGGAGATGGGATGGGATGAGGATGGGGTGGGGATGGGGTGGGGATGGGGATGGGGTGGGGATGGGATGGCATTAGGGATAGGTGGGATGGGGATTAAGATGAGAATAGGGATGGGGTGGGGGTGGGGATATGGGGATGGGATGGGATGGAGTGGGATGGGATGGGGATGGGGGTAGGATGGGATGGGGTGGGAATGGGGTGGGGACGGGGATGGAATGGAGATGGAGATGGAGATGGAGATGGAGATGGAGATGGAGATGGAGATGGAGATGGAGATGGAGATGGAGATGGAGATGGAGATGGAGATGGAGATGGAGATGGAGATGGGGTGGGGTGGGATGGGGTGGGGATGGGGTCGGGGTGGGGATGGGGATGGGATGGAATGGAGATGGGATGGGATGGGATGGGGATGGGATGGGGATGTGTGGGAATCAAATGCTGTTTCTGCATTAGAATTGGAGAATATATTCTTTATTTCATGATCTCCGCTGCCACAGCTCTGTTTGGGAGTCTTCCTCCTTACCTTGGGGAAGATCCCTGACAGCTTACATCGCTTCTCCTCGAGACAGACCTGCCCAGGAACGCCCGCTCTGCATGCAGGCGTATGTATCTATGTTTTGTCACACACACATTGCAAGAAGGTCCTGCAGGAGGCCAAACCAGAGAACAGCCCATGGCAAACCTGAGGAAGCACCCGAAGAGGCAGCGGGACGCCTGGCATCATCCCCCCCAGGGCTCCTTGCTCAACGCAGACTTGGAGACAATCGCAGTGCGACGAGGACAGCTGAGGGAACAGGGAACTGCAGGATGGCTGCTGTCTGACAGCAGATAACAGCGAATCCACCAATGCAAACTGATAAGATCCTGAACCTGGAGCAACCGGACAATGGGGAAACAGGGCAGGGGGTGGGAAAAGGGAAAAACGGGGTCTGAAGGCTGGCACCTGGTGTCCGTAGCTGCGCCCCTGCTTGCGGGACGGCCAGCATCGCAACCGCGAATAAAATCTGCTTTATCAGAGATAAACCGTGCTGATAAAAATTATTTGGGTGTTTTCAACAGTGGGATGGGGTGGGATGGGATGGGATGGGGTGGGGTGGGATGGGGATGAAGATGAGAAGGGATGCGATGGGGTGGAATGGGATGGAGATGGGATGGGGATGGGGTTGGAGATGGGGTGGGGATGGGGATGGGATGGGGATGGGGATGGGGTGGGGTGGGGTGGGGTGGAGATGGGGATGGAATGGGGATGGGATGGGGATGAGGATAGGATGGGGTGGGATGAAGATGGAGATGGAGATGGAGATGGAGATGAAGATGGGGATGGGATGGGGTGGGATGGGGATGGGGATGGGGTCGGGGATGGGATGGGGTGGGGTGGGATGGGGACGAAGATGAGAAGGGATGGGATGGGGTGGAATGGGATGGGATGGAGATGGGATGGGGATGGGGTGGAATAGGATGGGATGGGATGGGGCGTGGTGGGATGGGGTGGGATGGAAATGGGATGGGATGGGGATGGGAATGGGGATGAGGATGGGAATGGGGTGGGATGGAGATGGAGATGGAGATGGAGATGAGGATGGGGATGGGGATGGGGTGGAATGGGATGGGATGGGGATGGGGTGGGATGGAATGAGGATGAGGAGGGGGTGAGATGGGGATGGGGATGGGATGGGGTGGGGTGGGATAGGGATGGGGATGGAATGGGGATGGGATGGGGATGGGATGAGGTGGGATGGGATGGGGTGGGGATGAGGATGGGATGGGGTGGGGTGGGATGAAAATGGGGATGGGATGGGATGGGATGGGATGGGGATAGGGTTAGGGTGGGGTGGGGATAGGGTTGGGGTGGGGTGGGGATGGGATGGGATGGGGATGGGGGGGGGAAGATGAAGATGAGAATACAGATGGGCTGGGGTGGGATGGATGGGATGGGGATGGGAATATGGGGATGAAGATGAGAGTAGGGATGTGATGGGGCTGGGATGGGGGTGGGGGTTGGGGTTGGCACGGACCGTGCAGACACCCCTGGGCAGGGAACGCTGCCCAAGCAGGGGGGTGGCGGTACGGATTGCCCAGCAGCGCACCGCCCCCCCCGAGGCTCAGCCCCCCCGTTCCCCCCTCCCCCCCAGTGTCCCCACTGACAGCCCGGGGCTGCCGGGCCCGGCCGCGCTCGGTTTGTTGTGCCCGGTCCCATAGAAACGACCGGCCGGGGAGAGGTGGTGAGGGGGCAGCGCCGGCTCCGTGGGGGGGGAGGGGTCCCGACCCGGCGGTGGGGCTGCAGCCACGGGGGGCGATGGGGGGGGGAGGGGAGCCGCCAATATGGGGGTCCGGGGAGCCGCGTGGGGGGCGCCGGGTGCTGGGGGAGGGGTGGGAGGGGGGGGGGCGAGCGCACGGAGCGCTGGAGCTGCGGGGTTCCATCCCGGGGGGAGCTGAAACTTCGGGGTGCCGGGTGATGCGGGGCGCGCCGGGGGGCGTCGGGGTTCCCCGGCATTTCCGGGGGGCGCGGAGCCTTTAATTCCCCCCACGGCACCGCCTCCCATCGGTCCTACGGGGGGGGGGAGGGGAGTTGGGGGAAGTGGGGAGGGGTCGACGGGGCAACGCCGAACCCCAGAACCCCCCCCCCCCCAAACACACGGACCGCATTGTGACCCCACCCGCGGCGCCGTGGGGCAGCAGCAGCGCCCGCTGACCCCCCCCCGCGATGCCCACCTGGGTGGGCACCTGGCGGCCCCACCGCCCCCGAGCTCCGATCGCCGCCCTCTACGGCGGCCCCGGGCCCAAATACGGACTCCCAACCAACGTCGGTGAGCGGGGGTCGTGAGGAGGGGGGCTGGGGGGTGGGCTTGGGGTGGGGGTCCAGCACGCTCTGACCCCCCCCTGCCCCGCAGGGTTTCGCCTCCACGACCCCTCCCGGCACCGCGCACCCGCTTACAGCTTCGGGATGCGCACGGAGGGGCCTCGAACCGACGGTTCACCGGGCCCGGCTTACCTGGTGCCCCCCGGGACCACCGCCCACGGCCCGGCCCGCAGCCCCGCCTTCTCCATCTACAGCCGGCCTCGGGATCTGGAACCATTCCGCACCCCCGCGCCAGGTAACGGATGGGGTGGGATGGTGAGGGGGGGGGGTCGTCCGTGTTGGGGGGGGGGGATTGGGGGAGGTTGGGGGTCTCACGTCGGGGGTCGCCGCCCCGTAGGTCGCTACTTCCCGGAGAAAGCTGAGCGCTTCGCTTACCCGACGGCGCCCGCCTGCTCGATGCGAGCCCGCACCGCGGAGAGACGCCGCGACCACACGCCGGGTAGGGGAATTGGGGGGGGGGATTCTCTATCCGTGACCGCAGGACGCCCCCCCTCCTTCCCCCCCTCACCCCCCCAAAGCCGGCAGCGTCAGGACGAGCGGCAACGGCACCGAGCGGAGCCCAACCGGCACCAGTTTGAGCCCCGGCCCCGGGCGGAGACCCCAGACCCAGCAATAGACCCCCCCCCCCCCCACCTCTGTCCTCAACCCGAGCCGCCGGGATGTGAAATCAGCCCTCAGTCCGCCAACTGAGAGCTTCGTCTGCGAGCTGAGCCCCCAGCCCTGAAAAAACCCGACCCCCAACTGAGCCCCCAGCCCTGAAAAAACCCGACCCCCAACTGAGCCCCCAGCCCTGAAAAAAACCCGACCCCCTATTGAGCCCCCAGCCCCAATCCCAGCCCCAATTCTCCCCAATGAGCCCCCATCCCAAACCCAATCCCAAATCCCCCTACTGAGCCCCCACCCCAAACCCAGCCCCAAATCTCCCCTATGAGCCCCCACCCACATCCTAGCCCCAAATCTCCACCATGACCCCCCACCCCAATCTGAACCCCAAATCCCCCCTATTGAGCCCCCATCTCAATCCCAGCCCCAATCTGAACCCCAAATCTCTCCTGAGCCTCCATCCCAGCCCCAAATCTCCCCTATTGAGCCCCCACCCCAATCCCTGCCCCAAAGCTCCACTGTGAGCACCCACCCCAATCCCAGCCCCAATCTTAAACCCAAATCTCCCTCATAAGCCCCCACCTCAATCTGAATCCCAAATCTCCCTCATAAGCCCCCATCCCAGCCCCAAATCTCCCTCATAAGCCCCCACCCCAATCTGAACCCCAAATCTCCCCTATTGAGCCCCCACCCCAATCTCAGCCCCATTCTTAACCCCAAATCTCCCTCATAAGCCCCCACCCCAATCTGAACCCCAAATCCCCCTATGAGCCCCCACCCCAATCTGCACCCCAAGTCCCCCCTATGTGCCCCCACCCAATCCCAGCCCCAATCTGCACCCCAAATCCCCCCTACGCCCCCCACCCCAATCCCACCCCCCATACCTGATCGCCCCTCACCCCTCACTGAAGGCTCCATTCCCAAACCCGCCCCCCATCCCCATCCCAAACCCACCCTCCCCACCTCCCCTGGTGGTTGCAGCCCCCCACCTCACCCCCCCCGCGCCCCCCACCCCCCTTTCCCCCCCCCAGGTCCCGCTGCGTACCACCTGCCCCCCATGCTGGGACCCCGCATCGTCACCAAGACCTCCGCCCCCAATTACTCCATGCCGGGACGCAGCAACGTGGGCGCCTTCTACCAGGACCTGTGCAAGGTGGGGGGGGGGCTGCGGGCTGGGGGTCTCCAGGGGGGCTGGGGGATGAGGGTCTCAGGGGGGCTGCGGGATGGAGGTCTCCAAAGGGGCTGGGGGTCTCCGTGGGGGCTGTGGGAATCCATAGGGCTGGGGGTCTCCAAAGGTGCTGTGGGTCTGCATAGTGGCTGGGGGGTCTCCTTAGGGGCTGGGGGTCTCTGTGGGGGGTGGGGGTCTCCGTGGGGATTGGGGGTCTCCATGGGGGCTGTGAGCTGGGGGTCTCATTGGGGACTGGGGGTCTCCAAAGGGGCTGGGGGTCTCCATGGGGGCTGTGGCTTGGGGGTCTCCATAGGGGCTGGGTGTCTCCATGGGGGCTGTGGACTGGGGGTCTCCATAGTGGTTGGGGGTCTCCAAAGGGGCCGGGGGTCTGTATAGTGGCTAGGGGTCTCCATGGGGGCTGCAGGATGGGGGTCTCTATGGGGGCTGAGGGTTCTCCATGGGGGCTGCAGAATGGCAGTCTCCAAAGGGGCTGGGGGTCTCCATAGTGACCGGGGGTCTCCATAGTGACTGGGGGTCTCCATAGGGGCTGTGGGCTGGGGGTCTCCATAGTGGCTGGGAGTCTCCAAAGGGGCTGGGGGTCTCCATGGGGGCTGTGGCTTGGGGGTCTCCATAGGGGCTGGGGGTCTCGATGGGGGCTGCAGGATGGGGGTCTCCATGGGGGCTGGGGGTCTCCATGGGGGCTGCAGGATGGGGGTCTCTATGGGGGCTGGGGATCTCCATAGTGGCTGGGGGTCTCCATAGGGCTAGGGGTCTCCAAAGGGGCTGGGGGTCTCCATGGGTGCTGTGGGTCTGCATAGTGACTGGGGGGTCTCCTTAGGGGCTGGGGGTCTCTGTGGGGGCTGGGGGTCTCCATGGGGGTTGGGGGTCTCCATAGGGGCTGTGGGCTGGGGGTCTCTGTGGGGAGTGGGGGTCTCCATGGGGGCTGCAGGATGGGGGTCTCTGTGGGGGTGGGGGTCTCCCTGGGGGCTGTAGGCTGGGGGTCTCCATGGGGGCTGGGGGTCTCCGTGGGGGCTGGGGGTCTCCAAAGGTGCTGTGGGTCTGCATAGTGGCTGGGGGTCTCCATAGGGGCTTGGGGTCTCCTTGGGGGCTGCAGAATGGGAGTCTCCAAAGGGGCTGGGGGTCTCCATGGGGGCTGAGGGTCTCTGTGGGAGCTGGGGGTCTCCTTGGGGGCTGGGGGTCCCATAGGGCTGGGGGTCCCATAGGGCTGGGGGTCTCCATAGGGGGTGGGGGTCTCCGTGGGGGCTGGGGGTCTCCATAGGGGGTGGGGGTCTCCGTGGGGGCTGCCTATGGGTGGAGGTTGAGGGAGTCTATGGGGTGGGCGGGCTTTGGGGCTACTGTGGGGGGGCTTTGGGGGGTCCTATGGGGTGGAATGGGTTTGGGGTTACTATGGGGGCTTTAGGGTTGGGGGGCCTAGGGGTTGGGGGGGCTTTGGGGTTCCTACGGGGGGGGCTTGGGGGGGTCCATGGATTGGGGGGGTTTTGGGGTTCCTATGGGGGGATTTGGGAGGGTCCTATGGGGTGGGGGTCTTTGGGGGTCTGTGGGGGGGCTTTGGAGGTCTGTGGGGGGGGTTGGTGGGTCCTATGGGTCGGGGGGGCTTTGGGGGTCTGTGGGGGAGTTGGGGGCTCCAATGGGTGGGGGGGCTTTGGGGGTTCTATGGGGGAAATTGGGGGGTCCTATGGGTTGGGGTCCTATAGGGTTGTTAGGGGGCTCTTATGGGGTGGGGGGGCTTTGGGGGTCCTATGGGGGTTTTAGGGGGGGGTCTAAGAATTGGGGGGGCTTTGGGAGCTCTATAGGGAGCTTAGGAGGGGGTCTATAGGGTTGGGGGGGTTACTAAGGGGGTGGTGGGTCATATGGGGTGGGGGGGGCTTTGGGGTTCCTATGGGGGAGGCTGGGGGGTCCTATGGGGTGGGGGGGCCTTGGGGGTCTGTGGGGAGGTTAGTGGGTCATATGGGTTGGGGGGGCTTTGGGGGTCTATGGGGGGGGTTGGGGGTCCTATGGGGTCGGGGGGCCTTGGGGGTCTGTGGGGGGGCTTTGGGGTCTGTGGGGGGGGGGTTGGGGGGTCCTATGAGTCGGGGGGGCTTTGGGAGTCTATGGGGGGTTGGGGGGGTCTTTGGGGAGTCTGTGGGGGGGGGGTGGGTCATATGGGTCGGGGGGGCTTTGGGGGTCCTATGGGGGGGTTGGTGGCTCCTATGGGGTCGGGGGGCCTTGGGGGTCTGTTGGGGGGCTTTGGGGGTCTGTGGGGTGGGGTGTCCTATGGGGTGGGGAGGCTTTGGGGGTCTATGGGGGGGCTTTGGGGGTCTGTGGGGGGGGTTGGTGGCTCCTATGGGGTGGAGGGACTTTGGAGTCTATGGGGGCGGTTTTGGGGGGTCCTTGGGGGTCTGTGGGGGGGCTTTAGGGTCTGTGGGGGGCGGTTGGGGGGTCCTATGGGTCGGGGGGGCTTTGGGAGTCTATGGGGGAGGTTGGTGGGTCCTATGGGGTCGGGGGGGCTTTCGGGGTCTATGGGGGGGGACTGGTGGGTCATATGGGTAGGGGGGGCTTTGGGGGTCCTGTGGGGGCGACTGGGGGCTCCTATGGGGTAGGGGGGCTTTGGGGGTCTGTGGGGGGTGTTGGAGGCTCCTATGGGGTCGGGGGGCTTTGGGGGTCTGTGGGTGCGGTTGGGGGCTCCTATGGGGTAGGGGAGCTTTGGGGGTCTGTGGGGGGTGTTGGTGAGTCATATGGAGTCAGGGGGGCCTTGGGGGTCTGTGGGCGGGCTTTGGGGTCTGTAGGGGGGGTTGGGGGGTCCTATGGGTCGGGGGGGCTTTGGGGGTCTTTGGGGGTGGTTGGAGGCTCCTATGGGGTAGGGGGGCTTTGGGGGTCCTATGGGGGAGTTGGGGGCTCCTATGGGGTGGGGGGACTTTGGGGGTCTATGGGGGGGTTCGGGGGGTATTTGGGGAATCTGTGGGGGGGGTTGGTGGGTCATATGGGTCGGGGGGTCTTTGGGGGTCTGTGGGGGGGCTTTGGGGGTCTGTGGGGGGGTGCTTGTTGGTTCCTATGGGTCGGGACTTTAAGGTTACTCTGGGAGGGTCTCCCTTGGGGTCGAGGGTCTCCATTGGGGCCGAGGGTCTCCATTGGGGCCGAGGGTCTCCACGGCGCCCCCCATCGCCCCCCCTCCCCGCAGACCCCCGGGCCGTGCAATTACCGCGTGGTCGGACCCGACGCCTACAAACGCCGAGCTCCGCATTACAGCATGCAGCCCCGCCCCGCCCCCCCCCGCGTCCCGAGCACCCCGGGACCCGGGCAGTACAGCCCCCAAACGGGGCGACCCCAAGGCCGGACTTTTGGGATCCGTCACTCGGAATTCCTCACCCCACTGATCGTGGATGTGCCCCCATAGGGGGCTGCCAACAACGCGTGGCTGCCCGCAACGCGGCTCCGCCGAGCGTCTGTCCGTGGGGGGTGGGGGGGCTGTGGGGTCCTGTGGGGGTCCTATGGGGTGGGGGGCCTTTGGGGTGGGTGGGCTTTGGGGGTCCTGTGGGGGTCCTATAGGGTGGGGGGCCTTTGGGGTGGGTGGGCTCTGGGGGTCCTGTGGGGGTCCGAGGGGGGGGGGGACTTTGGGGTCCTGTGGGGGTCCTATGGGGTGGGGGGGCTTTGGGGGTCCTATAGGGGGTGGTGGGTCCTATGGGGTGGGGGGGGCTTTGGGGATGCTATGGGGGTCCTATGGGGTGGGGGGGCTTTGTGGTGGGGGGGCTTTGGGGGTGCTATGGGGGGTGGTGGGTCCTATGGGGGTCTTTTGGGGGATTTAGGGGGAACTATGGGGTGGGGGGCTTTGGGGTGGGGGGCCTTTGGGGGTCCTATGGGGTGGGGGGACTTTGGGAGCCCTATAGGGGGTGGTGGGTCCTATGGGGTGGGGGGGCTTTGGGGTTACTAAGGGGGGTGGTGGGACATATGGGTTGGGGGGCTTTGGGAGTCCTATGAGGGTCCTATGGGGTGGGGGGGCTTTGGGGTGGTGGGTCCTATGGGGGTCCTATGGGGGGATTTAAGGGGAACTATGGGGTGGGGGGGCATTGGTGGTCCTATGGGGGGTGGTGGGTCCTATGGGGGGGGGGGCTTGGGGGTGAGGGGGCTTTGAGGGTCCTGTGGGGCTCCTATGGGGTGGGGGGGCTTCGGGGGTCCTCTAGGTGTGTTAGGGGGCATCTATGGATTGGGGGGGCTTTGGGGTTACTTTGGGGGTCCTATGGGTTGGTGGGGGGGAGGTGGGGGCGGAGGAGCATCGGGTGCGTCGCATGTAGGGCTGCCCCCCCCACCTCCCTCCCCCGCTCATGGGGTCGCAGCCCGACTCGTCCCATCCCCCTCTTCCCCCCCCCCAACTCGTTGGACCCCCCCCCAGTTGCACTCCGCTCCCTGCAGGATGAGCAGCGCGACCCCCCCCACCCTGTGTCCCCATATGGCCCCTATATGGCCCCTATAGGGCTCCAATATGGCCCTGCTACGGCCACCATATGGCTCCTAAATGGTCCCTATAGGGCTCCAATATGGCACTCATACAGCCCCTAAATGGCCCCCATATGGCCCCTAAATGGCCCCCATATGGCTCCAATACGGGTCCTATATAGCCCCCATATGGCCCCTCTATGGCCCCCATATGGCCCCTATATGGCCCTCATATGGCCCCTAAATGGCTCCTATAGGGCTCCAATATGGCACTCATATAGCCCCTAAATGGCCCCCATGTGGTCCCCATATAGCCCCCATATGACCCCTATATGGCCCATACATGGCCCCTTATATGGCCCCTATATGGCCCCCATGTGCCCCCTGTATGTCTCCCATATGGCCCCTATATGGCCCCTAAATGGTCCCTATACGGCACCTATACGGCCCCCATATGGCCCCATACGGTCCCATATGCCCCTCAAATGGCCCCCATATGGCCCCTATATGGTCCCATATGGCCCCCATACAGCCCCTAAATGGCCCCTATATGTGTCCCATATAGCCCCTACATGACCTCTATATGGCCCCTAAATGGCCCCTATACGGCACCTATACGGTCCCATATGGCCCCTATCCGGCCCTATATGGCCCCCATGTGGTCCTTATATGGCCCCTAAACGGTCCCTATACAGCTCCTATACAGCCCCCTTACAGCCTCTATATGGCCCCTATACAGTCCCATATGCCACCTATATGGCCCCCATACAGCCTCTATATGGCCCCTATATGGCCCCCATATGACTCCTATATGGCCCATACATGGCCCCTATATGGCCCCTATATGGCCCCTAAATGGTCCCTATACGGCACCTATATGGCCCCTAAATGGTCCCTATATGGCCCCTATATGGCCCCTATATGGCCCCTATATGGCCCCTAAATGGTCCCTATATGGCTCCTATATGGCCCCTAAATGGTCCCCATACAGCACCTATACTGTCCCATATGGCCCCTATAGGGTCCTATATGGCCCCCATGTGGTCCCTGTATGGCCCCTATATGGCCCCCATAAGTCCCCATATGATTCCTATACAGCCCCCATATGGCCGCCATATGGCCCCCATCTCCCCACCATCCCTAATGCCCCCCCCGCGGCCCTTTGTCCCCCCCCTTCCCCCCCATTCCCCTTCACA
Source organism: Phasianus colchicus (assembly GCF_987193195.1). Taxonomy (NCBI): domain Eukaryota; kingdom Metazoa; phylum Chordata; class Aves; order Galliformes; family Phasianidae; genus Phasianus; species Phasianus colchicus. The sequence goes on from NC_143436.1 coordinate 753,652, forward strand.
CCCCGCCCCCAGCGCCTCCTGTGCCCCCATTGCCCCCCCCCGCCCCACGGTCACCCCTCCCCCCCACGGGGCGGGGGAGGGGCGGGGACGGACACGGGGGGGGGGACGCGGGGGGGGGGGAACAATGTGGGGGGGAACATGGAAGGGACACGGGGGGGGACACGGGGAGGATATGAGGGGGAGAAATGAGGAGGGGACAATGAGGGGGGGGCACGGGGGGGGACAATGGATGGGGGACACGGGGGGGGGAAACGGGGAGGGGACAATGAGGGAGGAACACGGGGGGGGTACGGGGGGGGACACGGGGGGGGACAATGGGTGGGGGGCACGGTGGGGGGCACGGGGGGGTGGGACACGGGGAGCAGACACGGGGGGGGTGACACTGGGGGGGGGGGACACGGTGGGGGCCACGGGGAGGGGACCGGGCGGGGGCACGGGGGGGGAGCACGGGGAAGGGATACGGGGGTGTGACACGGGGGGGGGACACGGAGGAGACAATGGGGGGGGACAGGGGGAGGGGACACGGGGGGGGGACACACGGGGAAGGGACCGGGGGGGGCATGGGAAGGGGAGACGGGGGTGTGACACGGGGGGAGGGTACGGGGGGGGGTATGTGGGGGGGTACGGGGGGGTCACGGGGGGGGACACACGGGGAAGCGACCGGGGGCGGGCACGGGGATGGGGCACAGGAAGGGGACACGGGGGGGGACACGAGGGGGACACACGGGGAGGGGATGGGGGTGTGACACGGGGGGGGGACAATGGGTGGGGGACACGCGGGGGGGACACGGGGGGAAAGACAATGGGTGGGGGGATACGGGTGGGGGGTCACGGGGTGGGGGGTCACGGGGTGGGGACACGGGGGTGTGACACGGGGTGGGGACAAGGCGGGGTGACACGGGTGGGGACAGGGGGGGACACAGGGAGGGACAAGGGGAGGGGACACGGGGGGGAGGGGGGGCACACGGGGAAGGGACGGGGGGGGCACGGGGAGGAGAGACGGGGGTGTGACACGGGGGTGTGACACGGGGGTGTGACACGGGGGTGTGACACGGGGCGGCACACGGGGGGGGACACGGGGGGTGAACACACGGGGGGGGACAATGGGTGGGGGACACGGGAGGGCACACGGGGAGGGAACACGGGGGGTAGGGGGCACCTGGGGTCACCAGGAGGGGCTGCGACAACGCCGGGCACCGGGGGCGGGGGCCGGGAAGGAGCCGGGGGGGGGCGGGGGGGGGCAGCCCTAACCCCGCCACCTCCGCTCCCTGCCCCGGGGACAGAGTCCAGGGAACGGCGCGGTCCCGTGCGCGGCTCCGGGGGGGGGCTGGGGGGGGGAAACGGGGACGACGCGTGGAGGTGCGGGATGGACGGAGCGGCGGCGATGCCGGAGCTGATCCGCAAAAAGCGGGACGGGGAGCGGCTGCGGGACGACGAGATCCGCGCCTTCGTGCGCGCCGTCAGCGAGGGAAGCGCGCAGCACGGCCAGATCGGTGCGGATTTGGGGAGGGGGCGCGGGGGGGGCGCGGGGGAGGGGGAATGCGGGGATGGAGCGGTGCGAGGGGAGGTGGGGGGGCATGGATGGGGACGGGGTGGGGGGAAAGAGGGGGGCACAGAGTGGGGATGGGGGTGGGAGATATGGGGGGGCACGGGGTGGGGATGGGGATGGGGGCATGGGGGGGCACGGGGTGGGGGTGGGGGGCATGGGGGGACACAGTGAGGGGGTGGGGGATATGGGGGGCACAGCGTGGGGATGGGGATGGGGGGTATGGGGGGCACAGGGTGGGGGTGGGGGTATGGGGGGGCACAGCGTGGAGATAGGGGACATGGGGGGCACAGCATGGGGCTGGGGATGGGGACATGGGGGGCACAGAGTGGGGATGGGAGACATGGGGGTCCAGCATGGGGGGGGATGGGGACATGGGGTACACAGCATGGGGATGGGGCACATGGGGGGGGACTCAACGTGGGGATGGGGGACATGAAAGACATGGGGGGCACAGCGTGGGGATGGGGATGGGGGGTATGGGGGGCCACAGCATTGGGATGGGGGACATGGGGGGACATAGTTTGGGGATGGGGGTGGGGGATATGGGGGGGCACAGCGAGGGGATGGGGGGCATGGGGGGGTACTCAATGTTGGGATGGGATGGGGGACATGAAGGACATGGGGGGGCACAGCGTAGGGATGGGGGATGTAGGGGACATGGGGGTACACAGTGTGGGGATGGGGGACATGGGGGGACAGCATATAGCTGGGGATATGGGGGGGCACAGCGTGGGGATGGGGGGCAAGGGGGGGCATAGTTTGGGGATGGGGGTGGGGGACATGGGGGGCACAGCATTGGGATGGGGATATGGGGGGGCACAGAATGGGGATGGAGGGCATGAGGGTACAACGTGGGAAGGGGGATGGGGGGATATGGGAGGGCACAGCGAAGGGATGGGGGGCATGGGGGTACAGCGTGGGGCTAGGGATATGGGGGGGCACAGCATGGGGATGGGGGGCATGTGGGGACACAGTGTGGGGATGGGGGATATGGGAGGAAACTGTGTGGGGAGGGGTGACATGGGGAACACAGCATGGGGATGGGGAACATGGGGGGGTACTCAACGTGGGGATGGGATGGGGGACACGAAGGACATGGGGGGGGACAACGTGGGGATGGGGGTGGGAGACATGGGGGGGCACAGCGTGGGGATGGGGGATATGGGGAGACATAGTTTGGGGATGGGGGTGGGGGATATGGGGGTACACAGTGTGGGGATGGGGGGCATGGGGGTACAGCATAGGGCTGGGGATATGGGGGGGCACAGCGTGGGGATGGGGGGCACGGGGGACACAGTGTGGAGATGGGGGATATGGGGGGGCACAGCGTGGGGATGGGAGATGTGGGGGGAAATTGTGTGGGGAGGGGGGACATGGGGGGCACAGTGTGGGGATGGGGGTGGGGGATATGGAGGGACACAGTGTGAGGATGGGGGGTGTGTGGGTACAGCATAGGTCTGGGGATATGGGGGGGCACAGAATGGGGATGGGGGGCATGGGAGACACAGCATGGGGGTGGAGATGGGGTCATGGGGGTACAATGTGGGGAGGGGGGTGGGGGGCATGAGGGACACAGCGTAGGGATGGGGATGGGGGATATGGGGGGGCACAGCGTGGGGATGGGGGACATGGGGGTACAACATAGGGCTGGGGATATGGGGGGACACAGCTTGGGGATGGGGGGCACTGGGGGGGCATAGTGTGGGGATGGGGGATATTGGGGGGCACAGCGAGGGGATGTTGGGCATGGGGGGGTACTCAATGTTGGGATGGGATGGGGGACATGAAGGACATGAGGGGGGCACAGCGTAGGGATGGGGGTGGGGGATGTGGGGTGGCACAGCGTGGAGATGGGGGTGGGGGATATGGGGGTACAGCATAGGGCTGGGGATATGGGGATGGGGGGATATGGGGGGGCACAGCGTGGGGATGGGGGACATGGGGGGCACAGCATTGGGATGGGGATATGGGGGGGCACAGAATGGGGATGGGGGGCATGAGGGTACAACGTGGGGAGGGGGATGGGGGATATGGGGGGGCACAGCGAGGGGATGGGGGCACGGGGGGGGCACAGCATCGGGATGCGGCCGTGGGCGGACCCGCAGGGAGCACGGCGGTGACCCGACGCCGAGGACGCAGCGGTCGGGGGCGGCTGGGGGGCACGGCGGGGGGGCGGGGGGGGCACGGGGCCGCGGCCGGAGCCGAACGGGGCGCGATGGCGCGGGGTGCCGGCAGGCGCCATGCTGATGGCCGTGCGGCTGCGGGGCATGGAGCGCGCCGAGACGCTGGCGCTCAGCCGCGCCATGGCCGCGTCCGGGCGGGCGCTGGAATGGCCGCACGGCTGGCGCCGCGTCCTGGTGGACAAACACTCCACCGGCGGCGTGGGAGACAAAGTCAGCATCGTGCTGGCCCCGGCCGTGGCTGCGTGCGGATGTAAGGTGGGGCGGGGGGGTGGGGAGGGGGGGGGGGGGATGTGGGTGGGATGGGATGGGGTGGGGTGGGGTGGAGATGGGGTTCGGATGGGATGGGGATAAGGATGGGGATGGAATGGGATGTGGTGGGGTGGGGTGGGGTTGGGATGGGGATGGGGATGGGGTGGGATGGGGTGGGGATGGGGATGGGGATGGAGATGGGATGGGGTGGGGTGGGATGAGATGGGGATGTGGGTGGGATGGGATGGGGTTGGGTGGGGATGGGGTTCGGATGGGATGGGATGGATGGAATGGGATGGGGATAAGGATGGGGACGGGATGGGGGTTGGATGGGATGGGATGAGATGGGGGTGGGAAGGGAGGGGATGGGATGGAATGCTGTTCAGATGGGATGGGATGGGATGGGATGGGATGGGATGGGATGGGATGGGATGGGATGGGATGGGATGGGATGGGGTGGAGATCGGGTTCGGATGGGATGGGGATAAGGATGGCGATGGGATGGGATAGGATGGGGATGGGGATGGAGACAGGAATGGGGTGGGATGGGATGGAATGCAGTGGAGATGGGGTGGGATGGGGTGGGATGGGATGGGATGGGGATGGGGATGGGGATGGAGATTGGGTTGGGATGGGGATTGGATGGGATGGGATGGGATGGGATGGGGGTGGGATGGAGGTGTGGGTGGGGTTGGAGATGGGGTGGGGATGGGATGGGGGTGGGGTGGGATGGGGGGGCATGGGACGGAGCAGCCGCAGAGGGTCCCGTGGTGCCACCCCTGCCCGCCCACAGGTGCCCATGATCAGCGGGCGCGGGCTGGGGCACACCGGGGGGACGCTGGACAAAATGGAGGCCATCCCGGGGTTCTGCGTCACACAGAGCCCTGAGCAGGTGGGCAGGACTGCGGGGGGGGGGGGTGGGATGACAGTGGGACGAGGGGTGTGGGGGGATGTGGGATGCAGAGGTGATATGGGATGTGGAAGTGATATGGGATGCGGAGGCAATATGGGATGTGGAAGCAATATGGGATGACGAGGTGATATGGGATGCAGAAGGGATTTGGGATAGAGGCGATAGGGGATGAGGAGGCGATAGGGGATGAGGAGGCGGTATGGGATGAGGAGGCAATAGGGGATGTGGAGGCGATACAGGATGTGGAGGCGATATGGGATACGGAAGCGATTTAGGATACAGACGCAATTTGGGATGTGGAGGTGATATGGGATGAGGAGACGATATGCGATGCGGAGGCGATATGGGATGCGGAGGCAATATGGGATGCAGAGGTGATTTAGGATACAGAGGCAATTTGGGATGAGCAGGCGATATGGGATATGGAAGCAATTTGGGATACAGAGGCGATATGGGATGTGGAGGCAATACGGGATGCGGAAGTGATATGGGATACAGAGGCAATTTGGGATGAGGAGGTGATATGGGATGAGGAGACAATATGGGGTGCGGAGGCGATATGGGATGACGAGGCGATATGGGATACAGATGCGATATGGGATGTGGAGGCGATATGGGATGCTGATGCAATATAAGATACAGAGGTGATATGGGATGAGGAGGCGATACGGGATGCAGAAGCGATATGGGATGAGGTGGTGATACGGAATGCAGAGGCAATATGGGATGAGGAGGAGATATGGGATGCAGAGGCAATATGGGATATGGAGGTGATATGGGATGCAGAAGTGATTTGGGATACGGAGGTGATATGGGATGAGGTGGTGATACAGGATGTGGAGGCGATACGGGATGTGGATGTGATACGGGATGAGGAGGCGATATGGGATGAGGAGGCGATACGGGATGAGGAGGCGATACGGGATGCAGAGGCGATACGGGATGAGGAGGCGATATGGGATGAGGAGGCGATACGGGATGAGGAGGCGATATGGGATGAGGAGGCGATACGGGATGAGGAGGCGATACGGGATGCGGAGGCGATATGGGATGAGGAGGTGATATGGAATGCAGAGGCGATACGGGATGCAGAGGCGATACGGGATGAGGAGGCGATACGGGATGCGGAGGCGATACGGGATGCGGAGGCGATACGGGATGCAGAGGCGATACGGGATGCGATCCGGGACCCGTCGCGCTCACGGCCGGCCCTGCAGATGCGCCGCATCGTGGAGCGCGCGGGCTGCTGCATCGTGGGGCAGAGCGCGGAGCTGGTGCCGGCCGACCGCGTGCTGTACGGCCTGCGGGACGTCACCGCCACCATCGACAGCGTCCCCCTCATCACCGGTACGGCCGCGGGCTGCGGGATGGGGGTCCGACCCCCCACCCACCCCAAGCGGGGTCCCAGGGGCCGGCCGGGAGCTGCCCTTCTGCGGGCTGCGGGATGGGGGTCAGACCCCCCCTCAACCCCCAAGTGGGGTCCCAGGGGCCAGCCGGGACCCACAGATCTGCCCATCTACGGGCTGCAGGATGGGGGTCGGACCCCCCACCCACCCCAAGTGGGGTCCCAGGGGCCGGCTGGGACCCACAGAGCTGCCCATCCACGGGATGCAGGATGGGGGTCGGGCCCCCCCTCACCCCCCAAGTGGGGTCCCAGGGGCCGGCCAGGACCCATGGATCTGCCCGTCTGCGGGCTGTGGGATGGGGGTCGGACCCCCCCTCGCCCCCCCAGTGGGGTCCCAGGGGCCGGCCGGGACCCACAGATCTGCCCATCCACGGACTGCAGGATGGGGGTCGGACCCCCCACCCACCCCCAAGTGGGGTCCCAGGGGCCAGCCGGGAGCTGCCCGTCTGCGGGCTGCGGGCTGGGGGTCCGACCGCCCCTCGACCCCCAAGTGGTGTCCCAGGCCGGGCTGGACCCACGGAGCTGCCCGTCCTCAGCTTCCATCCTCAGCAAGAAGGCGGCAGAGCGGATCTCGGCGCTGGTGTTGGACGTGAAGTTCGGCAGCGCGGCTCTGTGCCCGACCCTGGACGGAGCCAGGGAGTTGGCGCGCAGCCTGGTGAGACCCCCCGGGACCCCCGACCCCCGCGCTCGGAAGTCGGGGAGGTCGAGCGGGGCCGCATCCTGACCGCTGCGCGACGCAGGTGGAGGTGGGGGAGGAGATGGGCATCCGCACGGCCGCCGTGCTGAGCCGCATGGATGAACCGCTGGGGCGCTGCGTCGGAGCCGGGCTGGAGGTGCTGGAGGCGCTGCAGTGCATGGAGGGGCGGGGGGCCAAGGATCTGAGGGAGCTGGTGACGGCGCTGGGTGAGCGGGCGGGGGGGGGCGGGGGGGGGGGGGACTGGGGTGGAGTGGGGTGGGGATTGGGATGGGGATGGGGGTGGGATGGGATGGGATGGGGATGGGGATGGGGAGAGATGGGATGGGGAGGCATGGGATGGGATGGGATGGGATGGGATGGGATGGGATGGGATGGGATGGGATGGGATGGGATGGGATGGGATGGGATGGGATGGGATGGAGGTGGGATGGGATGGGATGGAGGTGGGATGGGATGGGATGGGATGGGATGGGATGGGATGGGATGGGATGGGATGGGAAGGGGGTCAGAGTGGGGGTGGGGATTGGGATGGGATGGGGATGCGTATGAGATGGGATGAGATGGGATGAGATGGGGTGGGGATGGGGTGGGAGGGGATGGGATGGGGATGGAATGGGGATGGGATGAAGGTGGAGTGGGGTGGGACAAGTGTTGGGGTTGTGGATGGGATAGGATGCAATGGGATGGGATGGGATGGGATGGGATGGGATGGGATGGGATGGGCATGGGATGAGATGGGAGAGGATGGAATGGGAGAGGATGGAATGGGGATGGGGGTGGGGGTGGGGATGGGATGGGGGTGCAGATGGGGTGGGGTGGGAAAAGGGTTGGGGTTGTGGATGGGATGGGATGTGATGGGATGGGATGTGATGGGATGAAGGTGAGGATGGGGTGGGGGTGAAGGATGGGGGCCGGGATGCACTGGGGATGGGGTGGATCTGGCGATGCCCGTGGTCGCCCCCAAGCCCCCTGATCCCACACCCCCTTTCTCAGCCCAGCCCCGCACGGTCCTTCCTCCCATCCCGCCCACTCCCCACCCCCTCACCCCCATCCCCCGCTGGATGCTCTCAGCCCCCGGCCCCTCCGATGCCCCTCATGTCCCCGGACGGCTTGGGACCCCAGGGTTCCCCCAGCCCTGCTTCCCCCACCCCTCACCGGGGTCCCACACTGCGCCCTGCAGGGGGGCTGCTGCTGTGGCAGTGCGGGATGGCGGCGACCCCGGAGCAGGGCGAGCAGCGGCTGGGGCGGGCGTTGGACGACGGCTCGGCTCTGGGCAGGTTCGAGGCCATGCTGGAGGCTCAGGGGGTTTCCCCGGACACCGCCCGGCTGTTGTGCGCCGGGACCGAGCCGCAGCGCCGCCGGGTCCTGGGGGAGGCGAGAAACTGCGAGGAGCTGCGGGCGCCTCGCGGAGGTGAGCGGGGAGGGAGCTCCGCCTTCACCCCACCCCATCCCCACCCCATCCCTCCCATCCCATCCCTTCCCATCCCCATCCCATCCCACCGCATCCCCATCCCATCCCACCCCATCCCCACCCCATTCCCATCCCCATCCCATCCTATCCCCATCCCATCCCACCCCATCCCACCCCCATCCCACCCACTTCCTATCACATCCCATCCCATCCCCACTCCCACTCCATCTCCATCCCATCCCATCCCCATCGTCATCCCCATCCCCACTCCATCCCCATCCCCACTGCATCCCATCCCATCCCATCCCACCCCCATCCCACCCCCATCCCCACCCCATCCCATCCCCATCCTCATCCCACCCCACCCCATCCCCATCCCCATCTCCATCCCCACTCCATCCCATCCCATCCCCATCCCCACCCCCATCTCCATCCCCATCCCATCCCATCCCATCCCATCCCATCCCCATCCCACCCCATCCCATCCCATCCCATCCCCACTCCATCCCACCCCACCCCACCCCACCCCATCCCATCCCATCCCATCCCATCCCATCCCATCCCATCCCATCCCATCCCATCCCACCCCATCCCATCCCCACTCCATCCCATCCTATCCCCACTCTATCCCATCCCATCCCATCCCCATCCCATCCCCATCCCATCCCATCCCATCCCACCCCATCCCATCCCCATCCCATCCCATCCCATCCCACCCCATCCCATCCCCACTCCATCCCATCCTATCCCCACTCCATCCCATCCCATCCCATCCCATCCCATCCCATCCCATCCCCATCCTTATCCCCATCCCCACTCCATCCCCATCCCCACTGCATCCCATCCCATCCCACCCCCTCTCCCCCCCATCCCTGAGCCGTGCGGTGACGCTGCGGTGCCCCGGTGTCCCAGGCGCGGTGCGCGGGGTGGCCGCGCTGCCGTTGGCGCAGACGCTGCACGCGATGGGCGCCGGACGGACGCGAGCCGGGGAAAAAATCGACCCCGCTGTGGGAGCCGAGCTGCTGGTGGAGGCGGGGCAGCGACTGCGGGAAGGTGAGGGGGGAGGAGGGGGGGCACGTCCCGGTGCCGGTCCCGGTGCCGTATCCCAGTGCCCCACCCCGGTGCCGCATCCCGGTGCCGGTCCCGGTGCTGCATCCCGGTGCCCCATCCCGATGCCAGTCCTGGTGCCGGTCCCGGTGCCGTATCAAAGTGCCGGTCTTGGTGCCGCATCCTGGTGCCCCATCCTGGTGCCTTATCAAGGTGCCGGTCCCGGTGCCGCATCCAGGTGCCGTATCAAGGTGCCGGTCCCGGTGCCCCACCCCGGTGCCCCATCCTGGTACTGCATCCCGGTGCCGGTCCCGGTGCCCCATCCCGGTGCCGCATCCCGGTGCCGCATCCCGGTGCTGGTCCCGGTGCCCCATCCTGGTGCCGTATCAAGGTGCCGGTCCCAGTGCCAAATCCCAGTGCTGCATCCCGGTGCCGCAACCCGGTGAAGTATCCTGGTGTGAATCCCGGTTCTGCATCCCGGTGCCGGTCCCGGTGCCCCATCCCAGTGCCACATCCCGGTGCCGGTCCCAGTGCCTCATCCCGGTTCTGCATCCCGGTGCCGTATCCCAGCGCCCCATCCCGGTGCCGCATCCCGGTGTCGGTCCCGGTGCCACAAACAGGTGCTGCATCCCGGTGCCGCATCCCTTTGCCAGTCCCGGTGCCGTATCCCGGTGCCGTATCCCGGTTCCGTATCCCGGTTCCGTATCCCGGTTCCGTATCCCGGTGTCGGTCCCGGTTCCGTGTCCCAGCGCCCCGTCCCGCTGCCCGCAGGTGACCCCTGGCTGCGGCTGCACCACAACGGCCGCGTTGGGACCGCGCAGCGCCAGGCACTGCAGAGCGCGCTGCTGCTGGAACCGGACCCGGTTCGCGGTACCGACACCGATACCGGCACCGGCACCGGCACCGCCGCGCTGCCCCGCATCGCCGACATCATCCTGCCCCGCACGGAGCTCCGCGGGGAACAATAACGGCGGCGCGGCGGTTCCGTGCGGGGGGGAATCCGTGAGCGGATCGACACCGAACCGACCCGCAGTGACACCGAACCGCCCCGGTCCCGCAGCGACACCGAACCGACCCGCAGTGACACCGAACCGCCCCGGTCCCGCAGCGACACCGAACCGCTTCAGTCCCTACGCAACACCGAACCGGTCCGGTCCCGCAGTGACACCGAACCGGCCTGGCACCGCAGTGACACTGCACCACCCCTCAGCGACACGGAACCGGTCCGGTCCTGCAGCGACACCGAACCGCCCGTCAGCGACATCGGACCGCTCCAGTCCCGTAGCGACACCGAACCGGCCCGGTCCCTCAGCAACACCGAACCGGTCCGGTCCCACAGCGGCACCGAACCTGCCCGGCACCGCAGCAACACCGAGCCGGCACCACAGCGACACCGAACCAGTCCGGTCCCGCAGCGACACCAAACTGACCCGGTCCCGCAGCGACACCGAACCGGCCCAGTCCCGTAGCGACACCGAACCGGCGCGGTCCCGCAGCGACACCGAACCGGTCCGGTCCCTCAGCGACACCGAAGCGCCCCAGCACCGCAGCGACACCGAACCACAGCGACACCGAACCGCAGTGACACCGAATCGGACCACAGCAACACCGAACCGCCCCGGTCTGCAGCGACACCGAACCGCAGTGACACCGCACCGCCCTGCAATGACACCGCACCGCAGTGACACCGAACCACAGTGACACCGAACCGCAGTGACACCGAATCGGACCACAGCGACACTGAACCGCCCCTCAGCGACACCGAACCACCCTGGCACCGCAGCAACACCGAACCGCCCCGGTCCCGCAGTGACACCGAACCGCCCCGGCAGCGCAGCAACACCGAACCGCCCCGCAGCGACACCGAACCGCCCCGCAGTGACGCCGAACCGGCTCGGCACCGCAGCGACACCGAACCGTCCCGCAGCGACACCGAACCGGCTCGGCACCGCAGCGACACCGAACCGCAGCGACACCGAACCGCAGCGACACCGAACCGGCCCGGTCCCTCAGTGACACCGCCCCGCCCCGCAGCCCCGCGCTCCGAGCAGCGCCCCCTGCTGGACGGAGCGCCACGGTCCTCCAAGAGCGCGACAAAGGTGTCCATACGTCCCTACGAGTCCGTGTGTCTGTACGCGTTTCCGTGTGTCCGTACGCGCGTGTGAGCAGCAGCGATCCGAGTCCAGTCGGCGTGGATGTGGGTGCAACACTTTGACACGCACACCGCGAGGAGATCCGGCCGGACATTGGGCACAGCGCAGAACGTGGGGGGGTGGGGGTGGATTCTGTGGTCCTAAAGGGATTTTGGACCCTAAAGGTTCCCTGATCCCATTTAGGGACGTGGTCTGGTGGGTGGCATCAGTGGTGGATGGATTTGGTGGTCCCAAAGGGATTTCCTGACCCTAAAGGTTCCGTGATCCCATTTTGGGACATGGTTTGGTGGGTGATGGTGGGGATGGATGGACTTGGTGGTCCCGGAGGGATTTCAGACCCTAAAGGTTCCCTGATCCCATTTAGGGATGTGGTTTGATGGGCGGCATCAGTGGTGGATGGATTCAGTGGTCCTAAAGGGATTCTGGACCCTAATAATCCCATGATCCCTATTTGGGGTGATGGTCGGTGGCCATGGTGGGGCTGGATGGTCTTGGTGGTCCTAAAGGGATTTCCCAACCCTAAAGGTTCCGTGATCCCACTTAGGGACATGGTTTGGGTGGGTGGAATCAGTGGTGGATGGATTTGGTGGTCCTAAAGGGATTTCCTGACCATGTGCTATGGGGCACAGCTGTGGGGTCAGACACGAATGGGGCAGAGCTGTGGGGCTCCATATGGGGTCACACATGAATGGGGCAGAGCTGTGGGGCTCCATATGGGGTCACACATGAATGGGGCAGAGCTGTGGGGCTCCATATGGGGTCACACATGAATGGGGCAGAGCTGTGGGGCTCCATATGGGGTCACACATGAATGGGGCAGAGCTGTGGGGCTCCATATGGGGTCACACATGAATGGGGCAGAGCTGTGGGGCTCCATATGGGGTCACACATGAATGGGGCAGAGCTGTGGGGCTCCAAAAGGGGTCAGACATGAATGGGACGGAGCTGTGGGGCTCCATATGGGTCAGACAGGAATGGGGTGCAGCTGTGGAGCTATACAGCCCTATAGCTCTGCCCCATAGATTGCCCCATAGATACAGTCCTATAGCTCTGTCCCATAAATTGCCCCACAGCTCTGCCCCATAGATACAGCCCCATGGGTTGCCCCATTAATTGCCTCATAGCTCTTCCCTTAGATTGGCCCATTATTACAGCCCCATAGCTGTGCCCCACAGATTGCCCCACAGATTGCCCTATAGCTGTGTCCCATAGATTGTCCCATAGCTCTGCCCCATAGCTCGCCCCATAGATTGCCCCTTATCTCTGCCCCATAGGCTGCCCTATAGACTGCCCTATAGATTGCCCCATAGATTGCCCCATAGCTCTGCCCCATAGATTGCCCCATAGACTGCCCTGTAGTAGTGCCCCATAGATTGCCCCATAGCTCTGTGCCATAGCTCTGCCCCATAGCACTTCTCCACAGATTGCCCCATAGCTCTGCCCCACAGATCTGCCCTATAGCTCTGCCCCATAGATTTCCCCATAGCTGTGCCCCATAAGTTGTCTCATAGATAGCCCCATATACCTCTGCCCCATAGCTCTGCCCCACAGATCTGCCCTATAGCTCTGCCCCATAGATTGCCCCATAGCTGTGCCCCATAAGTTGTCTCATAGATTGCCCCATATAGCTCTGCCCCATAGCTCTGCCCGATAGACTGCCCCATAGCTCTGCCCCATAGCTCTGCCCCATAGATTGCCCCATAGTTCTGCCCCACAGATTGCCCCATAGACTGCCCTGTAGCAGTGCCCCATAGATTGCCCCATAGCTGTGCCCCATAAGTTGTCTCATAGATTGCCCCATATACCTCTGCCCCATAGCTCTGCCCCATAGACTGCCCCATAGCTCTGCCCCACAGCTCTGCCCTATAGCTCTGCCCCATAGATTGCCCCATAGCTGTGCCCCATAAGTTGTCTCATAGATTGCCCCATATAGCTCTGCCCCATAGCTCTGCCCGATAGACTGCCCCATAGCTCTGCCCCATAGCTCTGCCCCATAGATTGCCCCATAGTTCTGCCCCACAGATTGCCCCATAGACTGCCCTGTAGCAGTGCCCCATAGATTGCCCCATAGCTGTGCCCCATAAGTTGTCTCATAGATTGCCCCATATAGCTCTGCCCCATAGCTCTGCCCCATAGCTCTGCCCCATAGGCTGCCCCATAGCTGTGCCCCACTGCAGTGAGTCCTTTCCTTTGGCTGAACGCCATTAAGGAGCCGCCGTCCCGCTGAGCTGCGCTGCGTTGCGCCGCCGCCCGCTGCTGCCTTCATTAAGCACTAATTAACAAAGGCGTTAATTTCACCCTCAGCTCCTGGCCGCTGCTCTGCTTCCACACAGTCCCTGTTAGGGTCCCTATTTTGGGGTTCCCATTTTAGGGTCTCTATTTTTTGGGGTTCCCATTTGGGGTTTCCATCTAGGAGCCCATTTTGGGGTTCTGATTTTGGGGTTCCCATTTAGGGTCCCTATTTTGGGGTTCCGATTTTGGGGGGTTCCATTTTAGGGTCAATTTTAGGGTCCCATTTTAGGGTTCCCATTTAGGGTCTCAACTTTGGGGGTTCCCCATTTTGGGGGGTTCCCATTTAGGGTCTCTATTTTGGGGTTCCCATTTGGGGTTTCCATTTAGGATCCCATTTTGGGGTTCTGGTTTTGGGGTTCCCATTTAGGGTCCCTATTTTGGGTTCCCATTTAGGATCCCATCTTGGGGTTCCGATTTTGGGGGGGTCCCATTTTAGGGTTCCCATTTAGGGTCCCTATTTTGGGGTTTCCCATTTGGGGTTTCCATCTAGGAGCCCATTTTGGGGTTCTGATTTTGGGGTTCCCATTTAGGGTCTCGATTTTGGGTTCCCATTTAGGATCCCATCTTGGGGATCCGATTTTGGGGGGGTTCCATTTTAGGGTCCAATTTTAGGGTTCCATTTTAGGGTTCCCATTTAGGGTCTCTCTTTTGGGGGTTCCCATTTAGGGTCCCTATTTTGGGGTTCCCGTTTAGGATCCCATCTTGGGTTTCCGATTTTGGGGGGGTCCCATTTTAGGGTCCCTATTTTGGGGCTTCCCATTTTGGGGTTTCCATCTAGGAGCCCATTTTGGGGTTCTGATTTTGGGGTTCCCATTTAGGGTCTCTATTTTTTGGATTTCCCATTTGGGGTTTCCATTTAGGGTTTTATTTTGGGGTTCTGATTTTGGGTTCCCATTTAGGATCCCATCTTGGGGATCCGATTTTGGGGGCGTCCCATTTTAGGGTCTCTATTTTGGGGTTCCCCATTTTGGGTGGTTCCCATTTAGGATTCCATTTTGGGGTTCTGGTTTTGGGGTTCCCATTTAGGGTCCCTATTTTGGGTTCCCATTTAGGATCCCATCTTGGGGATCCGATTTTGGGGGGGTCCCATTTTAGGGTCCAATTTTAGGGTCCCATTTTAGGGTTCCCATTTAGGTTCTCAACTTTGGGGGTTCCCCATTTTGGGTGGTTCCGATTTAGGATCCCATTTAGGGTCTCTATTTTGGGGTTTCCATTTGGGGTCTCTGTTTTGGGGGTTCCAATTTAGGGTCTCTATTTTGGGGTTCCCATTTTGGGGGGTTCCCATTTTGGGGGGTTCCATTTTAGGGTCCCATTTCGGGGTTCCCATTTAGGGTCCCTATTTTGGGGGGTTCCCATTTTGGGAGGTTCCCATTTAGGATCCCATTTAGGGTCTCTATTTTGGGGTTCCCATTTTGGGGGGTTCCATTTTAGGGTCCCGTTTTGGGAGTTCCCATTTAGGGTCCCACTTTAGGGGGTTGCGTTTGGGGGTTCCCATTTATGGGGATCCCATTTAGGGTCCCATTTGTGAGTCTCTATTTTGGGGTTCCCATTTAGGGTTCCATTTTTGGGGTTTCCCATTTTGGGGTTTCCATTTAGGGTCCCATTTCGGGGTTCCCATTTAGGGTCTCTATTTTGGGGTTCCATTTTAGGGTCCCATTTGGGGGTTCCCACTTTAGGGTCTCTATTTTGAGGTTTCCGTTTAGGGTCCCATTTTAGGGTCTCTATTTTGGGGTTCCCATTTAGGGTCCCTATTTTAGGGTCTCTATTTTGGGGTTCCATTTTAGGGTCTCTATTTGGGGTTCCCATTTAGGGTCCCACTTTGAAGGGTTCCCATTTTGGGGGGTTCCATTTTAGGGTCCCATTTTGGGGCTTCCCATTTAGGGTCCCTATTTTGGGGTTCCCATTTAGGGTCCCTATTTTAGGGTCTCTATTTTGGGGTTCCATTTTAGGGTCCCATTTGGGGGTTCCCATTTAGGGTCTCTATTTTGGGGGTCCCGATTTTGGGGCGTTCCCTATTAGGGTCTCACTTTAGGGTCTGTATTCTGGGGTTCCCTATTAGGGTCGCACTTTAGGGAGTTCCCATTTTGGGGTTCCCATTTTAGGGGGTTCCATTTTAGGGTCCCATTTTGGGGTTCCCATTTAGGATCCCACTTTAGGGGGTTGCGTTTGGGTGTTCCCATTTATGGGGTTCCCATTTAGGGTCCCACTTTAGGATCTCCATTTTGGGGTTCCCATTTAGGATCCCACTTTAGGTGGTTTCCTTTTATAGGGGTCCCATTTTAGGGTCCTATTTTGGGGTTCCTATTTGGGGTCCCACTTTGGAGGGTTCCCATTTATAGGGGTCTCATTTTAGGGTCCCATTTGTGAGTCTCTATTTTGGGGTTCCCATTTTGGGGGGGTTCCATTTAGGGTCCCATTTTTGGGTCTTCACTTTTTGGGGTCCCCATTTGAGGTCCCGTTTTTGGGATTCCCATTTTTAAGGGTCTCCTTTTGGGGTCCCTTTTTGGGGTCCCACTTCTCGGATCTCCCTTTTGGGATTCCCATTTTAGGGGTCTCCATTTTGGTGTCCCATTATGGAGCTTCTATTTGGGGTCCCCATCTTAGGGTTCCCATTTAGGGTCCTGCATTGGGGGGTTCCCCTTTTGGGGTTCCCATTTTAGGGATCCCATTTGAGGGTCCCCATTTTGGGATTTCCCTTTTTAGGGTTCCATTTGCTGTCCCACTTTGGTGGGGTTCCATTTGGGGTCCTCATTTAGGGTTCCCTTTCTTAGGGCTCCTCCTTTTGGGGTCCCCATTTGAGGTCCCCCTTTTGGCCTTTCCATGTTTAGGGGCGTCTTGTTGAGGGTTCCTTTTTGGGGTCTCTATTTTGGGGTCCGCATTTTGGGGTCTCCATTGAGGTCACCATTTTGGAGGTTCCCCTTCTGGGGTCCCCTTTTTATGGGGTTCCATTTGGGATCTTCGTTTGGGGTTTCCCCTTTGAGGTTCCCATTTTTGGGGTCTCCATTTGGGGTCCTCATTTTGGGGTTCCCATTTTGGGGTCTCCATTTGAGGCCACCATTCTGGAGGTTCCCATTTTGGGGGATTCACCTTTTTGGGGTCCCCTTTTCGGGGATCCCATTTGAGATCCCCATTTTGGGATTTCCCCTTTGTGGTCCCCATTTTTGGGGTCTCCATCTGGGGTCCCATTTTGGGGTCCCCGTTTTGGGGTCTCCATTTGAGGTCACCATTGTGGAGGTCCCCCTTTTGAGGTTCCATTTTTAGGGGGTCCCATTTGGGATCCCCGTTTTGGGATTTCCCCTTTGAGGTTCCCATTTTTGGGGTCTCCATCGGGGGTCCTCATGTTGGGGTCCCCATTTTGGGGTTTCCATTTGAGGTCACCGTTTCAAAGGTTTCCCCTTTTGGGGTCCCCTTTTTCGGGGTCCCATTTGGGGTCCCAATTTTGGGGATTCACTTTTTTGGGGTCCCCTTTTTTGGGTGTTCCATTTGGGGTCCTCGTTTTGGGGTTCCCCCTTTAAGGTCCTCTTTTTTGGAGTCTCCATCTGGGGTCCCATTTTGGGGTTCCCATTTTGGGGTTCCCATTTTGGGGTCTCCATTTGAGGTCACCGTTTTTGAGGAACCCCTTTTGGGGTCCCGTTTTTTGGAGGTCTCCATTTGGGGTCCTCGTTTTGGGGTTCCCCCTTTAAGGTTCCCATTTTTGGGGTCTCCATCTGGGGTCCACTTTTTGGGTTTCCATTTTTGGGGTCTCCATTTGGGGTCATTTTGGGGTCCCCATTTTGGGGTTCCCATTTGAGGTCACCATTTTGGAGGTTCCCATTTTGGGGTTTCCATTTGAGGTCACCGTTTCGAAGGTTTCCCCTTTCGGGGTCCCCTTTTTAGGGGGTTCCATTTGGGGTCCCCGTTTATGGGGGTCCCGTTTGGGATCCTCGTTTGGGGTTTCCCCTTTGAGGTTCCCATTTTTGGGGTCTCCATTTGGGGTCCTCATTTTGGGGTCCCCATTTGAGGACACCATTTTGGAGGTTCCCATTTTGGGGTCCCCTTTTTTGGGGGTCCCATTTGGAGTCCCCATTTCGGGGGTTCCATTTGAGATCCCCATTTTGGGGTTCTCCTTTCATGTTCCCATTTTTGGGGTCTCCATCTGGGGTCCCTATTTTGGGGTTCCCATTTTGGGGTCTCCATTTGAGGTCACCGTTTTTGAGGTACCCCTTTTGGGGTCCCCTTTTTTGGGGGTCCCATTTGGGGTCCCCATTTTGGGGATTCACTTTTTTGGGGTCCCTTTTTTTGGGTGTTCCATTTGGGGTCCTCGTTTTGGGGTTCCCCCTTTAAGGTTCCCATTTTTGGGGTCTCCATTTTGGGGTTTCCATTTGAGGTCACCGTTTCAGAGGTTCACCTTTTGGGGTCCCATTTGTTGTGGTTCCTTTTGGGGTCCCCTTTTTAGGGTCAGACACAAACACACCCCAATGCTCCATACCTTTATTGACAGGCCCCCCAATGGCCACCCCAAAAAAAACCCCAAAGAGGGATTCGGGTTCCAGCACCCCATCCTATGCAGCCCTATATGGGGCGCAGCACCCCAATACCTGAGGGGGTGGGATCCCAACATTTGGGGACCCTACAACATTTGGGGTGACGGACCCCAAAAACCTGAGCTGAATGGGGAGGGGGGAACTTGGGGTGCAGGGGAGGCTTTTATTTGGGGTGGCGGGACCCCGAAATTTGGGGTGACGGACCCCAAAACCTGGAGCTGACGGGATCCCGGAGTTTGGAGGGACCCCAAAAACCTGGGGTGAATGGGGGGTGGGAATATTTGGGGTGATGGGACCCCAAAATATGAGGGGGTGGGAACCCAAAACTTGGGGTGCTGGGGGGGGATCCTACATTTGAGGTTCTGGGACCCCAAAATCTGGGGGGTTTGGCGGGGGGGGGGACGGACCCCAAAACCTGAGCGCAAAGGGACCCCCAAAAATTGGGGTGCTGGGGGGGGACACCCGAAATTATGGGGTGCTGGGACCCCAAATCGGGTGGTGCTGGAGGGTACCCCAAAAATTCGGGGTAGTGGTACCCAAAAATGTGGGGTTTTGGGGGGGGACCCTAAATTTGGGGTCCTGGGACACCACAACCTGGGGCTGGGGGGGGGGGGGGGACACATCCTAAATTTGGGATCCTGGGATCCAATAATGTGGGGTTTTGGGAGGGGGTCCTAAATTTGGGATCATGGGATCTCAAAATATGGGGGTTATGGGGTGGGGGGGTCCCAAATTTGAGGTACTGAGACCCCACAACCTGGGGCTGGGGGGGGTGGGGGCACCCTAAATTTGGGGTCCTGGGGCTTCCAAGTGGGGGGGGTTTGGGGGCGGGGGTCCCTAAATTTGAGGTCCTGGGATCCAATAATATGGGGTTTTTTGGGGGGGGGTCCCTAATATGAGGTACTGCGACCCCATAACCTGGGGCTGAGGGGGGGGGACACCCTAAATTTGGGGTCCTGGGGCTGAGTGGGGGGAGGGAAAGATCCTAAATTTGGGGTCCTGGGACCTGAAAATGTGGGGATTTTGGGGGGGGTCCCTAAATTTGGGGTCCTGGGATCCAATAATGTGGGGTTCTGGGGGGGGGTCCCTAAATTTGGGGTCCTGGGGCTGGGGGGGGGGGGAAAGACCCTAAATTTGGGGTCCTGGGACCTGAAAATGTGGGGCTGGGAGGGGGGGTCCCTAAATTTGAGGTACTGAGATGCCACAACCTGGGTCTGGGGGGGGGACACCCTAAATTTGGGTCCCTGCGACCTCACTATGTGGGGTTTGGGGGGGGGGGGGGGTCCCTACATTTGGGGTCCTGGGATCCAATAATGTGGGGTTTTGGGAGGGGGTCCTAAATTTGGGGTCCTGGGAACTCAAAATATGGGGTTTCTGAGGGGGGGGTCCCTAATTTGAGGTACTGAAACCCCATAACTGGGGCTGGGGGGGGGGACACCCTAAATTTGAAGTCCTGGGACCTGAAAATGTGGGGTTTGGGGGGGGATCCTAAATTTGGGGTCCTGGGATCCAATAATGTGGGGTTCTGGGGGGGGGTCCCTAAATTTGGGGTCCTGGGGCTGAGGGTGGGGGGGGGGGGAAGTGATGCTAAATTTGGGGTCCTGGGACCTGAAAATGTGGGGATTTTGGGGGGGGGTCCCTAAATTTGAGGTACTGAGACCCCCAACCTGGGGCTGGAGGGGGGGGGGATGGACCCCCTAAATTTGGGGTGCGGGGGGGGGTGACCCCAGTGCTGGGGCTGTCCCTGAGGGTCTGCTTGGCGGTGTCACCCCCCCCCATCCCAATGTCCCTCCTGCTGTGGGGTGGTGACAATGGGGGGGGGGGATGGCACCCCTGGGACCCCCCCCCGGTCTGCCCTCCTCAGTACAGGCGCTTCTCGTACCTGGGGGGGGGGGACACAAAAGAGGGGGGGGTCAGGATTGGGGGTGAGGCTGTGGGATCGCCACCCTGCCCCCCCCCACAGCACCACGTCAGCACAGGCTGTCCCCAAGGGGGGGGCACTGTCCCCATAAGGGTGGCACTGTCCCCAAGGGGGGGCACTGTCCTCATAGGGGGGTGGTGGCACTGTCCCCAAGGGGGGGGGACTGTCCCCATAGGGGGGTGGTGGCACTGTCCCCATGGGGGGGGCACTGTCCCCATAGGAGGGATGGTGGCACTGTCCCCAAGGGGGGGGTGGTGGCATTGTCCCCATAGGGGGGGGCATTGTCCTCAAGGGGGGGGGCACTGTCCCCAAGGTGGGGGGGGCACTGTCCCCATACGGGGGTGGTGGCACTGTCCCCAAGGTGGGGTGGGGGGGGGCACTGTCCCCAGGGAGGAGGTAGCATTGTCCCCATAGGGGGGCCATTGTCCCCAAGTCGGGGGGTCCCTGTCCCCATAGGGGGGTGGTGGCACTGTCCCCATGGCAGGGGCACTGTCCCCATAGGGGGGATGGTGGCAGTGTCACCAACGGGGGGGGGCACTGTCCCCAAGAAGGGCTGGTGGCACTGTCCCCATGGGGAGGGGGGCGGGGAGCACTGTCCCCATAGGGGGGGCATTGTCCCCAAGGAGGAGGTGGCACTGTCCCCATAGGGGGGTGGTGGCACTGTCCCCAAGGGGAGGGCACTGTCCCCATAGGGGGGGCACTGTTCCTATGGGGGGGTGGCACTGTTCTCATACGGCGGTGGTGGCATTGTCCCCAAGAAGGGGGTGGTGGCACTGTCCCCATATGGGGGTGGTGGCATTGTCCCCAAGAAGGGGGTGGCACTGTCCCCACTTGGGGGGGTCCCAGTCCTTACATGGCAGCACAGTGACACTTGATGGGGGGGAAGGGAAGAACATGGCCTGTGCACTGATGTCACCTCAGTGTCACCTCAGTGTCACCTCAGTGTCACCTAAGTGCCACCTGGGCTGCCTGGCACTGTCACCACGATGCCACCGGGCCACCTGACATCGTCACTGTGATGCCACCAGGCCACGGGGTGCCATCCCCATGATGGTGGCACTGTCACCACGACGGCACCGGGCCACCCGGCACCGTCACCTCGGTGCCACCAGGATGCCACCGGGCCACCTCGCCTGGCGCTGTCACCGGGATGGTGGCACCGGGTCACCCGGCATCATCACTCACTGCGCTGCCATCGGGGGCGAGGGGGTCACCGGGGACAATGGGGACAAGGGGGTGACAGGGGACGGTGGGGACAATGGGGACAGTGGGAACAACGAGGACAGTGGGGACAGTGGGGACAACAAGGCAATTGGGGACAATTGAAAATGGAGCCAATAAGAACCGTGGGGACACTGGGGACAATGGGGGCAACGGGGATAATGGGGCCATAAGGGGACAATGAGGACAATGAGGACAATGGGGGCAGTGGAGACAAGGGGGGGACAGTGGGGACAATGGGGGGACAGTGGGGACAATTGGGCCACCAATGTTGATGATGACAATGGGGACAGAGGGGACAGTGAGGACATGGGTGACAACGAGGACACTGGGGACAGAGGAGACAATGGGGCCATAAGGGGACAATGAGGACAGTGGGGACATTGGGGACAATGGAGCCACCGATGTTGATGATGACAATGGGGACAGAGGGGACAATGAGGACATGGGTGACAATGGGGACAGTGGGAACAATAGGGATAATGGGGACAGAGGGGACAATGGGGCCGAAAGGGGACAATGGGGACAGTGGGGTCAGTGGGGACACTGGGGACAATGGGAACAGTAAGGAGAACGGAGGCAATGGGGACACTGGGGACATTGGGGACAATGGGGACAGTGGGGACAATGAGGACATGGGTGACAACGAGGATATTGGGGACAATGGGGACAGTGCCCCTGCCATGGTGCCACCCCCCCTGATGTCCCCCCCATGTCCCCCCTGATGTCCCCCCCGATGTCCCCCCAGTATCCCCCAATGTCCCCCATGATGTCCCCCCAGTGTCACCCCCAATGTCTTCCTGATGTCCTCCCAATGTCTCCCTGATGTCCCTCCCAATGTCCCCCGAAGTCCCCCAATGTCCCCACTGATGTCCCCCCCAATGTCCCCCTGATGTATCCCCAATGTCCCCCCAATGTCCTCCTGATGCCCCCCCAATGTCTCCCTGATGTCCCCCCCATGTCCCCCAATGTCCCCCCAATGTCCCCCATGATATCCCCAATGTCCCCCCATGTCCCCCCCAATGTCCCCCTGATGTCCCCCCAATGCACCCCATGTCCCCCCAGTGTCCCCCATGATGTCCCCCCCACTGTCCCTCTGATGTATCCCCAATGTTCCCCCAGTGTCCCCCCGATATCCCCCCAGTGTCACCCCTAATGTCCCCCCCAATGTCCCTCCCAAATGTCCCCCTGATGCCCCCCCAATGTCCCCCAATGTCCCCCCCAATGTCCCCCCGGTGTGCCCCCAATATCCTCCCCAATGTCCCTCCCCGATGTCCCCCAATGTCCCCCCGATGTCCCCCCAGTGTCCCCTCCAATGTCCCCCATTACGTCCCCCCAATGTCCCCCTGATGTATCCCCAATGTCCCCCCCAGTGTCCCCCTGATGTCCCCCCACTGTCACCCCCAATGTCCCTCCCAAATGTCCCCCTGATGTCCCCCCCATATCCCCCATTCCCCCAATGTCCCCCCTGACGTCCCCCCATCCCCCCTGATGTCCCTCCCCGATGTCCCCCCCACTCCCCCCATGTTCCCCCAATGTCCCCTCCGTCGTCCTCCCCAGTGTCCCCCCCATGTCCCCCCGTGTCACCCCCCCGCCACCCCCCGCCCCACTCACGCCTGCAGTCCCTGCATTCCCTCCAGCTGTGCAGCCAGCGTGCGCCGCTCGAACCTCAGCTGCCCCGAATACGTCATGGACCTGCAGCACCCACTGCCACCAGTCCACGGCCACCAGCAGCCCCATGGCCACCACCCCACGGCCATCACCCCACAGCCACCAGCAGCCCCACGGCCACCAGCCCACGGCCATCAGTAGCCCCATGGCCACCACCCCACGGCCATCACCCCACAGCCACCAGCAGCCCCACATCCACCACCCCACGGCCACCACCCCACTGCCACCACCCCACAGCTATCAGCTGCCCCACGGCCACCACCCCACGGCCACCAGCAGCCCCATGGCCACCAGCCCATGGCCACCACCCCACTGCCACCACCCCAGCCACCAGCAGCCCCATGGCCCCCACCCCATGGCCACCAGCCCACAGCTACCACGCCATGGCCACCACCCCACTGCCACCACCCCACAGCCACCAGCAGCCCCATGTCCACCAGCCCACGGCCACCACCCCACAGCTAACACCCCATGGCCACCACCCCACGGCCACCACCCCACAGCCACCAGCAGCCCCAAGGCCACCACCCTACGGCCACCAGCAGCCCCACAACCACCACCCCACTGCCACCAGCAGCCCCATGGCCACCAGCCCACGGCCACCACCCCACGGCCACCGCCTCATGGCCACCAGTAGCCCCATGGCCACCACCCCACAGCCCCACCAGCCCAATGGTCCCAACCATCCCAGCAGTCTCCACCACCCCTTATGGCCCCATTCATCCCAATGTCCACCATCCCTCATGGCCCCCATCATCATCTCTCATGGTCCCCATTATCCCCCATCGTCCTCATTGTCCCAATGGTCCCCATTATCCTCCATGGTCCCCATCATCCCAATGGTCTCCATCATCCCTCATGGTCCCCATCATCCCTCAGGGTCTCCATCATCTTTTATGACCTCCATCATCCCTCATGGTCCCGATCATCCCTTCAGGCCTCCACCATCTGTCACGATTCATCACCATCCCAGCAGACCCCATCATCCACCCTGGCCCATCCCATCCCTTATGGTCTCCATCATCCCAATGATCTCCATCATCCCTCATGGTCTCCATCATCTTTTATAGCCTCCGTCATCCCAATGGCCTCCATCATCCCTCAGGGTCCCCATCATCCCAGCCCAATGGTCTCCATCATCTTTTATGACCTCCATCATCCCTCATGGTCTCCATCATCTCTTATAGCCTCCATCATCCCAATGGCCTCCACCATCTGTCACGGTCCCCACCATCCCAGCTGACCCCATCATCCACCCTGGCCCATGCCATCCCTTATGGTCTCCATCATCCCAACAGTCTCCATCATCCCCCATGGTCCCCATCATCCTTTATGGTCCCCAATGTCCATCCCATTCCATCCCTCATGGTCTCCATCATCCCTCATCATGCCAATGGTCCCCACCATCCCTTCAGGCCTCCACCATCTGTCACGGTCCCCACCATCCCAGCAGACCCCATCATCCATCCTGGCCCATCCCATCCCTTATGGTCTCCATCATCCCAGCAGCCTCCATCATCCCTCATGGTCTCCATCATCTTTTATAGCCTCTGTCATCCCAATGGTCTCAATCATCCCTCAGGGTCTCCATCATCTTTAATGATCTCCACCACCCCTTATGGTCTCCATCATCCCAATGGTCTCCATCATCCCTCATGGTCCACATAATCCCTCATGGTCTCCATCATCTTTTATGACCTCCATCATCCCAATGGTCTCCATCATCCCTCAGGGTCTCCATCATCTTTTATGACCTCCACCATCCCTCATGGTTCCCATCATCCTTTATGGTACCCACTGTCCATCCCACAGCATCCCTCATGGTCCCCATCACCCCTGCTGTCCCCATCGCCCCCATGTCCCCCAGTGTCCTGGTGGTCCTCATTATCCCCTCTGCCCCCTGTGGTCCCCATTGTCCCCAAGGTGTCCCTGCTCCCCATTGTCCCGTTGGTTCCCATTATCCCTACTGTCCCCATTATCCCTGCTGTCCCTATTATTCCTGCTGTCCGCATCGCCCCCATGTCCCCCAGTGTCCCGGTGATCCTCATTATCCCCGTCATTCCCTGTGGTCCCCATTGTCCCCAAGGTGTCCCTGCTCCCCATTGTCCCATTGGTCCCCAAGGTCCCCACTGACCCCACTGTCCCTGTGGTCCCCATTATCCCCACTGTCCCCAAAGTCTCCCTGCTCCCCATTGTCCCTGTGCTCCCCATTCTCCATACGGTCCCCACCATCCCACTGCTCCCCAATGTCCCCAATGTCCCCGTTGTCCCCATGGCCCCCCCTGCCCCCCGCAGCCCCCCATCTCACCTCAGGGCAGTCAGACTCCGTGCCCCCACGTCCTGGCAGCCGTGCTGGATGCCAGCGATGAGGTAGGGCACGAACTTCTGCACGGATCCCTTGTCCTGCAGCGACCTGGGGACGCCCTGCGCCATTTGTCCCTTGTCCCCATCGCTGTGGGGACATGGGGGGGGGGGAGGAGGGGAAGGAGGGAGGAGGTCAACTCCTGCTCCTCATTGTCCCCCCCATCCCCCATGTCCCCATTACTTCCCAGTGTCCCCATTAACCCCCAACACCCACTGTCCCCCTCTGCCCCTATTATCCCCCACTGCCCCCTTGGTCCCCCCCATCTCCATTATCCCCCACTCCTCACTGTCCCCATTGTCCCCCACTGTCCCCATTATCCCCCCCATTCTCATTATCCCCCATTCCTCACCGTCCCCATTGACCCCCAATGTCCCCTTTATCCCCCAATGTCCCCTTTGTCCCCCATTGTCCCCAGTCCCCTCGTCCCCATTGACCCCCAATCCCCATTGTCCCCATTATCCCCCACGTCCCCATTATCCCCCATCCCCATTGTCCCCGCTGACCTCCACTGCCCCCATTATCTCCCCTGTCCCCAATGTCTCCCAGTCCCTACTGTCCCCCACCGTCCCCATTATCCCCTACTGTCCCCATAATCGCCTGTCCCCATTGACCCCCAATGTACCCATTGCTCCCATTATCCCCCCACTGCCCCCATTATCCCCCTATCCCCATTGTCCCCCAGTCCCTACTGTCCCCCACTGTCCCCATTATCCCCACTGTCCCCACTGACCCCCACTGTCCCCATTATCCTCCACTGCCCCCACTATGCCCCCTGCCCCCATTATCCGCCCTGTCCCCATTATCCCCCACTGTCCCCATTGTCCCCCACTGTCCCCATTATCCCCCACTTTCCCCATAATCCCCAGTTCCCATTGACCCCCAATATCCCCATTATCCTCCCCGTCCCCATTATCCCCCAGTCCCCACTGTCCCCATTATCCTCCCCTGCCCCCATTGTCCCCTATTGTCCCCACTGCTCCCCACTGTCCTCATTATCCCCCGTCCCCATAATCCCCTGTCCCCATTGACCCCCATTGCCCCCATTATCCCTACTGTCCCAGTTGCCCCCATTGTTCCCACTGACCCCAATGTCTCCATTATCCCTGTCCCCCTTGTCCCCCAGTCCCTACTGTCCCCCACTGTCCCCATAATCTACTGTCCCCATTGCCCCCATTGTCCCCACTGACCCCCAATGTCCCCATTATCCCCACTGTCCCCATTGCCCCCATTGTTCCCACTGACCCCAATGTCCCCATTATCCCTGTCCCCATTGTCCCCCAGTCCGCACTGTCCCCATTATCCCTACTGCCCCCATTATCCCCCATCCCTATTGACCCCCAATGTCCCCATTATCCCCTACTGCCCCCATTGCCCCCATTGTCCCCACTGACCCCACTGCCCCCATTATCCACCCTGTCCCATGGACCCCTAATGTCCCCATTATCCCCACTGTCCCCATTGCCCCCATTGTTCCCACTGACCCCAATGTCCCCATTATCCCTGTCCCCATTGTCCCCCAGTCCCCACTGTCCCCATTATCCCCCACTGTTCCCATAATCCCTGTTCCCATGGACCCTTAATGTCCCCATTATCCCCATTGTCCCCATTACCCCCATTGCTCCCATTGTTCCCACTGGCCCCAGTGTCCCCATTGTCCCGCAGTCCCTACTGTCCCCCACTGTCCCCATTATCCCCTGTTCCCATTATCCCCCACTGTTCCCATAAACCCCAGTTCCCACTGACCCCCACTGCCCCCATTATCCCCCCCGTCCCCACTGTCCCCTCTGACACCCACTGCCCCCATTATCCCCCCTGTCCCCACTGTCCCCCAGTCCCCACTGTCCCTATTATCCCCCACTGCCCCCATTACCCCTCACTGTCCCCATTGTCCCCCATAACTCCCCCCCATGTCCCCATTGTCCCCAATGTCCCCAGTGTCCCCATTTCTCCCATTGTCCCAATGACTCCCAAAGTCCCCACTGCCCCCCGTGTCCCCACTGTCCCCCATAACCCCCCCCAATGCCCCTGCTGTCCCCGCTGTCCCCACTGTCCCCCCTGACCCCATTGTCCCCGCTGTCCCCATTGTCCCCATCAGCTCCATCACCCCGCCGTTCCCATTCACCCCATTATCCCCAATGCCCCCATCGCCCCCCACGACCCCATTTGCCCCATGACCCCACAGCCCCCCCCTCCCCCCTACCTGTAGCCGTGCTGCTGGCCGCCCCCCCCCGGCGGTGTGACCTCCAGCGGCCCCCCCCCACGGAACTTCTTCGGCTCGACGCCCCCCGAGAAGAAGTCGCCCGGAGCCTCGGTGGTGCCGGCCAGCAGCGACCCCACCATCACTGCCAGAAACGGGGCGTCACTGGGGCCACGACCCCACATGGGGACCCCAAATGGGGACCCCATTGGAACCATGACCCCAAATTGGGACCCCATTGGAACCATGACCCTAAATTGGGACCCCAATGGGACCATGACCCCACATTGGGACCCTAATGGGACCACGACCCCAAATGGGGACCCCAATGGGACCATGACCCCAAATTGGGACCCCACTGGGACCATGCTCCTAAATTGGGACCCCATTGGAACCACGACCGCAAATTGGGACCCCAATGTGACCACGACCCCACATGGGGACCCCAATGGGACCACGACCCCAAATGGGGACCCCAATGGGACCATGACCCCAAATCAGGAGCCCAATGGGACCATGACCCCACATGGGGACCCCAATGGGACCATGATCCTAAATTGGGACCCCATTGGAACCACAACCCCAAATGGGGACCCCAATGGGACCATGATCCTAAATTGGGACCCCATTGGGACCATGACCCTAAATTGGGATCCCATCATCACTGTGATCCAACATGGGGCCTCATTGGGACCATGACCCCAAATGGGGACCCCATTGGGACCATGACCCCAAAATGGGACCCCAATGGGACCATGACCCCACATTGGGACCCCATTGAGACCACAACCCCAAATTGGGACCCCATTGGGACCATACTGCGCATCCCATAACCCCACACCCCACATGCCATATCCCGCACCCCATATCCTCACATCCTACACCCCTCATCCCGTGCCCCACAACCCCACATCCCACACCACAAAATCCCATATCTACACATCCCACAACCTCACACCCCATAACCCCATATCCCACATCCCATATTCCACATCCCATATCCCACACCCCACACCCCATAAACCCACACCACATAAACCCCACACCCCATAACCGCATAACCCCACACACCAGTGGACTCTTCCCCCACCAGCGCCTTCACCACATGTCCCACACCCCATATCCCATAACCTATAACCCCATATCCTATAAGCCCATAACCCCGTAACCTATAACCCCACAACCCCATAACCCCATATCCCATATCCTATAACCCCATAAAACCCCAAACCCCATAAAAACCCACACCTGTGGAGGCCCTGAGTGCGAGCGCCTTGACCACGTGCCCCACAGCGCGGATCCCATATCCTATAACCCCATAACCCCATAACCCCATATCCCACACCCCATAACCTCATAAAACCCCATAAAGCCCCATAAAACCCCTCAAAACCCCATAAAACCCCACAAAACCCCACAAAACCCCACAAAACCCCATAAAACCCCACACCTGTGGAGGCCCCGAGCGCCAGCACCTTGACCACGTGCCCCACAGCGCGGATCCCAGATCCTAGAACCCCATAACCCCATAACCCCATATCCCACACCCCGTAACCCCACAAAACCCCATAAAACCCCACAAAACCCCATAAAACCCCACAAAACCCCATAAAACCCCACACCTGTGGAGGCCCCGAGCGCCAGCGCCTTGACCACGTGCCCCACAGCTTGGATCCCAGATCCTAGAACCCCATACCCCATAACCGCATATTCCACACCCCGTAACCCCATAAAACCCCACAAAACCCCACAAAACCCCACAAAACCCCATAAAACCCCATAAAACCCCACACCTGTGGAGGCCCCGAGCGCCAGCGCCTTGACCACGTGCCCCACAGCTCGGATCCCAGATCCTAGAACCCCATAACCCCATAACCCCATATCCCACACCCCATAACCCCACAAAACCCCATAAAACCCCACAAAACCCCATAAAACCCCACAAAACCCCATAAAAGCCCACAAAACCCCACAAAACCCCATAGAACCCCACACCTGTGGAGGCCCCGATCGCCAGCGCCTTGACCACGTGCCCCACAGCTCGGATCCCAGATCCTAGAACCCCATAACCCCATAACCCCATATCCCACACCCCATAACCCCACAAAACCCCCTAAAACCCCACAAAACCCCATAAAACCCCACAAAACCCCCTAAAACCCCACAAAACCCCACAAAACCCCATAGAACCCCACACCTGTGGAGGCCCCGAGCGCCAGCGCCTTGACCACGTGCCCCACAGCTCGGATCCCAGATCCTAGAACCCCATAACCCCATAACCCCATATCCCACACCCCATAACCCCACAAAACCCCACAAAACCCCACAAAACCCCACACCTGTGGAGGCCCCGAGCGCCAGCGCCTTGACCACGTGCCCCACAGCTCGGATCCCGCCGTCGGCGATGACCGGAACCCCGAAGCGCCGCGCGTAATCCGCCACCCTATAAACCGCCGTGCCCTGCGGCCGGCCGCACGGCGCTGCTGCCACAGGGGGCGGCGGGGACAGGGGGACAATGGGGACAATGAGGGGACGGCGGGGACAATGGGGACAATGGGGTCATGGGGACGATGGGGACATGGGGCGATAATGGGGATATGGGGACATGGGGGGACCTGGGGATGTGGGGGACAATGGGGATATGGGGGAAATGGGGACATGGGAGGATATGGGGGGACAATGGGGTCATGGGGACAATGGGGACATGGGGGTACATGGGGGGCAATGGGGACAATGAGGGCGGTTATGGGGGACAGCGGGGACACGGGGGGCAGTGGGGACAGTGGGGGAATCATTGGGACAATGGGAGAAATGGGGACAGTGGGGACAGTGGGGGGGTTATGGGGGACAGTGGGGACATGGGGGGCAATGGGGTCATTCGGGGGGGTCATGGGGGACAGTGGGGACACAGGGGGCAGTGGGGACTTTGGGAGTCATTGGGGCAATTGGAGAAATGGGGACATTGGGGACAGTGGGGACATTGGGGACAATGGGGGGACAGCGGGGACAACGGGGTCATGGGGGACGATGGGGACATGGGGGGACAGTGGGGATATGGGGACATGGGGACAACGGGGGGACAATGGGGTCATGTGGGACAATGGGGATATGGGGGGACAATGGGGACAATGGGGACATGAGGACATGGGGGACATGGGGGACAGTAGGGACATGGGGGGACAATGGGGTCATGGGGGACAATGGGGATATGGGGACGTGGGGGACAATGGGGACATGGGGACGTGGGGGGACGTGGGGACGTGGGGGACAACGGGGACATGGGGGGACATGGGGACATGGGAGGATATGGGGGAACAATGGGGTCAATGGGGACATGGGGGGACAATTGGGATATGGGGGGACAATGGGGACATGGGGTCATGGGGACAATGGGGGGACAATGAGGGGACAGTGGGGAGAATGGGGTCATGGGGGACAATTGGGGATATGGGGGGACAATGGGGACATGGGTACGTGGGGGGACATGGGGACGTGGGGGACAATGGGGACATGGGGGGACAATGGGGGGGAAATGGGGGGACATGGGGGACATGGGGGACAATGGGGTCAATGGGGACATGGGGACATGGGGGGACATGGGGGGACATGGGGGGACATGGGGGGCAGTGGGGACGTGGGGGGACAATTGAGGGGAATGGGGGGACATGGGGGGACATGGAGGACAATGGGGACAATGGGGGGACAGTGGGGACAATGGGGTCATGGGGGACAATGGGGACAATGGAGGCACAATGGGGACATGGGGGGACATGGGGGACAATGGGGACATGGGGACATGGGGGACAGTGGGGATCATGAGGGGACAATGAGGGGGCAGAGGGGACAATGGGGTCATGGGGACAATGGGGATATGGGGGGACAGTGGCGACATGGGGGGACATGGGGACGTGGGGGACAATGGGGATAATGGGGCGACAGTGGGGACAATGGGGACATGGGGGGACATGGGGACATGGGTGGACAGTGGGGACGTGGGGGGACAATAGGGACAATGGGGACACATGGGAGACATGGGGGGACAATGGGGACAATGTGGACATGGGGGGACAATGGGTGGGAATGGGGGGACATGGGGACAGGGGGGACATGGGGCACAATGGGGTCAATGGGGACATAGGGACATGGGGACATGGGGGGACATGGGAGGACAATGGGGGGACATGGGGGACAATGGGGGACAATGGGGGACAGTGGGGACATGGGGGGACAATGGGGACATGGAGATGTGGGGACATGGGGGGACAATGGGGTCATGGAGGGACGTGGGGGGCATCGGGGACACAATGGGGACATGGGAGGGCAGGGATGGGGACAGTGGGGTCGTGGGGGGACAGTGGGGACATGGGGGGACACAATGGGGACATGAGGGACAGTGGGGTCACTCTGGGGACATTTGCATTCACTTTGGGGTCACTTTGGGGTCAGTCGAGGGTCAGCTCGGGGTCACACTGGGGTCACTTTGGGGTCGCAATGGGGACATTTGGGGTCACAGTGGGGACATTTGTGTTCACTTTGGGGTCAGTTAGGGGTCACAGCTTAGGGTCACTTTGAGGTCACTCAGGGGTCAGTTTGGGGTCACATTGGGGTCACTCTGGGGACACATTGGGGTCACTTTGGGGTCACTCAGGGGTCACTTTGGGGTCAATTTGGGGTCACCCTGAGGTCACTTTGGGTTCATTTTGTGGACACTTTGGGGTCACCCTGGGGTCAGTTTGGGGTCACTCAGGGGTCACAGTGGGGTCATTTTGGGGACACACTGGGGTCACACTGGGGTCAGTGGGGTCACATTGGGGACAATGGGGTCACAGTGGGGTCACTTTGGGGTCACTCTGAGGTCACTCAGGGGTCAGTAGGGTCACACTGGGGACACTGGGGTGGCAATGGGGTCACTTTGGGGTCACTCAGGGGTCAGTTTGGGGTCACTTTGGGGACATATTGGGGTCTCACAGGGGTCACTCAGGGGTCAGTTTGGGGTCACAGTGGAGTCACTTTGGGGACACATTGGGGTCACAGTGGGGTCACAGTGGGGTCACCCTGGGGTCACTTTGGGGTCACATTGGGGACATTGGGGTCACAGTGGGGTCACAGGGTCACAGTGGGGTCACTTCAGGGTCATTTTGGGATCACAGTGGTGTCACTTTGGGAACAGTTTAGGGTCAGTTTGGGGTCACTCTGGGGTCACATTGGGGTCAACCTGGGGTCACAGCGGGATCACTTTGGGGTCACAGTGGGGTCACAGTGGGGTCAGTTTGAGGTCAGTTTGGGGTCACATTGGGGTCACCCTGGGGTCAGAGCGGGATCACTTTGGGGTCACTGTGGGGTCACAGTGGGGTCACAGTGGGGTCACCTTGTGGTCACTCAGAGGTCAGTTTGGGGTCACTCTGGGGTCACAGTGGGGGCAGTTGGGGGTCAGTTTGGCGATACTGGGGTCACTTTGGGGTCACAGGGGGGTCACTTTGGGGTCACTCTTGGGTCATTGGGGTTTCTATGGGGTCAGTTGGGGGGCACTTTGGGGTCACTCTCAGGTCACTTTGGGGACACAGTGGGGACACATTGGAGTCACAGTGGGGTCACAGTGGGGTCACCCTGAGGTCACAGTGGGGACACTTTGGGTTCAGTTCGGGGTCACTTTGGGGTCACAGTGGGGTCACAGTGGGGTCATTTTGGGTCAGAGCAGGGTCACCCTGGGGTCACATTGGGGTCACTTTGGGAACAGTTTGGGGTCACAGAGGGGTCACTCTGGGGTCACAGTGGGGACATTTGGAGACACACTGGGGTCACAGTGGGGTCAAATTGGGGACAGATTGGGGTCAGTTTGGGGTCAGTTTGGGGTCACAGTGGGGTCACAGTGGGGTCACTTTGGGGTCACTCTGGGGTCACAGTGGGGACAATTTGGGGACAGATCGGGGTCACCCTGGGGTCACAGTGGGGTCAGTTTGGGGTCACAGTGGGGTCACTCTGTGGTCACAGTGGGGTCAATTTGGGGACAGATTGGGGTCAGTTTGGGGTCACCCTGGGGTCACTTTGGGGTCACTCTGGGGTTACTCTGGGGTCACAGTGGGGTCAGTTGGGGGTCAGTTTGGGGTCACAGTGAGGTCACTTTGGGGTCACTTTGGGGTCACCCTGGGGTCACAGTGGGGTCAGTTGGGGTCAGTTTGGGGTCACAGTGAGGTCACAGTGGGGACACATTGGGGTCACTTTGGGGTCAGTTTGGGTCACAGTGAGGTCACTCTGGGGTCACTCTGGGGACATTTGGAGACACACTGGGGTCACAGTGGGGTCAATTCGGGGACAGATTGGGGTCAGATTGGGGTCACTCTGGGGTCAGATTGGGGTCACTCTGGGGTTACTCTCGGGTCACAGTGGGGTCAGTTGGGGGTCAGTTTAGGGTCACAGTGAGGTCACTTAGGGGACACATTGGGGTCACAGTGGGGTTGCTTTGGGGTCAGTTTGGGTTCACCCTGGGGACACATTGGGGTCAGTCTGGGGTAGAGTGGGGACAATTTGGGGACAGATCAGGGTCACTTTGGGGTCACCCTGGGGTCAGTTGGGGGTCACTGGGGGTCACATGGGGTCAGTTTGGGGTCACCCTGGGGTCACCCTGGGGTCACAGTGGGGACAATTTGGGGACAGATTGGGGTCACTTTGGGGTCACCCTGGGGTCACATTGGGGTCAGTTTGGGGTCACCCTGGGGTCACAGTGGGAACAATTTGGGGACAGATCGGGGTCACTTTGGGGTCACCCTGAGGTCACCCTGGGGTCAGTTGGGGGTCACTCTGGGGTCACTTTGTGGTCACTTGGGGGTCACCCTGGGGTCTGTTTGGGGTCACCTTGGGGTCAATTGGGGGTCACTCTGGAGTCACAGTGGGGACGATTTGGGGACAGATTGGGGTCAGTTTGGGGTCAGTTTGGGGTCACCCTGGGGTCACTCAGGGGTCACTTTGGGGTCACGCTGGGGTCACTGGGGGTCTCACCGTCATTGGAGCCGCAGTCGCTGCCGCCCCCCATCCCCACTCGCAGGGCATCAGCGCCCGCCTCGATCAGATTCCGCGCCTGCGCCGCCGTCACCACTGCGCCAACAGACACAGCTCTGCCCCACAGCTCTGCCCCATAGCACAGCTCTGCCCCACAGCTCTGCCCCACAGCACAGCCCTGCCCCATAGCACAGCCCTGCCCCATAGCCCTGCCCCATAGCACTGCTCCATAGTACTGCCCCATAGCACAGCCCTGCCCCATAGCCCTGCCCCATAGCACTGCTCCATAGTACTGCCCCATAGCACAGCCCTGCCCCACAGCACAGCCCTGCCCCATAGCACCACCCCACAGCACAGCTCTGCCCCATAGCACCACCCCACAGCACAGCCCTGCCCCACAGCACAGCCCTGCCCCATAGCACCGCCCCACAGCACAGCCCTGCCCCACAGCCCTGCCCCATAGCACTGCTCCATAGCACAGCTCTGCCCCATAGCTCTGCCCCACAGCACAGCTCTACCCCACAGCACAGCCCTGCCCCATAGCACCACCCCACAGCACAGCTCTGCCCCATAGCACCACCCCACAGCACAGCTCTGCCCCACAGCACAGCCCTGCCCCATAGTACTGCCCCACAGCACAGCTCTGCCCCATAGCCCTGCCTCACAGCACAGCTCTGCCCCATAGCACAGCCCTGCCCCATAGCACAGCTCTGCCCCACAGCTCTGCCCCATAGCACAGCCCTGCCCCACAGCCCTGCCCCACAGCAGAGCTCTGCCCCACAGCCCTGCCCCATAGCACAGCTCTGCCCCACAGCACAGCCCTGCCCCACAGCATAGCCCTGCCCCATAGCATAGCCCTACCCCATAGCCTTGCCCCATAGCTCTGCCCTGCCCCATAGCCCTGCCCCACAGCACAGCCCTGCCCCACAGCCCTGCCCCATAGCACAGCTCTGCCCAAAACCCCATGGCACCCCACATCCCTGTCCCACATCCTCACCCCATCACCCCACAACCCTGCCCCACATCATCTCACACCCTCACCCCACATCACCCCACAGCTTTGCTCCCCATTACCCCACATCTCCACCCCACATCATCCTAAATCCTAACCCAATGTCACCACACATCACCCCACATCCTCACTTCATTACCCCACATCCCTGCCCCACATCACCCCACATCTCCGCCCCACATCACCCCACACCCTCACCCCTCATCACCCCACAACCCTGCCCCACATCGCCCCCCATCCCCACCCCAAATCACCCCAAATCCCCACCCAAAGTCACCCCACATCCCTGCCCCACATCCTCACCCTCCACCCCACATCACCCCACACCCCCACCCCACATCACCCCACAACCCTGCCCCACACTGCCCCACAGCTCTGCCCCACATCACCCCACATCCTCATCCCACGTCACCCCACAAACCTGCCCCACATCAGCCCACATCCTCACCCCACATCACCCCACAACTCCGCCCCACATCACCCCACTTCTCCACCCCACATCACCCCACATCCCCACCCAATGTCACCCCACATCCTCACCCCATCACCCCACATCCCTGCCCCACATCACCCCACATCCTCACCCCACGTCACCCTACAACCCTGCCCCACATCACCCCACATCACCCCAAATCCTAACCCAATGTCACCCTGCATCACCCCACATCCTCACTCCATCACCCCACATCCCTGCCCTGCATCACCCCACACCCTCACCCCACATCGCCCCCCATCCCCACCCCAAATCACCCCAAATCCCCACCCAAAGTCACCCCACATCCCCGCCCCGCATCCTCCCCCCCCACCCCACATCACCCCACACCCTCACCCCACATCACCCCACATCGTCACCCCACATCACCCCACATCTCCACCCCACATCCTCACCCCACATCGCCCCCCATCCCCACCCCAAATCACCCCAAATCCCCACCCAAAGTCACCCCACATCCCCGCCCCACATCTTCACCCCCCACCCCACATCACCCCACACCCTCACCCCACATCACCCCCCATCCCCACCCCAAATCACCCCAAATCCCCACCCAAAGTCACCCCACATCCCCGCCCCGCATCCTCCCCCCCCACCCCACATCACCCCACGCCCCCCCCACGCAGACCCCCCCCCAAACCCCCCACGTCTCACCGCTGCCCCCCACCACCTGCAGCTCCGGGTATCGCTCCTTGATGTAGCGGATCATGGAGATCTGATGCACCGAGTTCCCCTGCGAGGAATCCTATGGGGCCGCAGCCAGCGCCATCACCAGCCGCCCCATAACCCCACAACCCCAAACCCCACAACCCTATAACTGTCCACCCCATAACCCCACTACCCCAAACCCCAGAACCCTATAACCATCCACTCCATAACCCCACAACCCCAAATCCCAGAACCCCACAATCCTATAACCATCCGCCCCATAACCCCACAACCCCAAACCCCATAATCCCATAACTATCTGCCCCATAACCCCACAACCCCACAACCCCAAACCCCAAACCCCAAACCCCA
The DNA here is from genome assembly GCF_987193195.1 of Phasianus colchicus. NCBI lineage: Eukaryota > Metazoa > Chordata > Aves > Galliformes > Phasianidae > Phasianus > Phasianus colchicus. The sequence continues at coordinate 790,970 of NC_143436.1, forward strand.
GAACCCTACAACCATCCTCCCCATAACCCCACAACCCCACGCCCCATAATCCCACAACTATCTGCCCCATACACCCCATATCCCCCATACAACCCCATAACCCCCCATATCCCCATCCCCCCTATAACCGCCCCATCCCTCCCATATCCCGCAGACACCCCATATTACCCCATAACCCCCCACCCCCCATATCTCCCATATCCCCCATACAGCCCATATAATCCCATCCCCCCCATGCCCCCATACCCCCATATCCCCCATATCCTCCCATATAACCCCATATCCCCTATAACCCCATAACCCCCATACCCCCCATATAACCCCATACCCCCCATATCCTGATATCCCCCCATACCCCCATATCCCCCATATCCCCCCCCATATCCCAAATCCCTCCATCCCCCCCATACCCCCCATACCCCCCATATAACCCCATATTCCCCATATCCCCCCATAGAACCCCACCCCCCTATATCCCCATATCCCCCATATAACCCCCTACAAGACCATATCCCCCATATAACCCCATATCGTCTCCATACCCCCATACCCGCATATCCCCCATACCCCCCAAAACCCCCCATACCTCCCCATATCCCCCATATTCCCCCATATCCCAAATCCCCCCATCCCCCCATATAACCACATACCCTCCCATATCCCCCAATTCCCCCATATCCCCCCCATATCTCCCATGCCCCCTATATCCCCCCATACTCCCCCATATCCCCCCATACCCCCAAAACGCCCCATATCACCCCATATCCCCCATACAACCCCATACCCCCCAAACCCCCCATATAACCCCATATCCCCACATTACCCCCCACACCCCCACCTCCCCATTTCCCCCCATAACCACCCACCCCCCGTATAACCCCATACCCCCCATTACACCCCATAACCCCATATCCCCCCATTACCCCCCACAACCCCATATCCCCACATATAACCCCATATCCCCCCATATCCCCCATTGCCCCCCATCCCCCCATATAACCCCATATCACCCCATTACCCCTCACATCCCCCATATAACCCCATATAACCCCATATCCCCCCATTACCCCCCACACCCCCATACCCACATATAACCCCATACCCCCCATTACCCCCCACACCCCCATATCCTCCCATACAACCCCATACAACCCTATACAACCCCATACCACCCCATACATCCCCATACATCCCCATACAACCCCATACCACCCCATACCACCCCATACCGCCCCATACAACCCCATACCAACCCATACCACCCCATACAACCCCATACAACCCCATACCACCCCATACAACCCCATACCACCCCATACAACCCCATACATCCCCATACAACCCCATACCACCCCATACAACCCCATACAACCCCATACAGCCCCATACCATCCCATACATCCCCATACAGCCCCATACCACCCCATACAACCCCATACAACCCCATACAACCCCATACCACCCCATACCACCCCATACAACCCCATACCACCCCATACAACCCCATACAACCCCATACAACCCCATACAACCGCATACAACCCCATACCACCCCATACCACCCCATACAACCCCATACCACCCCATACAACCCCATACCACCCCATACAACCCCATACAACCGCATACAACCCCATACCACCCCATACCACCCCATACAACCCCATACCACCCCATACCGCCCCATACAACCCCATACAACCGCATACAACCCCATACCACCCCATACCACCCCATACAACCCCATACCACCCCATACAACCCCATACCACCCCATACCACCCCATACAACCCCATACAACCCCATACAACCGCATACAACCCCATACAACCCCATACAACCCCATTCCACCCCATACCACACCATACAACCCCATACAACCCCATACAACGCCATATCCCCCCATACCACCCCATACAACCCCATACCACCCCATACCGCCCCATACAACCCCATACAACCCCATACAACCCCATACAACCCCATACAACCCCATACAACCCCATACAACGCCATATCCCCCCATACCACCCCATACAACCCCATACCACCCCATACCGCCCCATACAACCCCATACAACCCCATACAACCCCATACCACCCCATATCCCCCCATACCACCCCATACAACCCCATACATCCCCATACATCCCCATACTACCCCATACCACCCCATACCACCCCATACCACCCCATACAACCCCATACCCCCCCATACAACCCCATACAACCCCATACCCCCCCATACAACCCCATACAACCCCATACAACCCCATACAACCCCATACATCCCCATACCACCCCATACCACCCCATACCACCCCATACAACCCCATACCCCCCCATACAACCCCATACCACCCCATACAACCCCATACAACCGCATACAACCCCATACCACCCCATACAACCCCATACCACCCCATACCGCCCCATACAACCCCATACAACCCCATACAACCCCATACCACCCCATATCCCCCCATACCACCCCATACAACCCCATACATCCCCATACAACCCCATACCACCCCATACAACCCCATACAACCCCATACCACCCCATACATCCCCATACAACCCCATACCCCCCCATACAACCCCATACAACCCCATACAACCCCATACCACCCCATACATCCCCATACTACCCCATACAACCCCATACCACCCCATACCACCCCATACAACCCCATACCCCCCCATACAACCCCATACAACCCCATACCCCCCCATACAACCCCATACAACCCCATACAACCCCATACATCCCCATACCACCCCATACCACCCCATACCACCCCATACAACCCCATACCCCCCCATACAACCCCATACCACCCCATACAACCCCATACAACCCCATACCACCCCATACAACCCCATACCACCCCATACAACGCCATATCCCCCCATACCACCCCATACAACCCCATACCACCCCATACCGCCCCATACAACCCCATACAACCCCATACAACCCCATACCACCCCATACTCCCCCATACCCCCCCATACCACCCCGGTACCAGCAGCACCAGATCGGCTCCCGCCTCCGCCACGGCGTCCAGCCTCCGCCGCTCTCCGTCCGCGGCTCCGAGCGCCGCCCCGCAGCGCAGCCGCTCGCCGGCGTCCCGCGACGATCGTCCGTAGCGCCGGCACTTCCGCACGTCGGCGCGGGCCAGCAGCGCCACCAGCTCGTCTCGGGAGTTCACGATCGGCAGCTGGCCTGCGGGAGGGGGGTCAGGGGGGCGCGGGGGGATGGGGGGACGTGGGGGGGATGGGGGTATATGGGGGATGGGGGGTATGGGGTTGTATGGGGGGTCATGGGGGGATAATGGGGATGGGGGATGTGGGGGGATATGGGGGGTATGGGGGGATATGGGGGATATGGGGGGCATAGGGGGATATGGGGGATATGGGGGATATGGGGGATATGGGGGGTATGGGGGATGTGGGGTGTATGGGGGATATGGGGGGATATGGGGGGATAATGGGGATGGGGGATGTGGGGGATATGGGGGATATGGGGGTGATGGGGGAATTAAGGTGTATGGGGAGATATGGGGGGAAATGGGGGGTATGGGGGATATAGGGGGTATGGGGGGTATAGGGGGAATGGGGGATATAGGGGGTATGGGGGATATGGGGGATGGGGGGGTATGGGGTTGTATGGGGGGATATGGGGGGGATAATGGGGATGGGGGATGTGGGGGATATGGGGGATATGGGGGGGATGGAGGAATTGGGGGATATGGGGGGTATAGGGGATATAGGGGGGTATGGGGGATATGGGGGATATGGGGGGGATGTGGGGGATATGGGGGATATGGGGGGGATGGAGGAATTGGGGGATATGGGGGGTATAGGGGATATAGGGGGGTATGGGGGATATGGGGGATATGGGGGGGATATGGGGGGTATAGGGGCATACGGGAGACATGGGGGATATGGGGGGGATAATGGGGATGGGGGATATGGGGGACATGGGGGATATGGGGGGGATGGGGGAATTAAGGTGTATGGGGGGACATGGGGGGTATGGGGGGTATGGGGGGTATGGGGGGTATGGGGGGATATGGGATGGATGGGGGGTATGGGGGATATGGGGGATATGGGGGATGGGGGGTATGGGGGAATTGGGGGAGATGGGGGGATGGGGGAATTAAAGTGTATGGGGGGATATGGGGGATATGGGGGGGATGGGGGGTATAGGGGCATACGGGGGACATGGGGGATATGGGGGATATGGGGGGCAATTGGAGGACACTGGGGCAAATGGGGGCAATGGAGGGGAATGGGGGAATTGGGGGATATGGGGGACAATGGGGGGTCATTGGGGGTCATTGGGGAATGGGGGATATGGGGGACATGGGTGTCACTGGGGTCAATGGGGTGACGGGGGCCGCAGTGGGGTCGCAGTGTGCGCACCCTTCTTGCTGCGCTGCAGGATGGCGTTGGCCTCCTGTATGGTGACGCCGGCCGGGGCCACCACCAACTCCTCGCGCTTCGTCATCACCTGCAGGGCAGCGCAATCCCAATCCCAATCCCAATCCCAATCCTCATCCCAATCCCAATCCAATCCCAATCCCAATCCTCATCCCATCATCCCAAATCTCATCCTATTATCCCAATCCCAATCCTCATCCCAATCCTCATCCCAATCCCAATCCTCATCCCATCATCCCAAACCTCATCCCAATCCCAATCCTCATCCCAATCCAATCCCAATCTTCATCCCATCATCCCACCCATTCTGCCCCTCCCCCGGAAGTCGATGTCCCTGGAGGTGACGATGCCCTACAGCTGCCCCCCACCCCCAGCCCTAATCCCATTCCAAATCCCAACCCCTAATCCCCTAATCCCCTAATCCCAATCCCGTAATCCCAATCCCAACCCCACCCACCTGCCCCAGGGGTGTCCCGTGCTGCCCCTCCCCCAGGAAGTCGATGTCCCTGGAGGTGATGATGCCCTGCAGCCGCCCCCCAACCCCTAACCCTCTAATCCCAATCCCGTAATCCCAATCCCATAATCCCAATCCCACCCACCAGCCCCACAGTGTTGCTCGCAGCCCCTCCCCCAGGAAGTCGATGTCCCTGCAGGTGATGATGTCCTGCAGCCGCCTCCCAATCCCAACCCTAATCCTAATCCGACCCCTAACCCCTAATCCTGTAATCCCAATCCCGTAATCCCAATCCCGTAATCCCAATCCCAATCCCACCCACCAGCCCCACAGTGTCGCTCGCAGCCCCTCCCCCAGGAAGTCGATGTCCCTGGAGGTGACGATGCCCTACAGCTGCCCCCCACCCCAGCCCTAATCCCATTCCCAATCCCAACCCCTAATCCCGTAATCCCAGTCCCCTAATCCCGATCCCAACCCCACCCACCTGCCCCAGCGGAGTCCCGTGCTGCCCCTCCCCCAGGAAGTCGATGTCCCTGGAGGTGACGATGCCCTGCAGCCGCCCCCCCATCCTCCCGCTCTGTGTCACCGGGACCCCCGAGCAGCCCCTGCGCCGCCGCAGCTCCAGCACGTCCCCAACCGTGTGCGTGGGGCTCAGCACCGCCGGCTCCCGCGGGCAGCCCTGCTGGAAGCGCTGCGGGGGGATTATGGGATGGGCGGGAGTATTATGGGGTGTGGGGGATGGGGGGTATGCGGGATGGGGGGTATGGGGGATGGGGGGATATATGGGGTATGGGGGGATATGGGGGGATATATGGGATATGGGGTATGGGGGGGCTCAGCACCGCCGGCTCCCGCGGGCAGCCCTGCTGGAAGCGCTGCGGGGGGATTATGGGATGGGGGGGAGTATTATGGGGTATGGGGGGTATGGGGGATCGGCAGTATGGGGTATATGGATATGGGGTATGGGGGGATATGGGGTATGGGGAATGTGGGGTATGGGGGTATGGGATATGGGGGGCTCAGCACCGCCGGCTCCCGCGGGCAGCCCTGCTGGAAGCGCTGCGGGGGGGATTATGGGATGGGGGGGAGTATTATGGGGTGTGGGGGGATATGGGGTATGGGGGGATATATGGGGTATGGGGGGATATATGGGGTATGGGGGGATATGGGGTATGGGGGGGCTCAGCACCTCCGGCTCCCGCGGGCAGCCCTGCTGGAAGCGCTGCGGGGGGATTATGGGATGGGGGGGAGTATTATGGGGTGTGGGGGATGGGGGGGTATGGGGGATATGGGGTATGGGGGGTATGGGGTATGGGGGGTATGGGGGGATATGGGGTATGGGGGGATATATGGGGGATGGGGGGATATGGGATATGGGGGGATATGGGGTACGGGGGGATATGAGGGTATGGGGATATGGGGTATGGGGATATGGGGTATGGGGTATGGAGTATGGGTAGATATGGGGTATAGGGATATGGGGTATGGGGGGATATGGGGGGTATGGGGTATGGGGATATGGGGAGATATGGGGTATGGGAAGATATGGGATATGGGGCATGGGGGGATATGGGATATGGGGGTGCTCAGCACCGCTGGCTCCCAGGTGCAGCCCTGCTGGAAGCGCTGCAGGGGTATTATGGGATGGGGGGAGAAGGGGGGGGATATTATGGGATGTAGGGTATGGGGTATGGGGGGATATGGGGGGATATGGGGTATGGGCATAAAAGGGGATATGGGGGGATATGGGATATGGGGGGATATGGGGTATGGGGGGATATGGGGTATGGGGGGGCTCAGCACTGCTGTCTCCTGGATACAGCCCTGCTGGAAGCGCTGCGGGGATATTATGGGATGGAAGGGGGGGGTATAGGGAGGATATATGGGCTATGGGGGGGTATGGAATAAGGCGGGGAATGGGGCGATATGGGGGGGTGTGGGGGGGTCCCGGGGGGGCAGAGGGCGCCGTACCTTCACCTTGCGCACCTGGCTGGCCTGGAACTCGGGGCTGCAGTTGTGGTGGATGATCCCGATGCCACCCATCAGCTGGGGGGGCACGGGGATACGGGGTGGGGGAGGGATATGGGGTGGGGGCAGGTGAGGGGGGGGATGAAGGGGGATATGGTGACGTTGGGAGGGGCGCCCCCACACCGTGGCCCCAAATGATCGGTCCATCATCCCATAGCCCCATAATCCCATACCTCGATAGCCCCATAATCCCATACCTCGATAGCCCCATAATCCCATACCTCAATAGCCTCATAATCCCATAACTCTATAGCCCCATAATCCCATAACTCAGTAGCCCCATAATCCCATAACTCAATAGCCCCATGATCCCATAACTCAATAGCCCCATAATCCCATAACTCAATAGCCCCATAATCCCATACCTCAATAGCCCCGTAATCCCATGACCCCCTGACCCCGTAATCCCAGGGCCCCATAAAGCCATAATCCAACGGCGTTATAACTGCATAATCCCAAACCCAACAGCCCCATAATCCCATAACCTCATACTTCCTTAATCCCGTAACTCCATGATACCATAACCCCCTAACACTTTAATCCCATAATCCCATAACCCTGTAGCCCCATAACCCCACCACCCCAGAACCCCAGAATCCCACAGCCCTGCAACTCCATGGCCCCGTAACCCCACAGCCTCAGAATCTCATAACCCCATAGCCCCATAATCCTACTGCCCCATAACCCCACAACACCACTGTCCCATCATCCCACAACCCCACAGATCCACAACCCCACCGACTCATAAGCCCATGCCCCATAACCCCACAGCCCCATAACCCCACAACCCCAGGACCCCACAGCCCCATGACCCCATAACCCCACAGCCCCATAGCCCCACGACCCCATAACCCCATAACCCCACAGCCCCATAACCCCATGACCCCATAAACCCACTCACAGCCCCATGACACCATAACCCCATGACCCCACAGCCCCATAACCCCATGGCCCCATAACCCCATGACCCCACTCACAGCCCCATAACCCCATAACCCCACAGCCCCATGACCCCATGACCTCATAACCCCATGACCCCACGTCCCCATAACCCCACAGCCCCATAGCCCCATGACCCCATAACCCCATGACCCCACAGCCCCATGACCCCATGACCCCACTCACAGCCTCATGATCCCACGACCCCACTCACAGCCCCATGACCCCATAACCCCATGATCCCATGGCCCCATAACCCTACAGCCCCATAAACCCAGGACCCCATAACCTCATGATCCCATGACCCCATTCACAGCCCCATGACCCCATAACCTCATGATCCCATGACCCCATAACCCCACAACCTCATAACCCCATGACCCCACAGCCCCATAACCCCACAGCCCCATAACCCCACAGCCCTATAACCCCATGCCCCCATGACCCCACTCACAGCCCCATAACCCCATAACCCCACAGCCCCATGACCCCATCACCTCATAACCCCATGACCCCATGTCCCCATAACCCCACAGCCCCATAGCCCCATGACCCCATAACCCCATGACCCCACAGCCCCATGACCCCACTCACAGCTTCATGACCCCACGACCCCACTTACAGCCCCATAATCCTACAGCCCCATAACCCCATAAGCCCACGACCCCACTCACAGCCCCCTGACCCCATAACCCCATGACGCCATAACCCCATAACTCCACGACCCCACAGCCCCATAACCCTATGACCCCATGGCCCCACTAACAGCCCCATGACCCCACTCACAGCCCCAGGATCCCATGACCCCATTCACAGTCCCATGACCCCATAACCCCGTGACCCCGTGACCCCGTGACCCCACTCACAGTCCCATGACCCCATAACCCCATGACCCCGTGACCCCGTGACCCCACTCACAGCCATGGCGATGGCCATGTCAGCCTCGGTGACGGTGTCCATCGGGGAGGACACCAGCGGGGTTTTTAGGGTGATCTGCTTCGTCAGCGCCGACGTCAGATCCTATAGGGGCACAGAGGGTCCTCACCGCCACCCCACAGCTCCCGGGGAGGGGACCCCCCCCAGAACCCCATATCCTATAGGGGAACCTCCCCCAAACCCCAAATTCTAAGGGGAACCCATCCCAGAAACCCATGTCCTATAGCAGAACCTCCACAAGATGCCATATCCTATAGGGAACCCCACAGAACCCCATATCCTATAGGGGAACCTCTCCAAGACCCCTGTCCTATAGGGGAACCGTCCAAAAACCCATATCCTATAGGGAACCTCCACAAGACCCCATGTCCTATAGGGGAACCCCACAAAAACCCATATCCTATAGGGGAATCCGCCAGTACCCCATATCTTATAGGGGAGCATCCACAGAACACCATGTCCTATAGGGGAACCCCTCAAAACCCCATATCCTATAGGAGAACCCATCCCACAACCCCATATCCTATAGGGGAACCTCCACAAGACGCCATATCCTATACGGAACCCCACAGAACTCCATATCCTATAGGGGACCACCCCCAAAACTCCATATCCTATGGGAGAAACCCAAAACCCCATATCCTATAGGGGAGCCTCCACAGAACCACATATCCTATAGGGAAACCCATCCAAGAACCCCAGATCCTATAGGGGAATCTCCACAAGACCACATGTCCTATAGGGGAACCCTCCAAAAACCCATATCCTATAGCAAATCGCTCCCAGAACCCCATATCCTATAGGGGAACCCCCCAAAAACCCATATCCTATAGGGAATTCCACAAGACCCCATATCCTACAGGGGAACCCCCCCATGAACCCCATATCCTATAGGGGAACCACACAGAACTCCATATCCTATAGGGGAACCTCCCCAAGACCCCATATCCAATAGGGAACCCCCCCAGTACCACATGTCCTATAGGGGAGCCCCCCTCAGAACCCCATATCCTATAGGGGAACCCCCACAAAACCCTATATCCTATAGGGGAGCCTCCACAGAAGCCCATATCCCATAGGGGAACCCATCCCAGAACCCCATATCCTATAGGGGAACCTCCACAAAACTATATGTCCTATAGGAGAGCCTCCACAGAACCCCATATCCTATAGGGGAACCTCTCCAAGACCCCTGTCCTATAGGGTAACCCCCCAAAAACCCATATCCTATAGAGGAATCCCCCCCGAATCCCATATCCTATAGAGGAACCCCCCCAGAACCCCATATCCTATAGGGGAGCCTCCTCAAGATCCCTGTCCTATAGGGGAACCCCCCCAATACCACATGTCCTAAAGGGGATCCCCCCCAGAACCCCATATCCTATAGGGGAACCCATCTCAGAACCCCATATCCTATAGGGGAGCCTCCACAGAACCCCATATCCTATAGGGGAACCTCCACAAAACCCCATATCCTACAGCAGATCGCTCCCAGAACCCCATATCCTATAGGGAACCCCACAGAACCCCGTATCCTATATGGGAACCCCCCAAAAACCCATATCCTATAGAGAACCTCCACAAGACCCCATATCCTATAGGGGAACCCCCCAGAACTGCATATCCTATAGGGGAACCTCCACAAGACCCCATGTCCTTTAGGGGAATCCCCCAAAACCCCATATCCTATAGGGGAACCCATCCCACAACCCCATATCCTATAGGGGAACCTCCACAAGATGCCATATCCTATAGGGAACCCCACAGAACCCCTGGTGGATTTATGGGGTGGATTTATGGGGGGATATATGGGGTGGATTTATGGGGTGGATTTCTGGGATGGATTTCTGGGATGGATTATGGGGTGGATATATGGGGTGGATTTAGGGGGTGGATTATGGGGGGGATTTATGGGGTGGATTTATGGGATCGATATATGGGATGGATTTATGGGGGGGATTTATGGGGTGGATTTATGGGGTGGAATATAGGGTGGATTATGGGATGGTTTATGGGATGGATTATGGGGTGGATTTAGGGGGTGGATTTATGGGGTGGATTTATGGGGTGGATATATGGGGTGGATTTATGGGGTGGATTTATAGGGTGGATATATGGGGTGGATTTATGGGGTGGATTTAGGGGGTGGATTTAGGGGGTGGATTTATGGGGTGGATTTAGGGGGTGGATATATGGGGTGGATTTAGGGGGTGGATTTATGGGGTGGATATATGGGGTGGATTTATGGGGTGGATTTATGGGGTGGATTTATAGGGTGGATATATGGGGTGGATTTAGGGGGTGGATTTATGGGGTGGATTTATAGGGTGGATATATGGGGTGGATTTAGGGGGTGGATTTAGGGGGTGGATTTATGGGGTGGATTTAGGGGGTGGATTATGGGGTGGATATATGGGGTGGATTTATGGGGTGGATTTATGGGGTGGATATATGGGGTGGATTTATGGGGTGGATTTATGGGGTGGATTTATGGGGTGGATTTAGGGGGTGGATTTATGGGGTGGATTTATGGGGTCCACTCACCACGTCCTCAGCTGCAAAGTCAATGAAGCCGGGCAGGATGAGGAAATCACTGTGGGAGGGGGGGGTCACTTATAGGGCCACCCCATAGGGGGGGCCATGGGGACAGGAGGGACATTTGGGGTGGCCCTATGGGGACAGCGGTGCCTGGAGGGGGAGGGGGGGTAGAAATAGGGGTGATTGGGGGAGGGGGGGACATTTGGGGTGGCCCTATGGGGACAGCAATGCCGAGGGGGGGAACATTGGGGTTATGGGATGGGGGGGGACATTTGGGGTGGCTTTATGGGACAGGAATGTGTGTGTGGGGGGCGGTCATAGGGGTTATGGGGGCAGGGGGACTTTTGGGGTGGCCCTATGGGGACAGTAGTGCTGGGGGGGGTACACTGGGGTTATGGGGACAGGGGGGCACATTTGGGGTGGCCCTATAGGGACAGTGGTCCCTGGGGGGGGCAACATAGGGGTTATGGGGACAGGGGGGCACATTTGGGGTGGCCCTATAAGGATAGCTGTGTCCGGGGGGGGGTCGAAATGGGGGTGATGGGGGGGGGACATTTGGGGTGGCCCTATAGGGGGGGACGCAGGACGTGGGGCCACTGTCCCCCCCCTACTTGTAGGTCAGGCCGTCGCTGGTGGCGAAGAGCTGCTGGGCGCTGAGCCCTTCCTCAGGGACTGAGCCTGCGGCATCGCCGGGCACGGGGTCGGTACTGGGGGGGAGCCTTCATCATCATCATCATCATCATCATCATCATCATCATCATCATCATCATCATCATCACCACATTGTTATCATCCTCACATCACCATCATCATCATCACTGTCACATCGTCGTCATCATCATCATCATCACCAACATTGCTATAATCCTCACATCATCATCACCATCATCATCATCACCATCATCATCATCATCACTGTCACATCGCCATCATCATCATCATCATCACCACCATTGCTATAATCCTCACATCATCATCACCATCATCATCATCATCATCATCATCATCATCATCATCATCACTGTCACATCGTCGTCATCATCATCATCATCACTGTCACATCGTCGTCATCATCATCATCGTCGTCATCATCGTCATCCTCACATCATCATCATCATCATCATCATCATCATGTCACATCATCATTGTCACCATCATCATCATCACCATTGTTATCATCCTCACATCATCATCATCACCATCATCATCATTATCATCACTGTCACATCGTCGTCATCATCATCATCATTGTCATCGTCGTCATCATCGTCATCCTCACCATTATTATCATCCGCACATCGTCATCACATCATCATCATCATCATCATCATCATCATCATCATCATCATGTCACATCATCGACGTCACCATCATCATCATCATCACCACCACCATTGTTATCATTCTGACATCATCATCACCATCATCATCATCATCATCACTGTCACATCGTCGTTATCATCATCGCCATCATCATCGTCATCACCATTGTTATCATCCTCACATCATCATCACCATCATCACCATCATCACCATCATCATCACTGTAACATCGTCGTCATCATCATCATTGTCGTCCTCACCACTGTTATCATTCTCACATCATCATCATCATCATCATGTCACATCATCGTCATCACCATCATCGCCATTGTCATCACCATTGTTATCATCCTCACCATCATCATCATCAACGCTGTCACATCATCATCATCCCAGTACCTCCCCAGTAACTCCCAGTGCCCCCCCAGCATCACTGCATCACGTCCCAGTCCCTCCCAGTACCCCCCCATACCTCCCACTATCATACAGTTCCCTCCCAGTACCCCCCCAGTAATTCCCAGTGCCCCCCATAGCACACCTGCGCCACATCCCAGTCCCTCCCAGTGCTCCCAGTTCCCACTCCCATAACTGGGCCACCCCTCATCCATCCCCACACCATTGCACAGCAGCCCCATCCCGGGAGCCCCGCCCACAACGCCTCCTATTGGTCCGCTCCTCTGTCAGCCCCGCCCCACCTCGCATGTAGCCCCGCCCACATCCTACACCATAGGCCATCCACTCCTCTAGCCCCGCCCCCTGCGCTAGCCCCGCCCTCTGTACCTATAACTCCTCTCCACCAGTATAGCCCCGCCCACAACGCAGCCCATTGGTCTACCCCGCCCTTAGCTCCGCCCCTTCACTAGGATCCAGCTACAGCCCCGCCCACTGCTCCCATAGCCCCACCCCCTCATAGCCCCGCCCCTGGTGCAGCCCATTGGCCTGCCCCACCCGTAACCCCGCCCCTCCAGTTGGATCCACCCACAGCCCCGCCCATTTTCCTCATAGCCCCGCCCCCTCCATTATAGCCCCGCCCACAACTCCGCTCCCAACGCATCCCATTGGTCTGCCCCGCGCTTAGCCCCGCCCCTTCCGATGGATCCACCCACAGACCCGCCCACTGTTCCATAGCCCCGCCCCCTCCCTTATAGCCACGCCCCCACCCACCGGCCCAGCGGGGGGGGCACACAAACACAACCCCCCCTCCTCCCCCCCCCGTCTTACTTGGGACCCCCCCGGGGCCCGGCGCTGTTTGTGCCCCAGCCTCATTAACACCGCCGCTCTAATGAGCCCCCAGGGGAGGGGGTGGGGGTTGGGCAGCCCCCCCCCCGTGACACCGCTGTCACCCGTGGGGGAGTGGGGGGGAGGAGCGGGGCGGGGGGGGGGGGGGATTAGCGGTAATCCGGGAGCACAGCGCCGGGTCACGTGGGTGTGCGGGGCCGGGGGGGGGGGGGGGGCACGGGAGGACCCCCACCTGTCCCCGTGTGTCCCTATGTGGTGCCGAGACCGAAGGCACCGGGACCCCCCCCCTAATAGCCCCCCCTTTGGTCCCCATGTGTCGCCAGGACCCGGTGCCACCACGAACTCCCCCCAGACCCCCCTGTCCCCATGTGTCACCCAGATGTGATGTCACCGGGACCCCCCCTTGTCCCACTGTCCCCCTGTGTCCCCATGTGTCACCATCACTCCCCCCAGACCCCCCCCTTTGTCCCCAGGACCCCCCCACTTTGTCCCCAACTGTCCCCAAAAGTCTCCACGACCCCCCCCAGAGCCCTCCTTGTCCCCAACTGTCCCCATGTGTCCCCACGACCCCCCCCCAGATCCCCCCTTTGTCCCCAACCATCCCCATTTGTCACCATGCCCCCCCCAGACCCTTCCTTTGTCCCCTACTGTCCCTATGTGTCCCCACGACCCCCCCCCAGACCCCCCTTTGTCCCCAACCGTCCCCATTTGTCACCACACCCTCCCCCCAGACCCCCCCCTTGTCCCCAGCTGTCCCCATGTGTCCCCATGAACCCCTGTCCCCAAGTGTCCCCAAATACCCCCATGACCCACTGCCACCATGACCCCCCCAGACCCCCCCGTGTCCCCAACTGTCCCCATGTGTCACCATGACCCCCTAAGACCCCCCCTTTGTCCCCAGCTGTCCCCATGTGTCACCATGACTCCCCCCAAAACTCCCTTGTCCCCAACTGTCCCCATGTGTCACCATGATCCCCTATGACTCCCCCCTCTGTCCCCAACTGTCCCCATGTGTCACCATGATCCCCTATGACTCCCCCCTTTGTCCCCAGCTGTCCCCATGTGTCACCATGACCCCCCCAGACCCCCCTGTCCCCCCAGTTCCCAACCTGGATGTGATGCCACTATGACCCCCCCAGACCCCCCCTCGTCCCCAGCTGTCCCCATGTGCCCCCCCCCCGCCCTCCCCTCACCTGCCGTCGTTGCTGCGCTCCATCTCGTGGCCGCGTCCCGAATGTGACCCCCCCCCCCCCGTATCCGGACACGCGTGGGGTCCCACGGGCAATGAGGGGGGGGGAGCGGGGGGGGGCGGTGCTGCGCTGCTGCTGCCGCGGGAGGCGCTGAGTAACCGGGGGGGGGGGGCACGGGAGGGGGGGGGGTCCGCTTTCAGCTCCGCCCCTTTAAGGCTTTGGGTC
The DNA here is from genome assembly GCF_987193195.1 of Phasianus colchicus. NCBI lineage: Eukaryota > Metazoa > Chordata > Aves > Galliformes > Phasianidae > Phasianus > Phasianus colchicus. The sequence continues at coordinate 806,292 of NC_143436.1, forward strand.
GGGGAAGGGGGGGGAAAAGCCGAGGGGGGGGGAACCCATCTCTCCCCCCCATCCACACGCATTGTTAGGGTGGTTATGGGGGGTGACACGAGTGGGTGGGGGGGGGGGGCTGTGGGTGAGCCCCCCCCCCAACTCCCCCCCCCCCCCCCCCCGCGGGTGGTTTCGCTGCGGGTGGGATTATGGGAGGATTATGGGGAGGGGGGGGGGGAAGTACAAAGGGGGGGGGTGAGATGGGGAGGGAGATGGGGGGATGGGGGGGGCATGGGGAGTGAGATGGGGGGGTGACATGGGGGAGGGAGATGGGGGGCTGGGGGGGTGTGAGATGGGGTGGTGAAATGGGGGGGTGAGATGGGGAGGAGATGAGGGGTGAGATGGGGAGAAAGATGGGGGATGGGGGGGTGAGATGGGGGGGCATGGGGAATGAGTTGGGGGGCTGAAATGGGGGGGGAGATGAGGGGTGAGATGGGGGGGGTGAGACGGGGGAGGGAGATGGGGCCTGGGGGGTGTGAGATGGGGGGGTGAGATGGGGAGGAGATGAGGGGGGAGATGGGGGGGAGATGGGGGAGGGAGATAGGGGGTATGAGATGAGGGGTGAGATGGGGGGAGATGAGAAGAGATGGGGGGTGGGATGGGGGTGAGATGGGGGGAGGTGAGATGGGAGTGAGATGGGGGGGTGAAATGTAGGGAATGAGGGGGGTGAGATGGGGGGAGATGGGGGGGTGAAATGGGGGGGTGAAATGGAGGGTGTGCGATGGGGGGGGAGATAAGGGGTGAGATGGGGGGGAGATGGGGAGGGAGATGGGGGGTGGTGGGTGTGAGATGGGGGGGGACATGGGGGCTGAGATGGGGGGGAGATGGTGGGGTGAGATGGGGGTTGGGGGTGTGAGATGGTGGGGTGAGATGGGGGTGAGATGGGGGGGTGCAATGTGGGAGGAGATGAGGGGTGAGATGGGGGGGTGAGATGGGGGGGTGGGGGGTGAAATGGGGGGTGGGGGAGGGAGATGGGGGGTGAGATGGGGGGGAAATGGGGGAGGGAGGTGGGGGGTGGGGGGGTGAGATGGAGGGGTGAGATGAGGGTGAGATGGGGGGGTGAGACAATGGGGTGAAATGAGGGGGGGAGATGGGGGTGGGGGGGTTGAGATGGGGGGAGATGGAGGGGGGAGATGGGAGGGGGAGTTGGGGGAGGAGGGAGGGAGATGGGGGGGTGGGGGGGTGAGATGGAACGGGGAGATGGGGGGGTGAAATGAGGGGGGAGATGGGGGGTGAAATATGGGGGGGAAAATGGGAGGGGGGAGATGATGGGGTGAAATGGGGGGGAGATGGGGGCGATGAGATTGGGGGGTGTGCAAAGGGGGGGTGTGAGATGGGGGTTTGATGGGGGAGTGTGCGATGCGGGCGTGTAAAGGGGGAGTGTGCAATGGGGGGGTGATGGGGGAGTGCAAAGGGTGACAGTGATGGTGACAGGGATGGTGACACAGTGCTGACACTGATGGTGACACTGATGTTCACGCCGATGATGACACTGATGGTGACACTGATGGTGACACAATGGTGACAGCGGTGGTGACACCGATGGTGACAGTGGTGGTGACACGCTCATACTGATGGTGACAGTGATGGTGACAGGGATGGTGACACAATGGTGACACTGACGGTGACACTGATGTTCATGCTGATGGTGACAGTGATGGTGACACCAATGGTGACACAGTGGCAAGAGTGATGGTGACAGTGACGGTGACACTGATGGTGACACAATGGTGACACTGACAGTGACACTGATGTTCATACTGATGGTGACAGTGATGGTGACACAATGGTGACACAATGGTGACACAATGGTGGCCCAATGGTGACACTGATGATGGTGACACAATGACAACAGTGATGGTGACACAATGGTGGCACTGATGATGGTGACATTGATGGTGACACAATGGTGACACAATGGTGACAGTGATGGTGACAGAATGGTGACACTGATGTTCACAATGATGGTGACACTGATGATGGTGACACTGATGGTGACACAATGGTGACACAGTGGTGACACTGATGATGGTGACACAGTGGTGACAGTGATTGTGACACAATGGTGGCACAGTGGTGACACTGATGATGGTGACACAATGGTGACACAATGGTGGCACTGATGATGGTGACACAATGGTGATGCAGTGGTGACACTGATGATGGTGACGCAATGGTGACACAGTAGTGACACTGATGATGGTGACAGTGGTGGCACTGATGTTCACACTGATGGTGACACTGATGATAGTGACACTGATGATGGAGACACAATGGTGACACTGATGATGGTGACACAGTGGTGACAGTGAAAGTGACACAATGGTGACACTGATGATGGTGACACTGGTGATGGTGACACAGTGGTGACACAGTGGTGGCACTGATGATGGTGACACTGATGATGGTGACACAATGGTGACACTGATGGAGATGCAATGGTGACACAATGGTGACACTGATGATGGTGGCATTGATGGTGACACAATGGTGCCACAATGGTGGCCCAATGGTGTCACTGATGATGGTGACACAATGACAACAGTGATGGTGACACAATGGTGGCACTGATGATGGTGACACAGTGGTGGCACTGATGATGGTGACATTGATGGTGACACGATGGTGACACAATGGTGACAGTGATGATGGTGACACAATGACGACAGTAATGGTGACAGAATGGTGGCACTGATGTTCACACTGATGGTGACACTGATGATGGTGACACAGTGGTGACAGTGATTGTGACACAATGGTGGCACAGTGGTGACACTGATGATGGTGACACAGTGGTGACGCTGATGTTCGCACTGATGGTGACACTGATGATGGTGACACAATGGTGACACTAATGTTCACGCTGAGGTGACACTGATGATGGTGACACGGTGGTGACAGTGACGGTGACCCCGCAGGGATTGGGGCCGAGCGCCGCACAAAGCAGCTTAAGGGACGTCCGGGAGTCACGCAGCTGGGACAGCACCGGGTGTGGGGACAGCGGGGACATGTGGGGACAGTGGGGACAATGGGGACAATGTGGGGATGTGGGGACATTGTGGGAATGTGGGGACCATGGGGACATGTGGGGACAATGGGGACAATGGGGACATTGTGGGGATGTGGGGACAATATGGGGATGTGGGGACAATGGGGACAATGGGGACAATGGGGACAGTGGGGACGTTGTGGGGATGTGGGGACATGGGGACGTGTGGGGACAATGTGGGGATATGGGGACAATGGGGACAATGTGGGGACAATGGGGAAATATGGGGACAATGGGGACAATGGGAACATGTGGGGACAATGGGGACATGTGGGGACAATGTGGGGATGTGGGGACATGTGGGGACGTGCGGATGTGGGGACAATGGGGACAATGGGGACATGTGGGGATGTGGGGACAATGGGGACATGTGGGGACAATGGGGACAATGGGGACATAGGGGGACAGTGGGGACATTGTGGGGATGTGGGGACAATGGGGACATGTGGGGACATTATGGGGATGTGGGGATAATGGGGACAATGGGGACATGTGGGGACAATGGGGACAGTGGGGACGTTGTGGGGATGTGGGGACATGGGGACGTGTGGGGACAATGTGGGGGTATAGGGACAATGGGGACATATGGGGACAATGTGGGGACAATGGGGAAATATGGGGACATTGTGGGGACAGTGGGGTCAATGTGAGGATATGGGGACAATGGGGACATATGGGGACATTGTGGGGACAATGGGGACAGTGGGAACATTGTGGGGATATGGGGACATGGGGACAATGGGGACATGGGGGGACATTGTGGGGATGTGGGGACATGTGGGGACAGTGGGGACATGTGGGGACGTTGTGCGGATGTGGGGACAATGGCGACATGTGGGGACACCGTGGGGATATGGGGACAATGGGGACAATGTGGGGACAATGGGGACACATGGGGACATGTGGGGATGTGGGGACAATGGGGACAGTGAGGACAATGTGAGGATATGGGGACAAATGGGGACAATGGGGACATAGGGGGACAGTGGGGACATTGTGGGGATGTGGGGACAATGGGGACAATGGGGACATGTGGGGACATTATGGGGATGTGGGGATAATGGGGACAATGGGGACATGTGGGGACAATGGGGACAGTGGGGACGTTGTGGGGATGTGGGGACATGGGGACGTGTGGGGACAATGTGGGGATATAGGGACAATGGGGACATATGGGGACAATGGGAACATGTGGGGATGTGGGGACAATGGGGACATGTGGGGATATTGTGGGGAGGTGGGGACAGTGGGGACATATGGGGACATTGTGGGGATGTGGGGACATGTGGGGACAGTGGGGACATGTGGGGATGTGGGGACAATGTGGGGATGTGGGGACATGTGGGGACGTTGTGCGGATGTGGGGACAATGGGGACAATGGGGACATGTGGGGACAACGTGGGGATATGGGGACAATGGGGACAATGTGGGGATGTGGGGACAATGGGGACAGTGGGGACAATATGGGGATATGGGGACAAATGGGGACAATGGGGACATAGGGGGACATGTGAGGACAATGGGGACAGTGGGGACATTGTGGGGATGTGGGGACATGGGGACATGTGGGGACAATGTGGGGATATGGGGACAATGGGGACTTATGGGTACAATGTGGGGACAATGGGGAAATATGGGGACGATGGGGACAGTGGGGTCAATGTGAGGATATGGGGACAATGGGGACATATGGGGACATTGTGGGGATATGGGGACAATGGGGACATATGGGGACAATGTGGGGACAATGGGGACAGTGGGAACATTGTGGGGATATGGGGACATGGGGACAATGGGGACATGGGGGGACATTGTGGGGATGTGGGGATATGGGGACAAATGGGGACAATGGGGACATTAAGGGGATATGGGGACATGGGACATTGTGGGGACATTGTGGGGATACGGGGACAAATGGGAACAATGGGGACTTTATGGGGATGTGGGGACATGGGGACATGTGGGAATATTGTGGGGATATGGGGACATGTGGGGGCAATGGGGACATATGGGGACATTGTGGGGATATGGGGACAATGGAGACATGGGGACATTGTGGGGACAGGGGGACATTGTGGGGACACCAATATAGGGGGACATATGGGGACACTGTGGGGATATGGGGACAATGGAGACGTATGGAGACATGTGGGGACAATGGGGACATTTTGGGATGTGGGGACAATGGGGACGTATGGGGACATTGTGGGGACATGTGGGGACATTATGGGGATAGGGGGACATGGGGTCATGTTGGGACAGTGGGGACTTATGGGGACAATGTGGGGATATGGGGACAATGGGGACACGTGGGCACATATGGGGACAGTGTGGGGGTATAGGGACATGTGGGGACACTGTGGGGACACTGTGGGGACAATGGGGACATTGTGGGACCACCGCTATATAGGGACATATGGGGACACTGTGGGGATATGGGAAATATGGGAACACCAATGTGTGGGGTCACCCATACGTGGGGACACGGGGACATGGGGACACTGATATGTGGGGTCACCAATACGGGGGGATATGGGGACACGGGGACACTGATATATGGGAACAGCCATATGGGACGTATGGGGACATCATTGGGATATGGGGACACGGGGACGCCAACGTATGGGGTCACCAAAACTCGGGGACTGCTGCAGCGCTCTGCTGGTGCGCGGCCCCTTTAAGGGGGCGTGGCTCGTTTCGGCCCCGCCCTCACAATGGGCGGGGCCAAAAGAGAAGGGGCGGAGCCTCTCCATCATCCCTGCGCTCCCGGTTTGTTCCAGCGTCCATCGCTGCCTCCCAGTTTATCCCAGTATCGGCCACCGCATCCCAGTGCTCCCAGTGCTCCTCTCCGGGACGATGCGGGCTGTCCCCAGTCCCTCCCAGTAAAGCTCCCAGTACTCAGCCAATATTCTCAGTCCATCCCAGTATCCCCCAGTTCCCTCCAGTCCATTCCAGTACCTCCAAAGCGCCCTCCCAGTCCATCCCAGTGCCCCCTCAGTCCATCCCAATACCTCCCAGTCCCTCCCAGTCCATCCCAGTGTCTCCCCAGTCCATCCCAGTCCATCCCAGTGCCCCCTCAGTCCATCCCAATACCTCCCAGTCCCTCCCAGTCCATCCCAGTGTCTCCCCAGTCCATCCCAGTCCATCCCAGTGCCCCCCAGTGCCCTCCCAGTCCATCCCAGTGCCCCCTCAGTCCATCCCAATACTTCCCAGTCCCTCCCAATACCCTCCCAGTGCCCCCTCAGTCCATCCCAGTGCCTCCCCAGTCCATCCCAGTCCATCCCAGTACCCCCCAGTGCCCTCCCAGTCTATCCCAGTGCCTCCCCAATCCAACCCAGTGCCTCCCCAGTCTAACCCAGTACCCCCCAGTTCTCCCCAGTGCCTTCTCAGTCCCTCCCAGTCCATCCCAGGCCTCCCAGTCCATCCCAGTGCCCTCTCAGTCCATTCCGGTACCTCCCAGTGCCCTCCCAGTCCATTCCAGTGCCTCCCAGTCCATCCCAGTGCCCCCCAGTCCATCCCAATACCTCCCAGTCCCTCCCAGTCCATCCCAGGCCTCCCAGTCCATCCCAGTGCCCCCCAGTCCATCCCAATACCTCCCAGTCCCTCCCAGTCCATCCCAGTGCCCTCCCAGTCCATTCCAGTGCCTCCCAGTCCATCCCAGTGCCCCCCAGTCCATCCCAATACCTCCCAGTCCCTCCCAATCCATCCCAGTGCCCTCCCAATGCCCCCTCAGTCCATCCCAGTGCCACCCCAGTCCAACCCAGTACCCCCCCAGTTCTCCCCAGTGCATCCCAGTGCCCTCCCAGTCCATCCCAGTCCCTTCTCAATCCATCCCAGTACCCCCCAGTGCCCCCCCAGTCTATCTCAGTACCCCCCAGTGCCATCCCAGTCCATCCCAGTATCCCCCAGTTCCCTCCAGTCCATCCCAGTGACCCCTCAGTCCATCCCAATACCTCCCAGTCCCTCCCAGTTCATCCCAGTGCCCTCCCAGTCCATCCCAGTACCCCCCAGTCCATACCAGTGCCCCCCAGTGCCCTCCCAGTCCATCCCAGTGCCCCCCAGTCCATCCCAATACCTCCCAGTCCCTCCCACTTCATCCCAGTGCCCTCCCAGTCCATCCCAGTGCCCTCCCAGTGCCTCCCCAGTCCATCCTAGTGCCTCCCAGTCCATCCCAGTACCCCCTCACTCCAACCCAGTACCCCCCCAGTCCATCCCAGTGCCTCCCAGACCCTTCCCAGTCCATCCCAGCAAAGCCCCACTCGCACTCCGCCCCACCTCTGGGGCCGCATTTATTGACCCCCCCACCCCCGGGGGGGCACACACCCACCCCGCCCCCCCCCCCCCAACACCCCATATTTACACCGGGGGGGGGGGATCCCACACGCCGCCCGCCCCCCCTCAGCACTCGATGGAATCCTCCAGCAGCTGCAGCAGCGCGGGGGGAACCCCGGGGGGGGGCGGCGGGGGGGGGGGGACCGGGAGGAGGGGCTTCGCTGTCGTGCCCCCCCCCCTCCGTGCCCCCCCCTCCTCCCCCCTCGGCGCTCTCTTCGCTCGTTTCCTCCTCTTGCAGCGCCGGCAGCGCCGTCCCCCCCCCGCCGACCCCCCCCCCTCCGCGAGACCTCTCGACGTCCCCCCCCCGCCGGTGACCCCCACCCTCCCACGACCCCTCCGCGTGCCCCCCCCCAAGACCCCCCCCCAAATCCTCGCGAGATCCCTCCGCTTGCTGGTCGTCCGCGCCCCCCCCCGGGCTTTGCTGGGGGGCGGTGATGATGGTGGTGGTGGTCGTGGGGGGGGGGGGGCGGAGGAGGGGGTGGGGGGGGCGGGGGGGGCGGAGGAGATTCGTTGTCCCCCGTCCCTCCCCCCCCCCCCGGGGGTCGCCCCCCCCTCCCTACAGAGTTGGCCACCGGTGTGTGGGGGGCGGGGGGGGGCTGAGGGGGTGGGGGGGGAGGAGGGGAGGAGTTTCCCCCCCCCGCGCCCCCCCCGGCGTCGCCCCCTTCGCTGCGGCCGTCGGGGGGGCGATTGGGGGCCGGGGGAGTCGGGGAGGATTTGGCGGCCGGAACCTGGGGAGAAAGGGGGGGGGGGGGGGGGGGCAGAAGGGGAGAGGTTAGGAGACCCCCAAAGGACCCCCCCCCATTTAACTCCCCCCATATTGGATTCTTGCCCCCCCCCGCAATCTATAGGGTCCTCCCAGGATTCCCCTCCCCCGCGAGACCCCACCCATATGACCCCCCCATATGAAACCCCCCCAGACCTCACGATAGAACCCCCCTCCCTCACAGCCCCCCCTCGTACACAGGACCCCCCCCCCGTCCCCCCATATATGACCCCCCCCCCCATTGGATCCCACCTCTTAGAACTGACCCTCATAGGACCCCCCCCGGACTCTCTATATGACCCCCCCCCCAATAGGACATCCCCCATTTTATCCCTCCGTGGGACCCCCCATAGGACCCCCCCCATACGCCTCCCTCCCCCCCCCAGAACCTCCTCAGGACTCTTCATATGACCCCCCCCATAGGACTTCCCCAATGGACCCCTCCCCCTATAAGAACCCCCCCCCTCCCAGGACCCTCTCCTATGACCCCCCCAATGGACCCCCCCCCAGAGAAGTCCCCCATATGACCCTCCCATAAAACCCTTCCCTCTGTATGATTACCCCCCCAGGATCCCCCATAGGACCCCTTCATATGGCCCCCCCCAATTTGACCCCCCCCATAGAACCCCCTCATAAGACCCCCCTAATTGGACCTCCCCCCATACAACCCCCCCATATGCCGCCCCCATTGGACCCCCCCCACAGAACCCCCTCATAAGAGCCCCCATTGGACCCCCCCCATAGAACCCCTCCCCATAGAACCCCTCATATGACCCCCCCTTCCTCATATGACCCCCCATTGGACCCCCCCATAGAACCCCCTCATAAGACCGCCCTAATTGGACCCCCCCTCATAGAACCACCCCATATGCCCCCCCCATAGAACCCCCTCATAAGACCCCCCCATTGGACCCCCCCTTAGAACCCCCTCATATGACCCCCCAATTTTGACCCCCCCATAGAACCCCCTCATAAGACCCCCCTAATTTGACCCCCCCATAGAACCCCCCCATAAGACCCCCCATTGAACCACCCCACAGAACCCCCTCATATGACCCCCCCAATTTGACCCCCCCATAGAAGCCCCTCATAAGGCCCCCCCAATTGGGCCCCCCCCATAGAACCCCCCCATATGACGCCCCCATTGGACCTCCCCCATAGAACCCCTCATATGATCCCCCCTTCCTCATAGAACCCCCCCATATGATCCCCCCCCATAGAACCCCCTCATAAGACCCCCCAATCGGACCCCCCCCATAGGACCCCCCAATATGACCCCCCCATTGTACCCACACCCAATATAACCCTCTCATAAGACCCCCCCCAATTTGACCCTCCCCATAGAAGCCCCTCTTAACCCCCCTAATTGGACCCCCCCGATAGAACTCCCCCATATGACTCCCCCAATTTGACCCCCCCAATTTGACCCCCCCCATAAGACCCCCCCATTGGGCCCCCCCCCCATAGAACCCCCTCATATGAACCCCCCCAATTTGACCCCCCCCATAGAACCCCCTCATATGACCTCCCCCAATTTGACCCTCCCCATAGAAGCCCCTCCTAAACCCCCCTAATTGGACCCCCCCTGATAGAACTCCCCCATATGACTCCCCCAATTTGACCCCCCCCCATAGAACCCCCTGATAAGACCCCCCCAATTTCACCCCCATAGAACTCCCCCCATATGACGCCCCCATTGGACCCCCCCATAGAACCCCCCCCATATGACTCCCCAATTTGACTCCCCCCATAGAACCCCCTTATAAGACCCCCCTAATTGGACCCCCCCCATAGAACCCTCTCATAAAACCCAATTGGAGCCCCCCCAAAGGACCCCCCCATATGACTCCCCAATTGCCCCCCCCCATAGAACCCCCCCATAAGACCCCCCCATTGGACCCCCCCGTAGAACCCCTCATATGACCCCCCCCCTTCCTCATATGACCCCCCCAATGGAACCCCCCCCCCCCCCCCGGAGAATTCCCCCTCATAAGACCCCCCCATTTGGACCCCCCCCATAGAACCCCCCCATATGACCTCCCCATTGGACTCCCCCCTCATTGGATCCCCTCATATGACCCCCCCCCCATAAAACCCCCCCATAAGCCCTCCTCGTGCCCCCCCCCATTTACCCCCCCACGTCCCCCCCCCCCTCACCGGCTGGAACCACCGCAGGCTCTATGCGTTTTGGGGGGGGGACACACAGAGGAAGACATCAGTCGGGGGGGTTGGGGGGGGGCAACTCCTCCCTTATAACCCCCCCACCCCCACACAAGACCCCCCCACCCAACACCCCCTCATATGATACTACGTGTGCCCCCCCCCCCACATATATGGACGCCCCCCCTTGAGGGGACATCCCTCCAAGTGTGCCCCCCCCATATAAGCCCTCCAGACCCCCCCACATTTGTCCCCCCCACCATGTAGATGCCCCCCCCCCCATATCAGTGACTCCCCCATACGTGTCCCCCCCCATATATACCCCTCTCTGCCCCCCCCCCCCATATGGTTCCCCCCCACAGAGGCAACCTCCCCATATATGAACCCCCCCATATATGAACCCCCCCCCATATATGAACCCCCCCCCCCCATATACGCCTCCCAGAGCCCCCATATGAGACCCCCCCCCCGAAAAAAATATATCCCCCCATATGTTCCCCCCCCCCATGGATGCCCCCCCCCATCCATACCACCCACCTCCCCCATATGAGCCCTCCCCCCTTATATACCCCCCCATAAGCCCCCCCATACAGGTGCCCCCCCCCAACAGATACCCCCCATGGGTGCCCCCCCCCCCCATGCACACCCCCCCAATTCCCATCCCCGCCCCCAATATGCCCCCCCACATGCACCCCCCCTTACTGACACCCCCTCATAGATGCCCCCCCTCATAGATGCCCCCCCACATATCTACCCCCCATAAGTGCCCCCCCCATATAAGTACCCCCCCATACAGACACCCCCATGGCTGCCCCCCCCCCAAATACCCCCCAACTCCCCAATTCCCCCCCACCCCCCCATATGCCCCCCCCCCATATCGGTGCCCCCCCATACAGACACCCCCATGGCTGCCCCCCCCATCGATGTCCCCCCCCCCCCATAATGCCCTCCCATATAGGTGCCCCCCCCCATACACACCACTCCCCAATTCCCCCCCCTGCACCCAATATGCCCCCCCCCATATAGATGCCCCCCAATAAATACCCCCCCATATGTGCCCCCCCTTACAGGTACCCCCCCATACTGCCCCCCCCCACGGATGCCCCCCCCAACACACCATTCCCCAATTCCCCCCTTCCCCCCTCCTCGTCCCCCCCCATGTAGGTGCCCCCCCCATACCTGCCCCCCCCCTCATGTAGGTGCCCCCTCCCCCCACAGGCACCCCCCCATACTGCCCCCCCCCCCCACGAAGACCCCCCGCCATACTACCCCCCCCATGTAGGTGCCCCCCCCATACCTGCCCCCCCCCTCATGTAGGTGCCCCCCCGTCACAGGCACCCCCCCCATACTGCCCCCCCCCCCCACGGAGACCCCCCCCGCATACACACCACTCCCCAATTCCCAATTCCCTCCCCCTGCCCCCCCCAAGTAGGTGCCCCCCATACTGCCCCCCCCACAGATGTTCCCCCTCATACACACCCCTCCCTTGTCCCCCCCCTGCACCAAATATGCCCCCCCCCATATAGATGCCCCCCCATAAATACCCCCCCATATGCGCCCCCCCCACAGCTACCTCCCCATACTGCACCCCCCCATACACACCACTCCCCAATTCCCCCCTTCCCCCCCTCACCCCCCCCATGTAGGTGCCCCCCATACTGCTCCCCCCCCCACGGATGCCCCCCCCCCCCAACACACCACTCCCCAATTCCCCCTTCCCCCCCCCCCATGTAGGTGCCCCCCCCATACCTGCCCCCCCCCCCCACATATAGGTGCCCTCCCCATAAACACCCCCCCATACTGCCTCCCCCCCCGCAGGCCCCCCCCCATAGACACCCCTCCCCACCCCCCCCATGTAGGTGCCCCCCCCACAGGCACCCCCCCATACTACCCCCCCCCACGGATGCCCCCCCCCCCCATACACACCCCTCCCAAGCCCCCCCTGCAACCAATATGCTCCCCCCATAGATGCTCCCCCATAAATACCCCCCCAAATGTGCCCCCCCCACAGGTACCCCCCCATACTGTCCCCCCCCCACGGATGCCCCCCCCCCCCATACACACCACTCCCCAATTCCCCCCTTTACCCCCCCCCCGCCCCCCCATTTAGGTGCCCCTCTCCCCCACAGGCACCTCCCCATACAGCCCCCCCCCCACGGAGGCCAACCCCCCCCTCATAGACACCCCCCCCCGCCCCCCTCATGTAGGTGCCCCCCCTCCCACGAAGGCCCTCCCCCCCCATACTACCCCCCCCATGTAGGTGCCCCCCATGTAGGTGCCCCCCCCACAGGCACCCCCCCATACTGCCCCCCCCCCCACATAGGTGCCCCCCCCATAGGCACCCCCCCCATACTGCCCCCCCCCCCATACTACCCCCCCCATGTAGGTGCCCCCCCCCACCCTTCCCCCCCCCCCCCGTACCACATTGGGGTGTTTCTCCATGGCCAACGCCGCTCGCTGCCCCCCCCGCTGTCGCCGCTGTCGCCGCCTGGCGGCCCGGAGGAGTCCCAGCAGCACCGCCCCCCCCAACAGCAGCAGAACCCCCAGCGCCCCCCCCAGCGCCCCCCGGCTCAGTGCAGGGCTCGCAGTCGGTTCCGATGGGTCGGGGGGGGCTGGGGGGGAGAAAAAGAGGGGTGAGTGAGGGGCACTGGGGGGATGGGGGGGAATGGGATGGACTGGGGGGAGGTGGGGGGGTACTGGGAGGGACTGGGGGGGCACTGGGGGCTTTAATGGGATAACTGGGGGGTACTGGGAGGCGGGGGGGGGCACTGGGAGGGACTGGGGGGAGATGGGGGGGTACTGGAGGTGGACTGGGGGGAACTGGGATGGACTGGGGGGAGGTGGGGGGGTACTGGAGGTGGACTGGGGGGTACTGGGATGGACTGGGGAGCAGAGGGGGGGCACTGGGAGGGACTGGGAGGTAGTGGGGGGGTACTGGGAGGGACTGGGGGGAGGTGGGGGGGACTGGGATGAACTGGGGCGTTACTGGGAATGGACTGGAGGGCAGTGGGGGGTACTGGGATGGACTGGGAGGGTTACTGGGGAGTAGTGGGGAGGGTACTGGGATGGACTGGGGGGAGGTGGGGGGGTACTGGGAGGGTAGTTGGGGGGCACTGGGAACTTTACTGGGATAACTGGGGGGTACTGGGAGGCAGTGGGGGGGCACTGGGATGGACTGGGGGGAGGTGGGGGGGTACTGGGAGGGTAGTTGGGGGGCACTGGGAACTTTACTGGGATAACTGGGGGGTACTGGGAGGCAGTGGGGGGCACTGGAATGGACTGGGGGGAGGTGGGGGGGTACTGGAGGTGGACTGGGGGGAACTGGGATAGACTGGGAGGCAGTGGGGGGGTACTGGGAGGCAGTGGGGGGCACTGGAATGGACTGGGGGGAGGTGGGGGGGTACTGGAGGTGGACTGGGGGGAACTGGGATAGACTGGGAGGCAGTGGGGGGGTACTGGGAGGAGGTGGGGGGACTGGGGGAGTACTGGGATTTGGGGTTATGGGGCTGTGGGGCTTTAGGGTGTGGGGTTATGGGCTGCAGTCTATGGGGCTGTGGGGTTATGGGGCTGTGCTCTATGGGGTTTGGGGTTGTGGGGTTATGGGGCCGTGGGGTTAAGGGATTTGGGGTTATGGGGTTGTGCTCTATGGGGCTGTGCTCTATGGGGTTTGGGGTTGTGGGGTTATGGGGCCGTGGGGTTAAGGGATTTGGGGTTATGGGGTTGTGCTCTATGGGGCTGTGCTCTATGGGGTTTGGGGTTATGGAGCTGTAGTTATGGGGCTGTGAGGTTATGGGGCTGTGGATTATAGGGCTGTGGGTCTAGGGGGCTGTGCTCTATGGGGTTTGGGGTTGGGGGGTTATGGGGCTGTGGGGTTATGGGGCTGTGGGGCTATGGGGCTGTGCTCTATGGGGTTTGGGGTTGTGGGGTTATGGGGCCGTGGGGTTAAGGGGTTTGGGGCTGTGCTCTATGGGGCTGTGGGATTATGGGGCTGTAGCTATGGGGCTGTGGGTTATAGGGCTGAGGGTCTATGGGGCTGTGCTCTATAGGGTTTGGGGTTATGGGGTTATGGGGTTATGGGGCCGTGGGGTAATGGGGTTTGGGGTTATGGGGCTGTGCTCTATGGGGTTTGGAGTTATGGGGCTGTAGGGTTATGGCGCTGTGGATTATAGGGCTGTGGGTCTAGGGGGCTGTGCTCTATGGGGTTTGGGGTTGTGGGGTTATGGGGCTGTGGGGTTATGGGGCTGTGCTCTATGGGGTTTGGGGTTGGGGGGTTATGGGGCTGTGGGGTTAAGGGGTTTGGGGTTATAGGGTTATGGGATTATGGGGTTATGGTGTTTGGAGTTATGGAGTTATGGCGTTACGGAGTTTGGGGTTATGGGGTTATAGGGTTTGGGGTTATGGGATTTGGGGTTACAGGGTTATGGTATTATGGGGTTATGGGGTTTGGAGTTATGGAGTTATGGTGTTATGGAGTTTGGGGTTATGGGGTTACAGGGTTTGGGGTTCTGGGGTTCTGGGGTTTGGGGTTATGGGGTTTGTGGTTATGGGGTTATGGGGTTTGAGGTTATGGGGTTTGTGGTTATGGGGTTATGGGATTTGGGGTTATGGGGTTATGGGGTTTGGGGTTATGGGGTTATGGGGTTTGGGTTTATGGGGTTATGGGATTTGTGGTTATGGGGTTTGGGGTTATGGGATTTGTGGCTATGGGGTTAGTGGTTATGGGGTTATGGGGTTAGTGGTTATGGGGTTATGGTTATGGGGCCGTACCCGCCTGCCCCGGCCACAGCACATCGAGCAGCACCGTGGCCGTATCCGATTCCCCCGACTGCTCGTCCCACACCTCCACCTGCGGGGTCACAGCACGGCCCCAAATGGCCCCAAATGGCCCCAAATGGCCCCAAACGACCCCATGGGGTCCCTCACCGCCCCACATCACTGTCCCCAGATGTCCCCATGGTGTCCCCACGGTGTCCCCACAATGTCCCCTCCGACCCCATACCCCCTATACCCCCCTCATCTTCTGACCCCATATCCTCCATATCCCCATACCCCCAATCCCCCCCTGACCCCATTCCCCCAATACCCCCCATACCCCCCAAACCCCCCACACTCCCCATCCCCCTCTGACCCTGTATCCCCCATATCCCCCCCCACCCCACACCCCCCATCCCCCTGACCCCATATCCCCCATCCCCCCCACAACCCCCATCCCCCTCTGACCCCATATCCCCCATATCCCCCCACACCCCACTGCCCCCATCCCCCTCTGACCCCATATCCCCCATCCCCCCCACACCCCCCCACACCCCCCCTGACCCCATCCCCCATATCACCCATCCCCTTCTGACCCCATCCCCCCTGACCCCATCCCCCCCACACCCCCCATCCCCCTCTGACCCCATACCCCATATCCATACCTCCCATACCCCCCATACTTCCTCATCGCTCTCTGACCCCATACCCCCAAATACCCCCATCCCCTTCTGACCCCATATCCCCCATATCCCCCATACCCCGATACCCCCCATATCCCCCATACTCCCTTCATCTTCTGACCCCATATCCTCCATATCCCCATATCCCCATCCCCCTCTGACCCCATATCCCCCATACCCCCCATATCCCCCATACCCCCCCATCCCCCTCTGACCCCATATCCCCCATACCCCCCATATCCCCCATACCCCGATACCCCCCATATCCCCCATACTCCCTTCATCTTCTGACCCCATATCCTCCATATCCCCATATCCCCATCCCCCTCTGACCCCATATCCCCCATACCCCCCCATCCCCCTCTGACCCCATACCCTCATACCCCCCATACCCGTCCCCCTCTGACCCCATATCCCCCATACCCCCCTCATCTTCTGCCCCCATATCCCCCATCCCCCCCCACCCCCATCCCCCCGCCCCCCACCTGCAGGCTGTGCGTCTCTGCGGGCCGCAGCCGCTGGCTCTGAGCCACCACCATTCCGTTGGGCATCAGCTGGAACAGCTGCGAGTCGGGGCAGCGCAGCGCGTAGTGCAGCTGGGGGTGCTGCTCCTGCGGGGTCCATACGGCCCTACGTGGCCCCACATCCCGCATCCCATAGCCCACATCCCACATCCCACATCCCACA
The DNA here is from genome assembly GCF_987193195.1 of Phasianus colchicus. NCBI lineage: Eukaryota > Metazoa > Chordata > Aves > Galliformes > Phasianidae > Phasianus > Phasianus colchicus. The sequence goes on from NC_143436.1 coordinate 822,749, forward strand.
TCCCATAGCCCACATCCCACATCCCACATCCCATAGCCCATATCCCTCATCCCACATCCCACATCCCATAGCCCATATCCCTCATCCCACATCCCATAGCCCACATCCCACATCTGGGCAGCGCAGCGCGTAGTGCAGCTGGGGGTGCTGCTCCTGCGGGGTCCATACGGCCCTACGTGGCCCCACATCCCGCATCCCATAGCCCACATCCCATAGCCCATATCACACATCCCACATCCCACAGCCCACATCCCACCCCGCACACCCCCCATACCCCCCATGTCCCCCATAATCCCCATATTACCATATCCCCATACCCCCATATCCCCCCATCCCCCCCACACCCCCCATATCCACCCCACATCTCCCATATCCCCCCATATCCCCATAGCCCCCATACCCCCCATATCCCCATACCCACCCCACACCCCCCACACCCCCCATATCCACCCCACATTTCCCATATCCCCCCACATCCCCATACCCCCCACACCCCCCCATCACACCACCCATATCCCCCACACCCCCCCTTGCACCCCCATATCCCCATGCCCCCCACACCCCCCATATGCACCCCACATCTCCCATATCCCCATACCCCCCATATCCCCACATCTCCCATATCCCCATACCCCCCATATCCCCATATCTCCCCATATCCCCATACCCCCCCAACCCCCCATACCCACCCCACACCCCCCACACCCCCCACATCGCCATACCGCCCTACCCCCCCCCAACTCCCCGCAGCGCCCCCTATCGCACCCCGGGGAAATCTCCGTCCGAGGCGCGCAGGCGCAGTACGCGGCCGCCGAAGGTGGTGAGCAGCGCCGCGTCCCGAGGCCCGGCCGGCACGAAGGCGCGGAGCGAACGGAGCGGGAAGCGGGGCGGGTGGAGGTTGGGGAACAGAACGCGCAGCTCCAGCGCGGCCAGAGCGAACTTGGACGGGTCGTCGCGTTGGGCTGCCTGCGGTCGTGGGGGGGTCACGGGGTCACGGGGTTATATGGGGTCATGGGGTTATATGGGGTCATGGGGGTCGTGGGGTTATATGGGGTCATGGGGTTATATGAGGTTATGGGGGTCATAGGGGGGTCATGGGGTTATGGGGGTCATGGGGTTATGGGGGGTCATGGGGTTATATGGGGTCATGGGGGTCGTGGGGTTATATGGGGTCATGGGGTCATGGGGGGTCACGGGGGTCGTGGGGTTATATGGGGTCATGGGGGGTCATGGGGTTATATGGGGTCATGGGGTCGTGGGGTTATATGGGGTCATGGGGTTATATGGGGTTATGGGGGTCATAGGGTTGTATGGGGTCATGAGGTTATATGGGGTTATGGGGGTCATGCGGTTATGGGGGTCATGGGGTTATGTGGGGTCATGGGATTATAAGGGGTTATGGGGGTCATGGGGGGTCACGAGGTTATGGGGGTCATGGGGTCATTGGGGTCATAGGGGGTCACAGGGTTATGGCGGTCATGGGGTTATATGGGGTCATGGGGGTTGTGGGGTTATATGGGTCATGGGGTCATGGGGGGTCACGGGGTTATGGGGGTCGTGGGGTTATATGGGGTCATGGTGGTCATGGGGTTATATAGGGTCATGGGGGTCATGGGGGATCATGGGGGGTCATGGCGTTATATGGGGTCATGAGGTTATATGGGGTTATGGGGGTCATGGGGTTATATGGGGTTATGGGGGTCACGGGGTTATGGGGGTCATGGGGTTATATGGGGTTATGGGGGTTATGGGGGTCATGGGATTATATGGGGTTATGGGGGTCATGGGGGTCATGGGGGGTCACAGGGTTATGGGGGTCATGGGGTTATATGGGGTCATGGGGTTATATGGGGTTATATGGGGTCATGGGGTCATGGGGGGTCACGGGGTCATGGGGGTTGTGGGGGTATATGGGGTCATGGGGGGTCATGGAGTTATATGGGGTTATGGGGGTCATGGGATTATATGGGGTTATATGGGGTTATATGGGGTTATATGGGGTTATATGGGGTTATATGGGGTTATATGGGGTTATGGGGGTCATGGGGTTATATGGAGTTATGGGGGTCATGGGGGGTCACGGGGTTATGGGGTCATGGTGGTCATGGGGTTATATGGGGATATGGGGGTCATGGGGTCATGGAGTTACATGGGGGTCATGGGATTCTGGGGGTAATGGGGTCATGGGGGTCATGGGGTTATATGGGGTTATATGGGGTTATGGGGGTCATGGGAGGTGTATGGGGTCATGGGGGTCATGGGGTCATGGAGTTATATGGGGTCATGGGGTTATGGGGGTCATGGAGTCATGGGGGTCATGGGGGGTCACGGGGTTATGGGATTATATGGGGTTATATGGGGTTCTGGGGGTCATGGGGTCATGGGGGTCATGGGGGTCATGGGGTTATGGGGTTATATGGGGTTATGGGGGTCATTGGGGGTGTATGGGGTTATATGGGGTCATGGGGTTATGGGGGTCATGGGGACATGGGGGTCATGGGGGGTCACGGGGTTATGGGGGTCATGGGTTATATGGGGTTATGGGGGTCATGGGGTCATGGGGGTCATGGGGTTATGGGGGTTATATGGGGTTATGGGGGTCATGGGGTTATATGGGGTTATGGGGGACATGGGGGGTCAGGGTTATAGGAGGTCATGGGGGGTCATGGGGTAATGGGGGGTTATGGGGTGTATGGGGTTATGGGGGCTAGGGCGTTATGCGAGGTTATGGGGGATCATGGGGGACATGGGGGGTCACGGGGTTATGGGAGGTCATGGGGTGTATGGGGTTATGGGGGCTAGGAGGTTATGGGGGGTTATGGGGGATCATGGGGGATGGGGGGGTCTGGAGTTATGGGGTTATGGGTGGTCATGGGGGATCATGGGGTCATGGTGGGTCATGGGGTTATAGGAGGTCATGGGGTCATGCAGGATCATAGGGGGAGTTGGGGTTATGGGGGTCACTGGGGGTTATGGGGTGTTTGGGGTTCTCCCCCATGCCCCCCCGCCCCTCAATGTGCCCCCCCACCCCCAATTTCCTCCCCTCCCAACCCCCCTGTCTCCCCCACCCGCTCCATGCCCCCCCATGCTCCCCCATTGCCCCTATGTGCCCCCCCTTAACACCCCCGTGCCCCCCCCTCACCCTTATATGTCCCCCATCCCCCCCTTACCCCTATTTGCCCCTCCACCCCCCCATTCCTCCCCCAAACCCCCCAGTGCTCCCCCCATGCACCCAACCCCCCCATGCCCCCACCTTCCCCCCCATTACCCCTATGTGCCCCCCCCCATGCCCCCCCGTTCCCCCCATAAACCCCCTCAATCCCCCATTGCCCCCCCTCCCAACCCCCCCCACCCCCCCATGCCCCACCTTGTACCCCCCCACCATCCCCCCCGCACCCCCCCCCCGGTGCCCCCCCTTGCCCCCCAACCCCCCACACTTCACCCCTTAACCCCCCCGTTTGTACCCCCCACTGCCCCCCCAAGCCCCCCCCCATGCCCCACCTTGTACCCCCCCACCGTCCCCTCCGTACCCCCCCTGCGTCCCCCCTTGCCCCCCCAACCCCCCCGAACCTCCCCATACCCCCTCATTGTACCCCCCACTGCCACCCCTAACCCCCCGTTTGTACCCCCCTACTGCCCCCCCGTGCCCCCCCTTGTACCCCCCACTGCCCCCCCAAGCCCTCCCCCCATGCCCACCTTGTACCCCCCCACCGTCCCCCCTGTCCCCCCCCTGCGCCCCCCCGTGCCCCCCCCCCCACCATGACACTCAGCCGTATTCTGGGGGTCTCGGCGCTGCTCTCCACGGCTCTGAGCAGCGTCACGGCGCCGCTCTCGTTATCGATATGGAAACGGCCGCTGTGCCGGCCTGGGGGCGGGCACAATATTAATGACCCCCCCTCCCATGGGTCTGACACCTCCCCCCAATAGGGTTTAAATGGGGGGGGCACAACATTAACGACTGCCCCCCCCATGGGTCTGACACCTCACCCCCCCAAAAAAAATAAGGGTTTAAATGGGGGGGGCACAACATTAACGACCCCCCCACCATGGGTCTGACACCTCCCCCCTCCCCAAAATGGGCTTAAGTGGGGGGGGGGCACAACATTAACGACCCCTCCCCCCCCACATGGGTCTGGTCTGACACCTCACCCCCCCAAAAAAAAATAGGGGTTTAAATGGGAGGGGGCACAACATTAACGACCCCCCCCCATGGGTCTGACACCCCCCCCCCCCATAGGGTTTAAATGGAGGGGGCACAACATTAACGACCCCCCCCCCCATGGGTCTGGCACCTCCCTCCCCCCTCCCCAAATAGGGCTTAATTGGGGGGGGGGGGCACAACATTAACGACCCCCCCCATGGATCTGACTGCCCCCCCCCCATCAAAATAATTGGGGATTAAATGGGGGGGGGGGCACAGTATTAATGACCCCCCCCCAAGGAATCGGACAGCCCCCCCCCCCCAAAAAAAAGGGGGTTCAAATGGGGGGGGCACAACATTAATAACCCCCCCCCATGGATCAGATCACCCCCCCACCCAAATAAGAGGGGTTCAAATGCGGGGGGGGAGGCAGGGGGGGGGGCACAATATGGGGAGGGGTCTCTGGATAAGGGGGGGGGGGGGCACAGCATTAATGACCCCCCCATGGGCGTGAGGCCCCCCCTCCATTCTGTTCCCCCTCCCATATCCATGCCCCCCCCACGCCCCCCCCATATCCCTGCCCCCCACGGCTGTGCCCCCCCCCATATCCGTACCCCCCCACATCCATGCCCCCCCCCCCAATACACCCCCCATATCCCTGCTCTCCATGTCTGTGCCCCCCCCCAGGATTCCCCCCCCATATTAGTGCCCCCCCTACAAATGCCCCCCCCCCGCAAATCCATGCCCCCCCAACTCCTCACCCCCCCCAAATGCCCCTCATGTCCGTGCCCCCTCCCCACGCCCTCTATATGTGTGCCCCCCCCGTGCCCCCCCCATATCCCTGCTCCCATGTCTGTGCCCCCCCCGCTGCCCCCCCATATCCTTCCCCCCCCCATATCGATCACTCCCCCAAATGCCCCCCCATATCCTCACCCCCCCCCTCAGATCTCCCCATATCTGTGCCCATCCCCATGCCCCATCCGTGCCCCCCCCACCTCATATCAGTGCCCCCCCCAGCTGCCCCCCCCCCCCATATCTACCCCCCCCCCCAGCATCTCACCCACCGCCCCACGCTTCCCCCATATCTGTGTTTCACCCTACATCTGTGCCCCCCCCCCATGCGTGCCCCCCATACTGCTCCCCCCTCAGATATCACCCCCCCCCGTGTGCCCCCCCCCATTTATGGGTGCCCCCCCCGCACCGGGCAGCAATGAATAGATGATGGGCGCCCGCAGCTCCGCATCGCCGTCCTCAGCGTGGATGGAGCCGGGGCTGAACCGCAATGGGGCGCCCTGGGGGGGGGTGGGGGGGGCACACGTACATGGGGGGGCACACGTACATGGGGGGGGCACGCGTACATGGGGGGGCACACATTGGTGGGGGGCACACACACATGGGGGGCACACATTGGTGGGGGCCACACACATGGGGGGGCACACACACATGGGGGGGGGAGAGAGGGAACAAAAGGGGTCATTGTCTGTTTCATCCACCCAAGACCCCCAGCTGAAACCCCCCCACCCATAGACCCCCCACCCCACTCCACCCCCCCACCCCCCATAGACCCCCACATCCCCCAACCCATAGACCCCCTCACCCCAAAGACCCTCCATAGACCCCCACCCATAGACCCCCCAACACCCCCAATACCCCCCATCCCCCAACACCCCCCATTCCCCAACACCCCCCCTTCCCCCATCCTCCTCGTCCCCCCCCATAACCCCATACCCCAACACCCCCCGTATCCCAATCCTCCCCCCATCCCCCAATACCCCCCATCCCCCCACCCCCCTCATTCCTCCCCATCCCCCCATCCCCCCATCCTCCTTGTCCCCCCACACCCCCCATCCCCCCATCCCCCCCATACCCCAACAGCCCCCATTCCCTAACACCCCCCATACCCCAATACCCCCATCCTCCTCGTTCCCCCCCATACCCCCATACCCCAACACCCCCATACCTCAATTCTCCCCCACCCCCATACCCCAATACCCCCAATACCCCCATCCTCCTCGTCCCCCCCCATACCCCACAATACCCCCAAACCCCCCGTACCCCAATCCTCCCCCCCATCCCCCCATCCTCCTCATCCCCCCCATATCCCCCATACCCCAATACCCCCATACCCCCATTCCCCAACACCCCCATACCCTCATCCTCCTCGTCCCCCATCCCCCAATACCCCCCATACCCCAACACCCCCCATTCCCCCATCCTCCTCGTCCCCCCCATATCCCCCATACCCCAATACCCCCATACCCCCATTCCCTAACACCCCCATACCCTCATCCTCCTCGTCCCCCATCCCCCCATACCCCAACACCCCCGTACCCCCATCCCCCAATACCCCCCATACCCCAACACCCCCCATTCCCCCATCCTCCTCGTCCCCCCCCATCCCCCCATCCCCCAAAACCCCCCGTATCCCAATCCTCCCCCCCATCCCCCAATACCCCCCATCCCCCCACCCCCCTCATTCCCCCCCATCCCCCAATACCCCTCACCCCCCAGCCCCCTCATTCCCCCCCATCCCCCAATAGCCCCCATCCTCCTCATTCCCCCCAATACCCCCCATACCCCATCCCCTCATTCCCCCCCCACCCCCCAACACCCCCATCCCCCCACCCCCCTCATTCCCCCCCCACCCCCCAATACCCCCCATCCCCCCACCCCCCTCATTCCCCCCCACCCCCCAACACCCCCCATCCCCCTGCCCCCCTCATTCCCCCCCATCCCCCAATACCCCCATCCCCCTCATTCCCCCCAACACCCCCCATCCCGCTGCCCCCCGCCCCCCCACACACAGGCAGCTCCCCCTGGGTGATGTTGGCGCTGTAGGTGGGGCTGAGGCAGAGGTTTGGGGCTGGGGGCGGCGCGCAGGGCAGGAACTGGGGGTACTGGTCGTCCCCGTCCTGAACGCGGACCCGGACCCGCGCCGAGGCGTTGAAACGCTCCTTCGTGTTCATCTCCTGCGGGGGGGACAGCAGTAGGGACAGCATGGGGACATCGGGGGGGACAGCAGGGGGACGTTAGGGGGACGTTTGGGGCCAGCAGTAGGGACAGCATTGGGGACATAGGGGGGACGTTTGGGGACAGCAGGGGACAGCACTGGGGACATTTTGGGGCCAGTAGTAGGGACAGCATTGGGGACAGCATGGGGACATCGGGGGGACGTTTGGGGCCAGCAGGGGACAGCACTGGGGACATTTTGGGGATAGCAGTAGGGACAGCATTGGGGACAGCATGGGGACATTTTGGGGACAGCAGTAGGGACAGCACTGGGGACAGCATTGGGGACATAGGGAGGATGTTTGGGGACAGCAGGGGACAGCAGGGGGGACAGCAGCGGGGACATAGGGGGGATGTTTGGGGACAGCAGGGGACATCACTGGGGACATTTTGGGGACAGCAGTAGGGACAGCATTGGGGTCAGCATTGGGGACACAGGGGGGATGTTTGGGGACAGCAGGGGACATCGGGGGGACAGCAGTGGGGACATCTGGGGACAGTATTGGGGATATCACTGGGGACATAGAGGGACGTTTGGGGACAGCAGGGGACATCAGGGGGACAGCACTGGGGACAGCAGTGGGGACAGCAGAGGGACATTTGGGAACATAGGGGGATGTCTGGGGACAGCAGGGGGCATCGGGGGGGACATTTTGGGGACAGCAGTGGGAACATAGGGGGTACAGCAGGGGACATCGGGGGCACATTTTGGGGACAGCAGGTGGGACATTTGGGGACAGCAGGGGGGACAGCATTGGGGACAGCATTGGGGACATAGGGGGGATGTGTGGGGACAGCAGGGGACAGCAGTAGGGACATCAGGGGGGACGTTTGGGGCCAGCAGTAGGGACAGCACTGGGGACATAGGGGGATGTTTGGGGACAGCAGGGGACATCGGGGAGGACAGCAGGGGGGACGTTTGGGGATAGCATTGGGGACTGCATTGGGGACATAGGGGGGACATTTGGGGACAGCAGGGGACATTGGGGGGGACAGCAGTGGGGACAGCAGGGGGGACATTTGGGGACAGCAGTGGGGACAGCATTGGGGACATAGCGGGGGACAGCATGGGGACACTGGGGGGACATTTGGGGCCAGCAGTAGGGACAGCATTGGGGACTGTATTGGGGACATTGGGGGGACGTCTGGGGACAGCAAGGGACAGCAGGGGGGACAGCAGTGGGGACATCGGGGGGGACATTTGGGGACAGCAGTGGGGACAGCATTGGGGATATTATTGGGGACATAGGGGGGACGTTTGGGGACAGCAGTGGGGTATCACTGGGGACATCACAGGGGACGTTTGGGGACATCAGGGGGGACAGCAGTGGGGACATCACTGAGGACATTGGGGGGACGTTTGGGGACAGCAGTGGGGACATTTCAGGGACAGCAAGGGACATCAGGGGGAACAGCATTGGGGACATCAGGGGGACGTTTAGGGACAGCAGGGGGGTCATCATTGGGGACATTTGGGGACAACAGTGGGGGCATTTGAGAACAGCATTGGGGACATTTGGGGACATTTAGGGATATTTGGGAACAGCAGTGGGGACAGCATTGGGGACGGGGAACATTTGGGGACATCAGTGGGACACTCGCTGGGGGCATTTAGGATTGTCACTGGGGACATTTGTTGGGGACATCCAGAAACCCCATAGCGCAGTAACCCCATAGTGCAGAGACCCTATAGCACTGAGACCCCATAGAGCACAGACCCCACAGTGCAGTGACCCCAGAGCATAGAGACCCCATAAAGAGAGACCCCATAAAGAGAGACCCCATAAAGAGAGACCCCATAGCACAGGGACCCCATAAAGAGGGACCCCATAGCAGAGATCCCATAGAGCAGAGACCCCACAGAGCAGAGACCCCACAGAGCAGAGATCCCATAGCACTCTGACCCCATAGCACTCTGACCCCATAGCACTCTGACCCCAGAGTGCAGAGATCCCACAGAGCAGTGACCCCATAACACTGAGACCCCATAGCACTATGATCCCATAGTGCAGGGACCCCATAGAGCAGAGATCCCATAGCGCAGGGACCCCATAGAGCAGAGATCCCACAGTACATTGACCCCATAGCACTGAGACCCCATAGCACTGAGACCCCATAGCACTGAGACCCCATAGCACTGAGACCCCACAGAGCAGACACCCCAGACTGCAGAGATCCCATAGTGCAGAGACCCCACAGAGCAGAGATCCCACAGAGCAGAGATCCCATAGCACTCTGACCCCATAGCACTCTGACCCCAGAGTGCAGAGATCCCACAGAGCAGAGACCCCATAACACTGAGAACCTACAGAGCAGAGGCCCCACAGAGCAGAGATCCCATAGCACAGGGATCCCATAGAGCACTGACCCCATAGCACAGAGACCCCATAGAGCAGTGACCCCATAGTGCTCTGACCCCATAGCACTGAGACCCCGTAGCGCAGAGACCCCACAGAGCAGTGACCCCACAGAGCAGAGACCCCATAGCACAGGGACCCCATAGTGTGGTGACCCCATAGCACTGAGACCCCGTAGAGCAGAGACCCCATAGCGCAGACACCCCAGAGTGCAGAGATCCCATACAGCAGTGACCCCATAACACTGAGACCTCACAGAGCAGAGGCCCCACAGAGCAGAGACCCCATAGCACTCTGAACCCAGAGTGCGGAGACCCCATAGAGCAGTGACCCCATAGTGCAGTGACCCCATAGCACTGAGACCTCACAGAGCAGAGACCCCATAGCACAGGGACCCCATAGAGCAGTGACCCCATAGTGTGGTGACCCCACAGAGCAGAGACCCCACAGTTCCCCTCCCCCACTCCCTATGGGGCCGCCCCTCCCCCACTCTGCCCAGGTGGCGGTGGGGGGGTGATTCTAATTAGTGTAATTAATGCAGGGATTGAGGACAGGTGTGGGGCGCTGATGGGATCACGTCGCCCCCAATTAGCGGGGAGCGCCTAACGAGGATAGGATTGGGGGGTGGGGGGTGATGGGGGGGTGTGGGGATGTGGGGTGTGGAATATGGGATGTGGGGTTATGGGATGTGGGGTGTGGAATATGGGATGTGGGGTGTGGGATATGGGATGTGGGGTTATGGGATGTGGGGTGTGGGGTTATGGGATGTGGGGTGTGGGATATGGGATGTGGGGTTATGGGATGTGGGGTGTGGGATGTGGGATGTGGGGTGTGGGATGTGGGGTGTGGGATGTGGGGTGTGGGGATGTGGGGTTATGGGATGTGGGGTGTGGAATATGGGATGTGGGGTTATGGGATGTGGGGTGTGGGGATGTGGGGTGTGGAATATGGGATGTGGGGTTATGGGATGTGGGGTGTAGGGTTATGGGATGTGGGGTGTGGGATATGGGATGTGGGGTTATGGGATGTGGGGTTATGGGATGTGGGGTGTGGAATATGGGATGTGGGGTTATGGGATGTGGGGTGTGGGGTTATGGGGTGTGGGGTGTGGGATATGGGATGTGGGGTTATGGGGTGTGGGATATGGGATGTGAGGTTATGGGATGTGGGGTGTGAGGGGGGTATGGGATGTGGGACATGGGGTATGGGGTGTGGGGTAAGGGGATACTGGATATGGGGATGTGGGGTGTGGGATGTGGCGTTATGGGATGTGGGATATGGGGTGTGGGGTGTGAGGGGGATATGGGATGTGGGACATGGGATGTGGGGTAAGGGGATACTGGATATGGGGATGTGGGGTTATGGGATGTGAGGTGTGGAATATGGGAGGTGGGGTTATGGGGTGTGGGGTTATGGGGTGTGGGGTGTGAGGGGGGTATGAGGTGTGGGATGTGGGGTAGGGGGTGTGGGATGTGGGGTTATGGGATGTGAGGTGTGGGATGTGGGGTTATGGGGTGTGGGGTGTGGCATATGGGGTGTGGGATGTGGGGTTATGGGGTGTGGGGTTATGGGTTGTGGGATATGAGATGTGGGGTTATGGGGTGTGGGGTGTGGGATAGGGGATATGGGATATGGTGATATGGGCTATGGGGACATGGAGATGTGGGATATGGGGATGTGGGGATGTGGGGATGTGGAGACATGGGGTATGGGATGTGGGATATGGGGTCACGGGGACAGCGGGGTCACCATGGAGGCACAATGGAAGAAGGGGCAGTGAGGGGGGGGACGCAATGGGGACATGTTGGGGACACTCTGGGTATGCACTGGGGACACATTGAGGACGTGTTGGGGGCACAGTGGGGACATGTTGGGGACACACTGTTGACACACTGGGGACATGTTGGGGTCACTCTGAGGATGCACTGGAGCCATGTTTGGGAACAGTGAGGGGACATTTTGGGGACACGTTGGGGACATGTTGAGGAGGTATTGGGGACATGTTGAGGAGGTGTTGGGGACACTTTGGGGACACGTTGGGGACACGTTGAGGAGGTGTTGGGGACATGTTGGGGACATGTTGAGGAGGTGTTGGGGACACTTTGGGGACACGTTGGGGACACTTGAGGAGGTGTTGGGGACACTGTGGGGACACGTTGAGGAGGTGTTGGGGACACTTTGGGGACATGTTGAGGAGGTGTTGGGGACATATTGGGGACACCTTGGGAACACGTTGGGGACACTTTGGGGACATGTTGAGGAGGTGTTGGGGACACGTTGGGGACACGTTGAGGAGGTGTTGGGGACACACTGAGATCACGCTGAGGACCCATCGGAGCTGTGTTGGGGACAATTTGGTGACATTTTGGGGACACACTGAGGACACCCTGGGGACACGTTGGGGACACACCGGGGTCATGTTGGGGTCACTTTGAGGATGCCCTGGAGCCATGCTGGGGACACACTGAGGATGCGTTAGGGACACTGTTGGGACACAATGGGAGCGCTTTGGGGACATGTTGGGGACACGTCAGGGACACACTGGGGACGCATTGGGGACACAGTGACACGAGGGGGACATGTTGGGGACACACTGAGATCACACTGAGGATGCATTGGAGCTGTGTTGGGGACACATTGGGGACAACCTGGGGACAACACTGAGGACATGGTGACAGTTTGGGGACACACAGAGGATGCATTGGGGACACTTTGGGGACTTGTTGGGGGGTGTATTGGGGACACAATGGGGGCATATTGGGGACATTTTGGAGGTGCATTGGGGACACGTTGGGGACACACTGGAGCCATGTTTGGGACACAATGAGGATGTGTTGGGGACAGCCTGGGGACGTGCTGGGGACACACTGAGTTGGGGACATGTTGGGGACACATTGGGGACATGTTGGGGACACATTTAGGATGAGTTGGGGACATATTCGAGCCATGTTGGGGACATGTTGGGGACACACTGGTGATACGCTGGGGACATGTTGGTGGACACTCTGGGGCCACATCTGGGACATCATGGGGACACTTTGGGGTCATATTGGGGACATGTTGGGGACACATGGAGGTCACACTGAGGACAAGTTGGAGCTTTTCTGGGGACATGCTGAGGATGTGGTGGGGACACATTGGGGACACGTTGGGGACACACTGGGGTCATGTAGAGGCCAAGTTGGGGACACGTTGGGGACATTTTGGGGGGACACTGAGGCCGTGGTCAGGACACATTGGGTGCGTGTTGGGACACACTGGGGACACGATGGGGATGTTTTGGGGACACACTGGGTACACACTGGGGTCATGTTGGGAACACATCGGGGCCACACTGGAGTCACACTGGGGACACAGTGGGGACACTTGGGGACACTCGGGGTCCCACCCGGTGGCCTCACCACAGCGGTCACCACCACCTCCAGGCTCTGCCGGCTCTCAAAGTCCAGGGGCCGCGCCAGCACCACGCGGCCGCTGTTCGGGAGGTCGATGCGGAAGAAGCGCGCGTCGGGCTGGGGACACCACGGGGGGACCTGAGTGCCATTTGTCCCCAACGCGTCCCCCCGTCGTCCCCTCCCCTTCCCCGGCACCCACCGAGCTGCCGTCGATGACGTACATCAGCGTGTCCCCATCCGCGTCCTCCGCCTGGGTGCTGAACACCACCGAGTGCACGGCCACCAGCTGCGGGGCACCGCGTGTCCCCAAACCCGGCCACGTGTCCCCAAACCCGGCCATGTGTCCCCAAACCCAGACAGGTGTTCTCAGACCCAGCCATGTGTCCCCAAACACAGATATGTGTCCCCAAACCCATCTGGGTGTCCCCAGACCCAGCCATGTGTCCCCAAATCCAGCCAGGTGTCCCCAAACGCAGCCATGTGTCCCCAGACCTATCTGGGTGTCCCCAAACATGGATATGTGTCCCCAAACCCAGCCATGTGTCCCCAAACCTGGCCATGTGTCCCCAAACCCAGCCAGGTGTCCCCAAACACGGATATGTGTCCCCAAACCCATCTGGGTGTCCCCAGACCCAGCCACGTGTCCCCAAACCCAGCCAGGTGTCCCTAAACACAGCCATGTGTCCCCAAACCCAGCCAGGTGTCCCCAAACATGGATATGTGTCCCCAAACCCAGCCATGTGTCCCCAAAGCCATCTGGGTGTCCCCAAACCCAGCCAGGTGTCCCCAAACACGGATATGTGTCCCCAAAGCCATCTGGGTGTCCCCAAACCTGGCCATGTGTCCCCAAACCCATTTGGGTGTCCCCAAACCCGGCCATGTGTCCCCAAAGCCAGACATGTGTCCCCAGACCCATCCAGGTGTCCCCAAACCCAGCCAGGTGTCCCCCAAGCCATCTGGGTGTCCCCAGACCCATCCGGGTGTCCCCAAACCCAGCCAGGTATTCCCAAAACCCAGACACATGTCCCCAAACCCATCTGAATGTCCCCAAACCCATTTGGATGTCCCCAAACCTGGACATGAATCCCCAAACCCATCCAGGTGTCCCCAAACCCATCTGGGTGTCCCCAGATCTGGCCACGTGCCCCAAACCCAACTGGCCATCCCCAAACATGGTCATGTGTCCCCAAACCCATCTGGATGTCCCCAAACCCATCTGGGTGTCCCCAAACCAATCCCTGTCCTTAAGGACATCTCTGCCCCCATCACCGTGTCCAGCTCTGTCCCCACCCCATGGTCACGGCCACCCCTGTCCCCATGGCCACCCCTGTCCCCATGGCCACTCCTGTCCCCATGGCCATTCCTGTCCCCATGGCCACTCCTGTCCCCATTCCCACCCCGGTCCCCATGGCCATCCTTGTCCCCAACTCTGTCCCCATTCCTATGGGCACCCCAGTTCTCGTGGCAGTCCCCATCCCCACCTGTCCCCACTCTTATGGCCACCCTTGTCCCCATGGCTGTCCCTGTCCCCATTCCTATGCCTGTCCTTGTCCCTATGGCCATCCCTGTCCCTACTTCCACCAGTGTCCCCAAACCCATCCAGTCTCCACCACTGTCCCCACGTCCAGCCTGTCCCCATGTCCATCCTGTCCCTATGTCCATCCTGTCCCCACACCCATCCACTCTCCACCATCGTCCCCACGTCCAACCTGTCCCCACCACTGTCCCCATGTCCACCCCATCCCCACCTGTCCCCACGTCCATCCTGCCCCCACCATTGTCCCCATGTCCACCCCATCCCCACCTGTCCCCACGTCCATCCTGTCCCCACCATTGTCCCCATGTCCACCCCATCCCCACCTGTCCCCACGTCCATCCTGCCCCCACCATTGTCCCCATGTCTGTCCTGTCCCCATGTCCATCCTATCCCCACACCCATCCACTCTCAACCACCGTCCCCGTGTCCAACCTGTCCCCACGTCCATCCTGTCCCCACCACTGTCCCCATGTCCACCCCACCCCCACCCCACGGCCGCCCCCCATCACCTCGCTGACGTTGTGGGTGAGGTTGGGGTCCCCACGGAAGCGGGGTCGGTTGTCGTTCTCATTGAGGACCTGCACGATGACCCGGTACTCCACCTGTGGGGACAGGGGGTGACATGGGGACAGGAGGTGACATGGGGACGTTTGGTGACCCCAAGGGACACATGCTGTACCGGAGCAGAGCCGTCCTCAGCGCAGATCAGAGCCACCATCAGCACCGGGGACTCCAGCTCCTGTGGGGCACAGGGACACCATGGGGACACTGTGGGGACACCACGTGGATGGGGACACCGTGGGGACACCACACAGATGGGGACACTGTGAGGACATCGCATGGATGGAGGCACCATGGGGACACCACATGGACGGGGACACCGTGGGGACACCACATGCATGGGGACACCATGGGGACACCACACAGATGGGGACACCGTGGGGACACCGTGGGGACACTACATGGGTGGGGACACTGTGGGGACACCACACGGGTGGGGACACTGTGGAGACACCATGAGGACACTACATGGGTGGGGACATCGTGGGGACACCGTGGGGACACTACACCGGTGGGGACACCGTGGGGACACCGTGGGGACACCATGGGGACACCATACGGATGGGGACACCGTGGGGACACTACACGGGTGGGGACACTGTGGGGACACCATGAGGACGCTGTATGGGTGGGGACATTGTGGGGACACTACATGGGTGGGGACACTGTGGGGACACCGTGGGGACACCACACGGATGGGGACACTGTGGGGACACTACATGGGTGGGGACATCGTGGGGACACCATGGGGACACCATACAGATGGGGACACGGTGGGGACACTGTTGGGACACCACACAGATGGAGACACTGTGGGGACACCATGGGGACACTGTGGGGACACTACACGGGTGGGGACACTGTGGGGACACCATGAGGACACTACATGGGTGAGGACAACGTGGGGACACCACACGGATGGGGACACCATGGGGACACCACACAAATGGGGACACGGTGCACTGCCCGCTGTAGGGGTACGGTGTCCAGGCCAAAACCTGGGGAGAAGGAATGGGTTGGGGGTGGGGGTGTAGGGGGGTGGGATGGATGGACATGGGATGAACATGGGATGAACATGGGATGAACACGGGATGAACATGGGATGGATATGGGACGGACATGGGAAGGATATGGGATGGACACAGATTGGAAAAGGGGTGGACATGGGATGGATGTGGGAAGGATATGGGATGGACACAGGATGGACACAGATTGGAGAATCAATGAACATAGGATGGACATGGGAAGGACATGGGGTGGATATGGGATGGGCATGGGATGGACTCAAAACAGAGATGGATGGACACAAGACAGACATGGGATGGGTATGGGATGGATGGATGCGGGATGGATGTGGGATGGATGTGGAATGGATGCAGGATGGATGAGGGATGGATGTGGGATGGATGAGGGATGGATGTGGGATGGATGTGGGATGGATGAGGGATGGATGTGGGATGGATGAGGGATGGATGTGGGATGGATGAGGGATGGATGAGGGATGGATGAGCGATGGATGAGGGATGGATGAGGGATGGATGTGGGATGGATGAGGGATGGATGTGGGATGGATGAGGGATGGATGTGGGATGGATGAGGGATGGATGAGGGATGGATGAGCGATGGATGAGGGATGGATGAGGGATGGATGTGAGATGGATGAGGGATGGATGTGGGATGGATGAGGGATGGATGAGGGATGGATGAGGGGTGGGTGTGGGATGGATGTGGGATGGATGAGGGATGGATGCGGGATGGATGAGGGATGGATGTGGGATGGATGCAGGATGGATGTGGGATGGATGCGGGATGGATGCAGGATGGATGAGGGATGGATGAGGGGTGGATGCAGGATGGATGCGGGATGGATGCGGGATGGATGCAGGATGGATGAGGGATGGATGCAGGATGGATGAGGGATGGATGAGGGGTGGATGCAGGATGGATGAGGGATGGATGTGGGATGGATGTGGGATGGATGAGGGATGGATGAGGGATGGATGTGGGATGGATGAGGGATGGATGAGGGATGGATGTGGGATGGATGTGGGATGGATGTGGGATGGATGAGGGATGGATGTGGGATGGATGCAGGATGGATGAGGGATGGATGCGGGATGGATGAGGGATGGATGAGGGATGGATGTGGGATGGATGCGGGATGGATGCGGGATGGATGAGGGATGGATGCAGGATGGATGAGGGATGGATGCAGGATGGATGAGGGATGGATGCAGGATGGATGAGGGATGGATGAGGGGTGGATGCAGGATGGATGAGGGATGGATGCAGGATGGATGCGGGATGGATGCGGGATGGATGAGGGATGGATGAGCGATGGATGCGGGATGGATGAGGGATGGATGAGGGATGGATGAGGGATGGATGAGGGATGGATGAGGGATGGATGAGGGATGGATGTGGGATGGATGAGGGATGGATGTGGGATGGATGAGGGATGGATGCGGGATGGATGAGGGATGGATGAGCGATGGATGAGGGATGGATGAGGGATGGATGTGAGATGGATGAGGGATGGATGTGGGATGGATGAGGGATGGATGAGGGATGGATGAGGGATGGATGAGGGATGGATGTGGGATGGATGCGGGATGGATGTGGGATGGATGCGGGATGGATGCGGGATGGATGAGGGATGGATGTGGGATGGATGCAGGATGGATGTGGGATGGATGCGGGATGGATGCAGGATGGATGAGGGATGGATGCGGGATGGATGAGGGATGGATGTGGGATGGATGCAGGATGGATGTGGGATGGATGCGGGATGGATGCAGGATGGATGAGGGATGGATGTGGGATGGATGCAGGATGGATGTGGGATGGATGCAGGATGGATGAGGGATGGATGTGGGATGGATGCAGGATGGATGTGGGATGGATGCAGGATGGATGAGGGATGGATGAGGGATGGATGCAGGATGGATGAGGGATGGATGCGGGATGGATGAGGGATGGATGTGGGATGGATGCAGGATGGATGAGGGATGGATGCAGGATGGATGAGGGATGGATGTGGGATGGATGTGGGATGGATGTAGGATGGGTGTGTGATGGATGAGGGATGGATGTGGGATGGATGTGGGATGGATGTGGGATGGTTGTAGGATGGATGTGGGATGGATGTGGGATGGTTGTAGGATGGATGTGGGATGGATGTGGGATGGATGAGGGATGGATGTGGGATGGATGAGGGATGGATGTGGGATGGATGTGGGATGGATGTGGGATGGTTGTAGAATGGATGTGAGGTGGATGCAGGATGCATATAATATGGAATGGATGTAGGATGGATGTAGAATGGATATGAGATGGATGTGAGGTGGACGTGGATGAATGTTGGATGAATGTAGGTCGGATATAGGATGGATATGGTGCGGGATGGATGTAGGATGAATATGATACGGGATGGATGTAGGATGGATATCAGATTAGGGATGGATTTAGGATGGATATGAGATGAGGAATCGATGTAGGATGGATATGAGATCAGAGATGGATATAGCATGGGTATGAGATAACGAATGGATGTAGGATGGATAGGACATAAGGGACAGATGTAGGATGGACATGAGATGAGGAATGGATGTAGGATGGATAGGACATAAGGGACAGATGTAGGATGGACATGAGATGAGGAATGGATGTAGGATGGATATGAGATAAAGGATGGATGTAGGATGGATATGAGATGAGGAATGGATATAGGATGGATGTAGGATGAACGTAGGTTGGATGTAGGATGGATATGGTGTGGGATGGATGTAGGATGGATATCAGATAAAGGATGGATGTAGGATGGGTGTAGGATCGGATGGATGTAGGATGGATATGAAATAAGGCATGGATGTAGAATGCATATGAGATAAGGAATGGATATAGGATGGATATGAGATAAGGAATGGATGTAGGATGAATATGAGACAACGGATGGATGTAGGATAGGTATAAGATCAGGGATGGATGTAGGATGGATATGAGATCAGAGATGGATATAGCAGGGGTATGAGATAAGGAATGGATGTAGGATGGATAAGACATAAGGGACAGATGTAGGATGGACATGAGATGAGGAATGGATGTAGGATGGATGTAGGAGGGATATAGGATGAACGTAGGTTGGATGTAGGATGGATACGGCATGGATGCAGATACGGGATGCCTTTGGGGTGCCTCAGGGTGGCTGTACGAGGCCGCCCACCTCGCGGTCCAGGCAGCGCCCATTGGAGGCGTTCAGCCTCATGCTGCTCCCATCCAGGTAGAACCACGCGGCGTCGGCGCCCTCCAGGCAGAGCTGCAGCGCGGGACCCCCCGCGCCCCCCCCGGGGGGCAGCCGTGCCACCAACGTGCCGTGAGCGCTGTTCTCCGTCACCTCCGTGAACACGTTCCCAAAAGCGCCGCAGCCTTCGTCCCGCGCTGCGCCGCGCAGCACAGACCGGACGGATGGACGTCCCCATGTCCCCAGTGTTGGGGTCCCCGTGTCCCCATCTCCACACCCCATGCCCCCCAGCATCGGTATCGCGGTGACCCCACTTCCATCCCAGCATCCCCAACCATTGGGGTCCCCACCTCCCCATCCCAACGTCCCCAATCTCCCCAATCTCCCCATGTCCCCATCTCCACCCCCAACATCCCCAACCATTGGGGTCCCTACCTCCTGACCCCGATATCCCCAACCATTGGGGTCCCCATGTCCTCATCTCCACCCCAACATCCCCAACCATTGGGGTCCCCATGTCCTCATCTCCACCCCAACATCCCCAACCATTGGGGTCCCCATGTCCTCATCTCCACCCCAACATCCCCAATCATTGGAGTCCCCACCTCCCCATCCCAATGTTCCCAATCATTGGGGTCTCCGTGTCCCCATCTCCACACCAGTGCCCCTCAGCATTGGTATCCCTATTTCCCCACTTCCACCCCAAAATCCCCAACCATTGGAGTCCCCACCTCCCCACCCCAATGTTCCCAACCACTGGGGTCCCCATGTCCTCATCTCCACCCCAAAATCCCCAACCATTGGAGTCCCCACCTCCCCATCCCAGTGTTCCCAACCACTGGGGTCCCCATGTCCTCATCTCCACCCCAACTCCCGGACCATTGGAGTCCCCACCTCCCCACCCCAATGTTCCCAACCATTGGTGCCTCCATGCCCCCATCTCCACACCAGTGCCCCCCAGCATCGGTATCCTTATGTCCCCATTTCCATCCCAGCATTGCCAACCATTGGAGTCTCCATGTCCTCATCTGCACCCCAATATCCCAAACCATTGGGGTCCCCATGTCCCCACCCCAGTGTCTCCAACCATTGAGGTCTTCATGTCTCCATCTCCATACCAATAACCCAACAATTGGGGTCCCCATGTCCCCACCCCAATGTCCCCAGCTATTGGAGTCTGCATGTTCTCATCTCATCTCAAGGTTCTCAGCCATCGGGGTCCCCATGTCCCCACTCCAACATCCCCAAAAATCGAGTCCCCATGTCCTCATCTCAACATCCCCAACCACTGGGGTCCCCATGTCCTTATCTCCACCCCAGTGTCTCCAGCCATTGGGGTCTCCACGTCCTTGTGTCCATCCCAACATCCCAGCCATTGGGGTTCCCATATCCCCACCCCCAGGTCCCCATTTCTCAGGGTCCCCACCTCTACTCCATGTCCTCAAACACTGGGGTCTCCACGTCCCGTGTCCCCATCCCAATGTTTGCATCCCTTCAGGTCCCCATCTCCTGGGGTCCCCATTCCAATGTCCCCACTTCTTGGGGTCCTTATCCCTGACGGTCCCTATTTCTTGGGGTCTCCACCCCAATGCCTCCATTTCTTGGGGTCTCCGTCCTTTAGGGTCTCCATCCCAATGTCCTTATTTCTCAGTGTCCCCACCTCAATGTCCCCACCCCTTCAGGACCCCATTTCTTGGGGTCCCCATTTTAATGTCCCCACTTTTTGGTGTTTCCATTTGTTAGGGTCCTCATCCCTTCGGATCCTCATTTCCTGGGGTCTCCATCCCAGTGTCCCCATTTCTCGGGATTCCCATCCCAATGTCCCCAACCCCTCAACTCCCCATTTCTTGGGGTCTCCATCCTTTCGGATCCCCATCCCTTACAGTCCCCAATTCCTGGAGTCCCCATCTCAGCGTCCCCATCTCTTGGGGTCCCCATCCTCAGTGTCCCCATTTCTCAAGTTCTCCATCCCAATATTCTCCATCCCAACGTCTCCAAACTTTAAGGTCCCCATCCCAATGTCCCCACTCCTTTGGGTCCCCATTTCTTCGTGTCCCCACCCTGGTGTCCCTCCCCAGCCCCCCCATGTCCCCATGTCCCCGCTCACCCGCTGTCCCCAGCGCCAGCGCCAGGCAGGCGGCCAGGAGGGCCCGGCAGGACGGAGCGGCCATGGGGACGGGGACGGGGACGGGGACGGGCCCTGGGTGGCAGCCTGGGGGAAGGACAGCGATTGGCACCGCCACCCACGGCCCCACCATGTCCCCACGTCCCCACCTCCGTGCCTCTACCCATCCCTGTCCCATCCATGTCCAATCCGTGTCCCATCCATGTCCCCATCCCGGTGTCCATTCCTGTCCCCATCCCTGTCCCATCCATGTCCCATCCCTGGCCCCATTTGTCCCCATCCCTGTCCCATCCATGTCCCCATCCATGTCCCATTCCTGGCCCCATTTGTCCCCATCCCTGTCCCCATCCATGTCCCATTCCTGTCCCCATCCCTGTCCCATCCATGTCCCATCCCTGTCCCATCCATGTCCCCATCCATGTCCCATTCCTGGCCCCATTTGTTCCATTACTGGCCCCATCCATGTCCCATCCCTGTCCCCATCCCTGTCCCATCCCTGTCCCATCCATGTCCCATCCCTGTCCCCATCCATGTCCCATCCATGTCCCCATCCCTGTCCCATCCCTGTCCCATCCCTGTCCCATCCATGTCCCCATCCATGTCCCATCCCTGGCCCCATTTGTCCCCATCCATGTCCCATCCATGTCCGTCTCAGTCCCATCCATGTCCCATCCCTGTCCCATCCATGTCTCCAACCATATTCTCATCCATGTCCCCATCCATGTCCCCTCCCTGTCCCATCCCTGGCCCCATCCTTGTCCCATTCAAGTCCCCATCCGTGTCCATCCCTGTCCCTATCCATGTCCCATCCTCGTCCCATCCATGTCCCCACCCCTGTTCCCATCCATGTCCCATCCCTGTCCCATCCCTGGTCCCATTTGTCCCCATCCCTGTCCCCATCGCTGTCCTATCACATGTCCATCTCCGTCCCCATCCCAGTCCCATCCATGTCCCCAGTCACGTCCCCATCCATGTCCCCATCCTTGTCCCATGTTTGTCTTATCCCTGTCCCATCCATGTCCCCATCCCAGTCCCATCCATGTCCCCAGTCACATCCCCATCCATGTCCCCATCCTTGTCCCATGTTTGTCTTATCCCTGTCCCATCCTTGTCCCCATCCCTGTCCTATCTATGCCTCATCCATGTCCCCAACCACGTTCCCATCCCTGTCCCCATCCATGTCCCATCCATGTCCCATCCATGTCCCATCCATGTCCCCATCCATGTTCCCATCCATGTCCCCATCCATGTCCCATCCATGTCCCATCCCTGTCCCCATCCATGTCCCATCCATGTCCCATCCATGTCCCATCCATGTCCCCATCCATGTTCCCATCCATGTCCCCATCCATGTCCCATCCATGTCCCATCCCTGTCCCCATCCATGTCCCATCCATGTCCCATCCATGTCCCATCCATGTCCCCAACCATGTTCCCATCCATGTCCCATCCATGTCCCATCCATGTCCCATTCCTGGCCCCATTTGTCCCCATCCATGTCCCCATCCCTATTCCCATCCTTGTCCCATCGCTGTCCCCATCCTCGTCCCATCCATGTCCCTTCCATGTCCCTTCCATGTCCCCAACCCTGTCCCTTCCATGTCCCATCCCTGTCCCATCCCTGTCCCATCCATGTCCCCATCCCTGTCCCATCCATGTCCTGTCCCTGGCCCCATTTGTCCCCATCCCTGTCCCATCCCTGTCCCCATACCCTGTCCCATCCATGTCCCCATCCCTGTCCCCATCCTCATCCCCATGCCCTGTCCCCATCCCAGTCCCATCCCTGTCCCATCCATGCCCCTATACCCTGTCCCATCCCTGTCCCATCCGTGTCCCCTCCCATCCCCTCCACTGTCGCCTCTGTCCCCAGTCTGTCTCGTCCTTCCCCCCCCCGTTCCCGTGTTGTCCCCTCTGTCCCCTCCTGTCCCCATGCCATTTCATGCTGTTCCACCATCGCCTTCTGTCCCCCTCCTGCCCCCCCATCCCATTCTGTCTCCCATTGTCCCCTCCTGCCCCCCCCTCCTGTCCCCACTGTCCCATTTCTGTCCCCTCCCTCCCTGTCAGGTTCTGTGCCATAATGTCCCCATCCTGTCACCCCCCCAACCCCATTGTCCCCTCCTTCCCCCCCCCATCCCCTCTTGTCCCCATTGTCCCCTCCTGTCCCCCTCCCAACACCCTCCTGCCCCCCACTGTCCCCCTCCCACACCCCATCTGTACCCCCCCCCCCACACTCACCCCACATGGGGGCCATGCTATGGGAGGGGGGGGGGGAAGGGATGACCCCCCCTCGGTGCCATATGGACCCCCCCCTCCCCCACCCCCGCTCCCTCTATGAGCGGCCGCTAATTAATTACTACTGATTGGGACACAGGCGGGGGGAGGAAGGAGACATCCATCTGCCACCCCCCCACTCCAGAACCCCCCCATGGGTCTGCCCTCTGCCCCCCCCCCAGACCCCTCCTCCCCGTTTTGTAGGTGGGGGGGGGGGAAGAATTGGGGCGTACTCCCCCCACAGCCCAAAAGAACAGCTCCACGTATCCCCCCCCCATTTCCCTGTGCACCCCCACCCTATAGGAATAAACCCAAGTGTCCCATCCCCCCCACGTCCCCCCCGCCCCATGTCCCCCCCCCAGCCCAAAGAAACAGATCCACGTGCCCCCCCCCCATCCTCCCCTGTGACTCCACGTCCATCCCATGTCCCCCCCCCCCATGTCCCTCTGACCCCCCCCAGCCCAAAGGAACGCACTCAACTATCCCCCCATGTCCCCCCCCCATGACTCCGTGTCCCCCCATCTCCCCCCTCTACGTTCCCCTGTCCCCATGTCCCCCCCCATGTCACCAAGTCCCCCCTCACACAAAGGAACAGACCTTTACGTCCCTCCCCCATGACCCCATGTCCCCCCCACAACTCAATGTTTCCTTGTCCCCATGTCCCCGTCCCCCCCCCAGACCAAAGGAACAGACCCACGTGTCCCCCCCCCATGTCCCCCCCATGTCCCCTCACCCAACCCAAAGCAATGAATCCATGTCCCCCCCCTCAGACCCACATGTCCCCCTCTATATCCCCCCATGTCCCCCCCAGACCAAAGCAACAGACCTATGTGACCCCCCCATGTCCCCCCATGTCCCCATATGCCCCCCCCAGCCCAAAGGAGGACCCCGTGTGTGTGCCCCCATGTCCTCCCCCCAACCCAAAAGAACAGACACGTCCCCCCCCCACGACTCCATGTTCCCCATGTCCCCCCCCTTCCCCCCCCATCCCAAAGGAACAGACCTGTATGCCCCCCCCCCGTGTCCCCCTCTCATATCCCCATGCCCCCCCCCAACCCCAGCCCAATATCACGGACCCATGTGTGCCCCCCCCACCCCTTATGTCCCCCCCCAGACCAAAGGAACAGACCCACATGTCCCCCCCCATGTCCCCCCCCCATGTTCCCATCTCAACCCCCATGTCCCCCCCCCACCCCAAAAGAACAGACCTATATGCCCCCCCATATCCCACCCAGGTGTGCTCCCCCCAGCCTATAAAACAAACCTATATATCCCCCCCCCACCCCCCCCACGACTCCATGTCCCCCCCACGCCCACCCCTCTATGCCCCCCATCTCCCCATGTCACCCCCCCGCGTCCCCCCCCAGCCCAAAGGAACAGACCCACACGCTCCCCCCATGTCCCCCCCCATGATTCCATGTCCTCCCCTCTATGCCCCCTGTCCCCACATCACCCCCCCACCATGTCCCCCCCCAGCCCAAACTGATGGACCCACGTGTGCCCCCCCCACATCCCACATGTTGCCCTGTTCCCATGTCCCCCCCCCCAGTCCAAAGGAACAGACTTGTGTGTCCCCCCCATGACTCTGTGTCCCCCTGTCCCCAAGTCACCCCCATGTCCCCCCCCAGCCCAAAGTAACAGAACCATGCGTGTCCCCCCCCAATGGCCCCTCCCCGTGACTTCATGACCCCCCCCCTGCTCCACGTCAGACCCCCACGTCCCCCCCCCAGCCAAAAGGAACAGACCCACATGTCGTCCCCCCCCCACGTCCCCCCCCACGACTCCCTGTCCCCCCCACGCCCACCCCTGTGTCCCCTTGTCCCCACGCCACCCCTTATGCCCCCCCCACCCCAAAGGAACAAACCTACATGGCCCCCCCAAGTGCCCCCCTCTATGTTCCCCTGTCCCCATACCCCCCCCCGTCCCCAAGTCCCCCCCCCAGCCCAAAGGAACAGATCTATATGCCCCCCCCATGTCATCCCCACGTCCCCCCCCAAGCTTAGAGGAACAGACCTACATGCCCCCCCCTCACGTTCCCCCCCCCAGCCCAAAGGAACAGACCTATATGGCCCTCCCGTGTCCCCCCCCCTCTATGTTCCCCTGTCCCCATGTCCCCCCCCATGTCACCAAGCCCCCCCAGCCTAGAGGAGCAGACCTATATGCCCCCCCCCATGTCTCCCCCAGCCCAAAGGAACAGACTTATATGGCCTCCCGTGTCCCCCCCCCTCTATTCCCCTGTCCCCATGCCCTCCCCCCGTCCCCAAGTCCCCCCCCCCAGCCTAGACGAGCAGACCTATATGCCCCCCCCACACCCCCCAGCCCGAAGGAACAGACCTATACGGCCCCCCCACATCCCCCCCTCTATGTTCCCCTGTCCCCATGTCCCCCCCCATGTCCTCCCCATGTCCCCCCCTCAGCCCAAAAGAACAGACCTATATGGCCCCCCCATGTCCCCCCCCTCTATGTTCCCTTGTCCCCATGCCCCCCCCATGTCACCAAGCCCCCCCCCCAGCCCAAAGGAACAGACCTATATGCCCCCCCCGTGCCCTCCCCATGCCCCCCCCCAGCCTAGAGGAACAGACCCACGTGTCCCCCCTCCCCCCCATGTCCCCCTGTCGCCCCCCCAGCCCAAAGTAACGGACCCATGTGTGCCCCCCCCGCCCCCCCCCCCCCGTTACCTGCCCGGCGCTGCACCCGGGGCTGGGGACGGACGGACGGAGGGACGGGGGGGGGGAACAGGGGGGGGGGCGGATCAGAGGGATGGAGGGGGGGCGGGGCGGGGGGCGGGGCCGGGGGGGGCGTGGTGTGCGGTGAGATGAGTGTGCAAAGGCGTGCAAGGGTGGGTGTGCGTCGTGTGCAATGGTGTGCAACCGTGCAACGGTGTGCAACGGCGTGCGGTGAGCTTGGTGTGCAACGGTGTGCAACAGTTTGCAGTGAGCTGGGTGTGCAAAGGTGTGCATGGGTGGGTGTGCATCGTGTGCGATGGTGTGCAGTGAGCTGGGTGTGCAAGGGTGGGTGTGCATCGTGTGCAACGGTGTGCAACAGTTTGCAGTAAGCCAGGAGTGCAAAGGTGCACACAGTGTGTGTGCACAGTGTGCATGGTGTGGAACAGTGTGCAACAGTCTGCAACATTGTGCAATGGTGTACAACGGTGTGCAGGGGTGAGCTGGGTGTGCAACGGTGTGCAATGCTATGTGCGTGCATCTTGTGCAACGGTGTGCAATGGTGTGCAATGATCTGTGTGCATGGTGTGCATGGTGTGCAAAGGTGTGCAAAGGTGTGCAGTGGTGCAAAGGTGTGTGTACATCGTGTGCAATTGCATGCAATGGTGCAATGGTGTGTGTGCATCGTGTGCAACGGTGTGAAATGCTGTGTAACGGTGTGCATGCAACAGTGGGTGTGCAATGGTATGCAATGGTGTGGAATTGTGTGCAATGGTGTGTGTGCATTGTATGCAATGGTGTGCAATGGTGTGCAAAGGTGTGCATGGTGTGTATGCATCATGCGCAATGGTGTGTATGCTTGGTGTGCAATAGTGTGCAACAGTGAGCACTGAGCTTGGTGTGCAATGGTGTGAGTGTGTGCATGGTGTACAAGAGTGTGCAATTGTGTCTGCATAGTGTGCAACGGTGTGCAACATTGTGCAAAGGTGTATATGCGTGATGTGCAGCAGTGTGCAGCAGTATGTGTGCATGTGTGCAACGCTGTGCAACGGTGTGCATGGTGTGCAATGCTTCATGGTGTGCAATGGTGTGCAATGGCGTGCAAGGGTGTGCATGGGTGTGCAACGGGTTGCAACAGTGTGCAGTGATGGGCAATGCTGTGCATGGTGTGTGTGCATAGTGTGCAATGCTGCATGGTGTGCAATGGTGTGCAACGGTGTGCAGTTGTGTGCAACAGTGTGCAAGGTGTGTGTGCAATGGTGTGCAATGCTGCATGGTGTGCAGTAGTTTGTGCACTATGGTTGTGCAATGGTGTGTGCATGCTGTGAACTGCTGCATGGTGTGCGTGGTGTGTGCGCAATGGTGTGCAATGCTGCATGGTGTGCAATGGTGTGTGCATGGTGTGCGTGCATGGTTGCAATGCTGCATGGTGTGCAATGGTGTGTGCATAATGGTGTGCAATGGTGTGTGCACAGTGTGTATTGTGTGTGTGTATGGTGTGCACTGCTGCATGGTGTGTGCATGGTCTGCATGGTGTGTGTGCGTGGTGTGCAATGCTGCATGGTGTGCATGGTGTGTGCATGGTCTGCATGGTGTGTGTGCGTGGTGTGCAATGCTGCATGGTGTGCAAGGTATGCGTGCATGGTGTGTGCACACTGGTGTGCAGCCCTGCATGGTGTGTGCAACGGTGTGTGCAATGCTGTGTGGTGTGCAATGCTGTGTGCATGGTGTGCGTAGTGTGTGTGCATGGTGTGCAGTGCTGCATGATGTGCATGGTGTGTGCATGGTGTGCATGGTGTGTGTGCAATGGTGTGCAATGCTGTGTGCATGGTGTGGGTGCATGGTGTGCAAGGCTGCATGGTGTGTGTGGTGTGTGCACAATGGTGTGCAGTGCTGCATGGTGTGTGCATTTGTATGCGTGCATGGTGTGCAATGCTGCATGGTGTGCATGGTGTGTATTGTGTGTGTGCATGGTGTGTAATGCTGTGTGCATGGTGTGTATGCATGGTGTGCAATGCTGCATGGTGTGTGCATGGTCTGCATGGTGTGTGTGCGTGGTGTGCAGCCCTGCATGGTGTGTGCAACGGTGTGTGCAATGCTGTGTGGTGTGCAATGGTGTGGGCATGGTGTGCATGGTGTGCGTGCATGGTGTGCAGGGCAGCATGGTGTGTGTGGTGTGTGCACAATGGTGTGCAATGGTGTGTGCATGGTGTGCGTGCAAGGTTGCAATGCTGCATGGTGTGCAGTGGTGTGTACACAATG
Organism: Phasianus colchicus; assembly: GCF_987193195.1. Lineage (NCBI taxonomy): Eukaryota > Metazoa > Chordata > Aves > Galliformes > Phasianidae > Phasianus > Phasianus colchicus. The sequence continues at coordinate 851,310 of NC_143436.1, forward strand.
GTGTGTGCATGGTGTGCGTGGTGTGCGTGCATGGTGTGCACTGCTGCATGGTGTGCATGGTGTGCACAGTGTGTGCAGTGTTGCATGGTCTGTGCATGGTGTGCATGGTGTGCATGCATGGTGTGCAGTGCTGCATGGTGTGTGCATGGTGTGCAATGGTGTGCATGGTGTGCATGCATGGTGTGCAATGCTGCATGGTGTGCGAGGTGTGCGTGCATGGTGTGTGCACACTGGTGTGCAGCCCTGCATGGTGTGTGCAACGGTGTGTGCAATGCTGTGTGGTGTGCAATGGTGTGGGCATGGTGTGCATGGTGTGCGTGCATGGTGTGCAATGCTGCATGGTGTGCAGTGGTGTGTGCACAATGGTGGTGCAATGGTGTTTGCATGGTGTGTGAGGTGTCCGTGCATGGTGTGCAGCGCTGCATGGTGTGCGTGCATGGTGTGTAATGCTGTGTGGTTTGCAATGCTGTGTGCATGGTGTGCGTGCATAGTGTGCAATGCTGCATGGTGTGCATGGCGTGTGCACAATGGTGTGCAGCCCTGCATGGCGTGTGCAACCGTGTGTGCAATGCTGTGTGGTGTGCAATGGTGTGGGCATGGTGTGCAGTGCTGCATGGTGTGTGCATGGCGTGTATTGTGTGCGTGCATGGTGTGCACTGCTGCATGGTGTGCCATGGTGTGCATGGTGTGCATGGTGTGCATGCATGGTGTGCAATGATGCACGGTGTGCAATGGTGTGTGCATGGTGTGCAATGATGCGTGGTGTGCAATGGTGTGTGCATGGTGTGTGCACAATGGTGTGCAGTGCTGCATGGTGTGTGCAATGCTGTGTGGTGTGCAATGGTGTGTGCATGGTGTGCGTAGTGTGTGTGCATGGTGTGCAGTGCAGCATGGTGTGCAATGCTGTGTGCATGGTGTGCATGCATGGTGTGCAGTGCTGCATGGTGTGTGCACAATGGTGTGCAATGGTGTGTGCATGGTGTGCATGCATGGTGTGCAATGCTGCATGGTGTGTGCACAATGGTGTGCAATGCTGTGTGCATGGTGTGCGAGGTGTCCGTGCATGGTGTGCAGCGCTGCATGGTGTGTGCATGGTGTGCAATGGTGTGCGTGGTGTGCATGCATGGTGTGCAATGATGCATGGTGTGCAATGGTGTGTGCATGGTGTGTGCACAATGGTGTGCAGTGCTGCATGGTGTGCAGTGCAGTGCAGTGCAGCGTGCAACACTGCATGGTGTGCAATGCTGCACGGCGCGTGCGTGGCGTGTGAGCATGGCTTGCAATGGTGTGCATCGTGTGTGCAATACTGCCTGCGTGGTGCACAGCGTGCATTGCAGCCTTGCACGGTGCACAGCTTGCACAGCACCCTGCTTTGTGTGCACTGTTTCTTGCACCATGCGTGGCGTGCAGTGTGTGCTGCAGCCTGCAGTTTGCACATTGTTCATTGCAGCCTGCATTGTGCACAGCGTGCACTGCACCCTGCATTGTGCACAGCATGCACTGCAGCCTGCTGTTTGCATTGTGCACAGCATGCATTGCACCCTGGATTGTGCACACTGCTCCTTGCACCCTGCAAGTTGCACAGCATTCATTGCAGCCTTGCATTGTGCACAGCATGCGCTGCAGCCTTGCACTTTGCACATTGCTCCTTGCACCCTGCATTGTGCACAGCATGCATTGCACCCTGCGTTGTGCACACTGTTCCTTGCACCCTGCACATTGCACAGCATTTGTTGCAGCCTTGCGTTGCGCACAGCACGCATTGCACCTGCAGTTTGCACACTGCTCCTCGTATCCTGCATGTTGCACAGCCTGCAGTTTGCATTGTGCACAGCATGCATTGCACCCTGCACATGGCACAGAATGCATTGCAGCCCTGCACTTTGCACACTGTTCCTTGCACCCTGCATGTTGCACAGCCTGCACTTTGCATGGTGCACAGCCTGCAGTTTGCATTGTGCACAGCATGCACTGCAGCCTTGCATTGTGTGTGCATCACAGCCTGCACTTCACACATTGCTCCTTGCACCCTGCCCATTGCACAGATGCACTGCAGCCTGCAGTTTGCATGGTGCACAGCCTGCCTTGCTCCTTGCACATTGCACAGCCTGCATTTTGCACGTTGCACAGCCTGCAGGTTGCATGTTGCACAGCCTGCAGTTCGCATTGTGCACAGCATGCATTGCTCCTTGCACGTTGCACAGCCTGCATTTTGCACGTTGCACAGCCTGCAGTTTGCATATTGCACAGCCTGCATTTTGCACTTTGCACAGCCTGCAGTTGTTTGCACGTTGCACAGCCTGCAGGTTGCATTGTGCACAGCCTGCCTTGCCCCTTGCACGTTGCTCCTTGCACCATGCACGCTGCATGGTGCACAGCCTGCAGTTTGCACGTTGCACAGCCTGCAGCTTGCATTGTGCACAGCATGCATTGCTCCTTGCACGTTGCACAGCCTGCAGGTTGCATTGTGCAAGCCTGCCTTGCTCCTTGCACACTGCACAGCCTGCAGGTTGTATGGTGCACAGACTGCAGTTTGCACGGTGCACAGCCTGTGGGTTGCATTGTGTACAGCCTGCCTTGCTCCTTGCACGTTGCACAGCCTGCATTTTGCACGTTGCACAGCCTGCAGTTTGCACGGTGCACAGCCTGCAGTTCGCATTGTGCACAGCATGCATTGCTCCTTGCACGTTGCACAGCCTGCAGTTTGCACGGTGCACAGCCCGCAGGATGCATTGTGCACAGCCTGCCTTGCTCCTTGCACGTTGCACAGCCTGCATTTTGCACGTTGCACAGCCTGCATTTTGCACGTTGCACAGCCTGCAGTTTGCATTGTGCACAGCATGCATTGCTCCTTGCACGGTGCACAGCCCGCAGGATGCACTGTGCACAGCCCGCCTTGCCCCTTGCACGTTGCACACCTCCCATCTCCCATCGTTGCACGTCGCCCCGCCCCCCCCTCACCCACGCGTGTCCCCTTCCCCCCCCTCCCCCCCCGGCCAACCTCCGTTTTCAACTCCCTTCTTTCCCCCCCCCCCCCCTATAAGCGGCTTTGGGCTCAAAGCGGCTCAGCGCAGCCCGGGGGGGTCACAGCGCCGGGGGGGTCACAGGGCGGGGACAGGGCGGGGGGGGGTCAAGGGGTGTGGGGGGGTCACAGGTTGGGGACGCCCACGCGTGTACAGATGGGGGGGGGGTGGCAGTGACTCCGCCCCCCCACGCGCAGGGCTCAGGTGAGGACACCCGACACCGCCCCCCCCCCAGGGTGGTGACGTCACGTCACGTGGGACACCCCCCCCCACACCCCCACCCCCCCCCGGGGCGGATGGATGGATGGCAGGTTGGGGGGGGGCGCCGGGGGCGTTGGTTGGGGGCAGGGGGGGCGTTTTGTCGTTTGAGGGGGGGCGGATATGGGGGGATTCAGATATGGGGGGGGGGGCGGTCCCGGGGGGGGCACTTTGGGATGGAGGGGTCATTATGGGGGGGGCACTATGGGAGGGGCACATGGGGGGTTACTGTGGGGCAGGGGGCACTTTGGTGGGAGGGTCATTATGGGGGGGGCACTTTGGCTGGAGGGGTCACTATGGGGGGGGCACTATGGGGAGGTGGGGGGCACATGGGGGGTTACTATGGGGCAGGGGGAACCTTGGCGGGGGGGTCATTATGGGGGGGGCACTTTGGGATGGACGGGTCATTATGGGGGGGGGCACTATAAGGGGGGGCACATGGGGGGTTACTGTGGGGCAGGGGGAACCTTGGCGGGGGGGGTCATTATGGGGGGGGCACTTTGGGATGGAGGGGTCATTATGGGGGAGCACTATGGGGGGGGCACGTGGGGGGGGTTACTGTGGGGTAGGGGCCCTTTGGTGGGGGGGCACTTTGGAGGGGGGGGTCGCTTGGGGTTGCTTGGCTTTGAGGGCACTGAGATATGGAGGGGCTCAGATATTGGGGGGGGGTCTCCTGGGGGGTCACTTTTTGGGCGCTCAGCCATGGGAGGGAAGGAGATATTGGGGAGGGGGGTTCTCTGAGGGGGGGTCACTTTGGAATATGGGGTCACATGGGGGATCACTTTGGGGGGGGGCACTTTGGGAGGTGCTCAGTTATTAGGGGAGGGGTTCTCCTAAGGGGGGGCCGTTTTGGGTCGGGGGGTCACGTGGGGGGGCAGTTTTGGGGGGCAATTTAGGGGATCTCAGCTATAGGGTGGGCTCTTCTGGGGGTTCAATTTGGGTCAGGGGGGGCAAATGGGGGCATCACTGTGGAGGGGGGCACTTTGGGGGTGCTCAGCTATGGGGGAGTGAGATTTTGGGGAGGGGGGGTCTGTTGGGGGGGTCACTATGGGGCAGGGGGTGACGTGGGGGGGCACATGGGGGCTCTCAGCTGGGGGGGCTGCTCAGATATGGGGGGGTCTTCTGGGGGGGGGGGTCGCTTTGGAATGGGTTCACATTGGGGGGCGATTTGAGGGCACTGAGATATGGAGGGGCTCAGATATTGGGGGGGGGGGTCTCCTGGGGGGTCACTTTAGGACATGGGGGTCACATGTGGGGTCACTTTGGGGGGGGGGGTCAGTTTTGGGGTGCTCAGCTACGGAGGGTGCTGAGATATTGGGGGGGGTCACTTTGGGGCAGGGGGGGGTCACATAGGGGGGCAGTTTGGGGGGGCTTGGCTATGGGGGGGCTCTCCTGGGGGGTTCACTTTGGGACAAAGGTACACATGGGGGGGCTCATATGGGGGGGGGGGGCTTTCCTATGGGGGGGTCTCTTTGGGGTAGGGGGATCATTTGGGGGGGGTCGTTTGGGGGGGCACTTTGGGGGTGCTCAGTTATGAGAGTGGGGGGCTCTCCTAAGGGCGGGGGGGGGTCCATTGGGGGGGGGTCACCTCGGTGGGGGGGGCAACAAGACCTTTTGGGGGGTTGAGCAGCGAGGGGGGGGGGGCTCAGTTTTGGAACTGGGTTTACTGGGGGGGGGGCAGATTTGGGGGGAGTTCACTTGGGGGGGGATCTGAGGGGTCTCAGCTTCTTATGGGGGGGCTCTGAGGGTTATTTATGGGGGGGGGGTGTCACATTTTGGGGGGGGGGCTCACGCTGTGGTAGGGGGTCATATTGGAGTGGTGAACTTCCTTTTGGAGGGGTCCTCGCTTTGAGCCCCCTCCCTCTTTTCTCCCCACAGATGGAACCCCCCTCCCGAAGACCCCCCCCCCCGTGGTCCTTCTGCTGTTGCGCCGCCGCCCTCAGGGACCCCCAGCCCCTCCCCCACCCCCCTCCAAGCCCCCCCCCCAATCCCAGCTGTGCCCCCCATCCTCCACGGGGCTCCTTGGGGTGCGCGGGGCCCCCCCAGTGTCCCCCAGTTTTGGGGAGGGGGCACGGTGCCTGCGGACCCCCATCCAACCCCCACCCCAAAATAGGGTGTCCCCATCCCACCCCATAACTCGTGTCCTGGGGTCCCCATCTGACCCCACACCCCAACGTTTGGGGTCCCTGTCCTTTCCTGCACCCCAAAACAGGGGGTCCCCATCCCACCCCACATCCCGAGATTTGGGGTCCCAATCTGACCCCACACCCCACACCCTGGGGTCCCCATCCGACCCCGTACCTCAAAACAGGGGATCCCCATCCCTTCCTGCACCCAAAAATAGGGGATCCCCATCCCACCCCTCATCCCAAGATTGGGGGTCCCTATCCCACCCCACACCTCAAGATTTGGGGCCCCTGTCTCACCCCATAGCCCAAGATAGGGGGTCCCCATCCCACCCCACACCCCAAATCTCGGGGTCCCCATCCTTTCCTGCACCCCGAGATTTGGGGTCCCCATCTCACCCCATAGCCCAGGTCCCAGGGTCCCTATTGTGTCCCGCATCCCAACATTTGGGGTCCCCAAATGCACCCCAAAATAGAGGGTCCCCATCCCTCCCCACATCCCAAGATTTGGGGTCCCCATCTGTCCCCAAATCCCAAAACCTGGGGTCCTTATCTGACCCCATACCTCAAAAAAGGGGATCCTCAGCCATTCCTGTACCCCAAAATAGAGGGTCCCCATGCTGCCCCATATCCCATGATTTGGGGTCCCCATCTCACCCCATAGCCCAGGTCCCAGGGTCCCCATTGTGCCCCACATCCCAAGATTTAGGGTCCCCGTCCCTTCCTGCACCCCAAAATGGAGCGTCCTCATCCCATCCCCCATCTCAAGATTTGGGATCTCCATCTCTTTCTGCCCCCCAAAATAGGGGGTCCCCATCTCACCCCACATCCCAACATTTTGGGTCCCCGTCCTTTCTTGCACCCCAAAAGAAGAGATCACCTTCCCGCCCCTCATCCCAAGATTTGGGATCCCCGTCCCACCCCATAGCCCAGCATTTGGGGTCGCCACCTCTTCCTGTACCCCTAAATAGGAGATCCCCATCCCACCCCCCATCTCAAGGTTTGGGATCCCCGTCCCACCCCACAGCCCAAGATTTGGGGTCTCCACCCCTTCCTATACCCCAAAAGAGAGAGTCCCCATCCCACTCCATAGTCCAGGTCTTGGGGTCCCCATCATGTCCCACAGCCCAAGATTTGGGGTCCCCATCCCTTCCTGCACCCCAAAATAGGGAGTCCCCATCCCATTCCCCATATCAAGATTTGGGGTCCCCGTTCCTTCCTGTACCCCAAAATAGAGGATCCCCATCCCACCCCACATCTCAAGATTTGGGGTCCCCGTCCCTCCCTGCACCCCAACGTTCGGGGTCCCCTCCCCACCCCACTTCTCAACATTTGGGGTCCCCAACCCACCCCATAGCTCAGGTCCTGGGGTCCCCATCCCACCCCTTATCCCAAGATTTGAGGTCCCCATCTGAACCTGAACCCCATACCTTGCAGTCCTCACCCTACCCCACACCTCAGGATTTGGGGTCTGCTCCCCACCCCGTACCCCAAAACAGGGGGTCACCATCCCACCCCACACCCCATATCCCAGAATCCCCATCCCACCCCACACCCCAAAACAGTGGGTCCCCATCCCACCCCGTACCCCAAATCATAGAGTCTCCATCCGACCCCATATCCCACATCCTGAGGTCCCCATCCCTTTCTGCATCCCAAACCAGTGGGTCCCCATCCCACCCCATACCCCAAATCGTGGGGTCTCCATCCCACCCCGTACCCCACATCCTGAGGTCCCCATCCCACTCTGCATACCAAATCCAGGGGTCCCCATCCCACCCCCCAACCCAAATCCTGGAGTCCCCATTCCATCCCGTACCCCAAACCAGTGGGTCCCCACCCCACCCCAAATCCCGTATATTGGGGTCCCCATCCCTTTCTGCATCCCAAAACAGGGGGTCCCCATCCCACCCCACACCCCAAATCCGGGGGTCTCCACCCCACCCCGTATCCCAAAGCAGGGGGTCCCCACCTGTCCCTATACCCCATATCTTGGGGTCCCCACCCCACCCCGTACCCCAAAACAGACCACCCCCCTGTCGCCCTGTGCCGCTGTCCCCACTGTCCCCAAAGCCACCGCTGCAGGTGTGTTGTGGGGACACTGCTGGGGGGCGGGGGGACATGGGGACACTGGGGACACGAGTGAGGACATGGGGACATTGGGGTTGGGGACATGGGGACAATGGGGACACTGGGGTTGGGGACATGGAGACATTGGGGACAATGGGGACATCGGGGAACACTGGGGACATGGGGACATTGGGGACACTGGAGTGGGGACATTGGGGATGGAAACATTGAGGTTGGGGACACTGGGGACAATGGGGAACATGGAGTGGGCTCATGGGGACACTGGGGTTGGGGACATGGGGACATTGGGGAACACTGGGGTGGGGACAGGGGGACATTGGGGGACACTGGGGTTGGGACCATGGGGACATTGGGGACAATGGGGACGTCAGGGAGCACTGAGGTGGGGACATGGGGACATTGGGGACACTGGAACTGGGGACAATGGGGTTGGGGACAATGGGGACAATGGGATTGAGGACATGGGGACACTGGAGTGGGAACAATGGGGACAATGGGGACACTGGGGTTGGGGACACGGGGACATTGGGGTCAATGGGAACTCTGGGGTTGGGGACATGGGGGACACTGGAATGGGGACCGTGGGGACTGGGGAAAATGGGGACATTGGGGACACTGAAGAGGGGACATGTGGGGACAGTGGGGTTGGAGACAATGGGATTGAGGACAAGGGGACACTGGGGTTGGGGACACTGGGGATAATAGGGACATTGGGGACTGGGGACAATGGGGACATTGGGGACACTGAAGAGGGGACATGTGGGGACAGTGGGGTTGGCGACAATAGGATTGAGGACATGGGGACACTGGAGACATTGGGGATTGGGGACATGGGGACACTGGGGACAATAGGAACATTGGGGACATGGGGACAATGGGGACTCTGGGGTTGGGGACACAGGGAACACTGGGGTGGGAACATGGGGACACTGGGGTTGGGGACATTGGGGACACTGGATTGGGGACAGTGGGGACACTGGGGCACTGGGACTGGGGACATGGGGACATCGAGGACACTGGAGTGGGGACGTTGGGGTTGCGGACACTGGGGACTGGGGACAATGGAGTTGGGGACACTGGGGACACCGGAGTAGGGACATGGGGACATGGGGAAACCCGAAGCGGTGTCCCCATATCGCCGTGTCCCCGTATCGCTGCATCCCCATATCGCGATGACCCAATGTCACGGTGTCCCCGTGACCCCATATCGCGGTGTCCCCGTGACCCCGTATGGCGGTGTCCTCATATCGCGATATCCCCATACGTATCGCGCAGCCCCCGCCGCCCTCCCCCAGCTCCCCATGGCGGGGGGGTCCCGGAGCGGCGCTTCGGCGGCGCCTGGAGGAGGAGCGCGGACAGAGGAGGAGGGGGCTTCGCTGCCGTGGGGACAGGTGGGGGGGGGGGGGGGCACGGCCACGCGCCGCGCTGAGCCCCCACCCCTTTTGTGTGCCCCCCCCGACCATGTTCCCACCCCCCCCGTGTCCCCATCCCATGTCCCCCCCCCCCCCATGTCTCCACCACCCCACGTCCCCATCCTCCCCGTGCCCCCCCCCCCCCATCCCTTCCCCGTGCCCCTCCCCATGTCCCCCCCCCCCAACATTCCCACCCCCTCCCTGCGGCCCCCTCCCCATGTCCCCATCGACCTTAATGTCCCCCTCCCCCCCCGGCTCCCCCCTGTATCCCCATCCCCAACCCCTCCCCATGACCCCCTCCCCACTCCCCCCCCCCCCCCAACATCCCCACTCCCTCCCTGTGCCCCCGTCCCCGGGTCCCCACCCCCCCCATGCCCCCACCCCCCCGTACCTCTCCCCGCATCCCCACCCCCCTGCACATCCCCCCCCCATATCCCCAGCTCCCCTCATCCCCCCCATGACCCCCCCATATCTCCACCCCCCCATATCCCCATCTCCCCCCTATGCCCCCCCACACTCCCCCATATCCCCCCGATATCTCCAGCCCCACCATATCCCCAGCCCCCCCCACAACCCCAGCCCCATATTCCCATCCCCACCCCATCCTCCCATATCCCCATCCTCCCCCACATCCCCACCCCCCCATACCCCCATCCCCTCTTCATAACCCCCCTATCCCTCCCCACCCCCCCATATCTCCCCATATCCCCACCCCCCATACCCCCATCTTCCCCCATATCTCCATTCTCCCCCCGTATCTCCATGCCCCCCATATCTCCACCCCTCCCCCATATCCCCCCCATATTCCTATCTCCCCCCGTCCTCACTCCTTGTCTCCATCCCCCCATAACTCCCCTATCCCCCCCCATCGCCATCCCCCCATATCCCCACCCTCCATATCCCCCATTCCCCCCCGTATCTCAATTCCCGCCCCCCCATATCTCCATCGCCCCCCATATCCCACCCCCCCATATTCCCATCTCCCCCCATCCTCACTCCTTGTCCCCATCCCCATCCCCCCCCGTATCTCCACCCCTCCCCCATATTCCCATCCCCCCCCCATATTCCTCTCTCCCTCCGTCCTCACTCCTTGTCCTCATCTCCCCCATCCCCCCCTACATCCCCACCCCCCCATATCTCCACCCCCCCCGCATCTCCACCCCTCCCTCATATCCCCATCCCCCCTATATCACCCCAATCCTCCCCCCATCCCCATCTCCCCCCCATAACCTCCTTATACCCCCCATTCCCACTCCCCCCCATCCCCATCTCCCCCCCATAACCTCCCTATCCCCCCCATCTGCACCCCCCCCATCCCCCTCCCATGACCCCCCCATCCCCATCTCCCCCCCATAACCCCTATATCCCCCTCCCACGACCCCCCCATCCCTCCCCATCCCACCCCCCATCCCCCTCCCATGACCCCCCCATCCCCACACCTCCACATGCCCATCTCCCCCCCATAACCCCCTATTCCCCCCATCCCCATCCCCCCGCCACCCCCCCATAACCCCCCAATCCTCCCACCCCCACCCCCACCCCCCCCATCCCCCACCCGCACTCCACACCCCCATGCCCCCCCCCAGGAACAGGCGGACATTCCGGGCCCTGTTGGCCCCATTGCTGCCCCCCCCGCCCCCCCGGCGCGGTGACGGCGCGGGGCGGTGACCGCTGGGGACGGCGATGCTGGGGACGGCGACCTTGGGGACAGCGGCTGTGAGACGGGACAATAAAACCCCACCCGAGGGGGGGGGGGGCTGGTGACACGTGGTCACGTGACACTGCGGTGGGGACGGACGGACGGACAGACGGACACACGCGGATCGCGGCGCTGAGCGGAGTCGGGATGGCAGCAACCGGGCGGCGGTGGCACGAGGGGACACGAGGGGACACCGCTCCCTGTGGGTCATCAGTGCTTCCCTGTGGGGACATGGGGACAGTGGGACAACAATGTGTCCCTATGGGGACATGGGGACACCAGCGTGTCACTATGGGGATTTGGGGACACCGATGCTTCCCTACGGGGACATCAATGCTTCTCTATGGGGACATGGGGACACCAGCGTGTCACTATGGGGATTTAGGGACACCAATGCTTCCCTATGGGGACATGGGGACAGTGGGACAACAGTGTGTCCCTATGGGGACATGGGGACAGCAGTGCTTCCCTGTGGGGACATGGGGACAGCAACGTGTCACTATGGGGATTTGGGGACACCGATGCTTCCCTATGAGGACATGGGGACACAAGCATGACACTATGGAGACAGCAATGCTTCCCTGTGGGGACACGGGGACACCAGAGTGTCACTATGGGGATTTAGGGACACCAATGCTTCCTTATGGGGACACCAGTGTGTCACTATGGCAACGAGGGGACATCAGTGCTTCCCTATGGGGACATGGGGACACCAACGGGTTACTATGGGGATTTAGGGACACCAATGCTTCTCTATGGGGACATGGGGACACCAGTGTGTCACTACGGAGATGTGGGGACATCAGTGCTTCCCTATGGGGACAATAGGGACACCAACGTGTCACTATGGGGACAACAATGCTTCCCTATGGGGACATGGGGACACCAATGTGACACTATGGAGACAATGCTTCCCTGTGGGGACACAGGGACACTGCAGGGACACTGGGGCACCAGTACTTCCCCATGGGGGACCAATACTTCCCTACTGGGACACGGGGACAGCAGCCCTTCCCTATAGGGACCTCAATGCTTCCTTATGGGGACATCAATGCTTCCCTATGGGGACACGGGGATGCTATAGTGACACAGGGACAGCAGCCCTTCCCTATGGGGACCTCAGTGCTTCCCTATGGGGACATGGGGACAGCAGCACTTCCCTATGGGGACAATGAGGCAGCAGTACTTCCCTATGGGGACATAAACGCTTCCCTATGGGGGCATCAATGCTTCCCTATGGGGACATGGGACACTGCAGTGACACAGGGACAGCAGCCCTTCCCTATGGGGACACTGGGGCAGCAGCCCTTCCCTACGGGGACACGGGGACAGCAGCACTTCCTTATGCAGACCCAAGGACACTGCAGTGACACAGGGACAGCAGCCCTTCCCTATGGGGACATCTATGTTTCCCTATGGGGACAGCAGCACTTCCTTATGGGGACACGGGGACAGCAGCCCTTCCCTATGGGGACACTGCAGTGACACGGGGAAAGCAGCACTTCCCTATGGGGACACGGGGACACTGCAGTGACACAGGGACAGCAGCACTTCCCTATGGGGACAATGAGGCAGCAGTACTTCCCTATGGGGACATGAACGCTTCCCTATGGGGACACGGGGATGCTGCAGTGACACAGGGACAGCAGCACTTCCTTACGGGGACAATGGGAAAGCAGCACTTCCCTATGGGGTCCTCCATGCTTCCCTATAGGGACATGGGGACAGCAGCCCTTCCCTATGGGGACGTGGGGACACTGCAGTGACACGGAGACAGCAGCACTTCCCTGTGGGGACACGGGGACACTGCAGTGACACAGGGCAGCAGCACTTCCCTATGGGGACACTGCAGTGACACAGGGACAGCAGCCCTTCCCTGTGGGGACGCCGCAGTGACACAGGGACAGCAGCCCTTCCCTGTGGGGACACGGGGACAGCAGCCCTTCCCTGTGGGGACGCCGCAGTGACACAGGGACAGCAGCCCTTCCCTGTGGGGACACTGCAGTGACACAGGGACAGCAGCCCTTCCCCGTGGGGACGCCGCAGTGACACAGGGACAGCAGCCCTTCCCTGTGGGGACACTGCAGTGACACAGGGACAGCAGCCCTTCCCTGTGGGGACACTGCAGTGACACAGGGACAGCAGCCCTTCCCTGTGGGGACGCCGCAGTGACACAGGGACACTTCCCCCCAGCGACGCAGCAACACGGCGCTGACACGGCCCACCTGTGAGCGTTCCACATTTCCTCCAGCGCTTCTCTACAGGCTGAGGGGACCCCGCTGCCCCCCCCACCCCCCCCCCACCCCATTTCCAGCCCCCCACCCCCCTCCTAACGCAGGTCGTCGGCAGTGAACATCCCCCGCGCGCGGCGCAGCACGGAGTCGCGGGCGGCGTCGTAGGGATGCTCCTTGGAGGGGATCTCCAGCACGGCGGGCAGGGAGCGGGTGTGAGCCTCCACGGCGTGCCGGATCAGCTCGGCCACGCACTGGTTGATCAGGATGATCCCGATGTCGTCACGGGTCAGGAAGCTCCTGGGGGAGGGGGGAAGACGGGGGGTTGGGGGGGAGGAAGCGGCCCGGGGACACCGGTGGGGTTTGCGGAGATATGGGGAGAGTGGGACACCAATATGTCACTATGGGGACATGGGGACAGCAGCACTTCCCTGTGGGGACAATGAGGCAGCAGTACTTCCCTATGGGGACATGAATGCTTCCCTAGGGGGACATGGGGACTGCAGCCCTTCCCTATGGGGACACAGGGATGCTGCAGTGACACAGGGACAGCAGCACTTCCCTATGGGGACAATGAGGCAGCAGTACTTCCCTATGGGGACATGAACGCTTCCCTATGGGGGCATCAATGCTTCCCTATGGGGACAGGGGACGCCGCAGTGACACAGGGACAGCAGCCCTTCCCTATGGGGACACCAATGCTTCCCTATGGGGACATGGGGACAGCAGCACTTCCCTATGGGGACACAGGGACGCTGCAGTGACACAGGGACAGCAGCACTTCCTTATGCAGACCCAAGGACACTGCAGTGACACAGGAACAGCAGCACTTCCTTATGGGGACACTGGGGCAGCAATACTTCCCTATGGGGACACGGGGACACTACAGTGACACAGGAACAGCAGCTCTTCTTTATGGGGACACTGCAGTGACCAGTGGGGTGTAACCGAGCTCAGCTCAAGCTTTGGGAGCCCGAAGGTTGATTGAAGGTTTCTGGCAAATGAGCCCCGCACAAAATGCTCCTCCTGGGGCTCTGGGACACCCCCCCCCCAAGACTACAGGGTTCCGTCCCAAACACCGACCCCAAACGCTCCCACTCAGACCCCTATGAATGCCCTCTCCCCCCCCCAAAAAAAACAACTATGGGGTTCCATCCCAAACACAGACCCCAAACATTCCCCCCAAGATCCCTATTAACCCCTCCCCCCCTCCAGTCTACGGGGTTCCATCCCAAACATCAACCACAAACGCTCCCACTGAGACCCCTATGAATGTCCTCCCCCCCAAAAAAAAAAACACCTATGGGGTTCTGTCCCAAACACCGACCCCAAATGCTCCCCCTCAGACCCCTCTGAATCTCCATCCCCCCCCCAAGACAATGGGGTTCCATCCCAAACAGAACCCAAACACTTCCCCCAAGACCTCTATGAATCCCCCCCCCAAGATCACTATCATGCCCCCCCCCGAACACTGTGAGGTTCCCCTGTCCCAAAAAGAGATCCCAAACGTTCCCACCCCCAAATGCTCCTCCTGGGGCTCTGAACTCCCCCACAAGACTATGGGGTTCCATCCCAAACACAGACCCCAAACACTCCCCCCAAGACCCCTCTGAATTCATCCCCCCCCCCCCCCCCCAGGACCACTGTGACCCCCTCAAACACTACGGTGTCCCTCTGTCCCAAACAGAGACCCTAAATGTCCCCCACCCCCCCAGCCCCAAATGCTCCTTCTGGGCCTCTGTGACCCCCCAGTCTCCCTCACAAGGACTATGGGGTTCCATTCCAAACACAGACCCCAAACATTTCCCCACAGACCCTCTTGAATCACTCCCCCCTCCCAGCACCACTGTCACTTCCCAAACAGACCTTAAATGCCCCCCCCCAGCCCCCCACCCCAAATGCTCCTCCTAGACCTCTGCAACCCCCCCACCCCACAAGGACAATGGAGTCCCATCCCAATCAGAGACCCCAAACATTCCCTCACCAGACCCCTCTGAATCCCCCCTTCCCTGCACCACTGCCACTCCCTCTCCCTCTCAAGGACCACAGGACTTCCCCCCCACCCCCCCCCAGTCCAGAACTCCTGCCCCCCCCCCATCCCAACCAACATCCCCAAACGCTGCTACAGACCCTCCCCAGGACTATGGGGCTCCCCCCCAATATAGGAACCCTGGGGTGTCGTCGTCGTCGTCCCCAGGACCCTTAACCCCCCCTCCAATCCCAAACAGTGTTCTCCCCCCTCCCCCCCTCCCCGGAACTCCCTGTGTGCTCCCCCAGCACTGCTGCCCTCCCCCATCTCAAACGGAACCCCCCCCCCAGTTCCCCTCCCCAGACCCCCAGGACCCTTTAGGCTCCCCCTATTCCCACTCCCCCTTCCCCCCCCCCATATACAGCCCCATGACCGCCGTGACCCCCCCGTATGACCATGGCCCCGCAGTCCCCAACCATCCCCCCCCAAACCGGGACACCCCAAATCCCCTGCAACCCCCCCCCAAACCCCTCCAGCACCACAACCCCCACCCCCCCCAACCGCCGGCACCCCCCCACCTCTCCTCCCTCGCCATATCACCGCCCCCAAACCACTCAGGACCCCCCAGGATCCCCTCAGGACCCCCCCTCCCCCAACTCCCATCATCCCCCGCGACCCCTCAGGCCTCAGCCGCCCCCCCAGCCCGGATCACGGCCGCACCGGAAGGTCTCCTCGATCTCAGCCACGCTCGTCTCCTTCTCCACCACCAGGAAGTTGGGTTTCCGCTGCGCGTTCAGCTCCCCGACGCCGCCCAGCAGGAACCCGGTCACCGTGTCCTCGTCCCCCACCACTGCAATCAGCTTCCCCCGCCCCGCCATGGCTGTCCGCAGCGCTTCCGCTGCCGCCGCTTCCGGCTCTCCCTCCCCAGCACTTCCACTTCCGGTTTGGCACTGAGCATGCGCAAAATGAACCACGCATGCGCATTATAGCGCTGCGATTGGCCACGCCCCTCGCTGCCATGGCAACGCAACGCCGCGTTGCTGGCCACGCCCTCGTCCTGTTGGCCCCGCCTCCAAACGACTGTGGTCACGCCCCCTGTCTCTCCTGGCGCGCATGCGCAGTGCGTCACGTTCCATCCTTTTGACCTTTTTTGCCCTTTTTCGCCCTAAAACGCATTCAGCGCACAGTGACAACGCGGGAACGCCTAGAACCCCTCCAGAACCCCACATCCCTTCCCCAGGACCCCAGAAGTCGCTCAGACCCCACTGCAGCCCCCGTCCTCCATTTTCCCCTTTTGCCCATTTTTGCCTTTTTTCACCCCAAAATGCCTTCAGGGTTCAGTGTCATCATCGGGACCCGCAAGGAGCCCCACAAGGACCCCGTATGAACCCCCACCCTCCTCCTCCAATCCCCAAACCCCATAATAACCCCCCCCCCCCCCCTTCCCCCTTATTCCCATTGCTTCATTTTCCTCATTTTGCCCATTTTGGCCCTTTTTCATCCCAGAACGCCCTCAGGGCGCAGTGACCCCATCGGGACCCCCAGAAACCCCCCAGAGACCCCCAACAGACCCCCACCCCCTCCCTCAATCCCCGCCCCCTCGAATGCCCACAACTCGCACTGCAATCCCAGTGTTTTTATTCTCACTCTCTCTGCCCCTTTTTGCCCAATTCTGCCCTTTTTCACCCCAAAACTCCCTCAGGGCGCAGGGTCACCATAGAGCCCCCCAGAACCCCCCCCAATGACCCCCTGAGAGACCCCCACCCCCTCCCCACATCCCCACACCCCATACTGACCTCAGCCCCCCTGCAGTCCCACTGCTTTTATTGCCCCCTTTTTGCCCATTTTTGCCCTTTTTCACCCCAAAACGCTCTCAGGCTGCAGTTACACCATAAGGACCCCCAGAAACCCCCCTATACCCCCCCTCTAGACACCCCCCACCCCAAATCCCCCCTCCCCAAATCCCTGCCCCTGAATGACCACGACTCGCACAGCAATCCCAGTGTTTTTATTCTCACTCTTGTTGCTCTTTTTGCCCAATTCTGCCCTTTTTTTCACCCCAAACGCCCTCATGGCACGGTGACCCTGAAGGGGCTCCCCGGGACGCTGTCGTCGCCCCAGCGCAGGATGAGGACGTATTCTCCCTTCTCCTTCACGGTGTAGGTGACGTTGTACAGCCGGTTCCCCACGTGTTTCACGTACACCTCCTCGCACGGCGTCTTCGGGCCGTGCACCCCCACCATCAGCATGTTGCTGCCTGTGCGCAGAGAGCGGCTCCCATTGGATCCCACCGGATCCCAACAGATCCAACTGGGCCCCATTGCAGCCCACCAGGTCCCATCAGATCCCACCAGGTCCCATCAGATCCCACCAGGTCTTATCGGGTCCCATTGGATCCCACCAGATCCCATCAGATCCCACCAAGTCCCATCAGATCCCACCAGGTCTTATCGGGTCCCATTGGATCCCAGCAGATCCCAACAGGTCCAACTAGGTCCTAGTAGGTCCCACCAGATCTCACCGGCTCCCATTAGTTCCCACCGGATCCCAAAAGATCCAACTGGGCCCCATTCGAGCCCACCAGGTCCCATCAGATCCCACCAGGTCAAACCAGGTCCCATTGGATCCCACCAGATCCAACCACGTCAAATCAAGTCCCATTTCATCCCACCAGATCCCAACAGATCCAACCAGGTCCCACCTGATCCCACCAGGTCAAATCGGGTCCCATTGGATCCCACCGGATCTCACCAGATCCAACTAGGTCCCAGTAGGTCCCATCAGGTCCCATCAGATCCCCACCGGATCCCATCAAATCCAACCAGGTCATATCGGGTCCCATTGGATCCCACCAGATCCCACCAGATCCAACCAGGTCCCAGTAGGTCCCACCAGGTCCCATCAGATCCCCACCGGATCCCAACAGATCCAACCAGGTCCCAACAGGTCAAACCGGGTCCCATTGGATCCCACCAGATCCCACCAGATCCATCCAGGTCCCAGTAGGTCCCAACAGATCCCCACTGGATCCCACCATATCCAACCAGGTCAAACCAGGTGCCATTGGATCCCACCAGATCCAACCAGGTCCCAGTAGGTCCCACCAGATCCCATCAGATCCCCACTGGATCCCATCAGATCCCACCAGGTCAAATTGGGTCCCATTATATCTTACCGGATCCCAACAGATCCAACTGGGCCCCATTTGAGCTCACCAGATCCCACCAGATCCCACTGGATCCCCACAGACCCCAGATCCCTGACCCCCCAAACCCACCGCAGCTCCCAGGATCCCCGTTTCCCCCAGATCCCCCTCCAAAATCCCAGATCTCAGATCCCAGCCCCCCCTGACCCCGCTTATCCCAGACCCCAAAGACCCCCAGACCCCCCCAAACCCCACCCCAAGTCCTGGGGTCCCCCTGTTTCCAGAAGACCCCTGATCTCACCCCACAGACCCCAGATCCCTGACCCCCAAATCCTCCCCAAGTCCCTGGGTCCCCATTTCCCCCAGACCCCCCGATCCCCCCTCCCAAATCCCAGATCTCAGATCCTGGATCCCTGACCCTGCTTTTCCCAGACCCCAAAGACCACCAGACCCCCCCCCAGGCCCCAAAATCCTCTCAAGTCCCAGGGTCCCCCTGTTTCCCCCAGTCCCCCCGATCCCCCCTCCCAAATCCCAGATCTCAGATCCCAGCCCCCTGACCCCACTTACCAGACCCCAAAGACCCCCAGGCCCCCCCAAACCCCACCCCAAGTCCTGGGGTCCCCCCGTTTCCCCCAGACCCCCAGACCCCCTGATCTCACCCCACAAACGCCAGATCCCTGACCCCCAAAACCCACCCCAGCTCCCAGAATCCCCCCGTTTCCCCCAGATCCCCCCTCCAAAATCCCAGATCTCAGATCCCAGCCCCCGACCCCATTTATCCCAGACCCCAAAGACCCCCAGCCCCCCCCCCAGACCCCCAAAATCCTCCCAGGTATTCCCGTTTCTCCCAGACCCCCTGATCTCACCCCGCAGACCCCCAAAACCCACCCCAGCTCCCAGGATCCCCTCGTTTCCCCCAGATCCCCCCTCCCAAATCCCAGATCTCAGATCCCAGCCCCCGACCCCATTTATCCCAGACCCCAAAGACCCCCAGACCCCCCCCCAGACACCCAGAATCCTCCCAGGTTTTCCTGTTTCCCCCAGACCCCCTGATCCCCCCTCCCAAATCCCAGATCCCAGCCCTCTGACCCCACTTACCCCAGACCCCAAAGACCCCCAGACCCCCCCAAACCCCACCCCAAGTCCTGGGGTCCCCCCGTTTCCCCCAGACCCCCTGATCTCACCCCGCAGACCCCCAAAACCCACCCCAGCTCCCAGGATCCCTGTTTCCCCCATATCCCCCCTCCCAAATCCCAGATCTCAGATCCCAGCCCCCTGACCCCATTTATCCCAGACCCCAAAGACCCCCCGGCCCCCCCCAGCCCCCCACTCACCCGCTTTGCTGCAGTCGACAGTGAAGTGGTTCTTCTGCCCCACGAAGGCGGTGCTGAGCCCCGGTCCTCGTGCCACCACCTTGCTGGCATCCGATGAGAATTTGGGGAGGGTCCCGAAGCCGGGGGGGCCCCGAGCCCCACGGGTCACCGTCTCCACCAGCACCGAGGAGGTCTCGTGCAGGCTGTGACCCCCCGACAGCCGCGGGCCTGGGGGGGGACGGGGAGGGGGGGAGACGGGGGGTCAGTGCTGTGTGATGGGGGGGTGGGGGCATTGGGTGGGGGCACCGGGGGGACACCATGGGGACATCACTGGGACAGCGTGGGGACGCCAGCGGGACAATGTTGGGAAACCATGGGGACACCAGTGGGACACCAGTGGGACACCATGGAGAGAGCAGTAGGACACCCATGGGGACACCATTGGGACACCATGGTGACACCCACTGGGACACCACTGGGACACCACGGGGGCACCACAATGACACCATTGGAATTATCCATGGGGACAGCAGCAGGACACCCAATGGGACACCATGGGGACACCCACTGGGACACCCACGGGGACACCACAGTGACACCATTAGGGCACCATGGGGACAGCAGTAAGACACCCATTGGAACACCCATTGAGACACCCACTGGGACACCCATGGGGACACCCATGGGGACACCCATTGGGACACCATGGGGACACCACAGTGACACCATTGGCACAGCAGTAGGACACCCATTGGGACACCCACTGAGACACACAGGGACACCCATTGGGACATCATGGGGACACCCATTGAGACACCCACTGGGACACCATGGGGGCACCCATGGGGACACCCATTGAGACACCCATTGGGACACCCATTGGAACACGCATGGGGACACCCACTGGGACACCCATGGGGACAACCATTGGGACACATGGGGACACCCATTGGGACACCATTGAGACACCCATTGGGACACCCACTGGGACACCATTGGGACACATGGGGACACCCATGTGACACCCGTGGGGACAGCCATTGGGACACCATTGGGACACACAGGGACACCCATTGGGACACCATTGGAACACATGGGGACACCCACTGGGACACCATGGGGACACCCATTGGGACATTCATTGGGACACCACGGAGACACCCATTAGGACATCATGAGAACACCCATGGGGACATCATTGGGACACACGGGGACACCCATTAGGGCATCATGGGGACACCCATTGGGACATTCATTGGGACATCATGGGGACACCCATTGGGACATTCATTGGGACACCCACTGGGACACCCACGGGGACAGCCATTGGGAAACCCATTGGGACACCATGGGGGCACCCATGGGGACACTCATTGGGACACTCATTGGGACACCCATTGGGACAGCATGGGGACACCCACTGGGACATTCATTGGGACACATGGGGACACCCACTGGGACACCCACTGGGACACCCATTGGGACACCATGGGGACACCCATTGGGACATTCATTGGGACACGATGGAGACACCCATTAGGACATCATGAGGACACCCATGGGGACACCATTGGGATATCATGAGGACACCCATGGGGACACCCATAGGGATACCATGGGGACACCCATTGGGACACTCATTGGGACACCCATTGGGACACCATTGGGACACATGGGGACACCACAGTGACACCATCGGGACACCCACTGGGACATCATGGGGACACCCATGGGGACACCCATAGGGACACCATGGGGACAACCACTGGGACATCATGGGGACACCCATGGGGACACCCACAGGGATACCATGGGAACACCCATTGGGACACTCATTGGGACACCCATTGGGACATCATGGGGACACCCACTGGGACACCTATGGGGACACCCATGGGGACACCCATTAGGACATCATGAGGACACCCATGGGGACACCACTGGGACATCATGAGGACACCCATGGGGACACCCATAGGGATACCATGGGGACACCCATTGGGACACTCATTGGGACACCCATAGGGACACCATGGGGACACCCACTGGGACACCTATGGGGACACCCATTGGGACACCATTAGGACACCCACTGGGACACCACGGGTGCCCCCCTTACCGGTGACCTTGGCCTTGAAGGGGCTGCCGACGATGTGGTGCGGGCCGCCATACTTGATGGAGATGAGGTAGTTGCCGGGCGCCATGGGGGTGTAGGTGACGCGGTGGCCCTCGGCGCACTCCACGCAGTCCAACGTCACCTTGGAGGGGCCGTCGATGGTGACCGACAGCGCTCCGGCGCCGGCGTTGGCCGTCTTCACCACGAACTCGGAGCGCACCCCTGTGGGGCACCGCGGGCACCGTTGGCAACACTGGGACTCGGTGGTGCTCACCTGAGCCAGGGGTACCCACTGGTGCCCACTGGTACCCACTGGTACCTACTGGTGCCCACTGGTACCCACTGGTACCCACTGGTGCCCTCTGGTACCCACTGGTACCCACTGGTACCTACTGGTGCCCACTGGTACCCACTGGTACCTACTGGTGCCCACTGGTACCCACTGGTACCCACTGGTACCCACTGGTGCCCACTGGTGCCCATTGGTATCTGCTGGCACCCCATAGAACACACTGGTGCCCATTGGTACTCACTGGCACCCACTGGAATTCACTAACACCCACTGGTACGCCCTGGTACTGACTGGCACCCATTGATACCCACTGGGGCCTACTGGTACTTGCTGGTACCCATTGGTACTCACTGGCACCCACTGGTATTCATTAACACCCACTGGTACTCACTGGCACTCCATAGAACCCACTGGTACCCATTGGTACTCACTGGTACCAAATGGTACCCACTGGTACTTGTCGGCACTCACTGGTACCGAATGGTACGCACTGCCACTCATTGATAACTGTTGGAAGTCAGTGGAACCCATTGGAACTCACTGGTGCACATTGGTACTCACTGATGATCAGTGCTGTCAACTGGTACCCATTCCTACTCATTGTTGCCCATTGAAACCCACTGGTACCCAATGATACTCACTGGAACCCATAGGTACTCATTGATGCTCACTGGTAATCTCTGGTGCCCATTGGTACCTATTGATACTCGCTCTTACCCATTGAAACCCACAGGTACCCATTGATACTCACTGGTGCCCATTGGTACCCAGTGGTACACATTGATGCTCACTGTTACCCTTGGTGCCCATTGATGCTCACTGTCACCCATTGGTACCCAGAGGTACGCATTGATGCTCACTGTTACCCTTGGTGCCCATTGATGCTCACTGTCACCCATTGGTACCCAGAGGTACGCATTGATGCTCACTGTTACCCTTGGTGCCCATTGATGCTCACTGTCACCCATTGGTACCCAGAGGTACGCATTGATGCTCACTGTTACTCTTGGTGCCCATTGATACTCATTGTCACCCATTGGTGCTCAGTGGTACTCGTTGATACTCATAGATACCCATTGGTACTCACTGGTGCCCCCATCCCCCCACACCCCCAAATTCACATCCCCACCCACATCCCCAAATTCACCCCCCCCCAGTCCCCCTTCCCCCGTACCGGTGACGCCCCCCTGCAGCCCGGCGCCGTAAGCGGTGACGAGGGCCGGGTCGGCGTCGTGGCTCTGCTCCCCGACGCGGACGTTGAAGGGGCTGCCGGGAACGTGGCGGCCGTTCAGCCGCACCTCCACCGCGTGGACGCCGTTCTCCAGGGGCAGGAAGCCGATGGAGTACAGGTCTGGGGGCACCGGCATGGACAGGCCGTTAAAACCCCATAACAGCCCCATAACAGCCCCATAACCCGATGGAGTACAGGTCTGGGGGCACCAACATGGACAGGCCATTAAAACCCCATATCAGCCCCATAGTAACCCCATAACAGCCCCATAACCCGATGGAGTACAGGTCTGGGGGCACCGGCATGGACAGGCCGTTAAAACCCCATAACAGCCCCATAGTAACCCCATAACAGCCCCATAACCCGATGGAGTACAGGTCTGGGGGCACCGGCATGGACAGGCCGTTAAAACCCCATAACAGCCCCATAGTAACCCCATAACAGCCCCATAACCCGATGGAGTACAGGTCTGGGGGCACCGGCATGGACAGGCCGTTAAAACCCCATATCAGCCCCATAGTAACCCCATAACAGCCCCATAACCCGATGGAGTACAGGTCTGGGGGCACCGGCATGGACAGGCCGTTAAAACCCCATATCAGCCCCATAACAGCCCCATAACAGCCCCATAACAGCCCCATAACCCGATGGAGTACAGGTCTGGGGGCACCGGCATGGACAGACCATGAAAACCCCATATCAGCCCCATAACAGCCCCATAACCCGATGGAGTACAGGTCTGGGGGCACCGGCATGGACAGACCATGAAAACCCCATATCAGCCCCATAACAGCCCCATAACCCGATGGAGTACAGGTCTGGGGGCACTGGCATGGACAGGCCGTTAAAACCCCATAACAGCCCCATAGTAACCCCATAACAGCCCTATAACCCGATGGAGTACAGGTCTGGGGGCACAGGCATGGACAGACCAGGAAAACCCCATAACAGCCCCATAAAAAACCCATAACAGCCCCATAAAAACCCCATAACAACCCATAACAGCCCCATAACAGCCCCATATCAACCCCATAATAATATCCCCCCCCACCCCCATGTACCCCCACTCCCCCCCCCCCATATCCCCATGTACCCCCCCCACCCCATATCTCCATATCCCCCCACACCCCCACATCTCCTTTCCCCCCATCTCCTTTCTCCCCCCCATATCTCCATATCCTCCCCCACCCCTTCCCATCCCCCCCACACCCCACATCTCCTTCCCCCCCCATATCCCCATGTACCCCCCCATATCTCCATATCCCCCCCACCCCACGTACCCCCACCCCCCCACCCCCCATATCTCCTTTCCCCCCCATCTCCTTCCCCCCCCCACCCCCATATCTCCATATCCCCCCACACCCCCACATATCCCGAGCCCCCCCACACCCCCCATATCTCCTTGCCCCCCCATATCCCCATGTACCCCCCCACCCCCATATCTCCATATCCCCCCACAACCCCCATATCTCCTTGCCCCCCATATCCCCATGTACCCCCCCCCACCCCCATTTCTCCATATCCCCCCCCACCCCCATGTACCCCCCCAGCCCCCATATCTCCTTCCTCCCCATCTCCTTCCTCCCCCCCACCCCCATGTCTCCATATCCCTCCCCACCCCCATGTACCCCCCCCACCCCCATATCCCCCCACACCCCCACGTACCCCCATCCCCCCCACCCCCCCACACGTCCTTCCCCCCCCCCACGCACCGGGCTCAATCTCGGACACGCTGCACTCGCTGACGGTTCCCCCCGGGCTCAGCACTTTGGCATCGATGGCCCCGCGGGCTCCGTTCAGCTGAACCGACAGCGCCGCCGGCTGGTTCACGTGCAGCGACTCCTGGGGGGCACGGGGGGGTTGTATGGGGGGCATGGGGGCATGGAGGGGCGTAGGGACATGGGGGGGATGGGGGGTAGGGGGGGCATGGAGGGGTGTATGGATATGGGGGGGTGGGGGGGGCATGGAGGGGTGTATGGATATGGGGGGGGATAGGGGGGGTTGGGGGTGGGGGGGGCATGGAGGGGTGTATGGATATGGGGGGGTGGGGGGGGCATGGAGGGGTGTATGGATATGGGGGGGGATAGGGGGGGTTGGGGGTGGGGGGGGCATGGAGGGGTGTATGGATATGGGGGGGTGGGGGGGGCATGGAGGGGTGTATGGATATGGGGGGGATAGGGGGGGTTGGGGGTGGGGGGGGCATGGAGGGGTGTATGGATATGGGGGGGATAGGGGCGGATGGGGGGTGGGGGGGGCATGGAGGGGCATACAGATATGGGGGTGATGGGGGGGATGGGGGGTGTGGGGGGCATGGGGGGCGTATGGACATGGGGGGGTGGGGGGAGATGGGGAGTGGGGGGGGCATGGAGGGGCGTATGGATATGGGGGGGATGGGGGGGGATGGGGGGGGCACAGAGGGGCGTATGGACATGGGGGAAGGGGGGATGGGGGGTGGGGGGGGCATGGAGGAGCATACAGATATGGGGGGGATGGGGGGGGATGGGGGATGGGGAGGCAAGGGGGGGAGTACAGACATGGGGGGGATGGGGGGGATGGGGGGGGGCATGGAGGGGTGTACGGACATGGGGGGGGGTGCGGGGGGATGGGTATATAGGGATATGGGGGGATATGGGGGGATATCAGGATATGGGAATATGGGGCTTATGGGAGATATGGGGATATGGGGGGTATGGGGATATGGGGGGGAATGGGGATATGGGGGATATCGGGATATGGGAATATGGCAGTTATGGAGGGTATGGGGATATGGGGGGATATGGGGGATATGGGGGATATGGGGGTGTAGGGGGGGGGTATGGGGATATGGGGATATGGGGGGATATGGGGGGGATATGGGGGATATGGGGGTTTAGGGGAAGGTATGGGGATATGGGGGGTATGGGGGGATATCAGGATATGGGAATATGGGGGTTACGGGGGGTATGGGGATATGGAGGGTATGGGGATGTGGGGGGGATGGGGGGTATGGGGTATGGAGGGATATGGGGTATGGGGCATGGGGGGTTATGGGGTATGGGGGGATATCAGGATATGGGAGGTATGGGGGGGTATGGGGGGTACGAGGGGGTATTGGGGGTATGGGGGGTATGGGGGGTATGAGGGGTGTGGGGATATGGGGGATATGGGGTGGGGGGCACATGGTGGGGGGGCACATGGTGGGGGGGCAAGGTGGGGGGCACAGGGATACGGGGGGGCGCACGGTGCAGCATCACGGGGGCGCGGGGGGGGGGTGCAGGAGCAGTGGGGGGGCACGGTTCGGAGGCAGTGGTGGGGAGGGGGGAGGGGGGGGGTCCCGGGGGGTGCAGGGGGCGGGCCGGACCTGCGTGCTGCTGACGGTGATGCGCTGAGCCGCGTCCGAGCGCGACGCCACCGGGACCACGAAGGGGCTGTCGGGGATGTGCTCCTCGTTGAACTTAATGGACACCTCGTAGTCACCTGCCGCCGGGGGGGCACGTTGGGGGGGGCACGTTGGGGGGGGCACGGCGTGGGGGGGCGGGGGGACACGGCGTGCGGGGGAACGTCGTGGGGGAAGGACACCGTCGGGGTGCATCATGGGGGGGCACATCGTGGGGATATGGTGGGGGGGTACGTGGTGGGGGGGGGGACAGGATGGGGGGGCATCATGGGGGGCGCATGGTGGGGGGCGCATCATGGGGGTACATCATGGGGGGCAAATGATGGGCACATGGTGGGGGGGCGCATGGTGGGGGGTGCATCACGGGGGGCACATGGTGGGGGGGCACATGGTGGGGGGCGCGTCATGGGCACGTGGTGGGGGGTCACATGATGGGGGGGCACATGGTGGGGGGCGCATCGTGGGGGCACATCATAGGGGGCACATGATGGGCACATGGTGGGGGGGCGCATGGTGGGGGATCACATGGTGGGGGGCACGTGGTGGGGGGGGCACAACCCCTCTGCCCCATACCTGACCCCCCCACCTCATTCATCATCCCCTGCCCCACAGCTGACCCCCCCGCCCCACGCCAGTCTCCCCCCCCCATACCTGACCCTCTGCCCCATAGCTGACCCCCCACCTCATACATAACCCCCTCCTCCACAACTGACCCCCTACCCCACAGCTGACCCCCCACCCCATAACTGACCCCCCACCCCATAACTGAGCCCCCACCCCATATCTGACCTCCACGCCCCATATCTGACCCCCCCACCCCCTTAACTCACCCCCCACCCCATACCTGACCCCCCACCTCATACATAACCCCCTCCTCCACAACTGACCCCCCACCCCATAACTGAGCCCCTGCCCCATATCTGACCCCCACGCCCCATATCTGACCCCCCCACCCCATACTTGAGCCCCCCACCCCAAAGACACCCTCCACCCCATATCTGACCCCCCCGTCCCATCCATACCCCCCTACCCCACGCCAGTCTCCCCCCCCATACCTGACCCTCTGCCCCATACCTGACCCCCCACCTCATACACAATCCTCTCCTCCACAACTGACCCCCCACCCCACAACTGACCCCCCACCCCACAACTGACGCCTCACTCCATATCTGACCCCCCCACCCCATACCTGACCCCCCCATCCCATCTATAACCCCCTACTCCACGCCTGTCTCCCCACCCCATTACCTGATCCTCTGCCCCATTTCTGACCGCCCACCCCACAACTGACCGCCCCGGCCCATATCTGAGCCCCCCACCCCATACCTGAGCCTCCCACCCCACAGACACTCTCTACCCCATAGCTGACCCCCCACCTCATACATAACCCCCTCCTCCACAACTGACCCCCCACCCCATACCTGACCCCTCACTCCATATCTGACCCCCCCACCCCATACCTGACCCCCCCGTCCCATCCATACCCCCCTACCCCATGCCAGTCTCCCCCCCCCCCGCCCCATTCTCGACCCCACACCTGACTGCCCCACCCCATAGACACCCCCGCCCCCCCCATACCGGGCTCCTGCACCAGGTAGGTGACCCCGCAGGACCCGTCCTTGCGGTCCTCGAAGTTGATCTCGGCTTTGCTGGGCCCCTCCACGGCGATGGAGAGCCCCCCCGCGCCCGCCTCGCGCGTCCAGATGCTGAACTCCGCTGCAAAAAGGGGGGGGGGAAACAATGGGTCACGGCGACCCCCACAAACCCCCCATATCCAACCACATACCCCCTATAAGCCCCACATACCCCCACGTAACCCCGTATAACCGCCACAGACCCCCATGTACCCCCACGCCCCCCCATACCTGGCACTCCAGCCACCCCTCCCTGCAGCCCCCCCCCCATATTCCCCCCCCATACCTCCCCACACCCCCCATACCCGGCATTCCAGCCACCCCTCTCTGCAGTCCCGGTCCTCATCTCCCCACTGACCCCATATCCCCCCATATCTCCCCATATCCCACACCCCAGCCACCCCCCTCTGCAGTCCCGGTCCCCATCTCCCCACTGACCCCATATCCCCCCATATCCCCCCATATATTGCCCCACACCCCCCATACCAGTCACTCTGGCCACCCCTCTCTGCAACCCTGGTCCCCATCTCCCCACTGACCCCATATCCCCCCATATCCCCCCAAATCCCCTCATACCCGGCACTACAACCACCCCACTCTGTAGTCCCGGTTCCCATCTCCCCACTGACCCCATATCCTCCCAAATGCCCCCCCACACCCCCCATACCCGGCACTCCGGCCACCCTCCCTGCAGCACTGGTCCCCATCTCCGCAATGACCCCATATCTCCCCATACCCCCCCCCACCCCCCATACCCGGCACTCCAGCCACCCCTCCCTGCAGCCCCCCCCCCATATATCCCCCCATACCCGGCACTCCGGCCACCCCTCTGCAGCCTCAGTCCACATCTCCCCACTGACCCCATATCCCCCCAAATCCCCCCATACCCGGCACTACAACCACCCCACTCTGTAGTCCCAGTTCCCATCTCCCCACTGACCCGATATCCTCCAAAATGCCCCCATACCCGGCACTCCGGCCACCCCTCTCTGCAGCCCCGGTCCCCATCTCCCCACTGACCCCATATCCCCCCATATCTCCCCATATCCCCCCATATCTCCCCATCTCCCCACTGACCCCATATCCCCCCATATCTCCCCATATCTCCCCATATCCCCCCATATCTCCCCACCTCCCCACTGACCCCATATCCCCCCATATCTCCCCACCTCCCCACTGACCCCATACCCCCATAGCCCCCACCCCCATACCCGGCACTCCGGCCACCCCTCTCTGCAGCCCCGGTCCTCCAGCCCTGGCCCGGTGCGCGCCGCCCTCCCCGAGGGGTCCGACGGTGAAGGGGAAGGGGCTTCCCGGCACGTGCTGCCCGCGGAACTTGACGGCCACGCTGTGCGCCCCCAGCTCCTCGGGCACGAAGCGCACCCGGTAGGCGCCGCCCGGCCCCGCCTGCACCTCCGCGTCCGAGCGCTGCCCCGACGGGCTCAGCACCTGCGCCGACAGCTCCGGGGGGGCCGCGTCTGGGGGGAGAGATGGGGGCTGCGAGGGCGCCGCGGGGCGCTGCGGGGCATGGCGCTGCATTGCACGGCATGGCAGCGTGCTGTGTGGGAGGGCATGGCATTGCACGGCATGGCAGCGTGCTGTGTGGCAGGGCATTGCATTGCATGGCATTGCATTGCACGGCATGGCAGCGTGCTGTGTGGCAGGGCATTGCAGGGCATGGCATTGCAGGGCATGGCAGCGTGCTGTGTGGCAGGGCATTGCAGGGCATGGCATTGCAGGGCATGGCAGTGTGCTGTGTGGCAGGGCATTGCAGGGCATGGCATTGCAGGGCATGGCAGTGTGCTGTATGGCAGGGCATTGCAGGGCATTGCTTTGCAGGGCATGGCAGTGTGCTGTGTGGGAGGGCATTGCAGGGCATGGCGCTGCATTGCAGGGCATGGCGCTGCATGGCATTGCAGGGCATGGCAGCGTGCTGTGTGGCAGGGCATTGCAGGGCATGGCATTGCAGGGCATGGCAGTGTGCTGTATGGCAGGGCATTGCAGGGCATTGCTTTGCAGGGCATGGCAGCGTGCTGTGTGGGAGGGCATTGCAGGGCATGGCACTGCATGGCATTGCATGGCATGGCAGCGTGCTGTGTGGGAGGGCATTGCAGGGCATGGCATTGCATTGCACGGCATGGCAGCGTGCTGTGTGGCAGGGCATTGCATTGCATGGCATTGCAGAGCATGGCACTGCATTGTATGGCATGGCAGCGTGCTGTATGGCATGGCATTGCATTGCATGGCATTGCAGGGCATGGCATTGCATTGCACGGCATGGCAGCATGCTGTATGGCATGGCATTGCAGGGCATAGCATTGCAGGGCATGGCACTGCATTGTATGGCACGGCGGGGCACTGCATGGCATTGCATGGCATTGCATGGCAGCGTGCTGTATGGCATGGCATTGCTTTGCAGGGCATGGCATTGCATGGCATGGCACTGCATTGTATGGCATGGCATGGCATTGCAGGGCATGGCATGGCATTGCATGGCACGGCATGGCACTGCATGGCATGGCACTGCGCTGTACGGCACGGCAGGGCACTGCAGGGCATGGCATTGCTTTGCAGGGCGTGGCATTGCAGGGCATTGCACTGTATGGCATGGCATTGCATTGCATGGCATGGCAGTGTGCTGTATGGCATGGCATGGCACTGCAGGGCATGGCATGGCATTGCAGGGCATGGCACTGCATTGTATGGCATGGCACTGCAGGGCATGGCATTGCGCTGTATGGCATGGCATTGCATTGCACTCCCCCCCCTTTCACTCTCCCCCCTTGCACACTCACATATACTTGCACACTCCCCCCTTTCACACTCCCTGCCTTGCACACTCCCCCTTGCACACTCACATACCCTTGCACACTCCCCCTTTCACACTCACACACCCTTGCACACTCACACACCCTCGCTGCCTCCCCCCGGCCATACAGACCCTGCTGCACTCCCCCCCTTGCACACTCACATACCCTTTCAACTGTCCCCTATCACACTCCCCCCCCGCACACTCACACACCATTGCACACTCACACACCCTCGCCCCCTCCCCCTGGCCATACAGACCCTGCTGCACTCCCACCTTTCACACTCCCCCTATCACACTCCCCCCTCGCACACTCACACACCCTCGCCCCCTCCCCCCTGGCCATACAGACCCTCCTGCACTCCCTCCTTGCACACTCACACACCCTTGCACACTCCCCCTCCCCCCAGCCATACAGACCCTATCACACTCCCCCCTCGCACACACACACACCCTCGCCCCCTCCTCCTGGCCATACAGACCCTCCTGCACTCCCCCCCTTGCACACTCCACCCTTCCATACTCCTCCCCTCGCACACTCACACACCGTCTCCCCCTCCCCCCGGCCATACAGACCCTCCTGCGCTCGCGCAGCCCCGAACCCTCCGAGGAATCCCCCGAAGACACCGTGGAAGGGCTCAGCTCCCACCCTGGTGGACTCTTGCACGCGCACCTCCCTGGTGGTTTCCCCGCCACGCGTTTTGCTGATCTCGGTGCGCTCGGTGCGCGTGTAAGTGTGGCTGCTGCGCGTGAACGTGCGTGTCAGCCGCTCCTGCGCCGACACCATCTGGAACCAATTGCCTGCGCCGGGAAACGGGGGCGTCAGCGGGGGCGTAGGGGGCAATGGGGACATCTGGAGACAAATGGGGACCTGTGGGGACATCTGGGGGGCAATGGGGACATCTGGAGACAAATGGGGACCTGTGGGGACATCTGGGGGGCAATGGGGACATCTGGAGACAAATGGGGACATCTGGGGACATACGGGGACATCTGGAGACAAATGGGGACGTGTGGGGACATCTGGGGGGCAATGGGGACATCTGGAGACAAATGGGGACATCTGGGGGGCAATGGGGACATCTGGAGACATATGGGGACCTGTGGGGACATCTGGGGGGCAATGGGGACATATAGGGACATATGGGGACATATGGGGACATATGGGGATATGTGGGGACATGTGGAGACGTATGGGGACATATGGGGACATATGGGGACATGTGGGGACATACGGGGACGTGTAGGGACATATGAGGACATATGGGGACATGCGGGGACATATGGGGACATGTGGGGGGCTATGGGGACATCTGGAGACATATGAGGACATATGAGGACATATGGGGACATGCGGGGACATATGGGGGGCAATGGGGACATCTGGAGACATACGGGGACGTGTGGGGACATATGAGGACATATGGGGACGTGTGGGGGGCAATGGGGACATCTGGAGACACATGGGGACAGGTGGGGACATATGGGGATGTGTGGGGACATCTGGAGACAAATGGGGACTGTGGGGACATATGGGGACATGTGGGGGGCAATGGGGACATCTGGAGACATATGGGGATGTGTGGGGACATCTGGAGACGTATGGGGACATGTGGGGACATGTGGGGACATATGGGGACATGTGGGGACATGTGGGGACATGTGGAGACGTGTGGGGACATGTGGGGACATCTGGAAACATATGGGGACATATAGGGACATATGGGGACGTATGGGGACATGTGGGGACATGTGGGGACATATGGAGACGTGTGGGGACATGTGGGGACATATGGGGGGCAATGGGGACATCTGGAGACATATGGGGACAGGTGGGGACATCTGGGGACATCTGGGGGGCAATGGGGACACCTGGAGACATATGGGGACATATGGGGACATGTGGGGACATATGGGGACATCTGGAGACAAATGGGGACGTATGGGGGGCAATGGGGACATCTGCAAACATATGGGGATGTATGAGGACATGTGAGGACATATGGGGACAAGCGAGGACATATGGGGATGTGTGGGGACATATGGGGACATGTGGGGGGCAATGGGGACATCTGCAGACATACGGGGATGTATGAGGACATGTGAGGACGCATGGGGACATGTGGGGACGTATGAGAACATATGGGGACATGTGGGGACATGTGGGGGGCCATGGGGACATATGGGGACATATGGGGACGTGTGATTATATGTGGGGACATATGGGGACATGTGGAAATAGATGGGGACATAAGAGCATATGGGGACATGTGGGGACATATGGGAACATATGGGGACATGTGGGGACATATGGGGACGTGTGGGGACATATGGGGACGTGTGGGGACGTGTGGGGACAGATAGGGACATATGAGGACATATGGGGACACGTGAGGACGTGTGGGGACAGATGGGAACATGTGGGGACGTATGGGGACAAATGGGGGCATATGAGAACATATGGGGACGTGTGGGGACACAGGGACATTTGGGAACATGAGGACACGGGGACACTGAGGGGACGTTGTGGGGGTGTGGCGGTGTGCGGATATGGGGATGGAGGGATGGACAGACGGACAGACGGACGCGGGGATGGATGCGGATGGACAGCTGGACACGTGGATGGACGTAGAGATG
The DNA here is from genome assembly GCF_987193195.1 of Phasianus colchicus. Classification (NCBI taxonomy): domain Eukaryota; kingdom Metazoa; phylum Chordata; class Aves; order Galliformes; family Phasianidae; genus Phasianus; species Phasianus colchicus. The sequence continues at coordinate 884,672 of NC_143436.1, forward strand.
GACAGACGGACAGATGGACACAGGGATGGATGCGGATGGACAGCTGGACACGTGGATGGATGTAGAGACAGACAGACGGACAGACGGACACGGGGATGGACGTAGAGACGGACAGACGGACAGGGGGATGGATGCAGAGATGGGCACACGGGTGGGCGGATGGACAGACGGACAGATGGACACGGGGATGCGCAGATGGACTGATGGACACGTGGATGGATGTAGAGACATACACACGGACAGATGGACAGACGGACAGGCGGACGGATGCAGAGATGGGCACACAGGTGGGTGGATGGACAAACGGACACACGGATGGGCGGACAGAAGGACAGACGAACATATGGATATAGAGATGGGCACATGGACGGACAGACAGACGGACAGATGGACACATGGATGGGCAGACGGACAGACGGACACGGGGATGGATGTAGAGATGGACATATGGACAGGTGGAGGGACAGACGGATGGAAGGACACATGGACGGACAGACAGACAAACAGATGGACATACGAATGGGTGGATGTAGAGACGGACAGACGGATGGACAGGGACACGGATGGACAGATGGACACACAGATGGTTGGACAGACGGATGGACGGACATAGGGATGGATGCATGGACCCAGGGTTGGATGGACAGACAGATGGACAGGTGGACGGACGAGGAGACGGATGGACAGGAGGATGGGCGGATGGATGGACAGACTGAAGGACAGATGGATGGACAGATGGACACATGGATGGACGTGGAGATGGATGGACAGATGGACACGGGGACAGGCGGATGGATGGATGGACAGACTGAAGGACAGATGGATGGATGGACGGACAGATGGACACATGGATGGACGTGGAGATGGACATGTGGCTGGAAATACAGATGGCTGGACATACGGACGGACAGACAGATGGACACACGGACACGGGGATGGACACATGGATGGATGTAGAGATGGACAGATGGACGGACGGACACGTGGACGGATGAACAGACGGACAGACAGACGGATGGATGGACGGATATAGAGATGGAGACGTAGATGATGGATGGACAGGCAGATGGACAGACAGACGGACACACGGATATGGAGATGGACACGTGGATGGACAGACAGATGGACGGACAGATGGATGTAGAAATTGACCCATGGATGGACAGATGGATGGATGGACAGACAGACGGACGGATGGATAGATAGAGAGATGGACCCGTAGATGATGGATGGACAGATGGACGGGTGGATGTAGAGATGGACCTGTGGATGGATGGACAGACGGACAAACAGACATAGAGTTGGACAGATGGACGGACGGACGGATGTGGAAATGGACACACAGATGATGGATGGATGGACAGACGGACAGACGGATGGATGGACAGACGGATGGACAGCTGGACACGTGGATGGACAGACAGACGGATGGACACTTTTATGGATGGATGGATGGACGGACAGACGGACTGACATACGGACAGATGGATGTAGAGACGGACATGTGGATGGACAGACGGACGGATGGACAAATGGATGGGTGGACAGACAGATGGACACTTGCATGGATGTGGAGATGGACACGCGGGCAGACGGAGGGACAGACAGATGGACAGAGGGACGGGCAGGCACACGGACGGACAGATGGACACGTGGGTGGGCGGACGGACGGACGGATGGACAGACAGGGATGGATGTAGAGGTGGACATGTAGATGGATGGACAGATGGACAGATGGACAGATTGACGCACGGATGGATGGATGGACGGATGGACACAGGGACAGACAGACGGATGGACATACAGGCGGATGGATGTAGAGATGGACATGTGGACGGACAGACGGACAGATGGACAAATGGATGGATGGATGGATGAGTGCATGTAGGGATGGACACGCGGATGGACGGACAGACAGACCAAGTGACGGACGGACAGCCGGACACGTGGATTAATGGACGGATGGATGGACACATGGACACAAGGACGTAGGGATGGACACGTGGATGGACAGACAGACGGTCAGAAGGACACAGTGGACGGACGGAGGCGTGTGCGGGGGAGGGGACGCAGGGACGGACGGACAGACGGACAGACAGATGGACGGGGGGGGAGGGCGGGAGGAGGGAAGGGGTGGACACACGGACCAACCCGCAGACGGACGGACGGACGCACGAACAATGGCAGACGTGCACGGATGGATGGACGGACGGACGGACACGGACAGACGCGGGGACGGACGGACGGACGGACGGACGAGGAGAGATGGAAGAGGGCGGCGGAGAGCAGAGCCACAGCGCTGCCACACCACGACACGGCCCCACGGCCCCCCCCACGGCCCCCATACCCCCCCACACCCCCCAATCCCCCATCGCCCCCTCCCCCATGTCCCCCCCATACCCCCAATATCCCATGGCCCACCCCCATGTCCCCCCATGTCCCCCCTATGCCCCCCATTCCTCCTACACCCCCCTCCCCCATGTTCCCCCCATACCCCCCCACCCCCCAACACCCCATGTCCCCCCCCATGTCCCCCGCCTCCTCCATGTCTCCTCCATCCCCCCCATCCCCCCCACACCCCCCAATCCCCCATGTCCCCCCCATATCCCCATACGCCCCATCTCCCCCATACTCCACCCACCCCATGTCCCCCCCCATGTCCCCTCCATACCCCCATCCCCCCCATCCCCCCCATCCTCCCAATCCCCCAAGTCCCCCCCCATGTCCCACCACATCCCCATCCCCCCCATTTCCCCCACACCCCCCAATCCCCCATGTCACCCCCATGTCCCACCACATCCCCATACCCCCCCATATCCCCCCTCATGTTCCCCCCCATGTCCCCATACACCCCCATGCCCCCCATCCCCCCCCATTCTCCCTATTCCCCCTCCACCACGTCCCCCCCATGTCCTCACACCCCCCCCATACCCCCCCATGTCCCCCCCATGTCCCCCCCATATCCCCATCCCCCCCAATCCCCCATGTCCCCCCCATGTTCCCCCCATCCCCCCCTCTCCCATGTCCCCCCATATTCCCATACCCCCATTCCCCCCATTACCCCCCAATCCCCCATATACCCCCCATGTCCCCACACCCCCCTATACCCCCAATACCCCATGCCCCCCCCACACCCCCCCCATGTCCCCCCCCATTTCCCCATACCCCCCCACCCCCCCCAATCCCCCATGTCCCCCCATATCCCTATCCCCTCCATCCCCCCCATAACCACACATTCCCCCATATCCCCCCATGTCCCCACACCCCCCATCCCCCCCAATCCCCCATGCCCCCCCCATATCCCCATCCCCCCCACACCCCCCAATCCCCCATCCCCCCCCCATATCCCCATACCTCCCATCCCCCCCAATCCCCCATGTCCCCCCTCCATTTCCCCCCCACATCTCCATCCCCCCCATCCCTGCCATCCCCCCCTCTCCCATGCCCCCCCATATCCCCATCCCCCCCAATCCCCCATATCCCCCCCCATGTGCCCCCATATCCCCATACACCCCATTCCCCCCATTCCCCCCCAATCCCCCATATCCCCCCCATTTCCCCATACCCCCCCACCCCCCCTCCCCCATGTCCCCCCATATCCCTATCCCCTCCACCCCCCCCATAACCCCACATACCCCCATATCCCCCCATGTCCCCACACCCCCCCATCCCCCCCAATCCCCCACACCCCCCCATATCCCCACGACCCCCCCCCGCGCCCCGCGCCCCCCGCCCCCATTTCCGCACCCGGTATTTTGAGGTTGAGGTCGCAGGCGCTGCCGATGGCGGCGATGGAGGCCGCCTGCCGGTTCCTGGTGATGCTCTCCTTCACGCGGCCCTCGCCGCTCACCTTCACCGTGAAGGGGCTCCCTGCGGCACCGCGCCGTTACGGCCCCCCCCGGGGTTCCAGCGACCCCCCCCCGGGATGCCAACCCCCCCACCCCGTGTCCCCACATCCCCCAAGAGGTGACACCCACCCAGGACGGGAAGCCTGGACCCCAACAGGGATTTGCCCCCCCCCCAGGAGGGGGGACCTGTGGACCCCCTTGTGGACCCCCCCCAAGGATGTGAGCCCCCCCCAGGAGGTGACCCCCCCCACCCCCAAGACCCCACACCCCAGGTGAATCCCCAACTCAGGAAGGGACTTGCGGCCCCCCTAGGATGTGACCCCCCCTAGGATGTGATCCCCCCAGGAGGTGACCCCCCCCCCCACCACCCAGGAGAGAACATGCAGCCCCCCCTGGATGTGACGCCCCCCCTGTGCCCCCACATCCCCCAAGAGGTGACTCCCACCCTCCGCCCACGCAGGACGGGACACATGGACCCCAACAGGGATTTGCCCCCCCCCCAGGAGGCGATGCTCCCATTCACATAGGGACCTGTGGACCCCCCCCAAGGATGTGAGTCCCCCCCAGGAAATGACCCCCCCCCAAGACCCCACACCCCAGGTGAGCCCCCAACTCAGGAAGGGACTCGCAGCCCCCCTAGGATGTGACCCCCCCCAGGAGGTGACCCCCCCTCACCACCACCCAGGAGAGGACATGCAGCCCCCCGGGATGTGACACCCCCCCAGAAGATGCCAGCCCCCCCCCCATTACAATGCCCCCCCCAGGATGTCTCCCACCCCCTGGAGCCCCCCCCCATTACAATCTCCCCCCCCAGTAGGTCTCTCATTGCCTGGTGCCTCCCCCCCCCATTACAACCCCCCCCCAGGATGCCTCCCATCCCCTGGAGCCCCCCCCTCTACAACCCCCCCAGGATGCCTCCCACCCCCTTGTGCCCCCCCCCATTACAACCCCCCCCAGGAAGCCTCCCACCCCCTGGACCCCCCCCCCCATTACACCCCCCCCCAGGATGCCTCCCACGCCCCGGTGCCCCCCGCTCCCCCCCACCTGGGACGTGGCGCTCTGCGAACTTGACGCTGAGGCGGTAGCTGCCCGGCTCGGTGGGGCAGTAGGACACCTTGCAGGTCCCGTCCTCGGCGTCCTCGCAGTGGATGTCCACCTTGCTGGGCCCCTCCACCGACAGCCCCAGCCCGCCGTACCCTGCGCCCGGGGGGGGAAAGAGACGGCCCATGGACCCCCCCGCCGCAGCCCGGCCGCGGGGCTACCGTTACGGGGGGGTGGTGGCCGTGGCTGCCGGCTCGGCCGGCTTGGTGATGCTCGGGGGGCCTGCGGATCATGTGTTGGCTATGGCATCATGTGGCCACCATCATGGCCACCATCCCATCCCATGTTGGCTATGGACATCACGTGGCCACCATCGTGGCCACCATCCCATGTTGGCTATGGCTATCACATGGCCACCATCATGGCCACCATCCCATGTTGGCTATGGCCACCATTATGGCCATCATTCCATCCCATCCCATCCCATCCCACATTGGCTATGGCCATCACATGGCCACCATCATGGCCATCATCATGGCCACCATCCCATCCCATGTTGGCTATTGCCACCATCATGGCCACCATCCCATTCCATGATGACTATGGCCATCACATGGCCGCCATCATGGCCACCATCCCCCCCCATCCCACGTTACCCATGACCACACCACATCCATGACCCCCATTCCCATCCCATCCCATGTTTACCATGACCATAACGTGGCCATGATCCCCATCCCATCCCATCCACCACCATGGCCACCATCCCACCCCATGCTGACTACAACCATCACAAGGCCATGACTCCCATCCCATCCCATCCCATCCCATCCCATCCCATCCCATCCCATCCCATCCCATCCCACCCCATCCCATCCCATCCCATCCCATCCCACCCCATCCCATCCCATCCCATCCCATCCCATCCCACCCCATCCCATCCCATCCCACCCCATCCCATCCCATCCCACCCCATCCCACCCCATCCCATCCCATCCCATCCCACCCCATCCCACCCCATCCCACCCCATCCCACCCCATCCCATCCCACCCCACCCCACCCCATCCCATCCCATTCCCATCCCATTCCCATCCCACCCCATCCCATCCCATCCCATCCCATCCCATTCCCATCCCACCCCATTCCATCCCATCCCACCCCATCCCACCCCATCCCATCCCATCCCACCCCATCCCACCCCATCCCATCCCATCCCATCCCACCCCATCCCATCCCATCCCATCCCATCCCATCCCATCCCATCCCACCCCACCCCACCCCATCCCATCCCATTCCCATCCCACCCCATCCCATCCCACCCCATCCCACCCCATCCCATCCCATCCCACCCCATCCCATCCCATCCCACCCCATCCCACCCCATCCCATCCCATCCCATCCCATCCCATCCCATCCCATCCCATCCCATCCCATCCCATCCCACTCCATCCCATCCCCATCCCATCCCATCCCATCCCATCCCATCCCATCCCATCCCCATCCCATCCCATCCCATCCCATCCCATCCCATCCCATCCCATCCCATCCCATCCCATCCCATGCCATGCCATGCCACCCCACACTGTCCATGACCACACCACATCCATGACCCCCATCCCATCCCATCCCATCCCATCCCATCCCATCCCATCCCATCCCATCCCACCCCATGTTGTCCAACACATCCATTACCCCAATCCCATCCCCATCGCCATCCCATGCTATGCCATGCCATGCTATGCCACCCCATGTTGAGCATGGCCACACCACATCCATGACCCCCCAACTCATCCCATCCCATCCCACCCCATCCCATCCCATCCCACCCCATCCCATCCCATCCCACCCCCCCAGGACCACCCCCACCCCCGGCCCCCAGCCCCCCCTCACCAGCACTGCGCGTGTCCACGACGAACTCGGCCAGCTGGAAGGTGCGCCCCTCGCTCAGCCCGGCTCCCCACACCTTCACGCGCTCGGCGTCGCCGATCTCGGACGGCCCCACCACGATCTTGAAGGGGCTGTTGGTGACGTGCTGCCCGCCCTTCCTCACGCTCACCACGTGCTCCCCCACCTCCTTGGGCGTGAAGGAGATCCCTGCGTTGGGGGGGAGGAACGCGGTCAGCACCATGGCCACCACCCCACCCCACCCCATCCCACCCCATCCCACCCCATCCTCATCCCCATCCCACCCCATGCTGTCCATGACCACAACACAGCCATGGCCACCATCCCATCCAATCCCCACCCCACCCCATCACCCCATCCCATCTCCAAACCATCCCATCCCACCTCACCCCATCCCCACCCCATCCCCACCCCACCCCATCCCCATCCCCACCCCATCTCACCCCACCCCATCTCACCCCACCCCATCTCACCCCACCCCATCCTAACCCATCCCATCCCCTCCTCATCCCCATCCCATCCCCATCCCCACCCCATCCCACCCCATCCCATCCCCACCCCATCCCACCCCATCCCATCCCCACCCCATCCCACCCCATCCCACTCCCTCCCATCCCATCGCACCCCACCCCATCCCATCCCGTCCAGCACCACAGCCACCACCCCATCCCACCCCATCCCCATCCCCACCCCATCCCATCCCATCCCACCCCATGCTGACCATGACCACAACACAGCCAAGGCCACCATCCCACCCCATCCCACCCCACTCCATTCCACCCCACCCCATCCCATCCCCATCCTCATCCCCATCCCCACCTCACCCCATCCCATTCCATTCCATCCCCATCCCATCCCCATCCTCATCCCCATCCCCACCTCACCCCATCCCATTCCATTCCATCCCCATCCCATCCCCATCCATCACCCCTAGCCCACCCCCATCCCCATCCCCATCCCCATCCCCATCCCCATCCCCATCCCCATCCCACCCCACCCCACCCCACCCCAACCCATCCCACCCCATCCCATCCCATCCCATCCCATCCCATCCCATCCCATCCCATCCCATCCCATCCCATCCCATCCCATCCCATCCCATCCATCACTCCTAGCCCATCCCCACCCCATCCCACCCCACCCCATCCCATCCCATTCCATCCCCATCCCCATCCCCACCCCACCCCCCCCCCCCCCCCCCCCGCGCACCGATGTGGCGGTTGGGCAGGCGTTTGAGCAGGCAGGGCTCCTCGGTGCCCGAGGGGGCGCGGATGGTGGCGGTCAGCTGGCTCAGGTCCGTCTCCGAGATCTTCAGCGAGACGTCGGTGGCCGTCCCCACGTTCAGCTGCGACGTGCGCAGCGAGTCGTCACCTGGGGGGGGTCATCGGGTCAGGGGGGTGGGGGGGGGCGGACACAAAGGGTTGGGGGGCAGGACGGGGGGGGGGCTTCGGGGCCATGGGATGGGGTCCTATGGGGTTGGATGGGGTCCTATGGGGTTGGATGGGGACCTCTGGGGTTGGATGATGTCTTCATGGGGTTGGGTGGGGTCCTATGGGGTTGGGTGGGGTCTCATGGGGTTGGGTGGGTAATATGGTGTTGGATGGGGTCTCCATGGAGTTGTATGAGGTCCTATGGGGTTGGCTGGGGTCCTATGGGGTTGGATAGGGTCTCCATGGGGTTGGGTGACGTTCTATGGGGTTGGATGGAGTTGGATGGGGTCTCATGGGGTTGGATGGGGTCTTCACGGGATTGGATTGGATTGGGTCGTATGGGGTTGGATGGGATCCTATTGGGTTGGATGGGGCCCTATGGGATTGGATAGGATCTCTATGGGGTTGGATGGGGTCCTCTGGGGTTGGATGGGGTTGGATGGAATTTCTGTAGGGTTGGATAGGGTTGAATGGCGTCTCATGGGGTTGGATGGGGTGTCATGGGGTTGGATGGGGTCCTATGGGGTTGGGTGGGGTCTCCATGGGGTTGGATGGGGTCTCATGGGGTTGGATGGGGTCTCATGGGGTTGGATGGGGACCTCTGGGGTTGGATGGGGTTCTATGGGGTTGGATGGGGTCCTATGGGGTTGGATGGGGTCCTATGGGGTTGGATGGGGTTGGATGGAGTTTCTGCAGTGTTGGATGGGATCAGGGATGGATGGGGTCTGCATGGCATTGGATGGGGTCTCATGGGGTTGGATGGGGTCCTATGGGGAATCCCCACCCCATCCCCACCGCATAACCACAGGACCATCCTCCATCCCATCCAATAACCATGGGAATGCCCACCCCACCCCCACCCCATAATCACGGGAATCCCCCCCCACCCCCTCCCCACAACCCCCCAGGCCCCGCGGCGTGGCGCACCGGTGATCTTGGCGGTGAAGGGGCTGCCCGGGATGTGCTCGTCGTCGAAGCGCACGATGACGCTGTAGTCGCCGGGCGCGGTGGGCAGGTAGGACACGGTGCACGTGCCGTCCTGGTTGTCCTGGCAGCTCAGCTCCGCCTTGGACGGGCCTTCCACGGCCAGCGACAGCCCGCCTGCGGGCACCGCGCGCTCACAGCCGGGGGCACCACGTGCTGCCACACAGCCATAGCGTCGCACGACCCCGTAGGGATACCGTCACACAACCCATAGAGATACAGTGATACAACCCATAGAGATACCGTCACACAACCCATAGAGATACCGTGATACAACCCATAGAGATACCGTCACACAACCCATAGAGATACAGTGATACAACCCCATAGAGATACCGTCACACAACCCACAGCCATACCGTCACACAACCCATAGAGATACAGTGATACAACCCATAGAGATACCGTGATACAACCCCATAGAGATACCGTCACACAACCCATAGAGATACCGTCACACAACCCATAGAGATACCATCACACAACCCATAGAGATACCATCACACAACCCATAGAGATACCGTCACACAACCCATAGAGATACCGTCACACAACCCACAGCCATACCGTCACACAACCCACAGCCATACCGTCACACAACCCATAGAGATACCGTCACACAACCCATAGAGATACCGTCACACAACCCATAGAGATACCATCACACAACCCATAGAGATACCATCACACAACCCATAGAGATACCGTCACACAACCCACAGCCATACCGTCACACAACCCATAGAGATACCGTCACACAACCCATAGAGATACCGTGATACAACCCCATAGAGATACCGTCACACAACCCATAGAGATACCGTCACACAACCCATAGAGATACCATCACACAACCCATAGAGATACCATCACACAACCCATAGAGATACCGTCACACAACCCATAGAGATACCGTCACACAACCCATAGAGATACCGTGATACAACCCCATAGAGATACCGTCACACAACCCATAGAGATACCGTCACACAACCCATAGAGATACCATCACACAACCCATAGAGATACCATCACACAACCCATAGAGATACCGTCACACAACCCACAGCCATACCGTCACACAACCCATAGAGATACAGTGATACAACCCATAGAGATACCGTCACACAACCCACAGCCATACCGTCACACGACCCATAGAGATACTGTCACACAACCCCATAGAGATACCGTCACACAACCCACAGCCATACCGTCACACGACCCATAGAGATACTGTCACACAACCCATAGAGATACCGTCACACAACCCATAGAGATACCGTCACACAACCCATAGAGATACCATCACACAACCCATAGAGATACCATCACACAACCCATAGAGATACCGTCACACAACCCACAGCCATACCGTCACACAACCCATAGAGATACCGTCACACAACCCATAGAGATACCGTGATACAACCCCATAGAGATACCGTCACACAACCCATAGAGATACCGTCACACAACCCATAGAGATACCATCACACAACCCATAGAGATACCATCACACAACCCATAGAGATACCGTCACACAACCCATAGAGATACCGTCACACAACCCACAGCCATACCGTCACACAACCCATAGAGATACCGTCACACAACCCATAGAGATACCGTGATACAACCCCATAGAGATACCGTCACACAACCCATAGAGATACCGTCACACAACCCATAGAGATACCATCACACAACCCATAGAGATACCATCACACAACCCATAGAGATACCGTCACACAACCCATAGAGATACCGTCACACAACCCATAGAGATACCGTGATACAACCCCATAGAGATACCGTCACACAACCCATAGAGATACCGTCACACAACCCATAGAGATACCATCACACAACCCATAGAGATACCATCACACAACCCATAGAGATACCGTCACACAACCCATAGAGATACCGTCACACAACCCACAGCCATACCGTCACACAACCCATAGAGATACCGTCACACAACCCATAGAGATACCGTGATACAACCCCATAGAGATACCGTCACACAACCCATAGAGATACCATCACACAACCCATAGAGATACCATCACACAACCCATAGAGATACCGTCACACAACCCATAGAGATACCGTCACACAACCCATAGAGATACCGTGATACAACCCCATAGAGATACCGTCACACAACCCATAGAGATACCGTCACACAACCCATAGAGATACCATCACACAACCCATAGAGATACCATCACACAACCCATAGAGATACCGTCACACAACCCACAGCCATACCGTCACACAACCCATAGAGATACCGTCACACAACCCACAGCCATACCGTCACACGACCCATAGAGATACTGTCACACAACCCCATAGAGATACCGTCACACAACCCACAGCCATACCGTCACACGACCCATAGAGATACTGTCACACAACCCCATAGAGATACCGTCACACAACCCATAGAGATACCGTCACACAACCCACAGCCATACTGTCACACAACTCATAGAGATACAGTGATACAACCCCATAGGGATACCGTCACACAACCCATACCAATATCGTCACACAACCCCATAGGGATACCGTCACACAACCCATACCAATATCGTCACACAACCCATAGAGATACCGTCACACAACCCACAGCGATACCGTCACACGACCCCGTAGGGATACCGTGATACAACCCATAGAGATACCGTCACACAACCCATAGAGATACCGTCACACGACCCCGTAGGGATACCGTCACACGACCCCATAGAGATACCATCACACAACCCATAGAGATACCGTCACACAACCCCATAGGGATACCGTGATACAACCCCAAACAGATGTAATGATACAACCCCATAGAGAGCTAATGATACAACCCCATAGAGATACCGTGATACAACCCCATACAGATCTAATGATACAACCCCATAGAGATCTAATGATTCAACCCTATAGGGATACAGCCACACGACCCCATAGGGATACCGTCACACGACCCCACAGCGATACCATCACACGAACCCATAGAAATACAGTGATACAACCCCATAAAGATCTAATGATACAACCCTATAGGGATACACTCACACGACCCTGTAGGGATACAGTCATACGACCCCATAGGGATACAGTGATACAACCCTATAGAGATCTAATGATACAACCACACAACCCCACAGGGATACAGTCACACGACCCCATAGCAATACAGTCACATGACCCCATACAGACACAGTCACACGATCCCACAGGGATACAATCAGACGGCCTCATAGGGATACCATCATACGACCCCATAGGGACTGCCCTGAGATCTGACCCCATAATGGAGCATCCTCAGATCTGACCCCTTGGGAGTCGCACCCATCACCCCACAACCCCCACAACCCCATAACCCCCATCACCCCCAACCCCCCCAACCACCCCATCACTCCCCAGCCCCCCCACCCCCAACCACCCCATAGCCCCCATCCCCGCCATCACCCCTCGTTCCCCCCCAACCCCAACCACCCCATAACCCCCATCACCCCCCAACCCCAACCACCCCACAACCCCCATCACTCCCCAACCCCCCCAGCCCCTCCCACCCCCCAACCCCATAACCCCCACTCACCCCCACCCCCTCCCCCCCTCCCCCCCCGCCCCCCTACCCTCTCCGGCGCCCTTGGTGCAGACGGTGAAGCTGCAGGCTTTGTTCACCACGCCGTGGCTCAGCCCGGCCCCGTAGGCGCTCACGTGCCGCGCGTCCACCGCGTCCACGTAGAACTGCAGGGGGCTGCCTGGGGGGGGCACGGGGGGGGGGCGTCAGGGACCCCCGATGACCCCCCCCATAGAGCACCTGGGACCCCCAGAAGTGTCCCCAGGACCCCCATGTTATCCGTCCCCCCCCCATAGTGTCCCCAGGACCCCCATCTTGTCTGTCACACTCCCCCCCCCCCAAGGACCCCCCCGCTGCCCCCCTGGTCCCCCCCCATAGAGTCCCTGGACCCCCAATTGTGTCCTGTCCCTACAGTGTCCTTGGGACCCCCCCATAATTTCCTATGGACATCCCCAGTGTCCCCCCCCACTGTCCTAAAGACCCCCCCCATGGTGACCCCAGTGTTGTCCACATAGAGATGCAGAGGGCTGGGGGGGGCAGGGGGGGGTCTTTAGGACATTGGGATGCGCTGCATCTGAGACCCCCGATGACCCCCCCCATAGTGTCCCCAGGACCCTCCCCCAATAATGACCCAAGGACCCCCCAGCTGTCTGTCCCTCCTACCCCCACAGTGTCCCCCCCATGCCCCCCACCCCCAAATCCCCCCCTCCAGTGTCCCCCATATCCCCCCACCCCATCACCCCCAACATCCCCCCCATATCCCCCATATCCCCCCTATCATCACCTCTCCACCCTCCCCAGCCCCCCACCCCATATCAGTGCCCCCCCACCCCATCGCCCCCCACGCCCCCTCTTACCGCCATATCTCCCCCATATCAGCACCCCCCAGCCCCCTCCCCCCATATCAGTGCCCCCCCATCCCCCCACCCCCACTCACCCCCCCAATGCCCCCCCACCCACCCCATCACCCCCATATCCCCCCCATCAGTGCCCCCCCATCCCCCCACGCCATCACCCCCCATATCAGCGACCCCCCATCCCCCCCACCCACTTACCCCCCATATCAGTGCCCCCCCCCCAATCACCCCCCCACCCCCCCATATCCGCCCCCCCCACGCCCCCGTTACCGGGCAGCGGATCCCCGTCGCAGCGCAGCTCCATGAGGTGCCGCCCCTTTTCGGTGGGCTCGAAGCGCACGGCCACCGTCCCGTCCCCGCGCTGCGTCACCTCGGCGCGGGCGCTGCGCCCCGACGGCGTGCGGACCTCGGCTGGGGGGCGGCCGTGATGAGCGGCGCCCCCAGCGACACGTAGCAACACATAGAGACACATAGAGACCCATAGCGACACGTAGCGACCCATAGAGAACCATAGCGACACGTAGCGACCCATAGAGACCCATAGCGACACATAGCGACCCATAGGGACCAATAGAGACCCATAGAGACCCATAGAGACCCATAGCGACACGTAGCGACCCATTAGAGACCCATAGCGACACATAGCGACCCATAGGGACCCATAGAGACCCATAGGGACCCATAGAGACCCATAGCGACCCATAGAGACCCATAGGGACCCATAGAGACCCATAGCGACACGTAGCGACCCATAGAGACACATAGAGACCCATAGCGACCCATAGAGCCCCATAGAGACCCATAGCGACACATAGCGACACATAGCGACACATAGAGACCCATAGCGACCCATAGAGACCCATAGAGCCCCATAGCGACACATAGCGACACATAGCGACACATAGAGACCCATAGAGCCCCATAGAGCCCCATAGAGACCCATAGAGACCCATAGAGACCCACAGCGCCCCATAGCGCCCCACAGCGCCCCCTACCGGTGATGTCTCCCTTCAGCGGGGCGCAGGGCAGATCGAGGCTGAAGGGCCGAAGGCTCTCAGGGGGGGTGGGGGGCTCCGATGTCGCCTGCGTGGGGGGTCAGCGGGGTCAGCGGGGTCAGCGGGGTCAGAGGGGTCAGGGGGTCAGAGGGGTCAGCGGGGTCAGCGGGGTCAGCAGGGTCAGTGGGGTTGGGGGGGTCAGGGGGGTCAGGGGGGGTTGGGGGCTCAGGGAGGTCAGAGGGGTCAGGGGGGTCAGCGAAGTCAGGAGGGGTCAGGGGAGTCAGGGGGGTCAGGGAGGTCAGCGGGGTCAGAAGGGTCAGAGGGGTCGGGGGGGTCAAGGGGGTCAGCGGGGTCAGCGGGGTCAGGGAGGTCAGCGGGGTCAGTGGGGTCGGGGGGGTCAGGGGGGTAAGGGGTGCCAGAGGGGCCAGGGGGGGCAGAGGGGTCAGCAGGGTCAGAGGGGTCAGGGGGGTCAGGGAGGTCAGCGGGGTCAGTGGGGTTGGGGGGGTCAGGGGGGTCGGGGGGGTCGGGGGGCTCATGGAGGTCTGCGGGGTCGGAGGGGTCAGCGGGGTCAGGGGGGTCAGAGGGGTCAGGGGGGTCGGAGGGGGTTGGAGGGGGTCAGCGGAGTCAGAGAGGTCAGGGGGGTCAGCGGGGTCAGGGGGGTCGGAGGGGTGAGTGGGCATGGGGGCACAGTGGGGTCAGCAGGGTCAGTGGGGTCAGCGGGGTCAGGGCAGTCAGCAGGGATCACTTGGGCACAGTGGGGTCAGTGGGGTCAGTGGGGTCAGCAGGGTCAGTGGGGTCACGGGAGATGTGGGATCAGTGGGGTCAGAAGGGTCAGGGGGATCAGTGGGGTCAAGGGGGTCAGGGGGGATGGGGGCACAGTGGGGTCAGTGGAGTGAGTGGGGTCAGCAGAGATGTGGGGCACAGTGGGGTCAGCAGGGATGTGGGGTCAGTGGGGTCAGTGGGGTCAGTGGGAGATGGGGGCACAGGGGGGTCTCAGTGGGGTCAGTGGGGTCAGGGGAGGTGGGGGGCACAGTGGGGTCACCAAACCCCACAGGTTGCACAGCCCCACAGAACTCCCAACTTCACAGTGACCCACAGCTGCCAGGTCATGACCTCTGATCCCTGACCCCTGACCCCCCAGCCCCATCATCCCAAGGACCCCAATGACCCTGTGACCCCATGACCCCAAAGACGCTAAAGACTCCAAAAACCCCATGACCCAATGACCCCCATGACCCCCAATGCTCCCATGACCCCACAGACCCCAAGAACCCCCATGATCCCAATGACCCTAATGACCCCGTGACCCCTGACCCCATCACCACGCACCATGATGCGGAAGGGCGAGTTGGGGCCGTGCTGCCCCCTGAAGCAGACGGTGAGGCTGTAACATCTGGGTGCCCCATCACCCCAAGGACCCCATGACCCCATGACCCCAAAGACCCCAAAGACCCCAAAGACCCCAATGACCCCCGACCCCATTGCCACGCACCACGATGCGGAAGGGCGAGTTGGGGCCGTGCTGCCCGCCGAAGCGGACGCTCAGCCCAAAAGTGCTGGGTGCCCCATCACCCCAAGGACCCCATGACCCCATGACCCCCATGACCCCATGACCCTGTGACCCCGTGACCCCTGACCCCGGCCACGCACCACGATGCGGAAGGGCGAGTTGGGGCCGTGCTGCCCGCTGAAGCGGACGGTGAGGCCGTAGGCGCCGGGTGCCCCATCACCCCAGGGACCCCATGACCCCAAAGACCCCATGACCCCAAAGACCCCATGACCCCCAGGACCCCATGACCCCTGACCCCGGCCACGCACCACGATGCGGAAGGGCGAGTTGGGGCCGTGCTGCCCGCCGAAGCGGACGGTGAGGCCGTAACATCTGGGTGCCCCATCACCCCAAGGACCCCAAGGACCCCATGACCCCATGACCCCAAAGACCCCATGACCCCGTGACCCCGTGACCCCAATGACCCCGGCCACGCACCACGATGCGGAAGGGCGAGTTGGGGACGTGCTGCCCGCCGAAGCGGACGGTGAGGCCGTAACATCTGGGTGCCCCATCACCCCAAGGACCCCATGACCCCAAGGACCCCATGACCCCAAAGACCCCATGACCCCAAAGACCCCGTGACCCCCACGGCCCCGTGACCCCCGACCCCGGCCACGCACCACGATGCGGAAGGGCGAGTTGGGGACGTGCTGCCCGCCGAAGCGGACGGTGAGGCCGTAGGCGCCGGGCTCGGGCGCGGTGTAGGACACGTGGAAGGTGCCGTCGGGGTTCTCGGCCACGTCCACGTCCACCTCGGCGCCGTCGGGGCTGAGCACGGAGCACGTGACCTTGCCGGGCCCGGCGGCGCGCGCGTCCACGGCCAGCAGGGTGCGCTCCCCGGGACGCAGCGTCGGGAACGCGCAGCCGCCTGCGGGCAGCGACAACGGCCGCTTGGGGGCGCTGCGGGGCGACGCGCATGCGCCGCGCGCCTCGGAGGCGGGGCTCTGACCCACCGCTCTGACCCATAGCGTGACCCATAGGCTGACCTATAGACTGACCCATAGCCTGACCCATAGATCTGACCCATAGACTGACCCATAGCCTGACCCATAGATCTGGTCTATAGACTGACCCATAGATCTGACCCACCGCTCTGACCCATAGCGTGACCCATAGCCTGACCTATAGATCTCATCTATAGCCTGACCCATAGATCTGACCCATAGCCTGACCCATAGATCTGACCCATAGATCTCATCTATAGCCTGACCCATAGCCTGACCCATAGATCTGACCCATAGGCTGACCCATAGATCTCATCTATAGACTGACCCATAGCCTGAACCATAGATCTGACCCACCGCTCTGACCCATAGATCTGACCCATAGGCTGACCCATAGCCTGACCCATAGATCTGACCCATAGATCTGACCCATAGCCTGACCCATAGATCTGACCCACCAGTCTGACCCATAGATCTCATCTATAGCCTGACCCATAGGCTGACCCATAGACTGACCCATAGATCTGACCCATAACCTGACCCATAGACTGACCCACAGACTGACCCATAGATCTGACCCATAGCGTGACCCATAGGCTGACCTATAGACTGACCCATAGATCTGATCTATAGACTGACCCATAGATCTGACCCACCGCTCTGACCCATAGCGTGACCCATAGGCTGACCTATAGACTGACCCATAGCCTGACCCATTGGCTGACCCATAGATCTGACCCATAGGCTGACCCATAGATCTGACCCACTGCTCTGACCCATAGATCTGACCCATAACCTGACCCATAGATCTGACCCACAGACTGACCCATAGATCTGACCCATAGCGTGACCCATAGGCTGACCTATAGACTGACCCATAGATCTGATCTATAGACTGACCCATAGATCTGACCCACCGCTCTGACCCATAGCGTGACCCATAGGCTGACCTATAGACATACCCATAGCCTGACCCATTGGCTGACCCATAGATCTGACCCACTGCTCTGACCCATAGATCTGACCCATAGATCTGACCCATAGGCTGACCCATAGATCTGACCCATAGATCTGACCCATAGCCTGACCTATAGACTGACCCATAGCCTGACCCATAGATCTGACCCATAGGCTGACCCATAGATCTGACCCATAGCCTGACCCATAGACTGACCCATAGATCTGACCCATAGCCTGACCTATAGACTGACCCATAGCCTGACCCATAGATCTGACCCATAGGCTGACCCATAGATCTCATCTATAGACTGACCCATAGATCTGACCCACCGCTCTGACCCATAGCGTGACCCATAGCCTGACCCATAGATCTGACCCATAGCCTGACCCATAGATCTGACCCATAGGCTGACCCATAGCCTGACCCATAGATCTGACCCACCAGTCTGACCCATAGATCTCACCTATAGCCTGACCCATAGAGCTGACCCATAGACTGACCCATAGATCTCACCTATAGCCTGACCCCTAGATCTGACCCATAGATCTGACCCATAGATCTCATCTATAGCCTGACCCATAGCCTGACCCATAGACTGACCCACCGCTCTGACCCATAGATCTGACCCATAGCCTGACCCATAGATCTGACCCACCAGTCTGACCCATAGATCTCATCTATAGCCTGACCCATAGAGCTGACCCATAGATCTGACCCATAGATCTCATCTATAGCCTGACCCATAGCCTGACCCATAAGTCTGACCCATAGATCTGACCCATAGACTGACCCATAGACTGACCCATAGATCTCATCTATAGCCTGACCCATAGATCTGACCCATAAGTCTGACCCATAGACTGACCCACGGATCTGACCCATAGACCTGACCCATAGCCTGACCCGACCCATAGATCTGACCCATAGATCTCATCTATAGCCTGACCCATAGCCTGACCCATAAGTCTGACCCATAGCTCTGCCCCATAGCTCAACCCTATAGCTCAGCCCCATAACCCAGCCCCATAGCCCAGCCCTATAGTTCAGCCCCATAGCCCAGCCCTATAGCTCAGCCCCATAACCTAGCCCTATAGCTCTGCCCCATAGTCCAGCCCTATAGCTCAGCCCCATAGCTCAGCCCTATAGCTGCTCAGCCCCATAGCCCAGCCCTATAGCCCAGCCCTATAGCTCAGCCCCATAACCTAGCCCTATAGCTCTGCCCCATAGCCCAGCCCTATAGCCCAGCCCTATAGCTCAGCCCCACAGCCCGGCCCCACTTACCCAGTCCGTGACCCCCAATGGAGACTGTAAAGAGAGGGGGAAGGGGGGGGAAAGCGGTGAGTGGGGCGCGGTGTGGGGCAGAGGCGGGGGGCGGTGAGGAGCAGAGGTGGGGGGGGAGCTGGGGGGTGGAGGGGGGGGAGCTGTGGGGCAGAGGTGAGGAGTGTGGGGCGGAGTGGGGCGGAGGGGGGGAATGGGGTGATGGGGGGCAGGGGAAGGTGTGAGGCTCTGGGGTGTTATGGGGCAGCGCTATGGGGCAGCGCAGCAGGGAGTTATGGGGCGGAGCTATGGGGCAGCACAGGGATGCAGTGGGGCAGCGCTATGGGGCAGCGCAGCAGGGAGTTATGGGGCGGCGCTATGGGGCAGCACAGGGATGCAATGGGGCAGCG
This sequence comes from Phasianus colchicus, assembly GCF_987193195.1. Lineage (NCBI taxonomy): Eukaryota > Metazoa > Chordata > Aves > Galliformes > Phasianidae > Phasianus > Phasianus colchicus. The sequence goes on from NC_143436.1 coordinate 904,452, forward strand.
CTATGGGGCGCTATGGGGCAGTGCAGCAGGGAGTTATGGGGCGGTGCTATGGGGCAGCACAACAAGTTATGGGGCAGAGCTATGGGGCAGCGGAGGGATGTGGTGGGGCAGCGCTATGGGGCAGCACAGCAGGGAGTTATGGGGCAGAGCTATGGGGCAGCACAGGGATGCAGTGGGGCAGCGCTATGGGGCAGCACAACAAGTTATGGAGCGGCGCTATGGGGCAGCGCAGGGATGCAGTGGGGCAGCGCTATGGGGCGCTATGGGGCAGTGCAACAGGGAGTTATGGGGTGGTGCTATGGGGCAGCGCTATGGGGCAGCACAATGGGGCAGCACACAGATGCTATGGGGCAGCGCAATGAGGCACTGTGGGGCAGCAAAGGAATCTATGGGGCAGCAGCACAGTGCTCTATGGGGCAGCACACAGATCTATGGGGCAGCAGCACACAGACCTATGGGGCAGCACATCGATCTGTGGGGCAGCACAGCACAACATGCAGATCTATGGGGCAGCACAGCACACAGATCTATGGGGCAGCACACGGATCTATGGGGCAGTACATCACTCTATGGGGCAGCAGCACACAGATCTATGGGGCAGCAGCACAGCGCTCTATGGGGCAGCACAGCACAGCACAGCGCTCTATGGGGCAGCATAACATACAGATCTATGGGGCAGCACACGGATCCATGGGGCAGCACAGCACACACATCTATGGGGCAGCAGCACACACATCTATGGGGCAGCACAACACACACATCTATGGGGCAGCAGCACACACATCTATGGGGCAGCACAACACACACATCTATGGGGCAGCACAGCACACACATCTATGGGGCAGCAGCACACACATCTATGGGGCAGCACAACACACACATCTATGGGGCAGCACAGCGCTCTATGGGGCAGCAGCACACTGATCTATGGGGCAGCACACGGATCTATGGGGCAGCACACACATCTATGGGGCAGCACACCGATCTATGGGGCAGCACACGGATCTATGGGGCAGCAGCACACGGATCTATGGGGCAGCACACGGATCTATGGGGCAGCACAGCGCTCTATGGGGCAGCACACGGATCTATGGGGCAGCACACATATCTATGGGGCAGCACACGGCTCTATGGGGCAGCACAACACACACATCTATGGGGCAGCACACGGCTCTATGGGGCAGCACACCGATCTATGGGGCAGCACACGGCTCTATGGGGCAGCACACGGATCTATGGGGCAGCACACGGCTCTATGGGGCAGCACAGCGCTCTATGGGGCAGCACACGGCTCTATGGGGCAGCACAACACACACATCTATGGGGCAGCACACGGCTCTATGGGGCAGCACAGCGCTCTATGGGGCAGCACACCGATCTATGGGGCAGCACACGGCTCTATGGGGCAGCACACACATCTATGGGGCAGCACACAGATCTATGGGGCAGCACACGGCTCTATGGGGCAGCACAACACACGGCTCTATGGGGCAGCACACAGCTCTATGGGGCAGCACACGGCTCTATGGGGCAGCACACCGATCTATGGGGCAGCACACGGCTCTATGGGGCAGCACACGGATCTATGGGGCAGCACACGGCTCTATGGGGCAGCACAGCGCTCTATGGGGCAGCACACGGCTCTATGGGGCAGCACAACACACACATCTATGGGGCAGCACACGGCTCTATGGGGCAGCACAGCGCTCTATGGGGCAGCACACCGATCTATGGGGCAGCACACGGCTCTATGGGGCAGCACACACATCTATGGGGCAGCACACAGATCTATGGGGCAGCACACGGCTCTATGGGGCAGCACAACACACGGCTCTATGGGGCAGCACACAGCTCTATGGGGCAGCACACGGCTCTATGGGGCAGCACACACATCTATGGGGCAGCACACGGCTCTATGGGGCAGCACACGGCTCTATGGGGCAGCACAACACACGGCTCTATGGGGCAGCACAACACACGGCTCTATGGGGCAGCACACGGCTCTATGGGGCAGCACACACATCTATGGGGCAGCACAGCGCTCTATGGGGCAGCATCCCGCTGCGAGGGAGGCGCGCAGGCGCGGCGCGGCACGCACCGGTCACGTGACACTTGCTGGCGTCGCCGCTGGGCGCGGCGTGGATGCGGAAGGGCGAGGCGGGGATGTCGTCGCCGCCGTAGCGCACGGTGATGCAGTAGCGGCCCACCAGGCGCGGCACGTAGCGCACCGTGAACGTCCCGTCGCCGTGGTCCGAGATCCGCGCCTCCGTCGGCCGCCCCTCCGGGTCCTGCGCCGCGCCGCGCCGTCAGCGGGGGTCGGGGGCGGGGGGCAGTGGGGGGATGGGGGGCAATGGGGGGCAATGGGGGGATGGGGGCTGTTGGGGGCATGGGGGGGGTGGGGGCAATGGGGAGATTGGGGGCAATGGGGGATATGGGGGGGATGGGGGGAAATGAGGGGCAATGGGGGATATGGGGGGTTATAGGGGATATGGGGGGTATTGGGGAGTATTGGGGGTATTGGGGGGCATGGAGGGCAATGGGGGATATGGGGGGTATTGGGGGGCATTGGGGCTGTGGGGGTATTGGGGGCAATGGGGGGCAATGGGGGTGTGGGGGGTATTGGGGGATGGGGGAGTTATAGGGGATATGGGGGCTATGGGGGGGATGGAAGTATGGGGGGGATGGGGTATGGGGGGTATTGGGGGTGTGGGGGTATTGGGGGGCATGGGGGGTTGAGGGATATGGGGGGGTTATAGGGGATATGGGGGGCAATGGGGGGCAATGGGGGATATGGGGGGTTATAGGGGATATGGGGGGTATTGGGGTATTGGGGAGTATTGGGGGGCATGGAGGGCAATGGGGGATATGGGGGGGATGGGGGGCAATGGGGCGTATGGGGGGTATTGGGGGACATGGGGGGGATGAGGGATATGGGGGGTTATAGGGGATATGGGGGGCAATGGGGGATATGGGGGGGGCTATAGGGGATTATGGGGGGATGGGGGTATTGGGGGATATGGGGGGATGGGGGGTGTTGGGGGATGGGGGCTATGGGGGGGATGGGGGGATGGGGGGCAATGGGAGCAATGGGGGATATGGGGGGAGTGGGGGCAGTGGGGGGTATGGGGGGGTATGGGGGTGTGGGGTCAATGGGGGTTACGGGGATATGGGAGGTGTGGGGTATGGGGGATTTGGGGTGTATGGGGGACAATGGGGGATATGGGGGGGTATTGGGGGAGTGTGGGGGGTATGGGGGGAGTATGGGGGGAGGGGGTTGTGGGGTGTATATGAGGTGGGGAGGGGTTGTGGGGTGGGTATGGGGTGGGGAGGGGGTAGGGGGCTGGGGATGGGGGTGGCAGGGTTATGGGGTTGATATGGGGCGGGGAGGGGTTGTGGGGTGGAGGTTGTGGGGTGGAGGTGTGGGGTGGGAGGAGGTTGTGGGGCTCGGACTCATTGGGGTGGAGTGGGGTGGATTTGGGGTGGCTGTGGGGCAGCTGTGGGGCAGCTATGGGGTGGCTATGGGGCTGCTATGGGGTGGCTATGGGGCTGCTATGGGGCTCAGCCCTATGGGGTCGCTGTGGGTTGGCTATGGGGCAGCTATGGGGCAGCTGTGGGGCTCAGCCCCGTGGGGTGGATATGGGGCTCCCAGCCCCCCAAGTGACCCCCCCACGTGGCCCCCAGCCCCATAAGCGACCCCCCATAGATCCCAGCCCCCAAAGCGCGTCCCCCATGACTCCCAGTCCCCCGGCGCCCCCCCCAGCCCCATAAGTGACCCCCCCCCATGTCCCCCAGCCCCCCATGTGCCCCCCCCCCATAGGTCCCGGCCCCCCAAGTGATCTCCCCATGTCCCCAAGCCCCCCAGTGCCCCCCCGTACCTCCCAGCCCCCCACACATCCCCCCACATCTCCCACCCCCCCATGTCTCCCACCCCCCCAATACCCCCCATATCCCCCACCCCCCGCACCACCCCATGTCCCCCACCCCTCCGTGACCCCCCATATTTCCCACCCCCCCATGCCCCCCATATCCCCCAGCCCCCCATATCTCCCACCCCCATGCCCCCCATCCCCCCCATGTCCCCCATCCCCCCATACCCCCCATATCTCCCACCCCCCCATACCCCCCCATATATCACCCCATACCCCCCCATGCCCCCCTGACCCCCCATAACCCCCCCATAAACCCCCATATCTCCCACCCCCATACCCCCCCATACCCCCTTTAACCCCACCCCCCCGGACCCCCCCCATATATCACCCCCATACTCCCCCATGCCCCCCTTACCCCCCACCCCCCCGTGCCCCCCCATATCTCCCACCCCCATACCCCCCATATCTCCCACGCCCCCATATATCACCCCTATACCCCCCCATGCCCCCCTTACTCCCCCCGATACCCCCCATATCTCCCACCCCCTCGTGCCCCCCCACTCCCCCTTGCCCCCCACCCCCCTGTGCCCCCCATATCTCCCACCCCCCCATACCCCCTCCATCCCCCCCTTACCCCCCACCCCCGCATACCCCCCATATATCACCCCCATACCCCCCCATGCCCCCCTGACCCCCCACCCCCCCATAACCCCTCCGTCCCCCCCTTACCCCCCATATATCACCCCTATACCCCCCCCATGCCCCCCTTACCCCCCCATACCCCCCATATCTCCCACCCCCCATACCCCCCCCACACCCCCCTTCCCCCCCACCCCCCCATACCCCCCATATCTCCCACCCCCCTTCCCCCCCCACCCCCCCATCCCCCCATATATCACCCCCATACCCCCCCGCGCCCCCCTTCCCCCCACCGCCCCGCTTTGCCCCCACCCACCAGGATCTGCACAGTCAGCACTCCCTGCCCGGCCCCCCGGGCGTCGATGGCGAATTCCACGGGCAGGGAGGCCGGGACCCCCGAGGGGCTCAGCCCGGGACCGGAGGCCAGCACTCGGCTGGCGTCGTGCGGGGGCACGGCCTGCAGCTTGAACGGGCTGGGGGCAGACATGGGGTCACATATGGGTGCTAGGGGGGGATATATGGGGTGATATGGGGTGCTATGGGGTGATATATGGGTGCTATGGGGTGGTATATGGGTGCTATGGGGTGATATGGCGTCGTGCGGGGGCACGGCCTGCAGCTTGAACGGGCTGGGGGCAGACATGGGGTCACATATGGGTGCTAGGGGGGGATATATAGGTGCTAGGGGGGGATATATGGGTGCTATGGGGGGATATATGGGTGCTATGGGGTGATATGGGGTCATTGGGGGTGGCACGGCCTGCAGCTTGAACAGGCTGGGGGGAGACATGGGGTCACATATGGGTGCTGGGGGGGGAGATGGGGTGATATGGGGGGATATGGGGTGATATATGGGTGCTATGGGGAGATATGGGGGGATATATGGGTGCTATGGGGTGATATATGGGTGCTATGGGGGGATATATGGGTGCTAGGGGTGCTATCTGGGGTCAGTGTGGGGGGGCACGGCCTGCAGCTTGAACCGGCTGGGGGGCATGGGGGGAGACATGGGGTCAGATATGGGTGCTATGGGGTGATATATGGGGTGCTATGGGGTGATATATGGGTGCTATGGGGTAATATGGGTCGATATGGGGTGATGATATGGGGTGATATGTGGGTGCTATGGGGTGATATGGGGTGATATGGGGTGCTAGGGGTGCTATCTGGGGTCAGTGTGGGGGGGCACGGCCTGCAGCTTGAATGGGCTGGGGGGGTGTGGGGGAGACATGGGGTTATATATGGGTGCTATGGGGGAGCTATGGGGTGCTATGGGGTGATATATGGGGTGCTATGGGGTGGTATATGGGTGCTATGGGAGATATATGGGTGCTATGGGGAGATATGGGGTCAGTGGGGGGGGGCACGGCCTGCAGCTTGAACGGGCTGGGGGGAGACATGGGGTCATATATGGGTGCTAGGGGGGGATATATGGGTGCTATGGGGGGATATGGGGTGATATATGGGTGCTATGGGTGCTATCTGGGGTCAGTGTGGGGGGGCACGGCCTGCAGCTTGAACGGGCTGGGGGGGCATGGGGGGAGAGATGAGGTGATCTATGGGTGCTATGGCGGGATATATGGGTGCTATGGGGTGTTATATGGGATGATATGGAGTGATATGGGGGGATATATGGGGTGATATGGGGAGCTATGGGGTGCTATGGGGTGCTATATGGGTGCTATGGGGTTCTACGGGGTTTAATGGGGTTTTATGGTGAAATATGGGGAGCAATGGGGTGCTATGGGATGATATATGGGGTGCTATGGGGTGATATAGGGCGATATATGATTGTTATGGGGTGCTATAGGGTGATATAGGGTGATATATGGGGTGTTATGGGGTGCTATGGGGGGATATATGGGTTGATATGGGGTGATATATGGGGTGATATGGGGTGATATATGGGGTGATATGGGGAGCTATGGGGTGATGATATGGGGTGATATATGGGATGCTATGGATTACTATAGGGTGATATGGGATGATACGGGGTGATATACAGGTGCTATGGGGTGCTATGGGGTGATATGGGGTGATAAACGGGTGCTATGGGGTGCTATGGGGTGATATCTGGGAAGCTATGAGGTTCTATAGGGTTTTATGAGGTGATAAGGGGTGATAAGGGGTGCTGTGGGGGGATATGGGGTGCTGTGGGGTGCTTGGGGTCCTGTGGGGAGCTGTGGGGTGCTGTGGGGTGCTGTGGGGAGATATGGGGTGCTGTGGGGTGCTTGGGGTGCTGTGGGGTGCTGTGGGGGGATATGGGGTGCTGTGGGGTGCTTGGGGTGCTGTGGGGTGCTGTGGGGTCAGCGGGGCAACGTGTGGGGTGATCTTGGGTCAGTGTAAGGCATCGGAGTCATTATGGGACAAGGGCCTATGGGGCAGGGCGTCAGTGGGGCTGGCTGCATATGGGGCCGGCTATGGGGCTGTCCATGGGGCAGGCTGGCTATGGGTCCGGTTATGGGGCAGTCTCACTATGGGGCAGGCTGGTTATGAGGCTGGCTATGGGGCTGGCCAAGGGGCAGGCCGGCTATGGGGCAGGCCGGCTATGGGGCCAGCTATGGGTCTGGCTATGGGGCGGGCCAGCTATGGGGCCGGCTATGGGGCTGGCCATGGGGCAGGCCGGCTATGGGGCAGGCCAGCTATGGGGCAGGCCGGCTATGGGGCTGGCTATGGGGCAGGCTGGCTATGGGTTCAGCTATGGGGCCAGCTATGGGTCCGGCTATGGGGCAAGCTGGCTATGGGTCCAGCTATGGGGCCGGCTATGGTTCCGGCTATGGGGCAGGCTGGCTATGGGTCCAGCAATGGGGCCGGCTATGATTCCGGCTATGGGGCAGGCTGGCTATGGGTCCAGCTATGGGGCTGGCTATGGGGCCGGCTATGGGGCCGGCTATGGGGCAGGCCGGCTATGGGTCCAGCTATGGGGCCGGCTATGGGGCAGGCTGGCTATGGGTCCAGCTATGGGGCCGGCTATGGGGCAGGCTGGCTATGGGTCCAGCTATGGGGCAGGCCGGCTCTGGGGCCGGCTATGGGTCCAGCTATGGGGCCGGCTATGGGTCCAGCTATGGGGCTGGCTATGGGTCCAGCTATGGGTCCAGCTATGGGGCCGGCTCTGGGTCCGGCGGTGCGGGGCGGCCCCACCTGCGCGGCACGTCCTGCCCCCCGTAGGCGATGCTGAGGCTGTGCGGCCCCACGGCGCTGGGGCTGTAGGTGACGCTGTGCGTCCCGTCGCCGTTGTCGCGGACCTCCACCGGCTCCGGGGCTCCTGCGGGAACAGCCAAGGCGCTAGGGGGCGCTATGGGGCGCTACAGGCGCTAGGGGGCGCTACAGGCGCTACAGGCGCTGGGGGGCGCTACAGGCGCTGGGGTCAGTGGGGCGCTATGGGGTCAGTGGCGTGATATGGGGTCAGTGGGGCGCTATGGGGTCAGCGGGGCGCTATGGGGTCAGTGGGGTCAGTGGGGTGATATGGGGACAGTGGGGTCAGTGGGGCGCTGTGGGGTCAGTGGGGCGCTATGGGGTCAGCGGGGTCAGTGTGGCACTATGGGGTCAGTGGGGTCAATGGGGTGATAGGGGGTGAGTAGGGCACTATGGGCTCATTGTGGCGCTATGGGGTCGTGGGGTCAGTGCGGTGCTGTGGGGTCAGTGGGGTGCTATGGGAACAGGAGTCAGTGGGGCGCTATGGGGTCAGTGCGGTGCTATGGGGTCAGTGGGGTGCTATGGGGTCAGTGGGGTCAGTAGAGTGTTATGGGGTCATGGGGTCAGTGCAGTGCTATGGAGTCAATAGGGTGCTATGGGAACAGTGGGGTGCAGTGGGGTCAGTGCAGCTCTATGGGGTTGTGGGGTCAGCGGGGTGCTGTGGGGTCAGTGGGGTCAGTGGGATGCTATGGGGTCAGCGGGGTCAGTAGGGTGCTATGGGGTCAGTGGGGCGCTATGGGGTCAGCAGGGTGATATGGGGTCAGCGGGGTCAGTGGGGCGCTATGTGGTCAGTTGGGCGCTATGGGGTTGTGGGGTGCTGCCCTATGGAAACTGGTGTATGCCATATCCCCTATAGGACTCCTCATATGCCCTATAGGGCGCTCCATATTCCCTGTGTGACACCCCATATCCCCTATAGGGCACCCCATACCCCCTATAGTCTGCCCCATGCCCCCTATAGGGCCGCCCCACACCCCCTATATTCCACCCGACACCCCCTATAGGGCCGCCCCATATCCCCTATAGTCTGCCCCATACCCCCCTCCCTACAGGCCACCCCGTATCCCCTATAGGCTGTCCCATATCCCTTGTATGGCCGCCCAATACCCCCTATAGTGCCACCCCATACCCCCTATAGGGCCACCCCATGTCCCCTACAGGCCACCCCACACCCCCTATAGGGCCACCCCATACCCCCTATATTCCACCTCACACCCCCTATAGGGCCGCCCCACACCCCCTATATTCTGCCCCACACCCCCCATATTCCACCACCCCACACCCCCTATATGGCCGCCCCCCCACAGGGCCGCCCCCCCCCCCCCAGCCCCATAGGTCTACCCCACACCCCCTATAGGCCCCCCCCCCCTTAGGGCCACCCCACCCCCCCTATAGGGCCGCCCCACACCCCCTGTAGGGCCCCCCCCCCCATAGGGCCACCCCCCCTCCATAGGGTCACCCCACACCCCCTATAGGGCACCCCCCCATAGGGCCGCCCCCCCGCCCCTTATAGGGCCACCCCACACCCCCTGTAGGGCCGCCCCCCCCCCCATAGGGCCACCCCACACCCCCTATAGAGCCCCCCCCATAGGGCCACTCCATATCCCCTATATTCCGCCCCACCCCCCTATAGGGCCGCCACCCCCCCCCCATAGGGCCATCCCACCCCCCTATAGGGCCACCCCACACCCCCTATAGAGCCCCCCCCATAGGGCCACCCCCCTCCCCATAGGGCCGCCCCCCCATAGGGCCGCCCCGCACCGCTGGGTCCCAGCAGCGTCACATCGAGCGCCGCCCGGCCCGCTTTGCTGCAGTCCACGCTGACGCTGTGCGGCAGCCCGGCGCGGACGGTCGGACCCAGACCCGGACCGGAGCAGCGGACCTGGGACGGGTCCACCGGGTCCGACACGCGCACGCGGAACGGCGAGCCTGGAGGAAGCGGGTCAGAACCGGGCCGGGGGGGCGGGGGGGGGTAGGAGTGGGGGTCGGGATGGGGATGGGGTGGGGATGGGGATGGGGATGGGGTTGGGGATGGGGTGGGGGTGGGATGTGGATGGGGATGAGGATGGGATGGGATGGGATGGGATGGGGTGGGGGTAGGGTGGGGTGGGGTTTGGGATGGGGATGGGGTGGGATGGGATGGGGATGAAGATGGGATGAGGATGAGGATGGGATGTGGATGAGGATGGGATGTGGATGAGGATGGGATGGGGTGGGGTGGGGATTCCCCCAATTCCCTCCACCCCCCATGTCCCCCATGTCTTCCATCCCCCCAATCTCCCCCCTCTATTCCCAATCCCCCCATGACCCCCCATCCTCCCAATCCCCCCATCTCCCCATGTCCCCCCATCACCCCAATCCCCCCCCATATCCCCCACACTGCCCATATTCCCCCATGTCTCCCCACCCCCCCATATCCCCCACGTCCCCCCATCACCCCCATTCCCCCATATCCCCCCGTATCCCCCCATATTTCTCCTTGCCTCCCCATCTCCCCATCCCTCCATGCCTCCCCATCCCCCCATCTCCCCCCATCCCCCCGTTTCCCCCCATATTTCCCCATGCCTCCCCATCTCCCCCACTCCCCCCATCCCCCCCATATCCCCCCATATTTCCCCATGCCTCCCCATCTCCCCATCCCTCCATGCCTCCCCATCCCCCCAACTCCCCCCATGTCACCCCATCCCCCCATGTCCCCCCATATCCCCATATTCCCATCTCCCCCCACCCCCCATACCCCCTCCTCCCCCCAATCCCCATCCCCCCATATTTCCCCATCTCCCCCCCTCCCCCCAGCCCCCCCATCCCCCCACCCCCCCGTATTTCCCCATGCCTCCCCATCTCCCCATCCCTCCATGCCTCCTCATCTCCCCCACTCCCCCCAACCCCCTGATGTCTCCCCACCCCCCATGTCCCCCCATATCCCCATATTCCCATCTCCCCCCACCCTTCCATACCCCCTCCTCCCCCCAATCCCCGTCCCCCCATATTTCCCCATGCCTCCCCATCTCCCCCACTCCCCCCATCTCCCCATGTCCCCCGATCACCCCAATCTCCCCATATCCCCCCATACCCCCCACACCCCCCGTATTCCCCCATGTCTCCCCATCCCCCCATATCCCCCCATATTTCCCCATGCCTCCCCATCTCCCCATCCCTCCATGCCTCCCCATATTCCCCCATCCCCCCCATATCCCCCCATATTCCCCCATCACCCCCATCCCCCCATATCCCCCCCGTATCCCCCCATATTTCCCCATGCTTCCCCATCTCCCCATCCCTCCATGCCTCCCCATCCCCCCATCCCCCCATCTCCCCCCATCCTCCCATGTCCCCCCATATTTCCCCATGCCTCCCCACCCCCCCATCCCCTCCATCTCCCCCCAATCCCCATCCCCCCATATTTCCCCATGCCTCCCCATCTCCCCATCCCTCCATGCCTCCCCATCCCCTCCATCTCCCCCCACCCCCCCATACCCCCTCCATCTCCCCCCAATCCCCATCCTCCCATATTTCCCCATGCCTCCCCATCCCCCCAACTCCCCCCATGTCCCCCCATCCCCCCATGTGCCCCCATATCCCCATATTCCCATCTCCCCCCACCCCCCCATACCCCCTCCATCTCCCCCCAATCCCCATCCCCCCGTATTTCCCCATGCCCCCCCACGTCCCCCCCAGCCCCCAGCCCCGTACCGGGGATGGCCCTGCCCCCGAAGGTGATGTTGACGTCGTATTCGCCGGCGGCGAAGGGCACGTACTCCACGGAGCAGCTGCCGTCCTTGTTGTCCTGGCACGACATCTTGGCCTCCGACGGACCCTCGATGGCCAGGCCCAGACCCCCCGTGCCGGCGCCCCTGGGGACATGGGGGGACGGGGGGGGACGGTCAGACGGCGGGGGACATCGTGGGGGAGGAGGGGACAAGGGGACGCGGAGGGGACCTCTAAAAAGGGGGGACATCGTGGGGACCTCGGGGGCATCGTGGGGACCTCCACCATGGGGGACATCGTGGGGACCTTGGGGACATCATGGGGATCTTGAGGACAAGGGGACATCATGGGGACCTCGGGGACAAGGGGACATGGAGGGGACCTCTAAAAAGGGGGGACATCGTGGGGACCTTGGGGACATCGTGGGGACCTCGGGGACATTGTGGGGACCTCCACAATGGGAGACATCGTGGGGACCTTGGGGACATCGTGGGGACCTCAGGGACAAGGGGACACAGTGGGCAGTTCCAGGACGAGGGGATGGAGGTGGCACATGGGTGGCGTGGGGACAGAAGTGACATGCTGGTGGCACCTGTGTGACACGAAGTGCCACCGCCACGGCTGGGTGACAGCAGTGCCACCGTTATGGTCACGTGACACAGGTGCCACCATCATGGCTGGGTGACAGCAGTGCCACCACCAGGGCTGGGTGATGGAGCTGCCACCATCACGGTTGCCCAATAAAGGTGCCACCATGATGGTTGGGTGATGGAGGTGCCATGGGGACAGCAGTGCCACCACAGCCATGTGATGGAGGTGCCACCACCACGGCTGGGTGACAGAAGTGCCATGGGGACAGCAGTGCCACCGCCATGGCTGGGTGATGGAGGTGCCACCACCACGGTTGCCCAATAGAAGTGCCACCACCATGGCTGGGTGACAGAAGTGCCACCACTGTAGTTGGGTGATGGAGGTGCCACTGCCAGGGTTGGGTGACGGAAGTGCCGTGGGGACAGCAGTGTCACCACAGCCATGTGATGGAGGTGCCACCACCATGGCTGGGTGGCGGAGGTGCCACTGCCACGGTTGATGGAGGTGCCGTGGGGACAGCAGTGCCACCACCATGACCACATGACGGAGGTGCCACCATCGTGGTTGGGTGATGGCGGTGCCACCGCTGTGGCTGGCCAACAGAAGTGCCATGGGGGCAGCAGTGCCACCGCTGTGGCGGGGAGGTGGTGGTGGTGGCAGTGATGCTGGTGTTGGTGGTGCTGGTGATGCTGGTAATGCAGATGTTGGTGTGGTTTTAGTGCGGGTGTTGGTGATGCTGGTGGTGTTGGTGCTGGTGTTGGTGCTGACGATGGCAGTGATGGTGTTGGTGCTGGTGATGCTGGTGCAGGTGTTGGTGGTGGTGGTGATGCCGGTGGTGCTGGTGCAGGTGTTGGCGGTGTTGGTGCTGGTGATGCTGGTGTTTGTGGTGGTGGTGGTGTTGGTGGTGCTGGTGCTGGTGGTGGTGGTGCTGTTGGTGGTGCAGGTGCTGGTGTTGGTGGTGCTGGCATTGGTGGTGCTGGTGTTGCTGGTGGTGGTGGTGATGCCGGTGGTGCAGGTGCTGGTGTTGGTGGTGCTGGTGGTGTTGGTGCTGGTGTTGGTGCTGGTGTTGCTGGTGGTGGTGGTGGTGCTGGTGTTGGTGGTGTTGGTGGTGATGGCGGTGGTGCCGGTGCTGGTGTTGGTGCTGGTGGTGGTGGTGGTGGTGCTGGTGTTGGTGATGCTGGTGCTGGTGTTGGTGCTGGTATTGGTGGTGTTGGTGGTGATGCCTGTGGTGCAGGTGCAGGTGTTGGTGGTGTTGGTGTTGGTGCTGGTGTTGCTGGTGGTGGTGGTGATGCCGGTGGTGCAGGTGCTGGTGTTGGTGGTGCTGGTGGTGTTGGTGCTGGTGTTGGTGCTGGTGTTGCTGGTGGTGGTGGTGGTGCTGGTGTTGGTGGTGTTGGTGGTGATGGCGGTGGTGCCGGTGCTGGTGTTGGTGCTGGTGGTGGTGGTGGTGGTGCTGGTGTTGGTGGTGATGGCGGTGGTGCCGGTGCTGGTGTTGGTGGTGCTGGTGGTGTTGTTGGTGATGGCGGTGGTGCTGGTGCAGGTGTTGGTGGTGTTGGTGGTGCTGGTATTGGTGGTGGTGGTGTTGGTGATGGCGGTGGTGTTGGTGCTGGTGCTGGTGGTGTTGGTGATGGCGGTGGTGTTGGTGGTGCAGGTGTTGGTGGTGTTGGTGCTGGTGGTGTTGCTGGTGATGGCGGTGGTGCCGGTGCTGGTGTTGGTGGTGCAGGTGTTGGTGGTGCTGGTGCTGGTGGTGCTGCTGGTGCCGGCGGCGGTGCCGGCGTTGGCGCTGACTCACCGTGTCTGCACGGTGAAGCAGTTGGCTCTGCCCACCAGGCCGCTCTCCAGGCCGGGGCCGTGGGCGCTGACGCGCGTGGGGTCGCAGCCCTCCGCCACCGCCACCACGAAGGGGCTCTGAGGGACCGGCAGCTCCTGGAACGTCACCTCCACCTGGTGCACGCCTGGCGACAGCGGGCACGGCGCCGTTTGGGGGAGCGGGGGGGATTCGGGGGTCCCAGGGGGGGGATTTGGGGGTCCCAGGGGGGGCCTGGGGGTCCCAAGGAGGGGATTTGGGGGCTCATGGGGGGATTTGGGGGTCCCAGGGGGGGATTTGGGGTCCCAAGGGGGAGATTTGGGGTCCCATGGGGGATTTGGGGGCTCGTGAGGGGAGAAATGGGGGTCCCAGGGGGGGATTTGGGGCTCATGGGGGGATTTGGGGGCTCATGGGTGGATTAGGGGGTCCCATGGGGGACTTGGGGTCCCAAGGGGGGGATTTGGGGGCTCGTGGGGGGGCATTTGGGGGTCCCTTGGGGGGTATGGGGTCCCCAGGGTTGGGCATTTGGGGTCCCATGGGGAGTATGGGATCCCAAGGGGGGGATTTGGGGGCTTGTGGGGCCATTTGGGGTCCCAAGGGGGGATTTGGGAGCTCGTGGGGGGATTTTGGGGTCCCATGGCAGGGATTTGGGGTCCCAAGGGGGGATTTGGGGGCTCGTGGGGGGATTTGGGGTTCCCAGGGGGGTATATGGGGTCCCGAGGGGGGATTTGGGGCTTGTGGGTGGGGATTTGTGGTCCCATGGGGGCATTTGAGGGTCCCATGGTTTGGATTTGGGGTCCCAAGGGGGGATTCGGGGTCCCAATGGGGGACTTGTGGTCCCATGATGGGTTCGGGGTCCCAAAGGGGGCTTCGGGGTCCCGATGGGGCTTTGGGGTCCCAAGGGGTCCCAATGGGTCCCAATGGGGGATTTGGGGTCCCATGATGGGTTCGGGGTCCCAAAGGGGGCTTCGGGGTCCCGATGGGGCTTTGGGGTCCCAAGGGGTCCCAATGGGTCCCAATGGGGGATTTGGGGTCCCATGATGGGTTCGGGGTCCCAATGGGGGATTCAGGGTCCCAATGGGGACTTGTGGTCCCATGATGGGTTCGGGGTCCCACGGGGGGCTTTGTGGTCCCAATGGGGACTTGTGGTCCCGGCAGCGGCGGTGCTGACCCTCCTCCAGCGGCGTGTACCGCACGCGGTACGTCCCGTCGCCGAGGTCGCTGACGGCGCACTCCGTGCTGGCGCCGGACGGCGCGGTGACGCGCGCGCCCACGTGGGGGCCGCCGGACGGAGCGAGAGCGCGCGCGTCCACCGTGAACTCCGTGCTGACGTCACGGAGCGGCCCTGCGGGGGGGGGAGGGGTGAGGAGGGGGGCGGGGGGTATGGGGTGAGGGGTCCTATGGGGTGGGGGGTCCTATGGGGTGGGGGGTCCTATGGGGTGGGGGGGTTTGGGGTTGCGATGGGGGGAGTTGGGGGTCCTATGGGGGGGGCTTATGGGGTTGGGGGTGATGGGGGTCCTATGGTTGGGGGGCTTTGGGGTTGCGATGGAAGGGTTGGGGGTCCTATAGGTTGGGGGGTTCTATGGTTGGGGGGCTTTGGGGGTGCGATGGGGGGGCAGAGGAGGGGGTGAGAATGGGGGAGGGGGGTGGGAAATGGGGTGGGGGACGTGGGGGTCCTTTGGGGTGGGGGGCCTTTAGGGGGGCGATGGGGGGGCAGAGGAGGGGCTGAGGGGAGGGGAGGGGATATGGGGTGGGGGGGTTGGGGGTCCTATGGAGTGGGGGGTCCTATGGGGTGGGGGACTTTGGGGGTGCGATGTGGGGGTTGGGGGTCCTATGGGGGGGGCAGAGGAGGGGGTGAGGATGGGGGGGGGCTTATGGGGTTGGGGTTGTCGGGGGTCCTATGGGGTGGGGGGTCCTATAGGGTGGGGGGCTTTGGCGGTGTGATGGGGGGGTTGGGGGTCCTATGGGGTGGGGGGCTTTGGGGTTGCGATGGAAGGGTGGGGGGTCCTATGGGGTGGGGGGTCCTATGGGGGGGGGGGGGGGCTTTGGGGGTGCGATGGAAGGGTTGGGGGTCCTATGGGGTTGGGGCTCCTATGGTTGGGGAGCTTTGGGGGTGCGATGGGGGGGGCAGGGGAGGGGGTGAGAATGGGGGAGGGGGGGTATGGGGTGGGGGTCCTATAGGGTGGGGGGCTTTGGTGGTGCGATGGGTGGGGGAAGAGGAGGGGGTGAGGATGGGGGGGCTAATGGGGTGGGGGGGCTTTGGGGCTACGATGGGGGGGTTCAGGGTGCTATGGGGTGGGGGTCCTATGGGGTGGGGGGCTTTGGGGGTGCGATGGGGGGGATTGGGGGTCCTATAGGGTGGGGGGCTTTGGGGTTGCGATGGAAGGGTTGGGGGTCCTATGGGGGGGGGCAGAGAAGGGGGTGAGGATGGGGCTTATGGGGTTGGGGTTGTTAGGGGTCCTATGGGGTGGGGGGTCCTATAAGGTGGGGGGCTTTGAGGGTGCGATGGGGGGGTTGGGGGTCCTATGGGGTGGGGGGGTTTGGGGTTGCGATGGAAGGGTTGGGGGTCCTATGGGGTGGGGGGCCTTTGGGGGTGCGATGGGGGGGTTGGGGGTCCTATAGGGTGGGGGGTCCTATGGGATGGGGGGGTCCTATGGTTGGGGGGGCTTTGGGGGTGCGATGGAAGGGTTGGGGGTTCTATGGGGGGGGCAGAGGAGGGAGTGAGGATGGGGGGGGCTTATGGGGTTGGGGGTGTTGGGGGTCCTATGGCGGGGGGGGGTTTGGGGATGCTATGGGGCGGGGGGGGCAGAGGAGGGGGAAAGGATGGGAGGTGCTTATGGACTGGGGGGGTTGGGGGTCCTGTGGGGTGGGGAGTCCTATGGTTGGGGGTCCTATGGGGTGGGGGGGCTTTGGGGGTGTGATGGGGGGGGCAGAGGAGGGGGTGAGGATGGGGGGGCTTATGGGGTGGGGGAGTTTTGGGGGTGCAATGGGGTAGGGGTGGCAGAGGAGGGGGTAAGAGGGGAGCTTATGGGGTGGGGGGCTTTGGGGGTGCTATGGGGGGGTTGGGGGTTCTATGGGGTGGGGGGCTTTGGGGGTGCTATGGGAGAGGTTCTATGGGGTGGGGGGGGTTGGGGTTACTATGGGGAGGTTCGGGGCGTCCTATGGAGTGGGGGGGCTTTGAGGGTCCTACGGGGTGGGAGGAGCTCTGGGTTTCTATGGGGTGTCTATGGGGAGAAGGGGACTCTGGGGTTCTTATGGGGTGGGGGGCGGCTTTGGGGGTCCTATGGAGGAGGTGGGAGGGTTGTATTGGATGAGGGGGCTTTGGGGTTCCTAGGGGGTGGGGAGGCCTTTGAGGGTCCAAAAGGGGCCTGGGGGGTTCTATGGGGTGGGGAGGCTTTGGGGGTCCTATGGGAGGGAGTTGGGGGGGTCCTTTGGGATGGGGGGGCTTTGAGACCACTATGGGGGGCTGGGAGGGATCCCTATGGTGTCCCTAAGGGTCTCCACGTATCCCCATGGTGTCCCTATGGTGTCCCTATAGTGTCCCTATGGGTCTCCATGTATCCCCACGTATCCCTATGTTTCCCCATGTATCCCTATGGTTCCCCACGTGTCCCCATGGTTTCTCCATGTATCCCTATGGGTCCCCATGTATTCCTATGGTCCCCATGTATCTGTATGGGTCCCCATGTATCCCTATGGCTCCCCCCCGTACCCCCCCGGTCCCCCTGTACCGCTGTGGTTCCCCACGTACCGTGGGGCTCCACGCCACTGCCATACACTGCAATGCTGTGGTGTCCCCATGGTGTCCCTATGGTGTCCCTATGGTGTCCCTATGAGTCTCCGTGTATCCCTATGGTGTCCCTAAGGTGTCCCTAAGGGTCTCCATGTATCCTTATGGTGTCCCTATGGGTCTCCATGTATCCCCATGTATCCCTATGGGTCCCCATGTATCCCTATGGTTCCCCATGTATCCCTATGGGTCCCCATGTATCCCTATGGTTCCCCATGTATCCCTATGGGTCCCCATGTATCCCTATAGTTTCCCCACGTATCCCTATGGTCCCCCACGTATCCCTATGGGTCCCCATGTATCTGTATGGGTCCCCCCCATACCCCTATGGCTCCCCACGTACCGCGGGGCTCCATGCCGCTGCCGTACACTGCAATGCTGTGGTGTCCCTATGGTGTCCCTATGGGTCTCCATGTATCCCTGTGGCATCCCTATGGTGTCCCTATGGGTCTCCATGTATCCCTATGGCGTCCCTATGGTTCCCTATGGTGTCCCTATGGGTCTCCATGTATCCCTATGGCGTCCCTATGGGTCTCCATGTATCCCTATGGTGTCCCTATGGTTCCTTATGGTGTCCCTATGGGTCTCCGTGTATCCCCATGTATCCCTATGGTGTCCCTATGGGTCCCCACGTATCCCTATGGTGTCCCTATGGGTCTCCATGTATCCCTATGGTGTCCCTATGGGTCCCCACGTATCCCTATGGTGTCCCTATGGGTCTCCATGTATCCCTATGGTGTCCCTATGGGTCCCCACGTATCCCTATGGTGTCCCTATGGGTCTCCATGTGTCCCTATGGCGTCCCTATGGGTCTCCATGTATCCCTATGGCGTCCCTATGGTTCCCTATGGTGTCCCTATGGGTCTCCATGTATCCCTATGGTGTCCCTATGGGTCTCCATGTATCCCCATGTATCCCCATGTATCTCTATGGGTCCCCACGTATCCCTATGGGTCCCCACGTATCCCTATGGCTCCCCACGTATCCCTATGGTCCCCCATGTATCCCTATGGTCCTCCATGTATCCCTATGGCATCCCTATGGTGTCCCTATGGGTCTCCATGTATCCCCATGTATCCCCACGTATCCCTATGGGTCTCCATGTATCCCCATGTATCCCTATGGCGTCCCTATGGTGTCCCTATGGGTCTCCATGTATCCCCATGTATCCCCACGTATCCCTATGGGTCTCCATGTATCCCCATGTATCCCTATGGCGTCCCTATGGTGTCCCTATGGGTCTCCATGTATCCCCATGTATCCCCATGGTGCCCCTATGGGTCTCCATGTATCCCTATGGTCCTCCATGTATCCCTATGGCATCCCTAAGGTGTCCCTATGGGTCTCCATGTATCCTTATGGTGTCCCTATGGGTCTCCACGTATCCCCACGTATCCCTATGGGTCCCCACGTACCGCGGGGCTCCACGCCGCTGCCGTACACGGCGATGGCGCTGAGGTCGAGCTCGGGCTCGACGGTGACGCAGGCCGGGAAGTGCGGGACGGGCACCCCGCCGTAGCTGACGGTGACGGTGTACGCCCCGGCCCGGGCCGGCGTGTAGGAGATGCCGTACGTGCCGTCGCCGTTGTCGTGGATGCGCACCTCCGGCCGGGCTCCCAGCTCGTGGCGGATCTCGATGTTGAGCTCCGCCTCCCCGGCGTCCCTGCAGTCCACGGCGAACGCCGCGCTCTGCCCCACGCGGCCGCCGCGCAGCCCCGGGCCGTCGGCGCGGACTTTGGTGGCGTCGAAGCGGGGCCGGACGGCGGCGCGGAACGGGGAGCCCGGCACGTGGGAGCCGGCGAACAGGATGTTGATGGAGTAATCGCCGGGCTCCGGGGGCACGTAGCGCACCGAGCACGAGCCGTCGCCGTTGTCGTGACATTCCAGCTCCGCCTCGCGAGGCCCTTCCACCGTCAGACCCAGCGCCCCCGCGCCCGCGCCGCGCGTGGAGATCGTGAACGTGGCCGGGCTGCCCGCCACGCCGCCGTGGAGACCCGGGCCGAAGGCGTGGACCTGGGGGGGGGAGGGGGGACACGGGGTCAGTGGGGGGTGGGGGGGATTGGGGGGCATTGGGGGACACGGGGTCAGGGGGGGGGTGGGGGGGATTGGGGGATGGGGGTCATTGGGGGGATGGAGGAATGGGGGTCATTGCGGGATGGGGGTCGGGGGCAGGATGGAGGGATGGGGGTCGGGAGGGAGATGGAGGGATGGGGGTCACTGGGGGGTGGGGGTCGGGGGGGGGAAGGTGGCCGGGCTGCCCACCACGCGGCCGTGGAGACCCAGGCCGAAGGCGTGGACCTGGGGGGCATTGGGGAACACGGGGTCAGTGGGGGGGTGGGGGGGATTGGGGGGCATTGGGGGACACGGGGTCAGTGGGGGGGAACAGAGGGGTGGGGGAATAGGGGTCAGTGGGAGGGAATGGGGGGTGGGGGGCATTGGGGGGGGAAGGTGGCCGGGCTGCCCGCCACGCCGCCGTGGAGACCCGGGCTGAAGGCGTGGACCTGGGGGGGGTGTGGGGGGGGACACGGGGTCAGTGGGGGGGTATGGGGGGCATTGGGGGGAAATGGGGCATTGGGAGGTATTGGGGGAAATTGGGGATTGGGGGGTATTGGGGAATGGGTGTCAGTGGGGGGGAACAGAGGGGTGGGGGAATAGGGGTCAGTGGGGGAGAATGGGGGGTGGGGGGCATTGGGGAGGGAAGGTGGCCGGGCTGCCCGCCACGCCGCCGTGGAGACCCGGGCCGAAGGCGTGGACCTGGGGGGGGAGGGGGGACACGGGGTCAGTGGGGGGGTGGGGGGTATTGGGAGAGTGGGGGGAAATGGGGGATTGGGGGGCATTGGCGGATGGGGGTCAGTAGGGGGAAAGGGGGATGGGGAGCATTGGGGGGTAACAGGAGATGGGGGGATGGGGGGCATTAGGGAGAAATGGGGAGTGGGGGGTATTGGGTGTAATGGGGGATTGGGGGGCATTGGGGGATGGGGCTCAGGGGGGGGGAACGGGGGATTGGGGGTTATGGGGGGGCATTGAGGTATGGGGGCATTGGGGGTGGGGGTCGGGGGGGTGAAGGTGGACGGACTGCTTGCAATGCTGCCGTGGAGACCCAGAGTGAAGGCGTGGACCTGGGGGGGGGTCAGTGGGTGGGAATGTGGGGGTGGGGGGCATTGGGGGAAAATGGGGGATTGGGGGATATTGGGGGCGAATGGGAGATTGGGGGGGATGGGGGTCAGTGGGGGGGGATTGGGGGAATGGGGGGCATTGAGGTATGGGGGGTATTGGGGAATGGGACTCAGTGGGGGGAAATGGGGGATTGGGGAGAAATGGGGGATTGGGGGGCATTGGGGGATTGGGGTCAGTGGGGGGGAAAGGAGAGGTGGGGGGCATTGGGGGGGCATTGAGGTATGGGGGGCATTGGGGGATGGGGGTCGGGGGGGTGAAGGTGGCCGGGCTGCCCGCAACGCCGCCATGGAGACCCGGACCGAAGGCGTGGACCTGGGGGGCGACGGGGTCAGTGGGGGGGAAACGGGGGGTGGGGGGCATTGGGGAAAAATGGGGGGGGTGGGAGGCATTTTGGGATGGGGGTCAGTGGGGGGGAACGGGGGGTTGGGGGGATGGAGGTCAGTGGGGGGGAACGGGGGGCTGGGGGGCATTGGGTAGGAAATGGGGGAGTGGGGGGTACTGGGGTGTGGGGGTCAGTGGGAGGGTGGTGGGGATTGGGAGTATTGGGGGGTAATGGGGGGAAATGGGGCATTGGGGGATGGGGGTCGGGGGGGGGACGGGGGGTAAGGGGATTGGGGTCAGTGGGGGGGGGAACGGGGGCCGTGGGGGGTATTGGGGGGAAATGGGGGATTGGGGGGAAATGAGGGATCGGGGGGTGGGGGTCAGTGGGGGAAATGGATTGGGGGGGATTGGGGGGCATTGAAGTATGGTATGTAGTGGGGGGGATGGGGGTCAGTGGGGGGCAACGGGGGGTGGGGGGCATGGGGTCAGTGGGTGATATTGGGGGTACTGGGGGGCGTTGAGGTATGGGGGGTATCGGGGGGATGGGGGTCTGTGGGGGGGAACAGGGGGGTGGGGGGTATTGGGGGGAAGTGGGGGATTGGGGGGGATGGGGGTCAGTAGGGGGTATTGGGGGGGAGGGGGGAAGTGGGGGATTTGGGGGTATGGGAGGTATTGGATGGGGGTCAGTTGGGGGAAATGGGGGATTTTGGGGTATGGGGGGTATTGGGGTCAGGTGGGGGCGATTGGGGGAATTAGGGGTACTGGGAGCTATTGGGGGATGGGGGGATTGGGGGCATGGGGGTCAGTGGGGATGTGGGGTCAGTGGGGGGGATTGGGGGAATTGGGGGGGATTGGGGGCATGTGGGGGATTGGCTGGATGGGGGTCAGTGGGGGGAATTGGGGGATGGGGGGGATGGGGGTCAGTGGGGGGGCAGTGAAAGATGGGAGGTGGTGGGGGCTGGGGGTCAGGGGGGCACTGGGGGGATTTGGGGATCGTGCAAACAGCAGAGCCGTGCAAGGAGCCACGTGCAAACAGCAGCCTTGTGTGAGGATCTGTTGTGCCAACTGCAGCCCGGTGCAAAATGTTGTCGTGCAAACGCCACAGCCGTGCAAGGAGCCACTGTGCACACAGCACAGCTGTGCAAGGACTGATGGTGCGCACAGCACAGCTGTGAAAAGTGTCCTCGTGCACACAACACAGCTGTGCAAGGGGCCGTGCAAGGGTGTCCCATGCAGTCACCACAGCTGTGCAAGGAAACCCCCTCGTGGAAACACCGCAGTGGTGCAAGGACCCGTGGTGCACACAGCACAGCCGTGCAAGGAGCCCTTGTGCAAACACAGCAGTGGTGCAAAGACTTATTGTGCACACAGCACAGCAGTGCAAGGAGCCATGGTGTGCACACAGCTGTGCAGGGACCCATTGTGCACACAGCACAGCTGTGCAAGGACTCCTAGTGCACACAGCACTGCTGTACAACGAGCCCTTGTGCAACCAATCACCACAGCTGTGCAAGGACCCGTAGTGCACACAGCACAGCCATGCAGGGAGCCCTCGTGGAATCACCACAGCCATGCAAGGACCCATAGTGCACGCAGCACAGCCGTGCAAGGAACCATGGTGCACACAGCACAGCTGTGCACGGAGCCTTCGTGCAATCAATCACCACGGCCGTGCAAGGACCGTAGTGCACACAGCACAGCTGTGCAAGGACCCATGGTGCACACAGCATAGCTGTACAACCAGCTCTTGTGCAATCAATCACCACATCTGTGCAAGGACCTGTAGTGCACACAGCAAGCCGTGCAAGGACCCGTGGTGCACGCAGCACAGTCATGCAAGGAGCCGTCGTGCAATTCATCACCATGGCCGTGCAAGGACCTGTAGTGCACACAGCACAGCCATGCATGGAGCCCTCGTGGAATCACCACAGCTGAGCAAGGACCCATGGTGCACACAGCACAGCCGTGCAAGGACCTGTAGTGCACACAGCAAGCCGTGCAAGGACCAGTGGTGCACACAACACAGTCGTGCAAGGAGCTGTGGTGCACGCAGCACAGCCGTGCAAGGAGCCGTGGTGCACGCAGCACAGCCGTGCACGGAGCCATGGTGCAATCCATCACCACGGCCGTGCAAGGACCCGTAGTGCACAGAGCATAGCCGTGCAAGAACCCGTAGTGCACACAGCATAGCCGTGCAAGGATCCATGGGTGCACATAGGATGGCCGTGCAAGGAGCCGTGGTGCACACAGCACAGCCGTGCAAGGACCTGTAGTGCACACACTGCAGCCGTGCAAGGAGCCGTGGTGCAATCCATCACCAGGGCCGTGCAAGGCGCACCTTGGAGGGGTCCGGCGGCATCACGGCGTCCACCAGGAAGGGGCTGCCGGGCACGGGGTGCCCGTCGTAGGTGACGTCGAAGCGGAGCTGCCCCTCCTCGGCCGCCGTGAACCGCGCGCGGTGCAAACCGGGCCCCGCCGCCTCCACCGACACCGGCACCGCGCGCCGCCCCGCGCCCACCGCCGCCACCGACAGCGCCCCCTGTCCGCCGGCGCCGGTACTGAGCACCGAGAACGACTGCGGGGAGCCCACGGGAACCTCTGCGGGGAAAGGGGGGTCAGGTGCACAGAGAACAGGGAGACCCCACACAGACCCCACACAGACCCCACACAGACCCCATACAGATCCCATAGAGAACCACAGAGATGCACAGAAATACATAGAGACCCACAGAGAGACATAGAGACCCATAGAGAGACATAGAGAGACATAGAGACCCACAGCGCCCACAGACAGCGCCCCCTGCCGGCCAGCGCCGGTACTGAGCACCGAGAACGGCTGCGGGGAGCCCACGGGAACCTCTGCGGGGAAAGGGGGGTCAGGTACACAGAACTGGGAGACCCCACACAGACCCCACACAGACCCCATACAGACCCCATACAGACCCACAGAGATGCACAGAAACCCATAGAGACCCCATAGAGACCCACAGAGATACATAGAGACCCCACAGAGATACAGAGACCCATAGCGCCCCGCAGACAGCGCCCCCTGCCGGCCGGCGCCGGTACTGAGCACCGAGAACGACTGCGGGGAGCCCACGGGAAGCTGTGCGGGAAGCGGGGGTTCAGGTACACAGAGAACAGGGAGACCCCATACAGACCCCATAGAGACCCACAGAGATGCACAGAAACCCATAGAGACCCAGAGAGAGACAGAGAGAGACATAGAGACCCATAGATATACATAGAGACCCATAGACAGAGAGAGACATAGAGACCCATAGAGAGACACAGAAACCCATAGCGCCCCGCAGACAGCGCCCCCTGCCGGCCAGCGCCGGTACTGAGCGCCGAGAACGGCTGCGGGGAGCCCACGGGAAGCTGTGCGGGAAACGGGGGGGGTCAGAGTCCCCACAAAGACCCCATAAAGACCCCACACAGACCCCACACAGACCCCATAGAGACCCATAGAGCCCCCCCCAGCCCCCCAGCCGCACTCACTGCTGCTCAGCCCCTGCACCGACACTTTGTCCAGCTGCAGCGCCGGGGCCACGGTGACGGGGAAGGGGCTCTTCGGGATCGGGTCGCCCCCATAAGTCACCCCCACTGACAGCTCACCCTACAGGGCAACGGGGAGAGGTGGGGCTGAGTGGGGTGGCCCCATGGCCATGGGGTCGTGGGGTCATGGGGTTATGGGGTGCTGAGTGGGGCCGCCCCATGGCCATGGGGTCGTGGGGTGATGGCGTTATGGGGTGCTGAGCAGGGCTGCCCCGTGGCCATGGGGTCGTGGGGTTATGGGGTGATGGGGTTATGGGGTGATGGGGTTATGGGGTGCTGAGCAGGGCTGCCCCATGGCCATGGGGTCGTGGGGTGATGGGGTTATGGGGTGCTGAGTAGGGATGCCCTGCGGCCATGGGGTTGTGGGATCATGGGGTGATGGGGTTATGGGGTGCTGAGCAGGGCTGCACCAAAGCCATGGGTTTGTGGGTTTATGGGGTTATGGGATCATGGGGTTGTGGGGCTATGAGGTTATGGGGTGCTGAGCGGGGCTGCCCCACAGCCATGGGGTTATGGGATCATGGGGTTATGGGTTGATGGGGTGCTGAGCACGGCTGCCCCACGGCCATGGGGTTATGGGGTCACGGTGTCATGGGGTGCTGAGTGGGGCTGTCCCAAAGCCAAGGGTTTACGGGGTTGTGGGATGATGGGGTGATGGGGTGCTGAGCAGAGCTGCCCCGCAGGGGTTATAGGGTTATGGGGTGATCATGGGGTCATGGGGTCATGGGTGATGGAGGGATATGGGGGCTTTTGGGAGAATGGGGGGATATGGGGGGTTATGGGGGCTTATGGGGTGCTGAGTGGAAATGCTCCACTGCCATGGGGTTCTGGGGTCATGGGGTTATGGGGCACCGAGTGGGGTTGCCCCAAAGAATAACACCCCATATCCCCCCATTCCCCCAAAACCCTCCAGCCCCCCATATCCCCCCATGCCCCCTTTACCCCACATAACCCCCCACATCCCGCTATGCCCTCCATAACCCCCCAGCCCCCCATAATCCCCCATATCCCCCTTACCCCCCATGCCCCCCATATCCCCCCTATGCCCCCATAAACCCCCATAGCCCCCCAGCCCCCCATATCCCCCCATTCCCCCATATCCCCCCTTACCCCCCACATCCCCCCATGGCCCCCTTACCACCCATAACCCCCACATCCCACTACGCCCCCCGCCCCCTGCATGCCCCCCGCCCCACACAAACCCCCATACCCCCCATATTCCCCTATGCCCCCCATAACCCCCCATGACCCCCCATATCCCCCCTTACCCCCCATAACCCCCACGTCCCCCTATGTCCCCCCCAGCCCTCCATATCCCCCTATGCCCCCCATAACTCCCCATGACCCCCCATATCCCCCCTTATCCCCCATAACCCCCCACGTCCCCCTATGCCCCCCCTACCCCCCATAATCCCCACATCCCCCCATGCCCCCCACAAACCCCCAGCCCCCCATATCCCCCCATGCCTCCCACAACCCCCCATAACACCCCATATCCCCCCTTACCCCCCATAACCCCCTATGACCCCCCACATCCCCCATGCCCCCCCATGCCCCCCACGGCCCCCACCCCACCTGGCGCATGGCGGAGTACTTGACGGTGTGGCTGTAGTCTCCCTTACCCCCCATAACCCCCCAGCGCCCCATATCCCCCTATGCCCCCCATAACCCCCATATCCCCCCATATCCCCCCTTACCTCCCACATCCCCCCATGCCCCCCTTACCCCCCATAGCCTCCCAAATCCCCCCTTACCCCCCTTACCACCCATAGCCCCCCCATCCCCCACAGCCCCCCATGCCCCCCTTACCCCCCATAGCCCCCACATCCCCCCATTCCACCATAACCCCCATATCCCCCCATTCCCCCATTCCCCCACATCCCCCCATATCCCCCCTTTCCCCCCATAACCTCCCCATAACCCCCATATCCCCCCTTACCCCTCATAACCCCCACATCCCCCTATGCCCCCCATTCCCCCATAACCCCCATATGCCCCCATTCCCCCACATCCCCCCATATCCCCCCTCCCCCCCCATAACCCCCCACATCCCCCCATTCCCCCATAACCCCCATATCCCCCCTTCCCCCCATTCCCCCACATCCCCCCATATCCCCCCTTCCCCCCCATAACCTCCCCATTCCCCCATATCCCCCCTTACCCCTCATAACCCCCACATCCCCCTATGCCCCCCATTCCCCCATAACCCCCATATCCCCCATTAACCCCCATATCCCCCCATTCCCCCATAACCCCCATATCCCCCCTTCCCCCCCATAACCTCCATGCCCCCCAAGCCCCCCATTCCCCCATAACCCCGATATCCCCCCTTACCCCCCATATCCCCCCATTCCCCCACATCCCCCCATATCCCCCCTTCCCCCCCATAACCCCACCATCCCCCCATGCCCCCCTATGCCCCCCATAAGCCCCCCCATCCCCCCATTCCCCCATAACCCCCATATCCCCCCTTCCCCCCCATCCCCCCTGCCCCCCGCCCCACCTGGCGCATGGCGGTGTACTTGATGGTGTGGCTGTAGTCGCCCTTCCCCCCATAACCCCCATGCCCCCCCATCCCCCCATGCCCCCCATGCCCCCCATCCCCGCCCCACCTGGCGCATGGCGGTGTACTTGACGGTGTGGCTGTAGTCGCCGTTGTCGATGATCTGCACGTCGCTGACACCGCTCTGCGCCGCGCCCCCGAACTGAACGTCCAGGGGGGCTTTGCCAGCGCCCCGCGTCTGCACCGTGAAGTGCGTGGGGCGCCCCGACTCCACGCCTGGGGGGGCAGGAAGACGCACAGCGTGAGGCACGGCGACACGGGGACGGCATCCGGGTCACACGCGGGGGCACGCGGGGACACATAGGGGGACATAGGGACACATAGGGGCATATAGAGACACATAGGGGCCCATAGGGACACATAGGGACACACAGGGGCACACAGGGGCACACAGGGACACATAGGGACACATCGAAACACACAGGGACACACAGTGACCCATAGGGACACATAGAGACCCATAGGGACCCAAAGGGACCCATAGAGACACACAGGGACACATAGGGACCCAAAGGGACACATAGGGGCACACAGAAACACATAGGGACCCATAGGGACACATAGAGACCCATAGGGACGCCTAGGGACACATAGCGACACACAGGGACACATAGGGACCCAAAGGGACCCATAGGGACACACAGGGACACATAGGGACCCAAAGGGACACATAGGGGCACACGGAAACACATAGGGACACATAGAGACCCATAGGGACGCCTAGGGACACATAGCGACACACAGGGACACATAGGGACCCAAAGGGACCCATAGGGACACACAGGGACACATAGGGACCCAAAGGGACACATAGGGGCACACAGAAACACATAGGGACACATAGAGACCCATAGGGACGCCTAGGGACACATAGCGACACACAGGGACACATAGGGACCCAAAGGGACCCATAGGGACACACAGGGACACATAGGGACCCAAAGGGACACATAGGGGCACACAGAAACACATAGGGACACATAGAGACCCATAGGGACGCCTAGGGACACATAGTGACACACAGGGACACATAGGGACCCAAAGGGACCCATAGGGACACATAGGGACCCATTGGGACACCTAGGGACACACAGTAACGCATGGGGACCCATAGAAAAATATAGGGACCCATAGGGACACAAAAGGACCCATAGAAACACACAGGGTTCCATAGAAACACATAGGGACCCATAGAAACACATAGGGACCCATAGGGACCCACAGGGACACATAGGGACACATAGGATTCCATAGAAACAGACAGGGACTCATAGGGGCCCATAGAGACCCATAGAGTCCCATAGAAACCCATAGGGACCCATAGGGACCCATAGAAACACATAGGGTTCCACAGAAACACATAGGGACCCATAGAAACACATAGGGACACATAGCAACCCATAGAAACACACAGGGACCCATAGAAAAACATAGGGATCCATAGAAACCCATAGAGACCCATAGAGACACACAGGGATCCATAGGGACGCATTGAGACCCATAGTGACCCACAGAAACCCATAGCAACACATAGGGACCCATAGCAACTCACAGGGACCCCCAGTGACCCCCATTAACCTGCACTGACCCCCATTGACCTGCACTGACCCCCAGTGACCTGCATTGACCTGCATTGACCCCCAGTGACCTCCATTGAACCCCACTGACCCCCATTGGCCCGCAGTGACCTGCAGTGACCTGCATTGACCTGCAGTGACCCACAGTGACCCCCACTGACCTGCAGTAACCTACATTGACCCACAGTGACCCCCAGTGACCTGCATTGACCCCCATTGACCTGCATTGATCCCAGTGACCCCCATTGACCCCCAGTGACCCGCAGTGACCCCCAGTGACCTGCAGTGACCTGCACTGACCCGCAATGACCTGCATTGACCTGCATTGACCCACAGTGACCTGCATTGACCCCCAGTGACCCCCTTTGACCTGCGTTGACCCCCATGGACCTGCAATGACCCCAGTGCCCCCCAATGACCCCCAGTGACCTGCATTGACCCCCATTGACCTGCATTGATCCCAGTGACTCCCATTGACCCGCATTGACCCCCATTGACCCGCAGTGACCCTCAGTAACCCCCATTGACCCGGAGTGACCCCAGTGACCTCCAGTGACCCGCAGTGACCCCCAGTGACCCCCATTGACCCGCAGTGACTCCCAGTGACCCGCAGTGACCCCATTGACCTGCATTGATCCCAGTGACCCCCATTGACCTGCAATGACCCGCAGTGACCCGCAGTGACCCCCAGAGACCCACATTGACCCCCATTGACCCGCAGTGACCCCAGTGACCTCCAATGACCCGCAGTGACCCCCAGTGACCCCCATTGACCCGCAGTGACTCCCAGTGACCCGCAGTGACCCCATTGACCTGCATTGATCCCAGTGACCCCCATTGACCCGCAGTGACCCGCAGTGACCCCCAGAGACCCGCATTGACCCCAGTGACCCCCATTGACCCGCAGTGACCCCAGTGACCTCCAGTGACCCACAGTGACCCGCAGTGACCCCCATTGACCCGCAGTGACTCCCAGTGACCCGCAGTGACCCCCAGAGACCCGCATTGACCCCAGTGACCCCCATTGACCCGCAGTGACCCCAGTGACCCCCATTGACCCGCAGTGACCCGCAGTGACCCCCCCAGACCCGAGCCCAGGCACTGACCGGTGCGGCTGATCCCAGGCCCCTCCGCCCGCACTTTGCTGCTGTCGTGGGCCGGGGCCACCGTGATTCGGAACGGGCTGCAGGGCAGCTCCTGCGGGAACAGCGCGGCCGTGGGGCGCAGCTGGGGCTGGGAACCCACAGGGACCCACAGGGATGGGGGACCCATAGGGGTGGGGGCGCCATAGGGGTGGGGAACCCATAGGGACACCCAGAGGGACACTCATAGGGATGGGGAACCCATAGGGACACCCAGAGGGACACCCATAGAGACACTCACAGGGACACTCATAGGGATGGGGAACACATAGCGATGGGGAATCATAGGGGTGGGGAACCCATAGGATCACCCATAGGGCAGGGACACCCATAGGGATGGGGAACCCATAGGGACACCCACAGGGACACCCATAGGGATGGGGAGCACATAGGGACACTCATAGGGATGGGGAATCATAGGGGCGGGGAACCCATAGGATCACCCATAGGGCAGGGACACCCACAGGGATGGGGAACCCAGAGGGACACCCAGAGGGATGGGGAGCACATAGGGACACCCAGAGGGACACCCATAGGGATGGGGAGCACATAGGGACACCCATAGGGATGGGGAATCATAGGGGCGGGGAACCCATAGGATCACCCATAGGGACACCCACAGGGACACCCATAGGGATGGGGAGCACATAGGGACACCCATAGGACACCCATAGGGACACTCATAGGGACACCCATAGGGATGGGGAACCCATAGGGGTGGGGGCACCATAGGGATGGGGAACCCATAGGGACACCCATAGGGACACCCATAGGGACACTATTAGGGATGGGGATCCCATAGGGACACCCATAGGGACACCCATAGGGACACTATTAGGGATGGGGAACCCATAGGGACACCCATAGGGACACCCATAGGGACACTATTAGGGATGGGGAACCCATAGGGACACCCATAGGGATGGGGAGCACATAGGGACACCCATAGGGACACTATTAGGGATGGGGATGGTGACAGCAACAATGGTGACAATTGTGGCAATGGTGCCAATAGTGGTGAGCTGTGGTGCCAATGGTGCCGGTGATGGTGAGTTGTGGTGCAGTGATGGTGAGCTGTGGTGCCAATAGTGGTGAGCTGTGGTGCAATGATGGTGAGCTGTGGTGCCAATGGTGCCAGTGATGGTGAGTTGTGGTGCAGTGATGGTGAGCTGTGGTGCCAATAGTAGTGCGCTGTGGGGCCAATGGTGAGCTGTGGCACAATGATGGTGAGCTGTGGAACCAATGGTGAGCTGTGGCACAGTGATGGTGAGTTGTGGTGCCAATGGTGAGGTGTGGCACAATGATGGTGAGCTGTGGCGCAGTGATGGTGAGCTGTGGCACCAATGGTGAGCTGTTGCATAATGATGGTGAGCTGTGGTGCAATGATGGTGAACTGTGGCACAATGATGGTGAGTTGTGGTGCCAGTGGTGAGCTGTGGCACAATGATGGTGAGCTGTGGCACAATGATGGTGAGCTGTGGCACAGTGCTGGTGATCTGTGGCACAATGATGGTGATCTGTGGCACACTGATGGTGAGCTGTGGCACAATGACGGTGAGCTGTGGCGCCACTGGTGAGCTGTGGCACAGTGCTGGTGATCTGTGGCACAATGATGGTGAGCTGTGGCACAATGATGGTGAGCTGTGGTGCCACTGGTGAGCTGTGGTGCCAATGGTGAGCTGTGGCACAATGATGGTGAGCTGTGGCACAATGATGGTGAGTTGTGGCACCACTGGTGAGCTGTGGCACAATGGTGGTGAGCTGTGGCACAATGATGGTGAGTTGTGGTGCCAGTGGTGAGCTGTGGCACAATGGTGGTGAGCTGTGGCACAATGATGGTGAGCTGTGGTGCCAATGGTGAGCTGTGGCACAATGATGGTGAGCTGTGGCACAATGATGGTGAGCTGTGGCGCAGTGATGGTGAGCTGTGGCACAATGATGGTGAGCTGTGGTGCCAATGGTGAGCTGTGGCACAATGATGGTGAGCTGTGGTGCCAATGGTGAGCTGTGGCACAATGATGGTGAGCTGTGGCACAGTGCTGGTGAGCTGTGGTGCAATGATGGTGAGCTGTGGCACAATGATGGTGAGCTGTGGCACAGTGCTGGTGAGCTGTGGCACCAATGGTGAGCTGTGGCACACTGATGGTGAGCTGTGGCACAATGACTGTGAGCTGTGGTGCCAATGGTGAGCTGTGGCACAATGACGGTGAGCTGTGGCACCAATGGTGAGCTGTGGCACAGTGCTGGTGAGCTGTGGCGCCACTGGTGAGCGGTACCTGCGTGCCGAAGAGCACCATGATGGTGAGCAGGCCGGCGCAGGGCGGGGTGTACTTCACGGTGAACGTGTCGTTGTCGTTCTTAATGATGGTGAAATCCAGGTCCGCCTCCGGCGCGCCGGGCTGCGCCGGGCTGCACTTAATGCCGATGCTCACATCGCCTGCGGGGCACAGCGCCGCACAGGGCTTCGATGGGGGTATGGGGGTATGGGGGGCCCTATGGGGGTATGGGGGTATGGGGGTATGGGGGACCCTATGGGGGCATGGGGGATGCTATGGGGGTATAGGGGTATGGGGGTATGGGGGTATGGGGGTATGGGGGATTCTACAGGGGTATGGGGGATGCTATGGGGGTATGGGGGATGCTATGGGGGTATAGGGGACTCTATGGGGGTATGGGGGACCCTATGGGGGTATGGGGGTATGGGGGACCCTATGGGGGTATGGGGGATTCTACAGGGGTATGGGGGATGCTATGGGGGTATGGGGGACCCTATGGGGGTATGGGGGTATGGGGGACCCTATGGGGGTATGGGGGACCCTATGGGGGTATGGGGGATGCTATGGGGGTATGGGGGACCCTATGGGGGTATGGGGGATGCTATGGGGGTATGGGGGACCCTATGGGGGTATGGGGGACCCTATGGGGGTATGGGGGATTCTACGGGGGTATGGGGGATGCTATGGGGTTATAGGGGACTCTATGGGGGTATAGGGGACTCTATGGGGGTATAGGGGATTCTATGGGGGTATAGGGGATGCTATGGGGCTGTATGGGGTTATAGGATGTTCTATGGAGGTGTAGGGGACTCTATGGGGCTGTATGGGGTTATAGGGGATTCTATCGGGGTATAGGAGATTCTATGGGGTTATAGGGGATGCTATGGGGGTATAGGGGATGCTATGGGGGTATAGGGGACTCTGTGGGGCTGTATGGGGTTATAGGGGACTCTATGGGGGTATAGGGGATTCTATGGGGCTGTATGGGGTTATAGGGGATTCTATGGGGGTATAGGGGATTCTATGGGGTTATAGGGGATGCTATGGGGGTATAGGGGATTCTATGGGGCTGTATGGGGTTATAGGGGATTCTATGGGGGTATAGGGGATTCTATGGGGCTGTATGGGGTTATAGGGGACTCTGTGGGGTTATAGGGGATTCTATGGGGGTGTATGGGGTTATAGGGGATTCTATGGTGTTATAGGGGATTCTATGGGGCTGTATGGGGTTATAGGGGATTCTATGGGGTTATAGGGAATTCTATGGGGATGTATGGGGTTGTACGGGGTTGTATGGGGTTACAGGGGATTCTATGGGGGTGTATGGGGTTATAGGGGATTCCATGGGGTTATAGGGGACTCTATGGGGCTGTATGGGGTTATAGGGGATTCTATGGGGGTGTATGGGGTTATAGGGGATTGTATGGGGATGTATGGGGTTGTATGGGGATGTATGGGGTTGTATGGGGATGTATTGGGGGGTTTGGGGTCATATGGGGTTGTATGGGGATGTATGGGGTTGTATGGGGTGGTATGGGGTTGTACGGGGTGGTATGGGGATGTATAGGATTGTATGGGGTGGTATGGGGTTGTATGGGGTTGTATGGGGTTATAGGGGTTGTATGGGGTTACAGGGGATTGTAGGGGGATGTATGGGGTTGTATGGGGTTATAGGGGATTGTAGGGGGATGTATGGGATTGTATGGGGTGGTATGGGGTTGTATGGGGTAATATGGGGTTGTATAGGATTGTATGGGGTTGTATGGGGTTGTATGGGGTGGTATGGGATTGTATGGGGTTGTATGGGGTTGTATGGGGTTATATGGGGTTGTATGGGATTGTATGAGGTTGTATGGGGTTGTATGGGGTTGTATGGGGTTGTATGGGATTGTATGAGGTTGTATGGGGTTGTATGGGGTTGTATGGGGTTGTATGCGGTTATATGGGGGTTATGGGGTTATAGGGGGCGATACGAGGTTATGGGCTGCACTTAATGCCGATGCTGACATTGCCTGGGGTGGATATGGGGGATATGGGGTTATGGGGCCTTATAGGGACGTGGAGGCCTATGGGGGGATATGGGGTGTATGGGGTTATGGGGGGGTATGGGGAGCACTTAATGCCCACGCTGACTGTGCCTGGGGGGGGATGGGGGGGTGTGGGGTTATGGGGTGATATGAGGGTCGTGGGGGGGTTATGGGGGATATGGGGAGCACTTAATGCTGATGCTGACATGGCATTTATGGGGGTTATGGGGGCACGGCGGGTATGGGGGGATATGGGGGGTATGGGGAGATGGGGGGCATGGGGAGATGGGGGGTGGGGGGACGTTCGGGGGGTTGGGGCCATGGGGGGCATGGGGAGATGGGGGGCAGTGGGGTCACCTGGGGGGGCGTCAGGGGGGGTTATGGGGTGTGGGGAGGGGGGACATGGGTCAGTGGGGGGTTATGGGGACAGGGGGCGAGAATGGGGACACGGGGGGTGGGGGCGTCACTGGGGGGATGGGGGGCAGTGGGGACATGGGGGGGTCAAAGGGGGGTGGGGGTCGGGGGTCCGACTCTGAGCTGTGGGGTTTGGGGCTGTGGGCATCGCTGTGGGATGAAGTGGGGCAGTGTGCGCTGCTATGGGGTGCTATGGGGCTCTATGGGGCGCTATGGGGCGCTATGGGCACTGTGTGTGTTGCTATGCGGTGCTATGGGGCACAGTGTGTGTTGCTATGGGGCGCTATGTGTCGCTATGGGGATCTATGAAATGCTATGGGGAGTTATGGGGCGCTATGGGGTGCTATGGGGCACAGTGTGCGTTGCTATGGGGTGCTATGGGGGACAGTGTGCGTTGCTATGGGGCACTACGGGGTGCTATGGGGCGCTATGGGGGGCAGTGTGCGTTGCTATGGGGCGCTATGTGTCGCTATGGGGATCTATGGGGTGCTATGGGGAGTTATGGGGTGCTATGGGGCACAGTGTGTGTTGCTATGGGGCGCTATGTGTCGCTATGGGGCTCTATGAAATGCTATGGGGAGTTATGGGGCGCTATGGGGTGCTATGGGGCACAGTGTGCGTTGCTATGGGGCATTATGGGGTGCTGTGGAGAGCTATGGGGCGCAGTGGGGCAGTGTGTGTTACCATGGAGTGCTATGGGGAGCTATGGGGTGCTATGGGGAGTTATGGGGTGCTATGGGGCGCTATGGGGGGCAGTGTGCGTTGCTATGGGGCGCTATGTATCGCTATGGGGCTCTATGGGGAGCTATCTGTTGCTATGGGGCGCTATGGGGCGCCGTGTGTCTCTATGGTTCGCTGTGTGTCTCTGTGGGGGTTGTGGGTCGCTATGGGGCGCTGTGCCCCTATGTGTCTCTATGGGGCACTATGTGTCGCTATGTGTCTCTATGGGGCGCCGTGTGTCCCTATGTGTCCCTATGTGTCCCTATGTGTCTCTATGGGGTGCCGTGTGTCGCTATGGGGCGCCATGTGTCCTTATGTGTCTCTATATGTCTCTATGGGGCGCCGTGTGTTTCCATGGGGCGCTATGGGTCTCTATGTGTCTCTATGGGGCGCCGTGTGTCCCTATGTGCCCCTATGTGTCCCTATGTGCCCCTATGTGCCCCTTTGTGTCCCTATGTCCCCCTATGTGTCCCTATGTGTCTCTATGTGTCCCTATGTGTCGCTATGGGGCGCTGTGTGTCACTATGGGGCGCTGTGCGTCCCTATGTGTCTCTATGTGTCTCTATATGTCTCTATATGTCTCTATGGGGCGCCGTGTGTCCCTGTGTGCCCCTATGCGTCTCTATGTGTCCCTATGCGTCCCTATGCGTCCCTATGTGTCCCTATGTGTCTCTATGTGTCCCTATGTGCCCCTATGTGTCTCTGTGTGTCTCTATATGTCTCTATGTGCCCCTATATGTCTCTATGGGGCGCCGTGTGTCACTATGTGTCGCTATGGGTCTCTATGTGTCGCTATGGGGCGCCATGTGTCCCTATGTGTCCCTATGTGTCCCTATGTGTCTCTATATGTCTCTTTGGGGCGCTGTGTGTCTCTATGGGGCGCTGTGTGTCCCTATGTGTCCCTATGTGTCTCTACGTGCCCCTATGTGCCCCTATGTGTCCCTACGTGCCCCTATGCGTCCCTATGTGCCCCTGTGTGTCCCTACGTGCCCCTATGTGTCCCTACGTGCCCCTACGTGCCCCTATGTGTCCCTATGTGCCCCTACGTGTCTCTATGTGCCCCTACGTGCCCCTACGTGCCCCTATGTGTCCCTACGTGTCTCTATGTGTCCCTATGTGCCCCTATGTGTCCCTACGTGCCCCTCTGTGTCCCTATGTGTCCCTATGTGCCCCTATGTGTCCCTATGTGTCCCTATGTGTCCCTACGTGCCCCTACGTGCCCCTACGTGTCCCTATGTGTCCCTATGGATCCCTACGTGCCCCTATGCGTCCCTACGTGTCCCTACGTGTCCCTACGTGTCCCTATGTGTCCCTATGTGTCCCTACGTGTCGCTACGTGCCCCTACGTGTCCCTCTGCGTCCCTGTGTCCCCCTGTGTGTCGCCGCCGCGTCCCGCGCGGTGTCACCTTGGCCGGCGTCGCTGCAGTCGACGGTGAAGTAGGTCGGCTCCCCGGCGCTCAGCCCGGCGCGCTCCACGCCCGGCCCGTAGACGCGGACCCGGCCGGGGTGGCTGCCCTCCCCCACGCTCACCTGCGGGGGGCGCCGTCAGCGCCGCGCGTCGCCCTGCCCCACGCATCCCCGCGCCCCACGCATCCACGGGACCCACACGTCTGTGAGCCCCACACATCCCCGTGCCCCACAGATCCCCGTGCCCCACAGATCCCCGTGCCCCATAGATCCCGTGCCCCAGAGATCCCCGTGCCCCATAGATCCCGTGCCCCACAGATCCCGTGCCCCACAGATCCCCGTGCCCCATAGGTTCCCGTGCCGCACAGATCTGTGAGCCCCAAAGACCCCCATGCCCCATAGATCCCGTGTCCCACAGATCCATGAGCCCCACCGATCCCCGTGCCCCATAGATCCATGAGCCCCACAGATCCCCGTGCCCCATAGATCCGTGAGCCCCATAGATCCCTGTGCCCCACAGATCTGTGAGCCCCACAGACCCCCATGCCCCATAGATCCCGTGCCCCACAGATCCATGAGCCCCACCGATCCCCGTGCCCCATAGATCTGTGAGCTCCATAGATCCCTGTGCCCCATAGATCCTCCCCCACCCCATAGCCCCCCCACAACTCCCCCACCCAACATTGCCCCACCCCACATCTGCCCCCCCCACCCCATAGCCACCCCACAAACCCCCCACCCCACACCCCCCACCCCATAGCCACCCAACATCCCCCCACCCCACAGCCACCTCACACCCCCCACTCCATAGCCACCCCCAACCCCCACCCCACACCCCACACCCCACATCTGCTCCCCCCACCCCACAGCCACCCCCCACCCCATAGCCACCCTCCAACCCCCACCCCATAGCCCCGCCACACCCCCCACCCCACAGCCACCCCCAACCCCCACCCCACAACCCCACCCCCCATCCTCCTCCACCCCACACCCCCCACCCCACAGCCACCCCCCAACCCCCACCCCCCACCCCCCATCCTCCCCCACCCCACAGCCACCCCCCAACCCCCAACCTCCCCCACCCCTCACCCCCCACCCCACAGACACCCCCCAAACCTCCTCCCCCATCCTCCCCCACCCCACAGCCACCCCCAACCCCCCACCCCATCCTCCCCCACCCCACACCCCCCACCCCACAGCCACCCCCCAACCCCCACCCCATCCTCCCCCCCCCCCCCCCGCCCAGCACAGACCCTGCAGGGGCAGCGGGGGACGCAGACGCCGCCCCAGGTGACGCTGAAGGTGTGTTTGATGGCCTTGCAGGGGACGTAGCGGCAGCTGAACGTCCCGTCGCCGTTGTCCTTCACCGCCACGTCCACCGGGCAGCCCTCGGCGTCCTGCGCGCCGCCCCACAGCGTCCACAGCGGCCCCATGGCAGCCCCATGGCGGCCCCATGGCGGCCCCACAACCGACCCATATCGGCCCCATAATGGCCCCATAACAGCCCCACAACCACCCCATATCGGCCCCATAATGGCCCCATAACAGCCCCATAACAGCCCCACAACCACCCCATATCGGCCCCATAACAGCCCCATAACAGCCGCACAACCGCCCTATAACAGCCCCACAGCATCCACAACGGCCCCATAGCGGCCCCATGGCGGCCCCATAGCGGCCCCATAACCGACCCATAACGGCCCCACAACCACCCCATAATGGCCCCATATCGGCCCCATAACAGCCCCACAACCGCCCCATAACAGCCCCACAGCATCCACAACGGCCCCATAGCGGCCCCATGGTGGCCCCATAATGGCCCCATAACCGACCCATAACGGCCCCACAACGGCCCCATAACAACCCCATAACAGCCCCACAACCACCCCACAATGGCCCCATAATGGCCCCATAACAGCCCCTCAGCCATCCCATAATGGCCCCATGGCGGCCCCATGGCGGCCCCATAACCGACCCATAACCAACCCATAACGGCCCCACAACCACCCCATAATGGCCCCATAACAGCCCCATAACAGCCCCACAGCGTCCACAACGGCCCCATAGTGGCCCCATGGTGGTCCCATAACGGCCCCATAACCGACCCATAACGGCCCCACAACCACCCCATAATGGCCCCATAACCGACCCATAACGGCCCCACAACCACCCCATAATGGCCCCATAATGGCCCCATAACAGCCCCACAACCACCCCATAATGGCCCCATAACCGACCTATAACGGCCCCACAACGGCCCCATAACAACCCCATAACAGCCCCACAACCACCCCATAATGGCCCCATAATGGCCCCACAGCTGTCCCATAACGGCCCCATAACAGCCCCATAACGGCCCCATAACAGCCCCATAATGGCCCCACAGCCGTCCCATAACGGCCCCATAACAGCCCCATATCAGCCCCACAACCGCCCCATAACAGCCCCACAGCGTCCACAACGGCCCCATAGCGGCCCCATAGCAGCCCCACAGCTATCCCATATTGGCCCCATAACCGTCCCATATCGGCCCCATAACAGCCCCACAGCCATCCCATAACGGCCTCATATCGGCCCCATAACAGCCCCACAACCATCCCAGAAAAGCCCCATAATCACTCCATAACGGCCCCATAACAGCCCCACAACCGCCCCATAACGGCCCCATAACGGCCCCATAACAGCCCCACAACCGTCCCATAACAGCCCCATAACTATCCCATAACAACCCCATAACGGCCCCATAACAGCCCCACAACCACCCCATAACGGCCCCATAATGGCCCCACAGCCGTTCCATAACAACCCCATAACGGCCCCATAACAGCCCCATAACAACCCCACAACCGTCCCATAACAGCCCCACAGCTATCCCAAAACGGCCCCATAACCGTCCCATAACGGCCCCACAGCTATCCCATAATGGCCCCATATCAGCCCCATAACGGCCACACAACGGCCCCATAACAGCCCCACAACTGTCCCATAAGAGCCCCACAATCATCCCATAATGGCCCCATAACGGCCCCACAACCATCCCATAACAGCCCCATAACAGCCCCACAGCTGTCCCATAACGGCCCCACAATGACCCCACAACGGCCCCATAGCAGCCCCATAAAAACCCCATAACACCCCATAACAGCTCCATAACAGCCCCCAGACCCACCCCACTGATCCCCCAGCCCCCCACACCCCATAAACCCCTCCAGATCCCCCCATACCCCATAGATCCTTCCAGACCCCCCTTACACCCCATAAACCCCTCCAGACCCCCCCATTCCCCATAGACCCTTCTGGACCCCCCTACACCCCATAAACCCCTCCGGAGCCCCCCAACACCCCATAGATCCCTCCAGAACCCCCTACACCCCATAGATCCCTCCGCCCCTCCCCCAGCCCCCCACCCCTCCCCTTACACCCCATAGATCCCTCCAGACCCCCCCCCACGCCCCATAGACCCTTCTGCATCCCTCCTTCACCCCATAAACCCCTCTGGAGCCCCCCAACACCCCATAGATCCCTCCAGAACCCCCTACACCCCATAAACCCCTCCAGCCTCCTCCCCTACACCCCATAGATCCTTCTGGCCCCCCCTCATACCCCATAAACCCCTCCAGACCCCCCCTACACCCCATAGATCCCTCCAGATCTGCCCTATACCCCATAGACCCCTCTGGACCCCCCCACACCCCATAGACCCTTCTGGACCCCCCCTAAACCCCATAAACCCCTCCAGCCCCCCCCCTCCACCCCATAGATCCCTCCAGACCCCCTTCACCCCCCCATGCCCCCCACCCCACTGATCTCCCAACCCCCCCATTCCCCATAGACCCTTCTGGACCCCCCCATACCCCATAAACCCCTCCAGACCCCCCCCATACACCCCATAGACCCTTCTGGACCCCCCCACACCCCATAGATCCCTCCGCCCCCCCCAGCCCCCCACCCCTCCCCCTTACACCCCATAGATCCCTCCAGGTCCCCCCCTACACCCCATAGATCCTTCTAGACCCCCCCTACACCCCATAAACCCCTCCAGACCCCCCTAAACCCCATAGACCCCTCCAGCCCCCCCCCCCAGCCCCCCGTCCCCCCTTACACCCCATAGACCCCTCCAGATCCCCCCCTACACCCCATAGACCCCTCCAGAGCCCCCCTCCCACCCCATAGATCCCTCCACCCCCCCAGCCCCCCAGCCCCCCCCTTACACCCCATAGATCCCTCCGGACCCCCCGCCCACCCCATAAACCCCCTCCAGACCCCCCCCCACACCCCATAGATCCCTCCACCCGTCCCCCAGCCCCCCAGCCCCCCCCCCACACCCCATAGACCCC
Organism: Phasianus colchicus; assembly: GCF_987193195.1. Classification (NCBI taxonomy): domain Eukaryota; kingdom Metazoa; phylum Chordata; class Aves; order Galliformes; family Phasianidae; genus Phasianus; species Phasianus colchicus. The sequence continues at coordinate 945,567 of NC_143436.1, forward strand.
TCCAGACCCCCCCCACCCCATAGATCCCCCCACCCCATAGATCCCCCCACCCCATAGATCCCCCCGCCCCCCCAGCCCCCCACCTGTGCATAGATGTGCAGCCCCCCCTGGCCGGCAGCGCGGGCGTCCACGCAGAACTCAGTGGGGCGGTTGACGATGACACCGGTGGGCTCCAGGCCCGGACCCCAAACCTTCACCTGGGGGGGGGACAAGGGGTGGGGGTCAGCGGGGGGAGGGGGGGTCCTCTGAGGGGTGGGGGGGGGCATAGGGGGTCACAGTGGGACATGGGGGGGACACAGAGGGACATGGGGGATATGGGGGGGACATGGGGGGTCACAGTGGGACATGGGGGGACACAGAGGGACATGGGGGACATGGGGGGACAGAAGGGGACAGGGGGATATGGGGGGACATGGGGGGGACAAAGTGGGCTCCAGGCCCGGACCCCACACCTTCACCTGGGGGGGGGACACGGGGTGGGGGTCAGCGGGGGGAGGGGGGGTCCTCTGAGGGGTGGGGGGGAGGCATAGGGGGTCACAGTGGGACATGGGGGGTCACAGAGGGACATGGGGGGGGTTGGGGGGGACATGGGGGGTCACAGTGCGACATGGGGGGGACATGGGGGGGACAAGGTGGGCTCCAGGCCCAGACCCCACACCTTCACCTGGGGGGGGGGGACGCGGGGTGGGGGTCAGCGGGGGGAAGGGGGGTCCTCTGAGGGGTGGGGGGGGGCATAGGGGGTCACAGTGGGACATGGGGGGTCACAGAGGGACATGGGGGGGACATGGGGGGACAGAAGGGGACACGGGGACATGGGGGGGGGACAAGGTGGGCTCCAGGCTGAGACCCCAAACCTTCACCTGGGGGGGGATGCAGGGTGGGGGTCAGCGGGGGGAGGGGGGGTCCTATGAGGGGGGTGAGGATGGAGGGGGTGGGGGGGTAGGGGGGGGAGATGTGAGGGGGGGCATAGGGGGTCACAGTGGGGCATGGGGGAGGATTGGGGGGGACATGGGGGGAGAGAAGGGGACAGGGGGACATGGGGGGGACATGGGGGGGACAAGGTGGGCTCCAGGCCCAGACCCCACACCTTCATCTGGGGGGGGGACACGGAGTGGGGGTCAGTGGGGGGCGGGGGGGTCCTCTGAGGGGGGTGGGTGGGGGGGAGGTGGGGGAGATGTGGGGGGGCATTGGGGGTCATGGGGGGTCACAGGGAGACATGGGAGGGACATGGGGAAGACATGGGGGGGGTCACAGGGGACATGGGGGATATGGGGGGGACATGGGGGGGGTGGGGTGGGGTGGGGTTGGGGATGGGATGGGGTGGGGTGGGGGTGGGGGTGGGATGGGGGTGGGGTGGTGGCCATGGTTTTGTTGTGGTCATGGTCAACATGGGATGGGGTGGGGTGGGATGGGGGTGGGGAAGGGAAGGGGATGGGATGGGATGGGGTGGGGATGGGGATGGGGGTGGGGGTGAGGGTGGGGGTGGGGGTGGGGATGGGGTGACATTGGCTGACACAGACTGACATGGGATGACATGGGCTGCCGTGTGCTGACACGGGCTGACATGGGAGAACACAGGCTGACATGGGATAACACAGGCTGACACGGGATAACACAGGCTGACACGGGTGAACACGGGCTGACAAACATGGGAGAACAAAGGCTGACACGGGCTGACACGAGATGACATGGGCTGACACGGGCTGACACGAGATGACACGTGATGATGACACGGGCTGACACGTGATGATGACACGTGATGATGACACGTGATGACACGTGATGATGACACGTGATGATGACACGTGATGACACAGGCTGACACGTGATGATGACACGTGATGACGACACGTGATGACACGTGATGACGACACGTGATGACACGTGACGACACGTGATGATGACACGTGACGACACGTGATGACACGTGATGATGACACGTGATGACACAGGCTGACACGTGACGACACGTGATGACACGTGGTGACGACACGTGATGATGACACGTGACGACACGTGATGACACGTGATGATGACACGTGATGACACAGGCTGACACGTGACGACACGTGATGACACGTGATGATGACACGAGATGACACGTGATGATGACACGTGATGACACAGGCTGACACGTGATGATGACACGTGACGACACGTGACGACACGTGACGACACGTGACGACACGGGCTGCGGCGGCGCCGCCCCACCTTGTCGGGGCTGCAGTCGGGCGCAGGCGGGCGGATGCGCGCGATGAAGGGGCTGCAGCGGATGTCCTGGTCGTCGCACACCACGTGCACCGCGTACTCCCCCGCCTCCGTGGGCCAGTAGCGCACGTCGCACGAGCCGTCGCCGCGGTCGTCGCACTCGATCTTGGCCTGCGACGGGCCCTCGATGGAGAACCCTGTGCAAGTGGGCACAGGGCGCTCGGTGCTGGCACCCAGCGCGTGGCTGCGTCACCGTGCTGGTGGCACCCAGTGCGTGGTTGTGTCACCGTGGTGCTGGCACCCAGCGCGTGGCTGCGTCACCATGCTGGTGGCCCTCCATGTGTGGTTGTGTCCCCATGGTGGTGGCACCCAACACATGGCTGCGTCACCGTGCTGGCACCCAGCGCGTGGCTGCGTCACCGTGCTGGTGGCCCTCAGTGTGTGGTTGTGTCACCGTGCTGGTGGCACTCAGTGTGTGGTTGTGTCACCGTGCTGGTGGCACTCAGTGTGTGGTTGTGTCACCGTGGTGGTGGCACCCAGCGCGTGGCTGCGTCACCGTGCTGGTGGCCCTCCATGTGTGGTTGTCCCCCCATGGTGCTGGCACCCAACACATGGCTGCGTCACCGTGCTGGTGGCACCCAGCGCGTGGCTGTGTCATCGTGCTGGTGGCACCCAACATGTGGCTGCGTCACCATGGTGGTGGCACCCAACACATGGCTGTGTCACTGTGGTGGTGGCACCCAACATGTGGCTGCGTCACCGTGGTGGTGGCCCTCCATGTGTGGTTGTCCCCTCATGGTGGTGACACTCAGTGTGTGGCCATGTCCCCATGGTGGTGGCACTCCATGTGTGGTTGTGTCCCCATGGTGGTGGCACCCAACACATGGCTGTGTCACTATGGTGGTGGCACTCAGCACGTGGCTGCGTCACCGTGGTGGTGGCACCCAGCGCGTGGCTGCATCACCGTGGTGCTGGCACCCAGCGCGTGGCTGCGTCACTGTGGTGGTGGCACCCAGCACGTGGCTGTGTCACTGTGGTGGTGGCACTGTGTGGTTGTGACCCCATGGTGGTGGCACTCAGCCCATGGTCGTGTCCCCATGGTGGTGGCACCCAACACATGGCTGTGTCCCCGTGCTGGTGGCACTCAGTGTGTGGTTGTGTCACCGTGGTGGTGGCACCCAGCGCGTGGCTGCATCACCGTGGTGGTGGCACCCAACATATGGCTGTGTCCCCATGGTGGTGGCACTCAGTGTGTGGCTGTGTCCCCAAAATGGTGGCACCCCATGTGTGGCTATGACCCCATGGTGGTGGCACCCAACACGTGGCTGTGTCCCCATGGTGGTGGCACTCAGTGTGTGGTTGTGTCCCCATGGTGGTGGCACCCAACACATGGCTGTGTCCCCATGGTGGCACCCAACATGTGGCTGTGTCCCCATGGTGGTGGCACTCAGCCCACGGCCACATCCCAGCTGTGGTGACACCGACCCCACAGCCATGTCCCCATGGTGGTGACCCTTGGGCTGTGCCACCCACCATGTCCCCAATGTCCCCACCACAGTGCCACCACGTCTGTGCCACTGTCCCCTCCACAGTGCCACCCATGGTGTCCCCATATCCCCACTGCAGTGTCACATCAGTGCCACTGTCCCCACCTCATTGCCACCATGTCTGTCCCCAAAGTCCCCCCCTCAGCGCCACCCTCCTTCCCCCACATCCCCACTGCAGTGCCACCCCATCTGTGCCACTGTCCCCATCTCAGTGCCACCCATCGTGTCCCCAGTGTCCCCACTGCAGTGTCCCATCTGTCCCCAAAGTCCCCCCTCAGCACCACCCCTTCTTCCCCCATATCCCCACCTCAGTGCCACCACATCTGTGCCACTGTCCTCAGTGCCACCCATCCTTTCCCGCTGTCCCCATCTCAGTGCCACCCATCGTGTCCCCAATGTCCCCACTGCAGTGCCACCACATCAGTGCCACCGTCCCCATCTCAGTGCCACCACATCTGTCCCAAAGTCCCCCCCTCAGCGCCACCCTCCTTCCCCCACATCCCCACTGCAGTGCCACCCCATCTGTGCCACTGTCCCCATCTCAGTGCCACCCATCCTTTCCTGATGTCCCCATCTCAGTGCCACCCATCATGCCCCCAATGTCCCCACCTCAATGTCCCATCTGTCCCCAAAGTCCCCCCCCAGCACCACCCCTCCTTCCCCCCAATCCCCCCAGCGCTGCCACCCATCAACGCCGCTCGTCCCCAGCGCGGTGCCACCCCCCACCCCCACCCCCACCCCGCCCCCCCGGCGCCCCCCACCCACTCACCCAGCGTTCCCACGTCGGTGCCGATGGCCTCCACCACGAAGTCGGCGGATCTCCCCACCACGCCGCCGTGCAGCCCGGGCCCCCAGGCCCGCACCTTCTGGGCGCCCGCCGCCGGACCCACCTCCACCTGCAGCGGGCTGTGGGGCACAGCGGGGCACCGGGGCACCCGTGGGACTCACTGGGGCCCCATGGCACCCGTGGGACTCACTGGGGCACCATGGCACCCGTGGGACTCACTGGGGCACCATGGCACCCGTGGGACTCAATGGGGCACCATGGCACCCGTGGGACTCACTGGGGCACCATGGCACCCGTGGCATGCTGTGGCACCCAGGGGACTCAAAGGGCAGCATGGCACCCATGGGATTCAAAGAGACACCATGGCACCCATGGGACTGAAAGGGACACCAAGGCACCCGTGGGACTCAAAGGGACACTATGGCACCCATGGGACTCACTGGGGCACCATGGCACCCAATGGGATGCTGTGACACCCGTGGGACTCAATGGGGCCCCATGGCACCCATGGGACTCAAAGGGACACCATGGCACCCATGGGATTCAAAGGGACACCATGGCACCCATGGGATTCAAAGGGACACCATGGCACCCATGGGACTCAAAGGGACACCATGGCACCTCCTACCCCCCACTCCCCCAAACGCCCCCCACAAATGCCCCCCCACCCCCTACGGCCCCCCCAAACTCCCCCCAAAGCCCCCACCTCCCACACCAAAGCCCCAACCCAAAGCCCCCCCAAACACCCCCCACCCCCATCCCCCACCGCCACCTCCTACCCCCCGCTCCCCCAGACGCCCCCCACAGATGCCCCCCCCCCCCAGAGCCCCACCCCCCGCCGCGAGGCCGCCGTACCTCCTGGGGATGCCGTACCCCCCCCACGTGATGCCGACGCTGTGCGGCCCCGGCGCCGTGGGGCGGTACTCGCACTCGTACACGCCGTCCCCGACCGGCCGCACCGACACCGGCAGCTCCGCGCCCTCTGCGTGCCGCAGCGCTCAGCATCACCGCACCCCATAACTGCCCCATAGCTGCCCCATGGCTGCCCCATGGCTGCCCCATAGCGACCCCATAACTGCCCCATAGCTGCCCCACGGCTGCCCCATAGCTGCCCCATAGCGACCCCATAACTGCCCCATAGCTGCCCCACGGCTGCCCCATAGCGACACCATAACTGCCCCATAGCTGCCCCACGGCTGCCCCATAGCTGCCCCATAACTGCCCCATAGCTGCCCCATAGCTGCCCCATAGCTACCCCATAACTGCCCCATAGCTGCCCCATAGCGACCCCATAGCTGCCCCATAGCTGCCCCATAGCTGCCCCATGGCTGCCCCATGGCTGCCCCATAGCTGCCCCATAGCGACCCCATAGCTGCCCCACAGCTGCCCCACAGCTGCCCCATAGCGACCCCATAGCTGCCCCATAGCTGCCCCATAACTGCTCCATAGCTGCCCCATAGCGACCCCATAGCTGCCCCACAGCTGCCCCATAGCGACCCATGGCGACCCCATAACAGCCCCATAGCGACCCCATAGCTGCCCTATGGGGCTGCCCCACAGCTGCCCCATAGCTGCCCCATAGCAACCCCATAGCTGCCTATAGCGACCCCATAGCTGCCCCATAGCAACCCATGGCAACACCATAGCTGCCCCACAGCTGCCCCACAGCTGCCCCACGGCTGCCCCATAGCGACCCCATAACTGCCCCATAGCTGCCCCATGGCTGCCCCATAGCGACCCTATAGCTGCCCCATAGCTGCCCCATAGCAGCCCCATAGCTGCCCCACAGCTGCCCCATAGCGACCCCATAGCTGCCCCACGGCTGCTCCATAGCAGCCCCATAGCTGCCCCACGGCTGCCCCATAGTGACCCATGGCGACCCCATAACAGCCCCACAGCTGCCCCACAGCTGCCCCATGGCTGCCCCATAGCGACCCAATAGTTGCCCCACGGATGCCCCAGAGCTGCCCCATACAGACCCCATAGCTGCCCCATAGCTGCACCATAGCGACCCCATAGCTGCCCCATAGCTGCCCCATAGCTGCCCCATAGCAACCCTATAGAGACCCCATAGCTGCCCCATAGCTGCCCCATAGCTGCCCCATAGCAACCCTATAGAGACCCCATAGCTGCCCCATAGCGACCCCATAGCTGCCCCATAGCAACCCCATAGAGACCCCATAGCTGCCCCATAGCGACCCCACGGCTGCCCCACTGCTGCCCCATAGCGACCCATGGCAACACCATAGCTGCCCCACAGCTGCCCCATAGCGACTCCATAGAGACCCCATAGCTACCCCACGGCTGCCCCATAGCTGCCCCATAGCGACCCCATAGCTGGCCCCATGGCTGCCCCATGGCTGCCCCATAGCGACCCCATAGCTGCCCCACGGCTGCCCCATAGCTGCCCCATAGCGACCCATAGAGACCCATAGAGACCCCATAGCTGCCCCACAGCTGCCCCACAGCTGCCCTATAGCGACCCCATAGCTGCCCCATAGCAACCCCACGGCTGCCCCATATCTGCCCCATAGCGACCCATAGCTGCCCCACGGCTGCCCCACAGCTGCCCCATAGCGACCCCATAGCTGCCCCATAGCCCCCCAAGGACATCCCAGAGTCCCCCAAGTGCACCCCCCACCCCAAAGCCCCCCACAGTGCCCCAAGTGCCCCCCAACCCCCGCCCCATAGCCACTCATAGCCCCCCACAGCCCCCCAAAGGCACCCCCTAGACCCCCAAGTGCCCCCCACCCCCGCCCCATAGCGCCCCATAGTCACTCATAGCCCCCCACAGCCCCCCAAGTGCCCCCCACTCCCCTGCCCCATAGCGACCCATAGCCACTCCTAGCCCCCCAAAGGCACCCCATAGCCCCCCAAGTGCCCCCACCCCCCGCCCCATAGCACCCCATAGCTCCCCATAGCCCACCAAGTGCCCCCACCCCCCGCCCCATAGCACCCCATAGCACCCCCTAGCGCCCCCGTAGCGCCCCATAGCACCCCATAGCGCCCCCTAGCGCCCCCTAGCGCCCTCTAGCACCCCATAGCGCCCCCTAGCGCCCCATAGCGCCCCATAGCGCCCCCTAGCACCCCATAGCACCCCATAGCGCCCCCTAGCGCCCCATAGCGCCCCATAGTACCCCATAGCGCCCCCTAGCACCCCATAGCACCCCATAGCACCCCCTAGCGTCCCCTAGCGCCCTCTAGCACCCCATAGCGCCCCACAGCGCCCCATAGCGCCCCCTAGTACCCCATAGCGCCCCCTAGCGCTCCCTAGCGCCCCATAGCACCCCCTAGCGTTCCTCTAGCGCCCCCTAGCGCCCCATAGCGCCCCATAGCGCCCCCTAGCACCCCATAGCGCCCCCTAGCGCCCCGTAGCACCCCATAGCGCTCCCTAGCGCCCTCTAGCACCCCATAGCGCCCCCTAGCGCCCCCTAGCGCCCTCTAGCACCCCATAGCGCCCCATAGTACCCCATAGCGCCCCCTAGCGCCCCCTAGCGCCCTATAGCACCCCATAGCGCCCTCTAGCGCCCCCTAGCGCCCTATAGCACCCCATAGTACCCCATAGCGCCCCATAGCACCCCATAGCGCTCCCTAGCACCCCATAGCGCCCCATAGCGCCCCATAGCGCCCCATAGCGCCCCCTAGCGCCCTCTAGCACCCCATAGCGCCCCCTAGCGCCCCATAGCATCCCATAGCGCCCCATAGAGCCCCCTAGCGCCCCATAGCGCCCTCTAGCACCCCATAGCGCCCCATAGCGCCCCCTCGCGGCCGGCAGCGCCCCGCACTCACGCGGTCCCCGCACGCTGACGCGCAGCTCCCCGCTGCCGGCCCCGTTGGTGTGCACGCGGAAGTCGGCCGTCTCGTGCACGCGCACCCCTTTGGGCTGCAGCCCGCGGCCCCACGCGCGGCACGCGGACGGGTTGCACGCTGCAATGGGGGGGGGGGGAGTCAGCGGGGGGGGATGGGGGGGTGGGGGGTGTGGGGATATGGGGGGTATGGGGGGCGTGGGGGATATGGGGGGGTATGGGGGGTATGGTGGAATATGGGGGATATGGGGGGATATGGGGGATATGGGGGATATGGGGGGTATTGGGGGTAGGGAGCTATGGGGCTATGGGGATATGTTGGGTATGGGGGGGTATGGGGGGGTATGGGGGGGTATGGCCATACGGGGGGTATGGGGGGTATGGGGGTATGGGGGTATGAGATATGGGGATATGGGGGGTATGGGGATATGGGCGGATGGGGGCGATGGGGGTCATGGTGGTATGGGGGATATGGGGGGTATGGGGATATGGGGGGATGGGGGATATGGGGGGTATTGGGGTTATGGGGGTTATGGGGGACATGGGGGTCATGGGGGTATGGGAATATGGGGGTTATGGGGGATATGGGGGATATGGTGTATATGGGGGATATAGGGGGGGATGGGAAGTATGGGGGGGATGGGGGGGATGGGGATATGGGGGGTAATGGGGGGCATGGGGGACATGGGGGGCAATGGGGTCATGGGGGATGTGGGGCACAGGGGCATGGAGGGCAATGGGGGATATGGGGGATATGGGGGACATGGCGGGTATGGGGTATATGAGGTATATGGGGGATATAGGGGAGTATGGGAGGTATGGGGGGCTGGGGGGGGTATGGGGGTGTGGGTATACAGGGGATACGGGGGGTATGGGGGACATGGGGGGTATTTGGGATATGGGGGGTATGGGGATATGGGAGGTATGGGGGACATGGGAGGCAATGGGGGGCATGGGGGATATGGGGGGCATGGGGCGCAATGGGGGATATGGGGGGCAACAGGGGACATGGGGGACATGGGGATATGGGAGGCAATGGGGGATTTGGGGGGGAATGAGGGATATGGGGGGGCAATGGGTGACACGGGGGGCAATGGGGGACATCGGGGGCAATAGGGGACATGGGGGGCATGGGGATATGGGAGGCAATGAGGGATATGGGGGGGAATGGGGGATATGGGGGGCAATGGGGACATGGGGGGGACATGGAGGGCATGGGGGCTATGGGGATATGGGGGGCAATGGAGGGCAATGTGGGATGTGGGGGGCATATGAGGATGCGTGGGGACACTTGGGGACGCTTGGGGACACACGGGCAGGGGGGCTGTGGGGTCACCTTCGGCCACGTTGACGCCGAAGGGGCTGTTGGGGATGTGGGCGCCGGCGAAGGTGACGGCGACGCGGTGCAGGCCGGGCACGGTGGGCCGGTAGGAGCAGCGGAAGGTGCTGTCACCGCGGGACTCCAGCGTCACCTCCACCGTGTCACGGCGGCCGTTGGGGTCCTCCAGAACCACCCCCACGTCACCCGAACCGGCGCCTGTAGGGGGACGACGGCGTCACCGACAGCAGCACCGACAGCAGCACCGACAGCAGCACCGACACTGTCATCAGCAGGGGCGCCAACGGCAGCACCGTCAGCGCCACCAACAGCCTCACCAACAGAGGCACCAACAGCCTCACCAACAGCCTCACCAAGAGGGGTACCAACAGCATCATCAGCAGAGGCACCATCAGGGACACCAACAGCCTCACCAACAGCTGCACCAACAGCCTCACCAACAGCCTCACCAAGAGGGGTACCAACAGCAGCACCATCAGTGCCACCAACAGCCACACAAACAGAGGCACCAACAGCCTCACCAACAGCTGCACCAACAGCATCATCAGCAGAGGCACCATCAGGGACACCAACAGCCTCACCAACAGCTGCACCAACAGCTGCACCAACAGCTTCACCAACAGCCTCACCAACAGCTGCACCAACAGCTGCACCATCAGGGGCACCAACAGCCTCACCAGCAGAAGCATCAAGGGCACCATCAGGGGCACCAACAACCTCACCAACAGGGGCACCAACAGCCTCACATCATCAGCAGAGGCACCAACAGGGGCACCAACAGCTGCACCAACAGGGGCACCAACAGCCTCACCAACAGTGCCATCAACAGTGCCACCAACACATCAGCAGCAGAGGCACCAACAGCCTCACCAACAGCTGCACCAACAGCTGCACCAACAGTGTCACCAACAGTGTCACCAACACATCAGCAGCAGAGGCACCAACAGAGGCACCAACAGTCTCACCAACAGCTTCACCAACCAGTGTCACCAACAGGGGCAGCACCAGGTCACAGCCACGGTGACACAGCATTGGGTTTGGATTTGGTGACACCACCAGGACATGGCCACGGTGACACCGCGCTGGGATGTGACCTTGGGAACGTCACCCAGTGCCACCCAGTGCCACCACGGCCGTGGCACCACGAGGACTTGATCCCACTGCCACCCAGTGCCACCTCCCGGTGCCAGCACAACGAGCCTGCCTGGTGTCACCAAGTGTCACCCAGTGCCATCACCCAGTGCCACCACCCACTGCCAGCATGATGACAATGTCCTGCTGCCACCCAGTGTCACCCAGTTTCACTCAGTGCCACCACCCAGTGGCATCCAGTGCCATCATGAGGACACAATCTCAGTGTCACCCAGTGGCACCACCCAGTGGCACCACCCAGTGCCAGCATGAGGACGAGGCCAGGTGTCACCCAGTGCCACCCAGTGCCAGCATGAGGACATGGCCAGGTGCCACCCAGTGCCACCCAGTGCCACCACCCAGTGCCAGCATGAGGACGTGGCCAAGTGTCACCCAGTGCCACCCAGTGCCAGCATGAGGACATCGCTAGGTGCCACCCAGTGCCACCCAGTGCCACCCAGTGCCAGCATGAGGACGTGGCCAGGTGCCACCCAGTGCCACCCAGTGCCACCCAGTGCCACCCAGTGCCAGCATGAGGACGTGGCCAGGTGCCACCCAGTGCCACCCAGTGCCACCCAGTGCCAGCATGAGGACGTGGCCAGGTGCCACCCAGTGCCACCCAGTGCCACCCAGTGCCAGCATGAGGACGTGGCCAGGTGCCACCCAGTGCCACCCAGTGCCAGCATGAGGATGTGGCCAAGTGCCACCCAGTGCCACCCAGTGCCACCCAGTGCCAGCATGAGGATATGGCCAAGTGCCACCCAGTGTCACCCAGTGCCAGCATGAGGATGTGGCCAGGTGCCACCCAGTGCCACCCAGTGCCACCACCCAGTGCCAGCATGAGGACATGGCCAGGTGTCACCCAGTGTCACCCAGTGCCACCCAGTGCCAGCATGAGAATATGGCCAAGTGTCACCAAGTGCCACCCAGTGCCAGCATGAGGACGTGGCCAAGTGCCACCCAGTGCCAGCTGGGGCATGAGGACATGGCCAAGTGTCACCCAGGTGCCACCCATTGCCAGCATGAGGACATGGCCAAGTGTCACCCAGTGCCAGCATGAGGACGTGGCCAGGTGCCACCCAGTGCCACCCAGTGCCAGCAAGAGGACGTGGCCAGGTGCCACCCAGTGCCACCCAGGTGCCACCCAGTGCCAGCAAGAGGACGTGGCCAGGTGCCACCCAGTGCCACCCAGTGCCACCCAGTGCCACCCAGTGCCAGCAAGAGGACGTGGCCAAGTGCCACCCAGTGCCACCCAGTGCCACCGAGTGCCAGCAAGAGGACGTGGCCAAGTGCCACCCCATGTCACCCAGTGCCACCGAGTGCCACCACCCAGTGCCAGCATGAGGACATCACCAAGTGTCACCCAGTGCCACCCAGTGCCAGCATGAGGATGTGGCCAGGTGCCACCCAGTGCCACCCAGTGCCAGCATGAGGATGTGGCCAAGTGTCACCCAGTGTCACCCAGTGCCACCCAGTGCCAGCATGAGGGTATGGCCAAGTGTCACCCAGTGCCACCCAGTGTCACCCAGTGCCAGCATGAGGATGTGGCCAGGTGCCACCCAGTGCCACCACCCAGTGCCAGCATGAGGACGTCACCAATTGTCACCCAGCGCCACCCATTGCCACGCAGCGGCCCGGCCCCGCGCCCACCTGCAGTGTAGATGTCGAAGTAGGTGGCCTTGTTGGCCACGTTGCCGCTGGGCTCGATGCCGGGGCCGCGTGCCGACACTTTGCTGGCGTCGCCGTGCGCCATCGCCACGTTCACCCCAAAGGGGCTCCCGGAGATGTTCTGCCCCCCAAACAGCACCGTCACCTGCGGGCACAACCGCCGTCACGGCTGGGAAAAGCCTGGGGACGGCACGGGGACACGGCACAGGGACAGCATGGGGACAGAATGGGGACAGCATGGGGACACAGCATGGCAACACAGCATGGGAACACAGCATGGGGACAGCATGGGGACACAGCTTGGGGACAGCTTGGGGACAGCATGGGGACACGGCACGGGGACACGGCATGGGGACACGGCATGGGGATGGCATGGGGACACAGCATGGGGATGGCATGGGGACAGCATGGGGATGGCATGGGGACACGGCACGGGGACACGGCACGGGGACATGGCATGGGGACAGCACAGGGACACGGCATGGGGATGGCATGGGGACACGGCATGGGGCACAGCATGGGGGGACAGCATGGGGACAACTTGGGGACAGCATGGCAACACAGCACAGGGACAGCATGGGGACACGGCATGGGGATGGCATGGGGACAGAATGGGGACAGCATGGCAACACGGCATGGGGACACGGCATGGGGACACGGCATGGGGACAGCATGGGGACACAGCATGGGGACAGCATGGGAACATGGCATGGGGACAGCCTGGGGACAGCATGGGGACACAGCTTGGGGACATGGCATGGGGACAGCATGGGGACAGCTTGGGGACAGAATGGGGACACAGCATGGGGACAGAATGGGGACACAGGTTGGGGAAAGCTTAGGGACAGCATGGGGACACGGCATGGGGACATGGCATGGGGATGGCATGGGGACAGCATGGGGACAGCTTGGGGACAGCATGGCAACACAGCACAGGGACAGCATGGGGACAGAATGGGGACACAGCATGGCAACACAGCATGGGGACACGGCATGGGGATGGCATGGGGACAGCTTGGGGACACAGCATGGGGACAGCTTGGGGACACAGCACGGGGACAGCATGGGGACACGGCATGGGGACACAGCATGGGGATGACATGGGGACAGCATGGGGACGGCATGGGGACAGAGCATGGGGACAGAATGGGGACACAGCACAGGGACAGCATGGGGACAGAATGGGGATACAGAATGGGGACAGCTTGGGGACAGCTTGGGGACAGAATGGGACACAGCATGGGGATAGAATGGGAACACTGCACAGGGACAGCTTGGGGACAGAACAGGGACAGAATGGGGACACCTCGAGGGCACAGTGACACACATAGGTAGACCCCAGTGATACAATGATGGACGTGGGGGCACCGCAGTGACACAGTGACACACATGGGGACAGCTCAGGGACACAGTGACACGTGTAGGAACACCTCAGTGACACATGTGGGGACAGCACAGTGACACAGTGACGTGTGGGGACAGCACAGTGACACAATGACACACATGGGGACAGAACTGTGACACAGTGACACACGTAGGGACAGCGCAGTGACACGGTGGCACACGCGGGCCGTGTTGGTGTCACCCACCTTGTGCAGCCCCGCCACTTTGGGGACATAGGTGACAGAGAAGCTCTTCTTCTCGTCGTTGTTGGCCACCACCTGGGCCTGCAGTGACAGCAGGGAGAGAGAAGAGAATCACAGGGAAGCACTGGGACCAACGGGGTGCACTGAGACTCAATACGACCCTAAAGGACCCAACAGGACCCAACGGAACCCAACGGGACGCACTGAGACTCAATACGACCCTAAAGGACCCAACGGAACCCAACGGAACCCAACGGGATGCACTGAGACTCAATACGACCCTAAAGGACCCAACAGGACCCAACGGGACGCACTGAGACTCAATATGGCCCAAAAGGACCCAATGGGACCCAACAGGACCCAACGGGATGCACTGAGACTCAATACGACCCTAAAGGACCCAACAGGACCCATCGGGACGCACTGAGACTCAATATGGCCCAAAAGGACCCAATGGGACCCAACGGGACGCATTGAGACTCAATATGACCCAAAAGGACCCAACAGGACCCAACGGGACGCACTGAGACTCAATACGACCGAAAAGGACCCAACGGGACCCATCTGGACCCAAAAGGATGCACCGAGACTCAATATGACCCAAAAAGACCCAACGGGACGCACTGAGACTGAATATGACCCAAAAGGACCCAATGAGACCTAACGGGACTCACCGAGACTCAATATGACCCAAAAGGACCGAATGGGACCCAACGGGATGCACTGAGACTCAATACGACACAAAAGGACCCAACAGGACCCAACAGGACCCAACTGGACGCACTGAGACTCAATACAACCCAAAAGGACCCAACAGGACCCAACAGGACCCAACTGGATGCACTGAGACTCAATACGACCCAAAAGGACCCAACGGGACCCAACGGGACGCACTGAGACTCAATATGACCCAATGGGACCCAACAGGACCCAACGGGATGCACTGAGACTCAATATGACCCAAAAGGACCCAATGGGACCTAACGGGACTCACTGAGACTCAATATGTCCCAAAAGGACCGAACGGGACCCAACGGGATGCACTGAGACTCAATACAACACAAAAGGACCCAACAGGACCCAACAGGACCCAACAGGACACACCGAGACTCAATACGACCCAAAAAGACCCATTGGGACCCAACGGGACGCATTGAGACTCAATACAACAAACAAGGGACCAATGGGACCCAACGGGATGCACTGGGACTCCATACGACCCAAAAGGACCAAATGGGACCCAATGGGGCACACTGAGACTCAATACGACCCACAAGGAACCAATGGGGCCCAACAGGACCCAACTGGACGCACTCAGAGTCAGTATGACCCAAAAGGACTCAATGGGACATGACTGGATGCACCAAGACTCAATACAACCCAAAAGGAATCAAGGGACCCAACGGGACACACCGAGACTCAATATGACCCAAAAGGACCCAATGGGACCCAACGGAATGCACCAAGACTCAATACAACCCAAAAGGACCCAATGGGACCCAATGGGACCCAACAGGACACACCGAGACTCAATACGACCCAAAAGGACCCAACGGGACGCATTGAGACTCAATACGACCTAAAAGGACCCAACAGGACCCAACTGGATGCACTGAGACTCAATACGACCCAAAAGGACCCAACGGGACCCAATGGGACCCAACAGGACACACCGAGACTCAATACGACCCAAAAGGACCCAACGGGACCCAACGGGACGCATTGAGACTCAATACGACCCAAAAGGACGCAATGGGACCCAACAGGACCCAACTGGACACACCGAGACTCAATACGACCCAAAAGGACCCAACGGGACCCAATGGGACACACTGAGACTCAATACGACCCACAAGGACCCAATGGGACCCAACAGGACGCACTGAGACTCAATGTGACCAAAAGGACCCAACGGGACCCAACAGGACGCACTGAGACTCAATGTGACCCAAAAGGACCCAACAGGACCCAACGGGATGAACTGAGACTCAATATGACCCAAAAGGACCCAATGGGACGCGCAGTGACCCAACCAGACCCAACAGGACCCACAGCGACCCAACAGGAGCCAACAGGACCTGCAGTGACCCAACAGGACCCAGGAGGACCCACAGTGACCCAACAGGACCCAAGAGGACCTGCAGTGACCCAACAGGACCCAGAAGGACCCACAGTGACCCAACAGGACCCAAGAGGACCTGCAGTGACCCAACAGGACCCAAAAGGACCCACAGTGACCCAACAGGACCCAACAGGACCCACAGTGACCCAACAGGACCCAGGAGGACCCACAGTGACCCAACAGGACCCAGGAGGACCTGCAGCGACCCAACAGGACCCAGGAGGATCCACAGTGACCCAACAGGACCCAACAGGACCCGCAGTGACCCAACAGGACCCAAAAGGACCCACAGTGACCCAACAGGACCCAAGAGGACCCGCAGTGACCCAACAGGACCCAGAAGGACTCACAGTGACCCAACAGGACCCAAGAGGACCTGCAGCGACCCAACAGGACCCAACAGGACCCACAGTGACCCGAACAATACCCAAGAGGACCCACTGTGACCCGACAGGACCCAAGAGGACCTGAAGTGACCCAACAGGACCCAAGAGAACCACAGTGACCCAACAGGACCCAGGAGGACCCACAGTGACCCAACAGGACCCAAGAGGACCCGCAGTGACTCAACAGGACCGAAGAGGACCTGCAGTGACCCAACAGGACCCAAGAGGACCCACAGTGACCCAACAGGACCCAGGAGGACCTGAAGTGACCCAACAGGACCCAAGAGGACCCACAGTGACCCAACAGGACCCAGCAGGACCCGCAGTGACCCAACAGGACCCAGGAGGACCCACAGTGACCCAACAGGACCCAACAGGACCCACAGTGACCCAACAGGACCCAAAAGGACCCGCAGTGACCCAACAGGACCCAACAGGACCCGCAGTGACCCAACAGGACCCAGGAGGACCCGCAGTGACCCGACAGGACCGAAGAGGACCCACAATGACCCAACAGGACCCAGGAGGACCCGCAGTGACCCGACAGGACCCGCAGGACCCTGTGTGCCCCATACCTCCTCGGTGTGGCCCTCGGGGTCCTGGATGTACACCAGCACCTCCCCGCTGCCGGCGTCCAGCGTCTCCACCGTGAAGTGCGCCGGCTGCAGCACCGTGTTGCCCTGCGGCTCCAGCCCTGCACACAGCGCCGGCACAGCCGTCACACACCCTGCTATCGCCCTGCCAGGACCTGCCTGAACACGGCCCTGCTATCGCCCTGCCAGGACCTGCCTGAGCATGGCCCTGCTATTGCCCTGCCAGGACCTGCCTGAGCATGGCCCTGCTATCGCCCTGCCAGGACCTGCCTGAACACGGCCCTGCTATCGCCCTGCCGGGACCTGCCTGAACACGGCCCTGCTATCGCCCTGCCAGGACCTGCCATGTCTCCACTGAACAGGGCTCTGCTACCACCCTGCCAGGACCTGCCATGTCTCCACTGAACACGGCTCTGCTACCACCCTGCCAGGACCTGCCTGAACACGGCCCTGCTATCGCCCTGCCGGGACCTGCCTGAGCATGGCCCTGCTATCGCCCTGCCGGGACCTGCCTGAGCATAGCCCTGCTATCGCCCTGCCAGGACCTCCCTGAACACGGCTCTGCTGTCACCCTGCCAGGACCTGCCTGAACATGGCCCTGCTATCGCCCTGCCAGGACCTGCCATGTCTCCACTGAACATGGCTCTGCTACCACCCTGCCAGGACCTGCCGTGTCACCAGCTGACACTTCCCTATTGTCCCCAGTGTCCCCAGTTCACGTCCCCCCATTCCCCCCATCCCCAATGTCCCCCAATGCCCCCAATGCTCCCCACGCCCCCTGCCCCCCATCCCCCCTCCATCCCCCCACCCCCCCGATGCCCCCCATCATCTCCCCATCATTCCCCCGCCCCCCATCCCCCCGCACCCCCAACCCCCATCTCCCCTCCCCCCATTCCCCCCCTGCCCCCCATTCCCCCTGCATCCCCCCATGCCCCCCACCTCCCCTCCAACTCCCCACGCCCCCCATCCCCCCTACACCCCCACACTCCCCCCGCCCCCCACCCCCATCCCCCCCATCCCCTCTCCATCCCCCAATGCCCCCCGCCCCCATTCCATTCCCCATCCCCCCTCCATCCCCCTGCCCCCCACGCCCCCACCCCTCACCCCCCATCATCTCCCCATCATTGCCCCCCCCATCCCCCCATCCCTCATCCCCCCTCCATCCCCCCTAGATCTCACCACCCCCCTCCATCCCCCCATGTCTCCCCTTCCCCAATCCCCCCTCCATCCCCCCATGCTCCCCCACCCCCCATCTCCCTTCCATCTCCCCCCCCCCTCCGTTCTCCCAACACCCCCCACCCCCCCTACACCCCGCACGCCCCCCACACCCCCTATCCCCCCTCCATCCCCCCATCTCCCCTCCATCTCCCCACCCCCCCTCCGTTCTCCCCACGCCCCCCACCCCCCCATACGCCCCCCACCCCCCATCCCTCATCCCCCCTCCATCCCCCCTCCATCCCCCCACCCCCCACCATCCCCCCACACTCCCTCCACCCCCCACCCCTCCATCCCCCCCATCCCCCCTTCCCCCTCCATCCCCCCACACTCCCCCTGCCACCCATCCCCCCTCCATCTCCCCACCCCCCCTATACCCCCAACACCCCCTACCCCCCACCCCCCTACCATCCCCCAATGCCCCCCCCAGCCTGCCTCCATCCCCCATGCTCCCCATGCTCCCCATCCCCCCTCCATCTCTCCACCCCCCCTATATCCCCCCATGTCCCCCATCTCCCCTCCATCTCCCCACCCCCCCTACGTTCTCCCCACGCCCCCCACCCCCCCATATCCCCTCCAGCCTTCATCCCCCCTCCATCCCCCCACGCACCCCCTGCCCCCCATCCGCCCTCCATCTCCCCATTCCCCCTGCATCCCCATGCCCCCACCCCCCCATACCCCCCACACCCCCTACCCCCCATCCCCTTATGTTCTCCCCATCCCCCCTCCACCCCCCCACGCTCCCCATGCCCCCCACCCCTCCCATCCCCCTCCACCTCCCCACCCCCCATGCCCCCCACACCCCCTACCCCCCATCCCCCCTCCATCTCCCCATCCCCCTTCCATCTCCCCATCCCCCCTCCATTCCCCCATGCCCCCCACCCCTCCATCCCCCCTCCACCTCCCCACCCCCCCTATGTTCTCCCCCCGCCCCCCACCCCCTACAGCCCCCACCCCTCCACCCCTCATTCCCCCTCCATCCCCACACGCTCCCCCCACCCCCCACCCCTCCATGCCCCCCATCCCCTCTCCATCCCCCCATGCCTCCCCCACCCCCCACCCCTCCATCCCCCCTCCACTTCTCCACCCCCCCTCCGTTCTCCCCCCTCCCCCCACGACCCCTACACCCCCTACCCCCCATCCCCCCTCCATCTCCCCATCCCCCCTCCATCCCCCCTCCATCCCCCCATGCCCCCCACCCCTCCATCCCCCAATGCCACCCCCAGTCCCCCTCCGTCCCCCCACGCTCCCCCTGCCCCCCATCCCCCCTCCACCTCCCCACCCCCCTACGTTCTCCCCACGACCCCCACCCCCCCTATACCCCCTCCAGCCCTCATCCCCCATCCATCCCCTCACACCCCCTGCCCCCCATCCCCCCTCCATCTCCCCATCCCCCTCCACCCCCCCCGGCCCCCCGCCCCCCCCCGCCCCCGCCCCGTACCCGGCCCGTAGGCGCGCACACACTCGGGCCGCAGCGCCCGCGGCCGCAGCGGGGCGCCGGGCTTCAGCTTGGCCTTGGGGAACTGCGAGAGGTACGTCATCACCGAGTGCTCGTCCACGTTGGGGTCCGCGATCTCCTCGGGGGCGATCACCTGCCGCGGCACCGCGTCAGCGCCGGCGGACGGCGGACGGACGCACGGACGGAGCCCAGGCACGGACGGACCCCAGACGGACACGCAGATGGACCCCAGACGGACACACGGACGGAGCCCAGGCACGGACGGACCCCATACGTGGACACATGGATGGACCACAGACGGACAGACACACGGACGGACCCCAGACAGACACGCAGATGGATCCCAGGCAGACATGCAGAGGGACACCAGACAGACACGCGGACGGATCCCAGACAGACACGCGGACGGACCCCAGGCACGGACAGACCCCATACATGGACACATGGATGGACCACAGACGGACAGACACGCGGACAGACCCCAGACAGACACGCAGATGGACAGCAGACACGTGGACGGACACCAGACAGACAGACACACGGACAGACCCCAGACAGACATGCAGTCGGACACCAGACAGACACACAGACGGACCCCAGACAGACATGCAGTCGGACACCAGACAGACACGCAGACGGATCCCAGACAGAGACACGGACGAACCCCAGATAGACACACGGACGGACCCCAGGCACGGACAGACCCCATACATGGACACATGGATGGACCACAGACGGACAGACACGCGGACAGACCCCAGACAGACACGCAGATGGACAGCAGACACATGGACGGACGCCAGACAGACAGACACACGGACAGACCCCAGACAGACATGCAGTCGGACACCAGACAGACACGCGGACAGACTGCAGACAGACATGCGGACAGACCCCAGACAGACACGTGGACGGACGCCAGACAGACACACAGATGGACCCCAGACAGACATGCAGTTGGACACCAGACAGACACGCGGACAGACCCCAGACAGACACGCGGACAGACCCCAGACAGACATGCGGACAGACCCTAGACAGACACACGGACGGATCCCAGACAGACACGGGGACAGACCCGATATATGGACACATGGATGGACCCCAGACGGACACGCAGACGGACCCCAGACAGACATGCAGACGGACGCCAGACAGACACGCGGACAGACCCCAGACAAACACATGGACAGATCCCAGACAGACACACAGAAGGACCCCAGACAGACATACGGACAGACCCCAGACACGGACAGACCCCATACATGGATACATGGATGGACTGCAGACAGACATGCAGACGGACACCAGACAGACACGTGGACAGATCCCATACAGACACACGGACGGACCCCAGACAGACACGAAGACGGACTCCAGACAGACATGAAGATGGACCCCAGACAGACACACGGACAGATCCCGTACAGACACGTGGATGGACCCCAGACAGACAGGTGTATGGACACCAGACAGACACACAGACGGACCCCAGAGACAGACAGATCCCATACATGGACACATGGACAGATCCCATACAGACATGCAGACAGTCTCCAGACAGACACATGGATGGACCCCAGACAGACACGCGGACGGATCCCAGACAGGTGGACGGACCCCAGACAGACACACAGACGGACCCCAGAAACAGACAGATCCCATACACGGACACATGGATGGACCCCAGACAGACACGCGGACGGATCCCATACAGACACACGGATGGACCCCAGACCAACATGCGGATGGACCCCAGACAGACACACAGATGGACCCCATACATGGACAGACGGACAGATTCCATACAGACATGCAGATGGATCCCATACACGGACAGACCCCATACACGGACACACAGACAGATTCCCATACCCCTACCCCATACCCCACCCCATAACCCCACCCCATAACTCCACCCCATAGCCCAACCCCATAACCCCACCCCATAACCCCACCCTATAACTCCACCCCATAACCCCACTCCATAGCCCCACCCCACATCCCACCCCATAACCCCACCCCATAGCCCGACCCCATAACCCCACCCCATACCCCACCCTATACCCCAACCCCATAGCCCCACCCCACATCCCACCCCATAACCCCACCCCACACCCCACACCCACCTGTGGGACCCCCAGCCAGTCGTCAGCCTGCTGCATCGCCTCGCGCGCGTTCTGCACCGGCTGCGCCGGGTCCCAGCTCTGCCAGTCCGGGCACAGCCCTATAGGGAAACCCCACAGCGCCCCATTGAGACCCACAGCGCCCCACTGAGACCCATAGCGCCCCATTGAGACCCATAGGTCCCAGCTCTGCCAGTCCGGGCACAGCCCTATAGGGAAACCCCACAGCGCCCATAGCGCCCCATTGAGACCCACAGCGCCCCACTGAGACCCATAGCGCCCCATTGAGACCCATAGGTCCCAGCTCTGCCAGTCCGGGCACAGCCCTATAGGGAAACCCCACAGCGCCCCATTGAGACCCACAGCGCCCCACTGAGACCCATAGGTCCCAGCTCTGCCAGTCCGGGCACAGCCCTATAGGGAAACCCCACAGCGCCCCATTGAGACCCACAGCGCCCCATTGAGACCCATAGGTCCCAGCTCTGCCAGTCCGGGCACAGCCCTATAGGGAAACCCCACAGCGCCCCATAGCGCCCCATTGAGACCCATAGGTCCCAGCTCTGCCAGTCCGGGCACAGCCCTATAGGGAAACCCCACAACGCCCCATTGAGACCCCATACCAGGCGCGCAGTTGTCCACCAGCGCCCCCATAAGGACCCCATAGGACCCCATAGGACCCCATAAGGACCCTATAAGGACCCCACAGGACCCCATAGGACCCCATAAGGACCCCATAGGAACCCATAGGACCACGTACCCGGCGCACAGTTGTCCACCAGCGCCCCCATAAGGACCCCATAGGCCCCCATAGGCCCCCACAGGACCCCACAGCACCCCATAGAACCCCACAAGGACCCCACGAGGACCCCATAAGGACCCTATAAGGACCCCATAGGACCCCTCCAGACCCCGTACCCGGCGCGCAGTTGTCCACCAGCGCTCCCATAAGGACCCCATAGGACCCCATAAGCCCCCACAGGACCCCACAGGACCCCATAGGACCCTATAAGCCCCCATAGGACCCCATAAGGACCCCACAGGACCCCACAGGACCCCATAGAACCCCAAAGGACCCCATAGGACCCCATAGGATCCATACCCCAATCCCCCCCTCACCCCATAAGGACCCCACAGGACCTCATAGGACCCCACAAGGACCCCACAGGACCCCATAAGCCCCCACAGGACCCCATAGGACCCCATAGGACCCCACAGGACCCCCACAGGATCCCATAGGCCCCCATACCCGGCGCACAGTTGTCCACCAGCGCCCCCATAAGGACCCCATAGGACCCCACAGGACCCCATAGGACCCCCATAAGGACCCCATAGGACCCCATAGAACCCCAAAGGACCCCACAGGACCCCATAGGGCCCCCATAAGAACCCCATAGGACCCCACAGGACCCCATAATACCCCACAGGACCCCTCAGACCCCCATACCCGGCGCACAGTTGTCCACCAGCGCCCCCATAAGGACCCCATAGGACCCCACAGGACCCTATAAGGACCCCATAGGACCCCATAGGACCCCATAAGGACCCCATAAGGATCCCATAGCCCCCCATACCCGGCGCACAGTTGTCCACCAGCGCCCCCATAAGGACCCCATAGGACCCCACAAGGACCCCACAGGACCCCACAGGACCCCATAGGACCCCACAGAACCCCACAGGACCCCATAGACCCCCGTATCCGGCGCACAGTTGTCCACCAGCGCCCCCATAAGGACCCCACAGGACCCCACAGGACCCCATAGGACCCCATAAGGACCCCATAAGGACCCCATAGGATCCGTACCCCAATCCCCCCCGACCCCATAAGGACCCCATAGGACCCCATAGGCCCCCACAGGACCCCATAGACCCCCGTACCCGGCGCACAGTTTTCCACCAGTGCCCCCATAAGGACCCCACAGGACCCCATAGGACCCCATAAGCCCCCATAAGACCCCATAGGACCCCACAGGAACCCACAGGACCCCATAAGGACCCCATAGGCCCCCATAAGACCCCATAGGACCCCATAGGCCCCCGTACCCGGCGCACAGTTGTCCACCAGCGCCCCCATAAGGACCCCACAGGACCCCACAGGACCCCATAGGACCCCCATACCCCATAAGGACCCCATAAGGACCCCATAGGACCCCATAAGCCCCCATAAGACCCCATAGGACCCCATAGCCCCCGTACCCGGCGCACAGTTGTCCACCAGCGCCCCCATAAGGACCCCATAGGACCCCACAGGACCCCATAGGACCCCATAAGGACCCTATAAGGACCCCATAGGACCCCATAGGACCCCATAAGGACCCCCCAGGACCCCCCAGACCCCCGTACCCGGCGCACAGTTGTCCACCAGCGCCCCCATAAGGACCCCACAGGACCCCACAGGACCCCATAAGGACCCCATAAGCCCCCATAAGACCCCATAGGACCCCACAGGACCCCACAGGACCCCATAGGACCCCATAGGACCACATAAGGACCCCACAAGACCCTATAAGACCCCATAAGGACCCCATAGGACCCCACAGGACCCCATAGGACCCCCATAAGGACCCCATAGGACCCCACAGAACCCCACAGGACCCCATAGCCCCCCGTACCCGGCGCACAGTTGTCCACCAGCGCCCCCATAGGACCCCATAGGACCCCATAGGACCCCACAGGACCCCCCAGGACCCCCCAGCCCCCCGTACCCGGCGCACAGTTGTCCACCAGCGCCCCCATAAGGACCCCACAGGACCCCACAGGACCCCATAGGACCCCATAAGGACCCTATAAGGACCCCATAGGACCCAATAGGACCCCACAGGACCCCATAGGACCCCATAAGGACCCTATAAGGACCCCATAGGACCCCATAGGACCCCAAAAGACCCCATAAGGACCCTATAAGGACCCCCCAGCCCCCCGTACCCGGCGCACAGTTGTCCACCAGCGCCCCCATAAGGACCCCATAGGACCCCACAGGACCCCATAGGACCCCATAAGGACCCTATAAGGACCCCATAGGACCCCATAAGGACCCTATAAGGACCCCCCAGCCCCCCGTACCCGGCGCACAGTTGTCCACCAGCGCCCCCATAAGGACCCCATAGGACCCCACAAGGACCCCACAGGACCCCACAGGACCCCATAGGACCCCACAGAACCCCACAGGACCCCACAGGACCCCCGTACCCGGCGCACAGTTGTCCACCAGCGCCCCCATAAGGACCCCATAGGACCCCACAAGGACCCCACAGGACCCCACAGGACCCCCCAGGACCCCCCAAACCCCCGTACCCGGCGCACAGTTGTCCACCAGCGCCCCCATAAGGACCCCACAAGACCCTATAAGACCCCATAAGGACCCCATAGGACCCCATAGGACCCCATAAGGACCCCACAGGACCCCATAAGACCCCATAAGGACCCCACAGGACCCCATAAGGACCCCATAGGACCCCATAGGCCCCCATAAGACCCCACAGGACCCCCCAGCCCCCCGTACCCGGCGCACAGTTGTCCACCAGCGCCCCCAGCGCGCGGCCGTCGTTCCAGTCGCGGTTGAAGTTGGTGATGCGCAGCTGCGGGACGCGGTGCTGCACCCAGCCCAGCAGGCGCTGCTTCGGCGTCTGCTGCCGCGCGCCCTCCTCCTCCTCCTCCCACATGGGCAGCGAGATGGAGTAGTGCAGGATCAGCGTCCACACCAGGCCCAGGATCAGCTTCAGGTTCCCGTCCACGATGGCCTTGCTGTCTGCGGGGTCACATTGGGGTTACAGGGTCAGTTATGGGGTCACAGCGTCACTTATGTGGTCAGAGCGGTGGTAATGGGTGCCTATGGGGTCAGAGCGGAGCTGGTGCAGGATCAGCACCAACATCCGCTGCAGGTTCCCATCCACGATGGCCTCAATGTCTGTGGGGTCACATATGGGGTTATAGGGTTAGTTATGGGGTCAGAGCATCGCTTGTGGGGTCAGAGCAGGGTTATAGGATCAGTCATAGGGTCACAGCATCGCTTGTGGGGCCAGAGCGGAGCTGCTGCAGCATCAGCGCCCAGCATCAGCTGCAGCGCCTGTCCACCATCACACTGCTGTCTGTGGGGGCAGATATGGGGTCAGAGCCTCACTTATAGGGTCAGAGCCTCACTTATAGGGTCAGACTGTCACTTATGGGGTCAGAGCCTCAGTTATGGGGTCACAGCATCACTTGTGGGGTCAGAGCAGTGGTAATGGGTGCCTATGGGGTCAGAGCAGAGCTGGTGCAGGATCAGCACCACACCAGGCCCAGGATCAGCTGCAGGTTCTCATCCACAATGGCCTTGCTGTCTGTGGGGTCACATATGGGGTTATAGCGTTAGTTATGGGGTCACGGCATCGTTTGTGGGGTCAGCACGGAGCTGCTGCAGCATCAGCACCCACAGCGCCCAGCATCAGCTGCAGCTCCTGCCCACAGTGGCCTTGATGTCTGCAGGGTCACGTATGGGGTTACAGGATTAGTTATAGGGTCAGAGCATCATTAGTGGGGTCAGAGCATCACTTGTGGGGTCAGAGCGACACTTGTGGGGTCAGAGCATCACTTATATGATCAGAGCAGTGTTAACAGGGTGCCTATGGGGTCAGAGCACAGCTGGTGCAGGACCAGCACCACACCAGGCCCAGGATCAGCTGCAGGTTCCCGTCCACGATGGCCTCAATGTCTGTGGGGTCACATTGGGGTTACAGGGTCAGTTATGGGGTCACAGCATTGCTTGTGGGGTCAGAGCATCACTTATACGGTCAGAGCGGTGGTAATGGGTGCCTATGGGGTCAGAGTGAAGCTCTGCAGGACCAGCACCAACATCAGCTGCAGCTGTCCACGATGGCCTCAATGTCTGCGGGGTCACATTGGGGTTATAGGGTTACTTATGGGGTCACAGCATCGCTTGTGGGGTCAGAGCAGAGCTGCTGCAGCATCAGCACCCACAGCGCCCAGCATCAGCTGCAGCGCCTGTCCACCATCACACTGCTGTCTGTGGGGGCAGATATGGGGTCAGAACGTCACTTATAGGGTCAGAGCCTCACTTATAGGGTCAGACTGTCACTTATGGGGTCAGAGCCTCAGTTATGGGGTCACAGCATCACTTGTGGGGTCAGAGCAGTGGTAATGGGTGCCTATGGGGTCAGAGCACAGCTGGTGCAGGATCAGCACCACACCAGGCCCAGGATCAGCTGCAGGTTCCCATCCACGATGGCGTCAATGTCTGCGGGGTCACATTGGGGTTATAGGGTCAGTTATGGGGTCACAGCATTGCTTGTGGGGTCAGAGAAGAGCTGCTGCAGCATCAGCACCCACAGCGCCCAGCATCAGCTGCAGCGCCTGTCCACCATCACACTGCTGTCTGTGGGGGCAGATATGGGGTCAGAGCCTCACTTATGGGGTCAGAGCCTCACTTGTGGGGTCAGAGCCTCACATGTGGGGGTCACAGTGTCACCTGTGGGGTCAGAGCCTCACTTGTCGGATCACAGCATCACTTATAGATTCAGAGCCTCAGTTATGGGGTCACAGCATCACTTATGGAGTCAGAGCGCCACTTATGGGGTCAGCCATGGAGTTATAGGGGCAGAGCATCACTTATGGGGTCAGCCATGGGGTTATAGGGGCAGAGCATCACTTATGGGGTCAGCCATGGGGTTATAGGGGCAGAGCATCACTTATGGGGTCAGCCATGAGGTTATAGGGGCAGAGCGTCACTTATGGGGTCAGTTTTGGAGTTATAGGGGCAGAGCATCACTTACGGGGTCAGCTATGGGGTTGTAGGGGCAGAGCGTCACTTATGGGGTCAGCTATGGGTTTATAGGGTCAGAGCGTCACTTATGGGTTCCATTTTGGAGTTATAGCGGCAGAGTGTCACTTATGGGGTCAGCTATGGGGTTGTAGGGGCAGAGCGTCACTTATGGGGTCAGCTATGGGTTTATAGGGTCAGAGCGTCACTTATGGGTTCCATTTTGGAGTTATAGGGGCAGAGTGTCACTTATGGGGTCAGCTATGGGGTTGTAGGGGCAGAGCGTCACTTATGGGGTCAGCTATGGGTTTATAGGGTCAGAGCGTCACTTATGGGTTCACTTTTGGAGTTATAGCGGCAGAGTGTCACTTATGGGGTCAGCTATGGGGTTGTAGGGGCAGAGCGTCACTTATGGGGTCAGCTATGGGTTTATAGGGTCAGAGCGTCACTTATGGGTTCCGTTTTGGAGTTATAGGGGCAGAGTGTCACTTATGGGGTCAGCTATGGGGTTGTAGGGGCAGAGCGTCACTTATGGGGTCAGCCATGGGGTTATAGGGGCAGAGGATCACTTATGGGGTCAGTTTTGGAGTTATAGGGCAGAGCGTCACTTATGGGGGCAGCACGGAGCTGGAGCAGCATCAGCTGCAGGTTCCCACCACGGTGACCCCGCTGCCTGTGGGTCAGTTGTGGGGTTTTAGGGTCGGGGAGTCAGCAGTGGGGCGGCTATGGGGCAGCAGTAGGGTCAGTCATGGGGCACCTCTATGGGGTCTGACACAGGGGCAAGGCAGCTGTGGGGCAGATATGGGGCGGCCATGAGGTGCCTACGGGTCAGCTATGGGGCAGCCATGGGGTCAGCTATGGGGTCAGCTATGGGGCAGCCATGGGGTCAACTATGGGGGGCCATGGGGTCAGCCATGGGGTCAGCTATGGGGCAGCCATGGGGTCAGCCATGGGGCAGCCATGGGGCATGAGGTCAACTATGGGGTGGCTATGGGGTCAGCTATGGGGAGGCCATGGGGTCAACTATGGGGTCAGTTATGGGGCAGCCATGAGGTCAGCTATGCGGCAGCCATGGGGCATGGAGTCAACTATGGGGTGGCTATGGGGTCAGTTATGGGGCAGCCATGGGGCAGCCATGGGGTCAGCTATGGGGTCAGCTATGGGGCATGAGGTCAACTATGGGGGACTATGGGGTCAGTTATGGAGCAGCCTTGAGGTCAGCTATGGGGCGGCCATGGGGTCAGCTATGGGGTCAGCTATGGGGCATGGAGTCAACTATGGGGGACTATGGGGTCAGTTATGGAGCAGCCTTGAGGTCAGCTATGGGGCGGCCATGGGGTCAACTGTGGGGGAGCCTTGGCCAGCACCCTGCCCCATAAGTGCCCCATAACCTCAACCCATAAGTGCACATCCCCTGCCACATAACAGCCCCACATTGCTGCCCCATAAACCCGCCCCATAACCCTGCCCCATAAACCCGCCCCATAACCCCACCCCATAAGCCCCTGCCCCATAAGCCCCTGCTCCACCCCATAGGGGGGAACCACTGCACCTTTCTGTGTGGAGCGGCCCCACCCCACACATACGGGGCCAGCCCCATAGCACTGCCCCATAGTGCAGCACCCAGCCCCACACATATGGGGCCTGCCCCATAGCACAGCACCCAGCCCCACACATATTGGGCCAGCCCCATACACCCCATAGCTCAGCCCCATAGCACAGTCCCTAGCCCAGCCCCATACACCCCATAGCCCAGCCCCACAGCTCAGACCCACATCCCAGCCCCACAGCCACCCACTGATGGACACCAGCTCGATCCTCTCCCTCTCCAGGAACTCCAGTATCACCTCACACCCCATAGCACAGCCCCATAGCTCAGCCCTCATACCCCATAGCTCAGCCCCACAGCACAGCCCCATAGCTCAGCCCACACACCCCACATCCCAGCCCCACAGCCCAGCCCCACATGCACCCACCGATGGACACCAGCTTGATCCTCTCCCTCTCCAGGAACTCCAGCATCACCTCACACCCCATAGCACAGCCCCATAGCTCAGCACACACATACACCCCACAGCTCAGCCCCACAACCACCCACCGATGGACACCAGCTTCATCCTCTCCCTCTCCAGGAACTCCAGCATCACCCCATGCCCCATAGCACAGCCCCATAGCACAGCCCTATAGCCCAGCACACACAAACACCCCATAGCACAGCCCCACACATCCCATAGCTCAGCCCCATAGCACAGCCCCATAGCACAGCCCCATAGCACAGCCCAGCTCCATAGCCCAGCCCCCACACCCCACATCCCAGCCCCACAACCACCCACCGATGGACACCAGCTTGATCCTCTCCCTCTCCAGGAACTCCAGCATCACCCCATGCCCCATAGCACAGCCCCATAGCTCAGCCCCATAGCACAGCCCCACATCCCAGCCCCACATCCACCCACTGATGAACACCAGCTTCATCCTCTCCCTCTCCAGGAACTCCAGCATCACCCCATGCCCCATAGCACAGCCCCACATCCCAGCCCCACATCCCAGCCCCACACCCCACAAGCACCCACCGATGGACACCAGCTTGATCCTCTCCCTCTCCAAGAACTCCAGCATCATCCCATGCCCCATAGCACAGCCCCATAGCACAGCCCTCACACCCCATAGCTCAGCCCCATACCACAGCCCCATAGCCCAGCCCCATAGCCCAGCAAACACATACACCCCATAGCCCAGCCCCCACACCCCACATCCCAGCCCCACAGCCACCCATCAATGGACACCAGCTTCATCCTCTCCCTCTCCAGGAACTCCAGCATCACCCCGTGCCCCATAGCACAGCCCCATAGTTCATCCCCCAGCCCCACATCCCAGCCCCACATCCAGCCCCACACCCCACATGCACCCACCGATGGACACCAGCTTGATCCTCTCCCTCTCCAGGAACTCCAGCATCACCTCACACCTCACATCCCAGCCCCACATCCCAGCCCCACAGCCCAGCCCCACAGCCCACAGCCACCCACCAATGGACACCAGCTTGATCCTCTCCCTCTCCAGGAACTCCAGCATCACCCCATGCCCCATAGCACAGCCCCATAGCACAGCCCCATAGTTCATCCCCCAGCCCCACATCCCAGCCCCACACCCCACAAGCACCCACCGATGGACCCCAGCTTGATCCTCTCCCTCTCCAGGAACTCCAGCATCACCCCATGCCCCATAGCACAGCCCCATAGCACAGCCCCATAGCACAGCCTATACACCCCACATCCCAGCCCCACATCCAGCCCCACATCCCAGCCCCACATCCTGCCCCACACCCCACAAGCACCCACCGATGGACACCAGCTTGATCCTCTCCCTCTCCAGGAACTCCAGCATCACCCCATGCCCCATAGCACAGCCCCATAGCACAGCCCCATAGTTCATCCCCCAGCCCCACATCCCAGCCCCACACCCCACAAGCACCCACCGATGGACCCCAGCTTGATCCTCTCCCTCTCCAGGAACTCCAGCATCACCCCATGCCCCATAGCACAGCCCCATAGCACAGCCCTATAGCCCAGCACACACAAACACCCCATAGCACAGCCCCACACATCCCATAGCTCAGCCCCATAGCACAGCCCCATAGCACAGCCCCATAGCACAGCCCAGCTCCATAGCCCAGCCCCCACACCCCACATCCCAGCCCCACAACCACCCACCGATGGACCCCAGCTTGATCCTCTCCCTCTCCAGGAACTCCAGCATCACCCCATGCCCCATAGCACAGCCCCATAGCACAGCCCCATAGTTCATCCCCCAGCCCCACATCCCAGCCCCACACCCCACATGCACCCACCGATGGACCCCAGCTTGATCCTCTCCCTCTCCAGGAACTCCAGCATCACCCCATGCCCCATAGCTCAGCCTATACACCCCACATCCCAGCCCCACATCCCAGCCCCACATCCAGCCCCACACCCCACAAGCACCCACCGATGGACACCAGCTTGATCCTCTCCCTCTCCAGGAACTCCAGCATCACCCCATGCCCCATAGCTCAGCCTATACACCCCACACCCCAGCCCCACATCCAGCCCCACAAGCACCCACCGATGGACACCAGCTTGATCCTCTCCCTCTCCAGGAACTCCAGCGCCACCGAGACGTTCTCCAGCTTCATCTGGCGGAAGTTGGGCCTGGGGTGGTGCTTCCTGCCCATCTTCTTCTGGCTCAGCACCTCCAGCAGGGCGATGAGGCGCAGCCCGTCGCCCAGGTCGCGCTGCAGGTCGCCGATGCTCTTGTTGACGCACTTGAGGTGCTCGTTGCACCAGCGCGTGAACGTGTTCTGCTGGATCTTCTTCCAGGGCGCGTCCTCCGCCAGCTCCTTCTCCGCCGCCGGCAGCTCCTCCGCGTCCTCCGCCAGCGCCGCGTCCTCGTAGCCCGACGAGTTCATGGCCGCCCGCTGCTGCTGGCCCTCGAGGTGGCTCGGGTGGCCCTGGGGGTGGCCTTTGGTGGTGGCCTTTGGTGGCCCTGGAGGTGGTTCTTGAGGTTGCCTTTGGTGGCCTTTGGTGGCTCTGGATGTGGCCTTTGGTGACCCTGAAGATGGGCTTTGGTGGCCTTTGGTGGCCCTGGAGGTGGCTCTTGAGGTTGCCTTTGGTGGCCTTTGGTGGCTCTGGATGTGGCCTTTGGTGACCCTGAAGGTGGGCTTTGGTGGCCTTTGGTGGCCCTGGAGGTGGCTTTTGAGGTTGCCTTTGGTGGCCTTTGGTGGCTCTGGATGTGGCCCTTGGTGGCCCTGGAGGTGGCTCGGGTGGCCCTGGAGGTTGGTGGCCCTGGAGGTTGCCTTTGGTGGCTCTGGATGTGGGCTTTGGTGGCCTTTGGTGACCCTGGAGGTGGCCCTGGAGGTGGGCTTTGGTGGCCCTGGAGGTGGCCCTGGAGGCTCTAGAGTTGGCTTTGGTGGCTCTACAGGTGGCCTTGGTGGCTCTACAGGTGGCCTTGGTGGGCCTGGGGGCTCAAGAGTTGGCTTTGGTGGCCTTGAGGGTCTTTAGTGGCCCTGGGGGCTCTGGAGGTGGCCTTGGTGGCCCTGGTGGCTATAGAGTCGGTCTTTGGTGGCCTCAGTGGCTCCGCAGATGGCCTTGGGCGTCTTCAGTGGCCCTGGTGGCTCTTGAGGTGGCCTTGGTGGCTCTAGAGTTGGCTTTGGTGGCCCTCAAGTCAGGCTTTGGTGGCCTCAGGGTCTGTCTTGGTGGCCCTGGGGGGTTTTTGGTAGCCTCGGTGGCCTTTAGGGTCGACGCACAGCTGGTGGCCCGGGGGACGGCCCTGGTGGCCCTGATGGTGGCTGCGGGGGACCTTGGTGGCCGGGAAGGTGGGCTGCTGTGCCGCTGTGGGGCGGCTCTATGGGTGCCGCTATGGGGTGGTTCTATGGGGCGGCTGTATGGGGTGCCGCTATGGGGCAGCTCTATGGGGCAGCTCTATGGGATGGCTCTATGGCTGCTGCTATGGGGTGGCTCTATGGGGTGCCGCTATGGGGCGGTTCTATGGGTGCCGCTATGGGGTGCCGCTATGGGGCGGCCCTATGGGGCGGCTCTATGGGGTGCCACCGACAAATCCCGGTGCCGGAGGCCAACGCCCGGAGGGTGGGGGGCAGCGAGGGGGGGTCCCACAGCCAGCGATGCCAGCAATGCCAGCAATGCCGGCACTTGTGCCCAAATGGGGGCCGGTTCCCAGCACGGATCCCGGTTCTGATCCTATTCACGGTGCTCCGATCCCGGCACGGATCCCGGTTCCGATCCCGTTACCGACGCTCCGATCCCACTCCCGGTCCGATCCCAATCCCAGTCCCAGTCTCACTCCCAGCGCTCCGATCCCGGTTCGGATCGCGGTCCGATCCCGATAGCGGCGCTGCGATCCCACTTTCAGTGCTCCGATCCCTGCCCGGATCCCGGACGCGGTCCGGATCCGGATCCCAATAGCGCCGCTCCGATCCCGGTTCCGGTACTCTGACTCCGGTCCGAATCCCGATCCCACTTCCAGCGCTCCAATCCCGGTCCCGGTGCTCCGATCCCGGTCCGGATCCCGATCCAACTTCCACTACTCCAATCCCAATCCCGGTTCTCCGATTCCGGATCCCAATAGCACCGCTCCAATCCCGGTCCCGGTCCGGATCCCGATCCTCCGATCCCACTCCCCGCTCTCCGCTCCCGATCCGAATCCCACTCCCGACTCTCCGCTCCCGGTTCCGTATCCCCCGGTTCCGCTCCGGTTCCGCTCCGGTTCCCGGTCCGCTCTCGCTCCACTCGCCCCCCCCCCCCAATTCGGGGCCGTTTTAAGGACGCGGCGCCGCCCGGTTCCCCCCCCGGGGCCGCCCCCAATGACTGCATGAGTGGGGCGGGGATGGGATGGGAATGTTGGGGGGGGGGGGAAGGGGGTGAGGGGGGGGCGGGGTCCCAAAATGGGGCCGGGATCCGGAACGGACCGCGAGGGGGAGGGCAGAACCGGCCCGAAAAGGAGCGGAGTGCAGGAGGTGCCGCCCCGAAACGGGGGGGAACCCAAAAGTGGGACCGCAAAGAGTGGGAACCCAAAGAAGGACCCCAAAGAGTGCGAACCCAAAGAGACAGACCCCAAAAGCGGGACCGCAAAGAGTGGGACTCCAAAGAGGGACCCCAAGGAGAGGGACCCCAAAAGCGGGATCCCACAAACGGGACCCCAAGGAGAGGGAGCCCAAAAGAGAGACCCCAAAAGAGGGACCCCAAGGAGAGGGACCCCAAATAGTGGGACCCCAAAAGCGGGACCCCACAAACGGGACCCCAAGGAGAGGGAGCCCAAAGAGAGAGACCCCAAAAGTGGGACCCCAAAAGCGGGACCCCAAAGAGTGGGACTCCGAAGAGTGGGACCCCAAAGAGTGGGACAGCCCAAAAAGAAGGACCCCAAATAATAGGACCCCAAAGAGAGGGACCCCAAAGACTGGAACCCCAAAGAAGAGACCCCAAGAGTGGAACCCCAAAGAGAGAGACCCCAAAAGTGGGACCCCAAGGGTTGGAACCCCAAAAGGGGGACCCCAAGGAGAGGGACCCAAAGAGTGGGACCCCAAAGAGTGGAACCCCAAAGAGAGAGACCCCAAAAGCGGGACCCCAAAAGAGGGACCCCAAGGAGAGGGACCCCAAAAAGTGGGAACCCAAAGTGTGGGACCCCCCCCAAAAAAGTGGGAGCCCCCCAAAAAAGTGGGACCCCAAAAGTGGGACCCCAAGGACAGGGACTCCAAAAAATGGGACCCCCAAAGTGGGACCCCCAAATAGTGGGACCCCAAGGAAGGGGACTCCAAAAAAAGGGACTCCAAAAAGTGGGATCCCAAAAAGTGGGACCCCCAAAGAGGGACCCTAAAAGTGGGACCCCAAAGAGAGAGACCCCAAATAGTGGGATCCCAAAAGCGGGACCCCAAGGAGAGGAACCCCAAATAGTGGGAACCCAAAGAGTGGGACAGCCCAAAAAGAAGGACCCCAAATAATGGGACCCCAAAGAGAGGGACCCCAAAGAGTGAAACCCCAAAGAGAGAGACCCCAAAGAGTGGAACCCCAAAGAGAGAGACCCCAAAAGTGGGACTCCAAGGGTTGGAACCCCAAAAGGGGGACCCCAAGGAGAGGGACCCAAAGAGTGGGACCCCAAAGAGTGGAACCCCAAAGAGAGAGACCCCAAAGAGTGGGACTCCGAAGAGTGGGACCCCAAAAGAGGGACCCCAAGGAGAGGGACCCCAAATAGTGGGACCCCAAAAGCGGGATCCCACAAACGGGACCCCAAGGAGAGGGAGCCCAGAGAGACCCCAAAAGTGGGACTCCAAAAGCGGGACCCCAAAGAGTGGGACTCCGAAGAGTGGAACCCCAAAAGAGGGCCCCCAAAAGCGGGACCCCACAAGTGGGATCCCACAAACGGGACCCCAAGGAGAGGGAGCCCAAATAATGGGACCCCAAAAAGTGGGACCCCAAAGAGAGAGACCCCAAAAGTGGAACCCAAAGTGTGGAGCTCCCCCGAAAAACAGGGACCACACAAAGGGGGATCCCAAAAAGGGGGACCCCAAAACGTGTGGGACCCCAAAAAGTGGGACCCTAAAAGTGCGACTTCAAAAAGTAGGACCTCCAAAAATGGGACCCCAAAAAGTGGGACCCCAAAATTATGGGGTCCTCAAAACTGTGACCCCAAAACAATGGGACCCCGAAACAATGGAACCCCGAAAGAATGGGATCCCAAAACTGCGACCCTAAAATTACTGGACCCCAAAGCTTCACGACCTTAAAGTAACGGGACCCCAAAACAATAGGACCTCAGAGCAATGGGACCCCATAACAATGGGACCCCAAAAGATGCGGCCCCATAACAATGGGACCCTAAAAGAATGGGACCCCACAACAATGCGACCCCACAATAATGGGACCCCAAAAGATGCAACCCTATAACAATGGGACCCTATAACAATTGGACCCCCAAAAAATGGGACCCCACAACAATGGGACCCCAAAAGATGCGACCCCATAACAATGGGACCCCAAAAGAATGGGACCCGTAACAATGGGACCCCACAACAATGGGACCCCACAACAGTGGGACCCCAAAAGATGCGACCCTATAACAATGGGACCATATAATAATGGGACCCCAAAAGAATGGGACCCCACAACAATGGGACCCCACAAGAATGGGACCCCATAACAATGGGACCCCAAAATATGCGACCCTATAACAATGGGACCCCAAAAGAATGGGACCCCACAACAATGGCACCCCACAACAATGGGACCCCAAAAGATGCGGCCCCGCCCATCCCGCAGTGCAACGCGGTGCCCCCGAACCCCCCCAGGACCCCCCCAGTGCCCCCCCCTCCCCCCCACCCCATTGTCCGCTATGGGGAGGGGCGGGGGGCTCGTCCGGGGGAGGGGACACCAGTGACCGCGGGGGGGGGACGTAAGTGACGTGGGGGACACGTGGGGGGGCACGAGGGACAATGGGGGGGACATGGGGGGGGGACAATAGGGACACGGGGGGCAATGGGGGGGACATGGGGGGGTCGTAAGGAACGATGGGGGGGGACGTGGGGGTACAGGGGGCAATGGGGGGACGTGGGGGGGTCACGGGGGGGCGCGAGGGACAATGGGGGGGCAATAGGGACATGGGGGGGGCACAAGGGGCAATGGGGGGACGTGGGGGGGTCGTAAGGAACGATGGGGGGGGGATGTGGGGGTACAAGGGACAATGGGGGGGATGGGGGGTGCGGGGGGGGCAATAGGGACATGGGGGGGCAATGGGGGCAATGGGAGGGACGGGGGGGTCGTAAGGAACGATGGGGTAAAGGGACAATATGGGGGGGGACATGGGGGGGCAATGGGGGGGACATGGGGGGGTCTAAGGAACGATGGGGGGGGACGTGGGGGTAAAGGGACAATGGGGGGGGACAGGGGGGGGTGCGGGGGGGGCAATAGGGACATGGGGGGGCAATGGGGGGCAATGGGGGGGAGATAAAAATGATGGGGGGGGGGACATGGGGGTACAAGGGACAATGGGGGGACATAAGGGCCGTGGGGGGGGGACATAGGGGGACAATGGGAAGATATGGGGGGACATTGGGGGGGGGCACAAAGGACAATGGGGGGGGACATAGGGGGACACGGGGGGAGGGCATGGGACAATAAAGGACAATGGGGGACATGGAGGGGATGTAAGTGATGTGGGGGGGGGCGTGGGGGGGCAATGGGGGGACATGGGGAAGGATATGGGGGGGGCACGAGGGGCAGTGGGGGCCATAAGGGACAATGGGGGGGGGCATTGGGTGCGGGGGGGGGGGACATGAAGGACGTGGTGGGACACGAGGGGGGACTTGGACGGGACACGGGGGGGGCACGAGGGATTGGGGGGGGGACATGGGAGGGACATAAGGGACAATGGGGAGACATGGGGGGGACACAGCGGGGGGGGGGGGACATGAGGGATGTGTGTGGGGGACACTGAGGGGACACTGAGGGGACACTGGGAGTGTGGGGGGGGGACATGAGGGACGTGGGGGGACATCGGTGGGACACGAGGGGGGACGTGGAGGGGACACGGGGGGGGGGCACGAGGGATTGGGGGGGGGACTGGGAGGGACATAAGGAACAATGGGGCGACATGGGGGGGACACAGTGGGGGGGGGGACATGAGGGATGTGGGGGGGGGGACACTGAGGGGACACAGGGGGTGTGGGGGGGGGGGGCATGGGGGTGTTATGAGGGGGACACCGAGGGGACACGGGGGGGGGGGGACAAAAAGGGACAGTGGGAATGGGGGAGGGGTTGGGGTGTCATGAGGGACATGGGGGGGGAGGAACAAGGGACGTGGGGGGTTGGTGACATCAGCGACACGGGCTGGGGGGGGGCGGGGGGGTGTCCCCGTGGTGGCACAGCCCTTTGTCACTCTGTGTCATCCTTCCCCCCCCCCCCGCCCTGGAAGCTTCCAGCGACAAGTGGGGAGGGGGGGGGGGCTAAAAATACCCTACAGTGTCACCGTGTGTCACCGTGAGCGTGGTGTCACCGCCCGGAATAGCACCGCCGGGGGGGGGGGACGTGGGGGGTGGCGGTGGGACGGGGATGGGGGGGGGGACGCTTGTGGGGTGTGAGTGACACTCGTGGGGGACAGAGGGGTGGGGACACCCATGGGGACGTGGGGACACCTGTGGGGATGTGGGGACGTGGGTGGCATCAGTGGGGATGGGGACGTGGGGACACCCATAGGGACGTGGGGACATGGGGACATGGGGACACCCATGGGCCGCAGGTGGCATCAGTGGGGACACTGGGACACTGTAGAGACATGGGGACATGGGTGGCACTGATGGGGACGTGGGTGGCATCAATGGGGACACCTTTGGGGACATGGGCACACTAATAGGGACATGGGGACACCCACGGGGATGTGGAGATGTGGGTGGTATCAGTGGGGACAGGGACATGGGGACACCCATAGGGACATGGGGACATGGGGACACCCATGGGCCGTGGGTGGCATCAGTGGGGACATTGGGACACCTGTAGGGACATGGGTACATGGGTGGCATCAGTGGGGACACGGACATGGGGACACTAATAGGGACATGGGGACACCCATGGGGATGTGGGGACATGGGGACACCTTTAGGGACGTGGGGACACCCGTGGGGATGTGGGGACATGGGGACACTTGTGGGGACATGGGGGTATGAGTGCCACTCATGGGGACAGGGACACTGGGGACATGGGTGGCACTCATGGGGACATTGGGACACCCGTGGGGACATGGGGACATGGGAGGGACTCATGGGGACAGGGACGTGGGGACACCTGTG
The DNA here is from genome assembly GCF_987193195.1 of Phasianus colchicus. Lineage (NCBI taxonomy): Eukaryota > Metazoa > Chordata > Aves > Galliformes > Phasianidae > Phasianus > Phasianus colchicus. The sequence goes on from NC_143436.1 coordinate 984,621, forward strand.
GGGACTTGGGGACATGGGTGGCACTCATGGAGATACTGGGACACCCACGGGGACATGGGGACATACAAGGGACTCGTGGGGACAGGGACTTGGGGACAGCCACGGGGACATGGGAACATGGGTGGTACCAATGGGGACAGGGACATGGGGACGTGAGTGACACTCATGAGGGACAGGGATGTGGGTGGCACCAATGGGGATGGGGACATGGGGACACTCATGGGGACAAGGACACGGGAACACTCTTGGGGACATGGGGACACCCTTGGGGAGGGGGACATAAGGACACCCATGGAGACATTGGGACACCCATGGGGACACGGGTGACACTCATGGAGACATGGGTGGCATCAGTGGGGACAGGGACATGGGGACACCCATGGGGACACTGGGACACCCATGGGGACATGGGGACATGGGTGAGACTCATGGGGACGTGGGTGGCATCAATAGGAGAGGAACCTGGGGACACCCTTGGGGACATGGGTGGCACCAATGGGGACAGGGATGTGGGGACACCCATGGGGACATGAGAGACACTCATGAGGGACAGAGGTGGCACTCATGGGTGTGGGGACATGGGGACACCCATGGGGATGTGGGGACGTGAGTGACACTCATGGGGACAAGGACACAGGGACACTCATGGGGACATGGGGACACCCATGGGGACATAAGGACACCCATGGAGACACTGGGACACCTGCGGTGACATGGGGACATGGGTGATACTCGTAGAGACACTGGGACGCTCATGGGGACACCTGTGGGGACATGGGTGGCACTCGTGGGGATGGGGACATGGGGACACCTGTGGGGACAGGGACACGGGTGGCACCAATGGGAACAGGGACACGGGGACATCCATGGGGACATGGGGATGTGGATGACACTCAGAGGGACATTGCGACACCTATGGGGACGTGGGGACACTCGTGGAGACACTGGGACATCCATGGGGACAGGGAAATGGGGACACCTGTGGGACCATGGGGACACCCCGGGGATGGGGACATTGTGGGGGACACTCTAGGGACATGACATGAGTGCCACTCATGGGAACAGGGACATTGGGACACCTGTGGGGACGTGGGGACACTCATGGGGACATGGGTGGCATCAGTGGGGACAGGAACATGGGGACATGGGGACACCCATGGGGACACTGGGACACCCATGGGGACACGGGGACGTGGGGACATGGGTGACACTCATGGGCATGTTCAGAGGGACATTGGGACACCAATGGGCACAGAGCTATGGGGACACTCATGGGGACACTGGGACAGCCATGGGGACATAAGTGGCACATGGGTGACATTCAGAGGGACGTGGGGACAACCGTGGGGACAGGGACATCGATGTGTGACAGCCGCACGCGACACCCACGGGAACGAGGACAGGAGTGACAGCGGTACAGATGGTGACGGTGTGTATTGTCCACAGGGTGACACGGAGGTGACACGGTGATGACACGGTGGTGACACGGTGGTGACATCAGTGCGGCCGCAGGTGTGGGTACAGCGCGAGGGCGACAGTGGCGGCGGTGAGGAGCAGGAGGGGCACGAGGGCACCGGCCTGGGGACAGCCATAGTGTCACCTCCCCGTGGTGGCGGTGTCACCCTCAGTAGTGGCAGTGTCACCCCTCAGTAGTGGCAGTGTCACCCCTCGGTGGTGCTGGTGTCACCCATTGGTGGTGGTAATGCCCCCCCTTGGTGGTGGTGGTGTCACCCACTGGTGGTGCTGGTGTCACCCTCAGTGGTGTCGGTGTCACCCCTCATTGGTGGTGGTGTCACCCATTGATGGTGTTGCTGTCATCCATTGGTGGCATTGGTGTCACCCTCAGTAGTGGTGGTGTCACCCCTTGATGGTGGCGGTGTCACCGCTCAATGATGGCGGTGTCACCCCTCGGTGGTGTTGGTGTCACCCACTGGTGGTGGAAATGTCACCCCTCATTGGTGGTGGTGCCACCCATTGGTGGCATTGGTGTCACCCTCAGTAGTGGTGGTGTCACCCCTTGATGGTGGTGGTGTCACTGCTCAATGATGGCGATGTCACCCCCCGTTGGTGCTGGTGTCACCCTCAGTGGTGTTGGTGTCACCTATTGGTGGTGTTGGTGTCACCCTCAGTAGTGGTGGTGGTGTCACCCCTCAATGATGGTGGTGTCACCCATTGGTGGCGTTGGTGTCACCCATTGTTGGTGTTGGTGTCAGCCTCAGTAGTGGTGGTGTCACCCCTTGATGGTGGCGGTGTCACTGCTCAGTGATGGCGGTGTCACCTCTCAGTGGTGTTGGCATCACCCATTGGTGGTGGTGATGCCACCCCTTGGTGGTGTTGGTGTCACCCACTGGTGGTGTTGGTGTCACCCTCAGTGGTGTCAGTGTCACCCCTCATCAGAGGTGGTGTCACCCATTGGTGGCATTGGTGCCACCCGCAGTAGTGGTGGTGGCACCCCCCGGTGTTGGCGGTGTCACCCCTCAATGACGGTGGTGTCACCCATTGGTGGTGTTGGTGTCACCCTCAGTAGTGGTGGTGTCACCCCTCGGTGTTGGCAGTGTCACCCCTCAATGATGGTGGTGTCACCCCTCAATGGTGGCAGTGTCACCCCCCATGTCCCCGCATACCTGATCCTCTGTCCCCTCCGTGCTCGGTGACGTGGCGGTGACATCGGGGTCTGGGGTCCGCGAGGTGACAGTGGGAGGTGACAGTGGGGGTGGCTCCGAGATTGGGGGGGACCTGGGGGGCACGGGGACATTGGTCAAAGGGGGGGAGGGGACAGAGGTGGGGACATGGGGACATGGCAGGGGAACAACGGGGACATAGGGGACATAGGGACATTCGGGGAGGGGGACAGTGGGGACATAGAGGACAAGGGGGACACGGGGAGGAGGACACAAACAAGGATGGGGACATGGGGACACGGAGAGAGGGACATAGGGGACGTGGGGACACAGGGAGGGGGACACAGGGGACATAGGGAGAGACAGAGGGGACATGTAGGGACATGGAGTGGGGGACACAGGCTGGGTTGGGGACATGGGGACACGGAGAGAGGGACGCAGGGGACATAGGGGACGTAAGAGGGCATGGGGACATTGGGACATTGGGGAGGGGGCATGGACAGGGATAGGGACATGGGGACATGGATGGGGACACTGAGGATATGGGGGGACATGGGGACGGGGAGGGGACACAGGGGAGGACAAGAGGGGACATGGGGACATGGAGAGAGGGACATAGGGGACAGGGGGACATGGGGAGGGGGACTTGGGGGACAGGGGGACTTGGGGACACAGAGGTGGGGACACAGGGGATGCCATCGGGGAGATGTGTCCAGGGGACAGAGGACACTGCTGGGGACAGCACTGGAGCACGGCCAGGGGACACAGAGGGGACAGAGGACACAGAGGGGACAGGGGACACAGAGGGGACACCACCAGGGACACAGCCGTGGGGATGGGGAGGCGAGAGGGGGACGTGGACAGGGGACACAGAGAGGATGGGGACATGGGACAGGGACGTGGGGCCACGGGGTGACAGGGACATGGATGTGGCCAGGGGACACAGAGGGGACAGGGTGACAGGGTGACAGGTACCGGTGTCCCCAGCTGTCACCCGGCTGCTGGGACAGGCGGAGGTGACGGTGACGCGGTTCCTCGGCCAGCTCCTCTGTGTCACCGGCATGGTGTCACCTCCCTGAGGTGGCACTGTCCCCCCAGTGTCACCTTCTCCCTGTGTCACCTCCCCACCATGTCACCCACTCCATAGTGTCACCATCCCAGTGTCACCTCCTCCCATTGTCACCTCCCCAGGTGGCACTGTCCCCCATTGTCACCTTCTCCCAGTGTCACCTCCCCACCATGTCACCCACCCCATGATGTCACTGTCCCATGGTGTCACTTCCCTCTGGTGTCACCTTCCCAGTGTGTCACTGTCCCATGGTGTCACCTTCTCCCAGTGTCACCTCACCGTGTCACCCACCCCATCATGACACCGTCCCACAGTGTCCCCTCCTTCCACTGTCACCTCCCCAGCATGTCACTGTCCCGTGGTGTCACCTCCCCACAGTGTCACCCACACCACAGTGTCACCATCCCAGTGTCACCTCCTCCCATTGTCACCTCTCTAAAGTGGCACAGTCCCTCATTGTCACCTTCCCACCATGTCACCCACCCCACGGTGTCACTGTCCCACGGTGTCATCCCCCCACAATGTCACCTCCCCATTGTCACTCACCCCACCGTGCCACTGTCCCACGGTGTCACCTCCCCATCATGTCACCCACCCCACGATGTCACCTCCCCGGAGTGTCACCTTCCCATCATGTCACTGCCCCACGGTGTCATCTCCCACAGTGTCACCTCCTCCCATTGTCACCTCCCCTCAGTGTTACCTCCCCACCCTGTCACCCCACGGCCACCACCATCCCACTAGCCCATGCCACCACTGTGTCACCCCATGGCCACCACCCTGTCACCTCATGGCCACCATCCTGTCACTCCATGGCCACCACCCTGTCACCCCATGGCCACCACCATCCCCCCATCCCATGGCCACCATCCTGTCACCCCAAGGCCACCATTTTGTCCCCCTTTAGCCACCATCCTGTCATCTCATGGCCACCACCATCCCACCACTCCATGGCCACCACCGTGTCACCCCATGGCCACCATCTTGTCATCCTTTGGTCACCACCCTGTCACCCCATGGCCACCACCCTGTCACCCTTTGGTCACCACTCTGTCATCTCACGGCCACCACCACCCAAACATCCCATGGCCACCACCCTGTCACCCCATGGCCACCACCATCCCCCCATCCCATGGCCACCACTGTGTCACCCCAAGGCCACCATTTTGTCACCCTTTAGCCACCATCCTATCATCTCATGGCCACCACCATCCCACCACTCCATGGCCACCACCATGTCACCTCATTGCCACCATCTTGTCACCCCATGGCCACCACCCTGTCACCCCATGGCCACCACCATCCCAACATCCCATGGCCACCACCGTGTCACCCCATGGCCACCATCCCACCACTCCATGGCCACCATCCTGTCACCCAAGGCCACCATTTTGTCACCCTTTAGCCACCATCCTGTCACCCCACGGCCACCATCCCATCACCTCATGGCCACCACAGCCACCACCCTGTCACCCCATGGCCACCACCTTATCACCATGTGGCCACCACTGCGTCACACCCCATGGCCACCCCCTTCCCTTCCCAGGTCCCACCCCACTGTCCCCATTGTCCCCAACCACCCCAATGTCCCCACTGACCACTATGTTACTTTTGTCTCCATTGACCCCATTGACCCCATTGACCCCACTGTCCCATTGACCCCAATGGCCCCATTGACCCCGTTGACCCCATTGACCCCATTGACCACAGCATTCCCATTGTCCCCATTGACCCCATTGTCCCCATTGTCCCCATTGTCCCCAATGGCTCGATTGACCCCATTGACCCCATTGATCACAGCATCCCCATTGTCCCCAATGTCCCCATTGACCCCAATGTCCCCATTGTCCCCAATGGCCCCATTGTCCCCATTGACCCCATTGACCCCAATGTCCCCATTGTTCCCATTGACCCCACTGTTCCCAATGTCCCATTGTCCCTCATTGACCCCATTGACCCCACTGACCCCATTGATCTCATTGACCCCAATGTCCCCATTGTCCCCAATGGCCCCATTGTCTCCACTGTCCCCATTGTCCTAATTTTCCCCATTGATCCCATTGACCCCAATGTCCCCATTGTCCCCAATGGCCCCATTGTTCCCATTGACCCCATTGACCCCACTGACCACAGTATCCCCATTGTCTCCATTGACCCCATTGTCCCCCATGGCCCCATTGACCCCACTGACCCCATTGATCCCATTGGCCCCAATGTCCCCATTGTCCCCAATGTCCCCATTGACCCCAATGGCTCCACTGACCCCATTAACCACAGCATCCCCATTGCCCCCATTGATCCCATTGACCCCATTGTCCCCATTGTCCCCATTGTCCCCATTGTCCCCATTGACCACAGCGTCGTTTTCGTCCCCATTGACCTCAATATCCCCACTGTCCCCACTGTCCCCTCTGTCCCCTCTGTCCCCTCTGTCCCCATACCCTTCAGCTTCTCCAGTTGTATGGTGGCTTTCTGGGTTCCCTGCTCCTTCCACGTGGCCACCTCTCCTCTCACCGTGGCCACTTCTCCTTTCACTGGGGCCACCTGGTCCTGCATTGTGGCCACCTCCTCGTGCCACATGGCCAACTCTCCTCGCACCGTGGCCATTTCTTCTCTCACTGCAGCCACCTGGTCCTGCATTGTGGTCACCTCCTTGTGCCACATGGCCACCTCTCCACTCACCGTGGCCACTTCTTCTCTCACTGCGGCCACCTGGTCCTGCATTGTGGCCACCTCCTCGTGCCACCTGGCCACCTCTCCTCTCCCTGTGGCCTCTACTCCATTCACTGCGGCCACCTGGTCCTGCACTGTGGCCACCTCCTTGTGCCACATGGCCACCTCTTTTCTCATCGTGGCCACTTCTTCTCTCACTGCGGCCACCTGGTCCTGCATTGTGGCCACCTCCTTGAGCCACATGGCCACCTCTCCTCTCACCGTGGCCACTTCTTCTCTCACTGCGGCCACCTGGTCCTGCATTGTGGCCACCTCCTTGTGCCACATGGCCATCTCTCTTCTCACCATGGCCACTTCTTCTCTCACTGCGGCCACCTGGTCCTGCATTGTGGCCACCTCCTTGTGCCACATGGCCACCTCTTCTCTCACTGTGGCCTCTACTCCATTCACTGCGGCCACCTGGTCCTGCATTGTGGCCACCTCCTTGTGCCACCTGGCCACCTCTCCTCTCCCTGTGGCCACTTCTCCTCTCACTGCGGCCACCTGGTCCTTCACCTCTTCATGCCACATGGCCACCTGTCCTCTCACCGTGTCCACCTCCTCCTTCCACGTGGCCACCTCTCCCTTCAAAGTGGCCACCTCAGCCCTCAGTGTGGCCACCTGCTCCTGCCACATGGCCATCTCGTCCTGTACCGTGGCCACCTTTCCTCTCACTGTGTCCACTTCCTTGTGCCACGTGGCCACCTCTCCTCTCACCACGGTCACCTCCTGCCTTGTGGCCACCCGGTCCTGCACCACGGTCACCTCCTTCCACCATGTGGCCACCTCGTCCTGTACCACGGCCACCTCTCCTCTCACCACGGCCACCTCTTCCTGCCACGTGGCCACCCGGTCCCCCACCGTGGCCACCTCCTTGTGCCACGTGGCCACCTCCGTCCTCAGCGTGGTCACCTGCTCCTGCCACGTGGCCAGCTCATCCTTCACCGTGGCCACCTGTCCTCTGACCGCGGCCACCTCCTTCCACCACGTGGCCACATCTTCCTGCCACGTGGCCATCTGGTCCCGCACCGTGGTCGCCTCCTTCCTCCACGTCTCCACCTCAGTCCCCAGCGTGGCCACCTGCTCCTGCCACGTGGCCAGCTCGTCCTGCAGAGCCGCAGCCCTGGTGGTTGCGGTGGCCGCCTGGGCCCTGGCGGTGGCCAAATCTCGCTCCATTTGCCCCCATTGGGCCACCTGGCCGGCCTGCAGCGCGCCCAGCTCCTCCTGCAGCGTCCCCAGCTCCGCCTGCAGCGTCCCCAGCGGGGCTGGGGGGAGAGGGGGGGGTGAGGGGCACATGGGGGGCAGTGGGGGGTTGTGGGGTCAGGGGGCACTTGGGGTCAGGGGGGCTATAGGGTGAGGGGGCACTTGGGGGCAGTGGGGTGGGTGTGGGGTGGGGGGGCACTTGGGGGAAGGGAGGTTTGGGGGTGAAGGGCTCTTGGGGGGCAACGGGGTGGGTGTGGGGTGGGGGGCATTTGGGGACAGTGGGGTGCGTGTGGGGTCAGGGGGCACTTGGGGGTCAGAGAGGATGTGGGTGTGGGATGGGGGGTTACTTAGGGAGCAGAGGAGTGGGTCCCATCCCTATGGGGTCTCTGTTTCTATGGGGTCTCAGTCCCTATAGGGTCCCATCCCTATGGTTTCTCTGTCCCTATGGGGTCCCAGTCCCTATAGGGTCCCTTCCCCATGGGGTCTCTGTTTCTATGGCGTCTCTGTCCCTATAGGGTCCCCTCCCCATGGGCTCCCCTCCCCATGGGATCCCCATCCCTATGGGATCCCCCTCCCTATGGGGTCTCGGTCCCTATGGGGTCTCAGTCCCTATAGGGTCCCATCCCTATGGGGTCTCTGTCCCTATGGGGTCCCAGTCCCTATAGGTTCCCCTCCCCATGGGGTCTCTGTCCCTATGGGGTCTCAGTCCCTATAGGGTCCCATCCCTATGGGCTCCCCATCCCTATGGGGTCTCTGTCCCTAAGGGGTCTCTGTTACTGTGGGGTTTCTGTCCCTATGGGGTGTCTGTCTCTATGGGGTCTCTGTCCCTATGGGATCTCAGTCCTTACAGGGTCCCCTCCATATAGGATCCCCATCCCTATGGGATCACCGTCCCTATAAGATCTCAGTCCCTATCTGGTCCCCTCCCCATGGGGTCTCTATTCCTATGGGGTCTCAGTCCCTATGGGGTCTCATTCCCTGTGGGGTCCCATCCCTATAGGGTCCCATCCCTATGGGGTCTCAGTCCCTGTGGGGTCCCATCCCTATGGGATCTCAGTCCCTATGGGGTCTCAGTCCCTATGGTTTCTCTGTCCCTATGGGGTCCCAGTCCCTATAGGGTCCCTTCCCCATGGGTTCCCCTCCCCATGGTATCCCCATCCCTATGGGATCCCCCTCCCTATGGGGTCTCTGTCCCTATGGGGTCTCAGTCCCTAGAGGGTCTCCTCCATATGGGATCTGCATCCCTATGGGATCCCGGTCCCTATAAGATCTCAGTCTCTATCTGGTCCCCTCCCCATGGGCTCCCCATCTCTATGGGGTGTCTGTCCCTATGGGGTCTCAGTCCCTATGGTGTCCCCTCCATATGGGATCCCCATCCCTATGGGATCCCCTTCCCTATGGGGTCTCAGTCCCTATGGGGTCTCAGTCCCTATAGGGTCCCATCCCTATGGGGTCTCTGTCCCTATGGGGTCTCAGTCCCTATAGGGTCCCCCCCCCATGGGGTCTCCCCCAGTTTCTGCTCACCCCCCCCCTCCATGGTGGCACCGCTGTCCCGGTAACCGGCACTGGGAGACGGAACCGGAACCAGTGGCACCAATGGAACCAGTGGCACTGGGAGCACTGGGAGCACCAGTAACACCAGTAACACCAGTAACACCAGCACCAGTAGCACCAGTAGCACCAGCATCACCAGTAATACCAGTATAACCAATATCACCAGTATCACCAGTGCCACCAGTAGCACCAGTAGCAGCAGTGTAACCACTGTAACCTGCACCAGTAAGACCAGTATAGCCAGTATCACCAGTAGCACCAGTAGCACCACTAACACCAGTATAACCAGTATCAGCATCAGCAGTAACGCCCGTAGGAACAGTGTAACCAGTAGCACCAGTAGCACCAGTAACACCAGTATAACCAGTATCAGCATCAGCAGTAACGCCCGTAGGAACAGTGTAACCAGTAGCACCAGTAGCACCAGTAACACCAGTAGCACCAGTATGACCAGTATGACCAGTATCACCAACCAGTCTATCCAGTACTGCCGGTATAACCAGCCCCAGTAACACCAGTAGCACCAGTATGACCAGTATAACCAGTAAGACCAGGAACAAAACCAGTATAACCAGTATCACCAGTATAACCAGTATCACCAGCACCAGTAGCACCAGTAACACCTGTATAACCAGTAGCACCAGTATCACCAACCAGTATCACCAGTACCACCAGTATAAACAGCACCAGTACCACCAGTATCACCAGTAGCACCAGTATGACCAGTATGACCAGTATCACCAATACCAGTAGCACCAGTAACACCAGTATAATCAGTATCACCAGTATCGCCATATCACCAACCAGTATAACCAGTATCACAAGTATAACTAGCACCAGTATCACCAGTATCACCAACCAGTATAACCAGTATCACCAGTATAACCAGTATAATCAGTATCACCAGCACCAGTAGCACCAGTAAAACCAGTATCACCAGTATCACCAGCATCACCAGCATCACCAGTATCCCCAACCAGTATCACCAGTATCACCAGTATCACCAGTAACACCAGTATAACACCAGTGATCCCAGTGCCAGCAGTGGGGTCACATTTGGGGTCACGGTTGGGGTCACGGTTGGGGTCATGTTTGGGGTCACTTGGGGTCACATTGTTGGGGTCACTTGGGGTCATGTTTGGGGTCACATTTGGGGTCACATTTGGGGTCACATTGTTGGGTCACTTGGGGTCACCTGGGGTCATGTTTGGGGTCACTTGGGGTCACATTGTTGGGGTCACTTGGGGTCACTTGGGGTCATGTTTGGGGTCACATTTGGGGTCACATTTGGGGTCACATTGTTGGGGTCACTTGGGGTCATGTTTGGGGTCACATTTGGGGTCACTTGGGGTCACATTTGGGGTCACATTTGGGGTTACATTGTTGGGGTTACTTGGGGTCACGGGGTCACATTGTTGGGGTCATTTGGGGTGACGTTTGGGGTGACATTTGCTGTCACCATTTGCGTCACATTTGGGGTCACATTTGGGGTCACCTGAGGATTCATTTGGAGTCGTAGTTGGGGTCACTTGGGATCACAATTGGGGACCCCTTCGGGGTTACAATTTGGGGTCACACGGGCTCACATTGACGTCACATTACCGGGTCACCTTTGGGATCAAATTTGGGGTCACATTTTGGGATCAAATTTGGGGTCACTTTTTGGGGCCTTTGCTTCTCCCTCCACCAAAAAAAAAAAAAACAAAAAAGCAGGGCTCGTCCGGGATTTGAACCCGGGACCTCTCGCACCCTAAGCGAGAATCATACCCCTAGACCAACGAGCCGCCGTTTAAGTCTATGGGGCCGGGGGAAAAGGGGTCACAGTGGGGCAGCTCTGAAGTGAGACCCCAAAATGAGGGGGGATCCCAAATGGGACCCTTGCATCTGCCCCCAAACGCCCCCAAACCGCCCTATATCTGCCCCACAGCAGCTCCATAAAGTCACCATAACCAATCCTATTTCAGCCTCATATCCACCCCATAAGTGCCCTGTATCTGCCCCATAACAGCCACATAACAACACCATAACCATCCTATATCGGCCCCATATCCACCCCATAACTACCCCATATCGGCCCCATATCCGCCCCATAACTGTTCACATATTGCCTCACATCTGTTCCGTATCAGTCCCACAACCACCCCACAAGCACCCCACAACCCCACAACTCTCCATAACCACCCCATAACCACCCCTCAAGCACCCCACAACCACCCCATAGCCACTCCACACCACCCCATAACCGCCCCATAACCACCTCACACCACCCCACAACCATCACAAATCCCCCCATACCCACCCCATCACTCCCCAACCTCTCCCCACACCCCCAAAACCACCCCACAGTCACCCCATAGCCACTCCAAGTGACCCCACAACCACCCCAAACTCTTCCGTACCCACAAACCACCCCATAACCACCCCACGACCACCCCACAACCCCCCAATAACCACCCCAAACCACCCTTACTGACCCCACAAAATCACCCCATAATCACCTCAATCTGCCCCATAACCCCATAACCACTCCATACCCACCCCGAGTGACCCCACAACCACCCCAATCCCCCTGAAACCGCCCCAAACCCCCCATAACCACCCCACCCTCAACTGCCCCCAAACCACCCCACAACCATCCCATAACCTCCCCAAACCGCCACAAATCCCCTCAAACCACCCCACACCACACCGTAGCCCCCCAAACTCCCCCAAGCTACCCCACAAACACCCCATAACCACTGCACGATCACCCCATAGCCACCCCAAGTGATCCCAAACCACCTCTTAGCCCCCCAAACTCCCCCAAACCACCCCACAACCACCCCAATCCCCCCGAAACCACCCCAAACCCCACATAGCCGCCCCACATCACCCCATGACCACCCCATAGCCACCTCACCCCACAACTGCCCCAAGTGACCCCACAACCCCCCCACAACCACCCCAAACCACACCGCAGCCCCCAAACTCCCCCAAACCATTGCACAATCACCCCATAACCACCTCAAGTGACCCCATAACCACCCCAATCCCCCTGAAACCGCCCCAAACCCCACATAACCACCCCACTCCACCCTAAACTGCCCCCAAAGCACCCCACAAGCACCCCACAGCCCCCCAAACTCTCCATAACCACCCCAAACCACCCCATAACCACCCCTCAAGCACCCCACAACCACCCCATAGCCACTCCACCCCACCCCACAACCGCCCCAAAACCACCTCACCCCACAACTGCCCCAAGTGACCCCGCAAGCGCCCCAATCCACCACAAACCCCCCCATAACCACCCCAAACCACCCCATAGCCCCCAAACTCCCCCCAAACCACCCCACAACCAGCCCCCCACATCACCCCACAACCACCCCAAGCAGCCCCAAACCCCACTCCCCACCCCCACCCCCCACCTCCACCCCACTCCCCCCCTCCCACCCCCCCCGCTGATCCCCTTAGGGGCTCTTAGTCCCAAATCCGGGGGCTTAGCGCCCCAAATCCCTCCGTTTACCGCGGATGAAGCGCTCATCCCCGCTCATCCCCTAATCCTCTTGGCCCCATATATGAGACCCCACAGCGGTCACAGCCCCCTACTGCCGCCCCGCTTTCCCCGATCACCACCCACTGCCCCCGACCGCCACCCCATCGCCGCCCCCCATCGCCACCCATCGCCCCCCGTCGCCACCCCATTATCCCCCATCGCCCCCACCGCCACCCCGTTGCCACCCCATTGTCATCCTCAACTGCTGCCCTATAGCCTCCCCCCGTTGCCTCCCCCCATTCTCCCCATAGCCACCCCCATCTCTGCCCCCCACCGCCACCCCGTAGTCCCCAACAGCCACCCCCCATCTCTGCCCCTCATCTCCACCCCCTCCAACTCTGCCCCCCACCTCTGCCCGCACCTCGGCCCCCCATCTCTGACCCCAACCTCCTCCTCATTCTCCCCCATAGCCCCCCCATCTCTGCCCCCCATCACCTCTCCGTTGTCCCCAACAGCCACCCTCCATCTCTGCCCCCCATCGCTGCCCCCCATCATCACCACCCCATTCTCTGCAATAGCCACCCCCCGTCACCAACCCCCATATCCTACCCCCATCACCACCCCATTCTCCCCAACAGCCACCCCGTATCACCGCCCCCATCACCACCCCACACCACCACCCCCCCATTACCCCATTCTCCCTAAAAGCCACCCCATATCACCACCTCCCATCACCACCCCATTCCCCCAATAGCCACCCCCCATCACCACCCCACATCACCCCCACCCCCACCCCATTCTCCCCACTACCCTCCCCCATCACTGCCCCCATCACCTCCCCATTCTCCCCCATCACCGCCCCCCATCACCACCCCATACCACCACCACCCCATTCTCCCTAAAAGCCACCCCATATCACCGCCCCCCATATCACCACCCCATACCACCACCACCCCATTCTCCCTAAAAGCCACCCCATATTGCCACCCCATATCACCGTCCCCCATCTCCACCCCATATCGCCACCCCCCATCACCACCCCATTCTCCCCAATAGCCACCCCATATCACCACCCCCCATCACCACCCCATACCTCCGCCCCCCATCACCACCCCATTCTCCCCCATCACCACCCCCCATCACCACCCCATACCACCACCACCCCATTCTCCCTAAAAGCCACCCCATACCACCACCCCCCATCACCACCCCATACCAACACCACCCCATTCCCCCCCATCACCACCCATATCACCACCCCATATCACCACCCCCCATCACCACCCCATACCTCTGCCCCCCATCACCACCCTATTCTCCCCCATCACCACCCCATACCACCACCCGTATCACCACCCCCCAACACCACCCCATTCTCCCCAATAGCCACCCCATATCACCACCCCATATCACCGCCCCCATCACCACCCCATTCTCCCCATCACCACCCCATATCACCGCCCCCATCTCCACCCCATTCTCCCCATCACCACCCCATATCACCACCCCCCATCACCACCCCATACCTCCGCCCCCCATCACCACCCCATTCTCCCCCATCACCACCCCGTATCACCACCCCCATCACCACCCCATTCTCCCCATCACCACCCATACCACCACCCCCCATCACCACCCCATACCATCACCACCCCATTCTCCCTAAAAGCCACCCCATATCACCACCCCCCATCACCACCCCATTCTCCCCAATAGCCACCTCATACCACCACCCCCCATCACCACCCCATACCATCACCACCCCATTCTCCCCATCACCACCCCGTATCACCGCCCCCATCACCACCCCATTCTCCCCCATCACCACCCCATACCACCACCCCGTATCACCACCCCCCATCACCACCCCATTCTCCCCAATAGCCACCTCATACCACCACCCCCCATCACCACCCCATACCACCACCACCCCATTCTCCCCACCACCACCCCATATCACCGCCCCCACCACCACCCCATTCTCCCCACCACCACCCCATATCACCGCCCCCATCACCACCCCATTCTCCCCACCACCACCCCATTCTCCCCACCACCACCCATACCACCACCCCCACCACCCCATAGCCGCGACCCGCCCGCCATGTCCTCGGACGACGACTTCTACCTGTTCACCAACGGCTCGGTGCCAGGCCCCTGGGACGGCCCTCAGTACCACATCGCCCCGCCGTGGGCGTTCTACCTGCAGACGGCCTTCATGGGCTCCGTGTTCGCCGTGGGGACCCCCCTGAACGCCGTGGTGCTGTGGGTCACCGTGCGCTACAAGCGCCTGCGCCAGCCCCTCAACTACATCCTGGTCAACATCTCGGCCAGCGGCTTCGTCTCCTGCGTCCTCAGCGTCTTCGTCGTCTTCGTGGCCAGCGCACGAGGATACTTCGTCTTCGGGAAGAGGGTCTGCGAGCTGGAGGCCTTCGTCGGCACCACCGGGGGTATTTGGGGGCTGTAGGGTCTATAGGGTTGGAGGGGTTGGTCATTCTCCATTGGGTTGTTCCAGTTGGGTTGGTTGGGTGATTGACCTCATAGGGTTGGTTGGTTGGGTGGTGGTTGACCCCGTTGGGTTGGTATGGGGTAGGGCCTGAGGATACTTCGTCTTTGGGAAGAGGGTCTGCGAGCTGGAGGCCTTCGTCAGCACCACCGGGGGTATTTGAGGGCTGTAGGGTCTATAGGGTCAGAGCGGTTGGTCATTCTCCATTGGGTTGTTCCAGTTGGGTCGGTTGGCTGGTTGACCTCACAGTGTTGGTTGGTTGGGTGGTGGTTGACCCCATAGTTTTGACCCCGTAGGGTTGATCCCATAGAATTGGTTGGGTGGTGGTTGATCCCATAGGGTCGACCCCATTGGGTTGGTTGGGTGATAGTAGACCCCATAGGGTTGATCCCATAGGGCTGGATGGGCGGTTTTGGACCCCATGGGGTTGGTGTAGGGTAGGACCTGTGGATACTTCGTCTTTGGGAAGAGGGTCTGCGAGCTGGAGGCCTTCGTCGGCACCACCGGGGGTATTTGGGGGCTATCGGGGGGCTATGGGGTGGGGTTGGGGGCTGGAGGGTCTGGAGGGTCTGTGTGGGGTTGGTCATTCTCATGGATTTACTCCCTAACCCTAACAACAATTGGGTTGTTCCGGTGGGGTTAGTTGGGTGATTGACCCCATAGAGTTGTCCCCATAGGGTTGACCTCATAGTGTTGGTTGGTTGGGTGGTGGTTGATCCCATAGTGTTGACCCTGTAGGGTTGACCCCGTAGGGTTTGTTGGGTGGTGGTTGACCTCGTTGGGTTGGCATGGGGTAGGGCCTGAGGATACTTCGTCTTTGGGAAGAGGGTCAGCGAGCTGGAGGCCTTCATCGGCACCACTGGGGGTATTTGGGGGCCATTTGGGGGCTATGGGGTGGGGAAGGGGGCTGGAGGGTCTGGAGGGTCTGTGTGGGGTTGGCCATTCTCCATTGGGTTGTTCCAGTTGGGTTGGTTGGGTGATAGTAGACCTCATAGTGTTGGTTGGTTGGGTGGTGGTTGATCCCATAGTGTTGACCCTGTAGGGTTGACCCCGTAGGGTTGGTTGGGTGGTGGTTGACCCCGTTGGGTTGGCATGAGGTAGGGCCTGAGGATACTTCGTCTTTGGGAAGAGGGTCTGCGAGCTGGAGGCCTTCGTCGGCACCACCGGGGCTATTTGGGGGCTGTAGGGTCTATAGGGTCGGAGCGGTTGGTCATTCTCCATTGGGTTGTTCCAGTTGGGTCGGTTGGCTGGTTGACCTCACAGTATTGGTTGGTTGGGTGGTAGTTGACCCCATAGTGTTGACCCCGTATGGTTGATCCCATAGAGTTGGTTGGGTGGTGGTTGATCCCATAGGGTCGACCCCATTGGGTTGGTTGGGTGATAGTAGACCCCATAGGGTTGATCCCATAGGGTTGGATGGGCGGTTTTGGACCCCATGGGGTTGGTGTAGGGCAGGACCTGTGGATACTTCGTCTTTGGGAAGAGGGTCTGCAATCTGGAGGCCTTCGTCAGCACCACCGGGGGTATTTGGGGGCTATCGGGGGGCTATGGGGTGGGGTTGGGGGCTGGAGGGTCTGTAGGGTCTGTGTGGGGTTGGTCATTCTCCATTGGGTTGTTCCAGTTGGGTTGGTTGGGTGATTGACCTCATAGGGTTGGTTGGTTGGGTGGTGGTTGATCCCATAGTGTTGACCCTGTAGGGTTGACTCCATAGGGTTGGATGGGTGGTTTTGGACCCCATGGCGTTGGTGTAGGGTAGGACCCACGGATACTTCGTCTTTGGGAAGAGGGTCTGCAAGCTGGAGGCCTTCGTCGGCACCACCGGGGGTATGGGGGGGCTATGGGGTGTGGTAGGGGTCTGTAGGGTCAACAGGGCCAGAGGGGTTGGTCATTCTTGTGGACTTCCTCCCATTGGGTTTTTCCAGTTGGGTTGGACCTCACAGTGTTGGTTGGGTGGTGGTTGACCCCATAGTGTTGACCCCGTAAGGTTGACCCCATAGGGTTGGATGGGTGGTGGTTGACCCCATAGTGTTGACCCCGTAAGGTTGACCCCATAGAGTTGGTTGGGTGGTGGTTGACCCCGTTGGGTTGGTATGGGGTAGGGCCTGAGGATACTTCGTCTTCGGGAAGAGGGTCTGCGAGCTGGAGGCCTTCGTCGGCACCACCGGGGGTATGAGGGCACTATGGGGTCTGTAGGGTCTGTGTGGGGTTGGTCATTTTCATGGGCTTCCTCCCATTGGGTTGTTCCACTTGGGTTGGACCTCACAGTGTTGGTTGGGTGGTGGTTAATCCCATAGGGTAGACCCCATAGGGTTGGATGGTGGTTGTTGACCCCGTTGGGTTGGTGTGGGGTAGGGCCTGAGGATACTTCGTCTTTGGGAAGAGGGTCTGCGAGCTGGAGGCCTTCGTTGGCACCACCGGGGGCACGGGGGGGATGTGGGGTGGGATTGGGGGCTGTAGGGTCTGTAGGGTCGGAGGGGTTGGTCATTTTCATGGGCTTCCTCCCATTGGGTTGTTCCAGTTGGGTTGGTTGGGTGGTTGACCCCATAGAGTAGTCCCCATAGGGTTGACCCCATAGTGTTGGTTGGTTGGGTGGTGGTTGGTCCCATAGGGTTGGTTGGATGGTAGTAGATCCCATAGGGTTGGATGGGTGGTGGTGGACCCCATGGGGTTGGTATGGGGTAGGACTCACAGCTACTTCATCTTTGGGAAGAAGGTCTGCGAGTTGGAGGCCTTCGTCGGCACCACCAGGGGTATGGGGGGCTATGGGGTGGGGTTGGGGGCTGTAGGGTCTGTAGGGTCGAAGGGGTTGGTCATTCTCCATTGGGTTGTTCCAGTTGGGTTGGTTGGGTGGTAGTAGACCCCACAGGGTTGACCCCATAGAGTTGGATGGGTGGTGGTGGACCCCATGTGGGGTAGAGACGAGAGCTGCTTCGTCTTTGGGAAGAGGGTCTGCGAGCTGGAGGCCTTCGTCGGCACCACCAGGGCTATGGGGGGGCTGTGGGGTGGGGAAGGGGGCTGTAGGGTCTGTAGGGTCTGTGTGGGGTTGGTCATTCTCCATTGGGTTGTTCCAGTTGGGTTGGTTGGCTGGTTGACCTCATAGGGTTGGTTGGGTGGTGGTTGACCCCATAGAGTTGTCCCTGTAGGGTTGACCCCATAGGGTTGGTTGGGTGGTGGTTGACCCCACAGAGTTGACCCCATAGAGTTTGGTTGACTGGTGGCTGATTCCATAGGGTCGATCCCATAGGGTCGACCCCATAGGGTTGACCCCATGGGGTTGTTGTGGGGTAGGGCCCTTGGCTACTTTGTCTTTGGGAAGAGGGTCTGTGAGCTGGAGGCCTTTGTCGGCACCACTGGGGGTTTGGGGTTACGGGGTCAGGGTTGGGATCTGTAGGGTCTGTGTGGGGTTGGGTTTGGGGTTGTGGTTCTCATGGGGTTCTTCCCGTTGTTCCAGTTGGGTTGTTTGGGTGGTTGACCCCATAGGATTGGATGGGTGGTGGCTGACCCCATAGGGTTGACCCCATAGGTTTGGATGGGTGGTGGCTGACCCCATAGGGTTGACCCCATAGGGTTGGATGGGTGGAGGCTGACCCCATAGGTTGACTCCATAGGTTTGGATGGGTGGTGGCTGACCCCATAGGGTTGACCCCATAGGGTTGGATGGGTGGAGGCTGACCCCATAGGTTGACTCCATAGGTTTGGATGGTGGTGGCTGACCCCGTAGGTTGACCCCATAGGGGTTGGATGGGTGGTGGCTGACCCCGTAGGTTGACCCCATAGGGGTTGGATGGGTGGTGGCTGACCCCATAGGGTTGACCCCATAGGGTAGGATGGTGGTGGCTGACCCCATAGGGTTGACCCCATAGGGTTGGATGGTGGTGGCTGACCCCATAGGGTTGACCCCATAGGGTTGGATGGGTGGTGGCTGACCCCATAGGGTTGACCCCATAGGGTCGGATGGCTGGTGGCTGATTCCATAGGGTTGACCCCATAGGGTTGACCCCATAGGGTTGGATGGGTGGTGGCTGACCCCATAGGGTTGACCCCATAGGGTTGGATGGGTGGTGGCTGACCCCATAGGGTTGACCCCATAGGGTTGGATGGCTGGTGGCTGATTCCATAGGGTTGACCCCATAGGGTTGACCCCATAGGGTTGGATGGGTGGTAGCTGACCCCATAGGGTTGATCCCATAGGGTTGGATGGCTGGTGGCTGACCCCATAGGGTTGACCCCATAGGGTTGAGCCCATAGGGTAGTATGGGTGGTAGCTGACTCCATAGGGTTGATCCCATAGGGTTGACCCCATAGGGTAGGATGGGTGGTGGCTGACCCCATAGATTTGTCCCCAGCTGGTTGACCCCATAGCTTTATCTCTGTTTTGCTGTCCCTATAAAGTTTGTTTCTATAGGGCTGGCCGGGTCGCATTTGGCTGCAGGCTGCCCCATAGGGCTGGGGATGTCTGTCTGTCTGTCTGTCTGTCTGTCCTTCTGGGGTTGGAGATGGGCAGGCTGTCCCTATAGGGCTGGTTGGGTGCTGGCTGACCCTATTGGGGTGGTGACATCTGTCCCTATGGGGCTGCTGCTGTCTGTGGGTCCCATAGGGCAGGGGACACACGTCTGTCTGTCCGTCGTTCCCATAGGGCAAGGGAACAATTCTGTCTGTCTGTTGGCCCCATAGATCAGGTGCCACACGTCTGTCTGTCCGTCGGTCCCATAGGGCAGGTGCCACATGTGGGTCCCATAGATCAGGTGACACATGTCTGTCTGTCCGTCGCTCCCAGAGGGCAGGTGCCACACGTCTGTCTGTCTGTCGCTCCCATAGGGCAGGTGCCACATGTGTGTCCCACAGATCAGGTGCCACCTGTCCGTCTGTCTGTCTGTCTGTCCGTCGCTCCCGCAGGGCTGGTGACCGGCTGGTCGCTCGCCTTCCTGGCCTTCGAGCGTTACATCGTCATCTGCAAACCCTTCGGCAATTTCCGCTTCAGCTCGCGGCACGCGCTGCTGGTGGTGGTCGCCACGTGGCTCATCGGGGTCGGGGTCGGGCTGCCGCCCTTCTTCGGCTGGAGCCGGTGGGGGTCGGGGGGGGGGGTTATGGGGGGCCATAGGGCGGCTATGGGGCCGTATGGGGGCGTTATGGGGGGGATATCGGGCGGCTATGGGGCCGTATGGGGGCGTTATGGGGGGGCTATAGGGCGGCTATGGGGCCGTATGGGGGGCTGTGGGGGGGAAATAGGGCAGCCATGGGGCCGTATGGGGGGCTGTGGGGGGGATATCGGGCAGCTATGGGGACGTTTGGGGGGGATGTGTGGAGCATATAGGGCGGCTATGGGGCCGTATGGGGGCGTTATGGGGGGGATATAGGGCGGCTATGGGGCCGTATGGGGGGCTGTGGGGGGGATATAGGGCGGCTATGGGGCCGTATGGGGGGCTGTGGGGGGATATAGGGCGGCTATGGGGCCATATGGGGGCGTTATGGGGGGGATATAGGGCGGCTATGGGGCCGTATGGGGGGCTGTGGGGGGGCTATAGGGCGGCTATGGGGCTGTATGGGGGCGTTATGGGGGGGATATAGGGCGGCTATGGGGCTGTATGGGGGGCTGTGGGGGGGTTATGGGGAGATTGGGGAGTTTGGGGGGGATTATGGGGGTGTTATGGGGCGTTATGGGAGAGTTTGGGGGGGATTATGGGGGTATCATGGGTGGATATTGGGCAGTTATGGGGCCTTATGGGGGGACTGTGGGGGGGCTGTGGGGGAGATTGGGGGATATTATGGGGGCGTTATGGGGGCTATAGGGCGGTCATGGGGTGTTATGGGGGGCTGTGAGGGGATTATGGAGGAGATTCGGGAGTTTGGGGGGGATTATGGAGCTGTTATGGGGGGCTAGAGGGGTTATGGGGAGATTATGGGGGTGTTATGGGGGGTATAGGGCGGTTAGGGGGCCGTATGGCGGGGATTATGGGGGAGACTGGGTTGTTTGCCGGGATTATGGGGGTGTTGGGGAGGTTATGGGGGAGATTGGGGAGTTTGGGGGAGATTATGGGGGGCTATAGGGCGGTTATGGGGCCGTATGGGGGGGGCTGTGGAGGGGGTTATGGGGGAGATTGAGGAGTTTGGGGGGGATTATGGGGGTGTTGGGGGTGTTAGGGGGGGGTATGGGGGCGATTGGGGAGTTTGGGGGAGATTATGGGGGTGTTGGGGAGGTGTTGGGGGGAGATTAGGGAGTTTGGGGGGATTGTGGGGATGTTGGGGGGTTATGGGGGAGATTGGGGAGTTTGGGGGGGATTATGGGGGCATTATGGGGGGCTATAGGGCAGTTATGGGGCCTTATGGGGGGCTGTGGGTGGGGATTATGAGGGTGTTGGGGGGTTATGGGGGAGATAAGGGAGTTTGGGGAGGATTATGGGGGTGTTGGGGGGGGCTATGGGAGGTTATGGGGGAGATTGGGGATTTTGGGTGGATTATGGGGGTGTTATGGGGCATTATGGGGGGTTGTGGGGGGGATTATGGGGGGCTAGGGGGGGTTATGAGATCGGGGAATTTGGGGGGGTTATGGGGGTGTTATGGGGGAGATTGGGGGATGTGGGGGTCTTATGGGGGGGTTATGAGGGGTTGGGGGAAGATTGGGAGGTGGGGGGGATTATGGAGGGTAATGGGGGGTTATGGGGGAGATTGGGGGTTGTGGGGGTTATCATGGGGGTGTTATGGGGGGCTGGGGGGAGATTGGAGGGTGTGGGGGATTATGGGGGGCTATGGGGGAGATTGGGGAGTTGGGGGGGGATTATGGGCACGTTATGGGGGCTTAGGGGGGGTTATGGGGGAGACTTGGGGGTTGGGGTTATTATGGGGGTGTTATGGGGGGCTAGGGGAGATTGGGGGGCTGTTGGGGGGCTATAGGAGCATTCTGTGGGGTTGTGAGGGGGCTATGGGGGGTTTGTGGAGGGTTATAGGGAAATGATGGGGGTGTTATGGGGGGGCTTTAGGGGGGGCTCTGGGGGGTATAGGGGTGCTAAAGGGTGTTATTGGGGGCTGTTGGGTGGGATTGGGGGTTATGGGGGTTTATGGGGTGATGCTGGGGGGGCTCTGGGGTTTTGGGGGTTCTGGAGGGCGTATGGATGGTTATGGGGGGGCTGCGGGGGGTTATGTGGGGATTATGGGGCGTTATGGGGTCTAAGGGGGGCTGTGGGGGCTGTGGGGGGGCTCTGCAGGGTTTTGCTGGGGTTGTTGGGATTCTGGGAGAGCTGTGGGGGGCTACTGATGGGCTGTGGGGGGATTAGGGGGCGTTATGGGGTTTATGGGGGCATTATGGGGGTTGGGGGGGTCATGGGGAAGACTGGGAGAACTGGGGGGGGACTGGAGGGGAGACTGGAGGAGATATGGGGAGTAATGGGGGAAATTGGGGGGGTAGTGGGGGACTTGGGGGGGGTAATGGGGGAGACTGGGGGACTCTGGGGGGCACTGGGGGTCCGGGTCATGGGGATCACACAGGGGTCACATCGGGGTGACATTGGGGTGACATTAAGGTGACATTGCGGTGACAGTGTGGTCACATCGGGGTCACATCAGGGTCTCATTGGGGTCACATCAGGGTCACATTGGGGTCATATTGGGGTGACATTGCGGTGACATTGGGGTCACATAGGGATCACATTGGGGTGACATTGCGGTGACATTGGGGTGACATTGCAGTGACATTGGGGTCACATCAGGGTCACATCGGGGTCACATTGCGGTGACATTGGGGTCACATCAGAGTCGCATCGGGGTCACATTGGGGTTACATCAGGATCACATCGGAGTCACATTGAGGTGACATTGCGGTGACATCAGGGTCACATCAGGGTTACATTGGGGTCACATCGGGGTCACATTGGGGTGACATTGAGGTCACATTAGGGTGACATCAGGATCACATTGGGGTGACATTGCAGTGACATTGGGGTCACATCAGGGTCACATCGGAGTCACATCGGGGTCACATTGTGGTGACATCAGGGTCACATTGGGGTGACATTGGGGTCACATCAGGGTCACATTGAGGTGACATTGCGGTGACATCAGGGTCACATCGGGGTCACATTGTGACATCGGGGTGACATTGGGGTCACATCGGGGTCACATTGGGGTGACATTGGGGTCACGTTAGGGTGACATCAGGGTGACATTGGGGTCACATTGGGGTCACATTGCGGTGTCAGAGCGTTCATCACTGTCTTGGGGTGACAAAGGGTGTCATGGGGGCAACATGGGGACCCCAATGTGGTGACATAGGGGTGCTGTAGGGACACCATAGGGACACCATAGGGACACCATTGGAGTGCCATAGGGGTGACATGGGGATGCTGTAGGGGTGACATGGGGACATCCCTGGGGTTCCATAGGGGTGATATGGGGTTGTCATGGGGACAACAGAGGGGTGATATAGGTGACACCATAGGGACACCATAGGGACGCCATAGGGACACCGTAGGGACACCGTAGGGATGCTGTAGGGGTGACATGGGGACGTCCCTGGGGTTCCATAGGGATGAAACGAGGGTGTCAAGGGGACAACAGAGGGGTGACATATCGGTGACATAATGTGACATGGGGACGCCATAGGGTTGTCATAGGGACACATAGGGGCGATGTAGGGACACCATAGGGAAGCCGTAGGGACACATGAGGACACCATAGGGACACATAAGGATGCCATAGGGACACATAAGGATGCCATAGGGACATATGAGGAAGTCATAGGGACACATAAGGACACCATAGGGACACATAAGGATGCCATAGGGACACATAAGGACACCATAGGGACACATGAGGACACCATAGGGACACATAAGGACACCATAGGGACATATGAGGATGACATAGGGGCACATGGGGATATCATAGGGACACATAAGGACTCCATAGGGACACATGAGGACACCACAGGGACACATAAGGACGCCATAGGGACACATAAGGGTGCTATAGGGACACATAGGGACACCAGAGGGGCACATGAGGACACCATAGGGACACATAAGGACACATGGGGATGCCATAGGGACACATAAGGACACCATAGGGACACGTAAAGAAACCATAGGAACACATAAGGTTGCCATAGGGGCACACAAGGATGCCATAGGGGCACATAACGGTGCTATAAGGACACAAGGATGCCATAGAGACACATGAGGACTCCATAGGGACACATGAGGGCACCATATGGGCACATGAGGACTCTATAAGGGACACATGGGGACACCACAGGGGCACATAAGGATGCTATAAGGACATATGAGGATGCCGTACAGACACATGAGGACACCATAGGGACACATAAGGTTGCCATAGGGGCACATAAGGACACCATAGGGACACATAAGGTTGCCATAGGGGCACACGAGGATGCCATAGGGGCACATAAGTTTGCCATAGAGGCACACGAGGATGCCATAGGGGCACATAAGGTTGCCATAGGGGCACATAAGGATGCCATAGGGGTACATAAGTTTGCCATAGGGGCACATGAGGTCGCCATAGGGGCACACGAGGACTCCATAGGGGCACATAAGGTTGCCATAGGGACACATAAGGATGCCACAGGGACACATAAGGTTGCCATACGGGCACACAAGGATGCCATAGGGGCACACAAGGATGCTATAAGGACACGAGGATGCCATAGAGACACATGAGGACACTATAGGGACACATGAGGATGCCATAGGGCCGTCGTGGGGACACCAGATGGGCACATAAGGATGCCATAGGGGCACACAAGTATGCCATAGGGGCACATAAGGATGCCACAGGGACACATAAGGTTGCCATAGGGGCACACAAGGATGCTATAGGGGCACACAAGGATGCCATAGGGGCACATAAGGATGCCACAGGGACACATAAGGTTGCCATAGGGGCACACAAGGATGCCATAGGGGCACACAAGGATGCCATAGGGGCACATAACGGTGCTATAAGGACACATGAGGATGCCATAGAAACACATGAGGACTCCATAGGGACACATAAGGACACCATAGGGGCACATGAGGTTGCCATAGGGGCACACGAGGATGCCATAGGGGCACATAAGGATGCTATAAGAACACATGAGGACTCCATAGGGACACATAAGGATGCCATAGGGGCACACGAGGATGCCATAGGGGCACATAAGGACATCATAGGGGCACATGAGGACTCCATAAGAATACATGAGGACACCATTGGGACACATAAGGATGCCATAGGGACACATAAGGACACCGTAGGGGCACATGAGGTTGCCATAGGGGCACACGAGGATGCCATAGGGGCACATGAGGTTGCCCTAGGGGCACCGTGGGGTGCTCTATAGGTCCCGTTCTCCCATAGGTACATGCCTGAGGGGCTGCAGTGCTCGTGTGGCCCCGACTGGTACACGGTGGGCACCAAGTACCGCAGCGAGTATTACACCTGGTTCCTCTTCATCTTCTGCTTCATCGTCCCCCTCTCCCTCATCATCTTCTCCTACTCCCAACTGCTGAGCGCTCTGCGTGCCGTGAGTGGGGGGGGGGGTTGGGGGGGGGAGGGAGGAAAGGGAGAAGGAGGGGTGGGGAGGGGGAGGGCTGTGAGTGGGGAAGAGATGGGGGAGGGGAGGAGGAGGGATGGAGAGAGGGAGAGGCTGTTCGTGGGGGAGGGACGAGGGGGTTGGGGAGGTTGAGAAGGAATGGGATGGGGAGAGGAGGGGATGGAAAGAGGGAGGGGGAGGGAGGAATGGGGAGAGGGAGGAATGGGGAGAGGGAGGAATGGGGGGAGGGAGGAATGGGGAGAGGGAGAGGGAGGAAATGGAAAGAATAAGGGGGAAGGGAGGGATGGGGGAAGGAAGGAGGGAATGGGGAGAGGGAGAGGGAGAAAATGGAAGAAGAAGGGGGAAGGGAGGAGTGGGGAGAGGGTGGGGTGGAGAGAGGGAGAGACGGTGGGAGGAGAGGAGTTGGTAGAGGGAGAGGGGAGGGGAGAATAAGGAGAGGGAGAGGGAGGGGTGGAGAGAGGGAGAGATGGGGAGGAGAGGGGTTGGTAGAGGGAGAAGGGAAGGGGAATGAGAGGGAGAGGGAGAGGGAGAGGGAGAGGGAGAGGGAGAGGGAGAGGGAGAGGGAGAAGGAGAGGGAGAGGGAGAGGGAGAGGGAGGGGTGCAGAGGGGGAGGGCTGTGCATGGGGGAGGGATGGAAAAGGGGGAGAGGGGAGGAGGAGTGATGGAGAGAGGGAGGTGCTGTGTGTGGAGGAGGGGGAGGGGAGAGGGGAATAAGGAAAGGGATCAGGAGAGGAGGGAATGGAGAGAGGGAGGAGGAGGAGGGAGGGGTGGGGAGAGGGAGGAATGGGGAGAAGGAGAGTGAGAAAATGGAAAGAAGAAGGGGGAAGGGAGGGGTCAAGGGAGGGAGGGGGAATGGAGAGAGGGAGAGAGGGGGGTGGGGAGAGGGAGGGCTGTGAGTGAGGGAGAGATGGGAGAGGGGGAGAGGGGAGGAGGAAGGATGGGGAGAGGGAGGGGCCGTGTGTGGGGGAGGGGAGGAAGGGTTGGGGGAGGAGGAGAGGGATGGGAATAGGAGGGAATGGGAAGAGGGAGAGGGAAGGGGAGGGAGGGGTGGGGAGAGGGAGGAAATGGAAAGAAGGGGAAGGGAGGGGTGGGGAGAGGAAGGGGGGAAATGGGGAGAGGGAGGGGGAGAGGAGGGAATGGAGAGAGGAGGGAGGGGTGCGGGGGAAATGGAGAGAGGGAGAAAGGGAGGGCAGAATGGGCAGAGAGAGGAGGGATGGGGAGAGGAAGGGAGAGAGGGAAGAGGGGGAAATGGGGAGAAGGAGGGGAGGAAATGGGGAGAGGGAGGAGAGTATGGGGGCAGGGAGAGGGGGAAGATGGAGGGGAGGCAGGAATGGGGAGAGGGGCGGGGATGGGGGCATAGAGGGAGGGGGAGGGGGGAAGTGGGGATGGGGAGAGGGAAGAGGAGGGGAGGGGGAGGGTTGACTTTTGGGGTTGGGGTTGGAATTTGAGTTAGATTTCGGGATGGGATGGGATGGGATGGGATGGGATGGGATGGGATGGGATGGGATGGAGAAGGAGTGGGGATTGGGATGGAGGATGGGTTTGGGGTGGAGCGATGTGTGGGATTGGGATTGGGGATGGGGTGGGAATGGGATGGGATGGGATGAAGGAGAGGGAATTGTTATTGAGGTGGGGTGGGGATGGGGATTGGGATTGGGGATGGGGTGGGAATGGGATGGGATGGGATGAAGGAGAGGGAATTGTTATTGAGGTGGGGTGGGGATGGGGATTGGGATTGGGGATGGGGTGGGGATGGGATGGAGGAGGAGTGGAGATTGGGATTGAGGGGGGGTGGGGATTGGGATTGGGATTGGGATTGGGATTGGGGATGGGGTGGGAATTGGGATGGGGTGGGGATGGGGTGGGGATGAGATGGAGAAGGAGTGGGGATTGGGATTGAGGTGGGGTGGGGATGGGGTGGGAATGGGAATGGGGATGGGGTGGGGATGGGGTGGGGATGGGGATGGGGTGGGGATGGGATGGAGAAGGAGTGGGGATTGGGATTGGGGATGGGGTGGGGATGGGTTTGGGGTGGGGTGAAGATGGGGATTGGGATTGGGAAGGGGATTGGGGATGGGGTGGGAATGGGATGGGATGAAGGAGGATTGGGGATTGGGCTTGAGGTGGGGTGGGGATGAGGATTGGGGTGGGGATTGGGATTGGCATTGGAGATGGGATGGGAATGGGGTGGAGAAGGAATGGGGTTTGGGATTGGGGGTGGGGTGGGGATGGGTTTGGGGTGGGATGGGGTGAGGATGGGGATTGGGATTGGGGATGGGAATGGGGATGGGGTGGGGATGGGGTGAAGATGGGATGGAGGAGAGTGGGGATTGGGATTGAGGTGGGGTGGGGATGGGGGAGGGGGTGGGGATTGGGATTGGAGATGGGATGGGGATGGGATGGAGAAGGAGTGGAGATTGGGATTGGGGATGGGGTGGGGTAGGGATGGGTTTGGGGTGGGGTGATGATGGGGATTGGGATTGGGGATGGGGTGGGAATGGGATGGGATGGAGGAGGAGTGGGGGTTGGGATTGAAGTGGGGTGGGGATGGGGATGGGGATTGGGATTGGGGATGGGAATGGGGTGGGATGGGATGGAGAAGGAGTGGGGATTGGGATTGAGGGTGGGGGTGGGGTGGGGATGGGATGGAGAAGGAGTGGGGATTGGGATTGAGGTGGGGTGGGGATGGGGATTGGGGTGGGGATTGGGATTGGGATTGGAGATAGGATGGGGATGGGATGGAGAAGGAGTGGGGATTGGGATTGGGGATGGGGATGAGATGGGATGAGATGGGATGCGATTGGGATGGAGATGGAATGGAGGTGGAGGTGGGATTAGGATTGGGATTGGAATTGGGATGGCAAGAGATGGGTGGGGATGGGATGAGTTGGGATTGGTGTGAGAATGGGGTTGAGATGGGGAAGGAATGGGGTGGGGATGAGGTGGGGGTGGGGGTGGGGGTTGGGGTTTAGGTTTGGATGGGATGGGATGGGGTTGGGGTTGGGGTTTGCACTTAGGGTTGGGGATATGATTGCTGTTGGAGTTGGGGTTTGGGGTTGGGTTTGTGATTGGGTTTTGGGTCGGTGTTGGGTTTTGGGTCGGTGTTGGGGCTGGGGTTGGATTTGAGTTTGGATTTGGGGTTGGGTTGGGGGTTGGTTTTGGGGTTGGGTTGGTGTTTGCAGATGAAGTGGGATGGGTTGGGGTTGGGTTGAGGTTCGGGGTTTGAGGAAGGGATGGGATGGGATGGGATGGGATGGGTTTGGGGTTGATTTTGGGGTTGATTTTGGGGTTGGGGTTGGGATGGAGATGGGATGGGATGGAATGGAATGGATTGGAGTTTGAGTTTGGGGTTGGGTTTGTGACTGAGTTTGAGGTTGGGGATGGGATGGGTTGGGTTGGGATTGGGGTTGGGGTTGGGTTCAGTTTATGGTTGGGGTTGGGACTGGGGTTAGGGTTGGTTTGGGGCTTGGATTTGGGGTTGGGGTTGTGTTTGGGCTTTGGGTTTGGTGTTGTTGAGTTGGGGTTGGGATTATGTTTGGTGTTGGTGTTGGGTTTGGGGTTGGGATTGGGATTTGGGTTGGGATTTGGGGTTGGGATTTGGGGTTGTGGTGTGGATTTGGGTTGGATTTGGGATTGGTGTTGGATCTGGGGTTGGGATTTGGGTTGTGGTTGGGATTGGTGTTGGATTTGGGGTTGGGATTTGGGTTGTGGTGTGAATTTGTGTTGGATTTGGGGTTGGGATTTGGGTTGTGATTGGGATCTGTGTTGGATTTGGGTTGTGGTTGGGATTTGGGTTGGATTTGGGATGTGGTTGGGATGTGGGGTTGGGATTTGGGTTGTGATTGGGATCTGTGTTGGATTTGGGTTGTGGTTGGGATTTGGGGTTGGATTTGGGATTCATGTTGGATTTGGGATTGGTGTTGGATTTGGGTTGTGGTGTGGATTTGGGTTGGATTTGGGGTTGGTGTTGGATTTGGGGGTTGGTGTTGTGTTTGGGGTTGGTTTTGGATTTGGGATTGGTGTTGGATTTGGGTTGTGGTGTGGATTTGTGTTGTGTTTGGGATTGGTGTTGGATTTGGGGCTGTGGTTGGGATTTGTGTTGTGTTTGGGATTGGTGTTGGATTGGTGTTGGTGTTGTGTTTGGGATTTGTGCTGTGTTTGGGCTTGGTGTTGTGTTTGGGGTTGGCGTTGTGTTTGGGATTGGCGTTGTGTTTGGGGTTGGCGTTGTGTTTGGGATTTGTGTTGTGTTTGGGGTTGGCGTTGTGTTTGGGGTTGGTGTTGTGTTTGGGATTTGTGTTGTGTTTGGGATTTGTGTTGTGTTTGGGGTTGGTGTTGTGTTTGGGATTGGTGTTGTGTTTGGGGTTGGCGTTGTGTTTGGGGTTGGCGTTGGATTTGGGATTAGTGCTGTGTTTGGGATTGGTGTTGGTTGTGGGATTGGTGTTGTTTTTGGGTCGTGGTTGGGATTTGGGGTTGTGGTTGGAATTGGCGTTGTGTTTGGGATTGGTGTTGGCTTTGGGGTTGGTGTTGGATTTGGGGCTGTGCTGTGGATTTGTGTTGTGTGTGGGATTTGTGTTGTGTTTGGGGTTGGCGTTGGATTTGGGGTTGGCGTTGGATTTGGGGTTGGCGTTGTGCTTGGGGTTGGCGTTGGATTTGGGATTGGTGTTGGATTTGGGGTTGGCATTGGATTTGGGATTTGGGATTGGGATTTGGGATTGGTGTTGGCTTTGGGTTGTGGTTGGGATTTGGGATTTGGGTTGTGTTTGGAATTCGTGTTGTGTTTGGGGTTGGTGCTGTGGTTGGGATTGGTGCTGTGTTCGGGATTACTGCTGTGTTTGGGGTTGGTGTTGGATTTGGAATTGGCGTTGTGTTTGGGGTTGGCGTTGTGTTTGGGATTTGTGTTGGCTTCGGGTTGTGTTTGGGATTTGGGGTTGTGGTTGGAATTGGTGTTGTGTTTGGGGTTGGCGTTGGATTTGGGATTGGTGTTGGATTTGGGATTGGTGTTGGATTTGGGATTGGTGTTGGATTTGGGTTGTGGTTGTGATATGGGTTGTGGTTGGGATTTGGGGTTGTGTTTGGGGTTGGCATTGGATTTGGGGTTGGCGTTGTGTTTGGGATTTGGGTTGGCTTTGGGGTTGGCGTTGTGTTTGGGGTTGGCGTTGGATTTGGGATTGGTGTTGGATTTGGGATTGGCGTTGTGTTTGGGATTGGTGTTGGCTTTGGGTTGTGGTTGTGATTTGGGTTGTGTTTGGTGTTGGCGTTGTGTTTGGTTTGGTGTTGAGTTTGGGATTGGCGTTGTGTTTGGGATTTGGGTTGGATTTGGGAATTGGTGTTGGGATTTGGGGCTGTGGTTGGGATTGGCGTTGTGTTTGGGATTGGCGTAGGATTTAGGATTGGTGTTGGATTTGGGTTGTGGTTGTGATTTGGGTTGTGGTTGGGATTTGGGGTTGTGGTTGGAATTGGCTTGTTTTTGGGATTGGCGTTGGATTTGGGATCGGTGTTGGCTTTGGGGTTGGCGTTGGGATTTGGCTTTGGGGTTGGCATTGTGTTTGGGGTTGGCGTTGTGTTTGGGATTTGTGTTGGCTTTGGGGTTGTGGTTGTGATTTGGGTTGTGGTTGGGATTTGGGGTTGTGGTTGGAATTGGCGTTGTGTTTGGGGTTGGCATTGGATTTGGGGTTGGCGTTGTGTTTGGGATTAGGGTTGTGTTTGGTGTTGGCGTTGTGTTTGGGATTGGTGTTGGATTTGGGATTTGGGTTGGATTTGGGAATTGGTGTTGGATTTGGGGCTGTGGTTGGGATTGGCGTTATGTTTGGGATTGGCGTTGTGTTTGGGATTTGTGTTGGCTTTGGGATTGCCTTTGTGTTTGGGATTGGCATTGGATTTAGGATTTGGGTTGTGTTTGGCGTTGGCGTTGTGTTTGGAATTGGCGTTGGATTTGGGATTGGCGTTGGATTTAGGATTTGTGTTGGCTTTGGGATTGGCGTTGTGTTTGGGATTGGCGTTGTGTTTGGGATCGGTGTTGGCTTTGGGGTTGGCGTTGTGTTTGGGATTTGTGTTGGCTTTGGGGTTGGTGTTGGGATTTGGCTTTGGGGTTGGCTTTGGGGTTGGTGCTGTGTTTGGGATCGGGGTTGGCTTTGGGGTTTGCGTTGTGTTTGGGATTTGGGTTGGCTTTGGGGTTGTTGTTAGGATTTGGCTTTGGGGTTTGCGCTGTGTTTGGGATCGGGGTTGGCTTTGGGGTTGGTGTTGGGATTTGGCTTTGGGGTTGGCGCTGTGTTTGGGATCGGTGTTGGCTTTGGGGTTGGCGTTGTGTTTGGGATTGGTGCTGTGTTTGGGATTGGCATTGGATTTAGGATTTGGGTTGGATTTGGGGTTGGCGTTGTGTTTGGGATCGGTGTTGGCTTTGGGGTTGGCGTTGGGATTTGGGATCAGGGTTGGCTTTGGGGTTGGCGTTGGGATTTGGCTTTGGGGTTGTCTTTGGGGTTGGCGCTGTGATTGGGATCAGGGTTGGCTTTGGGGTTGGCGTTGTGCTTGGGATTTGGGTTGGCTTTGGGGTTGGCGTTGGGATTTGGCTGTGGGGTTGGCTTTGGGGTTGGCTTTGGGGTTGGTGCTGTGTTTGGGATTGGGGTTGGCTTTGGGGTTGGCGTTGGGATTTGGCTGTGGGGTTGGCTTTGGGGTTGGCTTTGGGGTTGGTGCTGTGTTTGGGATTGGGGTTGGCTTTGGGGTTTGCGCTATGTTTGGGATTTGGGTTGGCTTTGGGGTTGGCATTGGGATTTGGCTTTGGGGTTGGCGTTGTGTTCGGGATCGGTGTTGGCTTTGGGGTTGGTGTTGTGTTTGGGATCAGGGTTGGCTTTGGGGTTGGCGTTGGGATTTGGCTTTGGGGTTGGCGTTGTGTTTGGGGTTGGCGTTGTGTTTGGGATTTGGGTTGGCTTTGGGGCTGGCGCTGTGTTTGGGATTTGGGTTGGCTTTGGGGTTGGCGTTGGGATTTGGCTGTGGGGTTGGCGTTGGGATTTGGCTGTGGGGTTGGCGTTGGGATTTGGCTGTGGGGTTGGCTGCGGGGTTGGCTTTGGGGTTGGCGCTGTGTTTGGGATTTGGGTTGGCTTTGGGGTTGGCGTTGGGATTTGGCTTTGGGGTTGGCATTGGGATTTGGCTGTGGGGTTGGTGTTGGGATTTGGCTGTGGGGTTGGCTGTGGGGCTGGCGCTGTGTTTGGGATTTGGGTTGGCTGTGGGGCTGGCTGTGGGGCTGGCGCTGTGTTTGGGATTTGGGTTGGCTGTGGGGCTGGCTGTGGGGCTGGCGCTGTGTTTGGGATTTGGGTTGGCTGTGGGGCTGGCTGTGGGGTTGGCGTTGGGATTTGGCTGTGGGGTTGGCTGTGGGGCTGGCTTTGGGGTTGGCTGTGGGGCTGGCTTTGGGATTTGGCTGTGGGGTTGGCTGTGGGGCTGGCGCTGTGTTCGGGGCCCCGCGCTGACGCTGGCCCCGTGCCCGCAGGTGGCGGCGCAGCAGCAGGAGTCGGCCACCACGCAGAAGGCGGAGCGCGAGGTGTCGCGGATGGTGGTGGTGATGGTGGGCTCCTTCTGCCTGTGCTACGTGCCCTACGCCGCGCTGGCCATGTACATGGTCAACAACCGCGACCACGGCCTCGACCTGCGCCTCGTCACCATCCCCGCCTTCTTCTCCAAGAGCGCCTGCGTCTACAACCCCATCATCTACTGCTTCATGAACAAGCAGGTGGGGGGGTGGGGGGGGACAGGTGGGGGGGGACACATGGGAGGGGGACACATGGGAGGGGACAGATGTGTGGGGACAGATGGGGGGGACAGATGGGGGGGATATTTGAATGGGGACAGATTGGAGGGGACAGATGGGTGGGGGCAGATGGGAGGGGGACAGATGGGAGGGGGACATCTGGGGGGGGACAGATGGGTGGGGGCAGATTTGATGGGACGGATGGGAGAGGATATCTGGGTGGGGACAGATGGGAGGGGACAGATGGGAGGGGGACATCTGGGGGGGGGACAGATGGGAGGGGACAGATGGGTGGGGGGATATCTGGGGGGGGACAGACGGGATGGGGATATCTGGTGGGGGGACAGATGGGTGGGGACAGATGGGAGGGGGACATCTGGGGAGGGGGACAGATGGGAGGGGGGCATCTGAGGGAGGGGACAGATGCAATGGGAACGTCTGAATGGGACATCTGGATGGGGACAGATGGGGTCAGCTGGGATGGGGACAGCTGGGGTCACATGGGATGGGGACACCTGGAGGGGGACACATGGGATGGGGACACATGGAATGGGGACATCGGAATAGGGACATCTGGATGGGGACAGCTGGGGACACATGGGATGGGGACACCTGGAGGGGGACACATGGGATGGAGACGGCTGGGGAAACATGGGAGGGGGACATTTGGGATGGGGACACCTGGATGGGGGCACATGGGTGGGGACAGATGGGATGGGGACATCGGAATAGGGACATCTGGATGGGGACACATGGGGACACCAGAGATGGGGACACGTGGGGTGGGGGCCCCAAAATCCGTGGCCACGAGGATAGGGAACATCCCACCGCCTTGGGGACACCGATGGGGGACCCCAAATTTCTATGGGGACACTGAATGGGACCCGTGTCCCTCCATGTCCCCCCCCAATGTCCCCCCGTGGACCCCCCTCCCGGGCCCCCCATCTCCCCCTCCATTCCCCCCCCATCTCCTCCTATGCCCCCTCCATGCCCCCCTTTTCCCCCCATCTCCCCCCACTTCCCCCCATGGTCCCCCATCTCCCCCTCCATTCCCCCCCTCATCTCCCCCTATGCCCCCTCCATGCCCCCCCATCTTACCCCCCATCTCCCCTCATGGCCCCCCACCCCCCCATTCCCCCCCCCATCTCCCCTCCATGCCCCCCCCCCATCTTCCCCCCATGGCCCCCCATCTTCCCCTCCATTCCCCCCCATCTCCCTCTATGACCCCTCCATGCCCCTCCCCCCCATCTTACCCCCCCCCACGGCCCCCCATGTCCCCCCATCTCCCCACATCCCCCTATGTATCCCCCCACCCCCCATGCTCCCAAACCCCCCTTCCCCCCACCTCCTCCCTACATTCCCCCCCATCTCCCCTCCTGCCCCCCATCTCCCCCCCACCCCTCCATGTCCCCCCATGTCTCTCACATGTCCCCCACCCCCCCATGGCCCCTATGCCCTCCATCTCCCCCCATCTCCCCCTATGCCCCCTCCATGCCCCCCACCTCACCCCATGGCCGCCCCATCTCCCCCCATTCCTCCCCATCTCCCCCCATCTCCCCCCATGGCCCCCATCTCCCCCTCCATTCCCCCCCCATCTCCCCCTATGCCCCCTCCATGCCCCCCCATCTTACCCCCCCCCACGGTCCCCCATCTCCCCCCATCTCCCCACATCCCCCCATGTATCCCCCCACCCTCCAT
The DNA here is from genome assembly GCF_987193195.1 of Phasianus colchicus. Lineage (NCBI taxonomy): Eukaryota > Metazoa > Chordata > Aves > Galliformes > Phasianidae > Phasianus > Phasianus colchicus. The sequence goes on from NC_143436.1 coordinate 1,019,749, forward strand.
CCTCCCAAACCCCCCATCCCCCTCCCATCCCCCATGTCCCCCCCCATGTCCCCCATTCTCCCATGTCCCCCCATGTCCCCCCCCCCACCCAATTTTGCCCCCCAGTTCCGCGCCTGCATCATGGAGACGGTTTGTGGGAAGCCGCTGACGGACGATTCGGACGCATCGAGTTCAGCCCAGAGAACTGAAGTGTCCTCCGTGTCCTCCAGCCAAGTCAGCCCCACTTAGGGGGCTGCCCCACATCCCCCCCCCTCCCTCCCCACACATCCCCAGCCCCACAACCACCCCCCCCATTCACCCCCCCAAGACACACATTGGCCATCCTAGAGCAATAAACGCCGTTGCGCAGAGCATCAGGCCGGGCTGCCGCTGCCCCACGGCGCTGTGGGGCTGGAGGGGGCTGGGGTTGGGGGGCTGGGGGGTGTGGGGGGTTATTGAGCTGGACCCATAAGTGGGGGTAGGGAGGTTGGGGGGGTGCTGCTACTCAGATGTGGGGCTGCTGGGGGGGTTGGGGTGGTGATGGGACCCCATCTGTGGGGCTGCAGTGGGGCAGAGAGCCTGAGCTATGGGGCTGGGTTGATGCGTAGCTCCCATCTATGGGGCTGACACCTCGACTATGGGGCTGGGGTGGGGCAGAGACCCCCATCTCTGGGGCAGGGATGGTGTGTAGCTCCCATCTATGGGGCTGGGGGTGTGCTGGGATCCCATCTGTGGGGTTGAGGTTGGGTAGAGATGCGTAGCTATGGGGCTGGGGTGATGTGTAGCCCCCATCTATGGGGCTGGGGTGGTGCTGGGATCCCATCTATGGGGTAGGAGTGGGGCAGAGCCCCCATCTGTGGGGCTGAAGTGGTGCTGCGATCACATCTATGGGGCAGGGCGATGCTGAGCCCCCATCTATGGGGCTGGGGTGGGGCAGAGCCCCCCCATCTATGGGGCTGGGGTGGCACTGAGCCTCGATCTATGGGGTTGGGGTGATGCTGGAACCCCCATCGATGGAGCAGATGTGGGGCAGAGCTCCCCAGCTATGGGGCAGGGGTGATGCCGAGCCCTCTGCCTATGAGGCTGAGGTGGTGCTGGGATCACATCTATGGGGCAGGGCGATGCTGAGCCCCTCATCTATGGGGCTGGGGTGGGGCAGAGCCCCCATCTATGGGGCTGGATCGGTGCCGGGCCCCCATCTATGGGGCCGAGGTGGACAAAGCTCCCTGGCTATGGGGCAGAGCTGATGCCAAGCCCGCTATCTGTGGGGCTGGGATGATGTTCAACCCCCATCTATGGGGCTGGGGGAGCTGAGCCCTGATCTGTGAGGCTGAGCACCGATCTATGGGGCACAGCCTCCATCTATGGGGCTGCCGTGGGGCAGAGGCCCCGGCCTATGGGGCACAACGGTGCTCAACCCCCATCTGCGGGGCCGCTCCCCTCCCCCCCCGGGTGGGGGTTCCGCTGCCGCCGCGCTCCAACGCTTCCAAATTAAGGCATCGCTGCTGCGCCCCACCGGCACCGCTCAGCCCCATAGCCCAGCCCCATAGCTCAGACCTATAACCCAGCCCTATAGCCCAGCTGCATAACCCAGCCCCATAGCCCAGCCCTATAGCTCAATCCTATAGCCCAGCCCCATAGCCCAGCCCTATAGCCCAGTCCCATAACCCAACCCATAACCCAACCCATAGCCCGTCCCTACAGCTCAGCCCCATAGCTCAGCCCCATAGCCCAGCCCTATAGCTCAGCCCCATAGCTCAGCCCCATAACCCAGCCCCATAGCCCAGCCCCATAGCTCAGTCCCATAGCTCAGCCCCATAACCCAGCCCCATAGCCCAGCCCTATAGCTCAGCCCCATAGCTCAGCCCCACAGCCCAGCCCCATAGCCCAGCCCCATAGCTCAGCCCTATAGTCCAGCCCCATAGCTCAGCCCCATAGCCCAGCCCCATAGCTCAGCCCCATAGCCCAGCCCCATAGCTTAGCCCTATAGTCCAGCCCTATAGCCCAGCCCCATAACCCAGCCCTATAACCCAACCCCATAACCCAGACCTATAGCCCAGCCCCATAGCCCAGCCCTATAGCCCAGCCCCATAACCGAGACCTCTAGCACAGCCCCACAGCCCAGCCCTATAGCTCAGCCCCACAGCTCTGCCTCACTCCACGACAATCTTGGGATGGGTCCCCAAGGACCCCAAGGGACAGGAGACGTGGGGACCCCAAAGACCCACCCAGAACAAAGGGATGTGGGGATGGGACCCCAAAGACCCCCTCGGATGTGGGGACGGGGGGAGGGGATCCCAAGACCCCGGGACCGGGACAGGGGACCCCAAATCTCCAAGATCTGGACCCGAAGACCCCGGGAGAAGGGACTTGGGGACCCCAAAACACGGAGCCTAAACCTCCCCCCAGGACATGAGGACCCCAATTCCCCCCCCCAAGGACAAAGCGATGTGGGAGTGAGACCTCAAGACGATGGGATGGGACCCCAAAACCCCAAGACAAGAGACATGGAGACCCCAAAGACCCCTCCTGGACAAAGGGAGGTGGGGATGGGATCCCAAAGACCCCAAAAGTGGGGGATGGGACCCCAAGATCCCAGGACATGGGACACGGAGACCACAATGACCTCCCCAGGTCAAAGGGATGGGGGGAACCCAAAGATGATGGGACGGGGACCCCAAAGACCCCTCCCGGACAAAGGGATGTGAGGATGAGACCCCAAGACCCTGGGACATGGAATGGAGACCCCAAAGCTCCCCCCCCCCAGATATGAGGACACGGGGACCCCAAAAATCCCCCCCAGCTCAAAGGGATGTGAAGGGTGGGACCCCAAGACGATGGGATGGGACCCCAAAACCCCAAGACAAGGGACATGGAGACCCCAAAGACCCCCTTAAAGCCCCCCAATAACGGGACCCCAAAGACACGGTGAGCGAACGCCATCGCCTTTATTGACCCCCAGAGCCCCCCACGATGGGGGGCACGATTGTCGCCCCCCACCCCACATCTCCCCACAGCCGATGGGGCACAGCAGTAACAACGGGGGGGGACACAGTGGGGTGGGGGGTTGTGGGGTCAGGGGGTGGGTTATGGGGTCAGAGGGAGGGTTGGGGTGATCGGAGAGGGCTGGGGGGGGTTACGGGGTCAGGGGGACCCCCCCATTTTGGGGTGGGTGAAGGCACTTGGAGGGGGGACACAGAGGGGACGCAATGGGGGATCTGATGGGATTTGGCAAAGCTCCGGGAAAGGGCGGACCCAAATTCCCAGGAATTGACCCCAAATGTTTGGGAATCAGCCCCAAATTGTGGGGAATCAGCGCTGAATTCCTGAGAATCGACCCCAAATCGCACGGAACTGAGCCCAAAATCCTAAAAATCGACCCCAAACTCTCAGGAATTGACCCCGCTGGGACCAAAATCCCAAATTCCAGGAACTGAGCCCAAATTCCCAGCAATCTGCCCCAAATTCTTAGGAGTCGAACCCAAATTCCAGGGAATCAATCCCAAATTGCTGGGAACTGGCCCCACATTTGGGGGAATTTGCCTTAAAATCTCAGGATTTGACCCTAAACTCTCAGGATGTGACACCAAAATCTCCAGAACTGACCCCAAATTCAGAGGATTTGGCTCCAGGCTCTCAATTACAGACCCCAAATCCATGAAATTGGCCCCAAAATCTCAGGAACCGAGCCCAAATTCTGCAGAATTGACCCCGAATTCTCATGGACTGACCCCAAAATCTCAGGAATTGACCCCAAATTCGGTGAAACCGACCCTAAAATTTCAGGAACTGATTCTGAGCTTGGTCAAAATTTCACAGAATCAGCCCCAAATTCTCACAAACCGACCTCAAATCTCAGGAAATGACCCCAAATTCCACAGAATCCACCCCAAACTCCCACAAAACGACCCCAAAGTCTCTGAACCAGACCCCAAATTCTGCAGAATTGGCCCCAAACTCCCACAAAATGACCCCAAATCTCAGGAACTGACCCCAAATTCTGCAGAATTGACCCCAAACGCTCTGGACCGAACCCCAAATTCTGCTGAATTGGCCCCAAACTCCCACAAAATGACCCCAAATCTCAGGAACTGACCCCAAATCCCACAATCAGCCCCAAATTCTCACAAACACCCCAACCTCTCCAGAATTGACCCCAAATTCTCAAGGACTGACCCCAAATTCCATGGAATCCACCCCAAACTCTCAGGAACTGTCCCTGAATTCTGCAGAATCGGCCCCAAACTCCAACAAAATGACCCCAAATCTCAGGAACTGCCCCCAAATTCCCCAGAATTGACCCCAAATCTCAGGAATTGACCCCAAAGTCTCAGGAACTGAGCCCAAATTCTGCACGATTGGCCCCAAATTCTCAATAGACCCCAAATTCCCTCAAATCAGCCCCAAATTCTCACAAACGGACCCCAAACTCTCAGGAATCGACCATAAAATCTGCACAACTGGCCCCAAATCTCAGGGACTGACCCCAAATCTCAGGGACTGACCCCAGATTCCCAAGAATTGGCCCCAAATTCCTCAGAATTGACCCCAAACTCTCTGGACCTCAAATTCTGCAGAATCGGCCCCAAAATCTCAGGAACTGACCCCAGATTCCTAAGAATTGGCCCCAAATTCCCCAGAATCGACCCCAAACTCTCCAGACCGGATCCCAAATTTTGCAGCTGTGATTCCAAATTCAACAGCTGCGACCCCAAATTCTGCAACTCTGACCCCAAAATCTGCAGAATCAGCCCCAAACTCAGCAGCTGCGACCCCAAATTCTGCAGAATTGGCCCCAAAATTTCAGGAACTGACCCCAGATTCCCAAGAATTGGCTCCAAATTCCCCAGAATTGACCCCAAACTCTCCAGACCAGACCCCAAATTCAAGGCAGCTGTGACCCCAAATTCTGCAGAATCGGCCCCAAACTCAGCGGCTGTGACCCCAAATTCTGCAGAATCGGTCCCAAATTCTACAGCTGTGACCCCAAATTCTGCAGCTGTGACCCCAAATTCTGCAGAACCGGCCCCCAAATCAGCGGCTGTGACCCCAAACTCAGGAGCTGTGACCCCAAATTCTGCAGGATCGGCCCCAAATTCTGCAGCTGTGACCCCAAACTCAGCAGCTGAGACCCAAATTCTGCAGAACTGGCCCCAAACTCAGAGGCTGTGACGCCAAACTCAGCATCTGTGACCCCAAATTCTGCAGAACCAGCCCCAAACTCAGCAGCTATGACCCCAAACTCAGCAGCTGTGACCCTAAATTCTGCAGAATCGGCCCTAAACTCAGAGGCTGTGACCCCAAACTCAGAGGCTGTGACCCCAAATTCTGCAGAATTGACCCCAAACTCGGCAGCTGTGACCCCAAATTCTGCAGAACCGGCCCCAAATTCTGCAGCTATGACCCCAAATTCTGCAGAATTGGCCCCAAACTCAGAGGCTGTGACCCCGAATGCAGCAGCTGTGACCCCAAATTCTGCAGAATCGACCCCAAATTCTGTGGCTCTGACCCCAAATTCTGTAGAATTGGCCCGAAATTCAGAGGCTGCGACCCCAAATTCTGCAGCTCTGACACCAAATTCTGCAGAATTGAGCCCAAATTCAGCAGCTGCGACCCCAAATTCTGCAGAATTGGCCCCAAACTCAGCAGCTGTGACCCCAAACTCAGCAGCTGTGACCCCAAATTCTGCAGAATTGACCCCAAACTCAGAGGCTGTGACCCCAAATTCTGCAGAATTGACCCCAAACTCAGAGGCTGTGACCCCAAATTCTGCAGAATTGGCCCCAAACTCAGCAGCTGTGACCCCAAATTCTGCAGAATCGACCCGAAATTCAGCGGCTGTGACCCCAAATTCTACAGAATCGACCCCAAACTCAGAGGCTGTGACCCCGAATTCAGCAGCTGTGACCCCAAATTCTGCAGAACCGGCCCCAAACCCTGCAGCTGTGACCCCAAATTCTGCAGAATTGGCCCCAAATTCAGCAGCTGCGACCCCAAATTCTGCAGCTCTGACCCCAAATTCTGCAGAATTGGCCCCAAACTCAGCAGCTGTGACCCCAAACTCAGCAGCTGTGACCCCAAATTCTGCAGAACCGGCCCCAAACTCAACGGCTGTGACCCCAAACACCCCGTGCCGGGATGGGATGGGACTGGGAGGACGGAGGGGGATGAGGAGGGGGTGGAAAGGGGGGGGTGCATAGGGAGCCCCCCCCTGCGCCGCCCCCCTATAGGGGCAGTGACGTCGGCGCTCCTTCAGCCTCTCCAGAAACGGTTAAAAAATAAATAATGGGGTGTTGTTTTGTCGGGTTTTTTTCCTCTCCCCCCCCCGGGGGCTGCGGGTGCCATCAGAACTCGTCGTGCCGCACCAACGCCTCCCCGAAGTCGGTGGCCTGGCTGCCCACAAACAGGTCGTACTTGGCCACGATCTCCTCCCGCGTCAGACGGCCGTCCTGGGGGGCACAGCGCGGATGGGGGGGGCTGGGGGGCAGGGAGGGGACCTATGGGGGGAGGGAGGGGGCTGGGGGGAGAGAGCTATGGGGGGAGGGAAGGGACCTATGGGGGGAGGGAGGGATGGATCTATGGGGGGAGGGAGGAATCCAGGGGGAGAGGGAGAGATTTATGGGGGGAGGGAGGGGACCTAAGGGGGGAGGGAGGGATTCATGGGGGGAGGGATCCAGAGGAGGAGGGGGCTGGGGGGGGAGGGAGGGGACCTATGGGGGGAGGGAGGGATCCATGGAGGGAGGGGGCTGGGGGGGCAGGGATGGGACCTATGGGGAGAGGGAGGGATCCATGGGGAGAGGGAGGGATCTATGGGGGGAGGGAGGGGACCCATGGGGGGAGGGAGAGATCTATGGGAGGAGGGAGAGGTCTGTGGGGGGAGGGGGCTAGGGGGGGGAGGGAGGGGACCTATGGGGGGAGGGAAGGATCCATGGGGAGAGGGAGAGATCTATAGGGGGAGGGAAGGAACCTATGGGGAGAGGGAGGGAACCTATAGGGGGAGGGAGGGATTTATGGGGAGAGGGAGAGATCTATGGGGGGAGGGAGGGGACCTATGGGGGGAGAGAGGGATCTATGGGGGGAGGGATCCAGAGAGGGAGGGGTTTGAGGGGGCAGGGAGGGGGCTGGGGGGGGGCAGGGAGGGGACCTATGGGGGGAGAGAGGGGTCTGTGGGGGGAGGAAGGGATCCATAGGGTGAGGGAGAGATCTATGGGGGGAGGGAGGGAGGGATCTATGGGGGCAGGGGGAGGGATCCGTAGGGGGGGGCTGCGGGGGCAGGGAGGGGGCTGGGGGGGGCAGGGAGGGGACCTATGGGGAGAGGGAGGGTTCTGTGGGGGGAGGGTGGGATCCATGGCGGGAGGGGGCTGGGGGGGGAGGGAGGGGACCTATGGGGGGAGGGGGAGGGATCCGTGAGGGGGGGCTGCGGGGGCAGGGAGGGGACCTATGGGGGGAGAGAGGGATCTATGGGGGGAGGGATCCAGAGGGGGAGGGGTTTGAGGGGGCAGGGAGGGGGCTGGGAGGGGGCAAGGAGGGGACCTATGGGGGGAGGGAGGGAGGGATCTATGGGGGGAGGGAGGGATCCATGGGTGGAAGGAGTAATTTTGGGGAGAAGGATCCATGGGGGGATGGAGGAACCTATGGGGAGAGGGAGGGGTCTGTGGGGGGACGGAGGGATCCATGGGGGAAGGGGGCTGCGGGGGCAGGGAGGGGACCTATGGGGAGAGGGAGGGATCCATGGGGAGAGGGGGCTGGGGGGGGAGGGAGGGGACCTATGGGGGGAGGGAGGGATCCATGGGGAGAGGGAGAGATCTATGGGGGGAAGGAGGGGACCTATGGGGAGAGGGAGGGAACCTATGGGGGGAGGGAGGGATCCATGAGGGGAGGGGACCTATGGGGAGAGGGAGGGATCCATGGGGGGAGGGTTCTGGGGGGATAGGGAAGCAGGGATCTGTGGGGGGAGGGAGGGATCCATGGGGGGAGGGGTCTGGGGGGAGAGGAAGGGAGGGATATGTGGAGGGAGGGAGGGATCCGTGGGGGAAGGGGGCTGGGGGGAAATGGAGGGATCCATGGGGAGAGGGAGGGAACCTATAGGGGGAGGGAGGGATCCATGGGGGGCGGGGTCTGGGGGGGAAGGGAGGGGACCTATGGGGGGAAGGAGGGGTCTGGGGGCAGAGGGAGGGAGGGGACCAATGGAGGGAGGGAGGGATCCATGGGGAGAGGGGGAGATCTATGGGGAGAGGGAGGGATCCGTGGGGAGAGAGAGAGATCCATGGGGAGAGGGAGAGATCTATGGGGAGAGGGAGGGATCCAGGGGGAGGGGGAGGGAACCTATAGGGGGAGGGAGGGATCTATGGGGGCTCGAGGCTGGGGGAGAGGGAGGAATCCATGGGGAGAGGGAGGGGACCTATGGGGGGAGAGAGGGATCTGTGGGGGAGAGGGAGGGATCCATGGGGAGAGGGAGGGATCTGTGGGGGAAGGGGGCTGGGGAGAGAGAGAGGGGACCTATGGGGGGAGGGGGTTCAGGGCTGGGGGGAGAGGGAGAGATCTATGGGGAGAGGGAGGGATCTATGGGGGGAGGGAGCTGAGGGGGCAAGGAATGGACTGATGGGCGGAGGGAGGGGTCTGGGGGAGAGGGAGGGAGGGGACCAATGGGGGGAGGCACAGATCCATGGGGAGAGGGAGAGATTTATGGGGGAGGGAGGGGACCTATAGGGGGAGGGAAGGATCCATGGGGGGAGGGGTCTTGGGGGAGAGGGAGGGAGGGATCTGTGGGGGAAGAGGGCTGGGGGGGGATTGGGATCCATGGGGAGAGGGAGGGATCCATGGGGGGAGGGATCTGTGGGGAGGGGATTGATGGGAGGAGGGAGGGATCCATGGGGAGAGGGAGGGATCCTACAGGGAGAGCGGGGGTGGGGGCTCCCTAAGGAGGGATGGGTCCCATGGGACAGCGCTATGGGGCGGCTGGATCCCACAGGATGCTGGTTATGGGGTGGATGGAACCCATAGGGTGTGAGGTTATGGGATGGCTGGATCCCACATAATATCAGGTTATGGGATGGCTGGATCCCACAGGGTGCTGGTTATGGGATGGCTGGACCCCAATGACATTGGGTTATGGGATGGCTGGATCCCACATAATATCAGGTTATGGGATGGCTGGATCCCACAGGGTGCTGGTTATGGGATGGCTGGACCCCAATGACATTGGGTTATGGGATGGCTGGATCCCACATAATATCAGGTTATGGGATGGCTGGATCCCACAGGGTGCTGGTTATGGGATGGCTGGACCCCAATGACATTGGGTTATGGGATGGCTGGATCCCACATAATATCAGGTTATGGGATGGATGGATCCCACAGGACATGAGGTTATGGGATGGCTGGATCCCACAAGATGCAGGTTATGGGATGGCTCAATCCCACAGGACATCAGGTTATGGGATGGCTGGATCCCACAGGACATCAGGTTATGGGATGGATGGATCCCACAAGATGCAGGTTATGGGATGGCTGGATCCCAATGGACATGAGGTTATGGGATGGCTGGACCACAGTGGACATCAGGTTATGGGATGGCTGGACCCCACAGGTCACCAGTTATGGGATGGCTGGATCCCACAGGACACAGGTTATGGGATGGCCGGACCCTAATGGACATGAGGTTATGGGATGGCCAGATGCTAATGGACATGAGGTTATGGGATGGCCGGACCCTAATGGACATGAGGTTATGGGATGGCCGGACCCTAATGGACATGAGGCTATGGGATGGCCAGATGCTAATGGACATGAGGTTATGGGATGGCCGGACCCTAATGGACATGAGGTTATGGGATGGCCAGATGCTAATGGACATGAGGTTATGGGATGGCCGGACCCTAATGGACATGAGGTTATGGGATGGCCAGATGCTAATGGACATGAGGTTATGGGATGGCCGGACCCTAATGGACATGAGGTTATGGGATGGCCGGACCCCACAGGACATGAGGTTATGGGATGGCCGGACCCCAGAGGTCGCCGGTTATGGGATGGCCGGACGCTAATGGACATGAGGTTATGGGATGGCCGGACCCTAATGGACATGAGGTTATGGGATGGCCGGACCCTAATGGACATGAGGCTATGGGATGGCCAGATGCTAATGGACATGAGGTTATGGGATGGCCGGACCCTAATGGACATGAGGTTATGGGATGGCCGGGCCCTAATGGACATGAGGTTATGGGATGGCCGGGCCCTAATGGACATGAGGTTATGGGATGGCCGGACCCTAATGGACATGAGGCTATGGGCTGGCGCACCTTGTCCTGGTCGGACTCGTAGACGAGGTGCCTGGCTTCGGCCTCGGCGTGGTCGTAGTCGGAGGGCAGGATCCAGTCCCGCGTCTCCTCCTTGTCCATCTTCCCGTCGCGGTTCTTGTCCCGGAACTCCACAAACTGCTCCCGCTCCGTCTTCACCCACTCGGGTTCGTCGGCGTCCCCGTCGTGGCTGTACATATCGCCTGGGGGGGCGGAGCCTAAGGACCCCCACCCCGCACCCCGCACGGCCCCCGACCCCATAGACACCTTTTGGGGTCGGACGGTGCCGGCTCTCCCCCCACCCCCAGGCTGTAGGATGCAGCTGTTGCCCCATTGCTGCCAGTGGGGCGGCACCAAACGCAGCAGCTGCTGCCGGCTGGGGGGGAGGGAAATGGGATCATGGGGCTCTGATTTGGGGTTATGGGACCATGGGTTGGGGTATGGGGCTCTGATTTGGGGTTATGAGATCATAGGTTGGGGTATGGGGCTCTGATTTGGGGTCATGGGGGGAATGGGGCTCTGATTTGGGGTTATGGGATCGGGGGGATGATGGGGCTCTGATTTGGGGTCATGGGACCATGGGTTGCGGTATGGGGCTCTGATTTGGGGTTATGGGATCATGGGTTGGGGTATGGGGATCTGATTTGGGGTCATGGGATCGTGGGGGGGTATGGGGCTCTGATTTGGAGTTATGGGGTCATGGGGGGAATGGGGGTCTGATTTGGGGCTATGGGATCAGGGGGGAGGATGGGGCTCTGATTTGGGGTCATGGGATCATGGGGGGGATGGGGCTCTGCTTTGGGGTTATGGGATCATGGGTTCAGGTAAAGAGATCCTGGGGAATATGGGGCTCTGATTTGGGGTTATGGGATCATGGGTTGGGGTATGGGGCTCTGATTTGGGGTCATGGGATCATGGGGGACATGGGACTCTGCTTTGGGGTTGTGGGGTCCTGGGTTGGGATAATGGAATCCAGGGGGGGTATGGGGGTCTGCTTTGGGGTCATGGGGTCCTGGGTTCAGGTAATGGAATCCTGTGGGGCTATGGGGCTCTGATTTGGGGTTATGGGATCGTGGGTTCAGGAAATGGGATCCTGTGGGGATATGGGGCTCTGCTTTGGGGTTATAGGATCTTGGTTTCAGGTAATGGGATCCTAGGTTGGGGTAATGGGATCCCGTGGGGATATGGGGCTCTGATTTGGGGTCATGGGATCCTGGGTTAGGATAACAGGTTCCCAGGGCAATATGGGGCTTTGTTTTGGGTGGATATGGAATTCTGGTTTGGGATAATGGGATCCCAGGTGAATATGGGACTCTGGTTTGGAATAACAGGATCGTGGGGGGATTCGGGACTCTGGTTTGGGGTAATGGGATCCTGGGTTGGGATAATGGGATCCTGGGTGGACATGGAATTCTGGTTTGGGATAACGGGATCCTGGGGGCATAACATGACTCTGGTTTGGGATCACGGGATCTGGTCTGGGAAGTTGGGATATGGTTTGGGTCACCAGGGTCTGCTTTGGGATGCCTGGATCTGGTTTGGGACATTGGGATCTGCTTTGGGATGCCAGGATCTGCCTTGGGATGCTGGGATCCGCGTTGGAATGCCGGGATCTGCCTTGGGATGCCGACATTTGGTTTGGGATGCCGGGATCTGCTTTGGGACATTGGGATCTGCTTTGGGACATTGGGATCTGCTTTGGGATCTGGTTTGGGATGCCAGGATCTGTCTTGGGATGCCGGGATCTGCCTTGGGATGCCGGGATCTGCTTTGGAATGCCGGGATTTGGTTTGGGACATTGAGATCTGGTTTGAGATCTGCTTTGGGATGCCGGGATTTGGTTTGGGATGCTGGGATCTGGTTTGGGATGGTGGGATCTGATTTGGGATGCCAGGATCTGCTCTGGGACATTGCATTGGTATCTGGTTTGGGATCTGTTTTGGGATGGCGGGATCTGTTTGGGACGTGGTTTGGGATGGCGGGACGGGGGCTGGGCTCACCGATGTACTCCTCCAGGTCGATGAAGCCGTCGCCGTTCTTATCGATGTCCTCCATCGTCTCCTGCAGGAACGCAGCGCGGCCGACGTGGCGCCACTCCGCCAGCGGGGGGCGGGGGGGGGCACGGGGAATTGGGGGGGGCTACGGGCATTTTGGGAACGGGACCCAGTGGGAAGTGGGGCGGGGATCTGCAGGGATATTGGGAAGGGGATCCAATGGGAAGTGGGACTCAAAGTGGATTGGGGTGGGGATCTGCAGGGATATTGGGAACAGAATCCAATGGGAACAGGGAATGGGGACTCAAAGGGAATTGGGGTGGGGATCTGAAGGGATATTGGGAACAGAATCCAATGGGAACGGGGAATGGGGACTCAAAGTGGATTGGGGTGGGGATCTGAAGGGATATTGGGAAGGGGATCCAATGGGAACTGGGACCCACTGGGAAGTGGGGAGGAGATCTGCAGGGATATTGGGAAGGGGATCCAATGGGAAATGAATGGGGACTCAAAGGGAATTGGGGTGGGGATCTGCAGGGATATTGGGAAGGGGATCCAATGGGAACTGGGACCCTGCGGAAACTGGGGATGGGGACCTACTGGGAACTGGAACCCACTGGGAACTGGGACCCAATGGGGAACTGGGGATGGGAAACCAAAGGGAATTGGGAATGGGGACCCAATGGGAACTGGGACCCAATGGGGAACTGGGGATGGGAAACCAAAGGGAATTGGGAATGGGGACCCAATGGGAACTGGGACCCAATGGGGAACTGGGGATGGGAAACCAAAGGGAATTGGGAATGGGGACCCAATGGGAACTGGGACCCAATGGGAACTGGAGACAGGGACCCACTGGGAACTGGGGATGAGGCCCCAGTGGGAACTGGGACCCAATGGGAACTGGGTCTCAATGAGGAACTGGGGATGGGGACCCACTGGGAACTGGAACCCAATGGGGAACTGGGGATGGGGACCCACTGGGAACTGGGACCCACTGGGAACTGGGGACAAGGACCCAATGGGAACTGGGACCTAATAGGAACTGGGGATGGGGACCCAAAGGGAATTGGGAATGGGAACCCAATGGGACCTGGGACCCAATGGGAACTGGGGATGAGGACCCACTGGGAACTGGGACCCAACGGGAACTGGGACGCAATGGGGAACCTGGGACAGGGACCCAATGGGAACTGGGAATGGGGTCCCACTGGGAACTGGGACCCACTGGAAAGTGGGGAGCCGTGGGGCCGGGGCCCACCTGCACCACGATGTCCTTCATGTAGTCGTACTCCTCGGGGTGCAGGAAGGCGGTGAACTCCTCCTTGGTGGCCGCCATGTCGCCGTCGCGGTCCGCCATCTTGAAGCGCCGCTCGTCGCGCACCATCATCTGCTTGTAGTTGAAGCCGTCGTCGGGATCGGGGTCGTCTGTGGGGCGGCATTAATTAACAGCAATTAATTCCTCACCGAGCGCTCCGCCGCTGGGATGAAGGGCGGGGGGCCCAGCAGAGCAGCTATGGGGGATTTTGGGGGGTGTTTGGGGGGCGTGGGGAGCCATCGATTAGCACCAGCCTGGTGCTAATTAGGGCTTTGGGAGCTAATTAATAGGAAGGCGCTCCCTTTTACCTCATTGACCATTTCTTCCCCCAAAAGGTGCAGCCCAAGGCCTCTGGGGGGTGGGGGGAAGGGGAACAGCTGAGGTGCACAAAGACGAGCTTGGGAAGTTCATCAAGGCCTCGCAGCGCTAACGAGGATGCTAATTAACGGAAGGATGCAGGGTTTTCCCCTCCGTGCACAGCTCCACCCCACACCAGAAGCCGGGGGGCTGAGTGGGGGCACGGTGTGTATGTAACACACAGCCCTGCCCGTGGGCTCTCCGCTAATGAGCGGGGCTCGTTAGCACCCAGAAGCTGAGCTGAGAAGCAAGAAGAATCCCTAACCCAAACCCTAATCCTCACCCCTCACCCTAATCCCTAACCCTAATCCTATCTCATAGCCCTAACCCCACATCTAAACCCTAACCCCAGCCCCTAACCCTATCCCTAATCCCTAACCCTAATCCTATCTCATAGCCCTAACCCTAACCCCACATCTAAACCCTAACCCCAACCCCTAACCCTATTCCCTAAGCCAAACCCTAACACTCTGACCCCTAACCCCAAATCCAAACCCCAATCTTAACCCAAACCCCTAACCCAAATCCCATACTCTAACCCCGATCCCTAACACAAATCCTAATAATCTGACCCCTAACCCCTAACTTTAATCCTAACCCCAACCCCAAACTCTGACCCCTAATCCCAACCCCTGAGTGACCCTAACCCCTAAACAAAACCCAAACCCCAAAACCCTCACCACTGATCCTAACCCCTAAACCAAACCCTAACCTCAACCCCTAACCCCTAACCAAAACCCAAACTCTGACCCTAACCCCAACCCGACCCCTAATCAAAACCCAGCCCCTAACCCCTAACCCTCACTCCAAACCCCTAACCCATAGTTAAAATGCAACTCCCAACCCCCAACCCCAATCCCTAAACACCCAACCCCAAACCCTGACCCCTAACCTTGACCCCTAACCCCAAACCCCCAACCCCAAACCCTGAGCCCTAACCCCAAACCCCCAACCCCAAACCCCCTGACCCCTAACCTTGAGGCCTAACCCCCAACCCCAAACCCCAAACCCTGACCCCTAACCTTGAGCCCTAACCCCAAACCCCCAACCCCCAACCCTGACCCCTAACCTTGAGCCCTAACCCCCAACCCCAAACCCTGACCCCTAAACCCAAACCCTGACCCCTAACCTTGAGCCCTAACCCCTAACCCCAAACCCTGACCCCTAACCTTGACTCCAAACCCCAAACCCTGACCCCTAACCTTGAGCCCTAACCCCAAACCCAACCCCTAACCCCAATCTCGTCTCTCTGGGACGAGAGAGCCGGATGTCACGGGGTCGTGGGGTCACAGGGTCACGAGGTCACGGGGTCACGGGGTCACGTACCCAGGACGGAGCCGTAGGTGGCGTTGCGGTACTCGTCCCACGACACGGCGCCGTCCCCATTGAGGTCGTGGCCCTTCCACTGCCGCTCCACATCCTCGTAAATCCAGCGCTTCTGAGCGAACTTGATCCACTCCTTCAGCTCCTCCACCGTCACGAAGCCGTCCTTGTCGCCGTCGATCTTCACGACGATTTTGCTGCGAGTGAACCGGCTTTACAACGGGGAGCAGCACGTGGCCACGGCACCGCCCCGCTGCGGGATGCTGGGGCGGCACCTCGGCACCGGGACGGAATGTGGGGACGTCTCACCTCTGGCTCTGCTCTGGGTTCTACTCCTGGCCCCGCTCTGAGCTCCACTCTCACCTCCACTCTGAGCTCTACTCTTGGCCCTGCTCTTAGCTCTACTCTTAGCTCTACTCTTGACTCTCGGATCTACTCTTAGCTCTACTTTTGACCCTGAGCTCTACTCTTGACTCTTAGCCCTGCTCTTAGCTCTACTCTTGACCCTACTACTCTTAGCTCTACTCTTGTCTCTACTTTTGCCTCTACTCTGACTTCTACTCTTGACTCTTGGCCCTGCTCTTAGCTCTACTCTTAGCTCTACTCTTGACCCTACTACTCTTAGCTCTACTCTTGTCTCTACTTTTGACTCTACTCTTAGCCCTACTCTTGGCCCTGCTCTTAGCTCTACTCTTGACTCTTGGCCCTACTCTTAGCTCAACTCCTG
Organism: Phasianus colchicus; assembly: GCF_987193195.1. Lineage (NCBI taxonomy): Eukaryota > Metazoa > Chordata > Aves > Galliformes > Phasianidae > Phasianus > Phasianus colchicus. The sequence continues at coordinate 1,035,748 of NC_143436.1, forward strand.
TCCCTACTCTTAGGTCTACTCTTGTCTCTACTTTTGACTCTACTCTGAGCTCTGCTCTTTACTTTTGGCCCTACTCTTAGCTCTACCCTTATCCCTACTCTTAGCTCTACACTTGGCCCTGCTCTTAGCTCTACTCTTGACTCTACTTTTGCCTCTACTCATAGCTCTACTCTTGACTCTTGGCCCTACTCTTAGCTCTATTCTTTTCCCTACTCTTAGCTCTACTTTTGAGTCTACTCTGAGCTCTACTCTTGACTCTTGTCCCTACTCTTAGTTCTCCTCTTAGCTCTACTTTGCCTCTACTCTTAGCTCTACTCTTGACTCTTGGTCCTACTCTTAGCTCTACTTTTGACTCTACTTTTGCCTCTACTCTGAGCTCTACTCTTGATTCTTGTCCCTACTCTTAGCTCTACTCTTGACTCTAGTCTTAACTCTACTAATTACTCTTGGCACTACTCTTAGCTCTACTTTTTACTCTTGGCCCTACTCTTAGCTCTACTCTTGGCTCTCATCCTGGCCCCACTCCTGCTTCTACTCTTAGTTCTACTCTTAGCTCTACTCTTGATTCTACACATAGTACTACTCCTAGCTCCACTCTTAATTCTACTCCCAGCTCAACTCCTGGCCCTACTCTTAGCTCTACTCATAGTTCTACTCCTGGCCCTACTACTGTCTCAACTCTTGGCTCCACTCTTGATTCTAGTCCTGGCCCTGTTCCTGGCTCCACTCTTAGTTCTACTCCTGGCTCTACTTTTAGCTCTGCTCTTGGCTGCACTCTTCATTCTCCTCTCAGCTCTGCTCCTTGCTCTACTCCTGGTTCTACCCACTCTTGATCTTGGCTCCACTCTTAGCTCTATTCCTGGCACCGCTCCTCGTTCTGCTCCCAGCTCTATGTACTCCCGGCTCTTAGCTCTACTCCTGGCCCTACCTCTGGCTCAGCTCTACATATCCTTGGCTCCATTCAGTTCTCCCAGCTCTACTCTTGCTCCAAGTCACACTCCCGGCTTTTTAGCTCTGCTCTTTGCTCTGCTCCCATCTCTCCTTGTAGCTTTACACCTGGCTCCACTCTTGGCACTACTCTTGGCTCTGCTCTTGGCTTTCCTCCTTCTTGGCTCTGCTCTTAGCTCTGCTTTTAGTTTTAGCTCTGCTCTTAGCTCTACTCTTAACTCTCCTCTTAGTTCTACTCTTGGCTCTACTCTTGGCTCTGCTCTTAGTTCTACTCTTGGCCCTACTCTTGGCTCTACTCTTTAGTCCTACGCTTAGCTTTACTCTCAGCTCTACTCCTGGCTCTACTCTCAGCTCTACTCTTGGCTCTGCTCTTAGCTCTACTCCTGGCCCTACTCTTAGCTCTACTCTGAGCTTTACTCTCAGCTCTGCTCTTAGCTCTACTCTTGGCCGTACTCTTAGCTTTACTCTCAGCTCTACTCTTTAGTCCTACCCTCAGCTCTACGCTTAGCTTTACTCTCAGCTCTACTCCTGGCTCTGCTCTTAGCTCTACTCTTGGCCCTACTCTTAGCTCTACTCTGAGCTTTACTCTCAGCTCTACTCCTGGCTCTGCTCTTAGCTCTACTCTTGGCTCCGCTCCTGGCTTTTTCTTCACTCCTTGGCTCTACCCCCGGCTCTGCCCTTCTCTCCCCTCCTGGCCCTCCTCCCACCCCTGCTCTTCCTTTCCTCCTGGCTCCCCTCCCATCCCCTCTCCTTCCTCCTGGCTCCCCTCCCAGCCCTCCTCACGCTCTGCCTTTCTCCCTCGGCTCCCCTTGCAGCTCCCCGCATCCCCTCCCATCGCAGCATTACGCCTCTACCCCCCACCCCCCACCCCACGCTTTGCTCTCATCTCCCCCCTCCCCACCTCCCCCGCTCCCCTCCCCCCGCCCCACACCCCGCCGTATTTTTAGCCCCCCACGCAGCCCCACGGCCGCCGTATTTTTAGCAGCAGCTGCCCAGGAGAAGCCACGGGAGGAATGCGGGACGCGGCGCAGCATTAAGGTGGAGGCGCAGAGTTGCGCCCCGCTCCCCCATCGGCCGCACCGCGCTCCCGACCCACAGCCGTGGGCTGGGGGGATTTGGGGACGGCCGTGGGGCGCATTGGGATCGGGTGCCGGGTGCTCACAGCTGGGATCCCCCCGACTCCACCAGGAGCCCCGTGGGGCCGGGGCCGCCCTTAAGGACCCGCGGCCACGCCAGGAATGCCGCGCCGAGCTGCACTGCGGGACGGCAGCGCCCGGCAGCAGCTGTGGGGCGGCCCCACAGTGCAGGGATGGCGGCGGCCCCAGCCATGAATGCTGGGGGGCCGGGACCAGACCCCAGCACCACCGCTGACCCCAAGGCTGTGACTGTCCCCAGATCCCAAAGCTGAGAGCGATCCCAAAGGCACAAGTGCTCCCAGACCCCAAAGCTGTGAGTCCCCCCAGACCCCAAAGCTGTGTCCCCAGACCCAAAGCTGTGAGCGATCCTAAAGCCACAAGTGCTCCCAGACCCCAAAGCTGTGAGAGTCCCCAGATCCCCAAGGCTGTGAGCGATCCCAAAGGCACAAGTTCTCCCAGACCCCTAAGCTATGTCCCCGAAACCATGAGTGCCTCCAGACCCCAAAGCTGTGAATGTCCCCAGACCCCAAAGCTGCAAGCAATCCCAAAGCCTCGAGTGCTCCCAGACCCCAAAGCCATGAGTGTCCCCAGACCCCAAAGCTGTGCCCCCAAAACCATGAGTGTCCCCAGATCCTCAAAGCCACAAGTGCTCCCAGATCCCAAAGCTCCCAGACCCCAACACCATGACTGTCCCCAGACCCCAAAGCTGCAAGCGATCCCAAAGCCACAAGTGTCCCCAGACCCCAAAACTGTGTCCCCGAAACCATGAGTGCCCCCAGACCCCGAAGCTGTGAGTGCTCCTAGAACCCAAAGCTGTGAATGTCCCCAGACCCCAAAGCTGCGAGCGATCCCAAAGCCATGAGAGTCCCCGGACCCCAAAGCTGTGAGCAATCCCAAAGCCTCGAGTGCTCCCAGACCCCAAAGCCGTGAGTGTCCCCAGACCCCAAAGCTGTGTCCCCAAAACCATGAGTGTCCCCAGATCCCCAGAGCCACAAGTGCTGCCAGACCCCAAAGCTGAGAGCGATCCCAAAGCCTCAAGTGTCCCCAGACCCCAAAGCCGTGTCCTCAAAACCATGAGTGCCCCCAGATCCCCAAAGCCGTGATTGGCCCCATACCCCAAAGCTGAGAGCGATCCCAAAGCCTTGAGTGTCCCAAGACCCCAAAGCTGTGTCCTCAAAACCATGAGTGCTCCCACACCCCAAAGCTGTGAGTGTCCCCAGACCCCAAAGCTGTGTCCCCGAAACCATGAGTGCCCCCAGACCCCGAAGCTGTGAGCAACCCTAAAACCACGAGTGCTCCCACCCCAAAGTCATGAGCGTCCCCACACCCCAAAACCATGAGTGTCCCCAGACCCCAAAGCCATAAGTGTCCCTAGACCCCAAAGTTGAGAGTATCCCCAAAGCCATGAATGTCCCCAGACCCCAAAGCTGTGAGCAACCCTAAAACCACGAGTGCTCCCCAACCCCAAAGCTGTGAGTGTCCCCAGATCCCAAAGCTGTGAGTGATCCCAAAGCTGTGAGTGTTCCCAGACCCCAAAACCACGAGTGGTCCCCAACCCCAAATCTGAGTGTCCCCAAAGCTGTGAATGTCCCCAGACCCCAAAGCCGTGAGTAACCCCAAAACCATGAGTGCTCCCTCCCCAAAGTTATGGCTGTCCCCAGATCCCAAATCTGTGGGCGACCCTAAAACTACCAGTGGTCCCATCCCCAACTCATGAGTGTCCCCGGGCCCCAAAGCTGTGAGCAACCCCAAAACCTCGAGTGCTCCCAGACCCCAAAGCTGTGAGCGACCCTAAAACAATGAGTGGTCCCTGACCCCAAAATTGTGAGTGTCCCCAAACCCCAAAGCTGTGAGCAATCCCAGACCCCTAAAACCATGAATAGTCCCACCTCAAAGCTGAGCGTTCCCGACCCCAAAGCTGAGAGTGTCCCCAAAGCTGTGAATGTCCCCAGAACCCAAAGCTGTGAGCAACCCTAAAACCACGAGTGCTCCCACCCCAAAGTCATGAGCGTCCCCACACCCCAAAACTGTGTGTGTCCCCAGACCCCAAAGCTGTGAGCAACCCCAAAACCATGAGCGGTCCCCAACCCCAAAGCTGTGAGTGTCTGCACACCCCAAAGCTGTGAGCAACCCCAAAGCCATGAGTGGTCCCCAACCCAAAGTTATGGCTGTCCCCAGATCCCAAATCTGTGAGCGACCCTAAAACTACCAGTGGTCCCATCCCCAACTCATGAGTGTCCCCAGACCCCAAAGCTGTGAGCGACCCTAAAACAACGAGTGGTCCCTGACCCCAAAGCTGTGAGTGCCCCCAGACCCCAAAGCTGTGACCAACCCCAAAGCCATGAGTGCTCTCTGACCCCAAAGCCACAAGTGCTCCCAGATCCCAAAGCTGTGAATGTCCCCAGACCCCAAAGATGTGAGCAATCCCAAAGCCATGACTGCACCCAGACCCCAAAGCCGTGAGTGTCCCCAGACCCCAAAGCCGTGAGTGTCCCCAGACCCCAAAGCCATGAGCGTCCCCAGCGCCCCGATGCCACCAAAACTGGGACATTTCCCAAGAAATTTCCACCACTTTTCCCCCAGCTGCTCCCCGTGCCGACGGGCGCCACAAAAATCTGAGCTGATTCACCAAAATTCCCACATTTTGCACCAAATTAAAAAAAAAAAAAGCACTTTCTGGGCGGATTCCTGCAGCGCGAGCAAAGAAAATTGCAACCAAAATTCTGCCATTCTCCTCACAAAAAGCCCCTCCTGGGGGAATTCCTAAGGGCAAACAACCAGCATGACCACATTCTGCACCAAAATTCCAACATTTCCCCCAAAATTCGCACATTTTTCACCCAAATTCCCGCATTTAAAAGAAAAAAAATGCAGCTCCCGGGCGGATCCCAGCACTGTAAGCTATGAAAATTCCAACACTGTTGATGGAAATTCTGATAATTGCACCCAAAAAGAACTCCTCCTCAGTGGATTCCTCAGTGCTCACCACCAAAATTAGGATTTTTCATGAAAATTCCCACATTTTTTACCAAAATTCCAACGTTTTCCACAAAAAACCCACAGCTCCCAGGTTGATTTGTGGAGCATAAACTATGAAAATTTTAACACTTTTCATGAAAAGTCAAATATTTTCCCCCAAAAAACTTCTCCCCATGGATTACTGAGCGCTCACCGCCAAAATTCAGACTTTTTTGACCAAAATTCCACTATTTTTTACCAAAATCCGGACTTTTTTTTAAACAAAGCCACCACAGCTCCCAGGCGGATCCCAGCAAAATATGGAAATTCCAACACTGTTCATGAAAATCCCGGTATTTTCACCCAAAAAGAACTTCTCTGCAGTGGGTTCCTCAGTGCTCACCACCAAAATTTGTCATTTTCCAACTAAATTCCAACATTATTCCACCAAATTCTGACATTTTCCTCCTAAATTCTGAGATTTTTCCTCGAAATTCTGAGATTTTCCACCAAAAATTCCAACATTTCTCACAAAAATTCTGACATTTTTCCCTCAAATTCTGACATTTTTCCCCAAATTCTGACATTTTTTCCCCAAATTCTGACATTTTCGACCAAAATTCTGGCATTTCTCACCAAAATTCCAACATTTCCCCAAAATTCTGACATATTTTCCCAAAATTCCCACATTTTTCACCAACGTATCACAGCTCCCAGGCAGAACTGTGCAATAGAAGCTATGAAAATTGCAACAATTTTCATGAAAATTCCAGTGTTTTCACCCAAAAAGAACTTCCGGGATGCTCAACCCCAAAATTCCAACACTTCTCACCAAATTCTGACTTTTTCACCAAAATTTTGACAGTTTTCACCAAGAAAACCCTCTTGTCACATTCCCAGGATGGGAGACACCAAAATTAAGTAGAGGGTTTGTTTGGGAGTTAATTAGGGGAAACGCTTTGTTCTCATTAACCAGGAAATCTCATTAACCTAAATGGGATCGTGGGGTCATTGGGGTTGGAAGCAACCTTTAGGACCACCAAGTGCACACATCCCCACCACGGACACCAACCTGTGACCCTAAATGGGATCATGGGGTCACTGGGGCCAGAAGCAACCAAACTGCGACCCTAAATGGGATCGCGGGGTCATTGGGGTCGGAAGCAACCACCAAGTGCACACAGCCTCATCATGGACACCAAACTGTGACCCTACATGGGATCGTGGGGTCATTGGGGTTGGAAGCAACCTTTAGGACCACCAAGGGCACGCAGCCCCACCATGGACACCAAACTGCGACCTTAAATGGGATCTTAGGGTCACTGGGGTTGGAAGCAACCACCAAGTGCACACATCCCCACCATGGGCACCAAACTGTGACCCTAAATGGGATCGTGGGGTTATTAGGGTCGGAAGCAACCACCAAGTGCACACATCCCCACCATGGGCACCAAACTGCGACCCTAAATGGGATCTTAGGGTCATTGGGGTTGGAAGCAACCTTTAGGACCACCAAGGGCACACAGCCTCACCATGGGCACCAAACTGTGACCCTAAATGGGATCGTGGGGTCATTGGGGTTGGAAGCAACCTTTAGGACCACCAAGGGCACACATCCCCACCATGGACACCAAACTGTGACCCTAAATGGGATCGTGGGGTCATTGGGGTCAGGAAATCCCTTTGGGACCACCAAATCCACCCATCCCAACCACTGCCACCAACCACAATCCCAAATTGGATCATGGAACCATCGGGGTCAGAAAATTCCTTCAGGACAACCAAACCCAACCACCACCACCATCACCCACCAAACCGCGCCCCTAAACGGGATCATGGAAGCATTGGGGTTGGGAAAGACCTCCAGACCCATCACCACCCTCACCCACCAAACTGTGTCCCTAAATGGGATCATGGAACCATTAGGGTCAGGAAATCCCTTTGGGACCACCCAGACCATCCATCCCCACCATGGCCACCAACACGTGACCCTAAATCGGATCACGGGGTCATTAGTTTTGGAAATGACCTTTAGGACCCCAACCCCACAAAGCCTACAAACCACATCCCTAAATACAACCATGGAATCATTTGGGTGAGGAAAGATCTTTAGGATCACCAAGCCCACCCACCACCACCGTCATTCACAAAACCACTGCCCCTAAATTGGACCAGGGAATCATTAGGGTCGGAAAGGACTGTAGGATCACCAAATCCAACCATCACCTCACCAACAACGTCCCCAATAACCACGTCTTGAAACAGAAAAATTAGTGTGGAAAACAACCTCTGGGATCGCCAAGACCCCCCATCACCACCATGGCCACAAACCATGACCCTAAATGAGATCACGGGGTCATTAGGGTCGGGAAAGACCTCCAGCATCGCCAAGACCCCCCATCACCACCATGGCCACAAACTGTGACCCTAAATGGGATCATGGGGTCATTAGGGTCGGGAAAGATCTCCAGGACCACCAAGACCCCCCATCACCACCATGGCCACTAACCACGTCCCTAAATAGGTTCATGGGATCATTAGGGTTGGGAACAACCTTTAGGATCACCAAGTCCAACTGTCACCACCATGGCTACTGAACCACATCCCTAAAAAGGACCACGGAATCACTAAGGTTGGGAAATTCCTTTAGGACCATCAAGTCCACTCACCACCACCATCACCCACCAAACCACGTCCCTAAATGGGATCAGGGAACCATCAGGGTTGGGAAATCCCTCTGGGACCACCAAGTCCACCCATCACCACCATGGCCACTAACCATGTCCCTCAATAGGACCGTGGAATCATTAGGGTTGGAAATGACCTATAGGATCACCAAACCCCAAAATCATCACCGTGTCCACTAACCCTGTCCCTAAATAGGATCATGGAGCCGAGTGTTGGAAAAGATCTTTAGGATCACCAAGTCCACCTATCAACGCATCACCAATGTCACCACCAAACCCTGATCCTAAATGGGATCAGGGAATCATGGGGGTTGGAAAACACCTTCAGGACCAGCAAATCAAACCATCACCACCAAACCACGTCCCTCAATAGGGTCGTGGAATCATTAGGGGCAGGAAATCCCTCTGGGATCACCAAATCCACCCAGCAGCAACGTCACCCACCAAACCATGGGATCGTGGAACCATTACGGTCGGCAAGGATCTCTACAACCACCAACTCCAACCATCCCCACTATGGCCACTAACCGCATCCCTAAATAGGATCACGGGATCATTAGGGTCAGAATTTCCTCTAGGATCACCGAATCCAAAAATCATCACCAGGTCCACAGACTCTTAAATAGGCTCAGGGAATAATTAGGGTTGGGAATGACCTCCAAGATCACCAAGTCCCACTACCAACTCATCACCACTACATCCACTCAACTCGTCCCTAAATAGGATCGTGGAGTCATTAGAGACAGAAATGACCTATAGGATCACCCAATCCAACCATCACCAACAAACGGTGTCCCTCAATAGGATCATGGAGTCATTAAGGTCCAAAATCCCTCTGGGACCACCAAACTCACCAATTGTGACCCACCAAACCCTGTCCTTAAATAGGATCATGGAATCACGAGGGTAGGAAAACACCTTCAGGACCACCAAACCCACCCATCCCCACCATGGCCATAACCATCACCCCACATAGGTTCAGGGAATCGTGAGCATTGGGAAAGTCCTTTAGGATCATCAGGTCCAAACATCACCACCATGGCTGTTAAACACATCCCTCAATAGGGTCATGGAATCATTAAGATCAAGAAATCCCACATGAACCACCAAATCCATTCACCACCAATGTCACCCACCAAACCACGTCCCTAAATGGGATCGTGGAACCGTTAGGGTCAGGAAATCCTTCTGGGACCAACAAGAGCATCCATCCCCACAATAGCCACTGACCAACACCCTAAATAGGGCCGTGGAATCATTAGGGTCCAAAATCCATCTGGGACCACCAAGACCATCCACCACCAATGTCACCCACCAAACCACGTCCCTAAATGGGATCATGGAACCTTTAGGGTTGGGAAATCCCTCTGGAACCACCAAATCCATCCACCACCAGCATCACCCTTCAAACCACATCCCTAAATGGGATCATGGAACTAGCAGGGTCAGGAAATCCCCCTGGGACCACCCATCACCCCCACCCCACATCACCACACCACCCCACATCCTCCGGCCATTTCCCCCAATTCCAGCCCCTCCACGGGGCTGAGGAGAGCTCCCTTACCCCAACCCCAGCACATCCTCACCCCAACCCCAGCACATCCTCACCCCAATCCCAGCACATCCTTACCCCAACCTCAGTGCTCCCTTACCCTAATCCCAGCACACCCTCACCCCAATCCCAGCACATCCTCACCCCAATCTCTGTGCTCCCATACCCCAATCCCAGCACATCCTCACCCCAATCCCAGCACATCCTCACCCCAAACCCAGCACATCCTTACCCCAACTCAGTGCATACTTACTCTAACCTCAGTGCTCCCTTACCCCAATCCCAGCACACCCTTAACCCAACATCAGTGCTCCCTTACCCCAATCTCAGTGCTCCCTTACCCGAATCCCAATACATCCTTACCCCAATCTCAGCGCTCCTTTACCCCAATCCCAGCACACCCTCACCCCAATCCCAGCACACCCTCACCCCAATCTCAGTGCTCCTTTACCCCAATCCCAGCACATCCTTACCCCAACTTCAGTGCATCCTTACTCCGATCTCAGTGCTCCCTTCAACCTCAGTGTTCCCTTACCCCAATCCCAGCGCATCCTTACCCCAACCTCAGTGCTCCCTCACCCCAATCCCAGCACACCCTCACCCCAACCCCAGCACATCCTTACCCCAATCCCAGCACACCCTTACCCCAATCTCACTGCTCCCTTACCCCAACCTCAGCACACCCTACCCCAATCCCAGAACATCCTACCCCAACCCAGTGCTCCCTTACCCCAACTCAGTACATCGTTACCCAACTCAGTGCTCCCTTACCCCAACCCCAGCACACCCTCACCCCAACCCCAGCACGCCCTCACCCCAGCCTCTCCTTGCTCTCCTCCGGCGTCAGCTGGTCGAAGGTTTTGGCCTCGTCGGCCCCCAGGAAGGCGTCGTGGTCGTAGTCGAAGCTCTGCGCGTCGTCGTGCGCCCTGTCGCTCAGCGGCGCCTCGTGGTGCACGCGCTCCTTCTTCTCCGTGGGTTTGCTGCCCACGCACCCCACGCTGAGCCACAGGAACAGCAGCAGCTCCAGGGTGCTCATGGTGACCGCCGCCGCCTGCGGGGAGGGGGTGGGGGTGTTAATTAAGGGTGTTAACGAGAGGGGAATGAATGGCTGGCGGAGGAGGGTCGGTGGGATGGAGAGGGGTGGGAGGGAGAGGGAGGGCAGGAGGAGAAGGAGGGAGGGAAATGAGTGGAGGAGAGAAGGATGGGGAGAGATGGGTGGAGGGAGGAGGAGGGAGGGGAGGAGAGAGGGCAGGAGGAGGAGGAGGGAGGGCAATGAATGGAGGAGAGAAGGATGGGGGAGAGATGGGTGGAGGGAGGAGGAGGGAGGGGAGGAGAGAGGGAGGGAGGGCAGGAGGAGGAGGAGGGAGGAGAGGAGAGAGGGAGGGAGGGAGGGCAGGAGGAGGAGGAGGAGGGAGGGAAATGAGTGGACGAGAGAAGGATGGGGGAGAGATGGGTGGAAGGAGAAGGAGGGAGGGGGGGGAGAGAAGGAGAGAGGGAGAAGGGTGGGGGAGCACAAGAGGGAGAAGGGGGGAGGGAGAGAAGGAAGGGGGGAGGGAGAGAAGGAAGGGGGGAGGGAGAGAAGGAAGGGGGGAGGGAGAGAAGGAAGGGGGGAGGGAGAGAAGGAAGGGGGGAGGGAGAGAAGGAAGGGGGGAGGGAGAGAAGGAAGGGGGGAGGGAGAGAAGGAAGGGGGGAGGGAGAGAAGGAAGGGGGGAGGGAGAGAAGGAAGGGGGGAGGGAGAGAAGGAAGGGGGGAGGGAGGGTGAAGGAGGGAGGGTGAAGGAGGGAGGGTGAAGGAGGGAGGGTGAAGGGGGGAGAGGAGAGAAGGAAGGGGGGAGAGGAGAGAAGGAAGGGGGGAGAGGAGAGAAGGAAGGGGGGAGAGGAGAGAAGGAAGGGGGGAGAGGAGAGAAGGAAGGGGGGAGAGGAGAGAAGGAAGGGGGGAGAGGAGAGAAGGAAGGGGGAGGGTGAAGGAGGGAGAGGGAAGGAGGAGAGAGGGAGGGAGAAGGAGGGGGAGACAAGGAGGAAGGGAGAAGGGTGTGTGGGAGAAAAGGGTGGGATGGAGAAGGGTGGGGGAGCAGAGGAGGGAGAAGGAGGGAGGGAGAAGGAGGGAGGGAGAAGGAGGGAGGGAGGGAGAGGGAGCGGAGAGAGAAGAATGGAGGGAGAAGGATAGAGTGAGGAGGGTGGGAGAAAGAGGGAGGGAGAACAGAGGGAGGAGGACAGGAGGGGGGAGGGAGAAGGGTGGAGGAGAGAAAGGGGGAGGGGAAGGGTGGGAGGAAGAAGAATGGAGGACAGAAGAATGGAGAGAAAAGGGTAAAGGAGAGAAGGGTGTAGGGAGAAGGGGGGAGGGAGAACGGTTGGGGGAGGAGGGTGGAGGAGAGAAGGATGGGGGAGAGAAGGACAGGGGAGAGACAGGAGGGAGAAGAAGGGAGAGAGAAGGGTAGAGGGAGAAGGATGGGAAGGAGAAGGATGGGAAGGAGAAGGATGGGAAGGAGAAGGGAAATGGAGGGGGGAGATAGATGGGAGGGGAGGATGGGGGGAGAGAAGGATGGGGGGAGAGAAGGATGGGGGGAGAGAAGGATGGGGGGAGAGAAGGATGGGGGGAGAGAAGGATGGGGGGAGAGAAGGATGGGGAGAGAGAAGGATGGGGAGAGAGAAGGATGGGGAGAGAGAAGGATGGGGGGAGAGAAGGATGGGGGGAGAGAAGGATGGGGGGAGAGAAGGATGGGGGGAGAGAAGGATGGGGGGAGAGAAGGATGGGGGGAGAGAAGGATGGGGGGAGAGAAGGATGGGGGGAGAGAAGGATGGGGGGAGAGAAGGATGGGGGGAGAGAAGGGTGAAGGAAGGAGGGATAAGGGTGGAGGAAGAAGGGCAGAAGGAGAATGGTGGAGGAAGGAGGGAGAAAGATGGAGGGGAGAAGGAAGGAGGGAGGAGGAGGGAGGAGAGAAGAGTGTTGCAGAGAAGGGTGGAAGGAGAACGGCGGAGGAGGGAGGGAGAAGGGTGAGGAGAGGAGGGTGGGAGGGAGGAAAGGAGGGAGAAGGGCAGAGTGTGAATCTGTACCAACAACCCGCCTCTGTGGCTGAGCACCGCCCGGTGCCCCCAGCCCTTCCTGCGCTGCAGATGCGGGGCCGCACCGACCCCCCCGGGGCGGCACCCACAGCCCCTCCCTCGGAGCCGCGCCGGCGCCCCGGGGACACGGCGACCCAACCGTCCTGGGGACGACCAACCAGCACCGGCCCCGTCACAACGGAGGGTCAGCCAAGACAAACAGCGAGGGCAAGGACAGGCGGACGGACGGACGGGCGGACAGCACAGGTGGGGGGGGTTTGGGGGTCAATCCCAACATGGTCTGAGTGTGGGATCCATTGAGTTGGCCATTACAGATCCCAACACACCACGGGTTTGGGATCCAATGGGTTGGCCATTGGGGATCCCAATGCACTATGGGTTTGGGATCCACTGGGTTGGCCATTAAAGATCCCAATGCACCACGGGTTTGGGATCCATTGAGTTGGCCATTAAAGATCCCAATGCACCACAGGTTTGGGATCCATTGAGTTGGCCATTAAAGATCCCAATGCACCACGGGTTTGGGATCCATTGAGTTGGCCATTAAAGATCCCAATGCACCACGGGTTTGGGATACAGGCATTTGCTCTCTGGGGATCCCAATGCATCATGCATTTGGGATCCATTGGGTTGGCCCTTGGGGATCCCAAACACCACAGGTTTGGAACATAGACATTTGCTCACTGGGGATCCCAACGCATCACGGGTTTGGGATCCATTGAGTTGGCCATTAAAGGTTCCAATGCACCATGGGTTTGGAATACAGACATTTGCTCACTGGGGATCCCAATGCACCATTGGGATCCATTGGGTTGGCCATTGGGGATCCCAACGCACCACGGGTTTGGGATCCATCCATTGGGTCACTGGGGATCTCAAAGCACCATGAGGGATACAGACATTTGGACTTCAGGAATCCCGAAACACCACAGGTTTGGAATACAGACATTTGGCCACTGGGGATCCACATACACCACAGGTTTGGGATCCATTGGTTTGACCACTGGGGATCCCAATGCACCAGGAGTTGGAGATCCGTGAGTATGGCCAGTGGGGATCCCAACACACCACAGGTTTAGGATCCACTGCTATGGCCATTAGGGAGCCTAACGCACCAGAAATTTGGGATCAGTCAGCACAATTGTTACAGATGACAATGCATCCCAAGTTTGGGATCTGTTGATTTGGCCATTAGAGATCACAACACAGACCCAGTTTGGGATCAGCTGGTTCATGCATGAGCTGGGTCATCAATGGCCATGAGTTTGGGACGCATCCACTCAACCACTGGGGATCCCAACACACTGCAAGTTTGGGATCCACCTCCTTGGTCACTGGAGATCCCAACACACTCTGAATTTGGGATCCGACCAGTAGGGATCACAGCTCCACAGCTTTGGGATTTGTCTGAGAGGGATCTCAAGGGTTTGGGGCCCAACCAGCGACCGGCAGGGATCCCTGCACACCACGATGTGGGATCCCAGCACACCACAATGTGGGATCCACCCTCTTAAACATTATGGACCCCAATGCAATATGGACCCATCAATCTGGTTAACAGGGATCCCAACACACCACATGTTTAGGATCTGGCCATTAGGAATCACAGACCTCCACAAGTTTTGGGACCCAATCATCTGGTCATTGGTGATCCCAAATGCACCCGGACTTTGAGATCCACCCATCTGGCCATTATGGATCCCAATGCAGCATGGATCCATCCATTTGGTTACTGGCAAACCCAACACACTGCACGTTTGGGATCTGGCCATTAGGGATCCGGGGGCACAAGAAGTTTGGGACTCAACCATCTGGCCAATGGGGATCCCAATGCTCTGTAACTTTAGGATTCACCCACTCAGCCATTGGGGATCTCAGCACTCTGTGACTTTGGGATCCACCCATTTGGTTACTGGAGATCCCAGCACAGTGTGAGTTTGGGATCTAGCCGTTAGGAACCACAGAGCACCACAAGTTTGGGACGCAGTGGTTTGGCCACTTTTGGGATCCCCACCATTGGGATCCCAGCACAGCGTGAATTTGAGATCTACCCATTTAGTTACTGGAGATCCCAGCACACCTTGAGTTTGGGATCCAACCATTAGGAATCTCAGAGCACCACAAGTTGGGGACCCATTGGTTTGGCCACTAGGGAGCCCAACACACCAGGAGTTTGGGATCCATCCGTTTGGCCACCGGGGATCCCAATACAGCATGGATCCATTTGTTTGGTTACTGGGGATCCCAACAGACTTCAAGTTTGGGATCTGGCCATTAGGGATCCTGGGACAAGGACAAATACAAGTTTGGGACTCACTGGTTTGGCCATTGGGGATCCCAACACACTGTGAGTTTGGGATCTGGCCTTTAGGAACCACAGAGCACAAAAAGTGTTGGGACCCACTGGTTTGGCCACTGGGGATCCCAACACACTGTGAGTTTGGGATCTGGCCATTAGGGATCCCAGGACACCACAACTGTTGGGACCCACTGGTTTGGCCATGGGGGATCCTACTATCCTGTGATTTGGGATCCATTGGTTTGGCCATTGATGACCCCAGCACCCCATGATTTGGGATCCACCCACATGACCACCAATGACCCCATCACCCCGTAATCTGGGATCCATTGGATTGGCCATTGGGGATCCCAACACACCATGAGTTTGGGATCCAACCATTAGGAATCACAGAGCACCACAAGTTTGGGATCCACCCATTTGGTTACTGGGGATCCCAACACACTGTGAGTTTGGGATCTGGACGTTAGGGATCCCGAGACACCACAACTGTTGGGACCCACTGGTTTGGCCATTGGGGATCGTACTACCCCGTGATTTGGGATCCACTGGATTGGCCATTGATGACCACAGCACCCCGTAATTTGGGACCCATTGATTTGGCTACTGATGACCCTGGCACCAAATGATTTGGGATCCACCCACGTGACCACTGATGAGCCCAGCACCCCGTGATTTGGGATCCATTGGATTGGCCATTGGGGATCCTACTTCCCCATCATTTGGGATCCATTGGATTGGCCACTGATGACCCTGTCACCCTTAATTTGGAATCCGTTGTTTTGGCCCTTGATGACCTCAGCACCCCTTAATTTGGGATCCACCCACGTGACCACTGATGACCCCGGCACCCCTTAATTTGGGACCCCCCTCCACCCCCCCGCTTTGGCCACGGCTGACCCCGCACCGCACGGCGATATTTCAGCCCCACCCGCGGCTCGCGGCGCAGCCTCACGCGATGGAGCCGCGCCCGGTGGGACCCCACGGACCCCCGACCGACCGACAAACCGACCGACAAACCGACTGACCACCCCCCAGCAGCGCCACGTGGCTCAGCACGGCGGATCCCCGCGTCCCCCGCGCTCAGAACCGTCCCCACACCCGTACCGGCCGTCACCGCCTCCGGAGCTCACGGACCCCACCGGGGACCCCCCGGAGACTCCCCTGAAACCTCCACCAGGACCCCCGGGACCGGAACATCGCCGGGCGCGCTCCATCACAGCGGCTGCTACGGCGACAAGGCGCGACAAGGCGCGACAAGGCGCGACAAGGCGCGACAAGGCGCGACAAGGCCAGGCCCCGCCCCGCAGCAGCACCGGGCAGCGCCCCGTCCCTCCGCCCACCCTCTCCCACCACCCCTCCCCCCGCCGTTACCCGCCGCTCCGCCGCCGCCGCCGCCGCCCCGCTCCCCGCCGCTCCGCTCCACCGACCGGAAGTAGCGCCGCGCCACGCCGCACGCTCTCGCCTCCTCCCGCCCTCCTCCTTCGCTGACCAATCGGAGCGCGGCCACGCCTCTCCGGCTTCCGAACGCGGCGTGCCGATTGGTTCTCCTCACCGCCCGTCAGAGAGTTGTCCCGCCTCTCTCTCTCCGCCCTCCGTAGCCCCGCCCCCTCTTTCCCCGCCGCGAGCGCTGATTGGCTGCAAAGCGCCACGTCCTCAGGCGCGCGCCGCTTGCTGGCCACGCCCACCCCGGCGCCTCCCCGCACTGCGCGTGCGCAGCGAGGGAGCGGAGGAACGGAGCGGCGGTCACGTGGGTGGGGGGGGGGGCTCGGATGGGGTTTGGGATTGGGGTCGGAGTTTGGGTTTGGGGTCAGGGTTGGGATTGAGGTCAGATTTAAGGTTTGGGGTCGGGGTTGGGAAGAGGGTCAGCAATCCAACCCAATTTACTCCCCCCCCACCCTAATTAGAACCACAGAGTCATTAAGATGAGAGCTCTGGGGTCCCCAGTCCAACCCCAACCCATCCCACCGTGACCCTAATTAGAACCGCAGGGTCATTAAGGTCAGAAGAGAGCTCTGGGATCACCAATCCAACCGCAGTACCCCCACCGAGATGCTAATTAAAACCACAGAGTCGTTACGGTTGGAGAAGACCACGAAGGTCACCAAACCCAGCCAACCTATTAGAAGGTCACCAACCCCAGACATGACCCTAATTAGAAGCACGGAGTCATTAAGGTCAGAAGAGTTCTCTGAGATTTCCCATCCAACCCAACACAACCCAACCCAACCCACCCATCCATGATGCTAATTAGAGCCATAGAATCATTAAGGTCAGAAGATGTTCCCATATCATGTTCCCAACACAGCCATGTTCCTATAGGATCCCATGACATCCCAACATGGCCATGTTCCTATAGGATCCCATGACATCCCAACATGGCCATGTTCCTATAGGATCCCATGACATCCCAACACAGATCATGTTCCTATAGGATCCCATGACATCCCAACACAGCCATGTTCCTATAGGATCCCATGACACCCCAACATGGCCATGTTCCTATAGGATCACATGACATCCCAACACGGCCATGTTCCTATAGGATCACATGTGCCCAACACAGCCATGTTCCTATAGGATCACATGACACCCCAACATGGCCATGTTCCTATAGGATCCCATGACATCCCAACACAGCCATGTTCCTATAGGATCCCATGACACCCCAACATGGCCATGTTCCTATAGGATCCCATGATATCCCAACATGGCCATGTTCCTATAGGATCCCATGACATCCCAACACAGCCATGTTCCTATAGGATCCCATGACATCCCAACACAGCCATGTTCCTATAGGATCCCATGACACCCCAACATGGCCATGTTCCTATAGGATCCCATGACACCCCAACATGGCCATGTTCCTATAGGATCCCATGTTCCCAACACAGCCATGTTCCTATAGGATCACATGACACCCCAACATGGCCATGTTCCTATAGGATCACATGACACCCCAACATGGCCATGTTCCTATAGGATCACATGACATCCCAACACGGCCATGTTCCTATAGGATCACATGTGCCCAACACAGCCATGTTCCTATAGGATCACATGACACCCCAACATGGCCATGTTCCTATAGGATCCCATGACATCCCAACACAGCCATGTTCCTATAGGATCCCATGACATCCCAACACAGCCATGTTCCTATAGGATCCCATGACATCCCAACATGGCCATGTTCCTATAGGATCCCATGACATCCCAACACAGCCATGTTCCTATAGGATCCCATGACATCCCAACACAGCCATGTTCCTATAGGATCCCATGACATCCCAACACAGCCATGTTCCTATAGGATCCCATGACATCCCAACATGGCCATGTTCCTATAGGATCCCATGACATCCCAACACGGCCATGTTCCTATAGGATCCCATGACATCCCAACACAGCCATGTTCCTATAGGATCCCATGACATCCCAACACAGCCATGTTCCTATAGGATCCCATGACATCCCAACATGGCCATGTTCCTATAGGATCCCATGACACCCCAACATGGCCATGTTCCCATGTTCCCACATCATGCTCTCAACACAGACCGTGTTTCTGTGTTCCCAGATCATGTTCCCAAAATGGAGCGCATTCCCATGTTCCCACATCACATTCCCTACACGTGTCCCTATAGGACCACATCACACCCCTACACATGTTCCTGTAGGACCACATCACAACCCTACACAGTCTGTGTCCCTATAGGACCACATCGTGTTCTCAATATGGCCCATGACCCCACCATCCTGTGTTCCCATATAGGACCACATTACACTCCCACACATGTTCCTATAGGGTCACATCACACTCCAGCACGTCCCTGTCCCTGTAGGACCACATCACACTCCTTACATGTGCTCAAATAGGACCACATCACATCCCTACATGTGTCCCTATAGGACCACATCACAACCCTACACGTGTCCCTATAGGACCACATCACAACCCTACATGGTCTGTGTTCCTATAGGGCCACATCACACTCCAGCACATCCCTGTCCCTGTAGGACCACATCACACTCCTTACATGTGCTCAAATAGGACCACATCACAACCCTACATGTGTTCCTATAGGGTCACATCACACTCCAGCACGTCCCTGTCCCTGTAGGACCACATCACACCCCTTCGTGTGTTCCTATATGACCACATCACATCCCTACACGTGTCCCTATAGGACCACATCACACCCCTATATGTGTCCCTGTAGGACCACATCACACTGTCTGTGTTCCTATAGGACCATGTGTCCACATGTTCCTATATGTTCCCAGTATGGCCCATGACCCCACCATCCCATGATCCCACATCATATCCCATAAGAATCCATGTCCCTATAGAACCAAATCACAGTCCTTACACGTGTCCCTATAGGACCACATCACAGTCCTTACACGTGTCCCTATAGGACCACATCACAGTCCTTACACGTGTCCCTATAGGACCACATCACAGTCCTTACACGTGTCCCTATAGGACCACACCACACCGCAGCACAGTCTGTGTTCCTACAGGACCACATCACATTCCCAATGTGGCCCATGACCCCACCACCCCATGATCCCACATCACATCCCATAACAGTCCCTGTCCCTATGGGACCACATCACAGTCCTTATGTGTGTTCCTACAGGACCACATCACGTTCCCAATGCAGCCCATGACCCCACCACCCCATGATCCCACATCACATCCCATCACAGTCCATAGGACCACATCACGTTCCCAATATGGCCCATGACCCCAGCATCCCGTGTTCCCATATAGGACCACATCACACTCCAGCACAGTCCCTGTTCCTGTAAGACCACACCACACCCCCACACGTGTCCCTATAGGACCACATCACACCCCTACGTGTGGTCCTATAAGACCACATCACACCCCTACACAGTCCCTGTCCCTATAGGACCACATCCCACCCCTACACGTGTCCCTATAGGACCACATCACATTCCCTACATGTGTTCCTATAGAACCACATTACAGTCCAGCACAGTCCCTGTCCCTATAGGATCACATCACACTCCTTACACGTGTCCCTATAGGACCACATCACACCCCTACTCGTGTCCCTATAGGACCACATCACACTCCCTACGTGTGTTCCTATAAGACCACATCACACCCCTACACAGTCCCTGTTCCTATAGGACCACATCACACCCCTACACGTGTTCCTATAAGACCACATCACACCCTTACACAGTCTCTGTTCCTACAGGACCACATTACAGCCCCTACACGTGTCCCTATATGACCACATCACAACCCTACATGTGTTCCTATAGGGCCACATCACACTCCTACATATGTTCCTATAGGACCACATCACACGCCAGCACAGTCTGCGTCCCTATAGGATCACATCACGTTCCCAGCATGGCCCATGACCCCACCCTCCCATGTTCCCATATAGGACCACATCACTCCCCTACTCATGTCCCTATAAGACCACATCACACCCCTACACAGTCCCTGTTCCTATAGGACCACACCACACCCCTACACGTGTCCCTACAGGACCACCTCACACTCCAGCACAGTCCCTATAGGATCACCCCACTCTCCCATCTCACCCCATTCCCCCACGTTCCCATTCCATCACGTCACGCTCCCTACACGTCCCCCCCCTCCTCCCATCCTTTCCCCCCTGCGGTTCCCCCCAGGGGTCAGCACACGGACAGACGGACGGACGGACGGACGGACGGCTTATGACTCACACGCGGCCGATGCCCAAATTAGGGCCGCTCCGCCGCCGGACCCCCGGCGCCCCACAACGCCGTCACCGCGCTGTGTCACCCTGTAGGATCGTGGCGGCTGCGGCGGCCAGCTGGCAATGGGGCAGGGAGACGGCCCTATTAAGGGGGGGGTGTCAGGGGGGAGTGGGGGTGGGGCAGGGTGTGGGGGGATTGGGTGGGGAGGGGGGCTGTGGGGCGGGGATGGGGCCAGTGGGGTCAGGGAGGGAAGGAATGGGGTGGGAAAGGGAACAGTGGGGTGGGGAGGGAGTCAGTGGGGCAGGGATGGGTCAGTGGGGTCAGAGTGGGGGAAGTGGGGTAGGGAGGGGGGCTGTGGGGTGGGGATGGGGTCAATGGGGTCAGGGAGTGGGGGCGGTGGGGTGGGGAGGGAGGGAGTGGGGTGGGGAAGGGAACAGTGGGGTGGGGAGGGAGTCAGTGGGGCAGCAGTGGGGTCAGTGGGGTCAGAGTGGGGGCTGTGGAGTGGGAAGGGGGTCAGTGGG
The DNA here is from genome assembly GCF_987193195.1 of Phasianus colchicus. Lineage (NCBI taxonomy): Eukaryota > Metazoa > Chordata > Aves > Galliformes > Phasianidae > Phasianus > Phasianus colchicus. Next base: position 1,056,644 of record NC_143436.1, read on the forward strand.
GTCAGGGAGGGAGGGAGTGAGGTGGGGTGGGGTGGGGAGGGAGGGAATGGGGTGGGGAAGGGAACAGTGGGGTGGGGCAGGAGTCAGTGGGGCAGCAGTGGGGTCAATAGGGTCAGAGTGGGGGAAGTGGGGTGGGGAGGGGAGATGTGGGGTGTGGATGGTGTCAGTGGGGTCAGGGAGGGAGGGAATGGGGTGGGGAAGGGAACAGTGGGGTGGGGAGGGAGTCAGTGGGGCAGGGATGGGGTCAGTGGGGTCAGAGTAGGGGAAGTGGGGTAGGGAGGGGGGCTGTGGGGTGGGGATGGGGTCAATGGGGTCAGAGAGGGAGGGAATGGGGTGGGGAAGGGAACAGTGGGGTGGGGAAGGAGTCAGTGGGACAGGGATGGGGTCAGTGGGGTCAGAGTGGGGGCTGTGGAGTGGGAAGGGGGTCAGTGGGGTCAGGGAGGGAGGGAGTGAGGTGGGGTGGGGTGGGGTGGGAGGGAATGGGGTGGGGAAGGGAACATTGGGGTGGGGAAGGAGTCAGTGGGGCAGCAGTGGGGTCAGTAGGGTCAGAGTGGAAGAAGTGGGGTGGGGAGGGGAGATGTGGGGTGGGCATGGGGTCAATGGGGTCAGGGAGTGGGGAAAGCGGGGTGGGGAGGGAGGGAATGGGGTGGGGAAGGGAACAGTGGGGTGGGGAGGGAGTCAGTGGGGCAGGGATGGGGTCAGTGGGTCAGAGTGGGGGCAGTGGGTGGGGAGGGGGGCTGTGGGGTTGGGGATGGGGTCAGTGGGGTCAGGGAGTGGGGGCAGTGGGGCAGGGATGGGGTGAGTGGGGCTGCAATGGGGTCAGTGGGGTCAGAGCGGGTGCTGTAGGGTGGGAAGAGGGGCAGTGAGGTGGGGAGGGAGGGAGTGGGGTTGGGAAGGAATCAGTGGGGTGGGGATGGGGTCAGTGGGGCAGAGGCTGTATATGTGGGGCTATATGTGAGGCTGTATGTAGGGCTGTTATGGGGCTGTATGTAGGGCTGTATGTAGGGCTGTTATGGGGCTGTATGTAGGGCTGTATGTAGGGCTGTTATGGGGCTGTATGTAGGGCTGTATGTAGGGCTGTTATGGGGCTGTTGTGGGGCTGTTATAGGGCTGTATATGTGGCTGTATGTAGGGCTGTTATGGGGCTGTTATGGGGCTGTTATAGGGCTGTTATGGGGCTGTTATGGGGCTGTTGTAGGGCTGTTATGGGGCTGTTATGGGGCTGTATGTAGGGCTGTTATGGGGCTGTTATAGGGCTGTTATGGGGCTGTTATGGGGCTGTTGTAGGGCTGTTATGGGGCTGTTATAGGGCTGTATATGTGGGGCCGTATGTAGGGCTGTTACCGGGCTGTTATGGGGCTGTTATGGGGCTGTATGTGGGGCAGAGCACACGGATGGATTTGGGGCATCGATCCACGGGCTGCTGGCCCCCCACGCCCCCCCCATTGTCCCCCCTCGCATCTCCTCCCATTTCCCCCCCTCCACCCCCCCCCCATCGCCGCTGCCCCCGTCGCTCCGTTGTTCTCCGCGCTGCGAGCTGTGAGCGATCATTGACGCATCGCTGCGGTATTTGGGGGGGGGGGAGGGAGGGGGGGGAAGCGGAGGGGGGGGAGGGAGAAGGAGGGGGGAGGGGAGAGAAAGGGTCGGGGGGGAGAGGGAGGAGAGAGGAGAGAGGGGGAGAGGGAAGGATGGGGGAGAGGGGAGAGAGATTGAGGGGGGTGGGAGTGGGGAGAGGTGGGGGGGGAGGAGAGGAGGAGGGAGGGGGAGAGGAGGAGGGGCAGAGAGAGGGAGAGGGGAGAAGGGGGAAGTATAGAGGGGAGGGGAAGGAGGGGGGAGAGAAGGGAGGGGGGAGGAAAGGGGGGGGAGAGGGGGAGGAAGGGGGAGAGGAGGAGAGGGGGAGAAAGGGGAGAGGGAGAGGAAAGGGGGGGAGAGGGGGAGGATGGGGAGAGGGAGAGGAAAGGGGGGGAGGGGGGAGAGGGGAGAATGGGGAGAGGGAGGGGGGAGAGAAGGGGGAGGGAGAGGAGAGAGAGTAGGAGGAGAGATGGGGAGGGGAGGGGAGGGAGGGGAGGGAGGGGAAGGGGAGGGCAGCTCCATGGGATGCTGTATTGCAGGCTGGGAGAGAAGCAACGATGCCACCTGGAGCTGAGAGCCCCAAATGCAGCCATCCACCCTACATGGACCACACAGACACCCCCACCCACCGGCCCCACTTGCTGGCCCCATCGCTGACCCCGTTCATGGCCCCATTGGTGACCCCATTGGTAGTCCCATTCATGACCCCATTGGTGATTCCATTGCTGGCCCCATTGGTGGTCCTATTCATGACCCCATTGGTGACCCCATTCATGGCCCCATTGGTGACCCCATTCATGGCCCCATTGGTGACCCCATTGGTGACCCCATTTGTGGCCCCATTGGTGACCCCATTGGTAGTCCCATTCATGACCCCATTGGTGACCCCGTTCATGGCCCCATTGGTGACTCCATTGCTGGCCCCATAGATAGTCCCATTCACGGCTCCATTGGTGACCCCATTCATGGCCCCATTGCTGGCCCCATTGGTAGTCCCATTCTTGGCTCCTATGGTGACCCCATTGGTGACCCCATTCATGACCCCATTGGTGACCCCGTTCATGGCCCTATTGGTGACCCCATTGGTAGTCCCATTCATGGCTCCATTGGTGACCCCATTGGTGACCCCATTGCTGGCCCCATTGGTAGTCCCATTCATGACCCTATTGGTGACCCTGTTTATGGCCCCACTGATGACCCCATTGCTGGCCCAATTAGTAGTCCCATGACCCCATTGGTGACCCCATTGCTGGCCTCATTGGTAGTCCCATTGGTGACCCCATTCATGGCCCCATTGGTGACCCCATTCATGGCCCCACTGATGCCCCATTATTGGCTGCAACGCCAACCCCACTGGTATTGTTGCAACTACCAGTATCACAACCTAATTCTGACCCCGAACTCTGACCCCAACCCCTGACCCTGATCTCTAACCTCTGACCCTAATCTGCCCCCTAACCCCTGACCCCTAACCTCTAACCCTGCCCTCTAACCCTAACCCTTTACCCCTAATCCTGACCCTAAGCCCCAATCCTGACCCTAACCCCCAATTCTGACCCTAACCCCAACCCTTGCCTTTAACTGTAACCCCTAACCCTCTCCCCCAACCCCCAACCCTGACCCCAACCCATAACCCTGACCCCAGCCCCAAACCCTTCCCCCAACCCTAACCCCAAATCCCAAACCCTACTCCCCCATCCCAACCCCTCCCCCCAATTCTGCCCCCAAACCTCACCCCTCACCCCAAGAAGATCCCGATCCCATTCCCCAAACCCCCAAAAGCCACCAAAAAACCCAAACCTCCCCACCCCAAACTCCCCATAGCATCCCTGCCCCCCCCAGCACAGCAGCTGCCCCCGGCCCCACAGCGGCTCTTTGTCCGCTCCTCCCCAGCTGTCGTGTTCCATCACAGCCCCCCCCATCCCCCTTCCCCCCCCCCCCGCCCTTTGGGATTTGGGGCCAAACCGGGGGGGTTTGGGGCCGTGGGGCCAACAGTGGGGACGGCCCCATATCCCAAAATGCGGCTCAGGGTGTTGGGAATGGGAACCCCCCCCCCCCGGGAAGGAGGGGTGCAGGTACCCCCCCCCCCCTCACCCCCCAACACACCCAGAGCCTGGAGTGTGGGATAGCTCACAGAGATTTGGGGCTGGGGGGGGAGAGGGTTGGGGGGCAGGGTTAGGGTTAGGGTTACGGTTAGGGGTCAGAGGTTAAGGTTTGGGGGCAGAGGTCAGGGTAGTGGGCAGTGTTGGGGGCAGTGTTAGGGTTGGGGGTCAGGGTTAAGGGTTGGGGGTTTGGGGGCAGGGTTAGGGGTCGGGGTTAGGGGACAGGGTTGGAGTTAGGGGTCAGAGTTAGGGTTAGGGGTTGGGGTTAAGGGGTGGGGGTCAGGGTTTGAGGGCAGAGTTGGGGGATGGGGTGAAGGGGTGGGGATTAGGGGTCAAGGTTAGGGGACAGGGGTTAAGGGTTGGGGTCAGGAGTCAGGTTTGGGGGTCAGGGTTAAGGGTTGGGGGTTTGGGGCAGGGTTAGGGGTCGGGGTTAGGGGACAGGGTTGGAGTTAGGGGTCAGAGTTAGGGTTAGGGGTTGGGGTCAAGGGGCGGGGGTCAGGGCTAGGGGTGAGGGGCAGGGTTGGGGGTCAAGAAAAGGGGTTGGGGGTTAAGGGACAGTTTTAGGGGTCAGGGTTGGGAGTTAGGGTTGAGGGTTAGGAGTCAGGGTTAGGGGTCAGGTTTAAGGATTGGGGGTTAGGGGCAGGGAGATAGGGGTCAGGGTTGAGGGTTGGGGTTAGAGGGCAGGGTTGGGGGGCAGGGTAGGAGTTAGGGGTCAGAGTTAGGGTTAGGGGTTGGGGTTAAGGGGTGGGGGTCAGGGTTTGAGGGCAGAGTTGGGGGATGGGGTGAAGGGGTGGGGGGTTGGGGGTCAGGGTTAAGGGGTGAGGGTTAGGGGGCTAGGGGTTGGGGGCAGGGGATTAGGGGTCAAGGTTAGGGGACAGGGGTTAAGGGTTGGGGGTCAGGAGTCAGGTTTGGGGTCAGGGTTAAGGGTTGGGGGTTTGGGGCAGGGTTAGGGGTCGGGGTTAGGGGACAGGGTTGGAGTTAGAGGTCAGAGTTAGGGTTAGGGGTTGGGGTTAAGGGGCGGGGGTCAAAGTCAGAGGGCAGAGTTGGGGGGTGGGTTTTAAGGGTGGGGTGAGGGGATAGGATTAGGGGATGGGCTTAAGGGGTGGTGAGGGTTAGGGGTGGGGGTTAGGGGGCAGAGTTGGGGGCAGGGGATTTGGGGTCAAGGTTAGGGGTTAGAGGTTAAGGGTTGGGGTCAGGAGTCAGGTTTGGGGGTCAGGGCTAAGGGTTGGGGGTCAGAGGGAAGGGTTAGAGGGCAGGGTTGGGGGGCAGGGTTGGAGTAAGGGGTCAGAGTTAGGGTTAAGGGTTGGGGTTAAGGGGTGGGGTTAGGGGTCAGGGCTAGGGGTTGGGGGCAGGGTTGGGGGTCAGGAAAAGGGGTTGGGGGTCAGGTTTAAGGATTGGGGGTTAGGGGCAGGGAGATAGGGGTCAGGGTTAAGGGTTGGGGTTAGAGGGCAGAGTTAGGGTTAGGGATCGGGGTTAAGGGTTGGAGGTGAGGGGGCAGATTTGGGGGCTGGGGGGCAGAGGGCAGGGCAGGAAACAGGGGTCAAAGTGAGGGGGGAGGGGTGGGCTTAAAGGGAGGGGTCAAAGCTGGGGGTCAGACGTGGGGGCAACGGATTGGGGTCAGGTTTGGGGACGGGGGTCGGGGTCCTCCATGTCACGACAGCGCAATGTGTGTGAAAACAAAGTGCCACGAATGTGACAGAACAGTGCCAAGAGAGTGGCACAAGTGTCAATTGTGCAACAATAGTGCCCCCACATTGCAATCAGTGACTCAGCAGCAACACGTGTGCAACAGCAGGACGATGTGTGACACAGCCCTGCAATGTGACACAGCAGTGCAGTGTGACACAGCAGTGCAATGTGACACAGCAGTGCAAGGTGACACAGCAGTGCAAGGTGACACAAGTGTGCAATGTGACACAAGTGTGCAATGAGACACAGCAGTGCAAGGTGACACAACAGTGCAATGTGACACAGCAGTGCAATGTGACACAAGTGTGCAACGTGACACAGCAGTGCAATGTGACACAGCAGTGCAGTGTGACACAGCAGTGCAATGTGACACAGCAGTGCAACGTGACACAGCAGTGCAATGTGACACAGCAGTGTAACGTGACACAGCAGTGCAATGTGACACAAGTGTGCAATGTGACACAGCAGTGCAATGTGACACAGCAGTGCAAGGTGACACAGCAGTGCAGTGTGACACAGCAGTGCAATGGGACACAGCAGTGCAACATGTGACACAGCAGTGCAATGTGACACAAGTGTGCAATGTGACACAGCAGTGCAACGTGTGACACAGCACTGCAGTGTGACACAAGTGTGCAAAGTGACACAGCAGTGCAAGGTGTGACACAGCAGTGTAACGTGACACAGCCGTGCAATGTGACACAAGTGTGCAATGTGACACAGCAGTGCAAAGTGACACAGCAGTGCAATGTGACACAAGTGTGCAATGTGTGACACAAGTGTGCAATGTGACACAGCAGTGCAAGGTGTGACACAGCAGTGCAACGTGACACAGCAGTGTAACGTGACACAGCAGTGCAATGTGACACAAGTGTGCAATGTGACACAGCAGTGCAATGTGTGACACAAGTGTGCAATGTGACACAGCAGTGCAAAGTGACACAGCAGTGCAATGTGACACAAGTGTGCAATGTGTGACACAAGTGTGCAATGTGATACAGCAGTGCAGTGTTACACAGCAGTGCAATGTGACACAAGTGTGCAATGTGACACAGCAGTGCAAGGTGTGACACAGCAGTGTAACGTGACACAGCAGTGCAATGTGACACAAGTGTGCAATGTGACACAGCTGTGTCATTGCCTGGACAGTGCCACAAGTGCTGTGTTTGTGCACAAGTGTGCACTTTGTGCCATGACGGTCACACAATATTTCCCTTTGCACCACAGTCGTGCCGTTTGTGACATGGTCGTGTCACGATAGTCCCAGAGAATTGTTACAATGGTGTCCTTTGTGCCACGCTCGTGCAAGGTGTGACACAGTCGTGTCCTTTATTTCACTGCAGCACTTTTTGTGTCTCCACAGTGCCGCCTTGGTGCCACAATCGTGCCACAATTTTGCCCTTTATATCGTGACAATGCCGTGTCTGCCACAGCAGTGCTTCAATAGTGCAATGATTGTGCCCCCACTCTGCCCTTTATGCCTCAACAGCACCCTTTGTGTCACGACAGTGCCACGATAGTGCCACGATTGTGCTCTTGTTCCCACAACAGCACCATTTGTGTGTCAACAGCGCCACAATAGTGCCACAATAGTGCCCTTTATGTCATGATAGTGCACTTAATGTCATGACAGGGCTGCAATAGTGCCATGATAGTTGCCTTTGTGACAAAGTAGTGCCCTTTTTGACACAACAGTGCCTTGATAGTGTCACAATAGTGCCCTTTATGCCACCATAGTGCCATTTGTGATCTGACCGTGCCACAATAGTGCCACAATAGTGCCCCTTATGTCATGATAGTGCACTTTATGTCATGACAGGGTCACAATAGTGCCACGATAGTGCCTTTTGTGACACATTAGTGCCCTTTGTGCCATAACAGCATCATTTGTGACTCAACAGGGCCATGATGGTGCCCCAATAGTGCCATTTATGTCATGATAGAATCACAATAGTGCCACAATAGTGGTCTTTATGCCACGGCAGTGCCCTCTGTGACATGACAGTGCCACAATAGTGCCATGATTGTGCCATGATAGTGCTACAATAGTGCCATTTTTGCGGCGACAGCATCATTTGTGACAACAGTGTCACTAGGATAGTGACCCAATAGTGCCATTTATGTCATGATAGAGCCACAATAGTGCCACAATAGTGGTCTTTATGCCATGATAGTGCCATTTCTGACAAGACAGTGCTATGATAGTGCCACAATAGTGTCACGATAGTGCTCTTTTTGCCATAAAAGCTCCATTTGTGACACAACAGGCCCACCATAGTGCCCTTCAATGGTGCCCTTCATGTCATAACAGTGACACAATAGTATCACGATAGTGCTCTTTATGCCACAATAGTGCCATGTGTGACTCAATAGTGCCACAGTAGTGCCATGATAGTACCCTTTATGTCATGATAGTGCCACGATAGTGCCATGATAATGCCATTTGTGCCGCAGCGGTGTCACCTGTGACTCAGTGGTGCCACAGTAGTGTCCCGATAGTGGTTTTCATATCATGATAGTGCCATTCGTGACACAACAGTGCCACAATAGAGCTCTTTTTGCCACGACAGCACCATTTCTGACTCAGCAGTGGCACAATAGTGCCACAACAGTGTCGTTTGTGACTCAACAGGGCCACGATAGCGCCCTTTATGTCATGATAGTGCCACGATAGTCCCCTTTGTGGCCCAGCACTGCAGGGTGGTTGGGGTTCACGGTAAGAAACCCCCCATCACCATTAGGAGTTGGGATCTGTGGGAGGAGCTTTCAGTTCAGACCTGCGCTAATTGCTCGTTAATTGAGCACAGCGTCTGAGCGCTGCCGCCGTGCTTGCAGCCCATCGACCTCTCCTCTGTACCTCGTTAACGATTCGTAATTAATGACCTCCTCATCTGGGTAGTTCCGTACGGGCTCACGGTGCTGCCCCAAAAACCTCCCTGTCATGGGGGGGCAGCCTCTGCTCTGCCGACCCCACCGCATCCCGCCCCATCCCGCCCCATTCCCATCTCCATCCCATCCCACCTCATCCCACCCCTCCACCCCCACCCCATCCTCTCCCACCCCACCCCACCCTACCCCCTCCCCCTCCCCATCCCATCCCATCCCACACCATTTCCATCTCCACCCCATCCCACCCCATCCCATCCCATCTCATCCCACCCCACCCCACCCCATCCCACCCCATCCCATCCCATCCCATCCCATCCCACCCCATCCCACTCCCCCACCCCCACCCCATCCTCTCCCACCCCACCCCACCCTACCCCCTCCCCCTCCCCATCCCATCCCATCCCACACCATTTCCATCTCCACCCCATCCCACCCCATCCCATCCCATCTCATCCCACCCCACCCCACCCCATCCCACCCCATCCCATCCCATCCCATCCCATCCCACCCCATCCCACCCCTCCACCCCCACCCCATCCTCTCCCACCCCACCCCACCCTACCCCCTCCCCCTCCCCATCCCATCGCATCCCACACCATTTCCATCTCCATCCCATCCCCATCCCCACCTCATCCCATCCCATCCCACACCATTCCATCCCACACCATTCCCATCCCATCCCCACCCTGTCCCATCCCATCCCACACCATTCCCATCCATCCCACACCATTCCCATCCATCCCACACCATTCCCATCCATCCCACACCATTCCATCCCACACCATTCCCATCCCCACCCCATCCCACCCCATTCTCATCTCCATCCCATCCCACCCGATTCCGCCCCATCCCACCCCCCCTCACCCCATCCTCTCCCACCCCACCCCACCCCACCCCACCCCATCCCCATCCCCAACCCCACCCCACCCCACCCCCATCCCATCCCCTCCCACCCCTTCCCACCCCATCCCATCCCACACCACCCCAATCCCATCCCATCTCCATCCCATCCCATCCCATTCCCATCCCATCCCATTCCCGACCCCACCCCACCTCCACCCCCATCCCACCCCACCCCATCCCATCCCATCTCCATCCCATCCCATTCCACCCCATCCCAATCCCATCCCCAGCCCCATCCCATCCCACCCCCACACCATTCCCATCTCCATCCCATCTCCACCCCATCCCATCCCATCCCCAACCCCACCCCACCTCCACCCCCATCCCACCCCACCCCATCCCATTGCACCCCATCCCATCCCACCTCATCCAACCTCATCCCACCCCACCCCACCTCCATCCCCATCCCCTCCCATCCCATCCCCATCCCCTCACCCCATCCCATTCCCATCCCTACCCCACCCCACCCCTTCCCACCCCATCCCATCCCATCCCCATCCCATCCCCATCCCATCCCATCCCATTCCCAACCCCACCCCACCTCCACCCCCATCCTACCCCACTCCACCCCATCCCATCCCCATCCCATCCCATCCCATCCCCATCCCACCCCATCCCACCCCACCTCATCCAACCTCATCCCACCCCACCCCACCCCATCCCCAACCCCATCCCATCCCCATCCCCACCCCACCCCACCCCCATCCCATCCCCTCCCACCCCATCCCATCCAACCCCAACCCCAACCCCAATCCCATTCCCAGCAGCAAACGGCAGCAAACTGAACTCAGGGCACCGAGCGCGCCAGCAAAGGCAATGGAGAGAGCGCCACCTATGGGCGGATCTGAGCAAAGCGCCGCATGGCGGAGCTGCCGAGCCGCGTCCCGCTGCCGCTCGGCGCCGTGGGGAGGCGCGGTGCTGTGGGTGTATCGCAGAATCACGACAGAACGACAGAATGGTTTGGGTTGGAAGGGACCTGAAGGATCACAGTGGGACGTGGAGGACCCCGATGGGACACTGGGACCCTAATGGGATGTGGAAGCACTATTGTGTCACAAAGGTCACTATTATGGCACTATTATGACACTACTGTGGCACTATTGCAGCACTATCATGACATAAACGGCAGCATTGTGGCACTATTGTGGCACTATTGTGGCACTATTGTGGCACAACTGTGGCACAGGGGACACTATTGTGGCAAAACGGGCACTACTGTGACACTATCATGACATTAAGGACACTATCGCGGCACTGTTGTGGCACAAATGGCACAGTTATGGCACGAACGGCATTATTGAGGCACTATCGGGGCACTATCGCGACATAAGGGGCACTCTTGTGGCACAGATGGCACTGTTGCTACACAAAGGGCTTTACTGTGGCACTGCCGTGGCACGGTGCCCACTACTGTGGCACTATCGCGACACTCCCGTGTCCGTGCGTCCACATCTTCTGCGTCCGTGCGTCCACAGGGACCACGTGGGTCGTCCCGGGCCGAGGGGCACGGGAGGGGGCGAGGCCTGAAGTCCGGCGCCCAATGGGAAGGAGGCGTGTCGGGATGTGGGCGGGGATATGCTAATTTAAGCCGCGGGGGCCGCTGGGAGCGCTCGGTAATGGTGTGTGCTCACTATGGCTGAACGCGGAGGTGCCCGCGGGGGGGCGCTCGGCAGCCAGAAATGGGGGTGGGGCCGTGCTAGCCCTCCGTCCCCGCACTCTATGGTTGTCTCTTCGTCCCTCCCCCGGGCCGGAAGTTCTTCATATCGCTTTTATTATTAGCTGTGCCCCATTAGCGTGTGACCCCACACGGAGCCACACAGCTCCGCCCCACTCACATCTGACCCCATATGGACCCCACAGCTCCGCCCCATTCATGTCTGACCCCATATGGTGCCCACAGCTCTGCCCCATTCCTGTCTGACCCCATATGGACCCCACAGCTCCGCCCCATTAAATGTGACCCCATATGGACCCCACAGCTCCGCCCCATTAAATGTGACCCCATATGGACCCCACAGCTCTGCCCCATTACATGTGACCCCATATGGAGCCCACAGCTCTGCCCCATTACATGTGACCCCATATGGACCCCACAGCTCCGCCCCATTCATGTCTGACCCCATATGGTGCCCACAGCTCTGCCCCATTCCTGTCTGACCCCATATGGACCCCACAGCTCCGCCCCATTAAATGCGACCCCATACAAACCCCACAGCTCTGCCCCATTAAATGTGACCCCATACAAACCCCACAGCTCTGCCCCATTAAATATGACCCCATATGGACCCCACAGCTCTGCCCCATTAAATGTGACCCCATACAAACCCCACAGCTCAGCCCCATTAAATGTGACCCCGTATGGACCCCACAGCTCTGCCCCATTACATGTGACCCCATATGGAGCCCACAGCTCTGCCCCATTACATGTGACCCCATATGGACCCCACAGCTCTGCCCCATTCACGTCTGACCCCATATGGACCCCACAGCTCCGCCCCATTAAATGTGACCCCATATGGACCCCACAGCTCTGCCCCATTCACGTCTGACCCCATATGGAGCCCACAGCTCAGCCCCATTAAATGTGACCCCATACAAACCCCACAGCTCCGCCCCATTAAATGTGACCCCATACAAACCCCACAGCTCAGCCCCATTAAATGTGACCCCATACAAACCCCACAGCTCAGCCCCATTAAATGTGACCCCATACAAACCCCACAGCTCTGCCCCATTAAATGTGACCCCATACAAACCCCACAGCTCTGCCCCATTAAATATGACCCCATATGGACCCCACAGCTCTGCCCCATTAAATGTGACCCCATACAAACCCCACAGCTCAGCCCCATTAAATGTGACCCCGTATGGACCCCACAGCTCTGCCCCATTACATGTGAACCCATATGGACCCCACAGCTCAGCCCCATTAAATGTGACCCCATACAAACCCCACAGCTCAGCCCCATTAAATGTGACCCCATATGGACCCCACAGCTCAGCCCCATTAAATGTGACCCCATATGGACCCCACAGCTCAGCCCCATTAAATGTGACCCCATACGGACCCCACAGCTCTGCCCCATTAAATGTGACCCCATATGGACCCCACAGCTCAGCCCCATTAAATGTGACCCCATATGGACCCCACAGCTCAGCCCCATTAAATGTGACCCCATATGGACCCCACAGCTCTGCCCCATTAAATGTGACCCCATATGGACCCCACAGCTCTGCCCCATTAAATGTGACCCCATACGGACCCCACAGCTCAGCCGCAGCACCACCCCCACCCTCGCTGCCATTCTCCCAGCTGGGCTTTAATGGCAGCTGCCGGACCTTCTTGCAGCGCTGCGTGGCGCCGTGTTTCTGCTGTTCGTGTCCTGAGCACAGCCTTCGACACGGTGCCCCACGCACCCTTATCTCCCAACCGCAGCGATGTGGGTGTGCTGGTGGACCATCGATGGGTGAGGAGCTGGTTGAACGGCCGCAGACAGAGGTGGCCATCAGTGGCTCCGTGTCCAGGTGATGAGCGGCGTCCCCCAGGGCTCTGCATTGGGACGGTGTTCATTAACATCTGCATCCATGGCAGCGATGGAATCGAGTGCACCTCAGCAATTTGCTGACGACACCGAGCTGAGCGGTGCTGCTGACACGGTGGAAGGACGGGATGCCATTCACAGGGACCTCGAGAGGCTGGGAAGGGGGGCTGGGTGAACCTGGTGAGGTTCAACAGCAAAGTGCAGAGTTTGGCACTTGGGCCGGAGGAATCGCAGGCGTCCCTACAGACTGGAAGGAGCAGCCTGGAGAGCAGCGCTGTGAGAAGGACCTGGGGGTCCTGGTGGATGAAGAACTGAACAGGAGCCAGCAGTGTGTGATTACAGCTCAGAAGGCAAATGGGATCCTGGGCTCCGTCAGCAGAGGGGTGGCAGCAGGGACAGGGAGGGGGTCGTTCCCCTCTGCGCTGCTCTTTGAGGCCCATCTGCAGCACTGCGCCCAGGGCTGGAGCCCCAGCACAACAAAGACAGGGAGCTGTTGGAGAGGGGCCAGAGGAGCCACAGAGATGAGCAGGGCTGCAGCACCTCCACTATGAGGACAGGCTGAGGGAGCTGGGCTTGTTCAGCTTGGAGGAAAGAAGGCTGAGGGGTGAATCAGTGCAGCCTTCAGCACCTCAAGGGAGCCTACAGACAGGAGGGGAGTCAGCTCTTTGAAAGGGCAGATAACTGCAGAATAGGGGAAATGGTTTGAAGCTGAGGGAAGAGAGATTAAGGTTGAATGTCAGGGGGAAATTCCGTGCTGTGAGAGCGGTGAGGTGCTGAACAGCTGCCCAGAGAGGCTGCGGATGCCCCGTCCATCCCTGGAGCTGCTCAAGGCCGGGTTGGATGGGGCCCTGGGCAGCCGGGGCTGCATTCAATGAGGAGGGTGGTGGCCCTGCATGGCACAGGGGTTGGAGCTGCGGCATCCGTGAGCTCCCTTCCAACCTTCACAGCCGTGCTGCAATGCTGTGATTCCATGCATCCCTGTGGTGTCCCTACGGTGTCCCTATAGAGTCCCTACAGGTCTCCATGTGTCCCCATGGTGTCCCTATGAGTCTCCATGTATCCCTATGATGTCCCTATGGCGTCCCTATGGATCTCCATGTGTCCCTGTAGTGTCCCTGTGGCGTCCCTATGGGTCTCCATGTGTCCCTGTAGTGTCCCTGTAGTGTCCCTGTGGCGTCCCTATGGGTCTCCATGTGTCCTTATGGTGTCCCTATGGTGTCCCTATTGCATCCCTATGGGTCTCCCTGTATCCCTATGGAGTCCCTATGGGTCTCCATGTGTCCCTATGGTGTCCCTATGGTGTCCCTATGGTGTCCCTATGGTGTCCCTATGGGTCTCCATCTATCCCTAAGGCGTCACTATAGGTCTCCATGTATCCGTATGGAGTCCCTAAGGTGTCCCTATGTGTTTCCATGTATCCCTATGGTGTCCCTGTGCCGTCCCTATGGTGTGTGCCTGGCACAGGGGTTGGAGCTGCAGCATCCGTGAGCTCCCTTCCAACCCTGGCCCTGCTGTGATTCAGTGGCTTCCGGCCCCCTTCCGGCCCCGGCCCCCTTCCGGCCCCGGCCCCCTTCCGGCCCCGGCCCCCTTCCGGCCCCGGCCCCCTTCCGGCCCCGGCCCCCTTCCGGCCCCGGCCCCCTTCCGGCCCCGCCGCTCCGTTTCCGGGCGGGCCGTTCCCTCCCCCTCGCTCCGCCCCGCCCCCTGCCCTTCATGCGGCGCCTCCTCGCCGTTCCCGCCAAGAGCGTCCTCTCCCCGCCCTCCCCCTCGCGGCTCGGCGCCATCTTGGGGCGCACGGCGGGCGGCGCAGCGCAAAGCTCCTCGGGCTCCGCTTTCCCCGCGGCAGCCCGGGCCTCCCCGCTTAACCCGCTGCACACATCCCAGCCTTCCTGCACTGACACAGCTCTCGTGTGCTGCACACATCCCAGCCTTCCTGCACTGACACAGCTCCCATCTCCTGCACACATCCCAGCCTTTGTGCACTGACACAGCTCCCACCTCCTGCACACATCCCAGCCTTCCTGCACTGACACAGCTCCCACCTCCTGCACACATCCCAGCCTTTGTGCACTGACACAGCTCCCACCTCCTGCACACATCCCAGCCTTTGTGCACTGACACAGCTCCCACCTCCTGCACACATCCCAGCCTTCCTGCACTGACACAGCTGCCACCTCCTGCACACATCCCAGCCTTTGTGCACTGACACAGCTCCCACCTCCTGCACACATCCCAGCCTTCCTGCACTGACACAGCTCCCACCTCCTGCACACATCCCAGCCTTTGTGCACTGACACAGCTCCCATCTCCTGCACACATCCCAGCCTTTGTGCACTGACACAGCTCCCACCTCCTGCACACATCCCAGCCTTCCTGCACTGACACAGCTCCCACCTCCTGCACACATCCCAGCCTTTGTGCACTGACACAGCTCCCACCTCCTGCACACATCCCAGCCTTCCTGCACTGACACAGCTCCCACCTCCTGCACACATCCCAGCCTTTGTGCACTGACACAGCTCCCACCTCCTGCACACATCCCAGCCTTCCTGCACTGACACAGCTCCCCCACTGCTGGGGGATTCATTTTCCAGCCTCCTGATGGCTGTGGGGCTGAAAGCCAGTGGTCTTTTCCATTATGCTTTGGTTATTTTCTAGCAGCTCCTGTGCCCTGGGCTGCAACTCCTTCGTTCCCGTCGCTTACAGTGTTATTTACATTGCCAGACAACTGACAAAGCAGCATTGAGTTTCAATTTGACCAACAAACTGAACCTTATCTGTCACAGGACATTCATGGGCTCTGAGCCCATAGCTGGGACATTCATCGCCTCTGAGCCCAAAACCCGTTCGGCTGGGATGACGACTGTGCTCACGGCAGGAGGACCTGCAGCACCCAGTTCCCATCACCCTCATTTCGCTGCTGTGCCCCCGCAGCTTGCTGGGCTGCCCTTTGTCCAGCCTGACTCCGAAGCCATTCGTTATGAACTGCCTTCCATAACTGCTGCAGCCCTGCAAGGTCTGGTACACATTCATGTCTGACCCCATATGGAGCCCCACAGCTCCGCCCCATTCATGTCTGACCCCATATGGAGCCCCACAGCTCTGCCCCATTCCTGTCTGACCCCATATGGAGCCCCACAGCTCTGCCCCATTAAATGTGACCCCATATGGAGCCCCACAGCTCTGCCCCATTAAATGTGACCCCATATGGAGCCC
This sequence comes from Phasianus colchicus, assembly GCF_987193195.1. NCBI lineage: Eukaryota > Metazoa > Chordata > Aves > Galliformes > Phasianidae > Phasianus > Phasianus colchicus. The sequence goes on from NC_143436.1 coordinate 1,072,554, forward strand.
CACAGCTCTGCCCCATTCCTGTCTGACCCCATATGGAGCCCACAGCTCTGCCCCATTCTTGTCTGACCCCATATGGAGCCCCACAGCGCTGCCCCATTACATGTGACCCCATATGGAGCCCACAGCTCCGCCCCATTCCTGTCTGACCCCATATGGAGCCCACAGCTCCGCCCCATTCCTGTTTGACCCCACAACTGCAGCGCCGCTTCCCGCGGCTGACCTTTTATAGAGCGGCGGTCGTGACGTCATCACAGCGCAGCCAATGGGCGCGTTCCACGAGCGCCGCACTGCACTGCTATTGGTGGATCTTCACAACGCCTCCCCTCCCACGTTTGCGCGCAGAGGCGAAGACGGACGGAGTCTGGATGGGGACGGACGGACGGACGGACGGAGACGGGACAGGGACGGACGGGGACGGACGGGGACGGACGGCCGGACGCAGGTCTGTCCTGGGCAGGGGGCTGGGAAGCGGAGCCGGGCTTGGGGCGGCGCAGGGCTGCAGGCTGGGGGCGCTGCGGGCGGCGTTAAGGGCGGCTTTGGGGTGCGCGGAGCGCGGGGCGGTTCGGGCTCGGTTCGGGCTGGCGGCACGGACGGGGCGCTACGAGAGCGGGGTCGGTTCCGCTGGGGGTTATTTGCGGTCGTTTCGGTGGGTTTTTTTTTTTGGTAACGCAGCGTTGAGGGCGGGCGGGCGGCGCGGGGCGGTTCGGTAGTATGAAGGCGGGGCGGTTCGTATGAAGGCGGGGCGGTTCGTATGAAGGCGGGGCGGTTCGTATGAAGGCGGGGCGGTTCGTATGAAGGCGGGGCGGTTCGTATGAAGGCGGGGCGGTTCGTATGAAGGCGGGGCGGAAAAGCGGGGGGGGAGGGGAACAGTGAGGGGGGAGGGGAAGCGGACGGCGCCGCACCGCCGAGCGCAGCCACGAGGGGGCGCTCGCAACAAGATGGCGCCGAGCACCGTGTCACGTGACAAAGCTTTTCTCGGAAGTCGCCGCCCCCAAGATGGCGGCTGGCAGAGCGGCGCCGGGCGCCACGTGCGTCCCGGGCCCCGCCGTTCTGCCGCCCGGTTCCCGGCCCCGGCGCTCAGCCCGCGGCCGCCCGGCGCTCGGCCTCGTGCTGCAGGGCCTTTGGGATCCGCGCCGAGTCGTTCTGGGCCCGTTCTGATGCCTTGGGGGCCGTTCCTTCCCGTCCGGGCCCATCCCGTCTGTTTGGGTCGCTCTGAGGCCGTTTCGCTCCGGTCCGGCGGCGGACCGGGGCTGTTTGTGCCTCTTTGGAGCCGGTTTGGTGCCACTTGAGGCACCGCGCCCCCATTTCTGGGCCAACTGCGGCCATTTGGTTCCGTTTAGGGCTCATCTGGTGCAGTTTGGGTTATTTGCGGTGGTTTCGGTGGGGTTTTTTTGGGTACGGGGCGGGCGGGCGGTGCCGCTCGGATCCGTTGCGGGGCGGTTCGGCGGAACGAAGACGGGGCGGAACGGCGGGGGGGGAGGCGGGCGGCGCCGCAACGCCGAGCGCAGCCACGAGGGGGCGCTCGCAATAAGCGCGGCGCTCCAGTGTCACGTGATAAGCTCTCCCTGTAACCGGAAGTGCCCGCGATCACGTGACCTCCTCAGTCCTTTGGCAGCGTGCGCCACTGCCAAGATGGCGGCCCCCAGGGCATCGCGTGGCGCCACGTGCGGACCCGCAGCCGCCGGTTTCTTTTTTTTTTTTTTTTTTTTTTTTTTTTGCCCGGTCTCCGGGCTGCGATCGTCCCTCCGTGCTCAGGATGTGCGGAATCGAACTCTGTAAGCCAGTAAGATTTGTGGAAAGTGGAAGTGTTGCTTCTGCATTGAACAACGGAAAAGGGGAATTGACTCCACAACCACAGTTCGATCGCAGGAGCGGCGATAGGAGGGGGGGGAGCGGCGATAGGAGGGGGGGGGCCGCCATCGGAGGGGCGGGGAGCGGCCTCGAGGCGCCCAGGGGAGGCTGAGGCTGGGCTGGCTGAGCTCGGAGCTCTGTTAGGGAATTTAAGAAAGAGATGGGTCAGCTTTTGGAAGAGCCATTGGGAGTTGCGGACAGGGTAGAGCAGTTTCTAGGCCCCAATATACATACGTGGGATGAGTTACAGTCCATTCTAGGCATCTTATTTACAACTGAAGAAAAACACATGATCAGGACTGCAGGAATGAGAGTCTGGGACGCCCAGCATGCCCAGGGACCTCAGGCAGATGTAAAACGGCCCCTCCAAAGACCCCAATGGGACCACCAGGATCTGAATCACCGAATAGATATGCAGCATTTACGAAATATAGTTATGCAGGGGATTAGGGAAGCAGTCCCTAGAGGCCAGAACATCAATAAAGCATTTGACAAAAGGCAGAAGAAAGAGGAGTCCCCTAATGATTGGCTGGAGCGGTTACGAAAGAATCTACAGATGGACTCAGGGTTGGATACTGAAACCCCGTTTGGACAAGCTCTGTTAAAAACGCAGTTTGTAGCGAAGGCCTGGGATGATACAGGAAAGAAACTGGAAAAGATTGAGAATTGGCAGGACGGGGGAATGGATGAACTACTGAGGGAAGCTCGGAAGGTTTATGTTCGCAGGGACGATGAGAACCAGAGGAAGCAGGTTAGGATGATGTGGCTGCAGTTAGAGAGTCGGGAGCTGGATAAGCAGGAAAGGGGGCCACTACAGAAACCACTCTTCAGGCAGGGGAAGGGAGAAGGAGCCAGGGATAGAAAGGAAGAACAGACTTGCTTCTGTTGTGGGAAGAAAGGTCACCTAAAGAGAAATTGCAGAATTAGAATACAGGATGGAAAGATGTTTAAAGAAGACCAGGGAGGTCGGGGGCTTCACCTTCTGGGGACCCAGAAACACCGTGAGCCCTTGATAAAACTAAAGATTGGCCCCCAACAACAAGAAGTAGAATTTTTGGTGGACTCGGGGGCTGAGAGATCCACCATCCAACAACTGCCCTCTGGATGGGAGTTGTCCAGAGAGACAGCCTTAGTAGTAGCAGCTAAGGGAGAGCCCTTTAAAGTAGGGGTCGTTAAAAACGTAGAAATAGAAGCAGAATCGAAGCTGGGGTTGGGAGACTTCTTGATTGTACCAGAAGCTGAATTCAACCTGTTGGGACGGGACCTAATTATAGAACTGGGGATGAGTTTGGAAGTAAAGAGCAGGGAGATAAGGATTAAGCTCTGCCCTCTAAGGGTGGAAGATGAAGAAAGGATTAACCCTGAAGTATGGTGTACAACCAAAAGTGTGCGGCGTCCGGAATTCCTCCTTTCTCAGTTAAACTCATCCTGAAATCCCTACAAAAATGAAACAGTACCGTTTCATTGGAGGGAAGGAGAAGCCTAAAGCCAGAAATAGAGAGACTCATAAAGCAGGGGTTACTGGAACCCTGCACGTCCCCATTCCATACTCCCATATTGCTGGCTAAAAAGCCTAATGGCACGTATTGCCTGGGAAATGGGAAATAAATAACAGAACCATTTCTCGCTTCCCTGTAGTTGCTAATCCTTACACCCTGTTGAGCAAATTAGGCCCTGAAAATTTGTGGTATTGTGTGATTGATGTAAAAGATGCATTCTGGGCCTGCCCCCTAGATGAGTCTTGCTGGGGTTGTTTTGCCTTTGAATGGGAAGACCTGGACACAGGGAGGAAACAGCAGTTGAGGTGGACAGTGTTACCACAGTGTTACTGAATCCCCAAATCTGTTCGGGCAGATTTTACAAGAATATCAACCAGCTCCAGAAATCACCCTTATCCGGTATGTGGATGACTTGTTAATTGTGGGAAAAGAGGAGGAACGGGTGAGGGAAGAAAGGATCAAACTTGTCAGTTTCCTAGGGTTAAAAGGCCTCAAAGTTTCAAAGACAAAATTACAGTTTGTGGAAGAAGAAGTCGGGTATTCAGGTCACTATGTTAACAAAGGGGAAAAGAGAATAGATCCAGAAAGAATAAGAGGGATGTTGTCCTTGCCACCCCCCAAAGCAAGAGACAGATAAGACAAATATTGGGGCTAGTAGGATATTGTAGGCAATGGATTGAGAACTACAGTGAGAAGGTAAAATTTTTATATCAAAAGTTAACCCCCGAGGGATCACACACACAGAATCACACAGAATCACCAAGGTTGGAAAAGACCTATAAGATCATCCAGTCCAACCATCCACCTGTCACCAATGGTTCTCATTAAACCATATCCCTCAACACAACATCCAAACGTTCTTTGAACACCTCCAGGGTCGGTGACTCCACCACCTCCCTGGGCAGCCCATTCCAGTGCCTGACCACCCTTTCAGAGCAGTAGTATTTCCTAATATCCAGCCTGAATCTCCCCTGGCGCAGCTTGAAACCATTCCCTCTAGTCCTATCACCGGTTACACGAGAGAAGAGGCCGACCCCCAGCTCGCTACAACCTCCCTTCAGGTAGTTATAGAGAGCAATAAGGTCTCCCCTGCGCCTCCTCTTCTCCAGATGAACAATCCCAGCTCGTTCAGCTGCTCCTCATAAGGCCTGTGCTCCAGACCCCTCACCAGCTTTGTTGCCCTTCTTTGAACACGCTCCAGGGCCTCAATGTCTTTCTTGCAGTGAGGGGCCCAGAACTGGACACAATACTCGAGGTGCGGCCTCACCAGAGCTGAGTACAGGGGAACAATTACTTCCCTACTCCTGCTGGTCACACTGCTTCTGATACAAGCCAGAATGCCATTGGCCTTCTTGGCCACCCGGGCACACTGCTGGCTCATGTTTAGCCGAGCGTCAACCAACACCCCCAGGTCCATTTCCTCTACACAGTCTTCAAGCCATTCCACCCCAAGCCTGTAGCGTTGCCTGGGGTTGCTGTGGCCAAAGTGTAGGACCCGGCATTTGGTCTTATTAAACCTCATCCCATTGGCTTCAGCCCAGCTCTCCAGCCTGTCCAGATCTCTCTGTAGGGCCTCGCTACCCCCAGGCAGATCGACACTTCCAGCCAACTTGGTGTCATCTGCAAACTTACTGAGGGTGCACTCAATGCCCTCATCCAGGTCATCAATAAAGATATTGAAAAGGACAGGCCCCAGCACCGACCCCTGGGGAACACCACTCGTGACCGGTCGCCAGCTGCATTTAGCTCCATTGACCACCACTCTCTGGGCTCGACCCTCCAGCCAGTTCCTTACCCAGCCAAGAGTGTACCTGTCCAAGCCACGGGCTGCCAGCTTCTGCAGGAGAATACTGTGGGAGACATTGTAACTTGGGGTGAAGATGATGAGAGGAAGTGGCAGGCATTGCAAGAAGATCTAATCAATGCCCCTGTTTTGAGCCTCCCTGATCTTAGGAGACCTTCCTATCTGTTTGTCAGTGTAGATGATGGCACAGCATATGGGGTCCTGACCCAGGAATGGGCTGGGAAGAAAAAGCCTATGGGGTACTTTTCAAAATTATCAGATGCAGTGAGCAGGGGTGGCCCACCTGTCTGCAGGCAGTGGCGGGGTGTGCTGCACTAGTGGAAGAGGCTAGGAAAATTACCTTTAACAGCAACATGAGGGTGTTGTCTCCCATAATATCCGGAGTGTTTTACGACAAAAAGCTGAAAAGTGGATCTCAGATCCTCGTTTGTTGAAATACGAGGGTATTTTGTTAGAAGCACCAAAGCAAACCCTGAAAACTACTGGTTTACAAAATCCTGCACAGTTTCTATACGGTCGACCCAAGGAATCACAATTATTACATGATTGCCTTCAAACTATTGAGGACCAGACAAAAATCAGACCGGACCTAGAAGAGGAAGAATTGGAGGAGAAAGAATCTTCGTGGATGGGTCTTCTGTGTGATTGATGGAAAAAGGAGGTCAGGATATGCACTGATAGATGGGAAAACGTTGAGGGTACTGGAATCTGGGCCACTGAGCCCCTGTTGGTCAGCACAAGCCTGTGAGCTGCATGCAGTCCTACAGGCCTTGAGAAGGCTGGAAGGAAAATCAGGAGCAATGGACACTGATTCTGAGTATAGTTACGGAGTAGTGCACGCTTTGGGAAAAATCTGGGAGGAAAGGGGATTAATTAACCCAGGGAAAGGACTTAATACATCAGGAATTGATAAGGGAAGTGTTACAAGCATTGAGGACCGCTTAAAATAGCCGTAGTGCATTTAAGGGGCCATCAGAAAGGAACTGACTATGAGGCACGGGGAGGTAACGTGGCAGACCGAGGGGCTAAGCACGCTGCTCTGTGTGTGTCAGCACGAACAAGGGGTGAAGCACGGCGTAGGGAACTAAGAACAGCACCTCTCGTGTTCACCCCCAGGGGAGAAGGAGCTGACGACACCCAGCTGAGCGGTGCTGCTGACACGGTGGAAGGACGGGATGCCATTCACAGGGACCTCGAGAGGCTGGGAAGGGGGGCTGGGTGAACCTGGTGAGGTTCAACAGCAAAGTGCAGAGTTTGGCACTTGGGCTGGAGGAATCGCAGGCGTCCCTACAGACTGGAAGGAGCAGCCTGGAGAGCAGCGCTGTGAGAAGGACCTGGGGGTCCTGGTGGATGAAGAACTGAACAGGAGCCAGCAGTGTGTGATTACAGCTCAGAAGGCAAATGGGATCCTGGGCTCCGTCAGCAGAGGGGTGGCAGCAGGGACAGGGAGGGGGTCGTTCCCCTCTGCGCTGCTCTTTGAGGCCCATCTGCAGCACTGCGCCCAGGGCTGGAGCCCCAGCACAACAAAGACAGGGAGCTGTTGGAGAGGGGCCAGAGGAGCCACAGAGATGAGCAGGGCTGCAGCACCTCCACTGTGAGGACAGGCTGAGGGAGCTGGGCTTGTTCAGCTTGGAGGAAAAAAGGCTGAGGGGTGAATCAGTGCAGCCTTCAGCACCTCAAGGGAGCCTACAGACAGGAGGGGAGTCAACTCTTGGGAAGGGTCACAGCAGGACAAGGGGAAATGGTTGGAAGCTGAGGGAAGGGAGATTGAGGTTGGATGTGAGGGGGAAATTCTTTATTATGAGAGCAGTGAGGTGCTGGAACAGCTGCCCAGAGAGGCTGCGGATGCCCCATCCATCCCTGGAGGTGTTCAAGGCCAGGTTGGATGGGGCCCTGGGCAGCCTGGGCTGCATTACGTGGGATGGTTGGTGGCCCTGCATTGGCAGGGGGTTGGAGATCCATCATCCTTGAGCTCCCTTCCAACCCTGGCAATTCTGTGATTCTGTGAACAGAAACTTACCCAAATGGAAGCAACCAGGGGTGAGGAGGGGAGGTGGTATCTGTCAGATGGAAGTCCTACCAAAATCAATAGCCTTTAATGTTTTGACTAATTTACATAAGCGCATTGGGGAAGTCAGGGTTTGGTAGACCATTTTGCCAGCAAATATATGACTGTAGGTCCCCACCACTTAGCAAAGAGGATCACTCAAGGATGCCTCATTTGCCTGGAGATGAATAGAGCCGTACGAAGGCGGGTCCCCATGGGTGGGAGGCCCCTAGCAGTAACACCATTCTCCCATTGACCTCATGGAACTCCCCAAAGGAGGACAGTACAAATATGTCTTAGTGATCGTAGACCACCTCACTCATTATATTGAGGCCTTCCCTACCTCACCACCTGCCCAAGCCGTGGTGAAGGTCCTTTTAGAGCAAATAATCCCCAGATACGGGGTCACTGGAGTCATCGGCTCTGATCAGGGCCCCCACTTTACATCTAGAATTATAAAGAACCTGGCGGAAGCCTTGGGAGTAAAATGGGAAGAACACACTGCTTGGCATCCCCAAAGCTTGGGACGGGTGGAACGGATGAATGGAGAGCTGAAAAAACAATTGGCTGAACTGACATCAGCAACCAAACTCTCATGGATAAGGTGCATTCCAAAATTCCAAAAGAAGCATGGCCAGGAGAGCGAGGGAGGTGATCCTGCACCTCTGTTCTGTGCTGCTGAGGCTCCACCTGCAGTACTGTGTCCAGATTTGAAGTCCTTGGTACAGGAGAGATGCAGACCTGGTGGAGCACATCCAGAGAAGGGCCACAAAAATGATTCAAGGGATGGAACATCTCTCCTATGAGGACGGACTGAAAGAGCTGGGGCTGTTCAGCCTGGAGAAGAGAAGGCTGTAAGGTGACCTGATAGTGGCCTTTTAATATCTAAAGGGAAGCTACAGGAAAGAAGGGGAGACTCCTTAGTAGGTTGCGATAGAACAAGGGAAAATGGCTTCAACCTTAAAGAGAGTAGATAGAGATTGGATATAAGCAAAGTCCTTTACAGTGAGGATGGTGAGGTACTGGCACAGGTTGCCCAGAGAGGTGGTGGATGCCCCATCCCTGGAGGCTTTCAAGGCAAGACTAGATCAGGCCCTGGGCAACCTGAGCTGTGCACGTCCCTGTTCATTGCAGGAGAGTTGGAATAGGGGACCCTTAAGTGTCCCTCCCAGCTCTAAAGATTCTATGATCCTTACAACTTAGGAGGAATAGGAAGATATTCTGTGATTTTATGAGCATGGTTAAGGGGACCTCTGTGGGCATGGGACTGGCTCTGCCCGCAGCCTGGCCCAGGTGAGTCTGTGCCAGCACATGGCCAAGCATTGTTCTGCCAGGTGGCAGCTGGAAGTGAGCTGACTGAGGTGCTCTGTGCTGTTAAGGAGTCATGTACACATGTATGCATTGTATTAATGGATACCACCATTCTCTAAGCAAAAGCCTCAGCAGAAAGCATCTGGGCAGCCTGGTGCAGCATTAGGTGGGATGGTTGGTGGCCCTGCGTGTGGCAGGGGGTTGGAGATTCATCATCCTTGAGCTCCCTTCCAACCCTGGCCATTCTGTGATTCCTTTAGCACTGTTAAGCATTAGGGCACAGCCTAGGGCTGATGTAGGAACATCTCCTTTCGAAATGCTATACGGAATGCCCTACGATGCAGGGGTTCCTGCTGATCATCCCAATATCACAGATAAGACCATTAATATCTATATCACTGAACTAATGAGGTATAGACGAGAGTTGTGGGAGAGAGGTCAAATAACCCAAAGACCCCCCCTTGCTATATGTTACACCAGGTTAAGCCAGGATATTGGGTTCTTATAAAATCATGGGGAGAAGCCACTTTACAGCCCCGTTGGGAGGGACCTTATTTGGTGCTCTGAACGACCAGCACTCGATGGACGCCAGCCGTATTAAAGGGCCAGTAAACAACAGTGAATGGGAAGTCACTGGTCCAGCGGGGGATTTACAGGTGAAGCTGTCCAGAAAATCGTGATAAACAAAACTGAAACGGAATTTATTTTGCCACAGGGACCCCTGCAAAGACAGCGGCGTAAAACAGTTGAACAGAAGAAACCAATATAATCCCTCTGGTGGAGAAACCTCCGTTCTTCTGAAGAAGCGAAATGGTCGGGGCATGGCTTGAGCACCTGCCTTCTGCTGCACAGTGCTCAGTAGGGTTTGTGGTGCTCAGCAGGGTTTGTGATGCTCAATAGGGTTTGCGATGCTCAATAGGGTTTGTGCTGCTCAGTAGGGTTTGTGATGCTCAGTAGGGTTTGTGGTGCTCAGTAGGGTTTGCGATGCTCAGTAGGGTTTGCGATGCTCAGTAGGGTTTGTGATGCTCAGCAGGGTTTGTGATGCTCAGCAGGGTTTGCGGTGCTCAGTAGGGTTTGTGGTGCTCAGTAGGGTTTGTGGTGCTCAGCAGGGTTTGTGATGCTCAGTAGGGTTTGTGGTGCTCAGCAGGGTTTGCGGTGCTCAGTAGGGTTTGCGATGCTCTGTAGGGTTTGTGGTGCTCAGCAGGGTTTGTGATGCTCAGTAGGGTTTGTGATGCTCAGTAGGGTTTGTGGTGCTCAGCAGGGTTTGCAGTGCTCAGTAGGGTTTGCGATGCTCTGTAGGGTTTGCGGTGCTCAGTAGGGTTTGCGGTGCTCAGTAGGGTTTGCGATGCTCAGTAGGGTTTGTGATGCTCAATAGGGTTTGTGGTGCTCAGTAGGGTTTGCGATGCTCAGTAGGGTTTGCGATGCTCAGTAGGGTTTGCGATGCTCAATAGGGTTTGTGGTGCTCAATAGGGTTTGTGGTGCTCAATAGGGTTTGTGGTGCTCAGTAGGGTTTGTGGTGCTCAGTAGGGTTTGTGGTGCTCAGTAGGGTTTGCGGTGCTCAGTAGGGTTTGCGGTGCTCAGTCGGGTTTGCGGTGCTCAGTAGGGTTTGCGATGCTCTGTAGGGTTTGCGATGCTCTGTAGGGTTTGCGGTGCTCAGTAGGGTTTGCGATGCTCAGTAGGGTTTGCGATGCTCAGTCGGGTTTGCGGTGCTCAGTCGGGTTTGCGGTGCTCAGTCGGGTTTGCGGTGCTCAGTAGGGTTTGTGGTGCTCAGCAGGGTTTGTGATGCTCAGCAGGGTTTGCGATGCTCAGTAGGGCTTGCGATGCTCAGTAGGGTTTGCGATGCTCAGTAGGGTTTGTGATGCTCGGTAGGGTTTGCGATGCTCAGTAGGGTTTGCGGTGCTCAGTAGGGTTTGCGATGCTCAGTAGGGTTTGTGATGCTCAGCAGGGTTTGTGATGCTCAGTAGGGTTTGTGGTGCTCAGTAGGGTTTGCGGTGCTCAGTAGGGTTTGCGGTGCTCAGTAGGGTTTGCGGTGCTCAGTAGGGTTTGTGATGCTCAGTAGGGTTTGCGATGCTCAGTAGGGTTTGTGGTGCTCAGTAGGGTTTGTAAGAGCATTAATCTTGTCACTAATTCTGTTTTCTTTGTGGAAGGTTGTTGAGTGTGGAAAAGGGGTTTGTGTTTACGATGGAAACGCTGAGTGCGATGAGCCCAGCCAGCCTGCCCTGAACACAACGGCCGCCGGCTGTGAGCGTTGGCCGATGTTGGAAAGGCTGCGGGATCAACCTGCAGAGCCGCTCTGTGCACGAGGGCCCGGATTACCCCAAGGGATTCAAGAGCGAATGGAACAGGCTGTGATGGGGAAAAGCCCGCCTGCAAGCACGTCCTCTGCTGCCAGGAAGATGAAGACCCCTGTGGCTGGCTGCAACCCAGCGGACCGGCGAGGCAGAGACGGACCTCGGGGGAAGGGACGATGCTTGACCCCAAAGACAATCATTTTGGTCTGTGCATCCGTTCTGCTCCCGGGGCTGCAGGCCAGCAATCCACACGAGCCCATGATATGGGAATTATTCAACATACAACAACCCGACCAACCCTTGAAAAGCTGTGAGAATCAAACCCACGTCAGTTTTACCGTTTCTTTAAAAGATTTAATTACGGGACACCGCAGAGACAGGGCAGATACCTGTATGGGATTTTATGTCTGTCCCGCTTCGAACAGAGGGAGAAATTACTGCAATTTACCAAATCATTACTACTGCGGTTATTGGGGATGTGAGACGTGGGCATCTGAGTGGTCCACGAGTACCAAGGACCCAGATGTGCAGGTGGAATGGTTCCCTCCTGGTTGCAAACGACCCACCATAGGAAGAGATGGGCACGTTTACGGACATTGTGAGGCTGAGGGATACTGTAAGGAAATTAATATAAAGGTCCAAAATCCCACGCAGGAGGCTTGGTTGGTTGGAAGAATGTGGGGAATTAGATTTTGGGAACCAGGTCCAGATAGAGGTGGTATATTCAGAATAGCAAAAAGAAGTATGCCACATGATTCCCCACTGCCTATGGGCCCAAATGCAGTTTTGGCACCACCCCCTTCTACCAAAAGAACCCCGCCACCTGCTGTTCCTACATCATTAATTACCCCTAATGGCACAGGTCGAAGGTATAGGACAGCACCACCTACACTCAGTGATCCACCATGGGGCATCGTGCAAGCTGCCTATGCTGCCCTGAATAAAACACAACCAAACCTAGCTAACGAATGCTGGTTGTGCTACAGTGTGAGGCCACCTCGTTATGAGGCAATAGGGGAATTAGGCAGCGTCACGTGGGATAATGGAACGAACCCTATTGCGTGCCCATGGGGCAGCAGTCACACGCAGGGCTTGGCGATGCAACACGTCACAGGGAAAGGGAAGTGTGTTGGAACCGTACCGGAGCAATACAGCCGCCTCTGCAACAGCACCATAGCTGGAAGTAGGATAGGGAACAAGAGAAACGCGGGATTTAAATGGCTGATCCCCACAGCGGGTGCAAAGTGGGTCTGCTCAGACGTCGGGGTGACGCCGTGTGTCTCGTTAGGGGTATTTAATCGGTCTGAGTTCTGCATACAAGTGGTAATTATCCCACGGTTAACGTATCGCTCTGACGAAGAGGTTATGTATCAGCTGGAAGGGAGCCTCAGCAGACAGAAAAGAGAGCCGACAACAGCAGTTACTTTAGCAGCCCTCTTGATGGCTGGAGGTGTGGGTGCTGGGACCGGCACAGCCTCGCTCGTCAAAAACACTGAGATACAGGCCTTACAGCAGGCTGTCGGTGAGGATCTCGACAGAACAGAACCAGCAAGTGATAAGTTGGCAGCTTCGGTCAGTCCATTGTCAGAGCTGGGATGGCAGAGTGGGAGAGGATCAGACCTCCTGTCCCCAAAGGAAGGAGCACTGTGCGTAGCACTGCAGGAGGAATGCTGTTCATTTGTGGATCACACCGGGCTGGTTAAAGATTCCATGGCTGAACTCCGTAAAAGATTGGAACGACGGAAAAGGGACAGGGAGATAGGAAGGTCCTGGTATGAGGGCTGGTTTCGTGCATCACCACGGCTCACCGCTTTGCTGTCTGCCCTGGCTGGACTCTTGATCACGGTTATTCTGGGGCTGATATTCGGACCACGTGTAATTAAATATTCGTTACAACTGGTGAAGAAGCGGTTTGACACCACGAAATCGCCAGTCTTAACGCCAATGGCTCCGCAGAGGGAAACAGAGAAGTTGTAAACGGAGAGAGCCTGAGGTTCCATATCATAAAAGGAGGATCGCAACTACGAAAACTGGAGGACAAACATTCAATGATAAAAGAGAAGGGGGCAAATTGTCAAAAAAGCAAGAATGTTTGTCCAGAGCTCATAAGCTTAGACGAGCCCCCGAATTGTTGGGAATAATGCAAGTGCTTTTTGTCAGGCTGGTATCCCTGATAGAGCAGGATTTATTCCGATGGCAATGGTGGGGGTCCTGCAGGCAGGGGCGCCCTATGGACACAGCATGGCAGCCTGTGTGCCCTGTTTGCCCCCCTTGCAATTCCCCCCCTCCCCTGCTTCCCCGCTGGTTGGGTGCTGCAGGTTCCGATCTCATCAGAAGGCTGACATTTGCTATTTGCTCGTTAATTTGTTGGTTATCTGGTGCCGGCCAGTGGTCACAGAATCACAGAATCACAGAATGGCCAGGGTTGGAAGGGACCTCAAGGATGATGGATCTCCAACCCCCTGCCAATGCAGGGCCACCAACCATCCCACCTAATGCAGCCCAGGCTGCCCAGGGCCCCATCCAACCCGGCCTTGAACACCTCCAGGGATGGACGGGGCATCCACAGCCTCTCTGGGCAGCTGTTCCAGCACCTCACCACTCTCATAGTAAAGAATTTCCCCCTGACATCCAACCTAAATCTCCCTTCCCTCAGCTTCCAACCACTTCCCCTCGTCCTGCTGTGACCCTTCCCAAGAGCTGACTCCCCTCCTGTCTGTAGGCTCCCTTGAGGTGCTGAAGGCTGCACTGATTCACCCCTCAGCCTTCTTTCCTCCAAGCTGAACAAGCCCAGCTCCCTCAGCCTGTCCTCATAGTGGAGGTGCTGCAGCCCTGCTCATCTCTGTGGCTCCTCTGGCCCCTCTCCAACAGCTCCCTGTCTTTGTTGTGCTGGGGCTCCAGCCCTGGGCGCAGTGCTGCAGATGGGCCTCAAAGAGCAGCGCAGAGGGGAACGACCCCCTCCCTGTCCCTGCTGCCAGCCCTCTGCTGACGGAGCCCAGGATCCCATTTGCCTTCTGAGCTGTAATCACACACTGCTGGCTGACATTAAGGTTTTCATCTATCAGGACCCCCAGGTCCTTCTCACAGCGCTGCTCTCCAGGCTGCTCCTTCCAGTCTGTAGGGACGCCTGCGATTCCTCCGGCCCAAGTGCCAAACTCTGCACTTTGCTGTTGAACCTCACCAGGTTCACCCAGCCCCCCTTCCCAGCCTCTCGAGGTCCCTGTGAATGGCATCCCGTCCTTCCACCGTGTCAGCAGCACCGCTCAGCTGGGTGTCGTCAGCAAATTGCTGAGGTGCACTCGATTCCATCGCTGCCATGGATGCAGATGTTAATGAACACCGTCCCAATGCAGAGCCCTGGGGGCGCCGCTCGTTACGAGTTACAGGTCGTCCTGTTGCTCCCAAGGTGTCTCGGTGCTCTCCTTTGATGTGGTGGCTTTGGGCATCCATGGTTTGTTGTCTGCTTTGCTCTCGTGCAGGATCTCCCTGCAGTGTGTATGACACCGTGTGTCCTGAGGTGCATCCATAGCATAAGTGATGTAAACTTACCGGAGATCTTCCCCAAGTTAAGTAGAAGGGCTCCCAAAACGAACTGTGATAGCAGAGATCGTGACATAGAAATAATATTATACAGTTCTAATGCAGAAACAACGTTTGTTTCCTTGTGCAAACGGGGACCAGTAAACTTCGCCTATACGAGGAGCATGGCATAAATGGGAATCGCCAGAAGGGGTCAGGAAAAGGATACAGAGGAAGACTGCTTACTTCAGCCCAAACCACCACCGTGTGGGAAGTGCAGGTGCTGTTTCTGCAGTGAACGATGGGGAAGGGCAATTGATGGAAAGAATTAAGCTGTAGCGGATTCTTAGAAGTAATTAGTACGAAAAGTAAGGATAATGTACACATATTGGTGACATTTTTAGAAACTTAATTACTGAGTTACCTCAGAACTTCGTTCTCACGGCAGATTTTGAATGTTCTGAACAATGTGTGTGTAGTGCTTGGAACTAGAGAATACATTGGAACGTTGTTCATTAGGCTGGCAGAAGGGAAATTCATTTAACAGACTTACAAAGAGTCCAGGCCTTCCCACAAAGCAAACCTGTCACACTGTGGGAATGTCAGCACGCCATAAACAGGCTCCAGGATGCTCCCCTCTGTCCTCCTTCCCAGCTCACCTCTACGCAAGGACCGCTGAATGGGCAGAACAGTGACTTAGTGTAAAGGGCTACAAATGTTAAAGGGGGGCCATAAAACAATCAAGAGGTTTGTGCTATAAAACAGACATCCAAAAACCGCGACCAGATGTCTGTCGAGAAAACAACTGTTAGAAGGCAATTAAACAATTAAGATACGTGTTTAGGCGTCAGGAGATTTGTATTTGTGTAAGTAGTGGAGATTTGTATTTGTGTAAGTAGTGGAGATTTGTATTTGTGTAAGTAGTGGAGATTTGTATTTGTGTAAGTAGTGGAGATTTGTATTTGTGTAAGTAGTGGAGATTTGTATTTGTGTAAGTAGTGGAGATTTGTATTTGTGTAAGTAGCGGAGCGTCGTGCAGAGCGCAGACCTGCAGCACCCGGCCAGGGAGGAACCAGGGCAGAAAGAGATGAGCGTCGGGCAGGAGGGGACAAAAGATGGAACGTGTTTTCTCGGGGCTCTCCTGCTTGCAGGAGGCCCGCCATTGCAACGGCGAATCAAATCTGCTTTATCAGAGATACCGTCCTAGACAATTGATAAGACCCCCTGGCAACAGCCGGAGCATGCGCAGAGCGCACCGCAATGGGGATGCGGAGGGACGCGAGTACGGGGGGACGAACTGCACGAAAGGGTCGCGTACCGGTCCGAACCACGCGGCTTTTGGTGGAACGCGGAGCCCCCTGTCGCCCAGCGCTGCCGCTTTGTTCTTTGTTCATTGTAATTAATAAATTCAATTACTGACTCCTTAACCTTTGGACTGTTATTCTATCGATAACAATTTGGTTCCGTTTAGGGCTCATCTGGTGCAGTTTGGGTTATTTGCGGTGGTTTCGGTGGGGTTTTTTTGGGTACGGGGCGGGCGGGCGGTGCCGCTCGGATCCGTTGCGGGGCGGTTCGGCGGAACGAAGGCGGGGCGGAACGGCGGGGGGGGAGGCGGGCGGCGCCGCAACGCCGAGCGCAGCCACGAGGGGGCGCTCGCAATAAGCGCGGCGCTCCAGTGTCACGTGATAAGTTCTCCCCGTAACCGGAAGTGCCCGCGATCACGTGACCTCCGCAGTCCCTTGGCAGCGTGCGCCACTGCCAAGATGGCGGCCCCCAGGGCATCGCGTGGCGCCACGTGCGGACCCGCAGCCGCCGGTTTCTTTTCTTTTCTTTTTTTTTTTTTTTTTTTTTTTTGCCCGGTCTCCGGGCTGCGATCGTCCCTCCGTGCTCAGGATGTGCGGAATCGAACTCTGTAACCCAGTAAGATTTGTGGAAAGTGGAAGTGTTGCTTCTGCATTGAACAACGGAAAAGGGGAATTGACTCCACAACCCACAGTTCGATCGCAGGAGCGGCGATAGGAGGGGGGGGAGCGGCGATAGGAGGGGGGGGAGCGGCGATAGGAGGGGGGGGGGCCGCCATCGGAGGGGCGGGGAGCGGCCTCGAGGCGCCCAGGGGAGGCTGAGGCTGGGCTGGCTGAGCTCGGAGCTCTTTTCCGAGCTCGGCGATTCTGTGTTTCCTTGCGGCAGAGCTGCTCTCCCGCTGTCACGGGGTGAACGAGCTCAGTCTATGGCCGCGATGGAGGGGCAGCGGGCCCCAAAAAGGGGAAGGAAAAGGGAAAAGGGGGCGGGAGAGGGGAGCTGGGCTCGAGGAATGTTGGAAACATCCAACTAATTTTTGCCAGGCCGGTATCTCTGATAAAAGCAGATTTTATTCGCGATTGCAATGGCGGGCGTCCCGCAAGCAGGAGCGCAGCTACGGCCACAGGATGCCCGTCTTTATACCCCGCTTTTCCCTTTACCCACCCCCTGCCCTGTTTTCCCGTTGGCTGGGTGCTCCAGGTTCACAACCTTATCAGTCGACGTTTGTTGATTTCTGTGTTACCTGGTGCAGCCATCCTGTTGTTTCCAAGATGTCTCGCTGCTCTCCTGGTCGCATTGATGCGGTGATCAGCTCCGAATCTTCCTTAAACAAAGAGCACCGGGGGGGGGAGGGGATGATGCCACCCTTCCGATGTCTCTTCAGGTGCTTCCTCGGGCATTCCATGCCTTCTCTGCTTTGGTCTCCACGCCTTCTTCTCTGCTTTGGTCTCCACGCCTCCTTCTCTGCTTTGGTCTCTTTGCTTTGGTCTCCACGCCTTCTTCTCTGTTTGGTCTCCACGCCTTCTTCTCTGCTTTGGTCTCCACGCCTTCTTCTCTGCTCTGGGCTCGTGCAGGATCTTCTTGCAGTGTTGTGACAAAACAAACCTATATACACCTATATGTACACCTACACACAGAGCCTGCACTGCTGGAAGGTTCAGCTTGAGGAGAAGCGATGCAAACTAGCAGAGATCTTCCCCAAGTTAAGCAGAAGGACTCCCAAAAAAGAACCGTGACAACGGAGATCATGAAATCAAAAATATTATCCAGTTCTAATGCAGAAACAACATTTGACTCCCACAGAGGCAGCACCGTTTCATACAGTGCAACGGAAACCGAGATGAGTCAGATCAAATAGAGGGAAGTTGATGAAGCAGAGCTGGAAGGAACGGCCGTTTGGGAGCAGCCTCCCGTTGCTCCCTGTGAGCAAAAGGCCGGGCCGGATCCCCTCAGCGAGGCGGAGAATTCATGGTTTCATTGCACGGTGCGGAAATGCTGACAGCAGCAGGGACAAAACCACGGCAGCCTCCGCTGTCTGTGCTGCTGCCCACAGGGATGCAGTGGGAGGCAGCGGTGCAGCAGCGACCGCGGGGATGCAATACATGGAATTGGGCTCATTAGGATCTAATTAATGCTCGGTCCCGGAAGTCACAGAAGGCTCCCAAAGCGGGGAGTGATGGAAGCGTCCCGTGCTGCAGAGCCCGAAAGGAGAGCAGAAATCCCTGAGCTGGGGGGGCAGCAGCACCGTGGGGTCGTTGTGCGGAGCTCGGAGCCCAGAGGACCCCGAGAGTCCCCTCCCTTGAAGGCACGCCGGGGTTCTGCACGTCTCCTGCTGCCGCGGGGCTCCGTCAGCGCGGCTGCGCCCCGGCCCTCCAGAGCACGAAGCCGTCGGCTCTGCTGCACACGCGCGGCTTCTCATGGTGGCACAGCGTGGAGCTGAGCCCCGCGCTGCCCAGGTACCCGCAGGGGCCTCGGCCGGAGGGCTGCGACCTGAGTGCAGAAGCACACCGTGGCCAGGGCTGGAACGGCCTCACGGATGATGGAGGTCCAGCCCCTGTGCCATGCAGGGCCATGGGGGCACATGGAGCCCATAGGGACACCACAGGGATAGGTGGAGATCTATGGGGACGCCATAGGGACAGCACAGGGACACATGGAAACCCATAGGGACACCATAGGGATGCATGGAGACCCCTAGGGATGCCATAGGGACACCATAGGAATACATGGGGACCAATAGGGAAACTATAGGGATACATGGAGACCCATAGGGATGCCATAGGGACACCATAGGGACACATGGAGACCCATAAGGACACCTTAGGGACGCCATAGGGATACATGGGGACCAATAGGGAAACTATAGGGATACATGGAGACCCCTAGGGATGCCATAGGGACACCACAGGGATAGGTGGAGATCTATGGGGACGCCATAGGGACAGCACAGGGACACATGGAAACCCATAGGGACACATGGAAACCCATAGGGACTCCGTAGGGATAATTGGAGACCCATAGGCACACCATAGGGATACATGGAGACCCATAGGCACACCATAGGGATACATGGAGACCCATAAGGACACGGTAGGGACACCTTATGGACACATGGAGGCCCATAGGGACACCATAGGGAATCCATAGGGATACATGGAGACCCCTAGGGATGCCATAGGGACACCATAGGAATACATGGAGACCCATGGGGCCCCATAGGGACACATGGAGACCCATAAGGACACCTTAGGGACACCATAGGGACGCCATAGGGATACATGGAGACCCATAGGGACACTATAGGGACACCATAGGGATACATAGGGACCAATAGGGAAACTATAGGGATACATGGAGGCCATAGGGACACCACAGGGATAGGTGGAGATCTATGGGGACGCCATAGGGACAGCACAGGGACACATGGAAACCCATAGGGACACCAAAGGGATGCATGGAGACCCCTAGGGATGCCATAGGGACACCATAGCAATACATGGGGACCAATAGGGAAACTATAGGGATACATGGAGACCCATAGGGATGCCATAGGGACACCATATGAATACATGGGGACCAATAGGGAAACTATAGGGATACATGGAGACCCATAGGGACACCATGGGGACACCATAAGGATACATGGAGACCCATAGGGACACCTTAGGGAAACCATAGGGATACATGGGGACCAATAGGGAAACTATAGGGATACATGGAGACCCATAGGGACACCATAGGGATGCATGGAGACCCCTAGGGATGCCATAGGGACACCATATGAATACATGGGGACCAATAGGGAAACTATAGGGATACATGGAGACCCATAGGGACACCATAGGGACACCATAAGGATACATGGAGATCCATAGGGACACCTTAGGGAAACCACAGGGATACATGGAGACACATAGGGACTCCATAGGTATACAGGGAGACCCACAGGGACGCAATAGGGACTCCATAGGGATGCCATAAGGATAGATGGAGGCCCACAGGGACACTACAGGGACACATGGAGATCCGTAGGGACCTCCCTTGAGGTGCTGAAGGCTGCACTGATTCACCCCTCAGCCTTCTTTCCTCCAAGCTGAACAAGCCCAGCTCCCTCAGCCTGTCCTCATAGTGGAGGTGCTGCAGCCCTGCTCATCTTCGTAGCACAGGAGGGAGCAGGATGAGAAACCCAACCCCATCCCAGCCAGACCCCATCCCAGATCCCACCCGGACGGACAGACGGACGCACGCACTGACCAGTTGGTGAAGCTTCTGCCATCAGCCCACTTCCATCCATCAGCCACGTCCCCTTCTGCCCTGCGCAGCCCAATCCAGTGGTCTCTCCAGCCCTGGTACCGTCGCACGAATGCCTGTGAACAAAGCCAGGTGTGCCTGGAGCCCTGGGAGCACTTTTCCCAAGCCCAGGTCTCAGTTCCCAGCTGGCTGCAGCGCTGTGTTGGTCGCGGCGTGGTCACAGCCCTGGGGCTGAGCGCAGGGATGGGGGCAGTGCAGAGGGCTGGGCTGAGGAAAGCCGGGTGGGTTTCAGTAGGGCCAAGCTGGGGTCCTGCATTTTGCTCACGGCGACCCCGGGAGACCCCACAGGTTTGGGGAGGAGGGGCTGAAAGCTGCCTGATGGAAAGGGAGCCAGCGGGGTGCCCTGCTGGCCAAGGAGGCCGACGGCATCCGGCTGGGATCAGGAATGGTGAGCAGGACTGGAAGTCGTCCTGCCCTGTGCTCAGCACTGCTGAGGCCTCACCTCGAGTGCTGGGCTCAGCTTTGGGCACCTCGGCACAGAAAGGTGCTGCAGCAGGGCCAGAGATGGGCAGCGAGGGGTAGGGGTGGGGTGGGGGCTGCTCAGCCTGGGGAATGGAGATGGGAACCAAAGGTTAGGGGTGGGGTGGGTTGGGGGCTGTTCAGCCTGGGGAATGGAGATGGGCAACAAGGAGTAGGGTTGGGTTGGGGTTGGGTTGGGGGCTGTTCAGCCTGGGGAATGGAGATGGGCACCAAAGGTTAGGGGTAGGGTTGGTTTAGGGTTGGGTTGGGGCTGTTCAGCCTGGGAAATGGAGATGGGCAACAAGGGTTAGGGTTGGTTTAGGGTTAGGTTGGGGGCTGCTCAGCCTGGGGAATGGAGATGGGCACTAAAGGTTAGGGGTAGGGTTAGGGTTGGGGCTGTTCAGCCTGGGGAATGGAGATGGGCAACGAGGGTTAGGGGTAGGGTTGGGTTGGGGGCTGTTCAGCCTGGGGAATGGACATGGGAACCAAAGGTTAGGGGTAGGGTTGGGTTGGGGTTGGGTTGGGGCTGTTCAGCCTGGGGAATGGAGATGGGCAACAAGGGTTAGGGTTGGTTTAGGGTTAGGTTGGGGGCTGCTCAGCCTGGGGAATGGAGATGGGCACCAAAGGTTAGGGGTAGGGTTGGGTTGGGGGCTGTTCAGCCTGGGGAATGGAGATGGGCACCAAAGGTTAGGGGTAGGGTTGGTTTAGGGTTGGGTTGGGGCTGTTCAGCCTGGGGAATGGAGATGGGCAACAAGGGTTAGGGTTGGTTTAGGGTTAGGTTGGGGGCTGCTCAGCCTGGGGAATGGAGATGGGCACTAAAGGTTAGGGGTAGGGTTGGGTTGGGGGCTGTTCAGCCTGGGGAATGGAGATGGGCACCAAAGGTTAGGGGTAGGGTTGGTTTAGGGTTGGGTTGGGGCTGTTCAGCCTGGGAAATGGAGATGGGCAACAAGAGTTAGGGGTAGGGTTGGGTTAAGGGCTGTTCAGCTTGGGGAATGGAGATGGGCAACAAGGGTTAGGGTTGGTTTAGGGTTGGGTTGGGGCTGTTCAGCCTGGGAAATGGAGATGGGCAACAAGAGTTAGGGGTAGGGTTGGGTTAAGGGCTGTTCAGCTTGGGGAATGGAGATGGGCAACAAGGGTTAGGGTTGGTTTAGGGTTGGGTTGGGGGCTGCTCAGCCTGGGGAATGGAGATGGGCACCAAAGGTTAGGGGTAGGATTGGGTTGGGGTTGGGTTGGGGCTGTTCAGCCTGGGGAATGGAGATGGGCAACAAGGGTTGGGTTGGGGGCTGCTCAGCCTGGGGAAATGGAGATGGGCACCAAAGGTTAGGGGTAGGATTGGGTTGGGGTTGGGTTGGGGCTGGTCAGCCTGGGGAAATGGAGATGGGCAACAAGGGTTAGGGATAGGGTTGGGTTGGGTTGGGTTGGGGGCTGCTCAGCCTGGGGAAATGGAGGCTGAGGGGAGACCTGACTGCTCTCTTCTAACTGCAGTGAGATTGGTTAGTCTCACTGGCGACAGGACGAGGGGAAATGGCCTCAAGTTGTGCCAGGGGAGGTTTAGGTTGCATCTCAGGAAACAGTTCTGCACAGAAGGGGCTGTTGAGCACTGCGAGGGGCTGCCCAGGGAGGTGGTGGAGTCGGCATCCATGGGTGTGTATAAAACCACCTGGATGTGGTGCTCAGGGCTGTGATTCAGGGGAGGGCTGTTAGAGTGGGGCTGGGATGGCTGGGTTGGGGTTGGACTCGGTGATCTTTGAGGTCTTTTCCCAGCCATGCAATCTTAGATGAGGACGTGACACTGTCCCTGCTCAGCCCAGGGCTTTCCCAAAGGCATCTCCTCGTGGCTTTGGCATGGGGTGAATTGGGGGCATCTCATGGCTTTGGCACTGAGTGAATTGGGGGCATCTCATGGCTTTGGCACTGAGTGAATTGGGGGCATCTCATGGCTTTGGCACAGGCTGAACTGGGGGCCTCTCATGGCTTTGGCACAGGCTGAACTGGGGGCCTCTCATGGCTTTGCCCTGGGGTGAATTGGGGGCATCTCAAAGCTCTGGCACTGAGTGAATTGGGGGCATCTCATGGCTTTGGCACTGAGTGAATTGGGGGCCTCTCATGGCTTTGCCGTGGGGTGAACTGGGGGCAGCAGGAGCCGTTGGTGCAGCCCCACAAGTGTGGGTTTCCCACCCCCATGCTGGCACTGCAGCTCACCCCCCGCTCTCACCATCTCCTCCTCCGTGTCCAGGGTGGCCAGGGCAGCTCCGAGTTGCTGGCAGAGCTCCCTGCTGCTGTTCCAGTCTCTCTCGTTGTGCGAGAAATAATAGCATTTCCCCTGGAAGCCGACCCAGCCATTGGGGCACACGTGGGAGAAGGCTGGGGCAGGTGGGCACGGCTCACGTGGGCGCACTGAGAGGGAGAGAGTTGGGTACATGGGAGACAAGGAGCTGAAACGACTGCGGTCCCGCTTTGGTCGTCCCCCTGCTGCAGGTTGGGGTCGGGATGCAGCGACGTGGGGCGACGTCGCTGCAGAGGTTGGGGAGGGGAGCAGGAGGTGGTTTGGGGCAGCCCAGGAGGTGGGATGGGGGCTGGGAAACGCCGGTATCCCCCATCCAGCGCCCACAGTGGGGATGTGGGGGCACTCACCTGTCCCAAACAGCATCCAAAACATGAGGATGACACCCACCAGCACTCCCAGCACTCCCATCACACAGAGGAAAAGCTCTGCTTTCCTTCTGCCCAGCTTCCGTATGCAGCCTGGTGGGGCAGAGAGAGACCAGGGGTGGCAGCAGGGACAGGGAGGGGGTCGTTCCCCTCTGCGCTGCTCTTTGAGGCCCATCTGCAGCACTGCGCCCAGGGCTGGAGCCCCAGCACAACAAAGACAGGGAGCTGCTGGAGAGGGGCCAGAGGAGCCACAGAGATGAGCAGGGCTGCAGCACCTCCACTATGAGGACAGGCTGAGGGAGCTGGGCTTGTTCAGCTTGGAGGAAAGAAGGCTGAGGGGTGAATCAGTGCAGCCTTCAGCACCTCAAGGGAGCCTACAGACAGGAGGGGAGTCAGCTCTTGGGAAGGGTGAGTGACAGCAGGACAAGGGGAAATGGTGTTAAGCTGAGGGAAGGGAGATTGAGGTTGGATGTCAGGGGGAAATTCTTTATTATGAGAGTGGTGAGGTGCTGGAACAGCTGCCCAGAGAGGCTGCGGATGCCCCGTCCATCCCTGGAGCTGCTCAAGGCCGGGTTGGATGGGGCCCTGGGCAGCCGGGGCTGCATTCAATGAGGAGGGTGGTGGCCCTGCGTGTGGCAGGGGGTTGGAGATTCATCATCCTTGAGCTCCCTTCCAACCTGCACAGCCGTGCTGTGATGCTGTGATTCCATGTATCCCAGTGGTGTCCCTATGGTTCCCTGTGTGTCCCCATGGTGTCCCTATGAGTCTCCATCTATCCCTATGGTGTCCCTGTGGGTCTCCATGTATCCCTGTGGTATCCCTATGGTGTCCCTATAGGGCTCCATCTATCCCCATGGTGTCCCTACGGTGTCCCTATGGAGTCCCTACAGGTCTCCATGTATCCCCATGGTGTCCCTACGGGTCTCTATAGGGCCTCGGTGTATCTCTTTGTGTGCCCCATGTATCCCTATGGTGTCCCTATGGGTCTCTATGGGTCCCCATGCATCCCCATGGGTCGCCATGCATCCCTATGGTGTCCCTATTTGTCTCTATAGGGTCTCCATGCATCCCTAAGGGTCCCCATGTATCCCTATGGTGTCCCTACAGGTCTCTAAGGGTCCCCATGCATCCCTATGGTGTCCCTATGTGTCTCTATAGGGTCTCCATGTATTCCTATGGGTCCCCATGCATCCCTATGGTGTCCCTATGTGTCTCTATAGGGTCTCCATGTATTCCTATGGGTCCCCCATGCATCCCTATGGTGTCCCTATGTGTCTCTATAGGGTCTCCATGTATTCCTATGGGTCCCCATGCATCCCTATGGTGTCCCTACGGGTCTCTATGGGTCCCCATGCATCCCTAAGGGTCCCCATGCATCCCTATGGGTCCCCATGCATCCCTATGGTGTCCCTACAGGTCTCTATGGGTCCCCATGCATCCCCATGGGTCCCCATGCATCCCTAAGGGTCCCCATGCATCCCTATGGTGTCCCTATGTGTCTCTATGGGTCCCCATGCATCCCTATGGTGTCCCTATTTGTCTCTATAGGGTCTCCATGCATCCCTAAGGGTCGCCATGCATCCCTATGGTGTCCCTATGTGTCTCTATAGGGTCTCCATGTATTCCTATGGTTCTCCCATGTATCTCTATGGGTCCCCATGCATCCCTATGGTGTCCCTATGTGTCTCTATAGGGTCTCCATGTATTCCTATGGGTCCCCATGCATCCCTATGGTGTCCCTATGTATCTCTATAGGGTCTCCATGTATTCCTATGGGTCCCCATGCATCCCTATGGTGTCCCTATGTATCTCTATAGGGTCTCCATGTATTCCTATGGGTCCCCATGCATCCCTAAGGGTCCCCATGCATCCCTACGGGTCCCCATGCATCCCTACGGTGCCCCTGGCCGCGGTGCCGTTGTGTGAGAGCCGATGGCTCGGGCTCCGTTCCCCATGCAGCCCCTCCGTGCCGGTGCCAGCCGAGGACGGCAGATTCTGTTCTCTTACCCCGCTGTGCTTCGTGTCCCGGGCCGGACGGCCGCGCTTCCGGCTGCGGGGTGCAGTTTGGGAGCTGTTCTGCTGCCGGCATCGCGGGGCATTGTTGGATGGCGGAGCTGGGAGGGAGAGAGGAGGCGCAGAGCGGGACTTCGGCCGTCAGAAAGGGTGAAAAGCCGGGCGGCGCCGTCCTGCGTCCGAAGCCGAGCGGTGCGAACGGAGCCAAACGGCCGCACTGGGCCCAGAAACGGGGGCGCGGTGCCTCAAGCGGCACCGAACCGGCTCCGAAGAGGCACGTGATCGCGGAGGAGGTCACGTGACCGCGGGCACTTCCGGTTACTGGAAGAGTTGATCGCGGGATACCGGAGCGCCGCGCCGTTCGGCGCCGTCGCGTTGCGAGCGCCCCCTCGTGGCTGCGCTCGGCGTTGCGGCGATACCCCCCTCCCCTCCCCTCCCCCCCCCCGCTGTTCCGCCCCGCTCCGTGCGGCGCCGCCCCCGGATCGGAGCGAAACGGCCTCAGAGCGACCCAAACAGACGGGATGGGCCCGGACGGGCAGGAACGGCCCCCAAGGCATCAGAACGGGCCCAGAACCACTCGGCGCGGATCCCAAAGGCCCTGCAGCGCGAGGCCCAGCGCCGGGCGGCCGCGGGCTGAGCGCCGGGGCCGGGAACCGGGCGGCAGAACGGCGGGGCCCGAGACGCACGCGGCGCCCGGCGCCGCTCTGCCAGCCGCCATCTTGGGGGCGGCGACTTCCGAGAAAAGCTTTGTCACGTGACACGGTGCTCGGCGCCACCTTGTTGCGAGCGCCCCCTCGTGGCTGCGCTCGGCGTTGCGGCGCCGTTCGCATCCCCTCCCTCCCGCTGTTCCGCCCCGCCTTCATTCGCCCGAACCCCCCGCAACGAACCGGAGCGGCACCGCCCACCCGCCCTGAACGCCGCGGTACCAAAAAAACCCACCGAAACGACCGCAAATAACCCCAAACGGAACCGACCCCGCTCTCGTAGCGCCCCGTCCGTGCCGCCAGCCCGAACCGAGCCCGAACCGCCCCGCGCTCCGCGCACCCCAAAGCCGCCCTTAACGCCGCCCGCAGCGCCCCCAGCCTGCAGCCCTGCGCCGCCCCAAGCCCGGCTCCGCTTCCCAGCCCCCTGCCCAGGACAGACCTGCGTCCGGCCGTCCGTCCGCCCATCCGCCCATCCGTCTGTCTGCAGGCACACGGCTGCACTCAGCCTCTCCGAGCGAACGGGGCGGGCCGTTGTGAAGATCCACCAATAGCAGCGCAGTGAGGCGCTCATGCAATGCGCCCATTGGCTGCGCTGTGCTGTCACTACCGCCCCTCTATAAAAGATCTGCCGCGGGAGTCGGCGCAAAGCTGTGGGCTCCGTGTGGGGTCAGATTTAATGGGGCGGAGCTGTGGGGTCCGTATGGGGTCAGATTTAATGGGGCAGAGCTGTGGGGTCCGTATGGGGTCACATTTAATGGGGCAGAGCTGTGGGGTCCGTATGGGGTCACATTTAATGGGGCAGAGCTGTGGGCTCCATATGGGGTCAGACATGAATGGGGCAGAGCTGTGGGCTCCATATGGGGTCAGACGTGAATGGGGCGGAGCTGTGGGGCTCCATATGGGGTCAGACAAGAATGGGGCAGAGCTGTGGGGCTCCATATGGGGTCAGACATGAATGGGGCGGAGCTGTGGGGCTCCATATGGGGTCACATTTAATGGGGCGGAGCTGTGGGCTCCATATGGGGTCAGACATGAATGGGGCAGAGCTGTGGGGCTCCATATGGGGTCAGACATGAATGGGGCAGAGCTGTGGGGCTCCATATGGGGTCAGACGTGAATGGGGCGGAGCTGTGGGGCTCCATATGGGGTCACATTTAATGGGGCGGAGCTGTGGGCTCCATATGGGGTCAGACATGAATGGGGCGGAGCTGTGGGGCTCCATATGGGGTCAGACATGAATGGGGCAGAGCTGTGGGCTCCATATGGGGTCAGACATGAATGGGGCAGAGCTGTGGGGCTCCATATGGGGTCAGACATGAATGGGGCAGAGCTGTGGGCTCCATATGGGGTCAGACATGAATGGGGCAGAGCTGTGGGCTCCATATGGGGTCAGACGTGAATGGGGCGGAGCTGTGGGGCTCCATATGGGGTCACATTTAATGGGGCAGAGCTGAGGGCTCCATATGGGGTCACATTTAATGGGGCAGAGCTGTGGGCTCCATATGGGGTCAGTCATGAATGGGGCGGAGCTGTGGGGTCCATATGGGGTCAGACAGAAATGGGGCGGAGCTGTGGGGCTCCATATGGGGTCAGACATGAATGGGGCGGAGCTGTGGGGCTCCATATGGGGTCAGACGTGAATGGGGCAGAGCTGTAGGCTGCATATGGGGTCAGATGTGAATGGGGCGGAGCTGTGGGGTCCATATGGGGTCAGACGTGAATGGGGCAGAGCTGTAGGCTGCATATGGGGTCAGATGTGAATGGGGCGGAGCTGTGGGGTCCATATGGGGTCACATTTAATGGGGCGGAGCTGTGGGGCTCCATATGGGGTCAGTCATGAATGGGGCAGAGCTGTGGGGCTCCATATGGGGTCAGACATGAATGGGGCGGAGCTGTGGGGCTCCATATGGGGTCAGACAGAAATGGGGCGGAGCTGTGGGGCTCCATATGGGGTCAGACGTGAATGGGGCAGAGCTGTGGGGTCCATATGGGGTCAGACGTGAATGGGGCGGAGCTGTGGGGCTCCATATGGGGTCAGTTGTGAATGGGGCGGAGCTGTGGGGTCCATATGGGGTCAGACGTGAATGGGGCAGAGCTGTGGGGCTCCATATGGGGTCAGACATGAATGGGGTGGAGCTGTGCGGTCCATATGGGGTCAGACACGAATGGGGCGGAGCTGTGGGGCTCCATGTGGGGTCACATTTAATGGGGCGGAGCTGTGGGGCTCCATATGGGATCAGACACGAATGGGGCGGAGCTGTGGGGCTCCATGTGGGGTCACATTTAATGGGGCGGAGCTGTGGCACCATATAGGGCTCTATAGAGCCCCATAGAGCCCCATAGAGACCTATAGAGACCAGTAGTGCCCTATAGAGCCCCATAGAGCCCCATAGAGACCTATAGAGCCCCGAGGAGCCTCATACAGTCCTATAGAGCCTTATAGAGCCCTATGAGCCCATAGAGCCTTATGGAGCTGTGGGGCTCCATATGGGGTCAGACGTGAATGGGGCAGAGCTGTGGGGTCCATATGGGGTCACATTTAATGGGGCGGAGCTGTGGGGCTCCATATGGGGTCACATTTAATGGGGCAGAGCTGTGGGCTCCATATGGGGTCAGATGTGAATGGGGCGGAGCTGTGGGCTCCATATGGGGTCACATTTAATGGGGCGGAGCTGTGGGGTCCATATGGGGTCAGACATGAATGGGGCAGAGCTGTGGGGCTCCATATGGGGTCAGACGTGAATGGGGCAGAGCTGTGGGGCTCCATATGGGGTCACATTTAATGGGGCGGAGCTGTGGGGCTCCATATGGGGTCACATTTAATGGGGCAGAGCTGTGGGCTCCATATGGGGTCAGACGTGAATGGGGCGGAGCTGTGGGGCTCCATATGGGGTCACATTTAATGGGGCGGAGCTGTGGGCTCCATATGGGGTCAGTCACGAATGGGGCGGAGCTGTGGGGCTCCATATGGGGTCAGACAGAAATGGGGCGGAGCTGTGGGGCTCCATATGGGGTCAGACATGAATGGGGCGGAGCTGTGGGGCTCCATATGGGGTCAGTTGTGAATGGGGCGGAGCTGTGGGGTCCATATGGGGTCAGACACGAATGGGGCGGAGCTGTGGGGCTCCATGTGGGGTCACATTTAATGGGGCGGAGCTGTGGCACCATATAGGGCTCTATAGAACCCCATAGAGCCCCATAGAGACCTATAGAGACCAGTAGTGCCCTATAGAGCCCCATAGAGCCCCATAGAGACCTATAGAGCCCCGAGGAGCCTCATACAGTCCTATAGAGCCTTATAGAGCCCTATGAGCCCATAGAGCCTTATGGAGCTGTGGGGTCCATATGGGATCCGATTTAATGGGGCGGAGCTGTGGGGCTCCATATGGGGTCAGACGTGAATGGGGCAGAGCTGTGGGGCTCCATATAGGGTCAGAAGTGAATGGGGTGGAGCTGTGGGGTCCATATGGGGTCACATTTAATGGGGCGGAGCTGTGGGGTCCATATGGGGTCACATTTAATGGGGCGGAGCTGTGGGGCTCCATATGGGATCAGACACGAATGGGGCAGAGCTGTGGGGTCCATATGGGGTCACATTTAATGGGGCGGAGCTGTGGGGCTCCATATGGGGTCAGACATGAATGGGGCGGAGCTGTGGGCTCCATATGGGATCACATTTAATGGGGCGGAGCTGAGGGCTCCATATGGGGTCAGACATGAATGGGGCAGAGCTGTGGGGTCCATATGGGGTCAAACGTGACTGGGGCAGAGCTGTGGGGCTCCATATGGGGTCAGATGTGAATGGGGCGGAGCTGAGGGGCTTCATATGGGGTCACATTTAATGGGGCGGAGCTGTGGGCTCCATATGGGGTCACATTTAATGGGGTGGAGCTGTGGGCTCCATATGGGGTCAGACGTGAATGGGGTGGAGCTGTGGGGCTCCATATGGGGTCAGACGTGACTGGGGCAGAGCTGTGGGGTCCATATGGGGTCAGACGTGAATGGGGTGGAGCTGTGGGGCTCCATATGGGGTCAGACGTGAATGGGGCGGAGCTGTGGGGTCCATATGGGGTCAGACGTGAATGGGGCAGAGCTGTGGGGCTCCATATGGGGTCAGACGTGAATGGGGCGGAGCTGTGGGGCTGCATATGGGGTCAGACACGAATGGGGCGGAGCTGTGGGGCTCCATGTGGGGTCACATTTAATGGGGCGGAGCTGTGGGGCTCCATGTGGGGTCACATTTAATGGGGCGGAGCTGTGGCACCATATAGGGCTCTATAGAACCCCATAGAGCCCCATAGAGACCTATAGAGACCAGTAGTGCCCTATAGAGCCCCATAGAGCCCCATAGAGACCTATAGAGACAGGTAGTGCCCTATAGAGCCCCATAGAGCCCCATAGAGACCTATAGAGCCCCGAGGAGCCTCATACAGTCCTATAGAGCCTTATAGAGCCCTATGAGCCCATAGAGCCTTATGGAGCTGTGGGGTCCATATCGGGTCCGATTTAATGGGGCGGAGCTGTGGGCTCCATATGGGGTCACATTTAATGGGGCAGAGCTGAGGGCTCCATATGGGGTCAGACAGGAATGGGGCAGATCTGTGGGGCTCCATATGGGGTCAGACATGAATGGGGCAGAGCTGTGGGGCTCCATATGGGGTCACCTTTAATGGGGCGGAGCTGTGGGATTCCATATGGGGTCAGACATGAATGGGGCAGAGCTGTGGGGCTCCATATAGGGTCAGAAGTGAATGGGGTGGAGCTGTGGGGTCCATATGGGGTCAGACAGGAATGGGGCAGAGCTGTGGGGCTCCATATGGGGTCACATTTAATGGGGCAGAGCTGTGGGGCTCCATATGGGGTCAGACGTGAATGGGGCAGAGCTGTGGGGCTCCATATGGGGTCACATTTAATGGGGCAGAGCTGTGGGGCTCCATATGGGGTCAGACGTGAATGGGGCAGAGCTGTGGGGCTCCATATGGGGTCAGACATGAATGGGGCAGAGCTGTGGGGCTCCATATGGGGTTAGACATGAATGGGGCAGAGCTGTGGGGCTCCATATGGGGTCAGACGTGAATGGGGCAGAGCTGTGGGGTCCATATGGGGTCACATTTAATGGGGCGGAGCTGTGGGGCTCCTTATGGGGTCAGACACAAATGGGGCGGAACTGTGGGCTCCATGTGGGGTCAGACAGGAATGGGGCGGAGCTGTGGGGCTCCTTATGGGGTCAGACAGGAATGGGGCGGAGCTGTGGGGTCCATATGGGGTCAGACAGGAATGGGGCGGAGCTGTGGGTTCCATATGGGGTCACTTTTAATGGGGCGGAGCTGTGGGGCTCCATATGGGTCACATTTATTGGGGCGGAGCTGTGGGGCTCCATGTGGGGTCAGACATGAATGGGGCGGAGCTGTGGGGTCCATATGGGGTCAGACATGAATAGGGTGGAGCTGTGGGGCTCCATATGGGGTCAGACGTGAATGGGGCGGAGCTGTGGGGCTCCATATGGGGTCAGACGTCAATGGGGCGGAGCTGTGGGGTCCATATGGGGTCAGACATGAATGGGGCGGAGCTGTGGGGCTCCATATGGGGTCAGACACAAATGGGGCAGCGCTGTGGGGCTTCATATGGGGTCACATTTAATGGGGCGGAGCTGTGGGGCTCCATATGGGGTCACATTTAATGGGGCAGAGCTGTGGGCTCCATATGGGGTCAGACATGAATGGGGCAGAGCTGTGGGGCTCCATATGGGGTCAGACGTGAATGGGGCGGAGCTGTGGGGCTCCATATGGGGTCAGACGTGAATGGGGCGGAGCTGTGGGGTCCATATGGGGTCACATTTAAGGGGGCGGAGCTGTGGGCTCCATATGGGGTCACATTTAATGGGGCAGAGCTGTGGGGCTCCATATGGGGTCAGACGTGAATGGGGCGGAGCTGTGGGGCTCCATATGGGGTCAGACATGAATGGGGCAGAGGTGTGGGGTCCATATGGGGTCACATTTAATGGGGCAGAGCTGTGGGGCTCCATATGGGGTCACATTTAATGGGGCAGAGGTGTGGGGTCCATATGGGGTCACATTTAATGGGACAGAGCTGTGGGGCTCCATGTGGGGTCAGTCATGAATGGGGCAGAGCTGTGGGGTCCATATGGGGTCAGATATGAATGGGGCGGAGCTGTGGGGCTCCATATGGGGTCACATTTAATGGGGCAGAGCTGTGGGGCTCCATATGGGGTCACATTTAATGGGGCGGAGCTGTGGGGCTCCATATGGGGTCAGACGTCAATGGGGCAGAGCTGTGGGGCTCCATATGGGGTCAGATGTGAATGGGGTGGAGCTGTGGGGTCCATATGGGGTCACATTTAATGGGGCGGAGCTGTGGGGTCCATATGGGGTCAGACATGAATGGGGCGGAGCTGTGGGGCTCCATATGGGGTCACATTTAATGGGGCGGAGCTGTGGGGTCCATATGGGGTCAGACATGAATGGGGCGGAGCTGTGGGGTCCATATGGGGTCAGACATGAATGGGGCGGAGCTGTGGGGCTCCATGTGGGGTCACATTTAATGGGGCGGAGCTGTGGCACCATATAGGGCTCTGTAGAACCCCATAGAGCCCCATAGAGACCTATAGAGACCAGTAGTGCCCTATAGAGCCCCATAGAGCCCCATAGAGACCTATAGAGCCCCGAGGAGCCTCATACAGTCCTATAGAGCCTTATAGAGCCCTATGAGCCCATAGAGCCTTATGGAGCTGTGGGGCTCCATATGGGGTCAGACGTGAATGGGGCAGAGCTGTGGGGTCCATATGGGGTCACATTTAATGGGGCGGAGCTGTGGGATTCCATATGGGGTCAGACATGAATGGGGCAGAGCTGTGGGGCTCCATATAGGGTCAGAAGTGAATGGGGTGGAGCTGTGGGGTCCATATGGGGTCAGACAGGAATGGGGCAGAGCTGTGGGGCTCCATATGGGGTCACATTTAATGGGGCAGAGCTGAGGGCTCCATATGGGGTCAGACAGGAATGGGGCAGAGCTGTGGGGCTCCATATGGGGTCAGACGTGAATGGGGCAGAGCTGTGGGGCTCCATATGGGGTCACATTTAATGGGGCAGAGCTGTGGGGCTCCATATGGGGTCAGACATGAATGGGGCAGAGCTGTGGGGCTCCATATGGGGTCAGACGTGAATGGGGCAGAGCTGTGGGGTCCATATGGGGTCACATTTAATGGGGCGGAGCTGTGGGGCTCCTTATGGGGTCAGACACAAATGGGGCGGAACTGTGGGCTCCATGTGGGGTCAGACAGGAATGGGGCGGAGCTGTGGGGCTCCTTATGGGGTCAGACAGGAATGGGGCGGAGCTGTGGGGTCCATATGGGGTCAGACATGAATGGGGCAGAGCTGTGGGGTCCATATGGGGTCAGACATGAATGGGGCGGAGCTGTGGGGCTCCATATGCGGTCACTTTTAATGGGGCGGAGCTGTGGGTTCCATATGGGGTCACATTTAATGGGGCAGAGCTGTGGGGCTCCATATGGGTCACATTTATTGGGGCGGAGCTGTGGGGCTCCATGTGGGGTCAGACATGAATGGGGCGGAGCTGTGGGGTCCATATGGGGTCAGACATGAATAGGGTGGAGCTGTGGGGCTCCATATGGGGTCAGACGTGAATGGGGCGGAGCTGTGGGGCTCCATATGGGGTCAGATGTGAATGGGGCAGAGCTGTGGGGTCCATATGGGGTCAGACATGAATGGGGCGGAGCTGTGGGGCTCCATATGGGGTCAGACACAAATGGGGCAGCGCTGTGGGGCTTCATATGGGGTCACATTTAATGGGGCGGAGCTGTGGGGCTCCATATGGGGTCACATTTAATGGGGCAGAGCTGTGGGCTCCATATGGGGTCAGACATGAATGGGGCAGAGCTGTGGGGCTCCATATGGGGTCAGACGTGAATGGGGTGGAGCTGTGGGGCTCCATATGGGGTCAGACGTGAATGGGGCGGAGCTGTGGGGCTCCATATGGGGTCAGACATGAATGGGGCAGAGGTGTGGGGTCCATATGGGGTCACATTTAATGGGGCAGAGCTGTGGGGCTCCATATGGGGTCACATTTAATGGGGCAGAGCTGTGGGGTCCGTATGGGGTCACATTTAATGGGGCGAAGCTGTGGGCTCCATATGGGGTCACATTTAATGGGGCAGAGCTGTGGGGCTCCATATGGGGTCACATTTAATGGGGCGGAGCTGTGGGGCTCCATATGGGGTCAGACGTCAATGGGGCAGAGCTGTGGGGCTCCATATGGGGTCAGATGTGAATGGGGTGGAGCTGTGGGGTCCATATGGGGTCACATTTAATGGGGTGGAGCTGTGGGGTCCATATGGGGTCACATTTAATGGGGCAGAGCTGTGGGGCTCCATATGGGGTCACATTTAATGGGGCGGAGCTGTGGGGTCCATATGGGGTCAGACATGAATGGGGCAGAGCTGTGGGGCTCCATGTGGGGTCAGACACGAATGGGGCAGAGCTGTGGGGCTCCATATGGGGTCACATTTAATGGGGCGGAGCTGTGGGCTCCATATGGGGTCAGACATGAATGGGGCAGAGCTGTGGGGCTCCATATGGGGTCAGACGTGAATGGGGCGGAGCTGTGGGCTCCATATGGGGTCAGACATGAATGGGGCGGAGCTGTGGGGCTCCATATGGGGTCAGACGTGAATGGGGCAGAGCTGTGGGGCTCCATATGGGGTCAGACGTGAATGGGGCAGAGCTGTGGGCTCCATATGGGGTCACATTTAATGGGGCAGAGCTGTGGGGTCCATATGGGGTCAGACACAAATGGGGCGGAGCTGTGGGGCTCCATATGGGGTCAGACATGAATGGGGCGGAGCTGTGGGGCTCCATATGGGGTCACTTTTAATGGGGCGGAGCTGTGGGGTCCATATGGGGTCACATTTAATGGGGCAGAGCTGTGGGGCTCCATATGGGGTCACATTTAATGGGGCGGAGCTGTGGGGTCCGTATGGGGTCACATTTAATGGGGCAGACCTGTGGGGCTCCATATGGGGTCAGTCATGAATGGGGCGGAGCTGGGGTCCATATGGGGTCACATTTAATGGGGCGGAGCTGTGGGGCTCCATATGGGGTCACATTTAATGGGGCGGAGCTGTGGGCTCCATATGGGGTCAGACAGGAATGGGGCGGAGCTGTGGGGCTCCATATGGGGTCAGACAGGAATGGGGCGGAGCTGTGGGGCTCCATATGGGGTCAGACATGAATGGGGCGCAGCTGTGGGGTCCATATGGGGTCACATTTAATGGGGCGGAGCTGTGGGGTCCATATGGGGTCAGACATGAATGGGGCGGAGCTGTGGGGCTCCATATGGGGTCACATTTAATGGGGCGGAGCTGTGGGGTCCATATGGGGTCAGACATGAATGGGGCGGAGCTGTGGGGTCCATATGGGGTCAGACATGAATGGGGCGGAGCTGTGGGGCTCCATGTGGGGTCACATTTAATGGGGCGGAGCTGTGGCACCATATAGGGCTCTGTAGAACCCCATAGAGCCCCATAGAGACCTATAGAGCCCCGAGGAGCCTCATACAGTCCTATAGAGCCTTATAGAGCCCTATGAGCCCATAGAGCCTTATGGAGCTGTGGGGTCCATATGGGGTCCGATTTAATGGGGCGGAGCTGTGGGGCTCCATATGGGGTCAGACGTGAATGGGGCGGAGCTGTGGGCTCCGTATGGGGTCACATTTAATGGGGCAGAGCTGTGGGCTCCATATGGGGTCAGACATGAATGGGGCGGAGCTGTGGGGCTCCATATGGGGTCACATTTAATGGGGCAGAGCTGTGGGCTCCATATGGGGTCAGACATGAATGGGGCAGAGCTGTGGGGTCCATATGGGGTCACATTTAATGGGGCAGAGCTGTGGGGCTCCATATGGGGTCACATTTAATGGGGCGGAGCTGTGGGGTCCATATGGGGTCAGACATGAATGGGGCAGAGCTGTGGGGCTCCATGTGGGGTCAGACACGAATGGGGCAGAGCTGTGGGGCTCCATATGGGGTCACATTTAATGGGGCGGAGCTGTGGGCTCCATATGGGGTCAGACATGAATGGGGCAGAGCTGTGGGGCTCCATATGGGGTCAGACGTGAATGGGGCGGAGCTGTGGGCTCCATATGGGGTCAGACATGAATGGGGCGGAGCTGTGGGGCTCCATATGGGGTCAGACGTGAATGGGGCAGAGCTGTGGGGCTCCATATGGGGTCAGACGTGAATGGGGCAGAGCTGTGGGCTCCATATGGGGTCACATTTAATGGGGCAGAGCTGTGGGGTCCATATGGGGTCAGACACAAATGGGGCGGAGCTGTGGGGCTCCATATGGGGTCAGACATGAATGGGGCGGAGCTGTGGGGCTCCATATGGGGTCACTTTTAATGGGGCGGAGCTGTGGGGTCCATATGGGGTCACATTTAATGGGGCAGAGCTGTGGGGCTCCATATGGGGTCACATTTAATGGGGCGGAGCTGTGGGGTCCGTATGGGGTCACATTTAATGGGGCAGACCTGTGGGGCTCCATATGGGGTCAGTCATGAATGGGGCGGAGCTGGGGTCCATATGGGGTCACATTTAATGGGGCGGAGCTGTGGGGCTCCATATGGGGTCACATTTAATGGGGCGGAGCTGTGGGCTCCATATGGGGTCAGACAGGAATGGGGCGGAGCTGTGGGGCTCCATATGGGGTCAGACAGGAATGGGGCGGAGCTGTGGGGCTCCATATGGGGTCAGACATGAATGGGGCGCAGCTGTGGGGTCCATATGGGGTCACATTTAATGGGGCGGAGCTGTGGGGTCCATATGGGGTCAGACATGAATGGGGCGGAGCTGTGGGGCTCCATATGGGGTCACATTTAATGGGGCGGAGCTGTGGGGTCCATATGGGGTCAGACATGAATGGGGCGGAGCTGTGGGGTCCATATGGGGTCAGACATGAATGGGGCGGAGCTGTGGGGCTCCATGTGGGGTCACATTTAATGGGGCGGAGCTGTGGCACCATATAGGGCTCTGTAGAACCCCATAGAGCCCCATAGAGACCTATAGAGCCCCGAGGAGCCTCATACAGTCCTATAGAGCCTTATAGAGCCCTATGAGCCCATAGAGCCTTATGGAGCTGTGGGGTCCATATGGGGTCCGATTTAATGGGGCGGAGCTGTGGGGCTCCATATGGGGTCAGACGTGAATGGGGCGGAGCTGTGGGCTCCGTATGGGGTCACATTTAATGGGGCAGAGCTGTGGGCTCCATATGGGGTCAGACATGAATGGGGCGGAGCTGTGGGGCTCCATATGGGGTCAGATTTAATGGGGCGGAGCTGTGGGCTCCATATGGGGTCAGACATGAATGGGGCGGAGCTGTGGGGCTCCATATGGGGTCACATTTAATGGGGCAGAGCTGTGGGCTCCATATGGGGTCAGACATGAATGGGGCAGAGCTGTGGGGTCCATATGGGGTCACATTTAATGGGGCAGAGCTGTGGGGCTCCATATGGGGTCACATTTAATGGGGCAGAGCTGTGGGGTCCGTATGGGGTCACATTTAATGGGGCGAAGCTGTGGGCTCCATATGGGGTCACATTTAATGGGGCAGAGCTGTGGGGCTCCATGTGGGGTCAGTCATGAATGGGGCAGAGCTGTGGGGTCCATATGGGGTCAGACATGAATGGGGCGGAGCTGTGGGGCTCCATATGGGGTCACATTTAATGGGGCAGAGCTGTGGGGCTCCATATGGGGTCACATTTAATGGGGCGGAGCTGTGGGGCTCCATATGGGGTCAGACGTCAATGGGGCAGAGCTGTGGGGCTCCATATGGGGTCAGATGTGAATGGGGCGGAGCTGTAGGCTGCATATGGGGTCAGATGTGAATGGGGTGGAGCTGTGGGGTCCATATGGGGTCACATTTAATGGGGCGGAGCTGTGGGGTCCATATGGGGTCACATTTAATGGGGCGGAGCTGTGGGGTCCATATGGGGTCAGACATGAATGGGGCAGAGCTGTGGGGCTCCATATGGGGTCAGACGTGAATGGGGTGGAGCTGTGGGGCTCCATGTGGGGTCAGACACGAATGGGGCAGAGCTGTGGGGCTCCATATGGGGTCACATTTAATGGGGCAGAGCTGTGGGGTCCATATGGGGTCACATTTAATGGGGCGGAGCTGTGGGGTCCATATGGGGTCAGACATGAATGGGGCAGAGCTGTGGGGCTCCATATGGGGTCAGACGTGAATGGGGCGGAGCTGTGGGCTCCATATGGGGTCAGACATGAATGGGGCGGAGCTGTGGGGCTCCATATGGGGTCAGACGTGAATGGGGCAGAGCTGTGGGCTCCATATGGGGTCACATTTAATGGGGCAGAGCTGTGGGGTCCATATGGGGTCAGACACAAATGGGGCGGAGCTGTGGGGCTCCATATGGGGTCAGACAGAAATGGGGCGGAGCTGTGGGGCTCCATATGGGGTCAGACATGAATGGGGCGGAGCTGTGGGGCTCCATATGGGGTCAGACATGAATGGGGCGGAGCTGTGGGGCTCCATATGGGGTCAGACATGAATGGGGCGGAGCTGTGGGGTCCATATGGGGTCAGACGTGAATGGGGCAGAGCTGTGGGGCTCCATATGGGGTCAGACATGAATGGGGTGGAGCTGTGGGGTCCATATGGGGTCAGACACGAATGGGGCGGAGCTGTGGGGCTCCATGTGGGGTCACATTTAATGGGGCGGAGCTGTGGGGCTCCATATGGGATCAGACACGAATGGGGCGGAGCTGTGGGGCTCCATGTGGGGTCACATTTAATGGGGCGGAGCTGTGGCACCATATAGGGCTCTATAGAACCCCATAGAGCCCCATAGAGACCTATAGAGACCAGTAGTGCCCTATAGAGCCCCATAGAGCCCCATAGAGACCTATAGAGCCCCGAGGAGCCTCATACAGTCCTATAGAGCCTTATAGAGCCCTATGAGCCCATAGAGCCTTATGGAGCTGTGGGGTCCATATGGGGTCCGATTTAATGGGGCGG
The DNA here is from genome assembly GCF_987193195.1 of Phasianus colchicus. Lineage (NCBI taxonomy): Eukaryota > Metazoa > Chordata > Aves > Galliformes > Phasianidae > Phasianus > Phasianus colchicus. The sequence continues at coordinate 1,111,380 of NC_143436.1, forward strand.
AGCTGTGGGGCTCCATATGGGGTCAGACGTGAATGGGGCAGAGCTGTGGGGCTCCATATAGGGTCAGAAGTGAATGGGGTGGAGCTGTGGGGTCCATATGGGGTCACATTTAATGGGGCGGAGCTGTGGGGTCCATATGGGGTCACATTTAATGGGGCGGAGCTGTGGGGTCCATATGGGGTCAGATGTGAATGGGGCGGAGCTGAGGGGCTTCATATGGGGTCACATTTAATGGGGCAGAGCTGTGGGATTCCATATGGGGTCAGACACAAATGGGGCGGAGCTGTGGGGTCCATATGGGGTCACATTTAATGGGGCAGAGCTGTGGGATTCCATATGGGGTCAGACACAAATGGGGCGGAGCTGTGGGGTCCATATGGGGTTACATTTAATGGGGCGGAGCTGTGGGGTCCATATGGGGTCAGACACAAATGGGGCGGAGCTGTGGGGCTCCATATGGGGTCACATTTAATGGGGCAGAGCTGAGGGCTCCATATGGGGTCAGACAGGAATGGGGCGGAGCTGTGGGGCTCCATATGGGGTCACATTTAATGGGGCAGAGCTGTGGGCTCCATATGGGGTCAGACATGAATGGGGCAGAGCTGTGGGCTCCATATGGGGTCACGTTTAATGGGGCGGAGCTGTGGGGTCCATATGGGGTCAGACATGAATGGGGCGGAGCTGTGGGGCTCCATATGGGGTCAGATTTAATGGGGCGGAGCTGTGGGGTCCATATGGGGTCAGTCATGAATGGGGCGGAGCTGGGGTCCATATGGGGTCACATTTAATGGGGCAGAGCTGTGGGGCTCCATATGGAGTCACATTTAATGGGGCAGAGCTGTGGGGCTCCATATGGAGTCACATTTAATGGGGCGGAGCTGTGGGGTCCATATGGGGTCAGACGTCAATGGGGCAGAGCTCTGGGGCTCCATATGGGGTCAGATGTGAATGGGGCGGAGCTGTAGGCTGCATATGGGGTCAGATGTGAATGGGGCGGAGCTGTGGGGTCCATATGGGGTCAGTCATGAATGGGGCAGAGCTGTGGGGCTCCATATGGGGTCAGACAGAAATGGGGCGGAGCTGTGGGGCTCCATATGGGGTCACATTTAATGGGGCGGAGCTGTGGGCTCCATATGGGGTCAGTCATGAATGGGGCGGAGCTGTGGGCTCCATATGGGGTCACATTTAATGGGGCGGAGCTGTGGGGTCCATATGGGGTCAGACATGAATGGGGCAGAGCTGTGGGGTCCATATGGGGTCAGACATGAATGGGGCAGAGCTGTGGGGTCCATATGGGGTCAGACATGAATGGGGCAGAGCTGTGGGGTCCATATGGGGTCAGACACGAATGGGGCAGAGCTGTGGGGTCCATATGGGGTCAGACATGAATGGGGCAGAGCTGTGGGGCTCCATATGGGGTCAGACCTGAATGGGGTGGAGCTGTGGGGTCCATATGGGGTCAGACATGAATGGGGCAGAGCTGTGGGGCTCCATATGGGGTCAGACATGAATGGGGCGGAGCTGTGGGGTCCATATGGGGTCAGACAGGAATGGGGCGGAGCTGTGGGGCTCCATATGGGGTCAGACATGAATGGGGCGGAGCTGTGGGGTCCATATGGGGTCAAACGTGACTGGGGTGGAGCTGTGGGACTCCATATGGGGTCAGACATGTATGGGGCGGAGCTGTGGGGTCCATATGGGGTCAGACATGAAGGGGGCAGAGCTGTGGGGCTCCATATGGGGTCAGACATGAATGGGGTGGAGCTGTGGGGTCCATATGGGGTCAGACAGGAATGGGGCGGAGCTGTGGGGCTCCATATGGGGTCAGACATGAATGGGGCGGAGCTGTGGGGTCCATATGGGGTCAAACGTGACTGGGGTGGAGCTGTGGGGCTCCATATGGGGTCAGACATGAATGGGGAGGAGCTGTGGGGTCCATATGGGGTCAGACAGGAATGGGGCGGAGCTGTGGGGTCCATATGGGGTCACATTTAATGGGGCGGAGCTGTGGGCTCCATATGGGGTCACGTTTAATGGGGCAGAGCTGTGGGGCTCCATATGGGGTCAGACATGAATGGGGCGGAGCTGTGGGGTCCATATGGGGTCAAACGTGACTGGGGCAGAGCTGTGTGGCTCCATATGGGGTCAGACATGAATGGGGCGGAGCTGTGGGGCTCAATATGGGGTCACATTTAATGGGGCGGAGCTGTGGGGCTCTATATGGGGTCACATTTAATGGGGCGGAGCTGTGGGGTCCATATGGGGTCACATTTAATGGGGCGGAGCTGTGGGGTCCATATGGAATCAGACACGAATGGGGCAGAGCTGTGGGGCTCCATATGGGGTCAGATGTGAATGGGGCGGAGCTGAGGGGCTTCATATGGGGTCACATTTAATGGGGCGGAGCTGTGGGGATCCATATGGGGTCAGACGTCAATGGGGCGGAGCTGTGGGCTCCATATGGGGTCAGACATGAATGGGGCGGAGCTGTGGGGTCCATATGGGGTCACATTTAATGGGGTGGAGCTGTGGGCTCCATATGGGGTCAGACGTGAATGGGGCAGAGCTGTGGGGCTCCATATGGGGTCAGACGTCAATGGGGCACAGCTCTGGGGCTCCATATGGGGTCAGACATGAATGGGGCAGAGCTGTGGGGCTCCATATGGGGTCAGACATGAATGGGGCACAGCTGTGGGGCTCCATATGGGGTCAGACATGAATGGGGCAGAGCTCTGGGGCTCCATTTGGGGTCAGACATGAATGGGGCGGAGCTGTGGGCTCCATATGGGGTCACATTTAATGGGGCGGAGCTGTGGGATTCCATATGGGGTCAGACATGAATGGGGCGGAGCTCTGGGGCTCCATTTGGGGTCAGACATGAATGGGGCGGAGCTGTGGGGTCCATATGGGGTCACATTTAATGGGGCGGAGCTGTGGGGCTCCATATGGGGGGTCAGACATGAATGGGGCGGAGCTGTGGGGTCCATATGGGGTCACATTTAATGGGGCGGAGCTGTGGGGTCCGTATGGGGTCAGACATGAATGGGGCGGAGCTGTGGGGTCCATATGGGGTCAGACATGAATGGGGCAGAGCTGTGGGGCTCCATATGGGGTCAGACGTGAATGGGGCGGAGCTGTGGGGTCCATATGGGGTCACATTTAATGGGGCAGAGCTGAGGGCTCCATATGGGGGGTCAGACAGGAATGGGGCGGAGCTGTGGGGCTCCATATGGGGTCACATTTAATGGGGTGGAGCTGTGGGGCTCCATATGGGGTCAGACATGAATGGGGCGGAGCTGTGGGGCTCCATATGGGGTCAGACAGGAATGGGGCGGAGCTGTGGGGCTCCATATGGGGTCACATTTAATGGGGTGGAGCTGTGGGGCTCCATATGGGGTCACACACGAATGGGGCAGAGCTGTGGGGCTCCATATGGGGTCACATTTAATGGGGTGGAGCTGTGGGGCTCCATATGGGGTCACACACGAATGGGGCAGAGCTGTGGGGCTCCATATGGGATCAGACACGAATGGGGCAGAGGTGTGGGCTCCATATGGGGTCACATTTAATGTGGCGGAGCTGTGGGCTCCATATGGGGTCACATTCAATGGGGCGGAGCTGTGGGGTCCGTATGGGGTCAGACGTCAATGGGGCGGAGCTATGGGGTCCATATGGGGTCACATTTAATGGGGCGGAGCTGTGGGGTCCATATGGGGTCAGACATGAATGGGGCAGAGCTGTGGGGCTCCATATGGGGTCAGACGTCAATGGGGCGGAGCTGTGGGGCTCCATATGGGCTCAGACATGAATGGGGCGGAGCTGTGGGGTCCATATGGGGTCACATTTAATGGGGTGGAGCTGTGGGGTCCATATGGGGTCACACACGAATGGGGCAGAGCTGTGGGGCTCCATATGGGGTCAGATGTGAATGGGGCAGAGCTGTGGGGTCCATATGGGGTCACATTTAATGGGGCTGAGCTGTGGGGTCCATATGGGGTCACATTTAATGGGGCAGAGCTGTGGGAGCTCCCCTCCAACACCCATAGAGACCAATAGAGCCCATAGAGCCCCGAGGAGCCTCATACAGTCCTATAGAGCCTTATAGCGCCCCATAGAGCTCTATAGAGCCCCAGAGAGACCTATAGAGACCTATAGAGACCAATAGCACCCCATAAAGCCCCATAGAGCCCCATAATGTCTTATAGAGCCCTATAGTGCCCCATAGAGCCACATGGAGTCCTATAGAGTCCTATAGCACCATATAGGGCTCTATAGAACCCTATAGAGCCCCATAGAGACCTATAGAGATCTATAGCACCATATAGGGCTCTATAGAGCCCCATAAAGCCCCATAGAGACCTATAGAGCCCATAGAGCCCCAAGGAGCCTCATACAGTCCTGTAGAGCCTTATGGAGCCCCATAGAGCTCTATAGAGCCCCAGAGAGACCTATAGAGACCTATAGAGATCTATAGCACCCCATAGAGCTCTCTAGCGCCCCATAGCGATCTATAGAGATAAGCGATAAGAACCGCGAGGTCAATAAAAATAATGACAGTAATAATAGCGGGGGTCACGGGGAGGAGGAAATAATATTAATAGCAGCGCTAATGCTAATGAGAAAAGCGATATGGAGAACTTCAGGCCCGAGGGAGGGAGGGAGGCAACCATAGAGTGCGGGGGACGGAGGGCTAGCACGGCCCCGCCCCCCACTTCCGGTTGCCGAGCGCCCCCCTGCGGGCACCTCCAGTGCCGCGTTCAGCCGAACCGGTACGGAGCGCTCCCAGCGGCCCCCGCGGCTCTAATTAGCATAGCCCCGCCCCCGTCGCAGCACGTCTCCTTTCCATTGGACGCAGGAGCTCAGAACCCGCCCCCTCCCGTGCCCCTCGGCCCGGGGCGACCCACGTTGTCCCTGTGGACGCACGGATACGGCGATGTCGCGATAGCGCCTTTTGTAGTGGGCACCGTGCCACGGCAGTGCCACAATAAAGTTTTTTGTGTCACGGCAGTGCCGTCTGTGTCGCAAGAGTGCCCCTTATGTCGTGATAGTGCCACGATAGTGCCCTTCATGCCGCAACAGCAGTGCCATTTGTGCTACAACAGTAGCACGATAGAGCCCTTTATGTCATGATAGTGCCACAGTATTGCCCTTTGTGCCATGATAGTGCCATCTGCACCACAATGGTGCCACCTGTGTCACGATAGTGCCACGATAGTGCCATGATAGTGCCACAATAGTGCCCTTTGTGACACAATAGTGCCATCTATGCCATGATAGTGCCCCAATAGTGCCTTTTATGTCATGATAGTGCCACAATAGTGCACTTTGTGCCATAACAGTGCCATCCGTGCCACAGTAGTGCCACAATAGTGCCACAACAGTGCCATTTGTGCCACAATAGTGCAACAATAGTGCCCTTTATGTCATGATAGTGCCACAATAGTGCCATGACAGCGCCTTTTGTGCCACAATAGTGCCTTTTATGTCGTGATACTGCCATGATACTGTCATGATAGTGCCCTTTATGCCATAACAGTGCCACCTGTGCCACAATAACGCCACAATAGTACCACAGTAGTGCAATGATAGTGCCCTCTGTCATGATAGTGCCACAATAGTGCCCTTTATGTCATGATAGTACCATGATAGTGCCACAATAGTGCCACTAGTGCCCTTTATGTCACAATACTGCTACAATAGTGCCAATAGTGCCCTTTGTATCATGATAGTGCCACAACAGTGCCATAATAGTGCAATGATAGTGCCCTCTATGTCATGATAGTGCCACAATAGTGCCACGATAGCGCCACTAGTGCCCTTTATGTCACGATAGTGCCACAATAGTGCCCCTTATGTCTTGATAGCGCCACAGCAGCGCAACAATAGTGCTCTTTATGTCACGATAGTGCCATGATAGAGCCCTTTATATCATGATAGTGCCACAGTAGCGCCCTTTTTTGACACAACAGTGCCATCTACGCCATGATAGCGCACAGAGGCGGGGACACACGGGGACACAGGGACATGGGGACAGACGGACACGGGGACAGACAGACAGGCAGCGCAGCACAGTGACAGTGACACACGGACACGGGGACAGACGGACAGACGGGGAGAGGAGGACACAGACAATGGGGACACAGGGACAGACGGACACACGGATGTGGGGGGACACAGGGACATACGGGGACACTGGGACACGGACGGACATGTGGACAGACGGACATGGGGACAGACAGACACGGGGACACATAAAGGCGTTGGGATGCAGACGTGGGGACAGACGGACAGACAGACACGTGAGGACACACAGCCATACGGACACACAGCCACACAGCCACGGGGACAGACAGACATCGGGACAGACGGACACGGGGACACACAGACAGAGGGACACGGGGACAGACAGACACGGGGACACACGGACAGGGGGACAGACGGACACGGGGACAGACAGACACACGGACGTGGGGGGACACAGGGACGTATGGGGACATTGGGACACAGACGGACATGGGGACACGGGGACAGACGGACACGGGGACACATGAAGACGTTGGGATGCAGACGTGGGGACAGACGGACAGACAGACACATGGGAACACACAGCCACACAGCCACGAGGACAGACAGACAGGGGGACAGAGGGACATGGGGACAGACAGACACACGGACAGGGGGACAGATGGACGCGGGGTCAGGGGGACAGACGGACACACAGATAATGGGGACAGACGGACGCGGGGACACAGAGGGGCACATGGGGGCAGACGGACACACGGACAGGGGGGACAGATGGACAGGGACGGGTGGACACATGGGGACAGGGGGGACACAGACGTGAGGACAGACGGACATGGGGACAGACAGACGGACACCGTGGAGCGGTGACAGTGACCCACGGACATGGGGACAGACGGACGCGGCAACGGAGACATTGGGACAAAGGGCCACGTGGGGACAGACAGACACACGGACACGGGGACAGAGGGACTACAGGGACACAGATACGGGGACAGACAGACACGGGGACGTGGGGACACAGGGACAGACAGGCAGACAGACAGACGCACAGACAGAGGGACAGACGGGGACAAGGGGACAGAGGGACATGGAGACACACGGACACGTGGGGCCAGATGGACACACAGCCACGGGGACACACGGACACAGGGATGGACGGACAGACGGGTCAGACAGATGTGGAGACACAGGGACAGATGGATGCACGGACGGGGGGACAGAGACATTTTGACAGAGGGCCACGTGGGGACAGACGGACGCAGGGACAGGAGGACACACGGACGTGGGGACAGAGGGACACACGGGGACATGGGGGGGGGCACGAAGGGACAGACGGACAGAAGGACACATGGGGACAGACAGACACGCAGACGTGGGGACACAGGCAGACAGACGGACGGACACACAGACAGAGGGACACACGGGGACGGAGGGACACGGCCGTGGGGACAGACGGACACGGGGACATAAACAGGGGGACATGTGGGGACACAGACAGAGATGGGGACAGACGGACACGCGGACGTGGGGACACGGGGACACAGACAGATGGACAGACGGACATACGGACACGCGGACACAGATGGACAGACGCACGGACATGGGGACACAGACAGACGGACACATGGACACGGGGATGCAGATGGACAGACGCACAGACATGGGGGCACGGGGACAGAGACAGACGGACAGACGCATGGACATGAGGACACAGGGACACAGACAGATGGACACACGGACACAGGGACATAGACGGACACACGGACGTGTGGACATGGGGATACAGACAGACGGACATATGGACACGGGGACACAGACGGACAGACGCATGGACGTGGGGACATGGGGACAGACAGACGGACACACAGATACAGGGACACAGACAGACGGACACACGGACGTGAGGACACGGAGACACAGACAGACGGACACACGGACACAGACGGACAGACACACAGCCGTGGGGACACAGACGGACGGACACATGGATGTGGGGGCACAGGGACAGAGACAGACGGACATACGGACACGGGGACACATGGACAGACGCACGGACATGGGGACACGGGGACACAGACGGACACACGGACATGGGGACACAGATGGACAGACACACAGCCGTTGGGACACAGACAGATGGACACACGGACACGGGGACACAGACAGGCAGACACACGGACGTGGGGGCACAGGGACAGAGACAGACAGACATACGGACACGGGGACACATGGACAGACGCATAGACATGGGGACACAGGGACACAGACGGACATACGGACATGGGGACACAGACGGACACACGGACACGGGGATACAGATGGACAGACGCACAGACATGGGGACACAGGCAGATGGACACACGGACATGCGGACACAGACGGACAGACACACGGACATGGGGACACGGGGACACAGACAGACGGACACACGGACACAGGGACGTGGGGACGGACGGACACGAGGACAGGCGGCTACGGGGACGGACAGACAGACAGACACACAGGGACGGGGGGGACAGACGGACAGGCGGGACACGCGGCCACAGGGACAGACGGACGTGGGGGGACAGAGGGATACGTGGGGACAGACGGACGGACGGCCACGGGGACGGACGGACAGACGGACGCGCAAGGCCATGGGGGCAAAAAGACGGACGGACGGATGGGGACAGACGGACAGTGGAGACACACAGCCACGGGATTTGTGGGGTGTGGGGTGTGGGGTTGGGATTTGGGATTTCGGGTTATGGGGTTATGGGGTGTGGGATTTGGGGTGTGGGATTGGGATTGGGATTTGGGATTTGGGATTTGGGATGTGGGTTTATGGGATAAGGGATACGGGATGTGGGATGTGGGATATGGGATTGGGATTTGGGATATGGGGTGTGGGATTTGGGATTTGGGATTTGGGATGTGGGATGTGGGATGTGGGCTATGGGATGTGGGATTTGGGATTGGGATTTGGGATATGGGATATGGGATGTGGGCTGTGGGATTGGGATTTGGGATGTGGGATGTGGGATTTGGGATTGGGATTTGGGATGTGGGATTTGGGGTTATGGGATTATGGGATAAGGGATATGGGGTGTGGGATGTGGGATATGGGATGTGGGATTATGGGATTATGGGATTATGGGATTATGGGATTATGGGATAAGGGATATGGGATGTGGGATGTGGGATTTGGGATAAAGGATGTGGGGTGTGGGTTTGGGATGTGGGATTTGGGGTTATGGGATGATGGGATAAGGGATATGGGATGTGGGGTTTGGGGTGTGGGATTGGGATTGGAATTTGGGATATGGGGTTATGGGATGTGGGATTTGGGATTTGGGATTTGGGATTTGGGGTTATGGGATTATGGGATATGGGATGTGGGATGTGGGATGTGGTATGTGGGGTTATGGGGTTATGGGATGTGGGATATGGGATTTGGGATTGGGATTTGGGATGTGGGATTTGGGGTTATGGGATTGCGGGATAAGGGATATGGGATGTGGGATATGGGATTTGGGATTTGGGATGTGGGATATAGGATGTGGGATGTGGGGTTATGGGGTATTGCATATGGGGTGTGGGATATAGGATATGGGATGTAGGATGTGGGGTATGGAATATGGGATATAGGATACGGGATATGGGATGTGGGATGTGGGATGTAGGATGCGGGATGTGGGATGCGGGATGTAGGATATGGGATATAGGATATGGGATGTGGGATGTAGGATGTGGGATATGGGATATAGGATATGGGATGTGGGGTGTGGGATATGAGATGTAGGATGCGGGATGTGGGATGCGGGATGTAGGATATGGGATATAGGATATGGGATGTGGGATGTGGGATATGGGATATCGGATACGGGATATGGGATGTAGGATGTAGGGTGTGGAATATGGGATATAGGATACGGGATACGGGATATGGGATGTGGGATGTGGGATATGGGATTTGGGATGTGGGATACGGGATGTGGGATATGGGATGTGGGATGTGGGATATGGGATATAGGATGTGGGATATGGGATATGGGATATGGGATGTGGGATATGGGATATGGGATGTGGGATGTGGGATATGGGATATGGGATATGGGATGTGGGATATGGGATATAGGATATGGGATGTGGGATGTGGGATGTGGGATATGGGATGTGGGATGTGGGATATGGGATATAGGATGCGGGATACAGGATGTGGGATGTAGGATGTGGGATGCGGGATGTGTGGTTATAGGATGAGGGTTTTATGGGGGCAGACGGTCACGTGACCCCGGCAGCCCCGCGGCTTTGGCGGTGGGGGAGGGGGGGGCTGTGGGGGGGGCGGTTGTTTGACGGCCCCGCGCGGAGCCGCAGCGACAGCCGCCCCCCCCGCCCCCCCCGGCGCCGTCGGTTCGAATCTCCGTCCGGGAGCTGCGGGGGGCGGGGAGGTGGGAGAGGCGGAGGGGAAGAGAGGAGCGCGGGGTCCGCGTGAGTGGGGCGTTGTGGGGTCTGTGGGGTCTATGGGGTGCGTGGGGTTATGGGGTCTATGGGGTCTGTGGGGTGAGTGGGGTTGTGTGGGGTCTGTGGGGTTTATGGGGTCTGTGGGGTGAGTGGGGTGTGTGGGGTCTATGGGGTGTATGGGGTGAGCTATGGGGCTGGGCTATGGGGTGAGCTATGGGGTGTATGGGGTGAGGTATAGGGTGAGTATGAGGTGTATGGGTTGTATGGGGTGTATGGGGTGAGCTATGGGGTCTATGGGGTGAGTTATGGGGTGTATGGGGTGAGCTATGGGGTCTATGGGGTGAGTTATGGGGTGTATGGGGTGAGCTATGGGGTGTATGGGGTGTATGGGGTGAGTGTGGGGTGTATGGGGTGAGGTATAGGGTGAGTATGGGGTGAGCTATGGAGTGTATGGGGTGAGGTGTAGGGTGATCTATGGGGTGAGCTATGGGGTGTATGGGGTGAGTGTGGGGTATATGGGGTGAGGTGTAGGGTGAGCTATGGGGTGAGCTATGGGGTGTATGGGGTGAGCTATGGGGCTGGACTATGGGGTGAGTTATGGGGTGTATGGGGTGTATGGGGTGTATGGGGTGAGTATGGGGTGTATGAGGTGAGCTATGGGGTGAGTATGGGGTGTATGGGGTGAGCTATGGGGTGAGCTATGGGGCTGGGCTATGGGGCTGGGCTATGGGGTGTGTATGGGGGGTGTATGGGGGGTGTATGGGGTGAGCTATGGGGTGTATGGGGTGAGCTATGGGGCTGGGCTATGGGGCTGGGTTATGGGGTGAGCTATGGGGTGAGCTATGGGGTGAGCTATGGGGGCTGTATGGGGTGAGCTATAGGGTGCATATGGGGGGTGTATGGGGTGTGCTATGGGGCTGGGCTATGGGGTGGGGGCTGGTACGGGGCTGTGCTGTGGGGCTGAGCTGTGGGGCTGGGTTTTGATATGGGGCTGAGCTATGGGGCTGTAGGGGATGTGGGGTGGGGGATCGGGGGTTGGAGGGTGGGATATGGGGCTGAGAAATGGGGCTTTGCTATGGGGCTGGGGGAAGTGTGGGGTGGGGGGAGAGGGGGGCTATGGGGTGGGGAATTTGGGGCTGTGCTATGGGGCTGTGCTATGGAGCTGGGGGCTGTGCTATGGGGCTGTGCTATGGGGCTGGGGGGTGTGCTATGGGGCTGTGCTATGGGGCTGGGGGCTGAGCTATGGGGCTGGGCTGTAGGGCTGGGGGGTGTGCTATGGGGCTGGGCTATGGGGCTGGGGGCTGTGCTATGGGGCTGGGCTATAGGGCTGGGGGTTGGGCTGTGGGGGTGTGCTATGGGGCTGGGCTGTGCTATGGGGCTGGGCTGTGCTATGGGGCTGTGCTATGGGGCTGGGGGTTGTGCTATGGGGCTGGGCTGTGGGGCTGGGGGCTGTGCTATGGGGCTGTGCTATGGGGCTGGGCTGTGCTATGGGGCTGTGCTATGGGGCTGTGCTATGGGGCTGGGGGTTGTGCTATGGGGCTGGGCTGTGGGGCTGGGGGCTGAGCTATGGGGCTGTGCTATGGGGCTGGGGGCTGTGCTATGGGGCTGGGCTGTGGGGCTGTGCTATGGGGCTGGGGGCTGAGCTATGGGGCTGGGCTGTGGGGCTGTGCTATGGGGCTGGGCTGTGCTATCGGGCTGGGCTGTGGGGCTGGAGGAGGTGTGGGGTGGGAGACAAGGGGATGTTGTGTAGGGAGCACAGCTATGGGGCTGTATCTATGGGGCACAGCTATAGGGCAATCTATGGGGCAGAGCTATGGGGCAGTTTACGGCACTGTACCTATGGGGCACAGCTATAGGGCAATCTATGGGGTAGAACTGTAGGGCTGTATCTATGGGGCAATCTATGGGGCAGTCTCTACGACTGTACCTATGGGGCAATCTATGGGGCAGAGCTATAGATCAATCTATGGGGTAATCTATGGGTCAGTCTATGGGGCGGTATCTATGGGGCAGAGCTATAGGGCAGTCTATGGGGCAGTATCTATGGGGCAGATCCATGGGTCAATCTATGGGGCAGTATCTATGGGGCAGATCCATGGGTCAATCTATGGGGCAGTATCTGTGGGGCAGTATCTATGGGGTGGTATCTATGGGTCAATCTATGGGGCGGTATCTGTAGGTCAATCTATGGGGCAGAATCTATGGGTCAATCTATGGGGCAGCATCAATCTATGGGTCAATCTGTGGGTCGATCTATGGGTCGATCTATGGGGCGCAGCAGTTTCCCATGCTCCCCCCCCCCAGGTTTCCGATGGATCCCCGTCGCCCCCGTGGGGCTCCGGATCGCGGGGGGGGGGCGGTTCTGCTGCTGCTGCTTTTCGCCCTTCCTCCCCCCCCCGCCGCCGCCGCCCCCCCCGCACCGGAAGCGTCGGCGCCCCCCCCCCAAATTTCTCCCCCCCCCCCCGCTTTATCTCTCAGCCTCGGTTTCAGTTTCCGCCTTCATTTCCGACCCCCCCGAACCGGAAGCGTCGCCCCCCCCCCCCCCTCCGTCCTCCTCCTCCTCCAAATCCCCCCCCCCAGTTTTGATGGGGGTGGGGAGGGGGGCGGGGGGGGAGGATTTGGGGCTGGGGTCCGGGGGGGGGGAAGGGGGGGCGGTAAAAATCGGCCTGAGGTTGGAGGGGGACGAAACGGAGCTGCTGGGGGGGGGCAGGGGTGAGTGGGGGGGGGGGCGGGGGGGGCGTATGGGGGGTCTTGGGGTGGGGGGGGCAAATGGGGGGGATATGGGGGGGGGGTCCTGGGGGGGGCAGGAGAGAATGGGGGATGGAAATTTGGGGGGGTGATCTTGGGGTGGGGGGGGGTGGGGGGGGCGAGGAGGGGATACGGGGGGGGGGTCTTGGGGGGGTCATGAAATTTGGGGGGGGTCTTGGGGTGGGGGGGGATTGGGGGGGGCGAGGAGGGGATGTGGGGGGGGGTCCTGAGGGAGGGGGGGGCATGAGAGAATGGGGTTGAGAAATTTGGGGGGGGTCGTGGGGTGGGGCTGGGGGGGCGTGAGGGGGGATATTGGGGGGGTCCTGGGGTGGGGGGAGCGTGGGGGGGGGCGAGGAGGGGATATGGGGGGGGTGGGGGGGGTCCTGAGTGAGCGGGGGGATGAATTGGGGGGGGGGTCTTGGGGTGGGGGGGGCGTGGGGGGGTCATGGATGGGTGTGGGGGGTCGTGGGGGGGTATTTGGGGGGGTCTTGGGGTGGGGGGGGTCGAGGAGGGGATTTGGGGGGGGTCCTGGCGGGGGCATGAGAGAATGGGGGGGAGAAATTTGGGGGGGGTCTTGGGGTGGGAGGGGGTGGGGGGGTCGAGGAGAGGATATGGGGGGGGTGGGGGGGTGCTTCAGGTGGGGGGGTCGTGGGGGGGGGCATATGGGAGGGGTCTTGGGTTGGGGGGGTCGTGGGTGAGGGGGGGGAGGATCGGGGGGGGCTTGGATTGGGGGGGGGGTCGTGGAGGTGATATGGGGGGGGGGGGTCCTGGGTGAGCGGGGGGGGGAATTGGGGGGGTCTTGGGGTGGGGGGGGCGTGGGGGGGGTCGAGGAGGGGATTTGGGGGGGGTCCTGGCGGGGGCATGAGAGAATGGGGGGGTGGAATTTGGGGGGGGGGTCTTGGGTTCGGGGGGGCGTGGGGGGGTCATGGGTGGGGGTGGGGGGTCGTGGGGGGGCATTTAGGGGGTCTTTGGGTGGGGGGGGCAAATGGGGGGGATATGGGGGGGGTCCTGGGGGGGTCATGAGAGAATGGGGGGCAGAATTTTGGGGGGGGGGTCTTGGGGTGGGGGGGGATTGGGGGGGGCGAGGAGGGGATGTGGGGGGTGTCCTGGGGGGGGGGGGGGCATGAGAGAATGGGGGGGAGAAATTTGGGGGGGGGTCTTGTGGGGGTGGCGTGGGGGGGTCATGGATGGGGGCTGGGGGGGGTTTTAGGGGGGGGGTCTTGGGGGGGGCGTGAGGGGGGATATGGGGGGGTCATGGGTGAGGGGGGGGCACACGGGGGGGGCGTGGGAGTGGGGGGGGTCTGGGGTTGGGGGGGGGTCAGGGATGGGGGGGGATTTGGGGGGGTCGGGGGGGGGGGTTGGGTTTGTTTGGGGGGGAGTTTGGGATGGGGGGGGGGGCAGTTTTGGGGGGGGGGGCTGATCGTCGCCCCCCCCCCCCCCACACCTTGATAGGATTCCTGCTGCCCGCAATTGAGGAGCTGGGGGGGGGCAACGGAACCACCGCCCCCCCCAGCGAGGATGGGGAGCGCGGGAGCGGAGAGGAGCCAGGTGGGGGGGGGGCTTTTTTGGGGGGGGGGGGCACGGGTGGGCAATGGGGGAGTGGGGGGGGGAGAGTGGGGGGGGGGGAACCGGGGGGTGGGGGGGCACGTGGGGCATTTATGGGGTGGGGGGGGCGCGGGGGGGGTTGGGGGGCAATAGGGGGGTGGGGCTGGGGGGGCACTGGGGGTATTTATGGGGTGGGGGGGCACGTGGGGGTCGCTGGGGGGCAATGGGGGAAAATAGGGGGTGTGGGGCTGGGGGGTCACGTGGGGCATTTATGGGGTGGGGGGGTGGAGGGGGGGTTGGGGGGCAAAAGGGGGGTGGGGCTGGGGGGTGGCGCGGGGGTATTTATGGGGTGGGGGGGCAATGGGGGGCAATGGGGGAAATAAGGGGGGTGGGGCTGGGGGGGCCATGTGGGGTATTAATGGGGCAGGGGGGGGGCACGTGGGGGGGGCTGGGGGGTCAATGGGGGGCAATAGGGGGCTGTGGGGCTGGGGGTGGAACGTGGGGTATTTATGGGGTGGGGGGGCACGTGGGGGCAATGGGGGAAATAAGGGGGTGTGGGGCTGGGGGGGCACGTGGGGCATTTATGGGGTGGGGGGGTGAAGGGGGGCTTGGGGGGCAATAGGGGGGTGGGGCTGGGGGGGGCACTGGGGGTATTTATGGGGGGGGGGCAATGGGGGAAATAAGGGGGCGTGGGGCTGGGGGGGCCATGTGGGGTATTAATGGGGTTGAGGGGGGCACGTGGGGGGGGGTGGGGGGTCAATGGGGGGCAATAGGGGGATGTGGGGCTGGGGGGGGCATGGGGGGTATTTGTGGGGTGGGGGGCATTTGGGGGTCGCTGGGGGGGGCAATGGGGGGCAATAGGGGGGTGTGGGGCTGGGGGGCATGTGGGGTATCTATGGGGTGGGGGGGCTACGGGGGGGGCTGGGGGGCAATAGGGGGGTGTGGGGCTGGGGGCGTTGTGGGGTATTTGGGGGGGGGGCATCTATGGGGGAGGCACGTGGGGGGGGCTGGGGGGTCACTGGGGGGCAACTATGGGGGGTCGGGGCTGGGGGGGGGTTGTGTGGGGCGACTGCGGGGGGGGGACGTGGGGGGGGCAATAGGGGGTCTCTATGGGTCTCTATGGGGTCTCTATGGGTCTCTATGGGTCTCTATGGGGTCTCTATGGGGTCTCTATGGGTCTCTATGGGTCTCTATGGGGTCTCTATGGGTCACTGTGAGTCTCTGTGGGTCCTCTATGGGTCTCTATGGGGTCTTTATGGGGTCTCTGTGAGTCCCTATGGGTCTCTGGGGGGTTTATGTGGGTCCCTATGGGTCTCTATGGGTCTCTATGGGTTTCTATGGGTCTCTATGGGGTCTCTGTGTCTTTATGGGGTTTCTATGGGGTCTCTATGGGGTCTCAGTGTGTCTCTATGGGGTCTCTATGAGTCTCTATGGGGTCTCTATGGGGTCTCAGTGGGTCTCTATGGGGTCTCTATGGCATCTCTATGTGTCTCTATGGGGTCTCTATGGGGTCTCTATGGGTCTCTATGGGTCTCTCTCTATGGGGTCTCTATGGCATCTCTATGTGTCTCTATGGGGTCTCTATGGGGTCTCCGTGGGGTCTCTATGGGGTCTCTATGGGTCTCTATGGGTCTCTATGGGGTCTCAGTGGGTCTCTATGGGGTCTCTGTGGGGTCTCTGTGGGGTCTCAGTGGGTCTCTATGGGGTCTCTATGGGTTCTCTGTGTCTTTATGGGGTTTCTATGGGGTCTCTGGGTCTCTATGGGGTCTCTGTGGGGTCTTTATGGGGTCTCTGTGGGGTCTCTATGTGTCTCTATGGGGTCTCTATGGGGTCTCTATGGGGTCCCTGTGGGGTCTCTATGGGGTCTCTATGGGGTCTCTATGGGTCTCTATGGGGTCCCTGTGGGGTCTCTATGGGGTCCCTGTGGGGTCTCTATGGGTCTCTATGGGTCTCTATGGGGTCTCTATGGGGTCTCCATGGTTCTCCGGCCCTCAGCCCCCCCTCATTGCATCCCCTCCCCCCGCAGCACCGCACGCCGCCGCCCCTCCCCCACCGCCCTCCTCCAGCCCGGGCCCCGCCCCCTGCTCAGACCACGCCCCCTGCTCGAGCCCCGCCCCTTCGCCTCGAGCCCCGCCCCCTCTGGGCTGGGGCTCCCACGTAGCCCCGCCCCCCGCCGGCGGTTGGGCGGCGGCGGCGGCCGCGTGGGAGTGGGCGGGGCCGACGCTTCGCCACGCCCTCGGAGCCGCCTTCGCCCTATTAGGAGCGGCGGGGGCGTGGCGAGCGTTGGCCCCGCCTACCGGGGGTTGGCGCCGGCGCGCCGTGACGTCACGCGTGGGCGGGGCTTTGGTGCTGCTTGCCGGGGGCGCACGTGCGATTTTCCCGGCACTGGAAGCGGTCGGCGCCCCCCCGCTGCCCCCCCCCGCCGAGCGGCTGCTGGGCGCCCTGCCCCCCCCCTGCCTGGCGTGGGCGCTGCTCCTCGGCCTCAGGGGGGATTCCGGGGGGGGGGCAGCGTCCCGGGGGTCTTTTTCTTTTCGTCCCCCCCCCCCACCTCCGGCGCTGTGGGGTTTGGCGCTGCTGCACGCGGGGGGGGCGCTGGGGGGGAGCATTTGGGGGGCTTTGGGGATGGGGGGGGACGCGGGGTGGGCGTCGCTCGTCCCCCCCGCTTTGCTGGGGGTGCTGGGGGGGGCTTTGGGGGCGTGGGGGGCGGGGAAGGGAGGGAGGGGCGGGCGGAGGGGGGCGGCGTGGGGGGGGGCGGGGGGGGCGGCGATTTGCGCGGCTTTGGAGCTCGTGGGGGGGGCGATGAGGTTGGGGTTGGGGGGGGCGGCAGCTCCGGGTCCGTGGGGGTGGTGGGGGCTTCAGGCGGGGGGGAGGGCGGGGGAGGCCATCATGGGGGGGGCGGCGCTGTGGGGGGGGAGGGGGAAAAAGAACGAAGGGGGGGGGAACGGAGGGGGGGTGGAGATGGGGGGGGGCGCCGGGGGGGGAGAGGAGGAGGAGGAGGAGAGCGATGGGGGGGTCGGGGGGGGGGGCGATCCCACGGCGGGGTTCTGCCCCCCATCGCCCGTGGATCTGAGCCGGAGCATCGAGGAGGCGCTGAGGGGGGGGGCGGGGGGGGGTGGTGCAAATGGGGCACGTGGGGCTGGTGCAAGGGATGCAGCTGGGATTGGTGCAAGGGATGCACGTGGGTCTGGTGCAAGTGATGCAGCAGGGAGTGGTGCAAGGGATGCACTGGGGGGTGGTGCAAATGATGCACGTGGGTTTGGTGCAAGGGATGGGGCAGCTGGGATCGGTGCAAGGGATGCAGGGGAGGTTGGTGCAAGGGATGCACGTGGGTTTGGTGCAAATGATGCACGTGGGATTGGTACAAGGGATGCACGTGGGTCTGGTGCAAGTGATGCAGCAGGGAGTGGTGCAAGGGATGCACTGGGGGGTGGTGCAAATGATGCACGTGGGATTGGTGCAAGGGACGGGGCAGCTGGGATTGGTGCAAGGGATGCAGGGGAGGTTGGTGCAAGTGATGCAGGGGGGATTGGTGCAAGGGATGCACTAGGGGGTGGTGCAGCTGGGATTGGTGCAAGGGATGCACGTGAGTCTGGTGCAAATGGTGCAGCGGGGGTTGGTGCAAATGACACACATGGGTTTGGTGCAGCCGGGATTGGTGCAGGGGATGCACGTGGGTCTGGTGCAAGTGATGCAGCAGGGAGTGGTGCAAGGGATGCAGTGAAGGGTGGTGCAAATGATGCACGTAGGTTTGGTGCAAATGATGCACGTGGGATTGGTGCAAGGGATGGGGCTGCTGGGATCGGTGCAAGGGACGCAGGGGAGGTTGGTGCAAGGGATGCACGTGGCTCTGGTGCAAATGATGCATGTGGGATTGGTGCAAGGGATGCACGTGGGTCTGGTGCAAGTGATGCAGCAGGGAGTGGTGCAAGGGATGCACTGGGGGGTGGTGCAAATGATGCACGTGGGATTGGTGCAAGGGATGGAGCAGCTGGGATCGGTGCAAGGGATGCACGTGGGTCTGGTGCAAATGATGTAGCGGGGGTTCGTGCAAGGGATGCACTGGGGGGTGGTGCAAATGATGCACGTGGGATTGGTGCAAGGGATGCAGGGGAGGTTGGTGCAAGTGATGCAGGGGGGATTGGTGCAAGGGGTGCACTGGGGGATGGTGCAGCTCGGATTGGTGCAAGGGATGCACGTGGGTCTGGTGCAAGGGGTGCACTGGGGGATGGTGCAAATGGTGCACGTGGGGGAGGTGGAAGTGATGCACGTGGGGTTGGTGCAAGGGATGGAGCAGCTGGGATTGGTGCAAATGACACACGTGGGTTTGGTGAAGCTGGGATTGGTGCAAGGGATGCACGTGGGTCTGGTGCAAGTGAGGCAGCAGGGGTTGGTGCAAGGGATGCACTGGGGAGTGGTGCAAATGGGGCAGGTGGGGTTGGTGCAAGGGATGCAGGTGGGATTGGTACAAATGATACAGGGTGGGTCGGTGCAAGGGATGCACGTGGATCTGGTGCAAGGGATGGTCTGGGCGGTGGTGCAAATGACACACGTGGGATTGGTGCAGTGGGGGTCGGTGCAAGGGATGCACGTGGGTCTGGTGCAAGGGGTGCACTGGGGGATGGTGCAAATGATGCACGTGGGGGAGGTGGAAGTGATGCACGTGGGGTTGGTGCAAGGGATGCAGGTGAGGTTGGTGCATGGGATGCACGTGGGTCTGGTGCAAATGGTGCACGTGGGGGAGGTGAAAGTGATGCACGTGGGTCTGGTGCAGAAGATGGGGCAGCTGGGATTGGTGTAAGGGATGCACTGGGGGGCTGTGGAAGTGTTGCACGTGGGATTGGTGCAAATGGGGCAGTTGGGGTTGGTGCAAGGGATGCACGTGGGTCTGGTGCAAGGGATGGTCTGGGCGGTGGTGCAAGCGATGCATGTGGGATTCGTGCAAATGGGGCACGTGAGGTTGGTGCAAGGGATGCACTGGAAGTTGGTGCAAATGGTGCACAAGGGCCTGGTGCAAGGGATGCCCATGGGATTGGTGCAAATGGTGCACGTGGGGTTGGTGCAAGAGATGGGGCAGCTGGGATTGGTGCAAAGGATGCACTGGAGGGTGGTGCAAATGGTGCATGTGGTGTTGGTGCAAGGGATGCTTTGGGGGTTGGTGCAAATAGCGTGTGTGATTCTAGTGCAAGGGATGCACGTGGGTCTGGTGCAAGGGGTGGTGCAGCTGGGATTGGTGCAAGGGTTGCACGTGGATCTGGTGTATTTGAGGTCAGCGCAAATGATGCACGTAGGTTTGGTGCAAGGGATGCACTGGAGGTTGGTGCAAATGATGCACGTGTGACTGGTGCAAATCGTGCACCAGGAGGCAGTGCAACCATTGCATCACGGCTGGATGCACGTGGGGTTGGAGCATCGCCTTCTGGTGCAACCGTTGCACCAGAGGGTGCACCAGGAGTCGGTGCGAGGGGTGGTGCAAGGGATGCAGAAGGGATCCGTGCAAATGGTGCACGTGGGATTGGTGCAACGGTTGCACCACGGGATGCAGCAGAGGTCGGTTTGTGGGAGGCACGGGAGAGCCGTGCAAGCGGGGCACGAGGGTTGGGTGTGAGCGGCGCATCACGTGGCCGTGCATTGGTTGCACAAGGGCCTGGTGCAAGCTGTGCACCAGGGTTTTGCATGAGCGATGCAGCAGAGCTCCACGCAAACGATGCAGCAGGGTCTTGTGCAAGCCTTGCACGAGGATCTTGCACAAGTGTCACACCGGAGCTCAATGCAAACGGTGCGGCAGCGCCCCGTGCAAGCCTTGCACGAGGATCTTGCACGAGTGCCACACCAGAGCTCAATGCAAACGGTGCCGCAGGGCCCCGTGCAAACTTTGCACCAGGCTTTTGCACAAGCGTTGCACGAGGAGCTGCAGCACGCCCTGCAGCCCTGCCCGGCCCCATTGCAGCCCCACAGCGGGGGGGGGGGTCGTGCCCCACTCCCACCAGTGACACCATTGAGCTTTAACTCCCCCCCCCACCTCCCCAAATCCATACCGGGGGGGGGGGGGGGAGGGGGGCAGCGCTGAGACCCCCCCCCCCCCCTCCATATGTTCCTAATTACTCTAATTATTCTAATTACCGCTGAGATGAAGAGGCCACAAAGCCCCCCCCCCGCAAGAAGCTGTTCCCATAGACCTGGGGGGCACTGGGGGCCCCCCCCCACCCAGCTGTGTATCCCATAATAAACAGAATGAGTGAACGATGATGGTGTGAGATCCCCTCCTCCCCCCCCCCCATTACGGGATGGGACCCCCATGACCCCCCCCCAAATGACCCCCCCCCCCCATATAGGATGGGACCCCTTGACCCCCCCCCCTGTTTATGGGATGGGACTCCTTTATAAGATGGGAGCACGTGATCCCCCCCCCCCATCCCCCATAACTCCCCCATATAGGATGGCATTTGCTGCCCCCCCCCCCAAGGGGTTGGGACCCTCTTGACCCCCCCCCCCAACCCCATAACCATCCATATGGGATGGGATCCCCTGACCCCCCTCCTTATGGGAAGGGACCCCCATGACCCCCCCTTCAATAATCTTCCTATATAAGATGGGACCCCCATGGCCCCCCCCCCCCCCATTGACCACCAAGTATTGGATCTCGTGACCCCCCCCCCAAATTATCCCCCCATGAAGGATGAAACCTCCTGATCTCCTCTTTATGGGATGAGACCCCCATGACCCCCCTTATAAGCCCCCCCATATAGGATGGTACCCCCTGCCCCCCCCCTTATGGGATGGGACCCCCCCCACGTTACCCATAGCAATGGGACCCCCTCAGCCCCCCCCTCATGTGATGGGACCCCCATGATCCCCCCCCATAAGCCCCCCATATGGGGTGGGACCCCCTGACCCCCCCCTTATAGGATGGGACCCCCCTGAATCCCCCCATAACCCCCCGATATGGGATGGGACCCCCTGACCCCCCCCCCTTTATAGGATGGGACCCCCCTGAATCCCCCCATAACCCCCCCATATGGGGTGGGACCCCATGAACCCCCATGGGAAGAGACCCCCATGACCCCCCCATAAGCCCCCCCTTATGGGATGGGACCCCCCCACGTGACCCCTATCAATGGGACCCCCTGACACCCCCACCCACGACCCTCCCCTATATAGGATGGGACCCATTGAGCCCCCCCGTTATGGGATGGGACCCCCATGCCCCCCCCCCCATATGACCACCATGTATGGGACCCCATGACCCCCCCCAAACGACCCCCCCCAAATTATCCCCCCCCTATTGGATGGGACCCCCGACCTCCTCGTTATGGGTGGACCCCCCCCATAACCCCCCATATAGGATGGGACCCCCTGCCTCCCCCTCTCCCCTTACGGGATGGGACCCCCCGGACCCCCCCCCCATAACCCCCCATATAGGATGGGACTCCTTGAGCCCCCCTTATAGGATGGGATCCCCTGCCCCCCCTCCCCTTATGGGATGGGATCCCCCCCGCCTGACCCCTAGCAATGGGACCCCCTCAGCCCCCCCCCATGTGATGGGACCCCCATGATCCCCCCCCATAAGTCCTCCCATAGAGGATGGGACCCCCATGACCCCCCATAAGCCCCCCCTTATGGGATGGGACCCCCCCACGTGACCCCTATCAATGGGACCCCCTGACCCCCCCACCCACGACCCTCCCCTATATAGGATGGGACCCCTTGAGCCCCCCCTTATGGGATGGGACCCCCATGCCCCCCCCCCCCCACATGACCACCATGTATGGGACCCCATGACCCCCCCTTATGGGACAAAACCCCATGACCCCCCCAAACGACCCCCCCCAAATTATCCCCCCCCCATTGGATGGGACCCCCTGACCTCCTCGTTATGGGTGGACCCCCCCCATAACCCCCCATATAGGATGGGACCCCCTGCCTCCCCCTCTCCCCTTATGGGATGGGACCCCCCGGACCCCCTCCCATAACCCCCCATATAGGATGGGACTCCTTGAGCCCCCCTTATAGGATGGTACCCCCTGCCCCCCCCCTTATGGGATGGGACCCCCATGACCCCCCCCATAACCCCCCATATAGGATGGGATCCCCTGCCCCCCCCCACCCCTTATGGGTCGGGTCCTCCAGTGTTGTCCTCCACGCCGCATGGGGGCGCTGTGTCCTCCCTCCCGGTTACGTCACATCCGGCCTCACTTCCGGCGCGCCTCGCGGAGCCAAGATGGCGGCGTGCAGAAAGAAAGCACAGAATGGAGCCAGGATGAAACAAGGCCGCGGCTCCGGGAAGGGTGGGTGGGCGAGGTGGGGGGGGGGGGCGTGTGGGGGGGGGAGGTGTGGGAATGGGGGGATCCTGAGGTGGGGGAGGGGGGATATAAGGGGTTTGGGGGGGGGATAGGGGCTTTTATGGGGGGCTGAGGGGGGGATTTGGGGGGGCTGTAATTGGGGGGGGGGGCTGAGGGATGTGGTGGATGGGGGGGGGGGTTAAGGGGGTTGGAGTCTGGGGGTGAAGATGGGGCCTGGAGGGGTTATGGGGCGGGGGGGTGGGCTGAGAATGGGGGATTTTAGGGGGAGTGGGTGGGGATATGGGGGGCTGGGGGGGCAGGGGGGTCTGAGGGGGGGATTTGGGGGGCTGAAATGTGGGGGGGGGCTGGGGGGGGGCTGAGGGATGTGGGCAAATGGGGGGGAGGGCTGATGGGGGTTGGGGTCTGGGGGTGAAAGTGGGGCCTGGGGGGGTTATTGGGGGGGGGGCGAGAATGGGGGATTTTAGGGGGGCTGGGTGGGGATATGGGATCTTGGGGGGCTGTAGGGGGGCTGAGGGGGGGATTTGGGGGCTGTAATTTCGGGGGGTGGGCTGTGGGGGGGCATTGGGATGTGGGGGAATGGGGGGGGGGCTGATGGGGGTTGGGGTCTGGGGGTGAAAGTGGGGCCTGGGGGGGTTATTGGGGGGGGGGGGCGAGAATGGGGGATTTTAGGGGGGCTGGGTGGGGATATGGGATCTTGGGGGGCTGTGGGGGGGCTGAGGAGGGGGATTTGGGGGCTGTAATGTGGGGGGGGGCTGTGGGGGGGCTGAGGGATGTGGGGGAATGGGGGGGGGGGCTGATGGGGGTTGGGGTCTGGGGGTGAAAGTGGGGCCTGGGGGGGTTATGGGAGGGGGGGCTGAGAATGGGGGATTTTGGAGGGGGTTGGGTGGAGATATGGGGGGCTGGGGGGCATGGGGGGGGCTGAGGGGGGATTTGGGGGGCTGTAATGTGGGGCGGGGCTGTGGGGGGGCATTGGGATGTGGTGGTTTTGGGGGGGGGGCTGATGGGTGTTGGGGTCTGGGGGTGAAGATGGGGCCTGGGGGGGTTTTGGGGGGGGGGGGGGCTGAGAATGGGGGATTTCAGGGGGTTGGGTGGGGGATATGGGTGACTGGGGGGCATGGGGGGGGCTGAGGGGGGATTTGGGGGGGCTGTAATTTGGGATGGGGGCTGTGGGGGGGCATTGGGATGTGGCGGTTTGGGGGGGGCTGATGGGGGTTGGGGTCTGGGGGTGAAGATGGGGCCTGGGGGGGTTATGGGGGGGGGGGCTGAGAATGGGGGATTTTAGGGGAGACTGTAATTTGGGGGGGGGGGCTTTGGGGAGGGGGGCATTGCGATGTGGGGGTTTTGGGGGGGGTGGGGGCTGTGTTGGGCTGGGTTATGACAGAGGATCCTCATTGCCCCCCCCTTCCCCCCCCGTCCTTCCCCTCCAGCTGCTGCCCCCCCTCGCCCCCCCCCCAAGAAGCCCCCCAGGATGGGCACGGCTGACCCCGAGTGCCCCCCCCGCGCCCCCCCCAGCTCTGCCCGCCGCCTCTCCAAGAAAGCTCGGCTCATCGTGCGCAACCTCAGCTTCAGGGTACGGCCCCCCCCGTGTGTCCCCCCCCCAGGTCACCTTTGTGTGCCACCCCCCCTCCCCCGTGTGTCCCCCCCCCATGTCCCCTTTGTGTCCCCGTGTCCCATTCTGTATCCCTTTCTTGTCCCTTCTGTGTCCCCGTGTCCCCTCCATGTCCCCATGTCCCCTCTGTGTGCCTCTGTCCCTTTCTCATCTCTTCCTGTGTCCCCTCCTGTGTCCCCTCCTGTGTCTCCTCCCGTGTCCCTTCCATGTCCCCACGTCCTCTCCTGTCTCCCCCTCTGTGTCCCTTCGGTGTTTTTATGTCCCCTCTGTGACTCCTCTGTGTCCCCTCCACATCCCTCCCCTGTTCTCTCCATGTCCCCTCGTGTGTCCCCCCCATGTCCCCTCTGTGACTCCTCCATGTCCCCATGTCCTCTCTTGTGTCCCCTCTGTGTCACTTCCGTGTCCTCATGTCCCCTCCATGTTCCCTCCATGTCCTTTTTATGACTCCTGCATGTCCCCATGTCCCCTCCATGTCCCCATGTCCCCTCTGTGTCCCTTCCATGTCCCCATGTCCCCTCCATGTCCCCTCTGCAACCCCTCTATGTCCCCTCCCTGTGTCCCCACCCTGTGTCCCCTCTGTGTCCCCTCCTGTGACCCCTCCATGTCCCCTCCTGTGTCCCCCGTGTCCCCTCCACATCCCTCCCATGTCCCCTCCATGTCCCCAAGTCCCCTCCCTTTGTCCCCTCCCTTTGTCCCCTCCCTTTGTCTCCTCTGTGTTCCCTCCGTGTCCCCTCCTGTGTCCCCTCTGTGACCCTTCCATGTCCCCATGTCCCCTCCTGTGTCCCCTCTGTGTCCCCATGTCCCCTCCTGTGTCCCCTTTTGTGTCCTCTCTGTGTCCCTTCCATGTCCTCATGTTCCTTCCACGTCCCCTCTGTGTGCTCTCCGTGTCCTCTCCTGTCACCCTTCCATGTCCCCTCCCATGTTCCCTCTGTGTCCTCTCCACATCCCTTCCATGTCCCCCCCACGTCCCCATGTCCCCTCCTTGTCCCCACGTCCCCCCCCTCACACCTCTGCCCCCCCGCAGAGCACTGAGGAAGAGCTGCTCTCCCTCTTCTCTCCCTTTGGCTCCGTGCTGGAGGTCAACGTCCCCAAGAAGCCAGGTGAGCCTGGGGCCCCCCCACGGCCCCCCCGTGTCCCCCCCATACTCCCCCCATGTCCCCATACCCCCCCATGTCCCCATATCCCCCCATATACCCCCCCAGACACCCCCCATCCCCCCATACTCCTCCATACCCCCCCATACACCCCCCCATGCCCCTCCATACCTCCTATACCCCCCCCAGGCACCCCCCATGCCCCCCCATGTCCCCCCCATATCCCCCCCAGCCCCCATATACCCCCTACACCCCCCATACCCCCCCGTGCTCCCCATATACCCCCCCATACCGCCCCATACACCCCCCACCCCCCCCACCCCTCGATCCCCCCTATTCCCCCCCATTCCCCCCATTCCCCCCCCACACACCCCCATATCCCCCCCAGACGCCCCCCGATACCCCCCCATACACACCCCCCATATCTCCCATACCCCCCATGCCCCCCCATACTTCCCACACCCCACACACTGCCCCCAAACCCCCCCATGCCCCCCCCATGTCCCCCAATATCTCCCCCACCCCCCATACACCCCCCATACTCCCCCATAGCCCCCCCCATGTCCCCCAATATCTCCCCCACCCCCCATACACCCCCCATACCCCCCATAGCCCCCCCCATGTCCACCAATATCCCCCCACCCCCCATACACCCCCCATACCCCCCATAGCCCCCCCATGTCCCCCACCCCCCATACACCCTCCATACGCCCCCATAGCCCCCCCCATGTCCCCCAATATCCTCCACCCCCCGTACACCCCCCATACCCCTCATAGCCCCCCCTATGTCTCCCACCCCCCATACACCCCCCATACCCCCCATAGCCCCCCCCATGTCCCCCAATATCCCCCCCACCCCCCATACACCCCCCATACCCCCCATAGCCCCCCATACGTCCCCCACCCCCCATACACCCCCCATACCCCCCCATAGCCCCCCCTATGTCCCCCAATATCCCCCCCACCCCCATAAACCCCCCATACCCCTCATAGCCTCCCTATGTCCCCCAATACCCCCCCACCCCCCCCACAGCCCCCCCTATGTCCCCCAACATCCCCCCCAACCCCCATACACCTCCCATACCCCCCCATAGCCCCCCCATGTCCTCCATCCCCCATACACCCCTTATTACCCCCCCTATGTCCCCCAATTTCCCCCCCACCCCCCAACCCCCCCTCATAGCCCCCCCTATGTCCCCCAATCACCCCCCAACCCCCCCGTAGCCCCCCCACTCTCCCATGTCCCCCAATCCCCCCCCACCCCCATCCCCCCCTCATAGCCCCCCCTATGTTCCCCCCATCCCCCTCACCCCCTCTATGTCCCCCAATACCCCCCATTTGCCCCCTCATAGCCCCCCTATGTCCCTCCCACCCCCCCCACCCCCCCTCATAGCCCCCACTATGTCCCCCCCACCCCCCCTATGTCCCCCAATCCCCCCCACACTCCATTCCCCCCTCATAGCCACCCCTATATCCCCCCCACCCCCCCATCCCCCCTCATAGCCCCCCCTATGTCCCCCAATTCCCCCCCACCCCTAATTCCCCCCTCATAGCCCCCCCTATGTCCCCCAATCGCCCCCCCTATGTCCCTTCCACCCCCCTCATCCCCCCTCATAGCCCCCACTATGTCCCCCCCACCCCCCCTATGTCTCTCAATCCCCCCCTCACCCCCCATCCCCCCTTCATAGCCCCCCATATGTCCCCTCATGCCCCCCCACACTCCCTATGTCCCCCAATCCACCCCCATCCCCCACCCCCCCCCATAGCCCCCCACCCCCCTTCCCCCCCTCATACCTCCCCCTATGTCCCCCCACCCCCCATATGTCCCTCAATCCCCCCCTCACCCCCCCATCCCCCCCTCATAGCCCCCCCTAAGTCCCCCCCACCCCCCCACACCCCCCCATGTCCCCCAACCCCCCCCCACCCCCATACCCCCCTCATAGCCCCCCCTATGTCCCCCCCACCCCCCGTACCCCCCCTCATAGCCCCCCCATATGTCCCCCAATCCTACCCCCCCATACCCCCCCTTTATAGCCCCCCCTATATCCCCCCACCCCCCCCACCTCCCCTCATAGCCCCCCCACCCCCCCCAACCCCCCCTCTGTCCCCCAATCCCCCCCACCCTCCATCCCCCCCTCATAGCCCCCCCACCCCCCCATGTCCCCCAATCCCCCCCCCACCCCCCATTCCCCCATATAGCCCCCCCTATGTCCCCCAATCGCCCCCCTATATCCCCCAACCCCCCCCACCCCCCATCCCCCCACATAGCCCCCCCCACGTGCCCCCCCCACACCCTCCCATGTCCCCCAATCCCCCCCCCTCATAGCCCCCCCTATGTCCCCCCCACCCCCCCAGGCCCCCTCATAGCCCCCCCTATGTCCCCCAATCCTACCCCCCAGGCCCCCTCATAGCCCCCCCTATGTCCCCCAATCCTACCCCCCATCCCCCCCTCACAGCCCCCCCTATGTCCCCCAACCCCCCCCACCCCCCAGCCCCCCCTCATAGCCCCCCCACCCCCCCATGTCCCCCAACCCCCCCCCACGCCCCCCTCATATCTCCCCCTATGTCCCCCCCACCCCCCATATGTCCCTCAATCCCCCCCCTCACCCCCCATCCCCCCCTCATAGCCCCCCCTACGTGCCCCCCACCCCCCCCACTCCCTCTATGTCCCCCAATCCCCCCCCACCCCCCCATGTCCCCCAATCCCCCCCCACCCCCCATCCCCCCACATAGCCCCCCTATGTCCCCCCCCCACACCCTCCCATGTCCCCCAATCCCCCCCCCAGCCCCATCCCCCCCTCACAGCCCCCCTATATCCCCCAACCCCCCCCCACCCCCCATCCCCCCCTCATAGGCCCCCCACCCCCCCATGTCCCCCAATCCCCCCCCACCCCCCATCCCCCCCTCATATCTCCCCCTATGTCCCCCCCACCCCCCTCACCCCCTGTATGTCCCCCAATCCCCCCCCCACCCTCCATCCCCCCCCTCATAGCCCCCCCTATGTCTCACTCACCCCCCATCCCCCCACATAGCCCCCCCTATGTCCCCCCCACCCCCCCTACCCCCCCTCATAGCCCCCCATATGTCCCCCAATCCTACCCCCCCATACCCTCCCCTCATAGCCCCCCCTATATCCCCCCACCCCCCCCCACCTCCCCTCATAGCCCCCCCACCCCCCCAACCCCCCCTATGTCCCCCAATCCCCCCCACCCTCCATCCCCCCCTCATAGCCCCCCCACCCCCCATGTCCCCCAATCCCCCCCCCACCCTCCATCCCCCCCTCATAGCCCCCCCTATGTCCCCCAATCCCCCCCCATCCCCCCCTCATAGCCTCCCCACCCCCCCATGTCCCCCAATCCCCCCCCCACCCCCCATTCCCCCACATAGCCCCCCCTATGTCCCCCAATCGTCCCCCCCATGTCCCCCAATCCCCCCCCACCCCCCATCCCCCCACGTAACCCCCCCTTTGTCCCCCCCCCCACACCCTCCCATGTCCCCCAATCCCCCCCCCTCATAGCCCCCCCTATGTCCCCCCCCACCCCCCCAGGCCCCCTCATAGCCCCCCCTATGTCCCCCAATCCTACCCCCCATCCCCCCCTCACAGCCCCCCCTATGTCCCCCAACCCCCCCCACCCCCCAGCCCCCCCTCATAGCCCCCCCACCCCCCCATGTCCCCCAACCCCCCCCCACGCCCCCCTCATATCTCCCCCTATGTCCCCCCCACCCCCCATATGTCCCTCAATCCCCCCCCTCACCCCCCTTCCCCCCCTCATAGCCCCCTCCTATGTGCCCCCCACCCCCCCCACTCCTTCTATGTCCCCCAATCCCCCCCAATCACCCCCCTCATAGCCCCCCCACCCCCCCCCGACCCCCATCCCCCCACATAGCCCCCCTATGTCCCCCCCCACACCCTCCCATGTCCCCCAATCCCCCCCCCACCCCCATACCCCCCCTATATCCCCCACCCCCACTCCCACCCCCCCTCACAGCCCCCCTTTCCCCCCCCCAGACGGGCATCTCCGCGGCTTTGCCTTCATCCAGTTCCGCACGGTGCCGGAGGCGGCCAAAGCCCTGCGTGCCCTCAACATGGCCGAGGTGCAAGGTGGGCACAAAGGGGGGGGGGACACACATTTTGGGGACAAAACGGCCCTTTTTGGGTCCCCCCCTCCCAGGAGACACACAGTGATGTTGTGTGTTCCCCCCCCCCCCAATGCAGGGCGCCCTGTGGCCGTGGATTGGGCGGTGGCCAAGGATAAATACCAGGCGATGCAGCGTGCTGGTGAGGGCTGTGCACACGCGTGTGACACGCGTGTGACACGCGTGTGTGTGTGTGTGTGCTGGGAGCGTGTGTGCGCCCTTAGTGTCACACCTGTGTGTGTGTGTGAGCTGGGAGCGTGACACGTGTGCGTGCCATCAGTGTCACATGCGTGTGACTTGCATGTCACACTTGTGTGTGCCCTGCCACATGTGTGTGCCCTGCCACATGTGTGTGCCCTGAGTGTCACGTGTGTGTGCCCTGAGTGTCACACGTGTCTGCTGAGTGCCACACGTGTCATGTGCCCTGTCACATGTGTGTGCCCTGAGTGTCACATATGTGTGTGTGAGCTGTGAGCGTGGCATGTCTGTGTGTGCCCTCAGTGTCACACGTGTGACTTGCATGTCACATGTGTGTGCCCTGAGTGTCACATGTGTGTGTGTGAGCAGTGAGCGTGACACGTGTGTGTGTGTGTGTGCTGGGAGCGTGGCGTGTGTGCGCCCTTAGTGTCACACCTGTGTGTGTGTGTGAGCTGGGAGCGTGACACGTGTGCGTGCCGTCAGTGTCGCATGCGTGTGACTTGCGTGTCACACTTGTGTGTGCCCTGTCACACGTATGTGCCCTGCCACATGTGTGTGCTTGAGTGTCATGTGTGTGTGCCCTGTGTCACACGTGTCTGCTGAGTGCCACACGTGTCATGTGCCCTGTCACACGTATGTGCCCTGTCACATGTGTGTGCCCTGAGTGTCACATATGCGTGTGTGAGCTGTGAGCGTGGCATGTATGTGTGTGCCCTCAGTGTCACAAGTGTGACTTGCATGTCACATGTGTGTCCCTGAGTGTCACATGTGTGTGAGCTGTGAGCATTGATAAGTGTGTGTGTGCCCTCAGTGTCACACGTGTGACTTGCATGTCACATGTGTGTGTCCCTGAGTGTCACATGTTTGTGTGTGTGAGCTGTGAGCATGACACGCGTGTGTGTGTGTGTGCTGGGAGCGTGGCGTGTGTGCGCCCTTAGTGTCACACCTGTGTGTGTGTGTGAGCTGGGAGCGTGACACGTGTGCGTGCCGTCAGTGTCGCATGCGTGTGACTTGCGTGTCACACTTGTGTGTGCCCTGTCACACGTATGTGCCCTGCCACATGTGTGTGCCCTGAGTGTCACGTGTGTGTGCCCTGAGTGTCACACGTGTCTGCTGAGTGCCACACGTGTCATGTGCCCTGTCACACGTATGTGCCCTGTCACATGTGTGTGCCCTGAGTGTCACATGTGTGTGTGTGAGCTGTGAGCGTGGCATGTCTGTGTGTGCCCTCAGTGTCACACGTGTGACTTGCATGTCACGTGTGTTTCCCTGAGTGGCACATGTGTGTGTGAGCTGTGAGCGTGACACGCGTGTGTGTGTGTGTGCTGGGAGTGTGGCGTGTGTGCACCCTTAGTGTCACACCTGTGTGTGTGTGTGAGCTGGGAGCGTGACACGTGTGTGTGCCCCCCGTGTCGCATGCGTGTGACTTGCGTGTCACACTTGTGTGTGCCCTGTCACACGTATGTGCCCTGCCACATGTGTGTGCTGTGAGCTGTGAGCGTGACACGTGTGTGTGCCCCCCGTGTCGCATGCATGTGACTTGCGTGTCACACTTGTGTGTGCCCTGTCACACGTATGTGCCCTGTCACATGTGTGTGCCCTGAGCGTCACGTATGTGTGTGAGCTGTGAGCGTGACACGTGTGTGTGTGTGCCCTCAGTGTCACACGTGTGACTTGCATGTCACGTGTGTTTCCCTGAGTGTCACATGTGTGTGAGCTGTGAGCATTGATAAGTGTGTGTGTGCCCTCAGTGTCACACATATGACTTGCATGTCACATGTGTGTTCCTGAGTGTCACATGTGTGTGAGCTGTGAGCGTGACATGTGTGTGTGTGTGCCCTCAGTGTCACACGTGTGACTTGCATGTCACGTGTGTTTCCCTGAGTGTCACATATGTGTGAGCTGTGAGCGTGACACTCGTGTGTGTGTGTGTGCTGGGAGCGTGGCGTGTGTGCGCCCTTAGTGTCACACCTGTGTGTGTGTGTGAGCTGGGAGCGTGACACGTGTGCGTGCCGTCAGTGTCGCATGCGTGTGACTTGCGTGTCACACTTGTGTATGCCCTGTCACACGTATGTGCCCTGCCACATGTGTGTGCCCTGAGCGTCACGTATGTGTGTGAGCTGTGAGCGTGACACGTGTGTGTGTGTGCCCTCAGTGTCACACGTGTGACTTGCATGTCACGTGTGTTTCCCTGAGTGTCACATGTGTGTGAGCTGTGAGCATTGATAAGTGTGTGTGTGCCCTCAGTGTCACACATGTGACTTGCATGTCACATGTGTGTTCCTGAGTGTCACATGTGTGTGAGCTGTGAGCGTGACATGTGTGTGTGTGTGCCCTCAGTGTCACACGTGTGACTTGCATGTCACGTGTGTTTCCCTGAGTGTCACATATGTGTGAGCTGTGAGCGTGACACGCGTGTGTGTGTGTGTGCTGGGAGCGTGGCGTGTGTGCGCCCTTAGTGTCACACCTGTGTGTGTGTGTGAGCTGGGAGCGTGACACGTGTGCGTGCCGTCAGTGTCGCATGCGTGTGACTTGCGTGTCACACTTGTGTATGCCCTGTCACACGTATGTGCCCTGCCACATGTGTGTGTCCTGAGTGACATGTCTGTGTGAGCTGTGAGCGTGTGTGTGTGCCATCAGGGTCACATGCGTGTGACTTGCGTGTCACGTGTGTGTGTACCCGAGTGTCACGTGTGTGAGCTGTGAGCGTGACACGTGTGTATGTGTGCCCTCAGTGTCACACGTGTGACTTGCATGTCACGTGTGTTTCCCCGAGTGTCACATGTGTGTGTGTGAGCTGTGAGCATGACACGTGTGTGTGTGTCCTGAGTGTCACACGTGTGTGATTTGCATGTCACGTGTGTGTGTCCCTGAGTGTCATATGTGTGTGTGAGCTGTGAGTGTGACGTGTGTGTGTGCCCTCAGTGTCACACGTGTGACTTGCATGTCACACGTGTGTGTACCCGAGTGCCACATGTGTCATGTGCCCTGTCACATGTGTGTGCCCTGAGTGTTACATGTGTGTGAGCTGTGAGCGTGATGCATGTGTATGTATGCCATCAGTGTCACACGTGTGACTTGCATGTCCCTGAGTGTCACACGTGTCTGCTGAGTGCCACACGTGTCATGTGCCCTATCACATGTATGTGCCCTGCCACGTGTGTGTGCCCTGAGTGTCACATGTATGTGTTGTGTCACGTGTTTGCTTTGAGTGTATGTGCCCTGAGTGTCACACGTGTGTGCTGTGAACATCACAGGTGTTGTGTGTCCTGAGTGTCTCATGTGCTTTCTGTGTCACACACGTGTGCCCTGTCACTTGTGTGTGTCCTGAGTGTCTCACGTGTGTGCTCCAATTGTCACACGTGTTTGCTGAGTGTCATATGTGAGCCCTGCATGTCACACGTGTGTGTGCACTGAGTGTCACAAGTGTGCTCTGTCATACATGTGTGCCATGTCTGTCACATGTGTGTACTGTTAGCGTCACATATGTGTTCCCTGAGTGTCACTGTGTCTGCTGTGTCACACGTGTGCCCTGTTAGGTGTGTGTTGTGTCACACGTGTGTGTCCCTGAGTGTCATGTGTGTGTGCTGTGTCACACGTGTGTGTCTCTGACTGTCACACTTGTGTGTGTGTGCTGCCACGTGTGTGCTCTGTCACACGTGTGTGTCCCTGACTGTTACACATGTGTGTGCTGAGTATCACACGTGTGTGCTCTGAGTGTCACACGTGTGTATGTGTGCTCAGAGCGTCACATGTGTGTACTGAGTGTCGTGTGTGTGCGTGTGCTCTGTCATATAAGTGTGCTGTGTCACGTATGTGCGTTCCCTGAGTGTCACATGTGCTCTGTGAGCATCACACATGTGTGTGTCAGTGTCACATCTGTGCCACGAGCGTCACACGTGTGTCCCCAGAGTGTCACGTGCGTATACTGTGTCACACGTGTGCCCTCAGCGTCACACGTGTGTGCCCTGAGCATCATGTGCGTGTGCTCTGCGTGTCACGTTTGTTTGTGTCCCTGAATGTCACACGTGTGTGCCCTGAGTATCATGTGCGTGTGCCTTGAGTGTCAGACACGTGGGCTGTGTGTGTCACACACGTGTGTGTCAGTGTCACAGATGTGCCCTGAGTGTCACACGTGTGTGCTCTGTCACGTGTGTGTGTGTCCCTGAGCGCCAAACGCATGTGGTGTTGTGCTGCAGGAAGCAAAGCGGAGGGAGCAGGAAATGAGGAAGAGGAGGAGGAGGAAGAGAGGTGAGGGGGGATGGATCCAAATGGGGGGGGGGAGGGGGGAGGGGGAAGACAGGGGGGAGAGGAAGAGGAAGGAAGGGAAGAGGAAGAGGTTGGGAAGAGGGGGGAGGGGGAAGGAGGATGAAGGGGAAGAGAGGGGAGGAATGGGGGGAGGGGAAGGAAGAGGAAGGGGGGGAGGAAGGAGAGGAAGAGGAGGGGTGGGGGGGAAGAGGAAGAGAAAGGGGGAAGAGAAAGAGAAAGGGGGAAGAGGAAGAGGGAAAGGAAGAGGGGGAGGAAGAGGAAGGGGAAGGGGGAAGGAGGAAGAAGGGGAAAAGGAAGAAAGGGAAGGAATGGGGAGGGGGGGAGGAAGAGGAAGGAGGGGAGGAAGGGGAGGAAGGGGAGGAAGAGGAGGGGAGTGGGGATGGAGGAAGAGGAAGAGAGTGGGAGTGGGGGAAGAAGAGGAAGGGGGGAAAGGGTGGAAGAGGAAGAGGAAGGGGGGAGGGAGGAAGAGAAAGGTGGGGGGGGAAGCGGGGACGAGGAAGGGGAAGAGGAAGAGAGGGGAGGAATGGGGGGAGGGGGAGGAAGAGGAGGGAAGGTGTGGAAGAGGAAGGTAGGAGGGGAGGAAGAGGGAGGAAGGGGGGAAGAGAAAGGGGGAAGAAGAGGCAGAGGAAGGGGGGAAGGAGGAGGGAGGGGAAGAGGAAGAGAGGGAAGGAATGGGGAGGAGGGAGAGGAAGAAGAAGGGGAGAGGGAAGAGGAGGGAAGGGGGAAGAGAGGGAGGGTGGAGGAGGAAGAAGAAGAGGAAGTGTGGAAGGGGGGGGGAAGAGGAAGAGGAGGAGGGGGGAAGAAGGACAAGGAGAAAGAGGGAGAGGAAGGGGGGTGAGGAAGAGAGGGAAGAGGGGGAGTGGGGAGGAGGAAGAAGAGGGAGAAGGAAGGAAGAGAAGGAAGGAAGGGGGGAAGAGGAAGGGGGGGAGAAAGAGGAGGAGGGCGGGAGGGGTGGAAGGGGAGGGAAAGAGGAAGAATGGGAATGGGGGAAGGGGAAAAGGAGGGGTGTAGGGGAGGAAGAGGGGGGAAGGAGGAAAGAGGAAGAAGGGGAAGAGCAAGGGGGGAGATGAGGGGGAGGGGGAAGGAGGAAGAGGAAGGGTGAGGGATGAGGAGAGGGGAATGAGGAAGAGGTTTGGAAGGGGGAAGAGAGGAATGGGGGAGGAGGAAGAAGAGGAGGAAGGGGGGAAGAGGGGGAGAAAGAGGAAGAGGAGGAGGAGAGGGGGGAGGGAGAGGAAGGGGGCAAGAGGGAGAAGAGTGGAATGGGGGAAAGGGAAAAGGAGGAGTGGGGAGGAAGAGGGGGGAAGGGGGAGTGAGGAAGAAGGGGAAGAAGGGGGGAGAAAAGGGGGAGAGGAAGAGGGGGAGGGGGAGGAAGAGGAAGGGAGGAAGAGGAAAAGGGGAGAGGAAGAGAGGGGAGGAGGAGAAGAGGAAGAAGGGGAATGGGGGGGGTGGAGAGGGAGATGGGGGGAAGGAAGAAAGGAAGGAAGGAAGAAAGGAAGAGGAAAAGGGGGAGGAAAAGGAGGAAGGGAGGAAGGGGGAAGAGGAAGAGGGGGAGGAAGAGGACGGGAGGAAGAGGAAAAGGGGAGAGGAAGAGGGGGGAGGAGGGGAAGAGGAAGAAGGGGAATAGGAGGGGGTGTGGAGAGGGAGATGGGGGGAAGGAAGAAAGGAAGAAAGGAAGAGGAAAAGGGGGAGGAAAGGGAGGAAGGGAGGAGGAGGGAGGAGGAAGAGGGGGAGGAAGAGGAAAAGAGGAGAGGAAGGGGGGGAGGAGGGGAAGAGGAAGACGGGGAATGGGGGGGGTGGAGAGGGAGATGGGGGGGGAAGGAAGAAAAGAAGAAAGAAAGAAAGGAAGAGGAAAAGGGGGAGGAAAGGGAGGAAGGGAGGAAGGGGGAAGAGGAAGAGGGGGAGGAAGAGGAAGAGGACGGGAGGAAGAGGAAAAGGGGAGAGGAAGAGGGGGGAGGAGGGGAAGAGGAAGAAGGGGAATAGGAGGGGGTGTGGAGAGGGAGATGGGGGGAAGGAAGAAAGGAAGAAAGGAAGAGGAAAAGGGGAGGAAAAGGAGGAAGGGAGGAGGGGGGAAGAGGAAAAGATGGAGGAAGGGGGGGTTGGGTGTCACTGGGGGGGGGTCCCGTGTGCCCAGAATGGATGGGAGCGTCTGTGTGGCTCTGGGGGCAGCAAGGGGGGGGTGACGGCCGTGGGGGGTGGCGAGGAAGAGGAGGAAGAAGAGGAAGAAGAAGAGGAAGGAGAAGAGGAAGGAGACAAAGCAGCCAGCGAGGACAGCGGCGTGGAGGACGAGAGCTCGGATGGGGGGGAGGAAGAGGAGGAGGAGGAGGAGGAGGAAGAAGAGGAGGAAGGTGAGGGCCCAATTAGGGCCATTTTTGGGGTGCTCAGGACCCCCCTATACCCCCCTCTCCCCCCCCCCCCATCCCCTTTTTGGGGCCTCAAAACCCCCAATACCCCCCCATCCCATTTTTGGGGTGCTCTGGACCCTCCCCATCCCATTTTTGGGGTGCTGAGGACCCCCCCATTCCCCCCCCATCCCATTTTTGCAGTACTCAGACCCCCCCATCCCAATTTTGGGGTACTCAGGACCCCCCTATTCCCCCCCTCACCCCATTTTTGGGGTTCTCAGACCCCCCCATCCCATTTTGGCATTACTCAGCCACCCCCCGTATCTTCCTCCCTCCCATTTTTGGGGTATTCAGACCCCCCCATCCCATTTTTGGGATCTCAAAGCCCCCAACCCCCCCCCCCATCCAATTTTTAGGGTACTTAGACCCCCCCATCCCATTTTTAGGGTACTCAGGCCCCCCCATTCCCCCCCATCCCATTTTTGGTGTACTCAGGACCCCCCCATTCCCCCCCTCACCCCATTTTTGGGGTTCTCAGACCCCCCCATCCCATTTTTGCATTACTCAGCCCCCCCCCAGTATCTTCCTCCCTCCTATTTTTGGGGTATTCAGACCCCCCCATCCCATTTTTGGGATCTCAAAGCCCCCAACCCCCCCCCATCCCATTTTTAGGGTACACAGGCCCCCCCCATTCCCCCTGTCATCTTCTTTTTGGGGTACTCAGACCCCCCCATCCCATTTTTGGGATACTCAGACCCCCCCCATTCCTCCCCCCATCACATTTTTGGGATACTCAGACCCCCCCATCTCATTTTTGGGGTACTCAGACCCCCCCCATCCCATTTTTGGGACACTCAGACCCCCCCATCTCCTTTTTGGGGTACTCAGACCCCCCCATCCCATTTATGGGATACTCAGACCCCCCCTTCGATCCTCCCC
This sequence comes from Phasianus colchicus, assembly GCF_987193195.1. Lineage (NCBI taxonomy): Eukaryota > Metazoa > Chordata > Aves > Galliformes > Phasianidae > Phasianus > Phasianus colchicus. Next base: position 1,149,028 of record NC_143436.1, read on the forward strand.
CCCCGCAGATTCCCCCCCCCCAAGAAGCAGCGCCCGTCGGACGTGGAGGAAGGCAGGACGGTTTTCATCAGGTCTGCGAAGCTTATTTTTTTTTCTTGTGGGTGGGTGGGGGGGGGGGAACCCCATTTGTTGAGGGGGGACCCATAGGGATACGTGGGGAACCCATAGGGATACGTAGAGACCCTACAGGGACACCATGGGGACACCGTAGGGACACATGGAGACCCATAGGGACGCCATAGGGACACCATAGGGACACCATAGGGATACATGGAGACCCATAGGGACACCATAGGGACACCATAGGGACACCATAGGGACACCATAGGGACACCATAGGGATACATGGAGACCCACAGGGACACCATAGGGACACCATAGGGATACATGGAGACCCATAGGGATACATGGGGGTCCATAGGGATACATGGGGGTCCATAGGGATACATAGAGACCCTATAGAGACACGTAGGGACACCATAGGAGCACTATAGGGATACATGGAGACCCATAGGGACACCATAGGGACACCATAGGGATACATAGAGATCTATAGGGACACCATAGGGACGCCATAGGGATAGATGGAGACCCATAGGGATACATGGGGGTCCATAGGGATACATGGGGACCCTATAGAGACACGTAGGGACACCATAGGAACGCTATAGGGATACATGGAGACCTATAGGGACTCACAGGGACACCATAGGGACACTACAGGGACACCCTGGGGACACCATAGGGACACCATAGGGATACATGGAGACCCATAGGGATACCATAGGGACACCATAGGGATACATGGAGACCTATAGGGACACCATAGGGACACCATAGGGATACATGGAGACCCATAGAGACTCATAGGGACACCATAGGGACACCATAGGGATACATGGAGACCCATAGGGACTAATAGGGACACCATAGGGACACCATAGGGACACCATAGGGACACCATAGGGATACATGGAGACCCACAGGGACACCACAGGGATACATGGAGACCCCTATGAACACCATAGGGATACATGGGGATACATGGAGACCCACAGGGACACCATAGGGACACCACACCATTGCAGTGTACAGCAGCGGTGTGGAGCCATGGGGTACGTGGGGAACCCATAGGGATACATGGGGGAACATAGGGATACATGGGGGACCCCCATGTATCCCTATGGGTCCCCATATATCCCTATGGTGTCCCTATGGTGTCCCTATGGTGTCCCTATGGGTCTCCATGTATCCCCATGTATCCCTATGGTCCTCCATGTATCCCTATGGGTCCCCATGGGTCCCCACGTATCCCTATGGTCTCCCATGTATCCCTATGGTCCCTCACGTATCCCTATGGGTCCCCATATATCCCTATGGTCCCCCATGTATCCCCATGGGTTCCCCATGTATCCCTATAGGTCCCCCATGTCTCCCTATGGGGGATCCCTTGGCTCTGACCCCCTGCACACCACGCACGTGCCAAGATGATTTGCTCCATTACTTTTCCCAGTACTGAGGTCAGGTTGACAGGTCTGTAGTTCCCTACATCCCCCTTACAGCCCTTCTTATAGATGGGCTCTATAGGTTCTCAGGTCTCCCTTCCAGCCCTTCTTATAGATGGGGTCACATCTGACAGATCTATAGGTTCCCAGCTCCTCCTTACAGCCCTTCTTATAGATGGGGTCACATCTGACAGATCTATAGGTTCCCCAGGTCCTTCTTACAGCCGTTCTTATAGATGGGGGTCACATGTCACAGCTCTATAGGTTCCCAGGTCCTCCTTACAGCCCTTCTTATAGATGGGGTCTATAGGTTCCCAGCTCCTCCTTACATCCCTTCTTATAGATGGGGTCACATCTGACAGGGCTGTAGTTCCCTACATCCCCCTTCCAGCCCTTTTTATAGATGGGGTCTGTAGGTTCCCAGATCCCCCTTGCAGCCCTTCTTATGGATGGGGTCACATCTCACAGGTCTATAGGTTCCCAGCTGCTCCCTACAGCCCTTCTTATAGATGGGGTCACATCTGACAGCTCTATAGGTTCCCAGGTCCCCCTTCCAGCCCTTCTTATAGATGGGGTCACATCTCACAGCTCTATAGGTTCCCAGCTCCTCCTTCCAGCCCTTCTTATAGATGGGGTCACACCTGACAACTCTATAGGTTCCCAGGTCCTCCTTACAGCCCTTCTCATAGACGGGGTCCCATCCACCAGCACCTTTTATGACCCAAGAGCTGGGATGCTGTGGGCGCACAGGTTGGGCGCAGGACCCCCTTGACCCCAATTCTGGCAGCATCACCACAATCAGGAGGCACTGATGGACGGCTTGCTTGGGGCAGGTTTACCCCGGGGTGGGGGGGGGGTGGGGGGGTCGATTTGGGGCGAATATCCTTCGATATGTGAAGCAAAAAAAGCGCTGGGGCAGGAAATGCACTCAGCAGTTGTGAGGGTGATGCTGAATTGCAGACGGGAGCGGGGCGCATCGAACAGCAGCTCTGCTGGTTGATGGGAGCTTGGATGATCTCAGATAAAAGTCTGCCCTGCTGGAAAGGATGCGGGGTTGTGTTGGGTGTCAGCTGAAAAAACAAAATAATAATATAAATTCATTGCAAATAAAGCAAACACGGGTTGAACTGAGCTCCAGCAGCAGCTGAATAAGGCTGAGGATGGAGCGAAACACAGCGAAACAGAGCGAATCCCCCCAGCATCAGACAACAAAACAGCCACTAAAGTGCCTTAAGCAGCTCACCTTCTATTTTCTAATCTCCCCCCCCCCTCCCCACGTTTATTTTTCCCCCCCCCCACCAATAGAAACCTCTCCTTTGATACGGAGGAGGAAAGCTTGGCCGCGATGCTGCAGCGCTTTGGGGAGCTGTGTTACGTCCGCCTGGTGCTGCATCCCGAAACGGAGCATTCCAAAGGTACCCACAGGGGGGGGGGTCAAAAATTATTTTGGGGGGGGGTCTAGAAGACCCTCCCCTTTATATCGACGCCCTCATATCGTGTGTGGGTGCCCCCCCCCCTTCCTTTTTAAGGCTGTGCCTTCGCCCAGTTCCGCAGCCAGGAGGCGGCGCAGGAATGTCTGCGTGCGGCGCAGGGCGATGGAGAGGTGAGAAAGGGGGGGGGGGCACAACCCTAAAAAATGTCCCCCCCCTCACCTCCCCCCCCCCCCCAAAAAAAAAACCCCCTAACCCCATGGCCCCTCCCCGTGTGCCCCCCCCCTCCCCCCCCCGTTTCCCCTGGCATTTCTCGCTCATACCCCCCGTTTCCCTCCCCCCCATGACCCCAATTCCACCCCTATTTCCCCCCCCATGACCCCAATTCCCCCCCATTTCCCACCCATGACCCCAATTCCCCCCCAATTCGTCCCCCCATAACCCCACTTCCACCCGAATGCCCCCCCCATGACCCCAATTCCCCCCAGTGTCCCCCCATGACCCCAATTCCCCCCAGTTCCCCCCCCCATGACCCCAATTCCCCCCCATTTCCCCCCTCATGACCTCAATTCCACCCCAGTGTCCCCCCCATGACCCCAATTCTCCCCCCCCTGACCCCAGTTCCCCCCCAATTCCCCCCTAATGACCCCAATTCCCCCCAGTTCCCCCCCCATGACCCCAATTCCATCCCAGTGCCCCCCCATGACCCCAATTCCCCCCCTATTTCCCCCCCATGACCCCAATTCCACCCGAGTGCCCCCCCATGACCCTGATTTCCCCCCATGACCCCAATTCCACCCCATTTCCCCCCTAATGACCCCAATTCCCCCCAGTTCCCCCCCCATGACCCCAATTCCATCCCAGCGCCCCCCCATGACCCCAATTCCCCAATTCCCCCCCCATGACCCCAATTCCACCCCAGTACCCCCCAATGACCCTAATTCCCCCCCCCATGACCCTAATTCCCCCCCATTTCCCCCCCCATGACCACAAGTCCACCCCAGTGCCCCCCCATGATCCCACTTCCACCCTATTTCCCCCCTAATGACCCCAATTCCCCCCAGTTCCCCCCCCATGACCCCAATCCCCCCCCATTTCCCCCCTAATGACCCCAATTCCCCCCAGTTCCCCCCTCATGACCCCAATACCACCCCATTTCCCCCCCCATGACCCCAATTCCACCCCAGTGTCCCCCCATGACCCCAATTCTCCCCCCCATGACCCCAATTCCCCCCTTATTTCCCCCCCCATGACCCCAATTCCACCCCAGTGCCCTTCCATGACCCCAATTCCCCCCCTATTTTCCCCCCCATGACCCCAATTCCACTCCAGTGCCCCCCCCATGACCCTAAGTCCCCCCAATTCTCCCCTCCATGACCCCAATTCCACCTGAGTGCCCCCCCATGACCCTAATTTCCCCCCATGACCCCAATTCCACCCCATTTCCCCCCTCATGACCTCAATTCCACCCCATTTTCCCCCCCATGATCCCAATTCCACCCCAGTGCCCCCCCCTTGACACCAATTCTTCCCCCCATGTCCCCAATTCCACTCCAGTGCCCACCCATGACCCTAAGTCCCCCCAATTCCCCCCTCCATGATCCCACTTCCACCCCATTTCCCCCCCCATGAGCCCAATTCCACCCCAATTCGTCCCCCCATAACCCCACTTCCACCCGAATGCCCCCCCCATGACCCTAATTCTCCCCCCCATGACCCCAATTCCCCACCATTTCCCCCACCATGACCCCAATTCAACCCCAGTACCCCCCAATGACCCTAATTCCCCCCCATGACCCCAATTCCACCCCAGTACCCCCCAATGACCCTAATTGCCCTCAATGACCCCAATTGCCCCCCATTTCCCCCCTCATGACCCCATTTCCCCCCAATCCCCCCCATGACCCCAATTCCACCCCATTTCCCCCCCCATGACCCCAATTCCCCCCCATTTCCCTCCCCATGACCCCAATTCCTCCCCAGTGCCCCCCCCATGACCCTAAGTCCCCCCCAATTCCCTCCTAACCCCAATTCCACCCCAGTGCCCCCCCCATGATCTCAATTCTCCCCCATGTCCCCCCCATGACCCAAATTCCACCCCCATAACCCCCCCATGACCCCATTTCACCCCCAATCCCCCCATAATCCCCCCATGTGCCCCCCCATTTCCCCCCCCATGCCCCCAATCCCCCCCAATTCCTCACCCATGTTCCCCCTCCATTCCCCCCCCCATAACCCCAATTTCCCCCCCAATCCCCCCCCATTCCCCCCCATTTCCCCTTCTCTCCCTTCCATAACCTCCCCATGACCCCATTTCACCCCCAATCCCCCCATAACCCCCCCATGTGTCCCCCCATGTCCCCCCCAAGACCCCAATTCCCCCCCAATCCCTCTCCATTTCCCCCCCATTTCCCCCTCTCCCCCCCCATGACTCCATTTCACCCCCAATCCCCCCCATAATCCCCCCCATTTGCCCCCCCATTAGCCCCCCATGCCCCCAATCCCCCCCCAATTCCCCCCCCATTTCTCCCCCATTTCCCCCTCTCCCCCCCCATAACCCCCCATGACCCCATTTCACCCTCAATCCCCCCCCATATCCCTCCCATAACCCCCCCATGACCCCATTTCACCCCAATCCCCCCCATAACCCCCCCATTTGCCCCCCCTTTAGCCCCCCATGCCCCCAATCCCCCCCCAATTCCCCCCCATTTCCCCCCCTTTTCCCCCTCTCCCCCCCCATGACCCCATTTCACCCCCAATCCCCCCCATAATCCCCCCATTTGCCCCCCCATTTGACCCCCCTTTAGCCCCCCATGCCCCCAATCCCCCCCATTCCCCCCCATTTCCCCCTCTCCCCCCCCCATAATCCCCCATGACCCCATTTCACCCCCAATCCCCCCCCATTTCCCCCCCATTTCCCCCTCTCCCCCCCCCATGACCCCATTTCACCCCCAAACCCCCCCATATCCCTCCCATAACCCCCCCATGACCCCATTTCACCCCCAATTCCCCCCCCCAATGACCCCCCCTTGTCCCCCCCCCCCAGTCTGGGGGTCTCCACCTGGACGGCCGCCTGCTGCGCATCGATGCCGCCGTCAGTCGTGAGGAAGCCCAGAAGCTGCGTGGCCGTAGGACCCCCAAACAGGGGGGGACAAGAAACCTTTACCTGGCACGGGAAGGCTGTGAGTGTGCCCCCCCCCCCCCCATCCTCAATTTTGGGGTCCCCCCCCCAGAAAAAACGTCTCATTGCTGTGCAGTGATTCGTGCCGGGACGAAGGCGGCTGAGGGCGTCAGTGAGAGCGATATGGCCAAGAGGGCACGGGTGAGGGGGGGTCCCTGATTTGGGGAGGGGGGCTTTTCAATAGCGGGGGGGGTCTCTGGTTTGGGGTGGGGTCCCTGATTTGGGGAGGGGTCTTTTGGTTTGGGGACAGAGCTGTATTTGGAGGAGGGGTCTTTTGATTTTGGGACAGGGCCATATTTGGAGGAGGGGTCCTTGATTTGGGGAGGGGGGCTTCTTAATAGGGGGCGGTCTCTGGTTGGTGGAGGGGTCTCTGATTTGGGGAGGGGTCTTTTGGTTGGGGGACGGCCATATTTGGAGGAGGGGTCCCTGGTTTGGGAACAGGGCCGTATTTGGAGGAGGGGTTCCTGATTTGGGGAGGGAACTCTTAATTAGAGGGGGGGTCCCTGGTTGGTGGAGGGGTCTCTGAATTGGGGAGGGGTCTTTTGGTTCAGGGAGGGGTCTCTGATTTGGGGAGGGGTCTTTTGGTTGGGGGACAGAGCCATATTTGGAGGAGGGGTGCCTGATTTGGGGAGGGGGCTCTTAATTAGAGGGGGAGGGGTCCCTGGTTGGTGGAGGGGACCCTGATTTGGGGACGGGGGCTTTTTAATAGGGGGGGGTCTCTGGTTTGGGGAGGGGTCCCTGATTTGGGGAGGGGGTGCGTGATTTGGGGAGGGGTCTTTTGGTTTGGGGACAGAGCCGTATTTGGAGGAGGGGTCTTTTGATTTTGGGACAGGGCCATATTTGGAGGAGGGGTCCTTGATTTGGGGAGGGGGGCTTCTTAATAGGGGGGGGTCTCTGGTTGGTGGAGGGGTCTCTGATTTGGGGAGGGGTCTTTTGGTTCAGGGAGGGGTCCCTGATTTGGGGACAGGGCCATATTTGGAGGAGGGGTCCCTGATTTGGGGAGGGGGGCTTTTTAATAGGGGGGGGGGGTCTCTGGTTTGGGGAGGGGTCCCTGATTTGGGGAGGGGGTGCGTGATTTGGGGAGGGGTCTTTTGGTTTGGGGACAGAGCTGTATTTGGAGGAGGGGTCCCTGATTTGGGGAGGGGTCTTTTGGTTTGGGGACAGAGCCGTATTTGGAGGAAGGGTCCCTGATTTGGGGAGGGGGTGCGTGATTTGGGGAGGGGTCTTTTGGTTTGGGGACAGAGCCGTATTTGGAGGAGGGGTCCCTGATTTGGGGAGGGGGGCTTTTTAATAGGGGGGGGGTCTCTGGTTCAGGGAGGGGTCCCTGATTTGGGGAGGGGGTGCCTGATTTGGGGAGGGGTCTTTTGGTTGGGGGACAGCCGTACTTGGAGGAGGGGTCCCTGATTTGGGGAGGGGGGCTTTTTAATGGGAGGGGGGGGTCTCTGGTTGGTGGAGGGATCTCTGATTTGGGGAGGGGTCTTTTGGTTTGGGGACAACCATATTTGGAGGAGGGGTCCCTGGTTTGGGAACAGGGCCGTATTTAGAGGAGGGGTTCCTGATTTGGGGAGGGAACTCTTAATTAGAGGGGGGGGTCCCTGGTTGCTGGAGGAGTCCCTGATTTGGGGAGGGGGCTCTTAATTGGACGGGAGGGGGTCTCTGGTTGGTGGAGGGGTCCCTGATTTGGGGAGGGGACTCTTAATTAGAGGGGGGGTCCCTGGTTGGTGGAGGTGTCTCTGAATTGGGGAGGGGTCTTTTGGTTCAGGGAGGGGTCCCTGATTTGGGGAGGGGTCTTTTGGTTTGGGGACAGAGCCATATTTGGAGAAGGGGTGCCTGATTTGGGGAGGGAGCTCTTAATTAGAGGGGGAGGGGTCCCTGTTTGGTGGAGGGGACCCTGATTTGGGGAGGGGTCTTTAGGTTCAGGGAGGGGTCCCTGATTTGGGGACAGGGCCATATTTGGAGGAGGGGTCCCTGATTTGGGGAGGGAGCTCTTAATTAGAGGGGAGGGGTCCCTGGTTGGTGGAGGGGACCCTGATTTGGGGAGGGGTCTTTTGGTTCAGGGAGGGGTCCCTGATTTGGGGAGGGGTCTTTTGGTTTGGGGACAGAGCTGTATTTGGAGGAGGGGTGCCTGATTTGGGGAGGGGGCTCTTAATTAGAGGGGGAGGGGTCCCTGGTTGGTGGAGGGGACCCTGATTTGGGGAGGGGTCTTTTGGTTCAGGGAGGGGTCCCTGATTTGGGGACAGGGCCATATTTAGAGGAGGGGTCCCTGATTTGGGGAGGGGGTGCCTGATTTGGGGACAGAGCTGTATTTGGTGGAGGGGTCTCTGATTTGGGGAGGGGTCTTTTGGTTTGGGGACAGAGCTGTATTTGGAGGAGGGGTCCCTGATTTGGGGAGGGGTCTTTTGGTTTGGGGACAGAGCCGTATTTGGAGGAAGGGTCCCTGATTTGGGGAGGGGGCTCTTAATTGGAGGGGGTGGGTCCCTGGTTTGGGGAGGGGTCCCTGATTTGGGGAGGGGGTCTTCTTAATGGGGGGGTTGTCTCTGGTTGGTGGAGGGGTCCCTGATTTGGGGAGGGGGTCTTCTTAATGGGGGGGGTGTCTCTGCTTGGTGGAGGGGTCCCTGATTTGGGACTCCCCATGACCTCTAACCCCACACCCCCTGACCCCCTGATCCCTGAATCCTGACTCCACAACCCCACAACCCCTGACCCCATATCCTACCTAACCCCACACGCCCCGAACCCATGACCCCCTGACCCCACACCCCCTAACCCCACACCCCCATGACCCTCTGTCCCCTGACCCTTGACTCCACAACCCCTGACCCCATGACCCAACACACCCTAACCCCACACCCCCCTGACCCCCTGACCCCCTGACCCTTGACCCCACACCACCCTGACGTCACACCCCATCACCCTGTGAACCCCTGACCCCACACCCCCTTGACCCGACACCCTCCTAACCCCACACCCCATGACCCCCCTGACCCCGTGGCCCCTGACCTCATGACCATCTGACACCACACCCCCCCTAACCCCATACCCCCCTGACCCCCACGACCCCACACCCCCCTGACCCCACAACCTCCTAACCCCACACCCTGTGACCCCTGACCCCGTGACCCCTGACACTTGACCTCATGACCCCCTGACACCACACCCCCCTAACCCCAAACCCCCATGACCCTACACCCCCTGACCCCACACCCCCATGACCTCCCTGACCCCCTAACCCCACATCCCCTGACCCCCTGACCCCGTGACCCTTGACCCCCTGTCAACACACCCCCTGACCCCACATCCCCCTGACTCTATGACCCCACACTCCCCATGACCCCGTACTCCCCACACCCCCACACCCCATGACCCCTGCCCCACACCCCCTGACCCCATGACCCTTGACCCCACACCACCCTGACCTCACACCCCATGACCCTGTGAACCCCTGACCCCACACCCCTTGACCCCACACCTTCTGACTCCTGACCCTGTGACCCTCTGACCCCACACCCCCCCGACCCCACACCCCCATGACCTCCCTGACCCCACACCCCCTGACCCCCTGACCCCCTGACCCCGTGACCCTTGACCCCCTGTCAACACACTCCCTGACCACACACCCCCCTAACCCCACACCCCCATGACCTCCCTGACCCCCTAACCCCACACCCCGTGACCCCCTGACCCGTGACCCTTGACCTCATGACTCTCTGACCCCACACCCCTTGACCCCTCACTCCATGACCCATGACCCCATGACCCCCTGTCCCCTGACCCCACGCCCCCTGACACCCTGGCCCCACACTCCATGACCCCACACCCTCATGACCCAATGACCCCTGACGCCACACCCCCTGACCCCACACCTTCTGACCCCTGACCCCGTGACCCTCTGACCCCACACCCCCCCTAACCCCATACCCCCGTTACCCCCATGACCCCACACCCTCCTCACCCCACACCCTCCTAACCCCGCACCCCGTGACCCCTGACCTCATGACCCTCTGACCCCACACCCCCCCGGACCCCACACTCCATGACCCCTGACCCCATGACCCCCGTCCCCTGACCCCACACCCCGTGACCCCTGACCCCGTGACCCTCTGACCTCACACTCCATGACCCCTGACCCCATGACCCCCTGACCCCCTGTCCCCACACTCCATGACCCCACACTCTCATGACCCCACACCCCGTGACCCCTGACCCCTGACCTCATGACCCCCTGACCCCACAACCCCCCTGACCCCACCCCCCCTTACCCCACACCTTCTGACCCCGTGACCCCTAACCCCTGACCTCATGACCCCCTGACCCCACCCCCCCTGACCCCACACCTTCTGACCCCGTGACCCCTGACCCCTGACCTCATGACCCCCTGACCCCACCCCCCTGACCCCACACCTTCTGACCCCGTGACCCCTGTCCCCTGACCTCATGACCCCCTGACCCCACACCTTCTGACCCCGTGACCCCTGACCCCTGCCCCTTGCCCCCCCGCTCAGTTTGCGGAGCAGAAGCGCCGCCGCCTGCAGTGCCCGCACACGGCGGTGTCTCGCACGCGGCTCTGCCTGCACAACCTGCCCAAGTCTGCGCACAGCGCCCAGCTGCGCCGCCTCCTCCTGGCGGCCGCCGGGCCGGGGGCCCGCATCACTGAGGTGACCCCCCCTGCACCCCCCCCTCAATAGGGTCCTAGAAACCTCCCCCCCCCCCCAATGGCCCTGTATTATCCTCCCTGCCAACCCCATAGGGCTCTATAAGGCCCCCCCCCCAATAGGTCCTGTATGACCCCCCCTGCCCCTCCCATAGGGCTCTATAGACTATAAGACCCCCCCCCCCGTAGGGCTCTATAAGACCCCCTCCCCATAGGGCTCTATAAGACCTCCCCCCCATAGGGCCCTATATGACCCCCCCGCGGCCCTGTATTATCCTCCCTGCCCCCCCCCATAGGGCTCTATAGACTATAAGACCCCCCCCCATAGGGTTCTATAAGACCCCCCCCCCCCAATAGGCCCTATATGACCCCCCCCATGGCCCTGTATTATCCTCCCTGCCCCCCCCATAGGGCTCTATAAGGCCCCCCCCAATAGGCCCTGTATGACCCCCCCTGCCCCCCCCATAGGGCTCTATAGACTATAAGACCCCCACCCCCCCATAGGGCTCTATAAGACCCCCCTCCCCCAATAGGTCCTGTATGACCACCCCTGCCCCCCCCCATAGGGCTCTATAGATTATAAGACCCCCCCCCATAGGGCTCTATAAGACCCCCCCACCTTAGGGCTCTATGAGACCTCCCTCCCATAGGGCCCTATATGACCCCCCCCCGGCCCTGTATTATCCTCCCTGCCCCCCCCATAGGGCTCTATAGACTATAAGACCCCCCCCCCCGTAGGGCTCTATAAGACCCCCCCCAATAGGCCCTGTATGACCCCCCCTGCCCCCCCCCCATAGGGCTCTATAGACTATAAGACCCCCCCCCCATAGGGCTCTATAAGACCCAACCCCCCCATATGGCCCTATATGACCCCCCCCCATGGCCCTGTATTATCCTCCCTGCCAATCCCATAGGGCCCTATAAGACCCCCCCCCCCATAGGCCCTGTATGACCCCCCCGGCCCCCCCCATAGGGCTCTATAGATTATAAGACCCCCCCCATAGGGCTCTATAAGACCCCCCCCCCATATGGCCCTATATGACCCCCCCAATAGGCCCTGTATGACCCCCCCAATAGGCCCTGTATGACCCCCCCCCATATACACTGTATGACCCCCCCCATAGACACTGTATGACCCCCCTGCCCCCCATATGGCCCTATATGACCCCCCCCCAATAGGCCCTGTATGACCCCCCCCATAGACACTATATGACCCCCCTGCCCCCCATAGGGCCCTATATGACCCCCTCCAATAGGCCCTGTATGACCCCCCCTGCCCCCCCCATAGGGCTCTATAGACTATAAGACCCCCCCCCATAGGGCTCTATAAGACCCCCCCACCATAGGGCTCTATGAGACCCCCCCCAATAGGTCCTGTATGACTACCCCTGCCCCCCCCCATAGGCCTCTATAAGACCCAACCCCCCCATATGGCCCTATATGACCCCCCCCCCCCAAGGCCCTGTATTATCCTCCCTGCCAACCTCATAGGGCCCTATAAGACCCCCCCCCCCAATGGCCCTGTATGACCCCCCCTGCCCCCCCCATAGGGCTCTATAGACTATAAGACCCCCCCACCATAGGGCTCTATAAGACCCCCCCACCATAGGGCTCTATGAGACCATCCCCAATAGGTCCTGTATGACCACCCCTGCCCCCCCCATAGGGCTCCATAGACTATAAGACCCCCCTCCCATAGGGCTCTATGAGACCCCCCCCAATCGGCCCTGTATGACCCCCCCCTGCCCACCCCATAGGGCTCTATAGACTATAAGACCCCCACCCCCCCATAGGGCTCTATAAGACCCCCTCCCCAAATAGGCCCTGTATGACCCCCCTTGCCCCCCCCATAGGGCTTTATAGACTATAAGACCCCCCCCACCATAGGGCTCTATAAGAGCCCCCCCATATGGCCCTATATGACCCCCCCCCCCGGCCCTGTATTATCCTCCCTGCCAACCGCATAGGGCTTTGTAAGACCCCCCCTCCCCCAATAGGCCCTGTATGACCCCCCCTGCCCCCCCCCCATAGGGCTCTATAGACTATAAGACCCCCCCCACCATAGGGCTCTATAAGACCCCCCCCCCATGGGCCCTGTATGACCCCCCTGCCCCCCCCATAGGGCTCTATGAGACCCCCCCCATAGGGCTCTATAAGACCCCCATTGCCCCCCCCATAGGGCTCTATAAGACCCCCCCCCATAGTGCTCTATAAGACCCCCCCCCCATAGGGCCCTATATGACCCCCCCCCGGCCCTGTATTATCCTCCCTGCCAACCCCATAGGGCTCTATGAGACCCCCCCCCAATAGGCCCTGTATGACCACCCTTGCCCCCCCCATAGGGCTCTATAGACTATAAGACCCCCCCCCCATAGGGCTCTATAAGACCCCCCCCCCCCATAGGGCTCTATAAGACCTCCCCCCCATAGGGCCCTATATGACCCCCCCCCCGGCCCTGTATTATCCTCCCTGCCCCCCCCATAGGGCTCTATAGACTATAAGACCCCCCCCCCCGTAGGGCTCTATAAGACCCCCCCACCATAGGGCTCTATGAGACCATCCCCAATAGGTCCTGTATGACCCCCCTTGACCCCCATAGACACTGTATGACCCCCCCTGCCCCCCCCATAGGGCTCTGTAAGACCCCCCCACCATAGGGCCCTATATGACCCCCCCCCATATGCCCTGTATGACCCCCCCCTGCCCCCCCATATGCCCCTATATATCCCCCCCACCCCTCCATACGCCCCTGTATGACCCCCTTGCCCCCCCCATATAACCCCCCCTGCCCCCCCATACGCCCTATATGACCCCCCATATGCCCTGGATGACCCCCCCTGCCCCTCCATATAACCCTGTATGACCCCCCCTGCCCCCATATGCCCTTTATGACCCCCCCTGCCCCTCCTTATAACCCTATATATCACCCCCACTCCCCCATATGCCCTGTATGACCCCCCCGCCCCCCCATATAACCCTGTATGACCCCCCCCTGCTCCCCCATATGGCCCTATATGACCCCCCACCCCCCCAAACGCTCTATATGACCCCCCTGCCCCCCCATACACCCCTATATATCCCCCCTGCCCCCCCATATGACCCCCCCTGCCCCTCCTTATAACCCTATATATCACCCCCGCTCCCCCATATGCCCCTATATGACCCCCCCTGCCCCTCCATATAACCCTATATGACCCCCCCTGCCCCCGTATGCCCTATATGACCCCCCCGCCCTTCCATATAACCCTATATGACCCCCCCTGCCCCCCCATATGCCCTATATGACCCCCCCTGCCCCTCCATATAACCCTATATGACCCCCCCGCCCCTCCATATAACCCTATATGACCCCTCCCACCCCCCCATACGCCCCTATATGACCCCCCCTGTCCCCCCATAGACCCTATATGACCCCCCTACCCTCCCATACGCCCTATATTACCCCCCCTGCCCCCCCATACGCCCTATATGACCCTCCCCGCTCCCCAGTACGCCCCTATATGACCCCCCCCGCCCCTCCATATAACCCTATATGACCCCCCCTGCCCCCGTATGCCCTATATGACCCCCCCTGCCCCCCCATATGCCCTATATGACCCCCCATATGCCCTGTATGACCCCCCCCTGCTCCTCCATATAACCCTATGTGACCTATATGACCCCCCATACGCCCTATATGACCCCCCCTGCCCCTCCTTATAACCCTATATGACCCCCCTGACCCCCATACGCCCCTGTATGACCCCCCCCGCCCCTCCGTATAACCCTATATGACCCCCCCACCCCCCCATACGCCCTGTATGACCCCCCCTGCCCCTCCATATAACCCTATATGACCCCCCCACCCTCCCATACGCCCTATATGACCCCCCCTGCCCCTCCATATAACCCTATATGACCCCCCCTGCCCCCGTATGCCCTATATGACCCCCCCGCCCCTCCATATAACCCTATATGACCCCCCCTGCCCCCCCATATGCCCTATATGACCCCCCCTGCCCCTCCATATAACCCTATATGACCCCCCCGCCCCTCCATATAACCCTATATGACCCTCCCCGCTCCCCAGTACGCCCCTATATGACCCCCCCCGCCCCTCCATATAACCCTATATGACCCCCCCTGCCCCCCCATACGCCCTATATGACCCCCCCTGCCCCTCCATATAACCCTATATGACCCCCCCGCCCCTCCATACGCCCTATATGACCCCCCCTGCCCCTCCATATAACCGTATATGACCCCCCCTGCCCCCCCATAGACCCTATATGACCCCCCCACCCTCCCATACGCCCTATATGACCCCCCCTGCCCCTCCGTATAACCCTATATGACCCCCCCTGCCCCTCCCTATAACCCTATATGACCCTCCCTGCCCCCCCATACGCCCTATATGACCCCCCCTGGCCCTCCTTATAACCCTATATATCACCCCCGCTCCCCCATATGCCCTGTATGACGCCCCTGCCCCTCCATATAACCCTGTATGCCCCCCCGCCCCCCATACACCCCTATATATCCCCCCTGCCCCCCCATATGACCCCCCCATACGCCCTATATGACCCCCCATATGCCCTGTATGACTCCCCCTGCCCCTCCATATAACCCTATATGACCCCCCCTGACCCCCCGTATGCCCTATATAGCCCCCCCGCCCCCCCATATGCCCCTATATGACCCCCCCCTGCCCCTCCTTATAACCCTATATATCACCCCCGCTCCCCCATATGCCCCTATATGACCCCCCCTGCCCCTCCATACGCCCTATATGACCCTCCCCGCTCCCCAGTATGCCCCTATATGACCCCCCCTGCCCCTCCATATAACCCTATATGACCCCCCCTGCCCCCCCATATGCCCTATATGACCCCCCCTGCCCCCCCATATGCCCTATATGACCCCCCCTGCCCCTCCTTATAACCCTATATGACCCCCTGACCCCCATACGCCCCTGTATGACCCCCCCTGCCCCTCCATATAACCCTATATGACCCCCCGCCCCCCCATACCCCCCTATATCCCCCCCCCATGCCCCCCCCAGTGCCGGGTGATGCGCTCCCTGCACGGCCGCGGCCAGTCGCTGGGTTTCGCCTTCGCCGAGTTCACGGAGCACCACCACGCGCTGGCGGCGCTCAGGGCCACCAACAACAACCCGCGGCTCTTCGGGGCCACCAAGGTGACGGGGGGGGGGACGTCGGGGGGGGGACATCGGGTGGCACCTCGCCTATGGGCGTCCTCGTCCCTACGGGTGTCCGTTTCTCTATGGGTGTCACTTCTGTGTCACCTCTCCCCTACGGGTGTCACCTCCCCTATGGGTGTCCCCATCCCTATGGGTGTCACCTCCCCTCTCCTATGGGTGTCACCTCCCCTATGGGTGTCACCTCCCCTCCCCTATGGGTGTCCCATCCCCTATGGGTGTCCCCTCTCCCACGGGTGTCCTTGTCCCTACAGGTGTCCATTTCTCTATGGGTGTCGCTTCTGTGTCACCTCTCCCCTACGGGTGTCACCTTCCCTATGGGTGTCCCCATCCCTATGGGTGTCACCTCCCCTCTCCTATGGGTGTCACCTCCCCTATGGGTGTCACCTCCCCTCCCCTATGGGTGTCCCATCCCCTATGGGTGTCCCCTCTCCCACGGGTGTCCTTGTCCCTACAGGTGTCCATTTCTCTATGGGTGTCACTTCTGTGTCACCTCTCCCCTACGGGTGTCACCTTCCCTATGGGTGTCCCCATCCCTATGGGTGTCACCTCCCCTCCCCTATGGGTGTCACCTCCCCTATGGGTGTCACCTCCCCTCCCCTTTGGGTGTCCTTGTCCCTGCGGGTGTCCGTTTCTCTATGGGTGTCACTTCTGTGTCACCTCTCCCCTATGGGTGTCACCTCCCCTCATCTATGGGTGTCCCCATCCCTATGGGTGTCACCTCCCCTCCCCTATGGGTGTCACCTCCCCTATGGGTGTCCTTGTCCCTACGGGTGTCCATTTCTCTATGGGTGTCACTTCTGTGTCACCTCTCGCCTACGGGTGTCACCTTCCCTATGGGTGTCCCCATCCCTATGGGTGTCACCTCCCCTCTCCTATGGGTGTCCCCTCTCCCACGGGTGTCCTTGTCCCTACGGGTGTCCGTTTCTCTATGGGTGTCACTTCTGTGTCACCTCTCCCCTACAGGTGTCACCTTCCCTATGGGTGTCACCTCCCCTATGGGTGTCACCTCCCCTATGGGTGTCCTCGTCCCTATGGGTGTCCGTTTCTCTATGGGTGTCCCCTCCCCTATGGGTGTCACCTCCCCTATGGGTGTCACCTCCCCTATGGGTGTCCCCCATCCCTATGGGTGTCCCCATCCCTATGGGTGTCACCTCCCCTATGGGTGTCCCCTCCCCTCCCCTATGGGTGTCACCTCCCCTGTGGGTGTCCTCGTCCCTACGGTTGTCTGTTTCTCTATGGGTGTCACTTCTGTGTCACCTCTCCCCTATGGGTGTCACCTCCCCTCATCTATGGGTGTCCCCTCCCCTCCCCTATGGGTGTCACCTCCCCTCCCCTATGGGTGTCCTTGTCCCTGCGGGTGTCCGTTTCTCTAAGGGTGTCACTTCTGTGTCACCTCTGCCCTATGGGTGTCACCTCCCCTCATCTATGGGTGTCCCCATCCCCATGGGTGTCACCTCCCCTCCCCTATGGGTGTCCCCCTCCTTACGGGTGTCACCTCCATGTCCCCTCTCCCATGGGTGTCCCCTCTTTGTCCCCTCCCCTAAGGGTGTCCCCCATCCCTATGGGTGTCACCTCCCCTCCCCTATGGGTGTCCCCATCCTTACAGGTGTCACCTCCATGTCCCCTCTCCCCTGTGGGTGTCCCCTCCCCTATGGGTGTCACCTCCATGTCTCCTCTCCTATGGTTGTCCCCTCTTTGTCCCCTGTCCCATGGGTGTCCCCCATGGGTGTCCCCTCCCATATGGGTGTCACTTCTCCCATGGGTGTCCCCCAAACCTATGGGTGTCACCTCCATGTCCCCTCTCCCCTGTGGGTGTCACCTCCCCTATGGATGTCACCTCCATGTCCCCTCTCCCATGAGTGTCCCCTCTCCCATGAGTGTCACCTCCCCTATGGGTGCCCCCCCATCCTTATGGGTGTCCCCTCCATGTCCCCTCTCCCATGGGTGTCCCCTCCCCTATGGGTGTCCCCCCATCCCTATGGGTGTCCCCTCCATGTCCCCTCTCCCATGGGTGTCCCCTCTCCCATGGGTGTCCCCTCCCCTATGGGTGTCCCCTCCATGTCCCCTCTCCCATGGGTGTCCCCTCTCCCATGGGTGTCCCCTCCCCTATGGGTGTCCCCTCCATGTCCCCCTCCTGTCCCCCATCCATCCCCCCCCATGTCCCCAAATCTGTCCCCTGTCCCTATGGATGTCACCCTATTGTCCCTAACCTGTCCCCCTCCAGGTCCTCCAACTGTCCCCCCCCCGAGCCCTGATGTCCCCCCAGGATCCCTACACGTCTTTCAAGGGTGGGGGGTGGCTCTGCTCTGCCCCCCCCCCCAAAATCACCCCCCCTTTGCCCCCCCCCCCCCATAGAGGCCCATTGTGGAATTCTCTCTGGAGGACCTTCGCAAGCTGCGCATGAAGGAGCAGCGACTGCAGCGCAGCCGGGTACGGACCCCCCCCCAGCACCCATGGGTGGCACCTCTGTGCTCCGTCCCCCCAGCACCCATGGGTGTCACCTCTGGGTTCCGCCCCCCCCAGCACCCATGGGTGACACCTCTGTGCTCCGCCCCCCAGCACCCATGGGTGGCACCTCTGTGCTCCGTCCCCCCAGCACCCATGGGTGACACCACCGTGCCCCCCCCCAGCACCCATGAGTGACACCTCTGGGTTCCGCCCCCCCAGCACCCATGGGTGGCACCTCTGTGCTCCGTCCCCCCAGCACCCATGGGTGTCACCTCTGGGTTCCGCCCCCCCAGCACCCATGGGTGGCACCTCTGTGCCCCCCCCCTCCCAGCACCCATGGGTGGCACCTCTGTGCTCCCCTCCCCAGCACCCATGGGTGGCACCTCTGGGTTCCGCCCCCCCAGCACCCATGGGTGGCACCTCTGTGCTCCGCCCCCCCAGCACCCATGGGTGGCACCTCTGTGCTCCGTCCCCCCAGCACCCATGGGTGTCACCTCTGTGCTCCGCCGCCCCAGCACCCATGGGTGGCACCTCTGTGCCCCCCCCCTCCCAGCACCCATGGGTGGCACCTCTGTGCTCCCCTCCCCAGCACCCATGGGTGGCACCTCTGGGTTCCGCCCCCCCAGCACCCATGGGTGGCACCTCTGTGCTCCGTCCCCCCAGCACCCATGGGTGTCATCTCTGGGTTCCGCCCCCCCAACACCCATGGGTGGCACCTCCGTCCCCCCAGCACCCATGGGTGTCACCTCTGGGTTCCGCCCCCCCAGCACCCATGGGTGGCACCTCTGTGCCCCCCCCCTCCCAGCACCCATGGGTGGCACCTCTGTGCTCCCCTCCCCAGCACCCATGGGTGGCACCTCTGTGCTCCGCCCCCCCAGCACCCATGGGTGGCACCTCTGTGCTCCGTCCCCCCAGCACCCATGGGTGTCACCTCTGGGTTCCGCCCCCCCAACACCCATGGGTGGCACCTCTGTGCCCCCCCCCTCCCAGCACCCATGGGTGGCACCTCTGTGCTCCCCTCCCCAGCACCCATGGGTGGCACCTCTGGGTTCCGCCCCCCCAGCACCCATGGGTGGCACCTCTGTGCTCCCCTCCCCAGCACCCATGGGTGGCACCTCTGTGCTCTGCCCCCCCCAGCACCCATGGGTGACACCTCTGTGTTCCGCCCCCCCCAGCACCCATGGGTGTCACCTCTGTGCTCTGCCCCCCAGCACCCATGGGTGGCACCTCTGTGCTCCCCCCCCCCAGCACCCATGGGTGGCACCTCTGTGCCCCCCCCAGCACCTGTGGGTGTCACCTCTGTGCCCCTCCCAGCACCCATGGGTGTCACCACTGTGCCCCCCCCCCCAGCACCCGTGGGTGTTACCACAGCCCCTCCCAGCACCCCATGCTTGCCCCCCCACCAGCTCCCATGGTGTCACCACTGTGCCCCCCCCCAGGCACCCATGGGTGACACCTCTGTGCCCCCACCCCTGCGCCCATGGGTGACACCACTGTGCCTCCCCCCAGCACCCATGGGTGTCACCACAGCCCCCCCCAGCACCCCCTGCTTGACACCTTGCCCTCCCCTCAGCACCCATGGGTGTCAACTGTGTGCCCCTCCCAGCACCCATGGGTAACACCACTGAGCCACCCCCCCCAGCACCCATGGGTGTCACCTCTGTGCCCCCTCCCCCCAACCCAGCACCCATGGGTGTCACCACAGCCTCCCCCCCAGCTCCCCATTCTTGCTCCCCCACCAGGTCCCATGGGTGACACCACTGTGCCCCCCCCCACCAGCACCCATGGGTGTCACCACAGCCTCTCCCCCAGCACCCCAACCTTGCCCACCCACCAGCTCCCATGGTGTCACCTCTGTGCCCCCTCCCGCCCCCAGCACCCATGGGTGTCACCTCTGTGCTCCGCCCCCCAACACCCATGGGTGGCACCTCTGTGCCCCCACCAGCACCTGTGGGTGTCACCTCTGTGCCCCCCCCCTCCCAGCACCCATGGGTGACACCACAGCCCCCCCCAGCACCCCATGCTTGACACCTTGCCCTCCCCAGCACCCATGGGTGTTCAACTCAATCCCCCCACACCTGTGGTGAACCTACTGCTCCCCCAACCTGCACCCATGGTAGTCACCCTGTGACCCCCCCCCAGCACCCATGGGTGTCACCTCTAACCCCTCCCCCCCCATGGAGCCACCACTGTGCCCCCCCAGCACCCAGTGCTGTCATCCTGTGCCCCCCCCAGCACCCATGGCTGTCACCTCTGTGCCCCCCCAGCAACCAAGGGTGACAACAGTGCCCCCCCAGCATCCATAGGTGAAAATTCTGTGCCCCCCCAGCACCCATGGGTGACACCAGTGCCCCCCCCCTCCCCGCACCCATGGATGTCACCTCTGTGCCCCCCCAGCACCCATGGGTGAAGCCTCTGTGCCCCTCCAGCACCCATGGGTGACACCAGTGCCCCCCCAGCACCTATGCGTGTCACCACAGCCACCCCCCCAGCACCCATAGCTGCCACCACTGCCCCCCCCCCCCAGCACCCATGGGTGAAGTCTCTGTTCCCCCCCCCAGCACCCATGGGTGACACCAGTGGCTCCCCAGCACCCATGGGTGTCACCACAGCCCCCCCCCAGCATGCATGGGTGAAAATTCTGTGCCCCCCCAGCACCCATGGGTGACACCAGTGCCCCCCCAGCACCCAAGAGTGACACCAGTGCCCCCCCCAGTACCCATGGGTGACACCTCTGTGCCCCCCCCTCCAGCACCCATGGGTGGCACTTCTGTGCTCTGCCCGCACCCATGGATGTCACCTCCGTGCCCCTCCAGCACCCATGGTTGAAACCAGTGCCCCCCCAGCACCCATGGGTGTCACCACAGCCCCCCCCCAGCACCCATGGCTGACACCAGTGCCCCCCCAGCACCCATGGGTGTCACCACAGCCCCCTCCCAGCATGCATGGGTGAAAATTCTATGCCCCCCCAGCACCCATGGGTAACACCAGTGCCCCCCTAGCACCCATGGGTGACACCACTCTCCCCTCCCCCCCCCCAGCACCCATTGGTGAAGTCTCTGTGCCCCCCCAGCACCCATGGCTGATACCAGAGCCCCCCCAGCACCCATGGGTGTCACCACAGCCCCCCCCCCAGCATGCATGGTGAAAATTCTGTGCCCCCCCAGCACCCATGGGTGACACCACTCCCCCCCCCGCACCCATAAGTGAAGCCTGCCCCCCCCCAGCACTCATGGATGTCACCTCTGTGCCCCCCCCAGCACCCATGGGTTTCATCTCTACCTCCCCCCAAGGAGCCACCACCCCCCCACCCAGCACCCATGGGTGTCACCAATGCCCTCCCCCCCCCAATAACCGCCCCCCCCGGGGGTCTCCCCTCTGTCCCCCCCCCAGCTGAAGCAGCAGCAGCAGCAGAAAGGCACAAAGGAAGCAGCGCCGCCGCCCCCCCCTCAAACTCCGGCCCCCCCCCCCTCCGTCACCCAACCCCCCCCCCAACCGACAGCATCATCACAGCCGCCCCCCCCCGGCCGTGCCCCCCCCCCCCCCCGCACCTTCCTGGGCCGGTTTTTGCACGGGGGGGCAACGGCCGGACCCCCCCCCCGGCAGCACCCGCGTGCTGCCCCTGCCCTCCCACCGCGGACCCAAAATCAGGTGAGCCCCCCCCCCCAGGTGACCCCCCCTCAAATAATGGGGGTCTCCTATAACCCCCCCCCCACACTCCCCCCCCAACCCCCCCCCCCACCCTTTTGGGGGTCTCCCCTACCCCAACTTATGTCCCCCCCCCCCGAAGACCCCCCCGTTTCCCCTCGGGGGTCTCCTATGCCCCCCCCCCCACGACCCCCCCCCCATCCATCCCCTAAGAACCCCCCCAAAAATCGAGGGGGGGCCAAACCCTCCCCATCTGGGGGTCTCCAATACCCCCCCCCACGACCCCCCCCATCCATCCCCTATGACCCCCCCCCCAAAAATTGAGGGGGGGTCCAACCCCTCCCAATCCAGTGGTCTCCCATACCCCCCCCCCATGGACCCCCCCCTCCACTCCCCCTACAGACCCCCCCAACCCCCCCCCCACCCTCTGGGGGTCTCCCCCCCCCCCTGTGGACCCCCCCCCAGAAGCCCCCCCTCACCTCCCACCTTCAGCCCCCCCCCCCTTTCCCCATCTGGGGGTCTCCTATGCCCCCCCCCCCCCACAACCCCCCCCATATCCATCCCCTAAAAACCCCCCCAAAAATCGAGGGGGGGTCCAACCCCTCCCCATCTGGGGGTCTCCCATACCCCCCCCCCATGGACCCCCCCCCTCCACTCCCCCTACAGACCCCCCCAGGACCCCCCCCACCCTCTGATGGTCCCCCATCCCCCAAATCCTGCCCCCCCCCCCAAATTAGGGTCTCTCATACCCCAATTTATGCCCCCCCCCCCAAAAAAAAACCCCCACATTTCCACACTGACCCTGCCCCCCCCCCCAAACCCCCTAATATCCCCCCCCCCCAATTACAGACCACCCCCACTCTGTGCCCCCCCTCACCCACTCCGGGGGGGGGTCCCACATTCAGCCCCCCCCCCCCCTTTAAGTCCCCCAACCCCCCCAGACTCTCCAACCTCCCCCCCCCAACCATGGACCCCCCCCCAAGATTTTCCTATGGACCCCCCCCTTAATTTTTGTTTTGTGGTGTCCCCCCCCCTTTAGGAAACGTGACCGGGGAAAGGTGCCCCCCCCGCCCCCCCCCACGCGCCCCAAAGCCAAAACTTCACGCAGGAAGGGGCGGCCCCCCCCACAGGTGAGGGGGAAATGGGGATGGGGGGGGGGGGGGAAGTGGGGGGGGGGCACAACGGGGGGGTGTGTTGGGGGGGGGGGCAGAATGGGGGGGGGACAAAATGGGGGGAGTCATTGGGGGGATGCAATGGGGGGGTCTGTGGGGGGGGACAGAATGGGGGGGTCAGTGGGGGGGGCGCAATGGGGGGGTCTGAGGGGGGGGACAAAATGGGGGGGTCAGTGGGGGGGATGCTGTGGGGGGGGCACAATGGGGGGGGGTCAGTGGGGGGGCACAATGGGGGGGATCTGTGGGGGGGGACAGAATGGGGGGGTCTGTGGGGGGGGCGCAATGGGGGGGTCTGAGGGGGGGGACAAAATGGGGGGGTCAGTGGGGGGGGGACAAAATGGGGGGGGTCAGTGGGGGGGATGCTGTGGGGGGGCACAATGGGGGGGGTCAGTGGGGGGGATGCAATGGGGGGGTCTGAGGGGGGGGGACAAAATGGGGGGGTCTGTGAGGGGGGCACAATGGGGGGGTCAGTTTGGGGGGGTGCAATGGGGGGGTCAGTGGGGGGGGACATAATGGGGGGGTCGGGGAGGGATGCACTTGGGGGGGGGACACAGTGGGGGTGTCAGTGTGGGGGGGCATAAGGGGGGGGCCACAATGGGGGAGGTCAATTGGGGGGGGGGTGAAATTTGGGGGGGGTGGGGGCGCAATGGGGGGGGTCTGTGGGGGGGGACACAGTGGGGGGGTCAGTGGGGGGGATGCAGTTGGGGGGGGATGCTATGGGGGGGGGACACAGTGGGGGGGTCAGTGGGGGGGGCACAATGGGGGGGCCATAATGGGGGAGGTCAATTGGGGGGGGTGAAATTTGGGGGGGTGGGGGCGCAATGGGGGGGGTCTGTGGGGGGACACACAGTGGGGGGGTCAGTGGGGGGGGCACAATGGGGGAGGTCAAGGGGGGGGGGTGAAATTTGGGGGGGGGCTCAATGGGGGGAGGTCAGTGGGGGGGATGCTGTGGGGGGGGACGTAATGGGGGGGGAAGAATGGGGGGGGGACACTATGGGGGTCAGTGGGGGGGACAGAATGGGGGAGGGACGCAATGGGGGGGTCACTGGGGGGGGGGACGTAATGGGAGGGGGACACAATGGGGGGGTCAGTGGGGGGGGGATGAAATTTGGGGGGGTGCAATGGGGGGATCAGTGGGGGGGATGAAATGGGGGGGTCTGTGGGGGGGGGACACAGTGGGGGGGTCAATGGGGGGGGACAGAATGGGGGGGGTCAGTGGGGGGGGATGCTTTGGGGGGGGACATAATGGGGTCAGTGGGGGGGGCGCAATGGGGGGGGTCAGTGGGGGGGGATGCTGTGGGGGGGGCGCAATAGGGGGGTCAGTTTGGGGTGGGCACAATGGGGGGGGTCAGTGGGGGGGGTGCAATGGGGGGGTCTGAGGGGGGGACAAAATGGGGTCATTGGGGGGGTACACAATGAGGGGGTCTGTGGGGGGGTGAAAAAATGGGGGGGGTCAGTGGGGAGGGGATGCTGTGGGGGGGGCACAATGGGGGGGTCATTGGGGGGGAACACAATGGGGGGGTTGGGGGGGGATGCAATTCGGGGGGGGACACAGTGGGGGGGTCAGTGGGGGGGCACAATGGGGGGGCCACAATGGGGGAGGTCAATTGGGGGGGGGATGAAATTTGGGGGGGGTGGGGGCGCAATGGGGGGGTCTGTGGGGGGGGGGACAGTGGGGGGGTCAGTGGGGGGGATGCAATTGGGGGGGGATGCTGTGGGGGGGGGACGCAATGGGGGGGTCACTGGGGGGGGCGTAATGGGGGGGACAGAATGGGGGGGTCACTGTGGGGGGGCAACGGGGGGGGACACAATGGGGGGGTCAGTGGGGGGGGACAGAATGGAGGGGGGGGGCGCAATGGGGGGAGTCAGTGGGGGGGGGGACTTGATGGGGAGGGCAACGGGGGGGGGACACAATGGGGGGGGTCAGTGGGGGGGGACAGAATGGAGGGGGGGGACGCAATGGGGGGAGTCAGTGGGGGGGGGACTTGATGGGGAGGGCAACGGGGGGGGGACACAATGGGGGGGGTCAGTGGGGGGGGGGCGTAATGGAGGGGCAAAAGTTGGGGGGGGGGCAATGGGGTGGGGGGGTCACGGTGTGGGGGGCAGTTGGGGGGGGGGGAGGCAGTGGCGGAGACGATAGGATGGGGTGGGGGGGGGGGCAGTGGGATTTGGGGGGGGGTCCTCATAGGGTGGGTGTGTATATGTGGGGGGGGGGGGAAACAATATTGCTCAGCTTCCCCCCCCCCCACCCCCCCCAACCTTCCAGCCGACCCCCCCCCGCCGGCAGCCCCGCTCTGAAGCCCACCTGGCGCAATTGGTGGAGCGCTACCGCCAGCGCATCCTGGGGGGGGGGGGCAGCGGGAAGAGACCCCCCCTCAGCAACAAATGGTTCCAGGACTGAACCCCCCCCCCCCAATAACCCCCCCCCAAATTGATTCCAGGACTGAAACCTCCCCCTCTGCCCCCCCCCCCACCAGCAAATGGATCCAGGACTGAACCCCCCCCCATTGCCCCCCCCCCCCAGTGATTAGGACTGACCCCCCCCCCCCACTGGCCCCCCCCCCCCCCCCAAATAATTCCAGGACTGAGCCCCCCCAACTGCCCCCCCCCTCCCAAATAATTCCAGGGCTGAGCTCCCCCCCCCAACTGCCCCCCCCCAAAATAATTAAAGGACTGAGCCCCCCCCCAACTGACCCCCCCCAATGATTCCAGATCTGAGCCCCTCCCCCCCCCACTGCCCCCCCCCCAATAATTCCAGAACTGAGCCCCCCCTCATCCAATGCCCCCCCCCCAAGAATTCCAGGGCTGACCCCCCCCCCAATTGCCCCCCTCCCCCCAAATAATTCCAGGACTGACCCCCCCCCCCCACTGTCCCCCCCCCCAGATGATTAAAGGACTGACCCCCCCCCCCCATCCAATACCCCCCCCCCCCAAATAATTCCAGGACTGAGCCCCCCCCCCCATCCAATACCCCCCCCCCCCAAATAATTCCAGGACTGACCCCCCCCCCCCCATCCAATACCCCCCCCCCCCAAATAATTCCAGGACTGAGCCCCCCCCCCATCCAATACCCCCCCCCCCCAAATAATTCCAGGACTGAGCCCCCCCTCATTGCCCCCCCCCCCCCCCCCCCAGCAATGCTTCAGTTTAAGAATAAAGAGATTTATTTTCATTATGGGTTTTTTTTGGGGGGGGGGGGGGAGGGGGCTGACTGCTCTATGGGATTGGGGTCTGTATGGGGTCTCTATGGGGTCCCTATGGGGTCTCTGTGGGATTGGGATCGCTATGGGATCTCTATGGGTCTCTATGGGGTCGCTATGGGGTGGGGATCTCTATGGGGTCTCTATGGGGTTGGGATTTCTATGGGGTCTCTATGGGGTCTCTATGGGGTTGGGATTTCTATGGGGTCTCTATGGGGTCTCTATGGGGTTGGGATTTCTATGGGGTCTCTATGGGGTCTCTATGGGGTTGGGATCTCTATGGGGTCTCTATGGGTCTCTATGGGGTCTCTGTGGGGTTGGGGTCTTTATGGGGTCCCTATGGGGTTGGGATTGCTATGGGGTCCCTATGGGGTCTCTATGGGGTTGGGATCTCTATGGGGTCCCTATGGGGTTGGGGTCTCTATGGGGTCTCTGTGGGATTGGGATCTCTATGGGGTCTCTATGGGTTCCCTATGGGTTCTCTATGGGGTCTCTGTGGGGTTGGGATCTCTATGGGGTCTCTATGGGGTCCCTATGGGTTCTCTATGGGGTTGGCATCTCTATGGGGTCTCTATGGGGTTGGGATCTCTATGGGGTCTCTATGGGGTTTCTATGGGGTTGGGGTCTTTATGGGGTCCCTATGGGGTCTCTATGGGGTCTCTATGGGGTTGGGATCTCTATGGGGTCTCCATGGGGTCCCTATGGGGTTGGGATCTCAATGGGGTCTCTATGGGGTCCCTATGGGGATGGGATCTCTATAGGGTCTCTATGGGTCTCTATGGGGTCTCTATGGGGTTGGGATCTCTATGGGGTCCCTATGGGGTTGGGGTCTCTATGGGGTTTCTATGGGGTCCCTATGGGGTTGGGATCTCTATGGGGTCTCTATGGGGTCCCTATGGGGTTGGGATCGCTATGGGGTCTCTATGGGGTTGGGATTTCTATGGGGTCTCTATGGGGTTGGGGTCTCTATGGGGTCTCTGTGGGGTTGGGATCTCTATGGGATCTCTATGGGGTCCCTATGGGTTCTCTATGGGGTTGGCATCTCTATGGGGTCTCTATGGGGTTGGGATCTCTATGGGGTCCCTATGGGGTTTCTATGGGGTTGGGGTCTTTATGGGGTCCCTATGGGGTCTCTATGGGGTCTCTATTGGGTTGGGATCTCTATGGGGTCTCTATGAGGTCCCTATGGGGTTTCTATGGGGTTGGGGTCTTTATGGGGTCTCTATGGGGTTGGGATCGCTATGGGGTCTCTATGGGGTCTCTATGGGGTTGGGATCGCTATGGGGTCTCTATGGGGTCTCTATGGGGTTGGGATCGCTATGGGGTCCCTAGGGGGTTGGGATCTCTATGGGGGCTCTATAGGGTCTCTATGGGGTTGGGATCGCTATGGGGTCTCTATGGGATCTCTATGGGGTTGGGATCGCTATGGGGTCCCTAGGGGGTTGGGATCTCTATGGGGGCTCTATAGGGTCTCTATGGGGTTGGGATCGCTATGGGGTCTCTATGGGGTCTCTATGGGGTTGGGATCGCTATGGGGTCCCTAGGGGGTTGGGATCTCTATGGGGGCTCTATAGGGTCTCTATGGGGTTGAGGTCTTTATGGGGACTTTATGGGGTCTCTGTGAGGACTTAATGGGGTTGCGATCTCTATGGGGTCTCTATGGGGTCTCTATGGGGTCCCTACGGGGTTGGGATCTCTATGGGGTCTCTATGGGGACTCTACGGGGTCTCTGCGGGGTTGGGGTCTTTATGGCGTCCCTATGGGGTCTCTATGGGATCGCTATGGGGTTGGGATCTATATGGGGTCTCTATGGGGTCCCTACGGGGTTGGGATCTCTATGGGGTCTCTGCGGGGTTGGGGTCTTTATGGGTTCCCTATGGGGTTGGGATCGCTATGGGGTTTCTATGGGGTCTCTATGGGGTCTCTATAGGGTTGGGATCGATATGGGGTCCCTACGGGGTTGGGATCGCTATGGGGTCTCTATGGAGTCCCTATGGGGTCTCTGTGGGGTTGGGGTCGCTATGGGGTTTCTATGGGGTCTCTATGGGGTCTCTATAGGGTTGGGATCGCTATGGGGTCTCTATGGAGTCCCTATGGGGTCTCTGTGGGGTTGGGGTCGCTATGGGGTCTCTATGGGGTCTCTATAGGGTTGGGATCGCTATGGGGTCCCTATGGGGTTGGGATCCCTATGGGGTCTCTATGGGGGTGGGATCTTCATGAGATCTCTTTGGGATCTCTATGGGGTCTCTATGGGGTTTCTATGGGGTTGGGGTCTTTATGGGGTCCCTATGGGGTCTCTATGGGGTCTCTATGGGGTTGGGATCTCTATGGGGTCCCTATGGGGTTGGGATCTCTATGGGGTCTCTATGGGGCTGAGGTCTTTATGGGGATTTTATGGGGTCTCTGTGGGGTTGGGATCTACGTGGGGTCTTTATGGGGTCTCTATGGGGTCCCTATGGGGTTGGGACTTCTATGGGGTCTCTATGGGGTCTCTATGGGGTCTCTGTGGGGTTAGGGTCTTTATGGGGTCCCTATGGGGTCTCTATGGGATCGCTATGGGGTTGGGATCTATATGGGGTCCCTATGGGGTCTCTATGGGGTTGGGATCGCTATGGGTTCCCTATGGGGTTGGGATCTCTATGGGGTCTCTATGGGGGCTCTATGGGGTCTCTATGGGGTTGAGGTCTTTATGGGGACTTTATGGGGTCTCTGTGAGGACTTAATGGGGTTGGGATCTCTATGGGGTCTCTATGGGGTCTCTGTGGGGTCCCTATGGGGTCTCTGTGGGGTTGGGATCTCTATGGGGTCTCTATGGGGTCTCTGTGGGGTCCCTATGGGGTCTCTGGGGGGTTGGGATCTCTATGGGATCTCTATGGGGTCTTTATGGGATCTCTGTGGCGTTGGGATCTTCATGGGATCTCTATGGGGTCCTTATGGGGTCTCTATGGGGTCTCTATGGGGTTGAGGTCTTTATGGAGATCTTATGGGGTCTCTGTGAGGTTGGGATCTTTACGGGGTCTCTATGGGGTCCCTATGGCGTCTCTATGGGGTTGGGATCTCTGTGGGGTCCTTATGGGGTTGGGATCTCTATGGGGTCTTTATGGGGTCTCTATGGGGTCTCTGTGGGGTTGGGATATATATGGGATCTCTATGCAGTCTCTATGAGGACTTTATGGGGTCTCTATGGGGATGGAGTTTCTATGAGGTCTTTATGAGGTCTCTATAGGGTTGAGGTCTCTATGGGGATTTTATGGGGTCTCTGTGGGGTCTTTATGGGGTCTCTGTGGGCTTGGTGTCTCTATGGGGTCCCTATGTGGGGTTGGGATCTCTATGGGGTCTCTATGGGGTTGGGATCTCTATGAGGTCCCTATGGGGTCTCTATGGGGTTGGGATCTATATATGGGATCTGTATGGGCTCTTTATGGGGTCTCTATGGGGTCTATGGGGTTGCGGTCTTTATGGGGTCCTTATGGGGTCTCTATGGGGTTGGGGTCTCTGTGGGGTCGGAGTTGCTGTGTCGGGGTCACCATGGATTGGGGTCGCTGTGGCTCAGGGAGTCTTTGGGGTCAGGGTTGCTGTAGGTCAACGTTTCCGTTTTGAACCCATTGTCCCCCGTTGTCCCCATTGTCCCCATGGACCCCAATGTCCCCATTTGACCCCAATGTCCCCACTGACCCCATTGGCCCCATTGACCCCATTGTCCCCAATGTTCCCACTGACCCTATTGCCCCCATTCCCCCTTTGACCCCAATGTCCCCACTGTCCCTATTGACCCCATTGTCCCCCATTGACCCCAATGTCCCCACTGACCCCATTGTTCCCAATGACTCCCATTGTCCCCATTGACCCCAATGTCCCCAATGTCCCCATTGCCCCCACTGTTCCCCATGTCCCAATTTACCTCAAAGTCCACATTGACCCCAATGTCCCTGATGTCCCCCCTGTCCCCATTGACCCCTCTGTCCCCATTGTCCCCATTGATCCCAATATCTCATTGACCCCAATCTCCCCATTGACCCCAATATCCCCCATGTCCCCAATGTTCCCATTGACCCCAATGTCTCCACTGTCCCCAATCTCCCCAGTGTCCCCACTGTCCCCATTGTCTCCATTGACCCCAATGTCCCCATTGTCCCAATGGACCCCAATCTTCTCAATGTCCCCAATATCCCCATTGACCCCATTGTCCCCAATGTCCCCAATCTCCCCATTGCTCCCAGTATCCCCCATTGTCCCCACTGATCCCAATGTCCCCAGTGTCCCCATTGACCCCAACATTCCCATTGACCCCGATATCCCCACTGTCCCCATTGATCCAAATGTCCCCAATGTCCCCAATATCCCCAGTGTCCTCACTGTCCCCATTGACCCCATTGTCCCCAATGTCCCCATTTACCCCAATGTCCCTATTGACCCCTTTGACCCCACTGTCCAAATTGACCCCATTGTCCCCAATGTCCCCATTTACCCCAATGTCCCCAATGTCCCCATTTACCCCACTGTCCCTATTGACCCCATTGACCCCACTGTCCCCATTGACCCCATTGTCCCCAATGTCCCCATTTACCCCACTGTCCCTATTGACCCCATTGACCCCACTGTCCCCATTGACCCCATTGTCCCCAATGTCCCCATTTACCCCAATGTCCCTATTGACCCCATTGACCCCACTGTCCCCATTGACCCCAGTGTCCCCAGTGACCCCAATGTCTCCAGTGTTCCCAATCGCCCCACTGTCCCCATGGCCCCAATGTCCCAATGTCCCAATGTCCCACTGTCTCCATTGCCCCAGTGCCCCCATTGTTCCCATTGACCCCAACGTTCCTATTAAACCCGCTGTCCCCACTGTCCCCATTGACCCCAATGTCCCCAGTGTCCCCCTTGATCCCAATGTCCCCATTGACTCCATTGTCCGCAATGACCACAGTGTCTCCACTGTCCTCGATGTCCCCAGTGTCCCCATTGATCCCAATGTCCCAATGTCCCCATTGACCCCGATGTCCCCAGTGACCCCAATGTCTCCACTGTTCCCAATCTCCCCACTGTCCCCATTGTCCCAGTGTCCTCGTTGTGCCCAATGTCCCCAATGTCCCTCTTAACCCCATTGACCCTGATGTACCCATTGTCCCCATTGCCCCCATTGTCAGCACTGACCCCATTGCCCCAATCTCCCCATTGTCCCCAATCTTCCCAATGTCCCCCCCGTCCCCAATATCCCCAATGTCCCCACTGTCCCCATTGATCCCAATGTCCCCTTTGTCCCCACTGTCCCCAATCTCCTCAATATCCCCAGTATCCCCATTGACCCAACTGTCCCCATTGTCCCCATTGCCCCCAATCTCCCCAATGTCCCCAATCTCCCCACAGTCCCCAGTGTCCCCATTGTCCCCATTGCCCCAATCTCCCCATTGTCCCCACTGTCCTCAATCTCCCCAGTGACTCCAATGTCCCCATTGTCCCCATTGCCCCAATTTCCCCATTGTCCCCAATCTCCCCAAATTGTCGCCAGTGTCCCCATTGTCTCCATTGACCTCAATTTCCCCATTGTCCCCACTGTCCCCAGTGTCCCCATTGATCCCAATGTCCCCAATGTCCTCAGTGTCCCCATTGATCCCAATGTCCCCATTGATCCCAATGTCCCCAATGTCCCCATTGACCCCAATGTCCCCAGTGCCCCAATTGACCCCAACCTCCCCAATGTCCCCACTGTCCCCAGTCTTCCCAATGTCCCCATTGACCCCAATCGCCCCGAAGTCCCCAATGTCCCCAGTCTTCCCAATGTCCCCATTGTCCCCATTGACCCCAATCTCCCCACTGTCCCCACTGTCCCCAGTGTCCCCATTGTCTCCATTGACCCCAATTTCCTCACTGTCCCCAATGTCCCCAATCTCCCCGCTGTCCCCACTGTTCCCATTGACCCCAATCTCCCCAGTGTCCCCATGGATTGCAATGTCCCCAATGTCCCCATTGCCCCCACTGTCCCCAATGTCCCCAATGTTCCCAATGTCCCCATTGATCCCAATGTCCCCAGTGTCCTCAGTGTCCCCACTGTCCCCAGTGTCCCCATTGACCCCAACCTCCCCAATGTCCTGACTGTCCCCAATCCCCCCAATGTCCCCACTGTCCCCATTGACCCAACTTAACCCTTTGTCCCCACTGATCCCAATCTCCCCAGTGTCCCCATTGATTGCAATGTCCCCAATGTCCCCATTGCCCCCAATATCCCCACTGTCCCCAGTGTCCCCAATCTCCCCAATGTTCCCAATCTCCCCATTGATCCCAATGTCCCCAATGTCCTCAGTGTCCCCAATGTCCCCATTGACCTCAACCTCCCCAATGTCCCCACTGTCCCCATTGCCCCCAGTGTCCCCACAGCCCCATTGCCCCCATTGACCACGCTGTCACCTCCATCTCCATTGACCCCAACGTCCCCATTGACCCCAACCTCCCCAATGTCCCCAATGTCCCCAATGTC
Organism: Phasianus colchicus; assembly: GCF_987193195.1. Taxonomy (NCBI): domain Eukaryota; kingdom Metazoa; phylum Chordata; class Aves; order Galliformes; family Phasianidae; genus Phasianus; species Phasianus colchicus. The sequence continues at coordinate 1,181,938 of NC_143436.1, forward strand.
CCCATTGACCCCAACCTCCCCAATATCCCCAATGTCCCCAATGTCCCCATTGACCCCAACCTCCCCAATGTCCCCATTGCCCCCAATGTCCCCATTGACCTCAACCTCCCCATTGTTTCCATTGCCCCCAATGTCCCCATTGACCCCAACCTCCCCAATGTCCCCATTGTCCCCACTGCCCCCAACCTCCCTAATGTCCCCACTGTCCCCATTGACCCCAACCTCCCCAATGTCCCCACTGCCCCCAATGTCCCCATTGACCCCAACCTCCCCAGTGTCCCCACAGCCCCATTGCCCCCATTGACCACGCCGTCACTTCCATCTCCATTGACCCCAACATCCCCATTGACCCCAACCTCCCCAATGTCCCCAGTGTCCCCACTGTCCCCAACCTCCCCAATGTCCCCACTGCCCCCAATGTCCCCATTGACCCCAACCTCCCCAGTGTCCCCACAGCCCCATTGCCCCCATTGACCACGCCGTCACTTCCATCTCCATTGACCCCAACATCCCCATTGACCCCAACCTCCCCAATGTCCCCAATGTCCCCATTGACCCCAACCTCCCCAATGTCCCCACTGCCCCCAATGTCCCCATTGACCCCAACCTCCGCACTGCCCCCATTGCCCCCAATCCCCCCACAGCCCCATTGCCCCCATTGGCCACGCCGTCACTTCCATCTCCATTGACCTCAACGTCCCCATTGACCCCAACCTCCCCAGTGTCCCCAATGTCCCCACTGTCCCCAACCTCCCCAATGTCCCCATTGCCCCCAATCCCCCCAGTTCCCCCATTGCCCCCAATCCCCCCACAGCCCCATTGCCCCCATTGACCACGCCGTCACTTCCATCTCCATTGACCTCAACGTCTCCATTATCCCCGTTCTCCCCAATATCCCCATTACCCCCCCCACCTCCCCACGACCCCCCCCCCCCCCGCCACCCCCCACCCTTTAACACCCCACCCCCCCCTCCAACCCCTCTGCCACCCCCTCCAGGCATCGCCTCAGCCTCCCCAACGCCACCGCAGCCACCGTATGCGGTGCCCCCTCCAGCAGCTCCTTTAAGGCAGGTTCCAATCTGGGGGGGTCGCGATGCCGATGTGGGGGGGGGGGTCCCGATACAGATAAAGGGGGGGGGGGGTCCCCGCAACCCCTTAACGTGGCCATAGCCTGTAGGATGCTACAAAGGTTATCCAGGTCGCTGAGAAGCTGCAGGAGCAGCGGGGTGGGGGGTAAAGCCTGAAGCAAATGCTGGAATTGTTGTAATCTCTGCTCTGCAGCCCCCAAACCTGGGGGGGGGTCCGATGGGGGCAGGGGGTCCGGAGATGAAAGGCGGAGAGTTGGGGGGGGCGGCTGTAATGAATGGGGGGGGGCCAGGGGGTCAGTATGGGAGGGGGGTGAGGGAGGAGGGGTTCGGTGGGGGGTCTCAGGGTGGGGGTCGTGGGGGGGCAGGGGGTCTGTGGGGGGGGTCAGGGTGGGGTTGGGGCTTGGGGGGGGTCCGATGGGGGGAGGGGGTCTGGAGGTGAAAGGCGGAGTGTTTTGGGGGGGCGGCTGTAATGAATGGGGGGGGGGCAGGGGGTCAGTATGGGGGGGTTGAGGGAGGAGGGGGTCAGTGTTGGGCAGGGGGTCTGTGGGGGGGTCAGGGTGGGGGTCGTGGGGGGGCAGGGGGTCTGTGGGGGGGTCAGGGTGGGGTGGGGGTTTGGGGGGGGTCCGATGGGGGGAGGGGGTCTGGACATGAAAGGCGGAGCGTTGGGGGGGGGCAGCTGTAATGAATGGGGGGGGGCCAGGGGGTCAGTATGGGAGGGGGGTGAGGGAGGAGGGGTTCGGTGGGGGGTCTCAGGGTGGGGGTCGTGGGGGGGCAGGGGGTCTGTGGGGGGGGGGTCAGGGTGGGGTGGGGGTGTGGGGGGGGTCCGATGGGGGGAGGGGGTGTGGAGATGAAAGGCGGAGCGTTGGGGGGGGCGGCTGTAATAAGGGGGGGGGCAGGGGGTCAGTATGGGGGGGTTGAGGGAGGAGGGGTTCGGTGGGGGGGGGTCAGGGTGGGGGTCGTGGGGGGGCAGGGGGTCTGTGGGGGGGGGTCAGGGTGGGGTGGGGGTTTGGGGGGGGTCCGATGGGGGGAGGGGGTCTGGAGCTGAAAGGCGGAGCGTTGGGGGGGCGGCTGTAATGAATGGGGGGGGGGCAGGGGGTCAGTATGGGAGGAGGGTGGGGGGGGGTCGGGGGGGGGGTCTCAGGGGTGGGGGGGGTGAAGGGGGGGTCATTGTGGGGGTGTTGGGGTGGGGGGGGATCCGATGGGGGGAGGGGGTCTGGAGGTGAAAGGCGGAGCGTTGGGGGGGGCGGCTGTAATGAGGGGGGGGCAGGGGGTCAGTATGGGGGGGGGTGAGGGAGGAGGGGGTCAGTGGGGTGGGGGGGGACATGGGGGGCAGGGGGTCCGTTGGGGGTCTCAGGGTGGGGTGGGGGTTTGGGGGGGTCCGATGTGGGGAGGGAGTCTGGAGATGAAAGGCGGAGAGTTGGGGGGCGCGGCTGTAATGAATGGGGGGGGGGCAGGGGGTCAGTATGGGAGGGGGGTGAGGGAGGAGGGGTTCGGTGGGGGGTCTCAGGGTGGGGGTCGTGGGGGGGCAGGGGGTCTGTGGGGGGGGTCAGGGTGGGGTTGGGGCTTGGGGGGGGTCCGATGGGGGGAGGGGGTCTGGAGGTGAAAGGCGGAGTGTTTTGGGGGGGCGGCTGTAATGAATGGGGGGGGGGGCAGGGGGTCAGTATGGGGGGGTTGAGGGAGGAGGGGGTCAGTGTTGGGCAGGGGGTCTGTGGGGGGGTCAGGGTGGGGGTCGTGGGGGGGCAGGGGGTCTGTGGGGGGGTCAGGGTGGGGTGGGGGTTTGGGGGGGGTCCGATGGGGGGAGGGGGTCTGGACATGAAAGGCGGAGCGTTGGGGGGGGGCAGCTGTAATGAATGGGGGGGGGCCAGGGGGTCAGTATGGGGGGAGGTGAGGGAGGAGGGGTTCGGTGGGGGGTCTCAGGGTGGGGGTCGTGGGGGGGCAGGGGGTCTGTGGGGGGGGGTCAGGATGGGGTGGGGGTGTGGGGGGGGTCCGATGGGGGGAGGGGGTGTGGAGATGAAAGGCGGAGCGTTGGGGGGGGCGGCTGTAATAAGGGGGGGGGGCAGGGGGTCAGTATGGGGGGGTTGAGGGAGGAGGGGGGGAGGGGGATGGGGATGAGGGGGTCAGTGGGGTGGGGGGGGACATGGGGGGCAGGGGGTCCGTTGGGGGTCTCAGGGTGGGGTGGGGGTTTGGGGGGGTCCGATGTGGGGAGGGAGTCTGGAGATGAAAGGCGGAGAGTTGGGGGGCGCGGCTGTAATGAATGGGGGGGGGGCAGGGGGTCAGTATGGGAGGGGGTGAGGGAGGAGGGGTTCGGTGGGGGGGGGTCAGGGTGGGGGTCGTGGGGGGGCAGGGGGTCTGTGGGGGGGGGTCAGGGTGGGGTGGGGGTTTGGGGGGGGTCCGATGGGGGGAGGGGGTCTGGAGCTGAAAGGCGGAGCGTTGGGGGGGCGGCTGTAATGAATGGGGGGGGGGGCAGGGGGTCAGTATGGGAGGAGGGTGGGGGGGGGTCGGGGGGGGGGTCTCAGGGGTGGGGGGGGTGAAGGGGGGGTCATTGTGGGGGTGTTGGGGTGGGGGGGGATCCGATGGGGGGAGGGGGTCTGGAGGTGAAAGGCGGAGCGTTGGGGGGGGCGGCTGTAATGAGGGGGGGGCAGGGGGTCAGTATGGGGGGGGGTGAGGGAGGAGGGGGTCAGTGGGGTGGGGGGGGACATGGGGGGCAGGGGGTCCGTTGGGGGTCTCAGGGTGGGGTGGGGGTTTGGGGGGGTCCGATGTGGGGAGGGAGTCTGGAGATGAAAGGCGGAGAGTTGGGGGGCGCGGCTGTAATGAATGGGGGGGGGCCAGGGGGTCAGTATGGGAGGGGGGTGAGGGAGGAGGGGTTCGGTGGGGGGTCTCAGGGTGGGGGTCGTGGGGGGGCAGGGGGTCTGTGGGGGGGGTCAGGGTGGGGTTGGGGCTTGGGGGGGGTCCGATGGGGGGAGGGGGTCTGGAGGTGAAAGGCGGAGTGTTTTGGGGGGGCGGCTGTAATGAATGGGGGGGGGGGGCAGGGGGTCAGTATGGGGGGGTTGAGGGAGGAGGGGGTCAGTGTTGGGCAGGGGGTCTGTGGGGGGGTCAGGGTGGGGGTCGTGGGGGGGCAGGGGGTCTGTGGGGGGGTCAGGGTGGGGTGGGGGTTTGGGGGGGGTCCGATGGGGGGAGGGGGTCTGGAGATGAAAGGCGGAGCGTTGGGGGGGGCGGCTGTAATGAATGGGGGGGGGCCAGGGGGTCAGTATGGGGGGAGGTGAGGGAGGAGGGGTTCGGTGGTGGGGGTCTCAGGGTGGGGGTCGTGGGGGGGCAGGGGGTCTGTGGGGGGGGGTCAGGATGGGGTGGGGGTGTGGGGGGGGTCCGATGGGGGGAGGGGGTGTGGAGATGAAAGGCGGTGAGTTGGGGGGGGCGGCTGTAATAAGGGGGGGGGGCAGGGGGTCAGTATGGGAGGAGGGTGGGGGGGGGTCGGGGGGGGGGTCTCAGGGGTGGGGGGTGAAGGGGGGGTCATTGTGGGGGTGTTGGGGTGGGGGGGGGTCCGATGGGGGGAGGGGGTCCGGAGATGAAAGGTGGAGAGTTGGGGGGGGCGGCTGTAATGAATTGGGGGGGGGCAGGGGGTCAGTATGGGAGGGGGGTGAGGGAGGAGGGGTTCGGTGGGGGGGGTCAGGGTGGGGGTCGTGGGGGTCAGGGGGTCTGTGGGGGGGGGTCAGGGTGGGGTGGGGGTGTGGGGGGGGGGCCGTTGGGGGGGCGGCTGTAATGAGGGGGGGCAGGGGGTCAGTATGGGAGGAGGGTGAGGGAGGAGGGGTTCGGTGGGGGGGGGTCAGGGTGGGGGTGGTGGGGGTCAGGGGGTCTATGGGGGGTCAGGGGGGGGGTGAAGGGGGGGGTCATTGTGGGGGTGTTGGGGTGGGGAGGGGGTCGGTGGGGGGGGTCAGGGTAGGGGGGTGAGGAGAAGGGTGGGGGGAGGGGGGAGCAGAGGGTCAGTGGGGGGGGGGTCAGGGTGGGGGGGGGGTCGGGGGTTGGGAGGGGGCCATGGGGTCGTGGGGGGGCTGGGGGGGGCAGGGGGTCGTGGGGTCAGTAGGAGAGGTTATGGGGTCAGGGTGGGGGGGTCAGGGGGGATCATGGGTGGGGGGAAGGGTGGGGGTCGTGGGGGGGGGGAGGGTGGGGGGATGTGGGGAGGGGTTCAGTGTGGGGGGGGTCGGGGGGGGTCGGGGGGTCAGTGGGGGGGGGTGTCAGGGTGGGGGGGTCAGGGTGGGGGGTATGAGGTCGAAGTGGGGGGAGTGGACGGGGATGGAGGGTGGGGGGGGGGGGCATGGGATCGTGGGGGGGGGCTCATTTTAGGCCCCCCCTCCCGTGTTCCCCTCCCCCCCCTTCAATGTGCCCCCCCCCTCCCTCCTCCCACCACCCCCCTATGGGGACTATAATGCCACCCCCCCCCCCCAAGTTGCACTCCTCCCCCCCAGGTGCCCCCCCCCAAGTTGCCCCCCCCCACAATTACCCCCCCCCAAAGTCACCCCTCCCCAAGTTGCCCCCCCTCAATGTGCCCCCCCCCCCCATCCCCCTATAGGGACTATAATACCCCCCCCCAAGAGACCCCCCCCTCAAAAAGTCCCCCCCCCTCCAATCCTTCAATGCGAACTATAATGGATCCCACTCCCCAAGCGCCCCCCCCTCGAGGTGCCCCCCCCCCCAAAAATGCCCCCCCATATATGTGACCCCCCCCCACAAATGCCCCCCATATACGTGCCCCCCCCTCCATATATGGGCCCCCCCCTAATTCCCCCCATATTGTGACCCCCCCCCAAAATGCCCCCATATGTGACCCCCCCAAAAAAATGCCCCCCCTCCATATATGTGCCCCCCCAAAAGCCCCCCCCATATATGTGACCCCCCCCAAAATGCCCCCCCCTCAAATGCCCCCCCCTCCGTATATGTGACCCCCCCAATGCCCCCCATTATGTACCCCCCCTCAAATGCCCCCCCATTTGTGCCCCCCCATATATGTGCTCCCCCCCATTTGTGCCCCCCCATATAAGTGACCCCCCCCAAAAAATGCCCCCCATATATGTGCCCCCCCATATATGTGCCCCCCCATATATGTGCCCCCCCATATAAGTGACCCCCCATATATGTGCCCCCCCATATAAGTGACCCCCCATATATGTGCTCCCCCTATTTGTGCCCCCCCCATTTGTGCCCCCCCAATTTGTGCCCCCCCCCCAATTTGTGCCCCCCCCATATATGTGCCCCCCCCATTTGGTCCCCCTCCATATATGTGACCCCCCCCCCAAAAATGCCCCCCCATATATGTGCTCCCCCCTCCCAATTTGTGCCCCCCCATATATGTGGCCCCCCCCCAATTTGTGTCCCCCCCATTTGTGCCCCCCCATATATGTGCCCCCCCCATTTGGTCTCCCCCCCATTTGTGCCCCCCCATATAAGTGACCCCCCAATTTGTGCCCCCACCATATAAGTGACCCCCCCAAAAAAATGCCCTCCATATATGTGCCCCCACATATAAGTGACCCCCCCCATTTGCACCCCCCCCATTTGGTCCCCCCCCCATATATGTGCCCCCCCCATTTGTGGCCCCCCATATAAGTGACCCCCCCAATTTGTGCCCCCCCCATTCGTGCCCCCCCATATATGTGCTCCCCCCCATTTGTGCCCCCTCATATAAGTGACCCCCCCAATTTGTGCCCCCCCCATTTGTGCCCCCCCCCCTTATTTGTGCCCCCCCCCCCATATATGTGCCCCCCCCCCCCATTTGTGCCCCCCCCACTTGTGCCCCCCCTTTACCTGCACATCCCTCAGTCTGGCGCTGAGGGTTCGTGTTAAACTCCTCGCATCCGCCCGCAGTTTTTCATCCCGGGGGGGGGCCGGGGGGGGGAAATGACGGCGACTCATTGTGCCCCCCCCCAACTTCGCGCCCCCCCCCCAAGCCAACGGTAACCACAGCCACAGCAGCGGCCAAAGGCAGCGGAGGGGAAAAGCCATGGGGGGGGGGGAAAGCTGGGGGGGGGCACAGAGATCAACGGGGGGGGGGGGGAAATATGGGGGGGTTATATTGGGGGGGTCATATGGGGGGGGTCATATTGGGGGCGTCTTATTGGGGGATCGTTTTGGGGGGGTCATATTGGGGGGGTCATGTTGGGGGGGGTCATATTGGGGGGGTCTTATTGGGGGTTATATTGGGGGGGTCACATTGGGGGGGGCATAAAGGGGGGGTCATATGGGAGGGTCTTATTGGGGGGGTCGTATGGGGGGGTCTTATTGGGGGGGTCATTTTGGGGGGGTCATGTTGGGGGTTGATATGGGGGGGTCACATTGGGGGGGGTCATAAGGGGGGGTCATATGGGAGGGTCTTATTGGGGGGGTCGTATGGGGGGGTCTTATTGGGGGGATCATTTTGGGGGGGTCATGTTGGGGGTTGATATGGGGGGGTCATATTGGGGGGGGTCATAAGGGGGGGTCATATGGGAGGGTCTTATTGGGGGGGTCATTTTGGGGGGGGTTATTTTGGGGGGGTCATAAGGGGTGTCATATGGGGGGGGTCATATGAGAGGGTCTTATTGGGGGGGTCGTATGGGGGGGTCTTATTGGGGGGATCATTTTGGGGGGGTCATGTTGGGGGTTGATATGGGGGGGTCATATTGGGGGGGGTCATAAGGGGGGGTCATATGGGAGGGTCTTATTGGGGGGGTCATTTTGGGGGGGGTTATTTTGGGGGGGTCATAAGGGGTGTCATATGGGGGGGGTCATATGAGAGGGTCTTATTGGGGGGGTCGTATGGGGGGGTCTTATTGGGGGGGTCATTTTGGGGGGGTCATGTTGGGGGTTGATATGGGGGGGTCATATTGGGGGGGTCATAAGGGGGGGGACATATGGGAGGGTCTTATTGGGGGGGTCATTTTGGGGGGTCATATTGGGGGGGGTCATAAGGGGGGGTCATATTGGGGGGGTCATTTTGGGGGGATCTTATTGGGGGGGTCATTTTGGGGGGGTCATAAGGGGTTTCATATTGGGGGGGTCGTATGGGGGGGTCTTATTGGGGGGGTCATATGGGAGGGTCTTATTGGGGGGGTCATTTTGGGGGGTCATATTGGGGGGGGTCTTATTGAGGGGGGTCATTTTGGGGGGGGTTATATTGGGGGGTCATGTGGGGGGGTCATATTGGGGGTTATATTGGGGGGCTTATATTGGGGGGGCCATATTGGGGGGGTCTTATTGGGGGGGGTCATATTGGGGGGGTCATATTGGGGGGTAATGTTGGCGGAGTCATATTGGGGGTTATATTGGGGGGGTCTTAGTGGGGGGGTCATTTTGGGGGGGTCATATTTGGGGGTCGTATGTGGGGGTCAAATGGGGGGGCATCATGATGGGGTCCCAATGGGGGGGTCATATTTGGGGGGGGGTCATTTTGGGATCATATGGGGGGGTCATATTGGGGGGGGGTCATATTGGGGGGGTCGTATGGGGGGTCATACGGGGGGTCATTTGGGGGGGGGCATATTGGGGGGGTCATTTGGGGATCATATGGGGGTCATATTGGGGGGGGGTCATATGGGGGGGTCATTTGGGGGGGTTCTATTGGGGGGGTGAAATGGGAGGTCATATTGGGGGGGGTCATATGGGGGGGTCATATTGGGGAGGTCATATGAGGGGGGTCTTATGGGGGGGGGGCATATTGGGGAGGTGATATGGGGGGGTCTTATTGGAGGGGTCCCAGTGAGGGGCTCCAATGGGGGGGTCCGAATGGGGGGAGTTGGAATGGGGGGGGGCCCAATGGGGGGGTCCCGATGGGGGGGTCCCGATGGGGGGGGTCTCAACTGGGGGGTCCCAATGCGGGGGTCCCAATATGGGGGTCCCAATATGGGGGGGTCGCAATGAGGGCTTCCCAGTGTGGGGGGGGGGGGGTCCCAGTGGGGGGGTCTCAATGGGGGGGTCCCAAAGGGGGGGTCCCGATGGAGGGGTCCCAATGGGGGGGTCTCAATAGGGGGGGTCCCAGTGGGGGGGTCCTAGGGTTTCCCAATGGGGGGGGAACCCAATGGGGGGGTGCCGATGGAGGGGTCCTAATGGGGGGGTCTCAATTGGGGGGTCTCAATGGGGGGGGGTCCCAATGGGGGAGTCGCAATGGGGGGGGTCCCAATGGGGGGGGTCTCAATGGGGGGGTCTCAATGGGGGGGGGGCCCAAGGGGTGTTCAAATAGGGTTTCCCAATGGGGGGGTCCCAGTGGCGGGGTCCAATGGGGGGGTCCTGATGGAGGGGTCCTAATGGGGGGGTCTCAATGGGGGGGGGTCCCAATGGGGGGTCCAAATAGGGTTTCCCAATGGGGGGGGGGAACCCAATGGGGTGTCGCAATGGGGGGGGCCCAATGGGGGGGTCCCAATAGGGGCTTCCCAGAGGGGGGACCCCAATGGGGGGGTCGCAATGGGGGGGGTCCCAATGGGGGAGTCCTAATGGGGGGGGTCCCAGTGGGGGGGTCCCGATGGGGGGGTCCTAATGGGGGGGTCTCAATGGGGAGGTCGCAATGGGGGGGGTCCTAATGGGGGTCGCAATGGGGGGGGTCCCGATGGGGGGGTCCAAATAGGGTTTCCCAATGGGGGGGGTCCCAAAGGGGGTGTCGCAATGGGGGGGTCGCAATGGGGGGGGTCCCAATAGGGGCTTCCCAATGGGGGGGGTACCAATGGGGGAGTCCTAATGGGGGGGGTCCCAGTGGGGGGGTCCAATGGGGGAGTCCTAATGGGGGGGTACCAATGGGGGGGTCCTAATGGGGGGGGTACCAATGGGGGGTCCCAATAGGGGCTTCCCAAAGGGGGGGTACCAATGGGGGGGTCCTAATGGGGGGTCGCAATGGGGGGGGTCCCAATGGGGGGGTCCGAATGGGGGGGTCGCAATGGGGTCCCAATAGGGGCTTCCCAATGGGGGGGGTCCCAATGGGGGGGTCCCAATGGGGGGGGTCCCGATGGATCCTAATGGGGGGGTCTCAATGGGGGGGGTCCCAATGGGGGGTCCCAATAGGGTTTCCCAATGGGGGGGGGAACCCAATGGAGGGCTCCTAATGGGGGCTTCCCAGTGGAGGGGTCTCAATGGGGGTGTCCTGATGGGGGGGTCTCAATGGGGGGGGTCCCAATGGGGGGGTCCCGATGGAGGGGTCCTAATGGGGGGTTTCCCAATGGGGGAGGGAACCCAATGCGGGGGTCCCAATAGGGGCTTCCCAGAGGGGGGGTCCCAATGGGGGGGGTCCCGATGGAGGGGGACCCAGTGGGGGGGTCCAATGGGGGGGTCCCGATGGAGGGGTCCTAATGGGGGGGGTTCCCAATGGGGGGTCCAAATAGGGTTTCCCAATGGGGGAGGGAACCCAATGGGGGGGTCCCAACAGGGGCTTCCCAGAGGGGGGGTCCCAATGGGGGGGTCCTAATGGGTGGGTCGCAATGGGGGGGTCCCAATAGGGGCTTCCCAGTGGGGGGGTCCCAATGGGGGGGTCCCAATGGGGGGGTCCCAATGGGGGCTTCCCAATGGGGGGTTACCAATGGGGGGGTCCTAATGGGGGGGGTCTCAATGGGGGTGTCCTAATGGGGGGTCGCAATGGGGGGGTCCCGATGGGGGGTCCCGATGGAGGGGTCCTAATGGGGGGGTCGCAATGGGGGCTTCCGAATGGAGGGGTCGCAATAGGGGCTTCCCAAACGGGGGGTCCCAATGGGGGGGTCGCAATGGGGGGTCCAAATAGGGTTTCCCAATGGGGGAGGGAACCCAATGGGGGGGTCCCAATAGGGGCTTCCTAGAGGGGGGGTCCCAATGGGGGGGTCCTAATGGGTGGGTCGCAATGGGGGGGTCCCGATGGGGGGTCCCGATGGAGGGGTCCTAATGGGGGCTTCCCAGAGGGGGGGTCCCAATGGGGGGGTCGCAATGGGGGGGATCCCAATGGGGTGTCCCAATGGGGGGCTACCAATGGGGGGGTCCTAATGGGGGGGGTCTCAATGGGGGTGTTCTAATGGGGGGGTCGCAATGGGGGGGGCCCAATGGGGGGGTCCCGATAGAGGGGTCCTAATGGGGGGGGTCTCAATGAGGGTGTCCTAATGGGGGGGTCGCAATAGGGGCTTCCCAGTGGGGGGGTCCAATGGGAGAGTCCTAATGGGGGGGGTCCCAGTGGGGGGGTCCCGATGGAGGGGTCCTAATGGGGGAGTCCTAATGGGGGGTCCAAATAGGGTTTCCCAATGGGGGAGGGAACCCAAAGGGGGGGTCCCAACAGGGGCTTCCCAGAGGGGGGTCCCAATGCGGGGGTCGCAATGGGGCGGGTCCCGATGGGGGCTTCCCAATGGGGGGTTACCAATGGGGGGGTCCTAATGGGGGGGTCTCAATGGGGAGGTCGGAAAGGGGGGGGTCCTAATGGGGGTCGCAATGGGGGGGTCCCAATGGGGGGGGTCGCAATGGGGGGTCCAAATAGGGTTTCCCAATGGGGGGGGTCCCAAAGGGGGTGTCCAATGGGGGGGTCCCAATGGGGGAGTCGCAATGGGGGGGTCGCAATGGGGGGGTCCCAATAGGGGCTTCCCAATGGGGGGGGTCCCGATGGATCCTAATGGGGGGGTCGCAATGGGGGGGGTCCCAATGGGGGGTCCCAATAGGGTTTCCCAATGGGGGGGGGAACCCAATGGAGGGCTCCTAATGGGGGCTTCCCAGTGGGGGGGTCTCAATGGGGGTGTCCTAATGGGGGGGTCTCAATGGGGGGGTCCCAATGGGGGGGTCCTAATGGGGGGTTTCCCAATGGGGGGTCCAAATAGGGTTTCCCAATGGGGGAGGGAACCCAATGCGGGGGTCCCAATAGGGGCTTCCCAGAGGGGGGGTCCCAATGGGGGGGTCCCAATGGGGGGGGTCCCGATGGAGGGGGACCCAGTGGGGGGGTCCAATGGGGGGGTCCCGATGGAGGGGTCCTAATGGGGGGGGTTCCCAATGGGGGGTCCAAATAGGGTTTCCCAATGGGGGGGTCCCAAAGGGGGTGTCGCAATGGGGGGGTCGCAATGGGGGGGGTCCCAATGGGGGGGTCGCAATGGGGGGGTCGCAATGGGGGGGGTCCCAATGGGGGGGTCCCAATAGGGGCTTCCCAATGGGGGGGGTACCAATGGGGGGGTCCTAATGGGGGGGTCTCAATGGGGGGGGTCGCAATGGGGAGGTCGCAATGGGGGTGGTCCTAATGGGGGGGTCGCAATGGGGGGGGGGCCCAATGGGGGGGTCCCGATGGAGGGGTCCTAATGGGGGGCTTCCCAGTGGGGGGGTCCAAATGGGGGGGGTCCCAATAGGGGCTTCCCAATGGGGGGGGTAACAACGGGGGGGGTCCCAATGGGGGGGTCCCAATAGGGGCTTCCCAGTGGGGGGGTCCCAATGGGGGGGTCGCAATAGGATGTCCATGGATGGAGGGGGGGGGGGCACTCACCTGTCCCTCCCGTCTGTCCCGGTCCGTCCCCGTCCCGCTGTGCCCCCAAAGCCGCTGCCCCTCCCTATATAGCAAAGCCGCCCCCGTGGCCCCCCCGCGTCCGTCTGTCCGTCTGTCCATCCCTGCGGCCGTCTGTCCCCGAGGGGGGGGGGAGAGAAGGCGGGAGGGGGGAGAGAGGGGGGGGAAGGGAGGATGGGGGGGGCGCAGCCTCAATGGAAGGGCAGGGGATGGGGGAGGGAGGTTCAAAATAGGGTAAAGGGGAGGGGGTCCGGGGGGGGGGGCGTATGGGGGGGGGTGCTGGGGTCACGTGGTGCTGGGGGGGTCCTGAGGGGGGGGTACGTATGGGGGGGTCCTGAGGTCACGTGGTAATGAGGGGGTCCTGGGGGGGGGGGGGCGTATGGGGGGGGTCCTGGGGTCACGTGGTGATGGGGGGGTCCTGGGAGGGGTACGTAGGGGGGGGGGGTCCTGGGGTGGTATGGTGATAGGGGGGGGTCCTGGGGGGGGGGGTCCTTCCTGGGGTCACGTGGTGATGGGGGGGGGGTCCTGGTGGGGTACGTATGGGGGGGTCCTGGGGTCACGTGGTGCTGGGGGGGTCCTGGGGTCACGTGGTGATGGGGGGTCCTGGAGGGGGGGTTGCGTATGGGGGGGGGGGTCTTTCCTGGAGTCACGTGGTGATGGGGGGGTCCTGGGGGGGGTCCTTCCTGGGGTCACGTGGTGATGGGGGGGTCGTGGGAGAGGGGGGTCGTGGGGTCACGTGGTGTTGGGGGGGGTCTTGGGAGGGGTACGTATGGGGGGGTCGTGGGGTCACGTGGTGATGGAGGGGTCCTGGGGGGGGGGTCGTGGGGTCACGTGGTGCTAGGGGGGTCCTGGGGGGGGGGTACGTTTGGGGGGGTCCTGAGGTCACGTGGTAATGAGGGGGTCCTGGGTGGGGGGGATGCGTACGGGGGGGGGGGGGGGGGTCCTGGGGTCACGTGGTGCTGGGGGGTCTTGGGGGGGTTACGTATGGGGGGGGGGTCCTGGGGTCACGTGGTGATGGGGGGGGTCCTGGGGGTATAAATTGTGAGGGGGTCCGGGGGGGGGAAAATTTGGGGAGGGGGGCTTCTGGGGTCACGTGGTGATGGGGGTGCTCCTGGGGGGGTACATGGAGGGAGGGGGGGGTCACATGGAGGGGGGGGCGCACATTAAAAGGGGGGAAATATGGGGGGGCACATTGGGGGGGCACACATTAAAGGGGGGGGCATCAGGGGGGCAAATTTGGGGGGGCACATGGGAGGGCACACATGGGGGGGGGCACACATAGAGGGGGGGCACATGGGGGGGGCACACATAGAGGGGGGGCACATTGAGGGGGGGCACATAGGGGGGTATACATGAAAGGGGGGGCACACATGGGGGGGGGGCACATGGGGGGGGCATATCGAGGGGGGGGCACAGATTGGGGGGGGATGCAGATTGAGGGGGGGGCATATGGGGGTGGCACACATTAAAGGGGGGGCACATGGGAGGGCACACATTGGGGGGGGCACGGGTTGAGGGGGGGGCACACATTGGGGGGGGGCACAGATTGATGGGGGAGTACATGGGGGGGCATATCGAGGGGGGGGCACAGATTGGAGGTGGGCACATGGGGGGCACAAATTGGGGGGGGCACACATTGGGGGGGCACATGGGGGGCACACATTGAGGGGGGGGCACATGGGGGGGCATATCGAAGGGGGGGGCACGCATCGAGGGGGGGGGCACATCGAATGGGGGGGGCACATCGAAGGGGGGGGGCACGTGGGGGGGGCACGCATTGAAGGGGGGGGCACATGGGGGGGGCACATCGAAAGGGGGGGCACGCATTGAAGGGGGGGCACATCGAAGGGGGGGGGCACGTGGGGGGGGGCACAAGTTGAGGGGGTCACAAGGTGGGAGGGGGGGTCATATTGGGGGGGGGCACACATTGAAGGGGGGGGCACATCAAGGGGGGGGGCACGTGGGGGGGGGGCACATGTTGAGGGGGTCACAAGGAGGGGGGGTCACATTGAGGGGGGGGGGCACACATTGAAGGGGGGGCACGTGGGGGGGGGGGGCACAAGTTGCGGGGGTCACAAGGTGGGAGGGGGGGTCACATTGAGGGGGGGGGGCACACATTGAGCTGGGGGGGGGGCACATAAATTGTGCGCGTGGGGGGGGGGGGTCCATCATCCCGCAGCGCCCGGGGAGCCGCCAGGACCCGGGCGGCCATAAGGACAAACGGGGACGGGTGTGCCCCCCCCCGCCCCCCCCCGGCCCCCCCCCCCCCGCGGGGACGTGCGTGGGGACAGGGACGGAGCGGCGCGGTGACGCGCAGACGGACACGGACGGACGGACGGACGGACGCGGCCACGCGTGAAGCGGGTCACGTGTGTTGAGCGGGGGGGGGGGGGGGCGGGGGGGGGAGGGATATTCAGCCCCCCGCCCCCCCCGCACATCAACGTGGATGGGGGGATGGGGGGTGGGGGGGGTATGGGGGGTATGGGGTTATGGGGGGTTATAGGGGATATGGGGGATATGGGGTTATGGGGGGGATTTGGGGGATGGGGGGCTTATAGGGGATATGGGGGATATGGGGGATAGGGGGGTTATAGGGGATATGGGGGATTTGGGGCATGTGGGGCTTATAGGGGATATGGGGGATATGGGGGATGGGGGGGTTATAGGGGATATGGGGGATATGGGGGATGGGGGGGTTATAGGGGATATGGGGGATTTGGGGCATGGGGGGCTTATAGGGGATATGGGGGTTATGGGGGGATATGGGGGATGGGGGTGTATGGGGGATATGGGGGATATGGGGGGGTTATAGGGGATATGGGGGATGGGGGGGGATGGGGGATATGGGGGATATGGGGGTTATGGGCGGGATTTGGGTCATGGGGGGCTTATAGGGGATATGGGGGATATGGGGGATGGGGGGGTTATAGGGGATGTGGGGGAATATGTGGGGATGGGGGATATGGGGGATGGGGGGGTTATAGGGGATATGAGGGGGGTGGGGGGTGTATGGAGGATATGGGGGATATGGGGGATATGGGGGTTATAGGGGATATGGGGGATGGGGGGGATATGGGGGATATGGGGGATATGGGGGATGGGGGGGTGGGGGGGATATAGGGGTCATAGGGGATATGGGGGGATAGGGGGTATATGGGGTTATGGGCGATATGGGGGATGGGGGGGTTATGGGTGTGGGGGGGATATGGGGGATATGGGGTTATGGGGGTTATGGGGGATATAGGGGATATGGGGGGATGGGGGGGTGGGGGGGATATGGGGGTTATGGGGGGTTATAGGGGATATGGGGGATATGGGGTTATGGGCGGGATTTGGGGCATGGGGGGCTTATAGGGGATATGGGGGATATGGGGGATGGGGGGGATTTGGGGGATGGGGGGGTTATAGGGGATATGGGGAATGGGGAGGATATGGGGGATATGGGGGGGATATGGGGGAGTATGGGGGATTTGGGGGATGGGGGGGTTATAGGGGATATGGGGGGATGGGGAGGATATGGGGGATATGGGGGTATTGGGGAATGGGGGGATGGGGGGGTATGGGCGGTATGGGGGATATGGGGGGATTTGGGGGGGATATGGGGGATATGGGGGGTATGGGGGGATATGGGGGGGGGATATGGGGGATATGGAATGATGGGGAGGGCTTGGGGGGGTCTCTCGGGGGTGGAACACGGGGGTCATATTGGGGTTTGAAGTGGGGTCCCGTTGGGGTTTATTGGGGGTCCCATTGGGGTCTTATTGGGGTTTATTGGGGGTCCCATTGGGGTCCTAATGGGGTTCAGTGGGGATCCCATTAGGGTCCCATTGGGGTCCCACTGGTGTTTCATTGGGGTCCCATTGGGATTTATTGGGGGTCCCATTAGGGTCCCATTGGGGTCCCGCTGGGGTTTATTTGGGATCCCATTGGGGTCCCACTGGGGCTTACTGGGATCCCATTGGGGTCCCATTGGGGTTTACTGGGATCCCATTGGGATCCCATAGGGGTTTTACTGGTGTCCCACTGGGGGTCTTACTGGGAATTACTGGAGATCCCATTGGGGTCCTACTGGGGTTTTACTGGGATCCCACTGGGGTCCCATTGGAGTTTGTTTGGGGTCCCACTGGGAATTACTGGAGATCCCATTGGGGTCCCACTGGAGTTTACTGGGATCCCATTGGAATCCTACTGGGATTTCAGTGGGGAGCCGTTAGGGTGACAGCTGGGGTCCTTTTAGGGGTTTAACTGGGGGTCCCAGTGGGGTTGGGAATGGGTTTGGGATGGGATGAGGTGGGGTTGGGATGGGATGGGGATTGGGATTGGGATTGGGGTTGGGATGGGATTGGGATGGGGATGGGGATTGGGATGGGATAGGATGGGATTGGGGTTGGCTTGGGGATTGGGATTGGGGTTGGGGTGGGAATAGGGTGAGTTTGGGATTGGGATGGAGCTTGGGGTTGGGATGGGAATGGGGTGAGATTGGGATTGGGATGGAGATTGGGGTTGGGATGAGTTTGGGGTTGGGGTGAGATTGGGATTGGGATGGAGATTGGGGTTGGGATGGGATGGGAATGGGGTGAAATTGGGATTGGGATGGAGATTGGGGTTGGGATGAGTTTGGGGTTGGGGTGGGATGGAATGGGGATTGGGATGGGCTTGGGTTTGGGATTAGGGTTGGGGTTGGCATGGGATTAGGATGGGATTGGGATTGGGATGGGGTGGGGATGGAATGGGATTTGGGTTGGGATGGGGATGGGATTGGAGTTGGGGTTGGGATGGGGTGGAAAGGGGATAAGGATTGGAATGGGATGGGATTGGGGTTAGTTTGGGGATTGGGATTGGGATTGGGATTGGGGTTGGGATGGGATGGGAATGGGATGAGATTAGGATGGGGTGGGGATTGGGGTTGGGATGGGATTTGGGGTAGGAGTGCGATGGAATGGGGATTGGGATGGGATTGGAATGGGAATGGGATTGGGGTTAGGGTTGGGATGGGGATGGAATGGAATGAGGATGGGATTGGGATTGGGATGGGATTGGGGTAGGAATGGGGATTGGGATTGAAATGGGGTTGGAATGGGGTGGGGATGGAATTGGGATGGGAATGGGGATGGGATTGGGGTTGGATGGGGATGGGATTGGGATTGGGATTGGGGTTGGGGTGGGATTGGGATTGGGATGGGGATGGGATGGGATGGAATTGGGGTTGGGATTGGGGTTGGAGTTGGGATGGGATAGGAAAGGGATGGCATTGGGTTTGGGATGGGGTTCAGATCGGGGTTGGGATGGGGATGGAATGGGATTGGGGATGGGATGGGGTTTGGGATTGGGATTGGGGTTGGGATGGGATGTGTATGGGATTGGGATTGGGGTGGGGATGAGGGTTGGGGTTGGGATGAGATGGGGATGGGGATGGGATAGGGATTGATATTGGGATTGGAATGGGATTGGGGATGGGATTGGGATGGGATGAGGATGGGGATGGGGAGGGAATTGGGATGGGATTGGGGTGGGGTGGGGATTGGAATGGGATGGGATTGGGATTGGGATTTGGGTTGAGGAATGGGGATGGGATTGGGGTGGGGATGAGGATGGGATTGGGAAGGAGACGGGGATTGGGGTTGGGGTAGGGGTTGGGATTGGGATGGGATTAGGGTTGGGGTGGGATGGAATGGGATGGGGATGGGATGGGATTGATATTGGGATGGGAATGGAGACTGGAATTGGGATTGGGGATGGGATTGGGACTGGGATGGGATTAGGGTTGGGGTGGGATGGAATTGGGATGGAGATTGGGATTGGGATGGAGATTGGGATTGGGATGGAGATTGGGATTGGGATGTGAATGGGATTGGAATTGGGATGGAATGGGATGGGGTTGATATTGGGATGGGGATGGGGACTGGGATTTGGATGTGGATGGGATGGGATAGAATTGGGATGGGATGGAATGGGGATGGGATGGGAATGGGATTGATATTGGGATGGGGATGGGGACTGGGATGGGATTAGGGTTGGGGTGGGATGGAATTGGGATGGGATTGGGATGTGAATTGGGATGGGAAGGAATGGGATGGGGATGGGATGGGATGGCACTGATATTGGGATGGGGATGGGGACCGGGATTGGGATGGAGATGGGATTGGGGATGGGATGGGATTAGGGTTGGGGTGGGATGGAATTGGGATGGAGATTGGGATTGGGATGCGGATTGGGATTGGGATGTGAATGGGATTGGAATTGGGATGGAATGGGATGGGGTTGATATTGGGATGGGGATGGGGACCGGGATTGGGATTGGGATTGGGATGGGAACATCCCCAACCCCCCCACATCCCACAAACGGATCCCTCCCCCCTTCCTTCCCCCCCCCCCCCCCGGTTCCATTCCTGTTTTCCTTCTGGTGACTCACAGCCCCACGAGGGCCCTTGGGGACACGGAGCCCTGGCCCCAAATGTCCCCAAATGTCCCCAAATGTCCCCAAATGTCCCCAAATGTCCCCAAATGTCCCCAGACGTCCCCACTGTGGGGTTGTGGTGACGGACAGACGTACATTCCAACCCCAAAACAACACCGGGAGGGGGAGGATGGGGGTGGAGGGGGGAGCCTCAATGACACATTGGGGACATTTGGGGACACGTCGCCTCTGCTATGGGGTCCTCTGGGGACAATGGGATTTGGGACACTCCTGGTGTCCCTGTGCCACCCCATTACTCCCCTCCTGTCCCAATCCGTGTCCCCGTTGTCCCTATTGCGTCTTTAGTGTCCCCTCCCCCTGTCCCCATTGTCCCCACACCCCCTTTTGTGTCCCCTCCCCCTGTCCCCATTGTCCCCACTGCTCCTTTCATGTCCCAGTTGTCCCCATTGTCTCCAATTGTCCCCACTGTCCCTATTGTCCCCATTGTCCCCCCTGTCCCCCATTGTCCCCCCTTGTCCCCATTGTCCCCACTGTCCCTATTGTCCCCATTGTCTCCAATTGTCCCCACTGTCCCCCACTGTCCCAATTGTCCCCACTGCCCCCAATTGTCCCCACTGCCCCCCATTGTCCCCATTGTCCCAACTGTCCCCAACTGTCCCCAATTGTCCCCACTCTCCCACTGTCCCTATTGTCCCCTTTGTCCCCATTATCACCACTGTCCCCAATTATCCCCATTGTCCCCAATTATCCCCACAGTCCCACTGTCCCCATTGTCCCCACTGCCCCCAGTTGTCCCCATTGTCCCCACGGTCCCAGTGTCCCCCATTGTCCCCATTGTCCCCACTGCCCCCAATTGTCCCCATTGTCCCCACTCTCCCACTGCCCCCAATTGTCCCCATTGTCCCCAATTGTCCCCACTCTCCCACTGTCCCTATTGTCCCTATTGTCCCCACTGTCCCCCATTGTCCCAACTGTCCCAATTGTTCCCACTGTCCCCATTGTCCCCAATTGTCCCCACTCTCCCACTGTCCCTATTGTCCCCTTTGTCCCCATTGTCCCCAATTGTCCCCATTGTCCTCAATTGTCCCACTGTCCCCTTTGTCCCAATTGTCCCCACTGCCCCCAATTGTCCCCACTCTCCCACTGTCCCTATTGTCCCCTTTGTCCCCATTGTCCCCAATTGTCCCCATTATCCCCATTGTCCCCAATTATCCCCATTGTCCCCAATTATCCCCACTCTCCCACTGTCCCCATTGTCCCCACTGCCCCCAATTGTCCCCACTGTCCCACTGTCCCTATTGTCCCAATTGTCTCACTGCCCCCAATTGTCCCAATTGTCCCCATTGTCCCCACTGTCCCCCATTGTCCCCCCTTGTCCCCATTGTCCCCACTGTCCCATTGTCCCCAATTGTCCCCAATTGTCCCCAATTGTCCCCATTGCCCCTATTGTCCCCATTGTCCCAACTGTCTCCAATTGTCCCCATTGTCCCCAATTGTCCCACTGTCCCCATTGTCCCTATTGTCCCCATTGTCCCCAATTATCCCCACTGTCCCGAATTGTCCCCACAGTCCCATTGTCCCCAATTGTCCCACTGCCCCCAATTGTCCCCTTTGTCCCCACAGTCCCATTGTCCCCCATTGTCCCCATTGTCCCCACTGCCCCCCATTGTCCCCATTGTCCCAACTGTCCCCAACTGTCCCCAATTGTCCCCACTCTCCCACTGTCCCTATTGTCCCCTTTGTCCCCACTGCCCCCAATTGTCCCCACTGCCTCACTGTCCCTATTGTCCCCATTGTCCCCACTGCCCCCCACTGTTCCCATTGTCCCAATTGTCCCAATTGTCCCCACTGCCCCCAATTGTCCCCTTTGTCCCCATTGTCCCTATTGTCCCTATTGTCCCCATTGTCCCAACTGTCCCAATTGTCCCACTGCCCCCAGTTGTCCCCATTGTCCTCACAGTCCCACTGTCCCCCATTGTCCCCATTGTCCCCAGTTGTCCCCAGTTGTCCCCATTGTCCCAACTGTCCCCAACTGTCCCCAATTGTCCCACTGTCCCATTTGTCCCCTTTGTCCCCATTGTCCCTATTGTCCCCAATTATCTCCATTGTCCCCAATTATCTCCATTGTCCCCAATTATCCCCACAGTCCCATTGTCCCCATTGTCCCCACTGTCCCCAATTGTCCCCCTTGTCCCCATTGTCCCAACTGTCCCATTGTCCCCAATTGTCCCCAATTGTCCCCATTGCCCCTATTGTCCCCATTGCCCCCAATTGTCCCAATTGTCCCCACTGTCCCCAATTGTCCCACTGTTCCATTTGTCCCTATTGTCCCCAATTGTCCCCAATTGTCCCCATTGTCCCCAATTATCCCCACATTCCCACTGTCCCCATTGTCCCCACTGCCCCCAGTTGTCCCCATTGTCCCCACTTTCCCACTGTCCCTATTGTCCCCATTGTCCCCACTGCCCCCCATTGTCCCCATTGTCCCAACTGTCCCCAACTGTCCCCAATTATCCCCATTGTCCCCACTGCCCCCAATTGTCCCCACTGTCCCAATGTCCCCCATTGTCCCCATTTTCCCCACTGCCCCCAATTGCCGCCACTCTCCCACTGTCCCTATTGTCCCCTTTGTCCCCATTGTCCCCACAGTCCCACTGTCCCCCATTGTCCCCATCGTCCCCACTGCCCCCAATTGTCCCCATTGTCCCCACTGTCCCACTGTCCCTATTGTCCCCTTTGTCCCCATTGTCCCCATTGTCCCCAATTGTCCCCACTGTCCCACTGTCCCCCATTGTCCCTATTGTCCCCATTGCCCCCATTGTCCCCACTGCCCCCAGTTGTCCCCAATTGTCCCCATTGTCCCCCCCCCCCACACCTGTGCACCTCCCGCACGGCTCCTCCTGCAGGGCTCTTCATCCTCTGCTCACACTGCGGGGCTTTGCACGCTCGTGTGCAAGCAGCGCCTCGTGCCCTCATGTCCGCAGCTCTCGCACACTCCTGGAGACCCCCCCCCCCCACCCATTGCCCCCCCCCCACCCAATGCCACCCCCCCCCCATTTCAGCCCCCATTCTGAAGCGTGGGAACACCCCTTGCCCCCCCCCCCCCCACCCAACGCCCCCCCCCCCCTTTTCCAGCCCCCCATTCGGAAACATGGGGACCCCCCCCTTCCCCCCCCCCAATGCCCCCCCTTTTCTCCAGCCCCTCATTCTGAAGCTTTAGGGCCCCCCCTCGCCCCCCCCCCCTTTTCCAGTCCCCCCATTCTGAAACATGGGGACCCCCCCCCTCCTCCCCCTTCCCCATTACCACCCCCCTTTTCCAGCCCCCCCATACTGAAGCATGAGGACCCCCAATGCCCCCCCCCTTTTTCAGCCCCCCATTCTAAAGCATGAGAACCCCCCCTTATGCCCCCCCCACCCAATTACCCCCCCCTCTTTTCCAGCCCCCCATTCTGAAACATGGGGACCCCCCTTCCCCCCCCCCAATGCCCCCTCTTTTCTCCAGCCCCCCATTCTGAAGCTTTAAGACCCCCCCTTTGCCCCCCCCCCCACCCATTACCACCCTCCCTATTCCAGCCCCCCCATACTGAAGCATGAGGACCCCCAATGCCCCCCTCTTTTTCAGCCCCCCATTCTAAAGCATGGGGACCCCCCTTCCCCCCCCCAATGCCCCCCCTTTTCTCCATCCCCCCATTCTGAAGCTTTAAGACCCCCCACCCAATTCCCCCCCCCTTTTCCAGCCCCCCATTCTGAAGCTTTAGGACCCCCCCTCCTCCCCCCCAATGCCCCCCCTTTTCTCCAGCCCCCCATTCTGAAACATGGGGACCCCCCTTCCCCCCCCAAAGCCCCCCTTTTCTCCATCCCCTCATTCTGAAGCATAAGGACCCCCCCTCCCCCCCCACAATGCCACCCCCCTTTTCCAGCCCCCCATTCTAAAGCATGGGGACCCCCCCTTTCCCCCCCCCAATGCCCCCCCTTTTCTCCAGCCCCCCATTCTGAAGCTTTAAGACCCCCCCCTCCTCCCCCTTCCCCATTACTCCCCCCTTTTCCAGCCCCCCATTCTAAAGCATGAGAACCCCCCCTTATGCCCCCCCCACCCAATTACCCCCCCCCTCTTTTCCAGCCCCCCATTCTGAAACATGGGGACCCCCCCTCGCCCCCCCTCCACCCAATGCCCCCCCCCTTTTCCAGCCCCCCATTCTAAAGCTTTAAGACCCCCCCATCCCCCCCCAGTGCCCCCCCCTTTTCTCCATCCCCCCATTCTGCAGCATGGGGACCCCCCCTCCCCCCCCACAATGCCACCCCCCCTTTTCCAGCCCCCCATTCTAAAGCATGGGGACCCCCCTTTCCCCCCCAAAAAAATGCCCCCCCTTTTCTCCAGCCCTCCATTCTGAAGCTTTAGGAACCCCACCCAATTCCCCCCCCCTTTTCCAGCCCCCCATTCTGAAGCTATAGGACCCCCCCCCCCCGTAACCCCCCTTTCCCCCCCAATGCCCCCCCTTTTCTCCAGCCCCCCATTCTAAAGCATGAGAACCCCCCCTTATGCCCTCTCCACCCAGTTACCCCCCCTCTCTTTTCCAGCCCCCCATTCTAAAGCATGGGGACCCCCCCTTTCCCCCCCCACAATGCCCCCCCTTTTCTCCAGGCCCCCATTCTGAAGCTTTAAGACCCCACCCAATTCCTCCCTCCTACTGAAGCATGAGGACCCCCAATGCCCCCCCCCTTTTCTCCAGCCCCCCATTCTAAAGCATGGGGACCCCCCATCCCCCCCCCAATGCCCCCCCTTTTCTCCATCCCCCCATTCTAAAACATGGGGACGCCCCCTCTGCCCCCCCCATTCCAGCCCCCCATTCTGAAGCTTTAGGACCCCTCCCTCCTGCCCCTCCCCCATTACTCCCCCCTTTTCCAGCCCCCCATTCTAAAGCTTTAAGACCCCCCCTTCCCCCCCCAATGCCCCCCCTTTTCTCCATCCCCTCATTCTGAAGCATGGGGACCCCCCCTTCCCCCCCAAAAAATGTCCGCCCTTTTCTCCAGTCCCCCCATTCTGAAGCTTTAGGACCCCCCCTCCTCCCCCCCAATGCCCCCCCTTTTCTCCAGCCCCCCATTCTGAAACATGGGGACCCCCCTTCCCCCCCCAATGCCCCCCTTTTCTCCATCCCCTCATTCTGAAGCATAAGGACCCCCCCTCCCCCCCCACAATGCCACCCCCCCTTTTCTCCATCCCCCCATTCTGAAACATGGGGACCCCCCCCCTGCCCCCCCCGTGTGCCAGCCCCGCTGCGGGATCCCCCGCGGATCCTTTTTGGGGTAAGGGCTTCCTGAGAGCTGGGGGGCACAGCAAGCCCAGACCGCAAAAAGGCCCGAGAGAGAAAGGGGGGCGAGGGGGGGGGGGTGGTGGGGAGGAGGGGGGTAGGAGGTGAGGGGGGGGCGGGGGGGGGTTGAAAGGTGTGGGGATCGTTGGGGTCACGGAGGTCGCCAAAGTGGGGATAGGGGGTGGTTTGGGGGGGGCACAAAGTGATGGGGGTGTGGGACAGAGGTGGGGATGGGGTACAGAAATGGGGATGGGGCAGAAGATGGGGACACAACACAGGGATGGGAATGGGGCACAGAATTGGGGATGGGGCAAAAGGATGGGGACACAACACAGGGATGGGGATGGGGCACAGATATGGGGATGGGGTACAGAGATGGGGATGGGGCACAGGGATGGGGATGGGGCACAGGGATGGGGAGGTGGGACAGAGATAGGGATGGGGCAAGAGATGGGGATGGGGCACAGAATTGGGGATGGGGCACAGAAATGGGGATGGGGCACAGAATTGGGGATGGGGCACAGAGATGGGGATGGGGCACAGAAATGGGGATGGGGCACAGAATTGGGGATGGGGCACAGAGATGGGGATGGGGCACAGAGATGGGGCTGGGGCACAGAAATGGGGATGGGGCACAGAATTGGGGATGGGGCACAGAATTGGGGATGGGGCACAAAAATGGGGATGGGGCACAGAATTGGGGATGGGGCACAGAATTGGGGATGGGGCACAGGAATGGGGCTGGGGCACAGAGATGGGGAGGTGGCACAGAACTGGGGATGGGGTCCAGACTTGGTGATGGGGCAAAAGGATGGGGACACAACACAGGGATAGGGATGGGGCACAGAATTGGGGATGGGGCAAAAGATGGGGACACAACACAGGGATGGGGCACAGGGATGGGGATGGGGCACAGGGATGGAGATGGGGCACAGGGATGGAGATGGGGCACAGGGATGGGGATGGGGCACAGGGATGGGGATGGGGCACAGGGATGGGGACACAACACAGGAATGGGGACGTGGCACAGAGATGGGGATGGGGCACAGGGATGGGGAGGTGGGACAGAGATGGGGATGGGGCACAGGGATGGGGAGGTGGGACAGAGATGGGGATGGGGCACAGGGATGGGGAGGTGGGACAGAGATGGGGATGGGGCACTGAGATGGAGATGGAGCACAGAATTGGGGATGGGGCACAAGGATGGGGACACAACACAGGGATGGGGCTGGGGCACAGAATTGGGGATGGGGCACAGAATTGGGGATGGGGCACAGAATTGGGGATAGGGCACAGAAATGGGGATGGGGCACAGAATTGGGGATGGGGCACAGAATTGGGGATGGGGCTGGGGCACAGAGATGGGGAGGTGGCACAGAATTGGGGATGGGGTCCAGAATTGGTGATGGGGCAAAAGATGGGGACACAACACAGGGATGGGGCACAGATATGGGGATGGGGCAAGAGATGGGGATGGGGCACAGAGATGGGGACATGGCACACAGATGGGGAGGTGGGACAGAAATGGGGAGGTGGGACAGAGATGGGGATGGGGCACAGAGATGGAGATGGGGCACAGAAATGGGGAGGTGGTACGGAAATGGGGATGGGGCACAGAAATGGGGATGGGAAATAAGGATGGGGATGGGGCACAGAGATAGTGACACAACAGAGATGGGGAGGTGGCACAGAAATGGGGAGGTGGCATGGAAATGGAGATGGGGCACAGAATTGGGGGTGGGGCACAGAATTGGGGATGGGGCACAGGGATGGGGACACAACACAGGGATGGGGATGGAGCACAGAGATGGGGATGGGGCACAAAAATGGGGATGGGGCACAAAAACGGGGACACAACACAGGGATGGGGAGGTGGCACAGAAATGGGGATGGGGCACAGAGATGGGGAGGTGGGACAAAGATGGGGATGGGGCACAAAAATGGGGATGGGGCACAGGGATGGGGATGGGGCAAAGAGATGGGGATGGGGCACGGGAAGGGGAGTTGTGACAGAGATGGGGATGGGGCACAGAGATGGGGAGGTGGTATGGAACTGGGGATGGGGCACAGAAATGGGGATGGGGTACAAGGATGGAGATGGGGCACAGAGTTGGGGAGGTGAGACAGAGATGGGGATGGCGCACATAGATGGGGACACAACACAGGGATGGGGAGGTGGCACGGAAATGGGGATGGGGCACAGAGATGGGGACGTGTCACAGAAATGGGGAGGTGGCACAGAAATGGGGATGGGGCACAGAAATGGGGATGGAGCACAGGGATGGGGACACAACACAGGGATGGGGAGGTGGCACAGAAATGGGGATGGGGCACAGAAATGGAGACGTGGCACTGGGATGGGGAGGTGACACTGAGATGGGGGCACAAAACAGGGATGGGGAGGTGGCACAGAGATGGGGATGGGGCACAAGGATGGGGATGGGGCACAGATATGGGGATGGGACACAAGGATGGGGACACGACACAGGGATGGGGATGGGGCACAGGGGTGGAGATGGGGCACAGAGGGGGAGGTGGCACAAAGATGGGGATGGGGCACAGAGATGGAGATGGGGCACGGATATGGGGACATGGCACAGAGATGGGGATGGGACACAAAGATGGGGCTGGGGCACAGAAATGGGGAGGTGGCACAGAGATGGGGATGGGGCACAGAGATGGGGACACAACACAGGGATGGGGACGTGGCACAGAGATGTGGCAGAGCACAGAGATGGAGACATCACACAACAATGGGGTCACGGCACAGCAATGGGGTCACGGCACAGCAATGGGGTCGTTGCCCAGCAATGGGGCCGTGGCACAGCAATAGAGCCATGTCCCAGCCGTGTCCCCATTTCCTCAGCACGGCGCTGCGGAGCTGTGGGACGGACAGAGCCGCAGCCCAGCCCCGGGGCTGTCACCGTCCCCATGTGTCACAGCGATGGCCCCGGGGCCGGGTGGCTCCGTGTCCGCAGGGCGGCACTTCGTGGTGGCGGCGATGGGAGACGGAGGGCACTGTGGTGCTCCCAGCAGCACCTGTGGGGGTCAGCCCATCCCATCCCATCCCATCCCATCCCATCCCATCCCATCCCATCCCATCCCATCCCGTCCCGTCCCGTCCCGTCCCGTCCCATCCCATCCCATCCCATCCCATCCCATCCCATCCCATCCCATCCCATCCCATCCCATCCCATCCCATCCCATCCCATCCCATCCCATCCCATCCCCTTCCAATCCCATCCCATCCCATCCCATCCCCTTCCAATCCCATCCCATCCCATCCCATCCCATCCCATCCCATCCCATATCATCCCATCCCATATCATCCCATCCCATATCATCCCATATCATCCCATATCATCCCATATCATCCCATCCCATCCCATCCCATCCCATCCCATCCCATCCCACCCCAATCCACCCCATCCCCTCCCATATCATCCCCTCCCATATCATCCCCTCCCATATCATCCCATCCCATCCCACCCCACCCCACCCCACCCCATCCCCTTCTTATCCCATCCCATCCCATCCCATCCCATCCCATCCCATCCCATCCCATCCCATCCCATCCCATCCCATCCCATCCCACCCCAATCCACCCCATCCCATCTCATATCATGCCATATCATCCCATATCATCCCACCCCATCCCATCCCATCCCACCCCATCCCATCCCACCCCAATCAACCCCATCCCATCCCGTATCATCCCATCCCATCCCATTCTCACCCCATCCCATTCCCATCCCATCCCACCCCGCCTCACCCTTTTCCTATTGCATCCCATCCCACCCCAATCCCACCCCAATCCACCCCATTCCATTCCATTCCACCCCATCCCACCCCACCCCATCCCCATCCCATCCCATCCCCAACCCATTCCCAATCTCATTCCAATCCCAATCCAAATCCCATTCCCACCCCAATCCCAATCCTATTCCCACCCCATTCCAATCCCAATCCCAATCTCAATCCTATTCCAATCCCTTTCCAATCCTAATCCCACCCCAATCCGATCCCATTCCAATCCCATCCTATTCCACTCCATTCCCAATCCCAATCCCATCCCACCCCCAACCCATTCTCACCCCAATCCCAATCCCACTCCCAATCCCGTCCCATTCCCACCCCATTCCAATCCCAATCTCAATCCCATTCCAATCCCTTTCCAATCCTAATCCCATCCCATTCCACTCCATTCCCAATCCCAATCCCAATCACTATCCCATCCCACCCCCACCCCAATCCCACTCCCAATCCCAATCACTATCCCATCCCACCCCCACCCCAATCCCACTCCCAATCCCAATCCCATTCCAATCCCATCCCATCCCCATCCTCAACCCTATCCCAATCTCTTTCCAACCCCAATCCAAATCCCATTCCCACTCCAATCCTAATTCCATCCCCATCCCATCCCCATCCCCATCCTCAGCCCAATCCCAATACCATCCCACCCCATTCCCACGCCAATCCCAATCCTATTCCCACCCCATTCCAATCCCAATCTTAATCCCATTCCCATCCCATCCTAATCCTATTCCCACCCCAATCCCCACCCCATTCCCACCCCAATCCCAATCCCATCCCATCCTCATCCTCAACCCTATCCCAATCTCATTACAATCCCAGTCTAAATCCCATTCCCACCCCAATCCCAATTCCATCCCCATCCTCTCCCCAATCCCATCCCACCCCATTCCCACCCCAATCCCAATCCTATTCCCACCCCATTCCAATCCCAATTCAAATCCCATTACCATTCCATCCCCAATCCCAATCCCATCCCAATCCCATCCCATTCCCACCCCAATCCCAAATCCAATCCTAATCCTAATTTCAATCCCATCTCACCCCCCGCAATCGCATCCCACCCCATTCCCACCCTAATCCCAATCCCATCCCATTCCATCCCCAATCCCAATCCCACCTCAATCCCAATCCCATCCCGTTCCCACTCCTAATCCCAATCCCGTTCCCACCCCTATCCCAATACCATCCAATTCCCATCCCAATCCCAATCCCTTCCCAATCCCACCTCAATTCCAATCCCATCCCGTTCCCATTCCTAATCCCATTCCCACCCCAATCCCAATCCCAACCCCAGTCCCAACCCCAGTCCCAACCCCAATCCCAATCCCATTCCCACCCCTATCCCATCCCATCCCATTCCCATCCCAATCCCAATCCCACCTCAATCCCAATCCCATCCCGTTCCCACTCCTAATCCCAATCCCATCGCAATTCCACCTCAACCCCAATCCCATCCCGTTCCCACTCCCAATCCCTTCCCAATCCCACCTCAATCCCAATCCCATGCCATTCCATCCCAATCCCGTTCCCACTCCCAATCCCTATCCCATCCCGTTTCCATTCCCATCCCAATCCCAATCCCACCCTAATCCCATCCCGTTCCCACTCCCAATCCCTTCCCAATCCCACCTCAATCCCAATCCCATGCCATTCCCATCCCAATCCCAATCCCACCTCAATCCCAATCCCATCCCATTCCATCCCAATCCCAATCCCAATCCCAATCCCACCTCAATCCCAATCCCATTCCCACCCCAAACCCAATCCCATCCTGTTCCCACTCCCAATCCCTTCCCAATCCCACCTCAATCCCAATCCCATCCCACTCCATCCCAATCCCAATCCCACCTCAATCCCAATCCCGTCCCATTCCCACTCCCAATCCCATCCCAATCCCACCTCAATCCCATCCCGTTCCCTCTCCTAATCCCAATCCCATCCCAATTCCACCTCAATCCCAATCCCATCCCGTTCCCATTCCCAATCCCACCCCAATCCCACCTCAATCCCAATCCCATGCCATTCCCATCCCAATCCCAATCCCACCTCAATCCCAATCCCATCCTGTTCCCACTCCTAATCCCATCCCATCCCATTCCCATCCCAATCCCAATCCCACCTCAATCCCAATCCCATCCCGTTCCCACTCCCAATCCCTTCCCAATCCCACCTCAATCCCAATCCCATCCCATTCCATCCCAATCCCAATCCCACCCCAATCCCATCCCGTTCCCACTCCTCATCCCATCCCAATCCCACCTCAACCCCAATCCCATCCCGTTCCCACTCCTAATCCCAATCCCGTCCCATTCCCACTCCCAATCCCATCCCAATCCCACCTCAATCCCATTCCGTTCCCACTCCTAATCCCATCCCGTTCCCATTCCCAATCCCATCCCAATCCCACCCCAATTCCAATCCCATCCCAATCCCACCCCAATCCCAATCCCATTCCCACCCCAATCCCAATCCCAATCCCAATCCCATCCCGTTTCCATTCCCTATCCCACCCCATTCCCACCCCAATCCCATCCCAATCCCGCAGCACAAATACAACGTTGCACACTCATAGGACGTTTGTGCCAAGCGTTGTTGTGCAAGGGGACCCGGGGCAGGTGCAGAAGCGCGTGTGCAACAGGTAGGCGTGCAAGGGTGGGTGTGCAAGGCAGATGTACAAGGCAGGTGTGCAAATATCTGTGTGCAAAGGGCAGGTGTGCAAGGGCACTTGTGCAGCAAGTGTGAGGGGGCACGTGTGCAAGGCAAAGACGAGTGTGCAAAGGACAGGTGTGCAAGGGTGGGAGTGCAAGGGCAGGAGTGCAAGGGCGAGCGTTGCAAGGGGTATGTGTGCAAAGATGGGCGTGCAAAGGACAGGTGTGCAAAGACGCGCGTGGAAAGCACAGGTGTGCGAGGGCAGGTGTGCAAGGGCGACGCGTGCAAAGACGTGTGTGCAAGGGTGGGAGTGCAAGGCCAGCTGTGCATAGGGTAGGTGTACAAAGATGGGTGTGCTAGGGAGGGAGTGAAAGGGCAAGGTGTTCGAAGATGGGCGTGCAAAGGGCAGGTGTGCAAGGGCAGTTACACAGGGCCAGGTGTGCAAAGCCGCGCATGGAAAGCACAGGTGTGCAAGGGCAGTTGTGCAAGGCAAGGTGTGCAAAAGTCCTCCAGCAAAGGTGAAGAGCCAAGGCTGCTCGTGCAAAGGATGAGCGTGCAAGGGTGTGCGTGTGCAAGGGCGGGGCGGGCAGCGGTGAGCGTGCAAAGGTGCGCGTGCAAAGGGGTCTTGGGGGGCATAAAAATGGGGGGGGGGGCGACAAATAGGGGCTCCGTGCATTGGGGGGGGGGGCAGATGAGTGAATGGGGGGGGGGTCGATGTGAGGGGGGGGCATGAAAATGGGGGGGGGTCAATGCATTGAAGGGGGGGTTAATGGATGGATGGGGGTGGGGGGTGACAAATGGGGGGGTCCATGCATTGGGGGGGGGATAGAAATTGGGGGGGGGGCATCAAAATGGGGGGGTCAATGCATTGGGGTGGGGGTCAATGGATGGGGGGGGGGTGACAAATGGGGGGGGGTCTATGAATTGGGGGGGGGATAGAAATGGGGGGGGCATCAAAATGGGGGGGGTTAATGGATGGGGGGGTGACAAATGGGGGGGGCATCAAAATGGGGGGGGGGCATCAAAATGGGGGGGGGTCAATGCATTGAAGGGGGGTCAATGGATGGGGGGGGGGGGGTGACAAATGGGGAGGTCCATGCATTGGGGGGGGGATAGAAATTGGGGGGGGCATCAAAATGGGGGGGGGTTAATGGATGGGGGGGGTGACAAATGGGGGGGGCATCAAAATGGGGGGGGGTCAATGCATTGAAGGGGGGGTCAATGGATGGGGGGGTGACAAATGGGGGGGGGGTCCATGCATGGGTGGGGGGCATCAAAATGGGGGGGGGGGTCCATGAAATGGGGGGGGGTCCATGAAAGGGGGGGGGATAGAAATGGGGGGAGCATCAAAATGGGGGGGGGGTCAATGCATTGAAGGGGGGGTCAATGGATGGGGGGGGTGACAAATGGGGGGGGTCCATGCATGGGGGGGGCATATGAATGAGGGGGGGGGTCTATGGGGGGGGCATTCAAAGAGGGGGGGTCCATGCATTGGGATTGGGGGGGGGGGGGTTTATGCTATTGGGGGGGGGCACAAAAATGGGGGGGGTCGCTGTATTGGTGGGGGAATATAAATTGGGGGGGGGCTTTAAAATGGAGGGGGGGTCCAGGCACTGGGGGGGGGTCCAAGATTTGGGGGGGGGGGCCCTTAAAATGGGGGGGGGTCCATGCATTGGGGGGGGGTCTATGTGGGGGGGCATCGAAATGGGGGGGGGTTCGATGCACAGAAGTGGGGGGGGGGGGGCAAATAAATGGGGGGGGGTCCTTGCATTGGGGGGGGGCCAAGCTTTGGGGGAGGGGGGGCATATAAATGGGGGGGTCCATGCATTATAGGGGGGGGGGTCCATAGATTATGGGGGGGGGCACATAAATGGGGGGGTCCATGCGTTATAGGGGGGGGGCAGATAAATGGGGGGGTCCATGCATTATGGGGGGGGCACATAAATGGGGGGGTCCATAGATTATGGGGGGGGGCAGATAAATGGGGGGGGTCCATGCATTATGAGGGGGGGGGCAGATAAATGGGGGGGTCCATGCATTATGGGGGGGGGCATAGAAACGGGGGGGGTCCATATATAAGGGGGGGGAGGCCCACATAAATGGGGGGGTCCATACATAAATGGGGGGGGCACATAAATGGGGGGGGTCCATACATAAATGGGGGGGGGCCACATAAATGGGGGGGGTCCATACATAAATGGGGGGGGCACACAAATGGGGGGGTCCATGCATTATGGGGGGGGGGCACATAAATGGGGGGGGTCAATGCATATTGGGGGGGGTCCATGCATTATGGGGGGGGGGGGCATATAAATGGGGGGGGGCACAGAAATGGGGGGGGTCCATGCATTATGGGGGGGGGCACATAAATGGGGGGGTCCATACATTATGGGGGGGGCAGATAAATAGGGGGGGGGTCTATGCATTGTGAGGGGGGGCAGATAAATGGGGGGGGGTCCATACATTATGGGGGGGGGCACATAAATGGGGGGGGGGGTCAATGCATATTGGGGGGGGTCCATGCATTATGGGGGGGGGCAGATAAATGGGGGGGGTCCATACATTATGGGGGGGGGCACATAAATGGGGGGGGTCCATGCATTATAGGGGAGGGCAGATAAATGGGGGGGTGCATACATAAATGAGGGGGGGGCACATAAATGGGGGGGGTCCATGCATTGTGAGGGGGGGCACATAAACGGGGGGGGTCCATGCATTATGGGGGGGGGCACATAAATGGGGGGGGGGCACATAAATGGGGGGGGGGTCCATGCATTTTAGGGGGGGGGGGCCACACACAACCCCCCCCCTCCCCCCCCCGCTTCATTTTACGGGCATCCCCCCCCCCCCCCCCACAACCCCCCCTTCCGTCAGTCCTACCTTTAATGAGGGGGGGGGGGTTGGTCGAGGTGTGTGTGGGGGGGGATGTTAATAATAATAATAATTAATAATGATAATAATTGGGGGGGGGTCCGGGGGGGTCCCATAACGGAGCGCTGCGATGCCGAGGCGGCGGTGGCCGCATTGACGTCACTGAGACTGCGGAGGTTCCCCTGGAAACACGAGACAGCCCGAAATAGAAGGGGGAGGGGCTTAATTAAGGGGGAGGGGCTTAATTAGGGGGGGTGGGGTTAATTGGAGGGGGGTGGGGGGTAATTGGAGGGGATGGGGTTAATTGGAGCGGGGTTAATGAAGGGGGAGGGGATGAATTGGGGGGGATTTGGGGTTGAATTGGGGGGAGGGGATTAATTAGGGGGAAGGGGCTTAATTGGGGGGGTGGGGGTTAATTAGGGGGAGTGGGGTTAATTGGGGGGGTGGGGGTTAATTGGAGGGGGGTTAATTAGGGGGAGGGGATGAATTGGCGGGGATTTGGGGGTTAATAAGGGGGGATTTGGGGTTGAATTGGGGGTAGGGGATTAATTAGGGGGAAGGGGCTTAATTGGAGGGGTGGGGGTTAATTAGGGGGAGTGGGGTTAATTGGGGGGGTGGGGGTTAATTGGAGGGGTGTTAATGAAGGGGGAGGGGTTGAATTGGCGGGGATTTGGGGGTTAATAAGGGGGGATTTGGGGTTGAATTGGGGGTAGGGGATTAATTAGGGGGTGTGGGGGTTAATTAGGGGGGTGGGTTAATTAGGGGGTTAATTAAGGGAGTGGGGGTTAATTGGGGGGGTTAATGAAGGGGGAGGGGTTGAATTGGGGGGGATTTGGGGTTGAATTGGAGGGGATTTGGGGTTGAATTGGAGGAAGGGGTTTGATTGGGGGAAGAGGGGGTTAATTGGGGGGAGTGGGGGTTAATTAGGGGGGGTAGGGGTTAATTAGGGGGGTGGGGGTTAATTGGGGGTAAGGGGGTTAATTGGAGGGGGGGTTAATTAGGGGGAGGGGTTGAATTGGGGGGGATTTGGGGTTGAATTGGGGGTAGGGGATTAATTAGGGGGTGTGGGGGTTAATTGGGGGGGATGGGGGTTAATTAGGGGGAGTGGGGCTTAATTAGGGGGGGTGGGGTTAATTGGGGGGGGGTGGGGGTTAATTGGAGGGGATGGGGTTAATTGGAGCGGGGTTAATGAAGGGGGAGGGGTTGAATTGGGGGGGATTTGGGGTTGAATTGGGGGTAGGGGATTAATTAGGGGGAGTGGGGGTTAATTAGGGGGATGGGGGTTAATTAGGGGGGTGGGGGTTAATTGGAGGGGGGTTAATGAAGGGGGAGGGGTTGAATTGGAGGGGATTTGGGGTTGAATTGGAGGAAGGGGTTTGATTGGGGGAAGAGGGGGTTAATTGGGGGGAGTGGGGCCTAATTAGGGGGGTGGGCTTAATTAGGGGGGGGGGGTTAATTAGGGGGGTGGGGGTTAATTGGAGGGGGGTTAATGAAGGGGGAGGGGTTGAATTGGGGGGGATTTGGGGTTGAATTTGGGGTAGGGGATTAATTGGGGGGAGTGGGGGTTAATTGGGGGGAGTGGGGGTTAATTAGGGGGAGTGGGGGTTAATTAGGGGGGGATGGGGGTTAATTGGAGGGGGGTTAATGAAGGGGGAGGGGATGAATTGGGGGGGATTTGGGGGTTAATTGGGGGGGATTTGGGGTTGAATTGGGGGTAGGGGATTAATTAGGGAGGGGGTTAATTGGGGGGGATGGGGGTTAATTAGGGGGGTGGGGGTTAATTGGGGGGGTTAATGAAGGGGGAGGGGTTGAATTGGAGGGGATTTAGGGTTGAATTGGGGGTAGGGGATTAATTAGGGGGTGTGGGGGTTAATTGGGGGGAGTGGGGGTTAATTAGGGGGAGTGGGGGTTAATTGGGGGGGTGGGGTTAATTGGAGCGGGGTTAATGAAGGGGGAGGGGTTGAATTGGGGGGGATTTGGGGTTGAATTTGGGGTAGGGGATTAATTAGGGGGTGTGGGGGTTAATTGGGGGGGTGGGGGTTAATTAGGGGGTTAATTAGGGGGAGTGGGGTTAATTGGAGGGGGATTAATGAAGGGGGAGGGGTTGAATTGGAGGGGATTTGGGGTTGAATTGGGGTTATGGGCTTAATTAGGGGGAGTGGGGTTTAATTGGGGGGGTGGGGGTTAATTAGAGGTGTGGGGGTTAATTAGGGGGATGGGGGTTAATTAGGGGGGTGGAGGTTAATTGGAGGGGGGTTAATGAAGGGGGAGGGGATGAATAGGGGAGGATTAGGGGTTGAATTGGGGGTAGGGGATTAATTAAGGGGGGTGGGGCTTAATTGGGGGGGATGGGGGTTAATTAGGGGGGGTGGGGGTTAATTGGAGGGGGTGGGAGGTAATTGGAGGGGGGTTAATGAAGGGGGAGGGGTTGAATTGGGGGGGATTTGGGGTTGAATTGGCGGGAGGGGATTAATTAGGGGGAAGGGGCTTAATTGGGGGGGTGGGGGTTAATTAGGGGGTTAATTAGGGGGAGTGGGGTTAATTGGAGGGGGATTAATGAAGGGGGAGGGGTTGAATTGGAGGGGATTTGGGGTTTAATTAGAGGGGATTTGGGGTTGAATTGGAGGAAGGGGTTTGATTGGGGGGAAGGGGCTTAATTGGGGGAGGGTTAATTAGGGGGTTAATTAGGGGGGTGGGGGTTAATTAGGGGGGTTAATTAGAGAGAGGGGTTGAATTGGCGGGGATTTGGGGGTTAATAAGGGGGGTTTTGGGGTTGAATTGGGGGTAGGGCTTTAATTAGGGGGAGTGGGGGTTAATTAGGGGGGTGGGGTCTATTAGGGGGTTAATTAAGGGAGTGGGGGTTAATTGGGGGGGTTAATGAAGGGGGAGGGGTTGAATTGGGGGGGATTTGGGGTTGAATTGGAGGAAGGGGTTTGATTGGGGGCAAGGGGCTTAATTGGGGGGTGGGGGTTAATTAGGGGGGGTAGGGGTTAATTAGGGAGGTGGGGGTTAATTGGGGGGATGGGGGTTAATTGGAGGGGGGTTAATGAACGGGGAGGGGTTGAATTGGGGGGGATTTGGGGGTTAATAAGGGGGGATTTGGGGTTGAATTGGGGGTAGGGGATTAATTAACGGGGGTGGGGGTTAATTAGGGGGGTCGGGCTTAATTAGGGGGGATGGGGCTTAATTGGAGCGGGGTTAATGAAGGGGGAGGGGTTGAATTGGGGGGGATTTGGGGTTGAATTGGGGGTAGGGGTTTGATTGGGGGGAAGGGGCTTAACTGGGGGGGTTGGGGCTTAATTAGAGGTGTGGGGGTTAATTAGGGGGATGGGGGTTAATTAGGGGGGTGGGGGTTAATTGGAGGGGGGTTAATGAAGGGGGAGGGGATGAATTGGGGGGGATTTGGGTTTGAATTGGGGATAGGGGCTTAATTAGGGGGAAGGGGCTTAATTGGGGGGAGTGGGGGTTAATTAAGGGGGGTGGGGGTTAATTAGGGGGTTAATTAGGGGGAGTGGGGTTAATTGGAGGGGGATTAATGAAGGGGGAGGGGTTGAATTGGAGGGGATTTGGGGTTTAATTAGAGGGGATTTGGGGTTGAATTGGAGGAAGGGGTTTGATTGGGGGAAGGGGCTTAATTGGGGGGGGTGGGGGTTACTTAGGGGGGGATGGGGGTTAATTAGGGGGGGTGGGGGTTAATTGGAGGGGGTTAATGAAGGGGGAGGGGTTGAATTGGGGGGGATTTGGGGTTGAATTGGAGGAAGGGGTTTGATTGGGGGGGTGTGGGATTAATTGGGGGGTGGGGGTTAATTATGGGGATGGCGGTTAATTAGGGGGGTGGGGGTTAATTAGGGGGGGAGGGTGTTAATGAGGGGGGTGGGGCTTAATTGGAGGAGGTGAGGTTGAATTGGGGGGGATTTGGGGTTGAATTGGGGGTGGGGTTTAATTGGTTGGGGTGTTAAATTGGGGGAGGGGTTTAATTGGGGGATATGGGGTGTGGGGGAGGGGATAGGAGATATAGGGTATGAGATATGGGGTGTGGGATATGGGGTGTGGGGCGTGGGGTGTGGGGTATGGGATATGGGGTATGGGATAGGAGATATGGGGTGTGGGGTAGGGGATTGGGGATATGGGGTGTGGGATATGGGGTGTGGGATGTTGGGTATGGGATGTGGGGTGTGGGATATGGGGTATGGGATAGGAGATGTGGGGTATGGGGTAGGGGGTTGGGGACATAGGGTATGAGATATGGGGTGTGGGGGATATGGGGTGTGGAATGTGGGATATTGGATATGGGATGTGGGATATAGGATGTGGGGGATGGGGTTTGGGATGTTGGATGTGGGGTGTGGGATGTGGGGTGTGGGATGTGGGGTGTGGGATGTGGGGTGTGGGATGTGGGGTGTGGGATATGGGGTGTGGGATATGGGGTGTGGGGGATGGGGTGTGGGGTAGGGGATAGGGGATATAGGGTATGAGATATGGGGTGTGGGATGTTGGATATGGGGTGTGGGGTGTGGGGATATGGGATGTGGAGTATGGGATATGGGGTGTGAGGGATGTGGGATATGGAGTAGGGGATATGGGATATGGGGCATAGGATATGGGATGTGGGGGATGTGAGACGTGTGATATGGGGTAAGGGATATGGGATATGGGATGTGGGGAAGGGGATATGGGATATGGGGTTGTGGGGTAGGGG
This sequence comes from Phasianus colchicus, assembly GCF_987193195.1. Lineage (NCBI taxonomy): Eukaryota > Metazoa > Chordata > Aves > Galliformes > Phasianidae > Phasianus > Phasianus colchicus. The sequence continues at coordinate 1,220,237 of NC_143436.1, forward strand.
ATATGGGATGTGGGGTATGGGGTGTGGAGTAGGGGCTGTGGGGTATGGGCTATGGGATATGGGGTTTGGGGAATATGGGATGTGGGGTAGGGGATATGGGGTATGGGATATGGGGTGTGGGATATTGGATATGGGGTGTGGGATGTGGGATATGGGGTAGGGGATCTCGGGTAGGGGATATGGGATGTGGGGTTTAGGATATGGGATATGGGGTGTGGGGGATGTGGGATATGAGTTAGGGGATATGGGATATGGGGTTTAGGATATGAGATATGGGGTGTGGGGGATATTGGGATGTGGGATATGGGGTATGGCATATGGGGTATGAAATATGGGGTGTTGGGGTTATGGGACGTGCGGGTGTGGGGGATGTGGGGTGTGGGGTGTGGGATATAGGATGTAGAGTATGAGATCTGGGGTGTGGGATATGGGGTGTGGGGTATGGGATCTAGGATGTAGGGCCATAGGGGGACACTGGGGATGTGGGGCCATATGGGATGTGGGGCCATATGGGATGTGGGGCCATATGGGATGTGGGGCCATATGGGATGTGGGGCCATATGGGATGTGGGGATACTGGGACTGGGCTGTACTGGGACTGGGCTGTACTGGGACAAACTGCTGTCCGGGCTGCAGTTCCTCTCCAGGCCGCCAGGTGGCGCCATTGCTCCTCGCTGCAGCCCATGGGCGGTGTCTGAGCCCAGTTCCTCCCAGTTCCTCCCAGTCCCTCCCAGTTCCTCCCAGTTCCTCCCAGTGCATCAATCCGTACCTCAGCGCACCCCCCACGTAATCCCAGTGCAGCCCCCTGCTCTCCCGATACACCTCCCAGTATATCCCAGTATATCCCAGTAGTTCCCAGTTCGTCCCAGTACACCTCCCATTCCATTCCCCAGTCCATCCCAGTATGCTCCAATTGGTTCCCAGTACAGCCCAGTTTCCCCAGTACGCTTCCAGTCTCTCCCAGTATACTCCCATTTCCATCCCAGTCCATCCCAGTATACTCCCAATCCATCCCAGTCTCTCCCAGTCCATCCCAGTCTCTCCCAGTTCCTCCCATTCTCTCCTATTCCATCCCAGTCCACCCCAGTCCCTCCCAGTACAGTCCCTGTTCCTCCCAGTCCATCCCAGTCTCCTCCAGTCTAGTCCCAATCTCTCCCAGTCCATTCCAGTCCCTCCCAGTCCATCCCAGTATAGTCCCATTCTCTCTCATTCCCTCCCAGTCTAGTCCCAGTCCATCCCAGTCCACCCCATTCCCTCCCAATCTAGTCCCAGTTCATCCCAGTATACTCCCATTCCCTCCCAGTCCATCCCAGTATACTCCCATTCCCTCCCAGTCCAGTCCCAGTCCACCCCATTCCCTCCCAGTCCCTCCCAGTTCCTCCCAGTCCCCCATGGGACAACTCTACCCCCCCCCCCCCCCCATCTGTCCCGTTAATTACCATCGCTGATGGCGTTAATTATTGACCGCCGCAGCTCATTGCGCTCCGCTCTAATTAAGTTCTAATTAAGTTCTAATTAAGTCAACGCAGCGCGTCCTGAAATCCCCGGAGCGCCGCGATGGGGACAGCGGGTGACAGAGGGGGGGGGCACTGGGTGGCACTGGGTGGTGGCACTGGGTGACATTGGGTGCCATTAGGTGGTGGCATTGGGTGACACTGGGTGACAGTGGGTGACACTGAGTGGCACTGGGTGACAGTGGGCGGTGGCACTGGGTGACAGTGGGTGACACTGGGTGACATTGGGTGACACTGGGTGGCATTGGGTGGTGGCACTGGGTGACATCGGGTGACATCGGGTGACACTGGCTGGCATTGGGTGGCATTCGGTGGCATTGGCCAGTGGCATTGGGTGGCACTGGGTGGCACGGGGTGACACTGGGTGGCACTGGGCGGTGGCATTGGGTGACATTGGGTGGCATTCGCCAGTGGCTTTAGGTGACACTGGATGGTGGCATTGGGTGGCACTGGGTGACATTGGGTGACATTGGGCGGTGGCATTGGGTGGCAATGGGTGACACTGGGTGGCATTCAGTGGTGGCACTGGGTGACACTGGGTGGCACTGGGTGACATTGGGTGGCATTGGGCGGGGGCATCGGGTGGCACTGAGTGGCACTGGGTGACATCGGGTGGCACTGGGTGGCATTGGTTGGCATTGGGTGACATTGGGTGGTGACACTGGGTGACATTGGGTGCCATTAGGTGGTGGCATTGGATGACATTGGGTGACACTGGGTGGCACTGGGTGACATTGGGTGGCATTGGGCGGTGGCATCGGGTGGCACTGGGTGACATCAGCTGGCACTGGGTGACACTGAGTGGCACTGGGTGGCATTGGATGACACTGGGTGGCATTGGGAGGTGGCATTGGGTGGCACTGGGTGACATTGGGTGGCACTGGGTGGCATTGGATGACACTGGGTGGCATTGGGAGGTGGCATTGGGTGACATTGGGTGTCACTGGGTGACACTGGGTGACATTGCGTGCCATTGGGTGGTGACATTAGGTGACACTGGGTGGCACTGGGTGACATTTGGCGGTGTCACTGATGGCACTGGGTGACACTGGGTGGCACTGGGTGACAATGGGTGACATTGGGTGGTGGCACTGGGTGGCACTGGATGGCATTGGGTGGGGGCACTGGGTGGCACTGGGTGACATCGGGTGCCATTGGGTGGCACTGGGTGACACTGCGTGGTGTCACTGATGGCACTGGGTGACACTGGGTGGCATTGGGTGACACTAGGTGACATTGGGTGACATTGGGTGGCATTGGGTGACACTGGGTGGTGTCACTGGCGGCATTGGGTGGCATTGGGTGACACTGGGTGGCACTGGTTGACATTGGGTGGCATTGGGTGCCATTGAGTGACACTGGGTGACACTGGGTGGTGTCACTGGCAGCATTGGGTGACACTGGGTGGCATTGGGTGACGCTGGTGTCACTGGGTGTCACTGGGTGTCACTGGATGACACTGGGTGGCACTGGGTGGTGGCACTGGGTGACACCAGCTGGTGGCGATGGGTGACAATGGGTGACACTGGGTGACCTTGGGTGACATCGGCGGGTGACAATGGGTGACATTGGGTGGCGCTGGGGGGCACCGAGGTCAAAGGTCATGACCTGGGGTCGGGGCCCCGAATCCGGTGTGAACGGCTGGGAGTTTGGCTTGGGGTCAAAGGTCGTGACCTGGACTCAGGGACAGAGGTCATGACCTGGGCTTGGGGTCAAAGGTCATGACCTGAGGTCGGGGTCATTCCCACCTCCGTTCCCACTGCCCCCCCCCATTGCCCCCCCCGCAATCCCCCCATGCAGCCTCCATTCAAATTGCCCCCCCCATCACCCCCCCCCAAGACCCCCCCAATCAGCCCCCATTCCCACTGCCCCCCCCCTTGCCCCCCCATGACCCCCCCAAGACCCCCCCCCCCCCAATCAGCCCCCATTCTCACTGCCCCCCCCTTGCCCCCCAGGAACCCCCAAGACCCCCACCCCAATCAGCCCCCATTCTCACTGCTCCCCCACGACCCCCCCACGACCCCCCCCAATCAGCCCCCATACTCACTGTCCCCCCCTTGCCCCCCCATGACCCCCCCAAAACCCCCCCCATTCAGCCCCCATTCTCACTGCCCCCCCATGACCCCCCCACGACCCCCCCATCCACCCCCATTCTCATTGCCCCCCATCACCCCCACACGACCCCCCCCATGAGCCCCCCAATCAGCCCCTATTCTCACTGCCCCCCCCCTTGCCCCCCATCACCCCCCCAAGACCCCCCCCATTCACGACCCCCCTACGACCCCCCCACGACCCCCCCCCAATCAGCCTTCATTCTCACGACCCCCCCATGACCCCCCCACGACCCCCCCCCACGACCCCCCCAATCCACCCCCATTCTCACTGCCCCCTCCCTTGCCCCCCATGACCCCCCCAAAACCCCCCCCATTCAGCCCCCATTCTCACTGCCCCCCCATGACCCCCCCAAGACCCCCCCCAATCTCACTGCCCCCCCCATTCAGCCCCCATTTTCACTGCCCCCCCCCAAGACCCCCCCACGACCCCCCCCATTCAGCCCCCATTCTCACGGCCCACCCATCACCCCCCCCAAGACCCCCCCCAATCTCACTGCCCCCCCCAATCATCCCCCATTCTCACTGCCCCCCCTTTGCCCTCCCATCCCCCCCCCCACCCCCAACGACCCCCCCCCCAATCAACCCCCATTCCCACCGTCCCCCCCCCCCACGACCCCCCCAAGCAGCCCCCATTCTCACTGCCCCCCCCCTTGCCCCCCCATGACCCCCCCACGACCCCCCCCAATCAGCCCCCATTCCCACTGCCCCCCCATGGCCCCCCCAAGACCCCCCCCAATCTCACTGCCCCCCCCAAGACCCCCCCCAATCTCACTGCCCCCCCCACGACCCCCCCAAGCAGCTCCCTGCCCCCCCCATGACCCCCCCCAAGACCCCCCCCTAATCCACCCCCATTCTCACTGCCCCCCCACGACCCCAAGACCCCCCCCAATCAGCCCCCATTCTCACTGCCCCCCCCCATGATCCCCCATGACCCCCCTACGACCCCCCCCAATCACGCCCCATTCCCACTGCCCCCCCATGACCCCCCCAAGACCCCCCCCAATCTCACTGCCCCCCCAATCAGCCCCCATTCTCACTGCCCCCCCCCCTTGCCCCCCCCCAAGACCCCCCCAAGAACCCCCCCATTCAGCCCCCATTCTCACGGCCCACCCATCACCCCCCCCAAGACCCCCCCCAATCTCACCCCCCCCCCAATCAGCCCCCATTCTCACTGCCCCCCCCCCTTGCCCCCCCACGACCCCCCCAAGCCCCCCCCAATCATCCCCCATTCTCACTGCCCCCCCCTTGCCCTCCCATCCCCCCCCCCACCCCCAACGACCCCCCCCCCAATCAACCCCCATTCCCACCGCCCCCCCCCTCGACCCCCCCCCAAAATAAACACGGATTCGCACTGCGGCGCTCAGCTACATTTATTGGGGTCCCCCCCCGTCCCCCCCCCCAACACACAAAGTGTTAAATAGGGCCGGGGGGGGGGGGGGGGGGCGGCAGCAAATGGGATGAAAGAAGAAGGCGGGGGGGGGGGGGGGGGGGAAAAGGACGGACCCCCCCCCCCACAAGCCCTAAGCATTGTGTGGGGCTGGGGGGGGGGGTGAGGGGGGGGGCGCGGGGGGGTCGTTTAGCGGCTGTAGCCAAATTCATCGGCGTCGTCAGCACGGAAATCGCCGTAGCGCCAGAGGTTGAGCTGGGGGGGGGGGGCAAAATTAAGGGGGGGGGTCGTAAGTGGGGGGGTATAAAGAGGAGGGGGGGGGAGAAGCAAAATTAGGGGGGGGTATAAAGCGGGGGGGGAATTAAGGGGGGGTCGTAAGGGGGGGGTATAAAGGGGGGGGTATAAAGGGGGGAAATTAGGGGGGGGAAAAGGGGGGGGCAAAATTGGGGGGGTCGTGGGGGGGGTATAAAGGGGGGGGAAGCAAAATTGGGGGGGGTATAAAGGGGGGGACAAAATTGGGGGGGTCGTAAGTGGGGGGGTATAAAGGGGGGGCAAAATTAGGGGGGGTATAAAGGGGGAGAAATTGGGGGTAAAAAGGGGGGGGCAAAATTGGGGGGGGTCGTGAGGGGGGGGTATAAAGGGGGGGTAAAATTGGGGGGGTCGTAAGTGGGGTATAAAGGGGGGGGGAAGCAAAATAGGGGGGGGTTATAAAGGGGGGGGAACATTGGGGGGGGAAATTAGGGGGGGTAAAAAGGGGGGGCAAAATTAGGGGGGGTCGTAATGGGGGGTATAAAGGGGGGGGTCGTAAGGGGGGGCGAAATTGGGGGGGTCGTGGGGGGGACAAAATTGGGGGGGTAAAATTAGGGGGGGACAGAAGGGGGGGTCAGAAATGGGGGGGGTCAGAAATGGGGGGTCACAAAGTAGGGGGCATAAAGGGGGAGGTTATAAGTGGGGGGGTGTAAAGGGGGGGCAGAAAAGGGGGGCATAAAGGGTGGGGGGGCAGAAAGGGGGGGCATAAAGGGGGGGGTTATAAGTGGGGGGCATAAAGGGGGGGCACAAAAAGGGGGGGCAGAAATGGGGGGGTCATAAGAGGGGGGGGGGCATCAAGGGGGGGGTTTAAAAGGGTGTGGGGGGGTGGGCAGAAAGTGGGGAACCCCATAAACCCCCCAAATACCCCCATGTGCCCCCCCCCCCACCTACCACCCCCCCAGACCCCCATATGCCCCCCCCATTTCCATGTGCCCCCCCCACGACCCCCCCAGTGCCCCCCCACACCCCCATATCCCCCCCCAAGACCCCATAAACGCCCCAAATACCCCCTATGTGCCCCCCCCAGACCCCCATATGCCCCCCCATTCCCATGTGCCCCCCCCCCACGACCCCCCCAGTGCCCCCCCCCACACCCTTATTCCCCCCCCAGGACCCCAAATACCCCCCAAATGCCCCCATATCCCTCCCCAAGACCCCATAAACGCCCCAAACACCCCCTATGTGCCCCCCCCAAACCCCATATGCCCCCCCCATTCCCATGTGCCCCCCCCATGACCCCCCCATTGACTCCCTGCGCCCCCCCCACCCCCATATACCCCCCCATAAACCCCCCATGTGCCCCCCCCACCTACCACCCCCCCAGACCCCCTTATGCCCCCCCCATTCCCATGTACCCCCCCCCACGACCCCCCAGTGCCCCCATATCCCTCCCCAAGACCCCATAAACGCCCCAAACACCCCCTATGTGCCCCCCCCAAACCCCATATGCCCCCCCCCACTCCCATGTGCCCCCCCCCGTCACCCCCCCCAAGACTCCCTCTGCCCCCCCACCCCCATATGCCCCCCCTGGCACCCCATATACCCCCCATAAACCCCCCATATGCCCCCCCCCACCCCACCTACAACCCCCCCAGACCCCCTTATGCCCCCCCACCCCCATATCCCCCCCCCAAGACCCCATAAACGCCCCAAACACCCCCTATGTGCCCCCCCCAGACCCCCATATGCCCCCCCCATTCCCATGTGCCCCCCCCACGACCCCCCCAGTGCCCCCATATCCCCCCCCAAGACCCCATAAATGCCCCAAACACCCCCTATGTGCCCCCCCCAGACCCCCATATGCCCCCCCCATTCCCATGTGCCCCCCCCCACGACCCCCCCCCAGCGCCCCCCCCCACGTACCCGGGCACTCTTGGCCGTCTCCTGCGCATTCAGGTACTCCGTCATCTATAGGGAACAGCAGATGGGGTTCACTGCCCCCCCCGCCCCCATATCACACCCCCATATAACCCCCCCCCCTCCATATAACACATCCCATCTCCCCCCCATCTCCCCCCATATAACAACCCCCCCATAAAACACCCCCCCATCTCCCCCCCCATATAACAACCCCCCATATAACCCCCCCATCTTCCCCCCCAATATAACAACACCCCCCATACAACCCCCCCATATAACACCCCCCATATACCCCCCCATGACCCCCATATAACAACCCCCCCCATATAACACCCCCCCCAAATAACCCCCCCATATAACTGCCCTATATAACACCCCCCATCTCCCCCCCCCATACAACAACCCCCCCATATAACCGCCCCATATAACCCCATTTAACCCCCCCATAGAACACCCCCCATATAACCCCCCCATGACCTCCCATCCCCCCCCATATAACACCCCCCATATAACCCCCCCATCCCCCCCCATATAATAACCCCCCCATAAAACACCCCCCCATATAACCCCCCCCATCTCCCCCCCATACAACAACCCTCCCATACAACAACCCCCCCATATAACCCCCCCATATAACACCCCCATATAACCCCCCCCATCTCCCCCCCATACAACAACCCTCCCATACAACAACCCCCCCATATAACCCCCCCATATAACACCCCCATATAACCCCCCCATCTCCCCCCTATATAACAACCCCCCCATGACCCCCCCCATACAACAACCCCCCCATGACCCCCCCCATATAACACCCCCCCATACAACAACCTCCCCATATAACCCCCCCATGACCCCCCATCTCCCCCCCATATAACCCCATGACCCCCCCATACAACAACCCCCCCATATAACCCCCCCATTTCCCCCCCCATATAACCCCCCATCTCCCCCCTATATAACAAGCCCCCCATCTCTCCCCCCATATAACCTCCCCATGACCCCCCCCATACAACCCCCCCATACAACACCTCCATATAACAACCCCCCCCATATAACAATCCCCACATAGCCCCCCCCATACAACAACCCCCCCATAAAACCCCCCCATCTCCCGCCTATATAACAACCCCCCCATATAACCCCCCCATGACCCCCCCCATACAACAACACCCCAAATAACCCCCCCATACACCCCCATCTCCCCCCCATACAACAACCCCCCCATATAACCCCCCCCATATAACACCCCCCAGGACCCCCCCCCATATAACCCCCCCATGACCCCCCATATAACAACCCCCCCATATAACCCCCCCATTTCCCCCCCATATAACAACCCCCCCATATAACCCCCCCAAGACCCCCCCCATATAACACTCCCCCCATAAAACACCCCCCCATATAACCCCCATATAACCCCCCCGATCTCCCCCCCATATAACCCCCCATGACCCCCCCCATATAACCCCCCCATAAAACACCCCCCCATCTCCCCCCCCATATAACCTCCCCCATATAACGCATTCCCCCCCATACAACAACCCCCCCATATAACCCCCCCATCTCCCCCCCCATACAACCCCACCATGACCCCCCCATACAACAACCCCCCCATCTCCCCCCCATATAACAACCCCCCCATACACCCCCCCCATATAACACCCCCCCCATCTCCCCCCCCATATAACCCCCCCATCTCCGCCCCCATACAACACCCCCATATAACCCCCCCATGTCCCCCCCATGAACCCCCCCATATAACAACCCCCCCATATAATCCCCCCATGACCCCCCATCCCCCCCTCCATACAACCCCCCCATATAACCCCCCCATGACCCCCCCATACAACAACCCCCCCATATAACCCCCCCCATATAACCCCCCCATCTGCCCCCCCATATAACAACCCCCCCATACACCCCCCCATATAACCCCCCCCATATAACCCCCCCCATCTCCCCCCCATACAACAACCCCCCCATATAACCCCCCCCCATATAACCCCCCCATACAACAACCCCCCCATATAACCCCCCCCATATAACACCCCCCAGGACCCCCCCCCATATAACCCCCCATGACCCCCCATATAACAACCCCCCCATATAACCCCCCCATACACCCCCCCATCTCCCCCCCATACAACACCCCCATATAACCCCCCCATGAACCCCCCCATATAACACTCCCCCCATAAAACACCCCCCCATATAACCCCCCCCATATAACACCCCCCAGGACCCCCCCCATATAACCCCCCCGTGACCCCCCCCATATAACAACCCCCCCATATAACCCCCCCATGACCCCCCCCATGACACCCCCCCATATAACACCCCCCCATATAACTCCCCCCATATAACCTGCCCCATGCCCCCCCCCCCATAAAACACCCCCCATACAACAACCCCCCCATACAACCCCCCCATGACCCCCCCATCCAACAACCCCCCCATCCAACCCCCCCATGACCCCCCCATACAACCCCCCCATACAACCCCCCCATACAACCCCCCCATGACCCCCCCATCCAACAACCCCCCCATCCAACCCCCCCATGACCCCCCCATACAACCCCCCCATACAACCCCCCCATATAACCCCCCCATGACCCCCCCCATACAACAACCCCCCCATACAACCCCCCCATGACCCCCCCATACAACAACCCCCCCATACAACCCCCCCATGACCCCCCCATACAACCCCCCCATATAACCCCCCCATCTCCCCCCCATACAACCCCCCCATATAACCCCCCCATGACCCCCCCCATACAACAACCCCCCATCTCCCCCCCCATACAACACCCCCCCCATACAACCTCCCCATCTAACAACCCCCCCCACCCCCAAAACCCCCCCCCTCCCTCCCCCCCCCCAAAAAAAAAAGCCCCCCCCCCCCCACGTACCACTTTCTGGAACTGCCTCTCAGCCCTGGGCTGCACCATGACGAGCCCCTCCCTCACCAACCCCAACCCGACGTCTCCTTTCGAATCGGCGAACTGCAAAGTGGCGTGGGGGGGTCCTCCAGGCCCCCCCCCCCCACCCAAACCACCACCCCCCCCCAAACCACCTCCCAACCCCCCCCCCACTCCTCCTCCTCCTCCTCCTCCTCCGCTCCCCCCCCCGTGCTCCACGTTGAGGAGGCACTGCGTGTTCTGGATGTCCCGCACCGCGCTGTCCACCGCGTCGGCCCGAGCCTCTTCCTATAGGGGAAAAGGCAGGGAAATACAGGGACACCCCAAAAAATCCCCGCCCCCCCCAAAAGATCCCACCCCCACCCCCAAAAAAATCCTATTTCGGATCGCGTTTCTGTAAGGAAACCCCACCAGGCTGGAAAGAAACGGCGTGAAGATATTAAAAAAAAACCCGTAATGAACCCCGTAATAATGCCGTCAAATCTCATAAATGCATAAAAACCCCATGAACCCATAGTAAACCCCATAAGCACATAGAACACCGTAACAAACCCCACAACTGCATAAAACGCCATAGAACCCCATAAAACCCCATAACAAACCCCATAACCGCATAAAACCCTTAACAAACCCCATCACAGCATAAAAACCCCATAAAAGCCCATAACAAACCCCAGAACCACATAAAAACCCATAGAACCCCATAAAACCCATAACAAACCCCAGAACTACATAAAACACCATAACAAACCCCAGAACAGCATAAAACCCCATAGAACCCCATAAACCCATAACAAACCCCAGAACCACATAAAACACCGTAACAAACCCCAGAACAGCATAAAACCCCATAGAACCCCATAAACCATTAACAAACCCCAGAACCACATAAAACCCCATAGAACCCCATAAACCCATAACAAACCCCAGAACCACATAAAACACCATAACAAACCCCAGAACAGCATAAAACCCCATAGAACCCCATAAAACCCCATAGAACCCCATAAAACCCCATAACAAACCCCATAACTGCATAAAACCCTTAACAAACCCCATCACAGCATAAAAACCCCATAAAAGCCCATAACAAACCCCATAAGCACATAAAACACCATAACAAACCCCATAACAGCATAAAACCCCATAGAACCCAATAAAACCCCATAGAACCCCATAAAACCCCATAACAAACCCCATAACCACATAAAAACCCATAAAAGCCCATAACAAACCCCATAACCGCATAAAACCCCATAGAACCCCATAAACCCATAACAAACCCCAGAACCACATAAAACCCCGTAGAACCCCATAAAACCCCATAGAACCCCATAAACCCATAACAAACCCCAGAACCACATAAAACACTATAACAAACCCCATAAAACCCTACAGCAAAACCCACAGCCCCATAACAAACCCCATAACCCCATAACAAACCCCATGAACCCATAACAAACCCCAGAACCCCATAAAAGCCCAGAACAAACCCCATAACCACATAAAACACCGTAACAAACCCCATAACTGCATAAAAACCCATAAAAGCCCATAACAAACCCCATAACGCCATAACAAACCCCATAAACCCATAACAAACCGCAGAACCACATAAAACCCCATAACAAACCCCATAACCGCATAAAACCCCACAGAACCCCATAAACCCTTAACAAACCCCATAACCGCATAAAACCCCATAGAACCCAATAAAACCCATAACACACCCCATAACCACATAAAACACCATAACAAACCCCATAACAGCATAAAACCCCATAGAACCCCATAAAACCCCATAGAACCCCATAAAACCCCATAACAAACCCCATAACCGCATAAAATTCTTAACAAACCCCATCTCAGCATAAAAACCCCATAAAAGCCCATAACAAACCCCATAAGCACATAAAACACCGTAACAAACCCCATCACAGCATAAAAACCCATAAAAGCCCATAACAAACCCCATAACCCCATAACAAACCCCAGAACCACATAAAACACTATAACAAACCCCATAAAACCCTACAGCAAAACCCATAGCCCCATAACAAACCCCATAACCCCATAACAAACCCCATGAACCCATAACAAACCGCAGAACCACATAAAACCCTTAACAAACCCCATAACAGCATAAAAACCCATAAAAGCCCATAACAAACCCCATAACCCCATAACAAACCCCAGAACCACATAAAACCCTTAACAAACCCCATAACCGCATAAAACCCCATAGAACCCCATAAACCCATAACAAACCCCAGAACCACATAAAACACCATAACAAACCCCAGAACAGCATAAAACCCCATAGAACCCCATAAAACCCCATAGAACCCCATAAAACCCCATAACAAACCCCATAACCACATAAAACCCTTAACAAACCCCATAACCGCATAAAAACCCATAAAAGCCCATAACAAACCCCAGAACCGCATAAAACCCCATAGAACCCCATAAAACCCCATAGAACCCCATAAACCCATAACAAACCCCATAACCGCATAAAACCCCATAGAACCCCATAAACCCATAACAAACCCCAGAACCACATAAAACACCATAACAAACCCCAGAACAGCATAAAACCCCATAGAACCCCATAAAACCCCATAACAAACCCCATAACCGCATAAAACCCTTAACAAACCCCATCACAGCATAAAAACCCCATAAAAGCCCATAACAAACCCCAGAACCACATAAAAACCCATAGAACCCCATAAAACCCATAACAAACCCCAGAACCACATAAAACACCATAACAAACCCCATAACCGCATAAAAACCCATAAAACCCTATAACAAACCCCATAAAACCCTACAGCAAAACCCATAGCCCCATAACAAACCCCATAACCCCATAACAAACCCCATAAACCCATAACAAACCGCAGAACCACATAAAACACCGTAACAAACCCCATAACAGCATAAAAACCCATAAAAGCCCATAACAAACCCCATAACCCCATAACAAACCCCATAAACCCATAACAAACCCCATAACCGCATAAAACTCCATAGAACCCCATAAAACCCCATAGAACACCATAAAACCCCATAACAAACCCCATAACCGCATAAAACCCATAAAACCCCATAAACCCATAACAAACCCCATAACCGCATAAAAACCCATAAAACCCCATAACAAACCCCATAACTACATAACAAACCCCATGAACCCATAACAAACCCCAGAACCACATAAAACCCGTAACAAACCCCATAACCACATAAAAACCCCATAGAACCCCATAAACCCATAACAAACCCCATAACCACATAAAACACCATAACAAACCCCATAACCCCATAACAAAACCCATAACTCCATAAAAGCCCATAAACCCCTATAAGCCCCCATAGAACTCCTAGAAACCCCATATAACCCCATAAACCCCCCCATATCTCCCCATAACCCCATAACAAACCCCATAACCCCATAAAACCACATAAACCCTCATAAAACCCCATAGAACCCCATAGGACCGCACGTACATCCTGCGGCACCTGGATGAAGGCGAACGCCATATAACCCCATAACCCCATAACCCCATAAAAACCCCATAACCCCATAAAAACCCCATAACCCCCCATACAACCCCATACAACCCCATAGAAACCCCATAACCCCCCATAACCCCATAACAAACCCATAGAAACCCCATAACAAACCCCATAATGCCCATAGAAACCCCATAACCCCCCATACAACCCCATAGAAACCCATAACAAACCCCATACCCCCCATAACGCCATAACAAACCCCATAACCCCATAAAAACCCCATAACTCCCATAGAAACCCCATAAAAACCCCATAGCCCCATAACCCCCCATAGAAACCCCATTTAACCCCATAACCCCATAAAACCCCATAAACCCATAAAACCCTATACAACCCCATAACTCCCCATACAACCCCATAGAAGCCCCATAACAAACCCCATATCCCCCCATAACCCCATAACAAACCCCATAACCCCATAAAAACCCCATAACCCCCTTAGAAACCCCATAAACCCCCATAGAAACCCCATAGAAACCCGATAACCCCATAGAAACCCCCATAGAAACCACATACCCCCCCATAACCCCATAAAAACCCCATAGCCCCCCATAACCCTATAAAAACCCCATAAAAACCCCATAACTCCTATAGAAACCCCATAGAAACCCCATAGAAACCCCATAGAAACCCCCTAAAAACCCCATACCCCCCATAACCCCATAAAAACCCCATAGCCCCCCATAACCCCATAAAACCCCCTAAACCCCCATAGAAATCCCATAACCCCATAGAAACCCCCATAGAAACCACATACCCCCCCATAACCCCATAAAAACCCCATAGCCCCCCCATAACCCTATAAAAACCCCATAAAAACCCCATAACTCCCACAGAAACCCCATAGGACCCCATAGAAGCCCACAGTACCGCACGTACATCCTGCGGCACCTGGATGAAGGCGAACGCCATATAACCCCATAACCCCATAACCCCATAACCCCATAAAAACCCCATACCCCCCCATACACCCCATACAACCCCATACAACCCCATAGAAACCCCATAAAACCCCATAACAAACCCCATAACCGCATAAAACCCTTAACAAACCCCATCACAGCATAAAAACCCCATAAAAGCCCATAACAAACCCCATAACCGCATAAAACCCCATAGAACCCCATAAACCCATAACAAACCCCAGAACCACATAAAACACCGTAACAAACCCCAGAACAGCATAAAACCCCATAGAACCCCATAAACCATTAACAAACCCCAGAACCACATAAAACCCCATAGAACCCCATAAACCCATAACAAACCCCAGAACCACATAAAACACCATAACAAACCCCAGAACAGCATAAAACCCCATAGAACCCCATAAAACCCCATAGAACCCCATAAAACCCCATAACAAACCCCATAACTGCATAAAACCCTTAACAAACCCCATCACAGCATAAAAACCCCATAAAAGCCCATAACAAACCCCAGAACCACATAAAACACCATAACAAACCCCATAACAGCATAAAACCCCATAGAACCCAATAAAACCCCATAGAACCCCATAAAACCCCATAACAAACCCCATAACCACATAAAAACCCATAAAAGCCCATAACAAACCCCATAACCGCATAAAACCCCATAGAACCCCATAAACCCATAACAAACCCCAGAACCACATAAAACCCCGTAGAACCCCATAAAACCCCATAGAACCCCATAAACCCATAACAAACCCCAGAACCACATAAAACACTATAACAAACCCCATAAAACCCTACAGCAAAACCCACAGCCCCATAACAAACCCCATAACCCCATAACAAACCCCATGAACCCATAACAAACCCCAGAACCCCATAAAAGCCCATAACAAACCCCATAACCACATAAAACACCGTAACAAACCCCATAACTGCATAAAAACCCATAAAAGCCCATAACAAACCCCATAACGCCATAACAAACCCCATAAACCCATAACAAACCGCAGAACCACATAAAACCCCATAACAAACCCCATAACAGCATAAAACCCCACAGAACCCCATAAACCCTTAACAAACCCCATAACCGCATAAAACCCCATAGAACCCAATAAAACCCATAACACACCCCATAACCACATAAAACACCATAACAAACCCCATAACAGCATAAAACCCCATAGAACCCCATAAAACCCCATAACAAACCCCATAACCGCATAAAATCCTTAACAAACCCCATCTCAGCATAAAAACCCCATAAAAGCCCATAACAAACCCCATAAGCACATAAAACACCGTAACAAACCCCATCACAGCATAAAAACCCATAAAAGCCCATAACAAACCCCATAACCCCATAACAAACCCCAGAACCACATAAAACACTATAACAAACCCCATAAAACCCTACAGCAAAACCCATAGCCCCATAACAAACCCCATAACCCCATAACAAACCCCATGAACCCATAACAAACCCCAGAACCACATAAAACCCTTAACAAACCCCATAACCGCATAAAACCCCATAGAACCCCATAAACCCATAACAAACCCCAGAACCACATAAAACACCATAACAAACCCCAGAACAGCATAAAACCCCATAGAACCCCATAAAACCCCATAACAAACCCCAGAACCACAAAAAAACCCATAGAACCCCATAAAACCCATAACAAACCCCAGAACCACATAAAACACCATAACAAACCCCATAACCGCATAAAAACCCATAAAACCCTATAACAAACCCCATAAAACCCTACAGCAAAACCCATAGCCCCATAACAAACCCCATAACCCCATAACAAACCCCATAAACCCATAACAAACCGCAGAACCACATAAAACACCGTAACAAACCCCATAACAGCATAAAAACCCATAAAAGCCCATAACAAACCCCATAACCCCATAACAAACCCCATAAACCCATAACAAACCCCATAACCGCATAAAACTCCATAGAACCCCATAAAACCCCATAGAACACCATAAAACCCCATAACAAACCCCATAACCGCATAAAACCCATAAAACCCCATAAACCCATAACAAACCCCATAACCGCATAAAAACCCATAAAACCCCATAACAAACCCCATAACTACATAACAAACCCCATGAACCCATAACAAACCCCAGAACCACATAAAACCCGTAACAAACCCCATAACCACATAAAAACCCCATAGAACCCCATAAACCCATAACAAACCCCATAACCACATAAAACACCATAACAAACCCCATAACCCCATAACAAAACCCATAACTCCATAAAAGCCCATAAACCCCTATAAGCCCCCATAGAACTCCTAGAAACCCCATATAACCCCATAAACCCCCCCATATCTCCCCATAACCCCATAACAAACCCCATAACCCCATAAAACCACATAAACCCTCATAAAACCCCATAGAACCCCATAGGACCGCACGTACATCCTGCGGCACCTGGATGAAGGCGAACGCCATATAACCCCATAACCCCATAACCCCATAAAAACCCCATAACCCCATAAAAACCCCATAACCCCCCATACAACCCCATACAACCCCATAGAAACCCCATAACCCCCCATAACCCCATAACAAACCCATAGAAACCCCATAACAAACCCCATAATGCCCATAGAAACCCCATAACCCCCCATACAACCCCATAGAAACCCATAACAAACCCCATACCCCCCATAACGCCATAACAAACCCCATAACCCCATAAAAACCCCATAACTCCCATAGAAACCCCATAAAAACCCCATAGCCCCATAACCCCCCATAGAAACCCCATTTAACCCCATAACCCCATAAAACCCCATAAACCCATAAAACCCTATACAACCCCATAACTCCCCATACAACCCCATAGAAGCCCCATAACAAACCCCATATCCCCCCATAACCCCATAACAAACCCCATAACCCCATAAAAACCCCATAACCCCCTTAGAAACCCCATAAACCCCCATAGAAACCCCATAGAAACCCGATAACCCCATAGAAACCCCCATAGAAACCACATACCCCCCCATAACCCCATAAAAACCCCATAGCCCCCCATAACCCTATAAAAACCCCATAAAAACCCCATAACTCCTATAGAAACCCCATAGAAACCCCATAGAAACCCCATAGAAACCCCCTAAAAACCCCATACCCCCCATAACCCCATAAAAACCCCATAGCCCCCCATAACCCCATAAAACCCCCTAAACCCCCATAGAAATCCCATAACCCCATAGAAACCCCCATAGAAACCACATACCCCCCCATAACCCCATAAAAACCCCATAGCCCCCCCATAACCCTATAAAAACCCCATAAAAACCCCATAACTCCCACAGAAACCCCATAGGACCCCATAGAAGCCCACAGTACCGCACGTACATCCTGCGGCACCTGGATGAAGGCGAACGCCATATAACCCCATAACCCCATAACCCCATAACCCCATAAAAACCCCATACCCCCCCATACACCCCATACAACCCCATACAACCCCATAGAAACCCCATACAACCCCATAGAAACCCCATAAAACCCCATAGCCGCCATAGGACCGCACGTACATCCTGCAACCCCATAAGCCCCCATAACCCCATAAAAACCCCATACCCCCCATAACTCCATAACCCCCCATACAACCCCATACACCCCCATACAACCCCATAACCCCCCATTCAACCCCATAAAACCCCATAGAAACCCCATACAACCCCATAGAAACCCCATAGAAACCCCATAACTCCCATAGGACTGCACATACATCCTGCGACCCCATAACCCCATAAAAACCCCATAAAAACCCCATACCCCCCATAACCCCATACCCCCCATACAACCCCATAACCCCCCACACAACCCCATAGAAACCCCATAACCCCCATAGAAACCCCACACAACCTCATACAACCCCATAACCCCCCATAAAACCCCATAGAAACCCCATAGGTCCCCATAGAAGCCCACAGTACCGCACATACATCCTGCAACCCCATAACCCCCCATAACCCCATAAAAACCCCATACCCCCCCATAACCCCATAACCCCCCATACAACCCCATACAACCCCATACAACCCCATAGAACCCCATAAAACCCCATAGGACCCCATAACCGCCACAGTACCACACGTACATCCTGCGGCACCTGGATGAAGGCAAACGCCATATAACCCCATAACCCCATAACCCCATAAAAACCCCATAACCCCCCATAGAACCCCATAGGACCCCATAGAAGCCCACAGTACCGCACGTACATCCTGCGGCACCTGGATGAAGGCGAACGCCATATAACCCCATAACCCCATAACCCCATAACCCCATAAAACCCCATAACTCCCCATACAACCCCCTACAACCCCATAACCCCCCATACAACCCCATACAACCCCATAAAACCCCATAGAACCCCATAGTACCGCACGTACATCCTGCGGCACCTGGATGAAGGCAAACGCCATATAACCCCATAACCCCATAACCCCATAACCCCCCATAACCCCATAACCCCATAACCCCATAACCCCCCATACAACCCCATAGAAACCCCATACAACCCCATAGGACCCCATGCAACCCCATAGAAGCCCATAGGACCCCATAGGACCCCATAGAAGCCCACAGTACCGCACGTACATCCTGCGGCACCTGGATGAAGGCGAACGCCATATAACCCCATAACCCCATAACCCCATAACCCCATAAAAACCCCATAACCCCCCATACAACCCCATACAACTCCATACAACCCCATAGAAACCCCATACAACCCCATAGAAACCCCATAAAACCCCATAGCCGCCATAGGACCGCACGTACATCCTGCAACCCCATAAGCCCCCATAACCCCATAAAAACCCCATACCCCCCATAACTCCATAACCCCCCATACAACCCCATACACCCCCATACAACCCCATAACCCCCCATTCAACCCCATAAAACCCCATAGAAACCCCATAGAAACCCCATACAACCCCATAGAAACCCCATAGAAACCCCATAACTCCCATAGGACTGCACATACATCCTGCGACCCCATAACCCCATAAAAACCCCATACCCCCCATAACCCCATACCTCCCATACAACCCCATACAACCCCATAACCCCCCCCAAAACCCCATAGAAACCCCATAACCCCCATAGAAACCCCACACAACCCCATACAACCCCATAACCCCCCATAAAACCCCATAGAAACCCCATAGGTCCCCATAGAAGCCCACAGTACCGCACATACATCCTGCAACCCCATAACCCCCCATAACCCCATAAAAACCCCATACCCCCCCATAACCCCATAACCCCCATACAACCCTATAGAAACCCCATAACCCCCCATAACCCCATAACCCCATAACCCCCCATAACCCCATAACAAACCCCATAACCCCATAACCCTATAATCCCCCATAGCCCCAACCCCCCCATAACCCCATCAAACCCCATAACCCCATAACAAACCCCATAACCCCATAACTCCCCATAGCCCCAACCTCCCCCATAACCCCATCAAACCCCACAACCCCATAACCCCATACAACCCCATAACCCCCCATACAACCCCATAGAAACCCCATAGAAACCCCATAGCCGCCACAGTACCGCACGTACATCCTGCGGCACCTGGATGAAGGCGAACGCCATATAACCCCATAACCCCATAACCCCATAACCCCATAACCCCATAACCCCATAATCCCCCATAACCCCATAACCCCCCATACAACCCCATACAACCCCATAGAAACCCCATACAACCCCATAGAAACCCCATAAAACCCCATAGCCGCCATAGGACCGCACGTACATCCTGCAACCCCATAAGCCCCCATAACCCCATAAAAACCCCATACCCCCCATAACTCCATAACCCCCCATACAACCCCATACACCCCCATACAACCCCATAACCCCCCATTCAACCCCATAAAACCCCATAGAAACCCCATAGAAACCCCATACAACCCCATAGAAACCCCATAGAAACCCCATAACTCCCATAGGACTGCACATACATCCTGCGACCCCATAACCCCATAAAAACCCCATACCCCCCATAACCCCATACCCCCCATACAACCCCATAACCCCCCCCACAACCCCATAGAAACCCCATAACCCCCATAGAAACCCCACACAACCCCATACAACCCCATAACCCCCCCCACAACCCCATAGAAACCCCATAACCCCCATAGAAACCCCACACAACCCCATACAACCCCATAACCCCCCATACCCCCCCATAACCCCATACAACCCCATACAACCCCATAACCCCCCATAAAACCCCATAGAAACCCCATAGGTCCCCATAGAAGCCCACAGTACCGCACATACATCCTGCAACCCCATAACCCCCCATAACCCCATAAAAACCCCATACCCCCCCATAACCCCATAACCCCCATACAACCCTATAGAAACCCCATAACCCCTCATAACCCCCCATACAACCCCATAGAAACCCCATAGAAGCCCATAGCTGCCACAGTACCACACGTACATCCTGCGGCACCTGGATGAAGGCGAACGCCATATAACCCCATAACCCCATAACCCCATAACCCCATAAAAACCCCATAACCCCCCATACAACCCCCTACAACCCCATAACACCCCCTACAACCCCATAGAAACCCCATAGGACCCCATAGCCGCCACAGTACCGCACGTACATCCTGCGGCACCTGGATGAAGGCGAACGCCATATAACCCCATAACCCCATAACCCCATAACCCCATAACCCCATAAAAACCCCATAACCCCCCATACAACCCCATAGAAACCCCATAGAACCCCATACAACCCCATAGGACCCCATAACCCCCACAGTACCGCACGTACATCCTGCGGCACCTGGATGAAAGCAAACGCCATATAACCCCATAACCCCATAACCCCCCATAACCCCATAACCCCATAGGACCCCATAGAAGCCCATAGGACCCCATAGAAGCCCACAGTACCGCACGTACATCCTGCGGCACCTGGATGAAGGCGAACGCCATATAACCCCATAACCCCATTACCCCATAACCCCATAACCCCCCATAACCCCATAACAAACCCCATAACCCCATAACTCCCCATAGCCCCAACCCCCCCCCATAACCCCATACAACACCATAACCCCCCATAACCCCATAACCCCCCATAGCCCGAACCCCCCCATAACCCCATCAAACCCCATAACCCCATAACCCCCCATACAACCCCATAGAAACCCCTTACAACCCCATACAACCCCATAGAACCCCATAGAACCCCATAGGACCCCATAACCCCCACAGTACCGCACGTACATCCTGCGGCACCTGGATGAAGGTGAACGCCATATAACCCCATAACCCCATAACCCTATATAACCCCATACCCCCCACAACCCCATAACAAACCCCATAACCCCATAACTCCCCATAACCCCCCATAACCCCATAACAAACCCCATAACCCCATAACCCCCCATAACCCCATAACAAACCCCATAACCCCATAACTCCCCATAGCCCCAACCCCCCCCCATAACCCCATACAACACCATAACCCCCCATAACCCCATAACCCCCCATAGCCCGAACCCCCCCATAACCCCATCAAACCCCATAACCCCATAACCCCCCATACAACCCCATAGAAACCCCTTACAACCCCATACAACCCCATAGAACCCCATAGAACCCCATAGGACCCCATAACCCCCACAGTACCGCACGTACATCCTGCGGCACCTGGATGAAGGTGAACGCCATATAACCCCATAACCCCATAACCCTATATAACCCCATACCCCCCACAACCCCATAACAAACCCCATAACCCCATAACTCCCCATAACCCCCCATAACCCCATAACAAACCCCATAACCCCATAACCCCCCATAACCCCATAACAAACCCCATAACCCCATAACTCCCCATAGCCCCAACCCCCCCCCATAACCCCATACAACACCATAACCCCCCATAACCCCATAACCCCCCATAGCCCGAACCCCCCCATAACCCCATAACCCCCCATACAACCCCATAACCCCATAGGACCCCATAAAACCCCATAGGACCCCATAGAAGCCCACAGTACCGCACGTACATCCTGCGGCACCTGGATGAAGGCGAACGCCATATAACCCCATAACCCCATAAATACCCCATAACCCCATAACCCCCCATAACCCCATAACTCCCATAACCCCCCATACAACCCCATAGAACCCCATAGGACCCCATAGAAGCCCACAGTACCGCACGTACATCCTGCGGCACCTGGATGAAGGCGAACGCGTATTCGGTCGCCTGCGGCGGCAGCGCCCTGGGGCTGAACGGCGGCGGCAGCGGGGCCAGGCGCTGGGGGGGCAGCGTCTCCTTCTGCGCGTCCAGTTATGGGGTCGCTTATGGGGTCGCTTATGGGGTCGGTTTATGGGGTGGTTTATGGGGTCGCCACTCACGTTGCCGTAGTCGATGTAGAAGACGTGGATTTTAGTGGGGGATTCCACCTTTTCCACGCGGGCTCGGTACCTGGAGGGGTTATGGGGTTTTTTTTTTATGGGGTTTTTTATGGGGTTTGGGGGGGGGGGTTAATGGGGTTATGGGGTTTTTATGGGGTTTTATGGGGTTATATGGGGTTTCTAGGGGGGGTCTGATGGGGGGTTATGGGGGGTTTATGGGCTTATGGGGTTACGGGGTTATGGGGTTTTTATGGGGTTATGGGGTTGTTAAGGGGTAATGGGGTTTGTTATGGGGTTTGTTAAGGGGTTATGGGGTTTGTTAAGGGGTTACGGGGCTATGGGGTTATGGGGTTTGTTAAGGGGTTATGGGGTTTGTTATGGGGTTATGGGGTTTGTTAAGGGGTTATGGGGTTCGTTATGGGGTTTTACAGGGTGTTTATGGGGTTATGGGGTTTGTTATGGGGTTTTACGGGGTGTTTATGGGGTTATGGGGTTTGTTATGGGGTTATGGGGTTTTTATGGGGTTTTACGGGGTGTTTATGGGGTTATGGGGTTTGTTATGGGGTTACAGGGTTTGTTATGGGGTTATGGGATTTGTTATGGGGTTATGGGGTTTGTTAAGGGGTTATGGGTTTGTTATGGGGTTATGGGGTTTTTATGGGGTTATGGGGTTACGGGGTTATGGGGTTTGTTAGGGGGTTACGGGGTTTGTTATGGGGTTCGTTATGGGGTTATGGGGTTTGTTATGGGGTTTGGGGTTTTTTATGGGGTTATGGGGTTTTTATGGGGTTTTATGGGGTTATATGGGGTTTCTATGGGGGGTCTAATAGGGGGTTATGGGGGGGTTATGGGGTTACGGGGTGATGGGGTTTTTATGGGGTTATGGGGTTACGGGGTTATGGGGTTTGTTATGGGGTTATGGGGTTTGTTATGGGGTTTGTTAAGGGGTTACGCGGTTATGGGGTTATGGGGTTTGTTATGGGGTTATGGGGTTGTTATGGGGTTATGGGGTTTGTTATGGGGTTTTACAGGGTGTTTATGGAGTTATGGGGTTTGTTATGGGGTTTGTTAAGGGGTTATGGGGTTTGTTATGGGGTTTTATGGGGTGTTTATGGAGTTATGGGATGTTTATGGGGTTATGGGGTTTGTTATGGGGTTACAGGGTTATGGGGTTTGTTATGGGGTTTGTTAAGGGGTTATGGGGTTTGTTATGGGGTTACAGGGTTATGGGGTTTGTTATGGGTTTGTTAAGGGGTTATGGGGTTTGTTATGGGGTTACAGGGTTATGGGGTTTGTTATGGGGTTTGTTAAGGGGTTATGGGGTTTGTTATGGGGTTACAGGGTTATGGGGTTTGTTATGGGGTTTGTTAAGGGGTTATGGGGTTTGTTATGGGGTTTTACGGGCTTTGTTATGGGGTGATGGAGTTTGTTAAGGGGTTATGGGGTTCGTTATGGGGTTTTACAGGGTGTTTATGGGGTTATGGGGTTTGTTATGGGGTTATGGGGTTGTTATGGGGTTAAGGGGTTTGTTATGGGGTTATGGGGTTGTTATGGGGTTTTACGGGGTGTTTATGGGGTTATGGGATTTGTTATGGGGTTATGGGGTTTGTTAAGGGGTTATGGGTTTGTTATGGGGTTATGGGGTTTGTTATGGGGTTATGGGGTTTTTATGGGGTTATGGGGTTTGTTATGGGGTTTGTTAAAGGGTTACGGGGTTTGTTATGGGGTTCGTTATGGGGTTATGGGGTTTGTTATGGGGTTTGGGGTTTTTTATGGGGTTATGGGGTTTTTAGGGGGTTTTATGGGGTTATATGGGGTTTCTATGGGGGGTCTGATAGAGGTTTATGGGGGGTTTATGGGGTTATGGGGTTTGTTAAGGGGTTATGGGGTTTGTTATAGGGTTATGGGGTTTGTTATGGGGTTTTACGGGATTTGTTAAAGGGTTATGGGGGTTTGTTATGAGGTTATGGGGTTTGTTATGGGGTTTGTTATGGGGTTTGGGGGTTTTTATGGGGTTATGGGGTTTTTATGGGGTTTTATGGGGTTATGGGATTTTTATGGGGTTTTATGGGGTTATATGGGGTTTCTATGGAGGGTCTGATTGAGGGTTATGGGGGGTTTATGGGGTTATGGGGTTACGGGGTTATGGGGTTTTTATGGGGTTATGGGGTTGTTAAGGGGTAATGGGGTTTGTTATGGGGTTATGGGGTTTGTTATGGGGTTTGTTAAGGGGTTATGGGGTTTGTTATCGGGTTATGGGGTTTGTTAAGGGGTTACGCGGTTATGGGGTTATGGGGTTTGTTATGGGGTTTTACAGGGTGTTTATGGGGTTATGGGGTTTTTATGGGGTTATGGGGTTTTGTGGGGTTAGGGTTTTTTTCATGGGGTTTTATGGGGTTTTATGAGGTTTGGGGTTTTTCATGGGGTCTTATGGGGGTTTTATGGAGATATGGGGTTTTTAGGGGGGTTTGATGGGGGGTTATGGGGTTTTTATGGGGTTATGCGGTTTCTTATGGGGTTTTATGGGGTTTGGGGTTTTTTTATGGGGTTTTATGGGGTTATGGGGTTTTTAGGGTGTTATGGGGGTTTGTTATGGGGTTTTTAAGGGGTTGTTATGGGGGTTTTTATGGGGTTTGATGGGGGTTATGTGGGGTTTTATGGGGTTATGGGTTTTTTATGGGGATTTGGGGGTTTTTATGGGGTCATGGGGTTTTTATGGGGTTTTATAGGGTTATGTGGGTCTTAGGGGGGTCTGATGGGGGGCTATGGGGGATTTTATGGGTTTATGGGGTTATAGGGTGATGGGATTTTTTATGAGGTTATGGGATTTGTTATGGGGTTATGGGGTTTTTAGGGTGTTATGGGGGGTTTTTAGGGGGCTTTTAAGGCGTTTTTATGGGGTTATGGGGGTTTTAGGGGGTTTTAGGGGGTTAGGGTTTATTTTATGGGGTTTTATGGGGTTTGGGTTTTTTTATGGGATATTTAAGGGGGTTTTATGGGCTTATGGGGTTTTAGGGGGGTTTGATGGGGGGTTACGGGGGTTATATAGCGTTATGGGGTTTTTTATGGGGTTTTATGGAGTTTTATGGGGTTTGGGGTTTTTTTATGGGGTTTTTTAAGGGGGTTTTATGGGGTTATGGGGTTTTAGGTGGGTTTGATGGGGGGTTGTGGGGGGTTATGGGGTTTTTTATTGGGTTATGGAGTTTTTTTTGAGGTTATGGGTTTTTATGGAGGGGTTATGGGGGGTTATGGGAACTTCATAGGGTAATGGGATTTTTTATGAGGTTACGGAGTTTTTATGGGGATATTGGGGCTTTTATGGGGTTTTGGGGCATTTTGGGTTTTTTTGGGAGGGATTTGGGGTTTCTGGGGGTCTCAATCCTCAGGATTTTGGGTCTTTTGGGGGGGATTTGGGGTTATTTGGGGGTTGTGGGGGGTTTGGGGTTTTTTGGGGGCAGGTTGGGGTTGTGGGGGTGGATTTGGGGTTTTTCGGGGTCTCAAAGCTGTGGATTTGGGGTTTTTTGGGGGAGGATTTGGGGTTTTGGGATGGATTTGGGGTTTTGGGGGGAGGGGATCTGGGTTTTTCTTGGGGGATTTGGGGTTTTTGGGGTGGATTTTGGGTTTTTTGGGGGGTGGATTTGCTCTTTTTTGGCGGGTTGATTTCGGGTTTTGGGGGGGATTTGGGTTTTTCTTGGGGGATTTGGGGTTTTGGGGGTGGATTTGGGGTTTTTTGGGGGTGAATTTGAGGTTTTTTGGGGAGGATTTGGGACTTTGGGGGGTATTTGGGGTTTATAGGAGTGGATTTGGGGTTTTTTTTGGGGGGGGTTGGGTTTTTCTTGGGGGATTTGGGGTCTTAGGGGTGGATTTGGGGTTTTAGGGGGGTGGATTTGAGTTTTTTTGGGGGGGATTTGGGGTTTTAGGAGTGGATTTGAGGTTTCTGGGGGGTGGATTTGAGGTTTTTTTGGGGGGGATTTGGGGTTTTTCTTGGGGGATTTGAGGTTTTAGGGGTGGATTTGAGGTTTTAGGAGTGGATTTGGGGTTTTTGGGGGGGTGGATTTGAGGTTTTTTGGGGGGGATTTGGTTTCTCTTGGGGGATTTGGGGTTTTAGGGGTGGATTTGAGTTTTTTTTTGGGGGGATTTGGGTTTTTCTTGGGGGATTTGGGGTCTTAGGGGTGGATTTGGGGTTTTAGGGGTGGATTTTGGGTTTTTTGGGGGGTGGATTTGAGTTTTTTTGGGGGGGATTTGGGGTTTTAGGAGTGGATTGGGGATTTTTGGGGGGGTCGATTTGGGGTTTTTTGGGGGGGGGTTGGGTTTTTCTTGGGGGATTTGGGGTTTTAGGGGTGGATTTGATGTTTTAGGAGTGGATTTGGGGTTTTTGGGGAGTGGATTTGAGGTTTTTTGGGGGGGATTTGGGTTTTTCTTGGGGGATTTGGGATTTTGGGGGGGATTTGGGGTTATTTGGGTGTTGTGGGGGGTTTGGGGGTTTTGGGGTCTCAAAGCTGTGGATTTGGGGTTTTGGGGGGGAGATTTGGGGTTTAGGGAGGATTTGGGGTCATAGGAGTGGATTTGGGGTTTTTTGGGGGGTGGATTTGAGGTTTTTTGGGGGAAATTTGGGTTTTTCTTGGGGGATTTGGGATTTTGGGGGGCATTTGGGGTCCATTTTGGGGGGGATTTGGGGTTATTTGGGGGTTGTGGAGGTTTGGGGTTTTTTGGGTGGGTTGGTTGGGGTTGTGGGGGTGGATTTGGGGCTTTTAGGGATCTCAAAGCTGTGGAATTGGGATTTTTTGGGGGAGGATTTGGGGTTTTTGGTGGGGATTTGGGTTTTTCTTGGGGGATTTGGGGTTTTTTGGAGGGTGGATTTGGGTTTTCCTTGGGGGATTTGGGATTTTAGGGGTGGATTTGGCGTTTTTGGGGGGGTGGATTTGAGGTTTTTGGGGTGGGATTTGGGTTTTTCTTGGGGGATTTGGGGTTTTAGGGGTGGATTTGATGTTTTAGGAGTGGATTTGGGGTTTTTGGGGGGTGGATTTGAGGGTTTTTGGGGAGGATTTGGTACTTTGAGGTGTATTTGGGGTTTTTGAGGGGGTGGATTTGGGGTTTTTTGGGGGGAATTTGGGTTTTTCTTGGGGGATTTGGGGTTTTGGGGGTGGATTTGGGGTTTTTTGGGGGTGGATTTGAGGTTTTTTGGGGAGGATTTGGGACTTTGGGGGGTATTTGGGGTTTATAGGAGTGGATTTGGGGTTTTTTTTGGGGGGGGTTGGGTTTTTCTTGGGGGATTTGGGGTTTTAGGGGTGGATTTGGGGTTTTTTGGGGGGTGGATTTGAGTTTTTTTGGGGGAGATTTGGGGTTTTAGGAGTGGATTTGAGGTTTTTGGGGGGGGTTGATATGGGGTTTTTTGGGGGGGATTTGGGTTTTTCTTGGGGGATTTGGGGTTTTAGGGGTGGATTTGAAGTTTTAGGGGTGGATTTGGGGTTTTTGGGGGGTGGATTTGGGGTTTTTTTTTGGGGGGGGATTGGGGTTTTTCTTGGGGGATTTGGGGTTTTAGGGGTGGATTTGGGGTTTTTTGGGGGGATTTGGGTTTTTCTTGGGGGATTTGGGGTCTTTGGGGTGGATTTGATGTTTTAGGAGTGGATTTGGGGTTTTTGGGGGGTGGATTTGGGGTTTTTTTTGGGGGGGATTGGGTTTTTTCTTGGGGGATTTGGGGTTTTTGGGGTGAATTTGAGGTTTTTTTGGGGGGGATTTGGGGTTTTTCTTGGGGGATTTGGGGTCTTAGGGGTGGATTTGGGGTTTATAGGAGTGGATTTGGGGTTTTTTTTTGGGGGGGGTTGGGTTTTTCTTGGGGGATTTGGGGTTTTAGGGGTGGATTTGGGGTTTTTGGGGGGTGGATTTGAGTTTTTTTGGGGGGGATTTGGGGTTTTAGGAGTGGATTTGGGGTTTTTGGGGGGTGGATTTGAGGTTTTTTTGGAGGGGGATTTGGGTTTTTCTTGGGGGATTTGGGATTTAGGGGTGGATTTGGGGTTATTTGGGTGTTGTGGGGGGTTTGGGGTTTTTGGGGTCTCAAAGCTGTGGATTTGGGGTTTTGGGGGGGGAGATTTGGGGTTTTAGGTGGGATTTGGGGTCTTAGGAGTGGATTTGGGGTTTTTGGGGGGTGGATTTGAGTTTTTTTGGGGGAGGATTTGGGTTTTTCTTGGGGGATTTGGGGTTTTAGGGGTGGATTTGAGGTTTTAGGGGTGGATTTGAGGCTTTTTTGGGGAGGATTTGGGACTTTGGGGGGTATTTGAGGGTTTTGGGGGGTGGATTTGGGGATTTTTGGGGGGGGATTTGGGTTTTTCGTGGGGGATTTGGGATCTTAGGGGTGGATTTGGAGTTTTAGGGGTGGTTTTGGGGTTTTTTGGGGGGTGGATTTGAGTTTTTTGGGGGGAATTTGGGGTTTTAGGAGTGGATTTGGAGTTTTTGGAGGGGTTGATTTGGGGTTTTTTGGGGGGATTTGGGTTTTTCTTGGGGGATTTGGGGTCTTAGGGGTGGATTTGGGGTCTTAGGAGTGGATTTGGGGTTTTTTGGGGGGTGGATTTGAGGTTTTTTTTGGGGGGATTTTGGGTTTTTCTTGGGGGATTTGGGATTTTGGGGGGGATTTGGAGTTATTTGGGTGTTGTGGGGGGTTTGGGGTTTTTGGGGTCTCAAAGCTGTGGATTTGGGGTTTTGGGTGGGGGAGATTTGGGGTTTTTTTGGGGGGGATTTGGGGTCTTAGGTGTGGATTTGAGGTTTTAGGAGTGGATTTGGGGTTTATTGGGTGGATTTGGGGTTTTTTCGGGAGGATTTGGGACTTTGGGGGGTATTTGGGGTTTTTGGGGGGGTTGATTTGGGTTTTTTTTTGGGGGGGTTGGGTTTTTCTTGGGTGATTTGGGTTTTTCTTGAGGGATTTGGGGTTTTAGGGGTGGATTTGATGTTTTAGGAGTGGATTTGGGGTTTTTGGGGGGGTGGATTTGAGGTTTTTTGGGGGGGATTTGGGTTTTTCTTGGTGGATTTGGGATTTTGGGGGGGATTTGGGGTTATCTGGGTGTTGTGGGGGGTTTGGGGTTTTTGGGGTCTCAAAGCTGTGGATTTGGGGTTTTGGGGGGGGGAGATTTGGGGTTTTAGGGGGGATTTGGGGTCTTAGGAGTGGATTTGGGGTTTTTTGGGGGGTGGATTTGAGGTTTTTTGGGGGGGGATTTGGGGTTTTTCTTGGGGGATTTGGGGTTTTAGGGGTTGGATTTTGGGTTTTTTGGGTGGTAGATTTTAGGTTTTTTGGGGAGGATTTGGGACTTTGGGGGGTATTTGGGGTTTATAGGAGTGGATTTGGGGTTTTTTTTGGGGGGGGTTGGGTTTTTCTTGGGGGATTTGGGGTTTTAGGGGTGGATTTGGGGTTTTTGGGGGGTGGATTTGAGTTTTTTTGGGGGGGATTTGGGGTTTTAGGAGTGGATTTGGGGTTTTTGGGGGGTGGATTTGAGGTTTTTTGGGGGGGATTTGGGTTTTTCTTGGGGGATTTGGGGTCTTAGGGGTGGATTTGGGGTTTTAGGGGTGGATTTGAGTTTTTTTGGGGAGGATTTGGGACTTTGGGGGGTATTTGGGGTTTTTGGGGGGGTTGATTTGGGGTTTTTTTTGGGGGGGGTGGGTTTTTCTTGAGGGATTTGGGGTTTTGGGGGTGGATTTGGGGTTTTAGGGGTGGATTTGAGTTTTTTTGGGGGGGATTTGGGTTTTAGGAGTGGATTTGAGGATTCTGGGGGGTTGATTTGGGGTTTTTTGGGGGGGATTTGGGTTTTTCTTGGGGGATTTGGGGTTTTAGGGGTGGATTTGAGTTTTTTTGGGGGGGATTTGGGTTTTAGGAGTGGATTTGAGGATTCTGGGGGTTTGATTTGGGGTTTTTTGGGGGGGATTTGGGTTTTTCTTGGGGGATTTGAGGTTTTAGGGGTGGATTTGGTGTTTTTGGGGCGGATTTGGGGTTTTTTTTTTTGGGGGGGGGCACCCACCACTCGCCATCGACGAACTTGGCGATGCAGAAATCCCCCCTGCGGGGCACATAGGCGCCCTCCACGGGGGGGTGGGCGGCCACCTCCGCACGCATTCTCTCCATCAGCTGCTCCAGCTGAGCGCCTGGGGGGCGGAAACGGGGGGGGGACATCATGAGGTGGCGTGGGGACATCGGGGGGACATCGTGGGGACGTCCATTGGGATGTCCATTGGGACAGCATGAGGACATCATGGGGACATCATGGGGACATCCTTGGGGACATTATAGGGACATCATGGGGACATCCTTGGGGACATCCATTGGGACACCATTGGGACATCATGGGGACATCATGGGGACATCCATTGGGACACCACGGGGACACCAAGGGAGGAGACACTCATGGGGACACCATGGGGACACTATGGGGACATCCATGGGACACCATGGGGACATCATGGGGACACTCATGAGGACACTATGGGGACACTATGGGGACATCATGGGGACATCATGGGGACATCCATGGGACATCATGGGGACATTGTGGGGACATCCATTGGGATACCATGGGGACATCCATTGGGACACCATTGGAACACCATGGGGACATCATGGGGACATCCATTGGGACACTATGGGGATACCAAGGGATATCGTGGAGATACTCATGGGGACACCATGGGGACACTATGGGGACACCATGGGGACACCATGTGGACATCCTTGGGGACATTATAGGGACATCATGGGGACATCCATTGGGACACCATTGGGACACCATGGGGACATCATGGGGATGTCCATTTGGACACCATGGGGACACTATGGGGACACCAGGGGACACCGTGGGGACATCATGGGGACATCCATTGGGACAGCATGAGGACATCATGGGGACATCATGAGGTGGCATGAGGACATCATGGGGATACAATGGGGACACAATGGGGACACCACGGGACACCATGGGGACATCCATTGGGACACCATGGGGACACCAAGGGACATCGTGGAGATACTCATGGGGACACCAGGGGACACTCATGGGGACACCATGTGGACATCCTTGGGGACATTATAGGGACATCATGGGGACATCCATTGGGACACCATTGGGACACCATGGGGACATCATGGGGATGTCCATTGGGACATCCATTGGGACACCATGGGGACACCATGGGGACACCAGGGGACACCATGGGGACATCATGGGACACTCATGGGGACTTCATGGGGACAGTCATGGGGACACCATGGGGCCATCCATTGGGACACCATGGGGACATCATGGGGACACTCATGGGGACATCATGGGGACAGTCACGGGGACACCATGGGGACATCATGGGGACATCATGGGGACATCCATTGGGACACCATTGGGACACCATGGGGACATCATGGGGACATCCATTGGGACGTCCATTGGGACACCATGGGGACACCAAGGGACATCGTGGAGACACTCATGGGGATACCATGGGGACACTATGGGGACACCAGGGGACACCATGTGGACATCCTTGGGGACATCGTGGGGACACCCTTGGGGACAGTCATGGGGACATAATGAGGTGGCATGGGGACATCACTGGGACACCATGGGGACATTATGGGGACATTCAGTAGGATATCCATTGGGATATACACCATGGGGACACCAAGGGACATCTTGGAGACACTCATGGGGACATCAATTGGGACATCCATTGGGACACCATGGGGACACCATGGGGACACTCATGGGGACATCCATTGGGACATCCATTGGGACATCATTTGGGACATCCTTTGGGACACCATGGGGACATCATGGGGACACCATGGGGACACTCACAGGGACATCATGGGGACATCACAAGGACATCCTTGTGGACATCCATGGGGACATCCATTGGGACACCATAGGGACACCATGGGGACACTCACAGGGACATCATGGGGACATCACAAGGACATCCTTGTGGACATCCATGGGGACATCCATTGGGACACCATAGGGACACCATGGGGACATCCATTGGGACACCATGGGGACACCAAGGGGACACCAAGGGACATCCTGGAGACACTCATGGGGACATCAATTGGGACATCCATTGGGACACCATGGGGACACCAGGGGACATCATGGGGACATCCTTGGGGACATCCATTGGGACACCAGGGGACATCCATTGGGACATCCATTGGGACATCCATTGGGACACCGTGGGGACATCATGGGGACACTTATGGGGACACTTATGGGGACACCACAGGGACATCATGGGGACATCCATTGGGACACCATGGGGACATCCATTGGGAAGTCCATTGGGACACCATGGGGACACCATGGGGACATCCTTTGGGACATCCATGGAGACCCCATGGGGACATCCATTGGGACACCATGAGGACACCATGGGGACACCGACTGGGACACCACAGGGACATCACTTGGTCACCCACTGGGACACCCCCGGGATTGGGGACACGGGGCCAAGGATGCCACGCCAAACCATCTCCACCCCACGTCCTCCCACTGCAAGCCGCTCCCCCATTTTAATGACCCCTAATTAAGCATAATTAGGCGCTAACGAGCCCCACCCGTCTCCACGTCCTGCACGTAGAAGTGCAGCTCGTCGGTGACCTCGGTGACAAAGACGGGCCGGTAGGACGCCGAGCGTTCCTGCTCCTCTGCCACCGCCACCACCTCCTCCGACGGAGCCTCCTCGTAGTGTGCCCACACCTGGGGACAGCGTGGGGACATGGGGTGGCATCAGGGCGGGGACATTGGTTGGGACGGGATGGTGGCACTGGGATGGGGACAGCCATGGGGACATGTGGTGGCATCAGGATGGGGACATTGGTTGGGACGGGATGGTGGCACTGGGATGGGGACAGCCGTGGGGATGTGGTGGTGGCATCGGGATGGGGACATGGGATTGGCATCAGGATGGGGACATTGGTTGGGACGGGATGGTGGCACTGGGATGGGGACACAGTGGTGGCATCGGGGCGGGGATATTGGTTGGGACGGGATGGTGGCACTGGGATGGGGACAGCCATGGGGACATGGGGGTCTCATCAAGATGGGGACATTGATTGGGACATGATGGTGGCACTGGGATGGGGACACAGTGGTGGCATCAGGATGGGGACATTGATTGGGACGGGATGGTGGCACTGGGATGGGGACAGCCGTGGGGACATAGTGGTGGCATCAGGATGGGGACATTGATTGGGACATGATGGTGGCACTGGGATGGGGACACAGTGGTGGCATCAGGATGGGGACATTGGTTGGGACGGGATGGTGGCATCGGGATGGGGACAGCCGTGGGGATGTGGTGGTGGCATCGGGATGGGGACATGGGGGTGGGGACATTGATTGGGACGTGATGGTGGCATTGGGATGGGGACAGCCGTGGGGATGAGGTGGTGGCACTGGGATGGGGACATAGGGGTGGCACTGGGATGGGGACATTGATTGGGACATGATGGTGGCACTGGGATGGGGACACGGTGGTGGCATCGGGGCGGGGACATTGGTTGGGACTGGATGGTGGCATCGGGATGGGGACAGCCGTGGGGATGTGGTGGTGGCATCGGGATGGGGACATGGGGATGGGGTCATTGATTGGGACGTGATGGTGGCATTGGGATGGGGACAGCCATGGGGATGTGGTGGTGGCATCAGGATGGGGACATGGGGGTGGCACTGGGATGGGGACATTGATTGGGACATGGTGGTGGCACTGGGATGGGGACATGGGATTGGCATCAGGATGGGGACATTGATTGGGACGGGATGATGGCACTGGGATGGGGACACGGTGGTGGCATCGGGGCGGGGACATTGGTTGGGACGTGATGGTGGCACTGGGATGGGGACAGCCGTGGGGATGAGGTGGTGGCATTGGGATGGGGACATGGGGATGGAGACATTGATTGGGACGGGATGGTGGCACTGGGATGGGGACACAGTGGTGGCATCAGGATGGGGACATTGATTGGGACGTGATGGTGGCATTGGGATGGGGACACAGTGGTGGCATCAGGATGGGGACATTGATTGGGACGTGATGGTGGCATTGGGATGGGGACAGCCGTGGAGATGTGGTGGTGGCATCGGGATGGGGACATAGGATTGGCATCAGGATGGGGACATTGATTGGGACGTGACGGTGGCACTGGGATGGGGACACAGTGGTGGCATCAGGATGGGGACATTGATTGGGACGGGATGGTGGCATTGGGATGGGAACAGGGGGGTGGCACTGGGATGGGGACAGCCATGGGGACATTCACTGAGACATCATGGGGACGCCATGGGGACACACACTGGGACACCCATCACAACACCCACTGGGACACCATTGGGACACCATCGGGACACCCATCATGGCACCCATCGGGACACCCACTGGGACACCCATTAAGACACCCATTGGGACACTATTGGGACACCCATCACGACACCCATTTGGACACCCACTGGGACACCATTGGGACACCCATTGAGACACCCATTGGGACACCCATTGGGACACCCATCGGGACACCCATTGGGACACCCATCACGGCACCCATTTGGACACCCATTGGGACACCCATTGAGACACCCATTGGGACACCCATTGGGACACCCGTCAGGACACCCATCACGACACCCATCACGACACCCATTTGGACACCCATTGGGACGCCCATTGGGACACTACTGGGACACCCATCACAGCACCCATTGGGACACCCACTGGGACACCATGCAGACACCGATTAGGACACCCACTGGGTCACCCGTTTGGACACTCATTGGGACACCATGCACGACACCCATCGGGACACCCATCATGGCACCCATTGGGATACCATTGGGACACTATTGGGACACTATTGGGACACCCATTGGGACACCCATCACGACACCCATTTGGACACCCATCGGGACACCCATTGGGACACCCATTGGGACACTATTGGGACACTATTGGGACACCCATTGGGACACCCATCACGACACCCATTTGGACACCCATCGTGACACCCATTGGGACACTATTGGGACACCCATTAGGACACCCATTGGGACACCCATTGGGACACGCATCACGGCACCCATTGGGACACTATTGGGACACCCACCAGGACACCCATCATGGCACCCATTGGGACACTATTGGGACACTATTGGGACACCCATCAGGACACCCATCACGACACCCACTGGGTCACCCATTGGGACACCATTGGGACACCACTGGGAAACACATCACGGCACCCATTGGGACACTATTGGGACACCTATCACGGCACCCATTAAGACACCCATCTGGACACCCATCTGGACACCCACTGGGTCACCCATTGGGACACCATTGGGTCACCCATCACGGCACCCATTAAGAAACCCATCTGGACACCCATTGGGACAGCCATTAGGACACCACTGGGAAACACATCACGGCACCCATTGGGACACTATTGGGACACCCATTGGGACACCCATCACGACACCCATTTGGACACCCATTGGGACACTATTGGGACACCCATTGGGACATGCATCACGGCACTCATTGGGACACAACTGGGACACCCATTGGGACACCCATCATGGCACCATTGGGAAACTATTGGGACACCCATCGGGACACCCATCACGACACCCATTTGGACACCCACTGGGACAGCCATTGGGGCACCCATTGGGACACTATTGGGACACCCATCACGGCACCCATTGGGACACCATTGGGACACCCATTGGGACACCCATCATGGCACCCATTGGCTCACTATTGGGACACCCATCGGGACACCCATTGGGACACCCATCACGACACCCATTTAGACACCCATTGGGACACCCATTTAGACACCCATTGGGACACCCATTGGGACACTATTGGGACACCCATCAGGACAGCTATCGGGACACCCATCATGACACCCATTTGGACACCCATCGGGACACCCATCACGACACCCATTAGGACACCCACTGGGTCACCCATTGGGACACCCATCACGACACCCATTTAGACACCCATTGGGACACCCATTTGGACACTCATCGTGACACCCATTGGGACACTATTGGGACACCCATCAGGACAGCCATCACGACACCCATTGGGACACCCATTGGGACACCTATTGGGACACGCATCACGGCACCTATTGGGACACAACTGGGACACCATGCAGACACCCGTCACGGCACCCATTGGGACACTATTGGGACACCCATTGGGACACCCATCACGACACCCATTTGGACACCCACTGGGACAGCCATTGGGGCACCCATTGGGACACTATTGGGACACCCATCACAGCACCCATTGGGACACTATTGGGACACTCATTGGGACACCCATCACGGCACCCATTGGGACACCACTGGGACACCCATTAGGACGCCCATCATGGCACCCATTGGGTCACTATTGGGACACCCATCGGGACACCCATTGGGACACCCATCACGACACCCATTAGGACACCCATTGGGTCACCCATTGGGACACCCATTGGGACACCCATCACGACACCCATTTAGACACCCATTGGGACACCCATTTGGACACTCATCGTGACACCCATTGGGACACTATTGGGACACCCATCAGGACAGCCATCATGACACCCATTTGGACACCCATTGGGACACTATTGGGACACCCATTAGGACACCCACTGGGACACCCATTGGGACACCTATTGGGACACGCATCACGGCACCCATTGGGACACAACTGGGACACCCATTGGGACACCCATCACGGCACCCATTGGGAAACTATTGGGACACCCATCGGGACACCCATCACGACACCCATTTGGACACCCACTGGGACAGCCATTGGGGCACCCATTGGGACACTATTGGGACACCCATCACAGCACCCATTGGGACACTATTGGGACACTCATTGGGACAGCCATCACGGCACCCATTGGGTCACCCATTTGGACACCCATCGTGACACCCATTGTGACACCCATTGGGACACTATTGGGACACTCATTGGGACACCCATCACGGCACCCATTTAGACACCCATTGGGACACCCATTGGGACACTATTGGGACACCTATCAGGACAGCCATCGGGACACCCATCATGACACCCATTTGGACACCCATTGGGACACCCATCACGGCACCCATTAAGACACCCATCTGGACACCCATTGGGACAGCCATTGGGACACCACTGGAACACCCACCACGACACCCATTGAGTCACCCATTTGAACACCCATCGAGACACCACTGGGACACCCATCACGACACCCATTTAGGGCACCCATCTTGGCACCGTCGCCCACCTTCTGTCGGCGCTGCCTGGCGCTCTCCTCTGCTGCCAGCAAAGCTTTGCCATAGGGGCTGCGTTCGGCTGCAAAATGGACCCGGGACAGAGCCTGCTCCACCAGAGCCACGGACAGGTTGAGTCCATCCACGTGCAGCCAGCCTATGAAATTCCCAGCCTTGTCCATGGCCTCCACCTCAACCTCCACCTGGGGGAAAATTGGAGGGGGGGGGGGGGGAACAGTGGGGTCAGCACGGGGTGGGGGGCACGGGGGTCAGACAAGGGGGGGGTATGGGGGAAAATGGGGTCTGTGGGGGGGGAAATGGGGGGTTTTGGGGGGATAGGGGGATGTGGGGGGGAAATGGGGGGTATGGGGGGGATAGGAGGCTGTGGAGATGGAGAAATGAGGGATGGGGGGGATTGGGGTCAGGCAGGGGGGGTATGGGGGAAAATGGGGTCTGTGGGGGGGGAAATGGGGGGTTTTGGGGAGATAGGGGGCTGTGGGGGGGGAAATGGGGAGCATGGGGGCCATTGGGGTCTGTGGGGATGGGGAAATGAGGGAGGGGGGGGATAGGGGTCAGGCAGGGGGGGTATGGGGGGAAATGGGGTCTGTGGGGGGGGGAAATGGGGGGCATGGGGGGGATAGGGGTCAGTGGGGGGGAAATGAGGGGGTATGGGGGGCATTGGGGGCTGTGGGGATGGGGGAAATGAGGGATGGGAGGGATTGGGGTCAGGCAGGGGGGGTATGGGGGAAAATGGGGTCAGTGGGGGGGGAAATGGGGGGTTTTGGGGGGCATGGGGGGATGTGGGGGGGAAATCGGGGGGATGGAGGCGATAGGGGTCTGTGGGGATGGGGAAATGAGGGAGGGGGGGGGATAGGGGTCAGGCAGGGGGGGTATGGGGGGAAATGGGGTCTGTGAGGGGAGGGATGGGGGGTGTGGGGGGGATAGGAGGATGTGGGGATGGGGGAAAGGAAGGGGGGGGGCTGTGGGGATGGGGAAATGAGGGATGGGGGGGAGTGGGGTCAGGCAGGGGGGGTATGGGGGGAAATGGGGTCTGTGGGGGGGGAAATGGGGGGTTTTGGGGGGATAGGGGGATGTGGGGGGGAAATGGGGGGTATGGGGGGGATAGGAGGCTGTGGAGATGGAGAAATGAGGGATGGGGGGGATTGGGGTCAGGCAGGGGGGGTATGGGGGAAAATGGGGTCTGTGGGGGGGGAAATGGGGGGTTTTGGGGAGATAGGGGGCTGTGGGGGGGGAAATGGGGAGCATGGGGGCCATTGGGGTCTGTGGGGATGGGGAAATGAGGGAGGGGGGGGATAGGGGTCAGGCAGGGGGGGTATGGGGGGAAATGGGGTCTGTGGGGGGGGGAAATGGGGGGCATGGGGGGGATAGGGGTCAGTGGGGGGGAAATGAGGGGGTATGGGGGGCATTGGGGGCTGTGGGGATGGGGGAAATGAGGGATGGGAGGGATTGGGGTCAGGCAGGGGGGGTATGGGGGAAAATGGGGTCAGTGGGGGGGGAAATGGGGGGTTTTGGGGGGCATGGGGGGATGTGGGGGGGAAATCGGGGGGATGGAGGCGATAGGGGTCTGTGGGGATGGGGAAATGAGGGAGGGGGGGGGATAGGGGTCAGGCAGGGGGGGTATGGGGGGAAATGGGGTCTGTGAGGGGAGGGATGGGGGGTGTGGGGGGGATAGGAGGATGTGGGGATGGGGGAAAGGAAGGGGGGGGGCTGTGGGGATGGGGAAATGAGGGATGGGGGGGAGTGGGGTCAGGCAGGGGGGGTATGGGGGGAAATGGGGTCTGTGGGGGGGGGAAATGGGGGGCATGGGGGGGATAAGGGTCAGTGGGGGGGAAATGAGGGGGTATGGGGGGTATTGGGGTCTGTGGGGATGGGGAAATGAGGAATGGGGGGGATTGGGGTCAGGCAGGGGGGGTATGGGGGAAAATGGGGTCAGTGCGGGGGGGAAATGGGGGGTTTTGGGGGGATAGGGGGATGTGGGGATGGGGGAAATGAAGGGGGGGGTCTGTGGGGATGGGGAAATGAGGGATGGGGGGGAGTGGGGTCAGGCAGGGGGGGTATGGGGGGAAATGGGGTCAGTGGGGGGGGAAATGGGGGGGATGGAGGGGGATAGGGGTCTGTGGGGATGGGGGAAATGGGGGGTGGGGGGGGATAGGGGTCAGTGGGGAGGGAAATGAGGGATGGGGGGGATAGGGGTCTGTGGGGATAGGGGAAATGAAGGGGGATGGGGGGGATAGGGGTCAGGCAGGGGGGGTATG
This sequence comes from Phasianus colchicus, assembly GCF_987193195.1. Lineage (NCBI taxonomy): Eukaryota > Metazoa > Chordata > Aves > Galliformes > Phasianidae > Phasianus > Phasianus colchicus. Next base: position 1,260,924 of record NC_143436.1, read on the forward strand.
GGGGGAAATGAGGTCAGTGGGGGGGAAATGGGGGGTTTTGGGGGGATAGGGGGCTGAGGGGGGGGAAATGGGGGGCATGGGGGCGATAAGGGTCAGTGGGGGGGAAATGAGGGGGTATGGGGGGCATTGGGGGCTGTGGGGATGGGGAAATGGGGGGCATGGGGGGGATAAGGGTCAGTGGGGGGGAAATGAGGGGTATGGGGGAAAGAGGGGTCAGTGGGGGGGGAAATGGGGGGGTATGGGGGGCATTGGGGGCTGTGGGGATGGGGAAATGAGGAATGGGGGGGATTGGGGTCAGGCAGGGGGGGTATGGGGGGAAATGGGGTCAGTGGGGGGGGAAATGGGGGGTTTTGGGGGGATAGGGGGATGTGGGGATGGGGGAAATGAAGGGGGGTGTCTGTGGGGATGGGGAAATGAGGGATGGGGGGGAGTGGGGTCAGGCAGGGGGGGTATGGGGGGAAATGGGGTCTGTAGGGGGGGAATGGGGGGTGTGGGGGGCGGATAGGGGTCAGTGGGGGGGATAGGGGGCTGTGGGGATGGAGAAATGGGGGGTATGGGGGAAAAAGGGGTCAGTGGGGGGGGAAATGGGGAGCATGGGGGGCATAGGGGGCTGTGGGGATGGGGGAAATGAGGGATGGGGGGGATTGGGGTCAGGCAGGGGGGGGTATGGGGGAAAATGGGGTCTGTGGGGGGGAAATGGGAGGTTTTGGGGGGATAGGGGTCAGTGGGGGGGGAAATGAGGGGGTATGGGGGAAAATGGGGTCAGTGAGGGGGAGAAATGGGGGGGGATTGGGGTCTGTGGGGGGGAAAATGAGGGGGTATAGGAGGGTATGGGGTGGAATTGGGGGGTGGGGGGACATGGGGGAAAAAGGGGGCATTTGGGAAATGAATGGGGTGGGAATGGGGATGGGGATGGGATGGGATTGGGGTGGGAATGGGATTGGGATTGGGGTGGGATAGGTTGGTGTTGGGGTTAGGATGGGATGAGGATGGGATTAGGATTGCAATTGGGATGGGATGGAATTGGGATGAGGATGGGGATGGGATTGGGATGGGAAACGGGACTGGGATGGGGATTGGGGTGGGGATTGGGGTGGAGATGGGGATTGGGGTGGGATGGGGAATGGGATTGAGATTGGGATTGGGATTGGGATTGGGATGGGTTGGCGTTGGAGTTGGGATGGGATTGGAATTGGGATGGGAATGGGATTGAGATTGGGATTGGGATGGGGTGGAATTGGGATGAGGATGGCAATGGGGATGGGATGGGGATGGGGATGGGATTGAGATTGAGATTGGGATTGGGATGGGATTGAGATTGGGATTGGGATTGGGATGGGATTGAGATTGAGATTGGGATTGGGATTGGGATTGGGATTGGGATTGGGATGGGATTGAGATTGAGATTGGGATTGGGATTGGGATGGGATTGAGATTGGGATTGGGATTGGGATTGGGATTGGGATTGGGATTGGGATTGGGATTGGGATGGGATTGAGATTGAGATTGGGATTGGGATTGGGATTGGGATTTGGATAAGGTTAAGGATGATGATGGGGATGGGATTGGGATGGGACACGGGACTGGGATGGGGATTGGGGTGGAGATGGGGATTGAGATGGGACGGGGATGGGATTGGGATTGGGATTGGGATGGGTTGGCGTTGGAGTTGGGATGGGATTGGAATTGGGATGGGAATGGGACTGAGATTGGGATTGGGATGGGGTGGAATAGGGATGAGGATGGCGATGGGGATTGGATGGGATTGGGATTGGGATGGTACTGAGATTGGGATTGGGATTGGGATTGGGATGGGATGGGATGGGATGGGATGGGATGGGATGGGATGGGATGGGATGGGATAGGATGGCATTGGGGTTGGGATGGGATTGGGATTGGGTGGAATTGGGATGAGGATGGCGATGGGGATTGGATGGGATTGGGGTTGGGACTGGGATTGGGATGGGATGGGGATGGGGATGGGATTGGGATGGGATTGGGATGGGTTGGTGTTGGGTTTGGGATTGGGATTGGGATGCAGTGGAGGGGATGCAGCAGAATGTGGCAGAAGGCTCCCAGTGCTCCCAGTGCTGACACAGCGCTGCCCAGTGCCTCCCAGTGCCTCCCAGTGTCCTCCCAGTACCTCCCAGTGCCACCCAGTACCTCCCAGTGCCTCCCAGTACTTCCCAGCGCCTTCCCAGCGCCCTCCCAGTATCCTCCCAGTGCCTCCCAGTGTCCTCCCAGTGTCTCCCAATGTCCTCCCAGTGCCTCCCAGTGCCTCCCAGTATCTCCCAGCGCCTCCCAGTGTCCTCCCAGTGCCCTCCTATTGGGTGCTGAGTGTGCAATGGATGCTGAGTGTGCAATGGGTGCTGAGGAGCTGAGTGTGCAATGGGTGCTGAGTGTGCAATGGGTGCTGAGTGTGCACTGGGTGCTGCAGGAGCTGCAGATTCAATGGGTGCTGAGTGTGCAATGGGTGCTGAGTGTGCAATGGGTGCTGCAGGAGCTGAGTGTGCAATGGGTGCTGAGTGTGCAATGGGTGCTGCAGGAGCTGAGTGTGCAATGGGTGCTGAGTGTGCAATGGGTGCTGCAGGAGCTGCATGCACTGCGCTCCCCATGCACTGAGTGGGGTCATACAATGACCCCATAGCACGGCCCTATGGGGTGACCCCATAGCACACAACCCCATAGCAAAGCCCCATGGGGTGACCCCATAACACACGACCCCATAGCACAGCCCCATAGCACACGACCCCATTAGCACACAACCCCATAGCACAGCCCCATGGCATGACCCCATAGCACACGACCCCATAGCACACGACCCCATAGAACACGACCCCATTAGCACACAACCCCATAACACAGCCCCATGGCACAACCCCATAGGACACAACCCCATAGCACAGACCTATGGTATGACCCCATAGAACACCACCCCATTAGCACACGACCCCATAGCACAGCCCTATGGGGTGACCCCATAGCACACGACCCCATAGCACACGACCCCATAGCACAGCCCTATGGCACAACCCCATACTGTGACCCCATAGCACAACCCCATACTGTGACCCCATAGAATGACCCCATAGCACAGCCCTATGGCACGACCCCATACTGTGACCCCATAGCACAACCCCATACTGTGACCCCATAGAATGACCCCATAGCACAGCCCTATGGCACGACCCCATACTGTGACCCCATAGCACAACCCCATACTGTGACCCCATAGAATGACCCCATAGCACAGCCCTATGGCACGACCCCATACTGTGACCCCATAGCACAACCCCATACTGTGACCCCATAGAATGACCCCATAGCACAGCCCTATGGCACGACCCCATACTGTGACCCCTTAGAATGACCCCATAGCACAACCCCATACTGTGACCCCATAAAATGACCCCATAGCACAACCCCATACTGTGACCCCATATTGTGACCCCATAGCACAGCTCTATGGCACAACCCCATACTGTGACCCCATAGAATGACCCCATAGCACAACCCCATACTGTGACCCCATAGAATGACCCCATAGCACAACGCCATACTGTGACCCTATATTGTGACCCCATAGCACAACCCCATACTGTGACCCCATAGAATGACCCCATAGCACAACCCCATACTGTGACCCCATAGAATGACCCCATAGCACAGCCCCATACTGTGACCCCATATTGTGACCCCATAGCACAGCCCTATGGCACAACCCCATACTCTGACCCCATAGAATGACCCCATAGCACAACCCCATACTGTGACCCCATAGAATGACCCCAAAGCACAGCCCCATACTGTGACCCCATATTGTGACCCCATAACACAGCCCTATGGCACAACCCCATACTCTGACCCCATAGAATGACCCCATAGCACAGCCCTATGGCACAACCCCATACTCTGACCCCATATTGTGACCCCATAGCACAGCCCTATGGCACAACCGCATACTGTGACACCATAGAATGACCCCATAGCACAACCCCATACTCTGACCCCATAGAATGACCCCATAGAACAACCCCATACTGTGACCCCATAGAATGACCCCATAGCATAGCCCTATGGCACAACCCCATACTGTGACCCCATAGAATGACCCCATAGCACAACCCCATACTCTGACCCCATATTGTGACCCCATAGCACAGCCCTATGGCACAACCCCATACTGTGACCCCATATTGTGACCCCATAGCACAGCCCCATACTGTGACCCCATAGAATGACCCCATAGCACAGCCCTATGGCACGACCCCATACTGTGACCCCATACTGTGACCCCATAGAACAACCCCATACTGTGACCCCACAGAATGACTCCATAGCACAACCCCATACTGTGACCCCATAGAATGACCCCATAGCACAGCCCTATGGCACAACCCCATACTGTGACCCCATATTGTGACCCCACAGCACAACCCCATACTGTGACCCCATAGAATGACCCCATAGCACAACCCCATACTGTGACCCCATATTGTGACCCCATAGCACAGCCCTATGGCACAACCCCATACTGTGACCCCATATTGTGACCCCATAGCACTGCCCCATATTGTGACCCCATAGAATGACCCCATAGCACAACCCTATGGCACAACCCCATACTGTGACCCCATATTGTGACCCCATAGCACAGCCCTATGGCACAACCCCATACTCTGACCCCATAGAATGACCCCATAGCACAACCCCATACTGTGACCCCATAGAATGACCCCATAGCACAACCCCATACTCTGACCCCATAGAATGACCCCATAGCCCTGCTGTGGGGTTGGGGGGGGGCACAGTGCAGCCCCCCCCCTCATATTTGGGGACCCCCCCCCCCCAAAGCCCCGATGGGGATGGCGGCATCCCAGTGCTGCCCCCATTACCCGCCCTGCGCTAATTAGTCGTTAATTACTCGTAATTAGGCGATAGGGAAGGCAATGGGGGGGGGGGATAACAGGGGGGTCAGTGGGGGGGTTCACGGGGGGGGGGTCATAATGAGGGCAATGGGGGGAATGGGGGATAATTGGGTGTTAATGGGGGTTAATTGGGGGGTTAATTAGAGGGGCATAATGAGGGCAAGGGGGGGGAATGGGGGATAATTGGGTGTTAATGGGGGTTAATGGGGGGGTTAATTAGGGAGGCATAATGAGGGCAATGGGGGATAATGGGGGTTAATGGGGGGGCTATGGGGGGGTTAATGGGGGGGTCATAATGAGGGCAATGCGGGGTTAATGAGGGGGTTAATTAGGGGGTCATAATGAGAGCAGTGGGGGGGAGGGGGCTAATGGGGTCTAATGGGGGAGTTAATGGGGGGGTTAATTGGGGGCTTAATTGGGGGGTTAATGGGGGGGTCATAATGAGGGCAATGGTTGGAATGGGGAATAATGGGGTCTAATGGGGGGCTAATTGGGGGGGTTAATTGGGGGGTCATAATGAGGGCAATGGGGGGGAGGGGGCTAATTGGGGAGTTAATGGGGAGGTTAATTGGGGAGTCATAATGAGGGCAATGGGAAGAGGGGGGGCTATTGGAGTCTAATGGTGCGGTTAATGGGGGGGTTAATTAGGGGGGTCATAATGAGGGCAGTGGGGGAATGGGGTCTAATGGGGGTTTAATGGGGGGGTTAATTGGGGTGGTTAATTAGGGGGTCATAATGAGGGCAATGGGGGGTATGGGGGTTAATGGGGTTAATTGGGGGTCTATGGGGGGTTTAATGGGGGGGGTCATAATGAGAGCAATGATTGGAATGGGGAATAATGGGGTCTAATGGGGGGGTCTAAAGGGGGGGTAATTGGGGGGGTTAATTGGGGGGTCATAATGAGGGCAATGGTTGGAATGGGGGCTACTGGGGTCTAATGGGGGGGTTAATGGGATCTAATGGGGGGTTAATGGGGTCTAATGGGGGGGTCATAATGAGGGGAGTGGGAAGAGGGGGGGCTAATGGGGTCTAATAGGGGGGTTAATGGGGGGGGTTAATTGGGGTGGTTAATTAGGGGGTCATAATGAGGGCTATGGGGGGTATGGGGGTTAATGGGGTTAATTGGGGGTCTATGGGGGGTGTCATAATGAGGGCAATAGTTGGAATGGGGAATAATGGGGTCTAATGGGGGATTAAATGGGGGGGTTAATTAGGGGGTTAATGGGGGGGTCATAATGAGAGCAATGGGGGGGAGGGGGCCAATGGGGGTAAATTGGGGGGCTATGGGTGGTTAATGGGGGGGGCATAATGAGGCCAATGGGGGCTAATGGGGGGGGGGGTCAATGGGGGGAGAAAAGTGGGGGGGGCTGCATGTCCCCTTCTCCATCCCCGTTGGGGGGGGGGCAACAAACGAAGAAAAAAAAAAAAAAAGAGTGTTTTTTTTTGGGGGGGGCCCAAAAAGGGAGGGAGGGGGGGGGGGTCATACGGGGGGGGGGGGGGGGGGCGCCCACGCGGCGCTGCGTCAGCAGCTGAAGGACAAACGGAGGCGGCAGCACCGCCCCCCCCCTCTCCCCCCTCCCCCCCCCCCCCCTTTTTTTTTTTTTCCTTTCCCATCCCCAGGACGGAGAAAAGACCCTCACGGACCCCCCCCCCCCGCCCCCCCCCCCATCCTCAACCCCCCCCCCCCAACTCCGGAGCCGCTCCTTCTGCGCATGCGCGTTGCGGCCCCGCCGCGTCCTCTTCCCCCGCGCCGCCGTTCCCTTCTCCTTTTGGATTTTCCTCTTTTTTTTTTTTTTTTTTTCGGGGGGGGGGGGAGGGGGGGAAAAAAGATTTCTTGTTTTCTCCCCCTCTTATTTTTCCCTATCCTTTTCACCCTTTTCCTCTCTTCTCCTTCTCCCGCATCCTCTCCCATCTCCCGATCCCGACCCACCTCTTCTCTTTCTTTTTTTTTTTTTTTTTCCCCATCCTCACTTTTTCTCTCCGTCCCCTTTTCCCCCCCCCACTCGCCACCCCCACAACCCCCCCCTATTTTTTTTTCCCCTACCCACCCCCCTTTTTTCCTTTCCTCATCCCCTCTTCCTTTCCCCGTTAACCCCCCCCACCTCCACCTCCCCCCCCCCCCTCTCCCTTTTCCCTCCCTTTACCCGGCCGGGGAGCGGCGGGGCGGAGGGGGGGGGGGGGGGGGGGCGGGCGGAAGGCGGCCGGGGGGGGGGGAGCAAAAAAGGGGGGGGGGGGCGGCCATGCGGCGGCGGCGGAGCGCGGCGGGGTTGGCGGCGGCGGCGGCGGCGGCGGCGGCGGTGGTGGTGGGGGGCTACCGGCCCCCCCCCTCCTAACCGGGCCCCCCCCCCGCCCCCCCCCACCCCGCCCCCCCCCCCTCACAAAAAAAAAAACCAAAAAAACCCGCCCCCCCCCCCATCCAACCCCCCCCCCTCCGCAGCCGCCAGGAGCCATTTTGTAGGGGGGTTTTTTTGGGGTTTTTTTTTCCCCCCCCCCATATATATTTTTTTAAGGGGGGGGGGTATTTTTTTTTTCCACAACCCCCCCCCCCCCTTCCCCTTTTTTTTTTTTTTTTTTTCCTTCCCTTTCATCCCTTCCTTCTTTCCTTTCCCCCCCCCCCTCCCATTTCTCTCAATACCTCTCATTTCCCCCCCCCCCTCCCTTTTTCCCCCCCCCTCCCATTCATCCCAATCATCTTTTTCTTCCTCCTCCCGGAGCGGCCCCCCCCCCCCCCCCCAAGGTAGGTCCGCCGAAGGGAAGCGGGGCTCGGTTTTGGGGGGGGGGGGGGGGGAGGGGGCTGCTCCTTCCTTTCCCCCCCCCCCGCACCTTTTCTCTCTTTTACCCCCCCCCCCCGCAAGAAAAAACCTTCAACCCCCCCCCCTTCTATTCTATCCCCTCTTCCTCCCCCCCCCAACTTTAATCCCCCCCCCCCTCCACAGAGGGCCCCCCTTCATCCTTAAACCCCCCCCCCCCCCCACCCTTTTGACCCCCCCCCATCTCTCCGAGCATCCTTCGTCCTTCCCAATTCCTCTCCATCCTTCCCCCCCCCCCCTATTTTTTATTAACCCCCCCCCCCGGCCCCAAACCCTGACCACCCTCTAAGCCTCCTTCAGAACCGCATCCTTCCGCCCCCCCCCAACACCCCCCCCCGTGACCCCCCCCCCCAACCTCTCACTTTCCCCATTCTCCATCCCTCCCGTTCTATTTTATCCCTTACCCCCCCCCAGAGCATCCTTCACCCCCCCCCCGTTCCCATTTTCTTTCTCCCCACCCCCCCCTCCACCTTTACAACCCCCCACCCCCTTCCCCCCCCCTCCATCACCCCCCCACGCCCCCTTATTCCCCCCCCCCACCCCCTGACCCCTTTCCTCTCCTATCCCCCCCCCAAACCCCATTTCTCCCCCCCACCCCCAGCTCTTTCCCATCCCCCCCCCTTTATAACCCCCCCACACCCCCTGACCCTTTATCCTCTCCCCTTCCCCCCCCATAACCCCCTTATTACCCCCCCATATCCCCCTACCCCCCCCATAACCCCCTTATTACCCCCCCATAAACCCTCTTATTACCCCCAACCCCCCTTATTACCCCCCATAACCCCCTTCCCCCCCCAACCCCCCTTATTACCCCCCCATAAACCCCCTTATTACCCCCAACCCCCCTTATTCCCCCCCCATAACCCCCTTATTACCCCCCCATAACCCCCTTATTACCCCCAACCCCCCTTATTACCCCCAACCCCCCTTTTAACCCCCCCATAACCCCCCTTATTACCCCCCCACCCCCCCCGAGCCCTTTCCCATCCCATCCCCCCCCCCCTTCCTCCTTTATACCCCCCCCCCCAACCCCATTCCCCCCCCCCCCACCCCCCTCCCATCACTGCTAGCAGAGCAGAAAGACGAGGAAGAGGAGGAGAGCAGCAGCAGGAGGGAAGAAGCAGAGAAAAGAAGGGGGGGGGGGGAGGGGGGGGGGGTGCTGGCTTAAGTCTGGGGGGGGGGGGGGGAGGAGGTAAGAGAAAGGTGGCTGTAGGGGTGCTGCTGGTGGTGCTGTTGTGGGGGGGGGGGGGGTCATTCCTTATCTCCCTCCCCATCTCCTTACCAACCCCCCCCCCAAAAAAATAGTACTAATTGATTGATTAACGATCGTAATAGTAATAATAATTAACAATAATTAATAAAAAAAAAAAACCCCAGCCCACCCAGACGATGCTGAAGGATGCCCCCTCCCCACCATGAGGCTCCCGCGGCGGCAGCCCCCCGCCTCACTGCTGGCTTATCTGACTCTGCACGCCTGGACGCTCTGCGCCTCCGCTTCCCCCCCCCCAACCCTTCATCCTCCTCATCCTCCTCATCCTCACCCTCATCATCATCGTCGTCATCATCATCATCATCATCATCATCCCCTCCCTGCCCTTCCGCCTGCTCCTGCAGCGGCCAATCCGGCAAAGTCGTCTGCACCCGTCGCGGCCTTTCCCGCGCCCCCCCCGGTGTCCCCCCAAACACTCGATACCTCAACCTGATGGAGAACAACATCGCCTTGGTGCAGGCCGACACTTTCCGTCACCTGCACCGTTTGGAAGTGCTGCAACTCGGCCGCAATTCCATCCGTCAGGTAGAGGTGGGTGCCTTCAGCGGTTTGGCCAACCTCAATACTTTGGAATTATTCGACAATTGGTTGACCGTGGTTCCCAGCGGGGCTTTCGAATACCTCTCCAAACTCCGAGAGCTTTGGCTTCGCAACAACCCCATCGAAAGCATCCCGTCTTACGCCTTCAACCGGGTGCCCTCCCTCCTCCGTTTGGATTTGGGCGAGCTGAAAAAACTCGAGTACATCTCCGAAGGAGCTTTCGAAGGTTTGGACAACCTGAAATATCTCAATTTGGGGATGTGCAACATGAGAGAGGTACCCAATTTAAGCCCTCTGATCGGTTTGGAAGAATTGGAATTATCGGGGAATCATTTCCCGCGTCTCCATCCCGGCGCGTTTCGAGGTCTCCGCGCGTTACGCAAACTTTGGATCATGAGTTCCCAAATCAGCTCCATCGAACGCAACGCCTTCGACGAACTGACGGCTCTGGTGGAGCTCAACCTGGCTCACAACAACCTCACCTCCCTCCCCCACGACCTTTTCGCCCCTTTACGCTTTTTGGTGGAGCCTCACCTCCATCACAACCCCTGGGCTTGCGGTTGCGACGCCCTCTGGTTGGCGGCGTGGCTTCGAGAATCCATCCCCAGCAATTCTTCGTGCTGCGGACGCTGCCACGCGCCTCCGGCCATGCGGGGCCGTTTCCTTTTAGAGGTGGAAAGGGCAGCATTGCGTTGTTCCGCACCTTTTTTAGCCGACGCGCCCACGGATCTCAACATCTCCGAAGGTCGCGGCGCCGCTTTACGATGCCGGACCGGCGCCATGGCGGCGGTCCGTTGGTTATTACCAAACGGGGAAATATTAAGCCACGCATCCAGCCGACCACGTTTAAACGTTTTACACGACGGCACCTTGAATTTTTCCCACGTGCTGACGGCGGATACCGGCACCTACACCTGCATGGCGGCCAACGCCGCCGGCAGCTCCAACGCCTCCGCCTACCTCAACGTCACCGCCGCCGAATTGGATGCCTCGGCTTACAGCTTCTTCACCACCGTCACCGTCGAGACGACCGAAACGGCGCCGGATGATTCCGCCGCCGCCGCTCCCAAAGCTGCCAAATCCACCCCACCGACTGCACCCACGGCTTACAGACCCGCCTACACCGCCACCACCACCATCCTGATCCGCGGCACGCGCCGAGGGCCGACGGCTCCCCCCGCCGACGCCGACCACCGCGAGGCTCCTCACACCAGCTTAGACGAGGTGATGAGGACCACCAAAATCATCATCGGTTGTTTCGTGGCCGTCACCTTGCTGGCCGCCGCCATGCTCATCGCTTTCTACAAGCTCCGCAAACGTCACCAACGCCGCGCCACCGTCACCGCCGCCCGCACCGTCGAGATCATCCAGGTGGATGAAGACGTGGCCGCCGCCACCACCACCGGTGCCACCGCCGCCACCGCCGCCGTCGGGATGCGTGGTGACGTCGGCGTGGTCGGGGAGCATCGCCCCGCGCCTCATTGCCCGGCGTCTTGGATGGAAAACAGCTCACTGCACGCTCCCGGAGCTCCCAGAGCTGAGCCTTTCTTGCTGCACCCTCATTGCGGCAAGGAGAGGGTGCAGGAGACGCAGATCTGAGCTGCCGTGCACCCGCGCTGCAAGGATAACCCAGCACTGCGTGGACGTGGTGCAGGAGATGCTCATCTGGCCCCACGTTGCAAGGGTGGGGTGCAGGAGATGCAGATCTGAGCTGCCATGCACCTGTGCTACAAGGATGACCCAGCACAGCGTTGCAGGAGATGCTGATCTGAGCTGCGATGCACCCATGCTACAAAGATGGCCCAGCACTGCATGGGCAGCGGTGCAGGAGATGCTGATCTGAGCTGCCATGCACCCGCGCTGCAAGGATAACCCAGCACTGCATGGACAGCGTTGCAGGAGATGCTGATCTGGCCCCACGTTGCAAGGGTGGGGTGCAGGAGATGCAGATCGGAGCTGCGATGCACCTGTGCTACAAGGATGGCCCAGCACTGCATGGGCTGCGTTGCAGGAGATGCAGATCTGACCCCAGCATTGCATGGACAGCGTTGCAGGAGATGCAGATCTGAGCTGCGATGCACCCGTGCTGCAAGGATGACCCAGCACTGCATGGGCAGCGTTGCAGGAGATGCAGATCTGACCCCAGCACTGCATGGACAGCGGTGCTGGAGATGCTGATCTGAGCTGCCGTGCACCCGCGCTGCAAGGATGACCCAGCACTGCATGGACATGGTGCAGGAGATGCTCATCTGGCCCCACGTTGCAAGGGTGGGGTGCAGGAGATGCAGATCTGAGCTGCCATGCACCCGTGCTACAAGGATGGCCCATGGGCTGCGTTGCAGGAGATGCAGATCTGACCCCAGCACTGCATGGACAGCATTGCAGGAGATGCAGATCTGAGCTGTGATGCACCCGCGCTGCAAGGATAACCCAGCACTGCGTGGACAGCACTGCAGGAAATGCTCATCTGGCCCCACGTTGCAAGGGTGGGGTGCAGGAGATGCAGGTCTGAGCTGCCATGCACCTGTGCTGCAAGGATGACCCAGAACAGCATTGCAGGAGATGCAGATCTGAGCTGCAGTGCACCCGTGCTGCAAGGATGGCCCAACACTGCATGGGCTGCGTTGCAGGAGATGCAGATCTGACCCCAGCACTGCATGGACAGCGTTGCAGGAGATGCAGATCTGAGCTGCCGTGCACCCGTGCTGCAAGGATGACCCAGAACTGCATGGGCAGCATTGCAGGAGATGCAGATCTGAGCTGCAGTGCATAGACATGGTGCAGGGGACGCTGATCTGCCCCAGCACTGCATGGACAGCGTTGCAGGAGATGCAGATCTGGCCCCAGAACGCAAGGATGGGGTGCAGGAGATGCAGGTCTGAGCTGCAGTGCATGGACAGCGTTGCAGGAGATGCAGCTCCGACCCCACAATGCAAGGATGGGGTGCAGGAGATGCAGATCTGACCCCAGCACTGCAAGGACAGCGTTGCAGGAGATGCGGACCTGACCCAACGCTGCGCCCAGACTGCAAGGATACGGGGTGCAGGAAATGCAGCTCTGAGCCCCTCGTTGAATTGCACTGCAAGGATACGGCGCAGGAATTGCAGCTCTGAGACCTCAGTGCACTGCACCGCACGGATGGGGTGCAGGAAATGCAAAAGTGAGCTGCACTGCAAGGACGGGGTGCAGGAAATGCAGCTCTGAACCCTCGCTGAGTTGCACTGCAAGGATGCAGTGCAGGAAATGCAACCGTGGGCTGCACTGCAAAGGGGTGCAGTGCAGGAAATGCAACCATGGGCTGCACTGCATGGCTTGGGTGCAGGAAATGCAGCTCTGAACCCTCGTCGAATCGCACTGCAAAGGGATGCAGTGCAGGAAATGCAAAACTGAGCTGCACTGCACGGACGAGGTGCAGGAAAATGCAGCCATGAGCTGCGCTGCAAAGAGATGCAGTGCAGGAAATGCAACCGTGGGCTGCACTGCAAGGATGCAGTGCAGGAAATGCAAAACTGAGCCGCACTGCAAGGGGATGCAGTGCAGGAAACGCAACCGTGGGCTGCACTGCACGGCTTGGGTGCAGGAAACGCAGCTCTGAACCCTCGTCGAATTGCACTGCAATGGGATGCAGTGCAGGAAATGCAAAACTGAGCTGCACTGCACGGATTGGGTGCAGGAAATGCAGCTCTGAACCCTCGCTGAGTTGCACTGCAAAGGGATGCAGTGCAGGAAATGCAACTGTGGGCTGCACTGCAAGGATTGGGTGCAGGAAACGCAGCTCTGAACCCTCGTCGAATCGCACTGCAAAGGGATGCAGTGCAGGAAATGCAAAACTGAGCTGCACTGCAAGGATTGGGTGCAGGAAATGCAGCTCTGAACCCTCGTCGAATCGCACTGCAATGGGATGCAGTGCAGGAAATGCAAAACTGAGCTGCACTGCACGGATTGGGTGCAGGAAATGCAGCTCTGAACCCTCGTTGAATTGCACTTCAAAGGGATGCAGTGCAGGAAATGCAAAACTGAGCTGCACTGCACGGACGAGGTGCAGGAAATGCAACCGTGAGCTGCGCTGCAAAGAGATGCAGTGCAGGAAATGCAACCGTGGGCTGCACTGCAAAGGGGTGCAGTGCAGGAAATGCAACCGTGGGCTGCACTGCATGGCTTGGGTGCAGGAAACGCAGCTCTGAACCCTCGCTGAGTTGCACTGCAAGGATGCAGTGCAGGAAATGCAACCAGGAGCCCCGAATGCACCGCGCTGCAAGGACGGGATGCAAGAAATGCATTGCAAAAAAAAAAAACAAACAAAACAAACAAAAAACCCACAAAAAAACAACAAAAGACAAAAAAAAAAAAAAAAAAAGGACAAAATCCCTCCCCCCCCCCCCCATAAAAAAAAAAACCAACAAGAAAACCCCTTTTCTAACCCATTTTGCTGAGGAAGAGGAGGAGGAGGAGGAGGAGGAGGGGCCCAAACCTTCCACATGCAATAAAATAGGAGTATTGGGTTGTTTTTTTTTTTTTTTTTTAATTATTATTAATTATTTTTGATCGGGGGGGGGTTGGGAGGAAGGGGGGGGGGGGAGGGGGGGGGTGTTGGTCCTATTGGTTCTATATTAAGGATTGGGGAGGGGGTGGGGGGGGGGGGGGATGTGTAATGTATGGATATTAAAGCAAAAAAATGGAGAATAGAGCTTGAAAATGGGGGGGGGGGTTTAAAATGAGGGGGGGGTTTAAAATGAGGGGGGGGGTTAAAATGAGGGGGGGTTAAAATGAGGGGGGGGGGTTAAAATGAGGGGGGGGGTTAAAATGAGGGGGGGGGGGGGAAGGGCTGTGCACCCCCTCCCCTTAATTATGTGCACACCCCCCCCCCCCCTCTTCTCCTAATTAATGTGACCCCCCCCCCCCCCCCCCTCCTTACTTCAACACAGGGCTACGACCGTGATTGTAGCCCCCCCAATAAGAGTGGGGGGGGGGCTTTTAGTTCAACCATTTGATTAATTAATACGATTTATTCGTTAATTAAGCGGGGGGGGGGGGGGGTTCAGCAACCTCTTCCTCATAGCTGAGCCCTCATTTAATGGATGAGGGGGGGGGGGGGTGAAGGATGGGACCCCCCCCCCCCCCCCCCCCAAACTTGTCTACATCATTGTACCCCATTATGGGGATGGAAATTGAGGGGGGGGGCGACGCGTGGACCCCCATTGAGGGGGGTAAATAAGTGGGGGGGGGTTTGCCTGACCCCCCCCCTCCATCCCTTCCCTCCAGGGCGTTCATTCAGCTTTAAGGAATGATTCATTTAGGGGTTTTATTTTGGGGGGGGGGGGTGGTTTTTTTAATTAATAGGGGATTTAATGGGGGGGGGGGGGAAGGGGGGGGTGTTTTCTTGAATGGGGGGGGGAGGGGGGGTTGTATTTATCGCTCGACGGCTGTATAAAAAGCGGAAGGATGGGATTGCGGAAAGGAGCTGGAATTTAATTAACGAGGGCAATTAAGAAAAAGGCAAAAAAACAAAATTTTAAAAAAAGGGCGAAAAAAAGGGTAAAAACGAACAGGAGGAGGATAAAAAAAACGGGGAAATAAATCGGAAGAAAAACCCGACGAAATGAGGGCGGAAAAAAAAAATCCCGTAAGAAACGTCCCTAAAAAAAAAAAAAAAAAAAAAGTGTATTTTTGTATTTTAATAAATATTGTCTTAAAAGTTTGGGAGCCGCGGGGTTTTTTATGGGGTTTTTTATGGGGCTTTTGTGGGGTTTTTGGTGGGTTTTTGGGGTTTTGGGGTTTTTTGGGGGGGTTGGGGGGGTTTGGGGGATTTGGGGGATTGGGGATTTTGGGGTGGATTTGGGCTTTTTGGGGTTTTTTAGGGGCTTTTTGGGGTTTTGGGGTTTTTGGGGGTCGGGTGTTTATGGGGTTTTTTATGGGTTTTTTTGTGGGGTTTTTATGGGGTTTTTGGGGTTTTGGGGTTTTTTGGGGGGTTTGGGGGATTTTGGGGTCTTTGGGGGATTGGGGATTTTGGGATGGATTTGGGGTTTTTTGGGTTTTTAGGGGCTTTTTGGGGTTTTGGGGTTTTTTGGGGTCGGGTGTTTATGGGGTTTTTATGGGGTTTTTGTGGGGTTTTTATGGGATTTTTGGGGTTTCTTGGGGGGTTTGGGGGGGTTTGGGGGATTTGGGGGATTGGGGATTTTGGGGTGGATTTGGGGTTTTGGGGGTTTTTGGGGGGCTTTTTGGAGTTTTGGGGTTTTTGGGGTCAGGTTTTTGTGTGGTTTTTATGGGGTTTTTATGGGGTTTTTGGGGTTTTGGGGTTTTTGGGGGGTTTGGGGGGTTTTGGGGGATTGGGGGGATTGGGGATTTTGGGGTGCATTTGGGGTTTTTGGGGTTTTTTGGGGGCTTTTTGGGGTTTTGGGGTGTTTTGGGGTCGGGTTTTTGTGGGGTTTTATGGGGTTTTATGGGTTTTTTAATGGGTTTTTTGGGGTTTTGGGGTTTTTTGGGGGTTTGGGGGATTTGGGGGATTTGGGGGATTGGGGATTTTGGGATGGATTTGGGGTTTTTTGGGTTTTTGGGGGCTTTTTGGGGTTTTGGGGTTTTTGGGGGTCGGGATTTTGTGGGGTTTTTATGGGGTTTTTATGGGGTTTTGGGGGGTTTTTGTGGGGTTTGGGGGATTTTGGGGGATTTGGGGGATTGGGGATTTTGGGGTGGATTTGGGGTTTTGGGGGTTTTTGGGCGGCTTTTTGGGGTTTTGGGGTTTTTGGGGTCAGGTTTTTGTGGGGTTTTTGTGTGGTTTTTATGGGGTTTTTATGGGGTTTTTGGGGTTTTGGGGTTTTTGGGGGGTTTGGGGGGTTTTGGGGGATTGGGGGGATTGGGGATTTTGGGGTGGATTTGGGGTTTTGGGGGTTTTTTAGGGGCTTTTTGGGGTTTTTGGGGTTTTTGGGGTCGGGTGTTTGTGGGGTTTTTATGGGGATTTTATGGGGTTTTTGGGGGGTTTGGGGGGGTTTGGGGGATTGGGGATTTTGGGGTGGATTTGGGGTTTTTGGGGTTTTTTGGGGGCTTTTTGGGGTTTTGGGGTTTTTGGGGGTCGGGTGTTTATGGGGTTTTTATGGGGTTTTTGTGGGGTTTTTATGGGGTTTTTGGGGTTTTGGGGTTTTTTGGGGGGTTTGGGGGGGTTTGGGGGATTTGGGGGATTGGGGATTTTGGGGTGGATTTGGGGTTTTGGGGGTTTTTTGGGGGCTTTTTGGGGTTTGGGGGTTTTGGGTGGTCGGGTTTTTATGGGGTTTTTATGGGGTTTTTGTGGAGTTTTTGGATTTTTTTGGGGGGTTTTGGGGTTTTTGGGGGGATTTGGGGGATTTTGGGGTCTTTGGGGGATTGGGGATTTTGGGGTGGATTTGGGGTTTTGGGGTTTTTTGGGGGCTTTTTGGAGTTTTGGGGTTTTTGGGGTCAGGTTTTTGTGTGGTTTTTATGGGGTTTTTATGGGGTTTTTGGGGTTTTGGGGTTTTTGGGGGGTTTGGGGGGTTTTGGGGGATTGGGGGGATTGGGGATTTTGGGGTGCATTTGGGGTTTTTGGGGTTTTTTGGGGGCTTTTTGGGGTTTTGGGGTGTTTTGGGGTCGGGTTTTTGTGGGGTTTTATGGGGTTTTATGGGTTTTTTAATGGGTTTTTTGGGGTTTTGGGGTTTTTTGGGGGTTTGGGGGATTTGGGGGATTTGGGGGATTGGGGATTTTGGGGTGGATTTGGGGTTTTTGGGATTTTTTGGGGGCTTTTTGGGGTTTTTGGGGTCGGGATTTTGTGGGGTTTTTGTGCGGTTTTTATGGGGTTTTTATGGGGTTTTTGTGGGGTTTTTGGTGGGTTTTTGGGGTTTTGGGGTTTTTTGGGGGGGTTGGGGGGGTTTGGGGGATTTGGGGGATTGGGGATTTTGGGGTGGATTTGGGCTTTTTGGGGTTTTTTAGGGGCTTTTTGGGGTTTTGGGGTTTTTGGGGGTCGGGTGTTTATGGGGTTTTTTATGGTTTTTTTTGTGGGGTTTTTATGGGGTTTTTGGGGTTTTGGGGTTTTTTGGGGGGTTTGGGGGATTTTGGGGTCTTTGGGGGATTGGGGATTTTGGGATGGATTTGGGGTTTTTTGGGTTTTTTGGGGGCTTTTTGGGGTTTTAGGGTTTTTTGGGGTCGGGTTTCTATGGTGTTTTTATGTGGTTTTTATGGGGTTTTTCTGGGGTTTTGGGGTTTTTTTGGGTGGTTTGGGGGTTTTTGGGTTTTTTGGGGTCAGGTTTTTATGGGGTTTTTGGGGTATTTGGGGTTTTTTGAGGGGTTTGGGGGATTTTGGGGTCTTTGGGGGATTGGGGATTTTGGGGTGAATTTGGGGTTTTTGGGGTCGGTTTTCGAGCTTTTGGGAGTTTGGGATGCCCCACAGAGCGGCACACAGCCCCATAACCACCCCATAACATCCCATATATGCCCTATAGAGCAGCACACAGCCCCATAACCACCCCATAACACCCCATAGAGCGGCACTCAGCCCCATAACCACCCCATAACATCCCATATATGCCCTATAGAGCAGCACACAGCCCCATAACCACCCCATAACACCCCATAGAGCGGCACTCAGCCCCATAACCACCCCATAACATCCCATATATGCCCTATAGAGCAGCACACAGCCCTATAAACACCCCATAACACCCCATAGATGCCCCACAGAGCAGCACACAGCCCCATAACCACACCATAACACCCCATAGGGCGGCACTCAGCCCCATAACCACCCCATAACACCCCATAGAGCGACACACAGCCCCATAACCACCCCATAACCACCCCATAACACCCCATAGGGCGGCACACAGCCCCATAACCACCCCATAACACCCCATAGATGTCCCATAGAGCAACATACAGCCCCATAACCACCCCACAGATGCCCCATAGAGCGGCACTCAGCCCCATAACCACCCCATAACACCCCATAACACCCCATAGAGCGGCACACAGCCCCATAACCACCCCATAACACCCCATAACACCCCATAACACCCCATAGAGCGGCACTCAGCCCCATGACCACCCCATAACACCCCATAGATGCCCCATAGAGCAGCATACGGCCCCATAACCACCCCATAACACCCCATAGGGCGGCACACAGCCCTATAACCACCCCATACCACCTCACAGATGCCCCATAGAGCGGCACACAGCCCCATAACCACCCCATAACACCCCATAGGGTGGCACACAGCCCCATAACACCCCATAGATGCCCCATAGAGCAGCACACAGCCCCATAATCACCCCATAACACCCCATAGAGCGGCACTCAGCCCCATAACCACCCCATAACACCCCACAAAGCAGCACTCAGCCCTATAAACACCCCATAACACCCCATAGATGCCCCATAGAGCAGCATATGGCCCCATAACCACCCCATAACACCCCATAGGTGCCCCATAGAGCACCACACAGCCTCATAACCACCCCACAGACGCCCCATAGAGCGGCACACAGCCCCATAACACCCCATAGATGCCCCATAGAACAGCACAGAGCCCCATAACCACCCCATAACAGACCATAAACGCCCTACAGAGCAGCACTCAGCCCTATAGCCACCCTATAACACCCCATAGATGCCCCATAGAGCAGCACACAGCCCCATAACCACCCCATAACACCCCATAGACGCCCTATAGAGCGGCACTCAGCCCTATAACTACATCATGGTGCCCATGCATCCTGCATCCTGCATCCACCCTGCATCCACCCTGCATGCATCCTTACTGCAACCACTCTGCATCCTTTAATGCAGCCATTGTGCATCCTTTCATGCAACCACTCTGCAGCTGCTGTGTGCAACCTGAATGCAACCACTGTGCAACCACTGTGCATCCGTACTGCAACCACTCTGCATCCTTTAATGCAGCCATTGTGCATCCTTTCATGCAACCACTCTGCAGCTGCTGTGTGCAACCTGAATGCAACCCCTGTGCAACCACTGTGCATCCTTACTGCAACCATCGTGCAGCTGCTGTGCATCCTTTCATGCAACCACTCTGCAGCTGCTGTGTGCAACCTTGATGCAACCCCTGTGCAACCACTGTGCATCCTTACTGCAACCACTCTGCATCCTTTAATGCAGCCACTGTGCATCCTTTCATGCAGCCACTGTGCATCCTTTCATGCAACCACTCTGCACCTGTTGTGTGCAACCTGAATGCAACGCCTGTGCAACCACTCTGCATCCTTTAATGCAGCCATTCTGCATCCTTTCATGCAACCACTCTGCACCTGCTGTGTGCAACCTTGACGCAACCCCTGTGCAACCACTGTGCATCCTTTAATGCAGCCATTCTGCATCCTTTCATGCAACCACTCTGCAGCTGCTGTGTGCAACCTTGATGCAACCACTGTGCATCCTTACTGCAACGACTCTGCATCCTTTAATGCAGCCATTCTGCATCCTTTCATGCAACCACTCTGCAGCTGCTCTGTGCAACCTTTAATGCAACCACTGTGCATCTTTCAATGCAACCACCCTGCACCTGCTGCGTGCATCCTTAATGCAACCACCCTGCACCAACTCCCCCTGCCTGCCCCCACTGCATTGCAGCCCGCGTCCCTCCTTGCAACCCCTGCTTTGCACCCCCTTCATAAAACAATGCAACAAAGCAAACTCCCCCCGCCTCCCCCTTCCCTCCCAGGGGCTCTGCAACGTCCTGCAACGCTGCGACCTCGCATGCATGCACGCTGCCATCCCTACCTCCCGTTGCAGCACCAGCTCCTTGGTGAACTGCGTTGCTTCCTCGCTGAAAGGCTCCCCTTCTTGCACCATGCCTGGAAGGTTGCGTGCGCCGCGGGGGCATTCAATGCCTGCAAGGAGAGCTGCGTTGGGGAGCTGCACGGGGGCAGCGCGTGCAACCCTGCCTGCACCAGTGTGTGCACGGGTGTGTGTGCAAAAACGTGCAAGCGTCTGTGCTCAGGCAGCCATGCAGGTGGTTGTGCATGGGGCCGTGCAGGCATTTGTGCGTGTAGCAGCGTGCAAAAGCCTGTGAGCATCTTGATTGTGCGAGTGTTTGCGTGCATGCTGGTGCACGCAGCCGTGCAGGTGGTTGTGCATGGAGCCAGGCATGCAGGTTTTGCATGCATCAGTGTGCAAAGCCCTGTGAGCATCTTGATTGTGCGAGTGTTTGCGTGCATGCTGGTGCACGCAGCCGTGCAGGTGCTCGTGCATGGAGCCATGCATGCATTTCTGCATGTAGGAGCGTGCAAAGCCGTGTGAGCACCGTGCACGCTGATGCACACAGCCATGCAGGTGCTTGTGCATGGAGCCATGCACACGTTTGTTTGCATGCATCAGTGTGCAAAGCTGTGTGTGAGCACTGGTGCATGTGCTCATGCAGCTATTTGTGTGCATGCATGCTGATGCACGCAGCCATACGGGTGCATGGAGCCACGCATGCAGGTTTTGCATGCATCAGTGTGCAAAGCCCTGTGAGCATCTTGATTGTGTGAGTATTTGCATGGGTGCTGATGCACACAGCCATGCAGGTGCTCGTGCATCAGTGCAGGCATCTGTGCACGTATCAGTGTGCAAAACCCTGTGAGCATGGCTCCGCATGCTTCTGCGTGGAATTGCATGGCTCTGCACAGCCCTGCATGACTCTGCATGGCTTTGCACAGCTCTGCATGCCTCTGCATGGTTCTGCACGGCACTGCACGGCTCTGCACGCTTCTGCATGGCTTTGTATGGCTCTGCATGCCTCTGCATGGAACTGCATTACTCTGCATATCTCTGCACGGCTCTGCATGGAATTGCATGGCTCTGCACAGCTCTGCATTGCTCTGCATGGAATTTGCACGGCTCTGCACACTTCTGCATGGCTCTGCATGGAATTTGCACGGCTCTGTATGGCACTGCAATACTTCCACACCACTCCACATGACTCTGCACAGCTCTGCACACTTCTGCATGGTTTTGCATGGTTCCATACAGCTCCATACGGCTCTGCACGGAATTGCATGCCACTGCACGGCTCTGCGTCGAATTGCACGGCTCTGCACAGCTCTGCATGGAATTGCACAGCTCTGCAGATCTCTGCATGGCTCTGCACGATGCTGCACGACTCTGCACACTTCCGAATGGAATTGCATGGCTCTGAATGGCTCTGCATGGCACTGCATGGCTCTGCATGGCTCTGCATGGAATTGCATGGGTCTGCACAACTCTGCATGGAATTGCACAGCTCTGCGTGGCTCTGCATTGCTCTGCATGGCACTGCATGGCTCTGCAACGCTTTGCACGGCACTGCACGGCTCTGCATGGAATTGCACAGCTCTGCATGGCACTGCATGGCTCTGCATGGAATTGCACAGCTCTGCCTGGCTCTGCATGCCACTGCATGGCTCTGCAATGCTTTGCATGGCACTGCACGGCTCTGCATGGCACTGCATGGCTCTGCAATGCTTTGCATGGCACTGCATGGCTTTGCATGGCACTGCATGGCTCTGCATGGAACTGCACAGCACTGCATGGCTCTGCAATGCTTTGCACGGCACTGCATGGTTCTGCATTGCTCTGCATGGCACTGCACGGTTCTGCATGGCTCTGCATGGAATTGCACAGCACTGCCTGGCTCTGCATGGCACTGCATGGCTCTGCATGGCTCTGCAATGCTTTGCATGGCACTGCACGGCTCTGCATGGAATTGCATGGGTCTGCATGGCTTTGCATGGCACTGCATGGCTCTGCATGGAATTGCATGGGTCTGCATGGCTTTGCATGGCTCTGCATGGCTCTGCATGGAATTGCATGGCTCTGCACAGCTCTGCATGGAATTGCATGGCTCTGCACGGAATTGCATGGCTCTGCATTGCTCTGCAATGCTTTGCATGGCACTGCACAGCTCTGCATATCTCTGCACGGAATTGCATGGCTCTGCATGGCTCTGCATGGCTCTGCATTGCTTTGCATGGCACTGCATGGAATTGCACAGCTCTGCCTGGCTCTGCATGGCACTGCATGGCTCTACATTGCTCTGCAATGCTTTGCATGGCACTGCACGGCTCTGCATGGCTCTGCATGACTCTGCATTGCTCTGCAATGCTTTGCATGGCACTGCACAGCTCTGCATATCTCTGCACGGCTCTGCATGGCTCTGCACGGTTCTGCATGGCTCTGCATGGAATTGCACAGCACTGCATGGCTCTGCATGGCTCTGCACAGCTCTGCATGGATTTGCACAGCACTGCATGGCTCTGCATTGCTCTGCAATGCTTTGCATGGCACTGCACAGCTCTATATGGCTCTGCATGGCTCTGCATGGCTCTGCATGGTTCTGCACGGCTCTGCATGGAATTGCACGGCTCTGCATGGAATTGCACGGCACCGCAGGTCCCCGCAAGGTGCAAGGCAGCTCACCGGCCAGCAGGAAGGTGATGAGACAAGTTTCCTTGGGCAGGAAGAGTTTGAGACGAGAGCCACTGAAAACGTATTCAACCACCGCCTCCGAGCGGCCGGCGCGCTGCAGGAACGGCAGGAACTGCTTGGCCTTCTGCGTGTCCTGCAACGGGGGGGGGGTTAATAGGGGGGGGGTTTGGGGGGATAGGGGGGTGTATGGGGTGGGGGGGATGGGGGGAGAGAGGGGGTGTATGGGGGGTGGGGGGGATGGGGGGTGTGGGGGGTATGGGGAGATGGGGGGGTATGGGGGGAGATGGGGGGGGTATGGGGGGAGATATGGGGGGGATGGGGGGCTATGGGAGGAGTGGAGGGGGTGGGGGTATATGGGCGGTATGGGGGGTGTGGGGTATGGGGGTATATGGGGGGTATGGGGGGTCGGGGGTATGGGGGGATATGGGGGGTATGGGGGGAGATATAGGGGGGTTTGGGGTGTATGGGGGGCTGTGGGGGGAGAGATAGGGGGGGTTATGGGGGGGATGGGGGTTGTGTGGTATGGGGGGCTATGGGGGGAGTGGAGGGAGTGGGGCTATGGGGGGAGTTGTGGGGTATGGGGGGAGATATGGGGGGTATGGGGGGCTATGGGGGGAGATATGGGGGGTATGGGGTGTATGGGGGGCTATGGGGGGAGTGGAGGGAGTGGGGGGGTTATGGGGGTTATGGGGGTTGAGGGGTATGGAGGGCTATGGGGGGAGATATGGGGGGGATATGGGGGGGATGGGGGACTATGGGAGGAATGGAGGGAGTGGGGCTATATGGGGGGTATGGGGGGTCGGGGGGATGGGGGGATATGGGGGGCTATGGGGGGAGATATAGGGGGGGTTATGGGGGGGATGGGAGTTGTGGGGTATGGGGGGCTATGGGGGGAAATGGGGGGGATGGGGGGCTATGGGGGGAGTGGAGGGAGTGGGGCTATGAGGGGAGTTGTGGGGTATGGGGGGAGATATGGGGGGGATATGGGGGGGATGGGGGGCTATGGGAGGAGTGAAGGGAGTGGGGGTATATGGGGGGTATGGGGGGAGATATGGGGTGTATGTGGGGTATGGGGGGCTATGGGGGGTATGGGGTGTATGGGGGGCTATGGGGGATATGGGGAGGGATAGGGGGCTATGGGGGGAGTGGAGGGAATGGGGGTATATGGGGAGGATGGAGGGGTGAGGATATGGGGAGAGAAGGGGGGATATGGGGGGCTATGAGGGGAGATATGGGGGGGTATGGGGGGAGATGGGGGGGGTATGGGATGTATGGGCGGAGATATGGGGGGTATGGGGTGTATGGGGGGCTATGGGGGGAGTGGAGGGAGTGGGGAGGTTATGGGGGGATGGGGGTTGTGGGGTATGGGGAGCTATGGGGGGAGATATGGGGGGCTATGGGGGATATGGGTGGGATATGGGGGGAGTGGAGGGAGTGGGGGTATATGGGGGGTATGGGGGGAGATATGGGGTGTATGGGGGGCTATGGGGGGTATGGGGGGTGGGGGGAATGGGGGGATATGGGGGCTATGGGGGGAGATATGGGGGCTTTGGGGTGTATGGGGGGCTATGGGGGGTATGGGGTGTATGGGGGGCTATGGGGGGAGATATGGGGGGGCTATGGGGGCTATGGGGTGTATGGGGGGCAATGGGGGGGTGTGGAGGTAGAGGGGGTTTGGGGGGCTATGGGGGATATGGGGAGGGATAGGGGGGATAGGGGGCTATGGGGGGAGTTGTGGGGTATGGGGGGAGATATGGGGGGTATGGGGTATGGGGGAATAATGGGGGAAGGGGATGCATGGGGTGGGGGGGATGTATGGGGTGGGGGATGCATGGAGGTAGGGACATGTATGGGGTGGGAGTTAAAGGGGGGGGATGTATGGGATGGAGGGGGTTGCATGGGGGATGATGGGGGAGGGGATGCATGGGGGATGCATGGGGTGGGGGGGGATGCATGGGGGGGATGCGTGGAGGTGGGGGATGAACGGGGTGGGGGGGATGTATGGGGTGGGGGATGCATGGGGTGGGAAAAGAATGGGGTGGGGGGGATGTATGGGGTGGGGGATGCATGGGGTGGGGAAAGAATGGGATGGGGGGGATGTATGGGGTGGGGGAATAATGGGGTGGGGGATGTATGGGGTGGGGGATGCATGGGGTGGGGAAAGAATGGGATGGGGGGGATGTATGGGGGGGGGGAATAATGGGGTGGGGGGGATGTATGGGATGGGGGGATGCATGGGGGGGGATGTATGGGGTGGGGTGGATGCATGGGGTGGGGGATGTATGGGGTGGGGGATGTATGGGGTGGGGGGGGATGCATGGGAGCTGCTCACCCCAGAGATGTCGGCCACGCGGTGGATGGGCACCTCCTTCTTGCTGTGCAGCCCTTTGCCGTTCTTGATGGCCCTACAACGAGAGGGGGGTGCTGCCTTGGTGCCCGGATTTGGGGTTTGGGGTTTGGGGGGGGAGACGGGGGGGGGGTCACCGTCCCATGCAACGCTGCCGGCAGCCTGGGTTGCGTTGCTGTGCATGAGCTGCTGTCGCTATGGGGCAGGGAGATGTGGGGTAGGGATGGGGTTATGGGGCTGGGATGGGAGCTATGGGGTAGGATAAAAGCTATGGGGCAGGGATGGGAGCTATGGGGTAGGATAGGAGCTATGGGGCTGGGATGGAGCTATGGGGCAGGGATGGAGCTATGGGGCTGGGATGAGAGCTATGGGGCAGGGATGGAGCTATGGGGCTGGGATGGAGCTATTGGGTAGGATAGGAGCTATGGGGTAGGATAGGAGCTATGGGGCTGGGATGGAGCTATGGGGCTGGGATGGGAGCTATGGGGCAGGGATGGAGGTATGGGGCTGGGATGGAGCTATTGGGTAGGATAGGAGCTATGGGGTAGGATAGGAGCTATGGGGCTGGGTTAGGAGCTATGGGGCTGGGATGGGAACTATGGGGCAGGGATGGGAGCTATGGGGTAGGATATGAGCTATGGGGCAGGGATGGGAGCTATGGGGTAGGATAAAAGCTATGGGGCAGGGATGGGAGCTATGGGGCAGGGATGGATCTATGGGGCTGGGATGGAGCTATGGGGTAGGATAGGAGCTATGGGGCAGGGATGGAGCTATGGGGCTGGGATGGGAGCTATGGGGTAGGATGGGAGCTATGGGGCAGGGATGGAGCTATGGGGCTGGGATGGGAGCTATGGGGTAGG